>NC_138753.1:9808435-11030412 GCF_965113315.1 Podarcis vaucheri | reverse complement strand
GACCATCTTGCAGAAGTAATTTCGACTGGCACGTCAGATGAAAGAACAGCTTTGGAAACAGTAGTGTGTGTGGCCCTGAAGGTTTTCTCTTGGCTAGTATTCCAGGCACCTTATGGCACTTCTCGGCAGCTTTGCAAAGGCTTCAGATAAAGTATCTCAAGCCTAATGAAAGGTTCAGCAGGCTTCATCTTTCGCCTATCCTGCTCTGCACAATGCTAAAAATGATATGATGAACAATGAAGGCTGTTTGCTGGTGGAAGCCAAGCCAGTGTATTCAGGTGTTCTGAAGGAGAAGGAAGGAGAAGGACAGGCAGACTAACTGACTAGGAAGCTGACTTACACCAAGAGGGACTATTGGTCTATCTAGCTCAGCATCGTCTGCTCTGATTGGCAGTGGCTCTCATGGGTTTCAGTAAGGAGATCTTCCCAGCCATACCTGGAGGTACTGGAAATGGAACTTGGGACCTTCTGCGTGCAAATCAGATGCAGAACTACAGCCCTTCCCTATTTCTTCCTTTCTTTCCCTCTTTTCACCAAGGCCAAACATGGAAGCAAACATCAAGGGATCATAAAACCCTGCCTCAAATAAGGTGTGGGCTTTGCAAACCTAAAAAATTCTTCTCCGACTCAGATAAAGACCTAGAAGACCTGTTCCCTGCCTTGCAGGCCTTTTTCTTCCTGGCCTGGGAGAGTGGGGCCCTGATGGACTTCAGCTACAGAAGCTTAGGCTCCTGAGGAGGCCAGAGACCATCTTGGCTGCCTCTTAGGGCAACACCAGGTCATCGAGCCTGAGCTTTCTAGCTACTCCCTGCCATGAACCACCATTGGCGGGATCAGCAGCAACAGCACCGGAGATGTTCTGTGCTTAGGATAACATTTTATCATCTTGTTAATCACCCTGTTTTAAGTGACAACTCTAGCAACTCCCATTTTGTTCTTGCATTCATATCCCGCCTTTTTCTCAAAATGGCACGGACAGTTCTCCTCCCCATTTAATCCCCACATCACCCTGTGAGGTAGATTAGCCTGAGAGGCCGTGGCTCACCCAAAGTAGTCCTGTATTCTTCACAGCAGACTAGGTATTCGAACCCTGGTCTCAGGGGCGGCATGTTCCATTTCGCTGTGTGAGGCAAAACGGGAAGATGCCACGCTGCCTAACCATGACTGAAGTCTCCCTTATTTGCATTGCATGGCGGCACCCATAAAGCATCAACGGCAGTGCCAAGATCTTGCCAAAATATCACAAGAACTTGGGATTTCATGAGATTGCAGTGGGATTTCACCCAAACCATGTGCTGCTGGTGTCAGCACTTTGCTGATAGCAGAGGCAGAGGTGATGGGGAACCCACAGAGTTGCTGCCTTGTGGACTTCCGCCACTTGAGGCAGTCGCCTCACCTTGCCTCATGGGCAGGCAGGCAGGCCTTGTCTGGTCTCCCAAGGCCTACTCTGGCACTCTAACCACACATTAGAAGAGCCAAATTGGATCAGCCTTGGCCCAGTATACCTGAAGGAATGTCTCCACCCCCATCGTTCAGCCCAAACACTTGAGGTCCTCATCTGAGGGTCTTCTTTTGGTTCCCTCACTGCAAGAAGAAAAGTTACAAGAAACCAGGCAGAGGGCCTTCTCAGTGGTGGCACCTGTCCTGTGAAATGCCCTCCCTTCAGATGTCAAGGAGATAAAGAACTGCACAACTTTCAGAAGACATCTGAAGTAAGCCCTGTAGTGGGAATTGTCTGATATTTTATTTTGTTTTTATATATGCTGTAAGTAGCTGGGGAAACCGTTATTGTTATCGGGTCAAAGGCCTGTCTAGTTCTCCATTCTGTTTCTCTAGTGGCTAAGCAGTTGCTGATGAAAAGCCTGCAAGCAGGACTAAAGGCACTCTCCTGCTTTTGATCCTCAGGGGCTGAAATTCAGAACCGGGCCACCTCTGATCCCGGAAATGATATATAACCATCACAACTAGAACCCACCAAGATCCTTGTCTCCCACAAACCTGTCTTAATAATGCATCCTCTGTAAAATGCCAAAATTGGGACAAAGGGGGAGGGACTGGAAAACAGGCACTGTCCGTTGTCAATGGGAACACTTGGAGCATACTGTTCCTCCCACTAAACGCCATTGTTGTTGTTGTTTTATTTTATGCTACCACTCACACGGCAACCATTTTGGGAGGTAAACGCCGGCATTCAAAGGCTGCAGCGAAAGCGTGCAGCCAGTTGCCGGGGCTACCCAGGGATGTGAGAATGAGCAGATCTCACACAGCGATGATTTGAAACATGCCTTGTGGCTTTCTAATAATGTGCCAAAGCATTCTCAGCGGTGCGCCGCGAGGCCTCCTCTTCTATCTTGTGCGAATGAACTAGGCCCAGCAGGCCTCGGCTAATGCAGGCAGGCCCTGCGCTCTGCTGGAGGAGTGCAGGCTCCGAGATGGCAATCGAAGCTTGATTTGCCAACACATTTCCAATGATTAAAATGTAATTAGCACGACGGAGTGCCTCCTCCCCGGCTAATTTTAATGCATGCTGTGACAGGCAGGCGGCCGCCGGTGCCGGGGCCCAGCAGCAGATGGAGGCAAAGGCAGCAGGAGAGGAAAGCCATTTTGCAATGTGGCTGTTCACATCAGGAAACCATCAGGGCGCGAGGCTTCTTAGGAAGGCCCTTGATGGCAGCCTGTCAAATTGGCTCTGTAATGTCTGACTGTGGCGGCGGTGGCAGCCATCCTTCAAGATGTCCTGGGACCGCCGGTTGTTTTGCAGGCTTTAACTCCTTCAGGTCTCTGAGCATCTCTGCGTGCTGATTCTCATGCTGCTGCTGCTGCTTCTTTTAAAGCGGCACTGCATTTCTGTATCAGACCAGAAACGCGGATAGCGCCGTGGTTGGAATTTGTAGCAGGCGTACAAATGCATCTGGTGAAGGGTTCCAATCGCCAGGCTGCGTTAAAATTCTCAAGGAGGGAGAACTTAGAACCCGAGGAAGCTCCCATGGACCAAGATAGATTATTGTTATTATTTTGTTTGTTTAGAACATATGTGAAGTGTAGGTGGGTTGCCATGAGGCAAGACACAGTGATAACAGCAAGAACTTTTATTGAACTAAGATACCTGGAAAACAGGGGCAAAGCAACTGCTTATATACATTTCTGAAGGCCCGGGCCACTCCCACTCCCAACATGATTGGCTGTCTAAACTTCCAAGCTGAGAATCATGACTCAGAGTTTAAGGGCCAATGGCAGAGGCCCAAATCCTGAAATGTTCTCTGATTGGATATCATGTATTGAATTAGAACATGGGCTCAGAATCCTTAGTCCAGACTCAAGCTCAGGCAAACACAGACCACTGAACACATAACAGTACATACCGCAAGTCAAAAAGGCTCCCAGAGGGAGTCACATGCCCTCCAACATTCCCAGCGCTATTTTTCTAGAAAATTGGCCCCAGAACTCACCATGAATGCCTCCCTTATTCTCTGAAAATGGTAATGGCACCCTTCCGAGAGGTGCCGGAATTGAGTTATGGTAAGTTCCATCTGAAACCCCCTCCCCCCCAAAAAAAAAATCCTCAGATGAAAATATCAACATTTTTCACTGACCGTCCTTGACCCCCAATTTTTTGTCCCCCCCACTGCCGCTCAAAGCATGTTGACCACCACTACACCAACAGGACACAGCACACATGCCTTCCGCCATCCCAAGAAAGCCCCTTAATCCCATTTTATTTTATTTTATTTCATTTCATTATTTTTTGGTAGATTTACATAAAGAAAAGCACACATATCAATCAATCAATCAATCAATCAATCAATGTCCCTTGGGGCCCCTTCCAACTTTGCAATTCTATGCTTCAGTGATTTAGACATCCGTTTGCAATTATCATTATTTTAAAGGTCCTCCTGAAAAATCCACCAGAACATATGTATGCAATTTGTATGCAATTTTCCCCAATAGAATGCATTTTTCACATGCTATTTTCACTAATGTGTCATTTTTAAGCACACTTCCCCTTTTCATATGCATTGCAAAAATAAAAATGGGGAGGGGAGTGAATTTCAAAGGATGGCTGCGTTTCAGTTTGTGTCCTGTTTTGGAAATCACAAATGTGGTAGATCTGCATTCGAAGGTGAACTGAATCTGATTTCTCCCCCACCCCTTGTGCCACCACTGATTGCTGTTTACAAGGTAGCAAATGACCCTTTCCCTGCTGAGCCCTGCACAAATTTTCTGCACATGTATGCCTTATTCTGTACAAATTACTTAGCCGGAGAACTGCATTGTGAAGTATGGAGAATTGCAAATCTTGAAGAATAGCTGGGTTTGGGGTTAAAGACTGTGAAGCGCTCATTTGCTACCTCAGAGCCTACACCGAGAGCCAGTGTGGTGTAGTGGTTAAGAGCGGTAGTCACGTAATCTGGGGAACCGGGTTCGCGTCCCCGCTCCTCCACATGCAGCTGCTGGGTGACCTTGGGCCAGTCACACTTCTTTGAAGTCTCTCAGCCCCACTCACCTCACAGAGTGTTTGTTGTGGGGGAGGGGGGGAAAGGAGAATGTTAGCCGCTTTGGGACTCCTTAAAGGGAGTGAAAGGCGGGATATCAAATCCAAACTCTTCTTCTTCATCATGAATAAAGGGCAGAATCTGTGTCTCCTGGGGCCGGCCCACCCATGAGGCAAGGTGAGGTGACCACCTCAGGAAGCAGAATACACAAGGGCTGCAGATCTGGCCTCCAAGGAACACATCACATACTGACTTAGCTGCAGTGGCAACAACAGCTGTGGTCTGCTCCTTGAAGGCTGAATCTGCCTCCATCTCAGCAGGCCCCCACCATGCCACCTGTATGGTGGACTCCTGGCGAAGAGGAGATGCTGCTGCTTGCCTCCCACCCTGGAGTTCCAACTTGAATAAAATGGGGGGGGGCAAGTAAGCCCCTCCATGCATAATTGGTCACAAGATGTGGAACATGCATGCCATGCCATTTTTAATGGCAATGTCCATCAACTTTTATGGGGCCGCCGTGTGAAATATTTTATTGGAGGGGGCAAAGGGAACTTGGTCTCTAGAAGTTGGCTCCTTTGCTCCCACCCATAGGGAGGAAATAGCCCTCTGGAGTCTCCTGAGGTTTGTACTTACCTGGCATGATTTGATTCCCCCCAACACCCATTCCTGATGTAGATCTACACTCAAACACTTGTTCCCAATGTAGATAATCAAATGCTGCCGCCGCAAGTGGGGTGGTTTTCCTTCATTTCATGGTCAGTTGTATGTATGTATGTATGCATGCAGACGCCGATACCACATAACACCGGTCTTGAAAGACCTGCACTGGCTCCCAGTACGTTTCCGAGCAGAATTCAAAGTGTTGGTGCTGACCTTTAAAGTCCTAAATGGTCTTGGCCCAGTATACCTGAAGGAGCGTCTCCACCTCCATCGTTCAACCAGAACACTGAGATCCAGCGCCAAGGGCTTCTGGTGGTTCCCTCACTGTGAGATGTGAGGTTACAGGGAACCAGGCAGAGGGCCATCTCGGTAGTGGCGTCTGCCCTATGGAACGCCCTCCCATCAGATGTCAAAGAAATAAACAACTATCTGACATTTAGAAGACATCTGAAGGCAGCCCTCTTTAGGGAAGTTTTAATGACTGATGTTTTAATGTATTTTTAATGGAAGCTGCCCAGAGTGGCTGGGGAAACCCAGCCAGATGAGCAGGGTATAAGTAATAAATTATTATTATTATTATTATTATTATTATTATTATTATTATTATTATTATTGGGTCATTGTGTTTGGCTTTCAGCAGGATTTATTCAGTACAGTACAGATTCTGAATCTTATTGCATTGGCGTCATGAGGTTACATTTCCAGAGGCTGTGTCTAGCAGGAATGGCTGTAAACCCCATGTAGATAGGGAGTTCATGTGGGACTTTTGCCATTTTCTCATAGGCATGCTGAAGCCTGTGGATGATCATAAGGGGAGAATATTGTGTGTTGCTATTGCATGCTGCAACAGGCCCACATATAGCTTGAATTTAGAGGGGTGTTGTAGATTTCAGAAAGGGCAGGTTTCTTTATTTTCCCTATTCTGTCGTCTTCTTGTTCCTCTGTTTTACCTTCAAATCCAGCCCTCCAGAAATTAAGATTTGACAAGGGGAGTTTCAGGTTTTAAATCCAGGAATTGGAGTGTTTTCCCTTCCCCACCAGTAGGAGTGGTGCATTTCAGTGATTTGAGATAGGTTGTTTGTAGCTGGTTGACTGGTTAAAACCAAATAGTGCTCATCAATGGTTCTTCATCGTCCTGGAAAAAGTGGCAAGCAAGGTGCCACAGGGTTCTGTCCTGTTCCTGGTGTTGTTCAACAGATTTATAAATGACTTGGATGAAGGGATTGTGGGGATGCACATCAGATTTTCAGATGACACAAAACTGGCAAAGCTAGTTAATACCTCAGAAGACAGAGTCAGGATTCAAAATGACCTTAACACGTTGGAGATCTGGACTTGAACGAACACCACAAATTTCAGTAGAGACAGATGTAAGATTCTGCACCTAGGCAGGAATAGTCAGATGCACAAATATAGGATGGGGAACACATGGCTTGCCAGTGGTACATGTGAAAAGGATCTAGGGATATTAGTAGACCACAAGCTTAACAGGAGCCAACAGTGTGAAGCAGCAGCAGCAAAACAAAACAAAACAAAACAAAACAAAACCTAAAATCCAAAACAAAACACTAATGCTATTTTAGGCTGCAACAACAGAAGTATAGTGTCCAAATCTAGGGAAGTAATAGTGCCACTCTATTCAGACATGGTCACATCTGAGGTCCTGTGTCCAGTTCTGGGCACCACAGTTTAAGAATGCTACTGACAAGCTGGAACATGTGCAGAGGAGGGTGACCAAGATGATGACTAGAATATCCTCAGGGTCTCTTTCAGCTCTACAGTTCTAGGATTCTGCGATTCCTTTGTTCCTTCCAACTGCACCTGTCTCCCAGATAAGAACCATGGGGCTAGGCCTTCTCAGTGGGTTATAGCCAATGTTGGTCCTATGCAAAGTAGTTGCATTGAAGTTAATAGACACGACTAACATAGGTTCATTAATTTCGATGGGTCTTTCTTGAGTAGATCTTGGTTGAACACAACCCAATAGAAACCCGAGGGAGTGCATTCTTCTTTGGGGTGGGGGTTTCCTTCAAAAACTATAGTACTTTACAGCTTGGGCATTTTTAAACCAGGGATGTTGTTTAATCCATCTCTGGTCTTCCAAATGTTGTTAGACTCCAGATCCCATCAGCTGCAGTCAGCACAGCCAATGGACAGGGATTCTGGGAGTTGTAGTCCAGCAACATCCAGCATATAACTGAGCTAAAGTGATATATGAATAGGCATGGATGGAATGTTAGGCATCCATATCCGACAGGTTTCACATTTCCATTAAATTTGTCTCAGTCTCATTGTAATAACACAGGGAAACAACTCTTCCATCTAGCCCTATCTTATAAAATGTATTTCCCTTTCTCCCTCCCTCCCCCCACCCTTTCTTCCTGGTTTATAATTCATTACTGGCATAGTTGTGATCTATTTTACTCTTTATTATTTATGGCAGCTTTTATCTTCTTGGGATGATTTATAATTTAAATTGTCCATGCAAGACCTCGGGGAGAGCAAGGATTACTGTAAATCTAACAGATGTAAACAGGCAGTATGCATACAAACCAATTGCCAGGTTGACATCTCTCCCTTTCTCTCCCCCCCCCCCGCTGCCGCTGCCACAGAGCGAATGAGCAAGTGTGTGTGCTGTATTTCAAAGAGGTTCTGGCTTCATGCATCCTTTGATACCTAAATGCAAAATATATGTGGCTCTTGCATATGTTCCAGCTATTTGTATTGACCAGAGACGGTCCCTAGTTTGCTTGGACTTGTCTCTGTTGAATAAGGATGGATGAATCTGTCAATTTTGGTCGTCCCCCCCTTCTCATTTTCCCAATTCTAAGTTCAGTTCTCCATAAACTATATTTATTAGACCAGATTCACACTAAAATGTGGATGTGAACTTATTTTATGCATATATATATATATATATATATATATATATATATATATGCTTTCGTAGATTTTCACGGGTACAGGAATGCAGGTTTTGGTGTCTTCGGGTGTCTTCCCGTGTAAGAGATCCAAGAGTCATCTAGTCCAACCCCCTGCAATGCAGGAATCTCAGATAAAGCATCCATGATAGATGGCCATCAAACCTCTGCTTTAAAACCTCCAAGGAGGGAGACTGTTCCACTGCTGAACAGCTCTTACTGTCAAAAAGTTTTTCCGTATGTTTAGTCAGAATCTCCTTTCTTGTAACTTGAAGCCAATGGTTTGAGTCCTACTTTCCAGAGCAGGAGAAAACAAGTTTGCTCCATCTTCCATGTGACAACCCTTTAGATGTTTGAAGATGGCTGGACCATAAAGAAAGCTGATTGCCGAAGAATTGATGCTTTTGAATTATGGTGCTGGAGGAGACTCTTGAGAGTCCCATGGACTGCAAGAAGATCAAACCTATCCATTCTTAAGGAAATCAGCCGTAAGTGCTCACTGGAAGGACAGATCCTGAAGCTGAGGCTCCAGTACTCTGGCCACCTCATGAGAAGAGAAGACTCCCTGGAAAAGACCCTGATGTTGGGAAAGATGGAGGGGACAAGGAGAAGGGGATGACAGAGGACAAGATGGTTGGACAGTGTTCTCGAAGCTACCAGCATGAGTTTGACCAAACGGCAGGAGGCAGTGGAAGACAGGAGTGCTCTGGTCCATGAGATCACAAAGAGTCGGACACGACTAAATACCTAAACAACAACAAAATCACATCTCTTTTCTGTCTCCTCTTTTCCAGGCTAAACATCCCCAACTCCTTCAACCGTTCCTCATAAGGCTTGGTTCCCAGGCCCTTGATTATCCAGCTTGTCAACATCTTTCTTAAATTGTGGTGCCCAGAATTGGACACAGTATTCCAGGTGTGGTCTGACCAAGGCAGAATCGAGTGATCCTATTACTACCCTTGATCTGGACACTATTCCTCTGTTGATGCATCCTATATGACAACAGTCTCCTTGCAAGAGCTGGAGACAAAAAATCTCTCACTTTCATTGTTGGCCGGAATGCATAAAAGGAGGGTGATTAGCAAGCAGTAATGCTTGCCACACCATGGTGTTGTAGTAGAGGAGGAGGAGTGCTTTTTGTTAAGCTTGAGGGCTGCATTTCCTTCTGGACAAGCTTCTGGGGTCCACATGCCAGGAGTCTGAGCAAGGTTCAGAGGCAAAAATGGACAGATCAGCAGATGCTAACTTTATCTTTGGAGGGTGGGCTTTTTTTCTACACACACTCAAGGCATTCTGGGACACGTTATCGCTGGACAAAAGCACTTGGGGGTGAAGCAGGACCAATGGAGGCCAGATGAAGAGGTCTGGAGGGCTGCATTTGGCCCCTGGGCCTGAGATTTCCCCACCCTGGCATTAGAGGACTCTTTTCCCAGCTTCTGATCTGCAATGCCTAGTTTTCACATACCATTTCCCTCTCCCCCCACCTTCTCAAGCACAATTTCTAAATGAGGACAGTTGCTTCCCTTTAAGGACGTACAAATAACTTGCCCTCACCTGTCAAGCGTGCTCCTTGTATTTTACTGGGCCCATTATGAACGCAATCTGTCTGTCGAGGATTTGCATACTTTCTTTCTTGAGAAGTAATGACAGCAATTTCTCTCCCTGCGCTCCCTTTCTGAGTGTCTCATTTAACGGCACCTGCGAAACCGACAGGCGCAGAGATGAGAAGTGAAAGAGAGCAGTTGATTAAATCATCATCAAGTCGGGCCTCCGAAAGTCAATCCTGCTTCCCGTCCGCAATGATATCCCTTTATCTTAAAGTAATGAGCTATGGCACTTCTGCATCGGGTAATGTGATAAGTTCTATTAGCATGTTCCATTTGCTTCGCAAGCAAGGGCAAGTCATCCCGGCAATCTCGTATCGCTGCAATCAAAGCAATTGGCTTCACAGGCAGAGAAGAAAGAAGCAAATGTTCAGGGTGATTTCTTACGGATCACAACACGGTTGGGGTGGGAGAAAAAAGCAGAAGGGCCTGTGTGTTATTTTAACCCATTACGTGCATCCATTTTTATCTATCACCCCAGTGTGTCATCCAGTACCACTAAATTCAGAACAGACATATGGAAGGACATAACACACACATGCATTGGGACATGGGTGGCGCTGTGGGTTAAACCACAGATCCTAGGGCTTGCCAATCAGAAGGTCGGTGGTTCGAATCCCCGCGACGGGGTGAGTTCCCGTTGCTCGGTCCCTGCTCCTGCCAACCTAGCAGTTCGAAAGCATGTCAGAGTGCAAGTAGATAAATAGGTACCGCTCCAGCGGGAAGGTAAACGGCGTTTATGTGCACTGCTCTAGTTCACCAGAAGCGGCTTAGTCATGCTGGCCACATGACCCGGAAACTGTATGCTGGCCTCCTCGGCCAATAAAGCGAGATGAGTGCCGCAACCCCAGTCATCTGCGACTGGACCTAATGGTCAGGGGTCCCTTTACCTTTACCTAACACACACATGCACAAATTTAAATCATACTCAGGTCCTGATCTGACCTGGGGTAATCTGGAGCAAGCTTGACGTGGATCCAAGCCCCAAACCAAGCCTTGCAAAGTCATGGGGTTGGAAGGGATAAGAGAAGAAGACATGCCTTTCCTTCCACTCACCTCCAGACTGTATGTTTTAACCAGAGTTTTAAACATGCAGTTGGGATAAGGAAAGGAGATGCATCTCATTCTCCTCACCTACCACTAGACCACCCCCTATTTGACAGCCCCAGTTCACTCCAAATGGACCCAAACTGAGCGAGGTTGATGCAGGGCTGCTTCAGCCTTATCCAGCTGAATCCTGAGTCTATCCAAATTGGCTCTGTTTGGGATCTCGGATTTGGTCTGATCTGGTGCAAAGCCCCAGCAAAAATTATTGCATTCTGCTCCATAAGGAAACCAATGTCATGTAGTAGTTAGAGTGTCAGGCTAAGAACTTGAGCTCCCTGGAGGAAATATAAGCTATGGTGATGGTACACGGTCTCCATTTGCTTTAAAGGGGGATTAAGCATAGTCATGGAGGGGGAAATGACCAGTGGCTTGTAATGGATATAGAGTGTTGGACTTTGACCTGGGAGACCAAGGTTTGAATCCCCACTCAGCCCCGAACGTCTCTGGGTGACTTTGGGCCAGTCACGATCTCTTAGCCTAACCTAAGGGTCTGGGTGGAGGTACAGTGAGGAGGAGGAGAACCATGTACACCACCTTGAGCTCCTTGGAAGATAGAGGTGGTATATAAATTAAATAAATTACCGTCAGTAAATAAAACAAATGCTTCCAGGATCAGAGGCAACAGATCTTTGAATATCAATTACTGGAAGACAATAGCAGGAGAGGACTGTTGCATACAGGTCCCGCTGGTGGGCATCTCCTTGGGGTTGTGGGAAAGAGAATGATGGACCAGTTGGGCCTTTGACTATTACAATTTCTCTCCTGCCCACTTCTTTGGCTCCACTGCATTTGCACCTCCGCTCAAAGATTCAAGACTTAAGAGGGGCAAACCCTGGTTTTAGTTCCTCCACTTGGGTAATTTACTATCTCTTCTCCTCCCTTGACTCCCACCCCTTTCAAAAATGCATTATATCACGTTTTGCCCCCCAAAAAAGAATCAAATCTGCAAACCAGAATTTTCCTGACATAGCCTGTATTCAGTCTTTGTATACAGCACCCAGGCAGAAATCCCTGAGATGTCCAGGAAAATCCAGACGTATGGCAGCCCATGTCGGTAGTGTAGATTTTGGCAAATTTCATGAAAAATAGCTCAACAACTCATTTTTTTCCCCTTTGAGATTTCGGGAAGAAAGCTCAACAATTTTGGGGAACAAAAACAAAAACAAAACAGAAAGCTCAACAGTCCGTATTTTCACTTTTTGAAATATGGCAACCATGGCCTACTAAAATGTTTATATTCAGAGAAATTCACACTCAAATGCTGATGAAATTTCAAAAGGATTTTTTTTTAAATAATGCAAACTGATGTTGAAATGTGGAGAACTCAACAAGAAAAAACAAGAAACTGAAATTGACAGATTCACTTATCTTTAGTGGGTAGTGTGCCATTTTGGGTAGTGGGTAGTGTGGCACTCTGAGCACACCAGGGACATGTTAAATTTTCCTACCACAAAGAATAACTATTCTGTGTTGTTTGATTCTGGATGGCATAGATTCTGCTGTAACTCTGTCCCTACTCTGGTCTTTGTCTGAGACACTGAAGATGTGATTCCTCTTTACATATAGCCTTCCTGGTCTAAACCACTCCTGCCTCCTGGAGACTGTGTTTCTTCTCTCTCTCTAACTATAGAAATACGTGCAGAGAGTTGTCTCATTTTTGCATCTAAAAAGATAATACTGAAAACACATTATGAGAAGAATATTATTCTAATTTACCTGTAAAAAGAAAACAGAGAGGTTTCTGCAGGAAGCAAAATATCTCAAAGGATGAAAAGCAGAGAAAATACTTGAGAGTGTGAACATGTTTGAGTAAATGGAACCCTGTTTTACAAGTCGCATATGGCACTTCAGTTGTTTGGGGATTGTGTGAACCCCTAAATGGGAGGAGGAAATGAAAGCTAACATACCATATTACCCAAATATAGGCTGTCCCCAAATAAAGACCGCACATAGGTTTCTTATAAGCCAGTTTCGAGGAGAAAACCGAAGTCTGCATTCAGGTCAATATGGTACACATGCCATTTGTTTCTGAAACCAACTGTTGATCTGTTTGTGTGTGTCTGTTTGTGGTAACACTATGCACTTCTCATACCAAGGCTTACACACAAGAACACATTACCAAGGATTGGGGTGGAGGAAGGGGGTGTGGTGGAGGTGGTCTGCCCCAGGTGTCTTTAGTGAGGGGGTGACATTTGGTGTGCTACCCGCCCGTGACTTCCAAGCCTACCCTGAGCCATCGGGGGAAGGGGGGAGCTGCGCCACTTTGCCGGACGCATTCCCCCCTTCCCCCTTTGTTTTGACAGCTGGGGGAGGCTTGGGAGTCACGGGTGGGTGGCATGCTAAGTGTCTGCCATTGGCAGCTCAATCTGCCCCGTGGGTGCTCATTCTGCCCCCGGCTACAGGGTGTGCACGCCGCTCCATGCACCTGAGTGGCTATCCCGCACCTGGGAGGGAACCCTCTGCGCCCCGCGCCCAAAATGGTGTTCTTCACCTCACTGTCCACTGCAGCAAAATTAAGTAATTCACATAATTAATAGTGTAAGTTATGTTGCCTTTACATTATTTCACCCCATTAATTTCAATACAGAGGAAACACAATGCAAATAGGAGTGGGGGAGTAATCAGTTACTTCTCATTTGTGGACTGAAGGCAACAGCAGCAGTAAATACAGTGGTACCTCAGGTTACATACGCTTCAGGTTACAGACTCTGCTAACCCAGAAATATTACCTCGGGTTAAGAACTTTGCTTCAGGATGAGAACAGAAATCACGCTAAAGTGGTACTTCAGGTTAAGAACAGTTTCAGGTTAAGAACGGACCTCCAGAACGAATTAAGAACTTAACCTGAGGTACCACTGTACTGATCTTATTCCCGGGATTTATTTCCATCCCTGACATGGGACAAATAGTTCTAGTTCAGAAGTTTATTGTTATAGCCAGAAGCCGTGACAGGCTTGTAGCAATAGTGTTAATAAAATAATACAGAGCATACATCCATAATATAAGCCAACACCCATTATGTAAGAGAGGGACAAGTGGCATTCAGCCACCCGAAATTGAGCAATAACACGTCTGAGATGCCCTTAGAAGTCCAGGGCTACCTGCACACTACACTGACTGGCTCAGCATGTGTCTACCCTATGCCAACATGGGGCAAATAAACCTTTGTGTCAGAAATGAGCCAGCTCCAAGCAAAGGTTTTGCAGCCAACTTCAGAAAGCAGCCAGGAACAGAGAGGCTTAGATGTTAGTCAGGCAGGGGAGAGTTGGCAGCTGCAAACTTCAGCTCTTCCTGACCTTGAAGGGCAGACTGATAACGCAGTAGTTGAGAGGAAAAGCTCGCAGGAAGCACAAAAAGGCACAAACAGACTCAGAGACAGCCTCTCGGAACCGGAAGAGGTTAGAGCTGATCCAATAAGTCCAAAGAGTCGGCGAATGGGAGGACTGCTAGACAGGAAGCAAAACAAGAAACGTAAGGGTCGTAAGTTCAATATCTTCTGTCGACGCCGGATGGAGTCTTCAGAAGGGTCATCTTGATTAATGATGCCAGAGGCTTTTTAGAGCCATCCGGAACTATCTGTTTGTGTTTGCAATAAATCCTTCTTTTTAATTGGTACCTACTCTTACTGTGTTATCAAGCTGGGAACCTTGACTCCTGACACTTTGCAATTTCTGCTCCTGTGCCTTTTTTTATCCAAATTCTCCAACATCTCATATTGCGGTCTCTCCTCTCCCTTCTGCGTTCATTCAGCCTGCAAGTACTCTTCCCCCAGTGGTTTAAAAGCTAGAAGTGTATTTGCTCTTGCAAAATTGTCCTAGGAATTGGGCTGACAGTTCAAACATACATCTCTGTAGCTGCAGTGTTTGTGAAACTGCAGGCCACAGACTGCACTGTGCCTTAGCTTTGTGTGGATGAATGTGCAATAGGGACGAAACGCATCCATCCCTTTCCACTACCCCTAAGAGATATAACTGCTAGAGTCTGGGGAGGAAGCTGAACCCTGAAGTATGACAACTCTAGCAGCTCATATGAAACATCTTAACAAGGCATCCTCCAAAGGCAGATGCAGACAGGGGTAATAGTGACTAGGGAAGAGTGAATCTGTCAGTTTTAGTTTCTTTCAGTTTCTCATTCCCTGCCTCTTCCCCCCCATCTTAAGTTCAATTACAGTCGTCCCTTGGAAGTCGAATTGAATCCGTTCCAGAAGTCCATTCAACTTCCAAAACATTCGGAAACCAAAGCGTGGCTTCTGATTGGTTGCAGGAAACTCCCGCAGCTAATCAGGAGCCACAGAAACCCCATTGGACATTCAGCTTCCAAAAGAACGTTTGAAAACCAGAACACTCACTTCTGGGTTTTGATCATTCGGGAGCCGATTTGTTTGGGAGCCAAGGTGTTCAAGATCCAAGGTACGATTGTGTATGGATTTCCACATCCGGTTGTAATTTAGGACTCCCTAGGAAGTTGGTGGATTCTCTTTCCTTGGAGATTTTTAAAGCAGAGGTTGGATGTCCATCTGTCATGGATGCTTCAGTTGAGATTCCTGTTTGGACTAGATGACCCTCAGGATCCTTTCCAAGCCTGCAGTTTTATGATTCTAAGTCCTCATTAAAATTTATCAGCATTTTCATGTGAAATTTCACCTAATATGCAGATTTTTGTATGCAGTTTCACAAACAGAAAGTATGTTTGTATGTTGTTTTCCCTGATCTATGCATTTTAATCCACCCTTCATCCCAGGATATGCGTTTCATGTATACATCTCTGGGCTGGAGAAGAGCATTGCAAAATTCAGAGATGTGCAAATTTGGAGGGATCTTATGGTTCTCAGGGGATGTGGGTTGCCAATCAGAAGGTCAGAGGTTCGAATCCCCACAATGGGGTGAGCTCCCATTGCTCGGTCCCTGCTCCTGCCAACCTAGCAGTTTGAAAGCACGTCAAAGTGCAAGTAGATAAATAGGTACCGCTCCGGCGGGAAGGTAAACAGCGTTTCCGTGTGCTGCTCTGGTTCGCCAGAAGCAGCTTAGTCATGCTGGCCACATGACCCAGAAGCTGTACGCCGGCTCTCTTGGCCAATAAAGCGAGATGAGCACCGCAACCCCAGAGTCTGTCACGACTGGACCTAATGGTCAGGGGTCCCTCAGAGTGTGTCAGAAAGTGCCAGTTAGGTAGGTTAACCTTTAAATGTGAGCTGCTTTGAATTTATCCCCCATCTTCAGGCACTAGGATCATTGGACTGGGATTGGCCATGATCAATAGGGAAATTTGGAGTATATATCCTAGAGCATGCTTTGAAAGGGCTGCCCCCAAAGACCAGGTTTGAGCACAAAGGGTTTTGGTGCCTCCCTGCTCTCATTCTTAGCCCTGTTTCTAGGTCTGAGTTTCACCAAAGTATAGAATACACCAAAAAGATAATCAATAAACAACCAATACCCTCTGTGGGCTTATATAGAAATAGAATGCAAAAAATGCTATTGTTACATGGGAAAAAAGGTACAGTCGTACCTTGGAAGTTGAATGGAATCTGTTCCAGAAGTCCGTTCACCTTCCAAAACTGAAGTGTGGCTTCTGATTGGCTGTAGGAAGCTCCTGCAGAAGCCCCATTGGACGTTCGGCTTCCAAAAGAACGTTCGAAAACCAGAACAGTCACTTCTGGGTTTCAATCATTCAGGAAACATTCGAGAACTAGGCTGTTCGAAAACCAAGGTATGACTGTATATATTTGGCAAAACTGGCTAATATACGGTAGTTACAGCTTTGCTACATTTGCACCATAGACTTGAAACACTATTATATCACTGTAAACACCGTGGCTTCCCCCTAAAGCATTCTAGGAACTTTAGTTTGGTTAAGGCTGCTGTTAGCTGTTAGGAGACTCCTGTTCCCTTCCCAGTGCTACAATTCCCAGAGTTTCCTAAGAAGAGTGATTTGTTGTTAATCCACTCTGGGCATTGTAACCCCTTGAGGGGACATGGGAGTCTCCTAACAACTCTCAGCACCCTTAACAAATTACAGTTCCCATGATTCTATGGGGGAAGTCATGACTGTTTAATGTGGTATGATACTGACTGCTTTAAATGTATGGTGTATATGGGGTCTAAAACGCTGGTGAAATGGTTCGGCTGTTCTCCTTGTCAACTGAGCTAGCCAGGCTGATATGCTAGCAAGCCTCAAAGCTGTAAAGGACTCTTTCTGAAAGGAAGACCATTCATTCCACCACTCATGCTGGTGTGTTCCTTGCCTGCGTCTGTTTTCATCTGTAAGGTAATTCCCTGCTTCCCCCTTTAGAAGCAAGGATCTAATTGTGCAGCTAAAATCTAATCTTTGCCCTTTTCCTAAGCTGTCAGCTCGTCATTGCCAGATAGATGACTGAGAATATTGTTAGTAGCAAGGAGAGCATTAGATGAGGTCTGTGGGGGGGGGCTTCCCCCTCCAGTTCCTTCAGATTTCTTAGAGCAGGAGAGAGAGGTGCATTACAATTCCCGATCTGAGCTGCGGAAGGTTTTAGGTGTCAATGATAAATGGATTTGAAATATGAAAGTGCGTTTTCTTTTTCTTTTTCTGTTCCCCTTGCAATAGCCATTGAACGATGCCCCCACCTGGTGTCATTGTAAAACAACAATGCTACACTCTGCAAATGTCACCTTCTGCTCCAAACTGTGGGTAGGCTTATATGTTAACTTTTCTTTAATGTTGGAAGCCAGCATCTGTTCAAGGTATGCATGAATGTGCCTTAAACTGGATCAAAGAGTTGGTCCATCCGGTAGTGGCTGTAATAAGGTATCTTGCTTCCCTGGTTGGAAGATGGAGAGATACAGGTGGGGACATGGCTGGAATGGAGCCCACTGTAGAAAGCTGTGAGAGTACCATTCATTAGTCCACCTACTTTTGCCTTTCACCCCACCCAGTATTAGCATGTGGCCCTCAGAAAATTTACCACAAGGGACTGTGACACTTAGGCTGGAAAAAGGTCCCCCAACCCTCTTTTATATGGGATTCCTGAAGAGGACTTAAGAGGTCATATAATTTTTGTTGTTGTTGTCGTTTAGTCGTTTAGTTGTGTCTGACTCTTTGTGACCCCATGGACTAGAGCACGCCAGACACTCCTGTTTTCCACTGCCTCCCGCAGTTTCGTCAAATTCATGTTGATAGTTTCGAGAACATTGTCCAACCATCTCGTTCTCTGTCGTTTCCTTCTCCTTGTGCCCTCAGTCTTTCCCAACATCAGGGGCTTTTCCAAGGAGTCTTCTCTTCTCATGCAGTGGCCAAAGTATTGGAGCCTCAGCTTCAGGATCTGTCCTTCCAGTGAGCACTCAATCTTCTTGCAGTCCATGGGATTCTCAAGAGTCTCCTCCAGCACCATAATTCAAAAGCATCAATTCTTCAGCGATCAGCCTTCTTTATGGTTCATCTCTCACTTCCATACATCACTACTGAGAAAACCATATGGGTTTTTGTAGCCATCTATAAATATTTGAAGGCTTGTCCTATAGATGATGAGTCAAACTTAGTTTTCTGTTGCTGCAGAGTTGTGGGCCTTTTTAAAAAGTCAAAGTTTTCCCCAAAGAATTCTGGGAACTATAGTCTGCTAAGGATGCTGAGCAGTTTTTCCCCCCTAGAAAAGTAGGTGCTGGTACTCATCATGAAGTTTGTTACAGTAAGTGTCACACATTTTGAAAATAAAAAACAAAGGTGCCAGTACTGTGTACCCTTGAGTACGCTCTGGGGAAAAAAGGATTGATGCAGAGAGATTTGAGGTGATCCCTGTTCCCCATTACCTGCGACGCGGGATTAACAAACAAAGCAAAACACAACCATCCTTTGAAATCTGGACTTCTCTGAATTGTGCGATGCAGTTCTCCAACAAAACAATGTTGCAACAATGTATATATTAGGGTAAACATCTTGGCCCCTCCCAAAGCACATTACTAAGAAATACGCATACAAAAGTGGGCTTATTTGGAGAAATTTCCATCAAAACCCTGATGAATTCTTAGGAGGATTTAAACAAAAGCAACACACAAATTGCTGCAGAAATATGGAGAGGTGTATTTATGGCTGGGGGAAATGAGAAACCAAGAGAATCAAAATGGTCAGATCCTTTTATCCCTTATGTAACTGTGCCCATATATCGCCTTGCTGTTGGAGCGAAGTGACTCTTCACAGCTGTGGGTTTTCTCTCTCTCATTTCGCCCCCTCATTCTCATCAACACTTTTTTTCCAGAGATGCCTGGCTGTGCGTTCAGGGCTCCCAGCATTTCCTCCAGGAGCCTGGCCGGGTGAACATTCGGAGCTGTTTGCCGAGTGTGTTTATTGCCTCTGCATAATTTATGAGCTGGAGGGTCTTTTCTGACCATCGTTCATCTCTGCCAGGCGCTGGCATGGCAGGCTCTGGAGGACTGAGCTGTAAATTGGATGGCCCGATCATGCTGAGAGAACCGGCAAAGTCCTTGGGTCAGTGTGGGAATTTACTGCCACAAATGGAACTTGTTTTCACACTGAGCCATGTGAGCTGTAGCCTGGTTGGACTTTCCTTGGCAAACCCCTATGGCTTGGCGAAGCCATGAAGCTGTCAGTCAACAGGCAAGACGAGAGGCTGGATATTCTCTCCTCTTTTGCTCTCCTCCTTTTTTTTTTAATCGGCTTGGCACCTGTACTGCTTCCATAATGGATATCAGTCGGTCTCGGTCTTTCACCATATGCTTAGCTCTAGAGACAAGGTGCTGCTGGGTATAGCGGTAATGATTTGATGGAGGAATTAAGTGGACCTTGAAATTAGAACTGGACTGTCAGAAGAGGCAGGGAAGTTTAATACATTGGCAATGGAAATGATGGTTCCCGGGGATTGCATTGCTGCTAGCACACTCTCTGCAGCATCACCGCAGTGCAGGAAAACATTGTCCTGGAAAATTCAGATGGTGTTGATTAGTTTCACAGTGAGATGTAATGAGTTGTGGGATGGGCAGGTGGCAGAAGAGAGAGCGAGAGATGCTCTCTTTCCCCAAGTAAGCCTACTACGCTCAATGCACAAACACGTAAATGGGAATGAAATGATACACCAACATGATGCGGCTGGTATAACTCTTTGACGGACCCTAGCTCAGTAGCAGAATACGTGCTGTGCAAGCAGAAGTTTCCTGGTTCAATCCCTGGTATCTGCAGGCAGGGCTGGGGAAGTCTGAACTGTAGTCAGTGTAGACTAAGGGTGTGGGGAACGTGTGCTCCCTCCATGTTGTTGAACACCAGCCCCCACCAGCCACAGTCAGCATGGCCAATGGTCAGTGCTGATGGAAGATGGAATCCAACAACATCTTGGTGGCTACAGGTTCCCTATCCCTGTTGTAAACAATATTTGTCTGGATGGATTATGAATTCAGTGTGGTATAAGACAGCTTCCTTTGTCCCTATGACTGCTGACTTTTGCATTGGGCCAAAGCTTATCTTTCACCTTAACATAAATACTAATGTATCCATCCATGATTCTGGTTGTAATCCTAAACACATTTCATGTGGAGTAAACCCCATTCAGCACAGTGGGACGTGTGAGGATCACGCTGCACGTTGGTCTATCAGTATCGGGCCAGTAACCAGGAATTGTGTTGCAGAGTGCCTAAGAGACCAGTGAATCAACCAGAAAGCCACCAAATAATTAGACTTATATGTCATGTAATTGCACTATTCCAGGTAATGAAGCCCTCACTTTTAAAACAGGGCTGGGGGAACTGTCACTCTCCAGATGCAGTTGCATTCCAGCTCCCATCAGCCCCGGTCAACATGGTCAATAATCAGGGAAGATGTAAGTTGAAGTTCCAATAAGTTTGGATGGTCATAGTTAGCCACCCTTTAATGTGTGTGTGTGTGTGTGTGTGTGTGTGTGTGTGTTGGCCTTTGCAGTGGTTGTTGTTACAGATGCAGTGGGCAGAGCAAGTTATCATTTAGCGGGTGCAAATTACTATTTGCAAGCAGTTGGGGAGCATGCAATCGCCACATTTCTCTTTATAGCTCCACAAGTACAAGGACTAGGCTTGCTTTAGGAAAGAGAGTGAGAGAGCTGAGCCATTGGGGGAATATCACTGCACGGTGGGCAGAAGTCACAGTGGGCTGTAGATGCAGCTCTGATGAGCATTTGTTAATATATATTACATGAAAAGTTCCTTTGAACCATTCTTGTTCCTTTCCCATGAATGTGTTAAAGATGTTCTTGTCAACATATGTTATATTTTTGCAAAGATTGGAGTCTCCTTCATATGTTGCATTTAGGAGGCTGGGAACAAAGAGGTAAAACACCATGTAAATACTTTTTACATGCAAAGGAGATGCTCTACTATTATAGCCTGCTTTCCTGAAGAACCCACATGGCTGGAGTCTAATACTTGCTGCAATATGGCAGCCACTTCCTAGAATTGTTGTTATTTTCTAGCCCACTTTTCATGGTCTGTACAATGCGTGGGTCCAGATACTTTTTTCAACCCTGTGGAAAAGCTTCATATGTATTTTCAGAACTCTCTAGACCTTGGAATTAACATACAATTTTTTGTGCATTCTTCTTCTTCTTTTTATAAACCCCCCCCCCACAACCCTAATGTTTTCCTTTTCCTTTCTATTACAGTGTGACAGCGATAGTGATCAAGAAGAAAAGGTAAAGACAGACTTTCAGTGCATGCTCCTGAATGTTGTTTCTGATGTGTTTCAGGATCTGTTTCCATCTTCTCTCTAGCTAATGAGGAAGCACACTTTGATGTGGTCTACACGTTATGGCTGCATTCAGATGTCTCTTCATCCTGCCTTCCCACTGTTTCCTTACTCATTTCCATGTTGATTATTTCCAGAAAATATTTGGAACCCTGAAAACCCAGACTGTCCTTGGAATTTTGCTCTGTACTTTCTCCCATGGTTTCCAAAACCCCCCATGGTTTCCACCACCACGACTCAGAGGGCAAAAAATTGGGGCGGTATCCTGGCATACAGTTCTTTCCTACTGTGGTGGCATAGTGTTCAGACAGCCACTAATGCAACAGGTACTGCAATGTAAAAGGAACATTAGAAATCAGGGCAGAAGCATTGGCATTAAAAGCAGGAAAACAAATGCAATCAATCTCTTGTCCCCAAATTATTATTATTATTGTCTGAATGCAGCCTATATTTGATGTGCTTGAGCCATCATGCCTTTTAAAAAAATGTTCCATGCAAGGATCATGTCCTGTGGTTGGTCAAGGTACAGAGGCAGATTATTCACCAGTCTGCCATACCCTACTGGACCCTTAATCTTCTTTCTACAAGGGCCTCTGACAATTTTGGAGTCAGCCATCCTTGCTTCTTTTCTGAGTCTGTACAGATTTCTCAACCATTATTTGAGAAAGATCGCAGTGTGCATCTTAGGAGGTGATGATAACAGAGCCTGACAAGTTCATTTTAAAAGGGAACTAGTTCTGCTTTAAGTTCAGCCTGTCCAAAAGGGAACTAATTCCATGTCATGGTCATCCCTTTACAAAATAAACTAGTTCTTCACAGTTCAATCCAAGTTCATCAAAATGACGCTCAGAAAATTATTGCAGCATTTAGAATTCTGCCTGTTGCTGTTCTGAAGTATAAAATATACTTAAGATTCTTGGAAAACAGGAAGACACACACACACATGCACAAGTGGACAATAAATTGCTGAATTTATTTTCCCCCAACAATTATGATCTTTAAGCACAAATTCCCAAAGTGTTTGAAGAGGAAAAGGCACATGTAAGAGAGTGAACTTCAAGGTGAACTAGAAATCATTCAAGATTCTGCCCCCAAAATGAACTTCTTTTAGTTTACATGACAGGAACTACTTTCAGGTGTAATTCAGAGATTTTTGAACTAATTCAGTTAACTTTGTTGAACCAAAACAGTTCATTCCAAGGCACTAAGTGAAAGTAGATCCAACATGCAGTTATGAACTAATGGCAAAATATTATGGGGGGGGGGGTTGGCGGGGGGGATCATTCAAGTTCAGATCCAAGTATCATAGCTGTTCTTGCAAAATCTGTAACTTTTAATTTCTACAATGATTCAAAAGAAGTCTGTCTGTCCGTCTGTCTTTAAATGATCATATCATAAGAAAAATTAAGATAATTTCCTAGTAGATGAATTTCATTTCATTTTACGCTCATGCCATCCTGACGTATATTTATTGTTTTACCTAATTCTAAAATAACATCTAAGAAAAAAGTAGCTATAGTCAACTACTGAATGTGCTCCACAGTTCCAACTGTACTAATTTTTATTACTGTTGTTTGAATGATTGACACCTGTCCTTTCAACAACATTTTGTGGCTAGTTATTGATGTCTGAACAAAAGGACAGGAAGTCTTCCTACTAGTATATTTAATTTTAAAAATACATGGGAATATATTGCAACTTGAGATTGTTTCCAATTGATTGCATGCAATAGGAATGATACACTGTGTGAGGACATTTCATAATCAGATGTCATTTGTGAAACCATTGGTCATCAGGGGCTGATCAGTGACTACCTATGAACTATTTAGGTAGCTGAAATATGAGTACAACAACAACCTCCTCTACCAGTCCTATTGGTTTTGGGGTGATGTAAACAGTCATAAAGAATGGAAGATGTTCTCTCAAACCTGTTGCATTATTGAAATGTCAGTTAACAAGACACACATATTCCATGGCAATATTTGTTGGTACAATGATTTCTTCAATGAAAGCAACTGCATCTGATCAGCTTGGAATGGAAAGTGATGCATTTTTGTTAGGTTATCTATGGTTTGTATCCACAGTTCTTTACCAATAAATTCTTGTTATTCCACTTTTTACTCATAAGGATTCTGTTGTTAGTTGGTTGAACCTTTAAGTCACTCATGATCAAATTATACCACAATGGCTTTTGTTCAATAACTGCTCCATACTGTTTGTTTTTGTGTCTGTTTTAAGGACCTTCCAGACTGCAACATTATTATAACCACCATGGTGATGTGGTCTTGCATGTAGACTATTATCCCAGCTGCAATAATTTAAGGCAATTGGATTTAGGGAGGGAAGATAGTGGAGAAAAATACAAAGTATTATATAAGTCTCCGACTTTTCACCATCGAGGTCTCAAAGGACCTTGCAGGGATTAAGAAATACAGTATTTCTGGCATCCATCTTGTCTCAAGAAACAATGGATTGTGTGCCTGGGGGTGAAGTCAAGCTGCTGTGTTAGCACCAAAGTGACCTCCCCAGGGTGCAAGCCTGGGTAATGTGTATGAAGGTTCTGGACTACCCAGACGAAATAACCCCACTCTTGGTCTCATTGGTGTGGTCCAAAGGAAAGCAGAGCAATATGTTTGATACCAGCTTGGCTGCAGGTCTTGCTTGAAGAAGGCATTCAAGGCACCATCCAACCATCTTAGAGACTCCACTATGGATTTGTGTAGGGTTGATATCCTGCAGGGCAGTGGAGGTTTAAGACCAGAGCTATCCTTCTCCTAGATGGGCTCCCTTCCCAGGTTGACGAGCCCCATCTGGCCCTCACTTACCTCTACAGCACAGGCAGAAACCACCTTATTGACCGTTAGGCCCATTATTGGTCTCTACCACTCAGCCTGCCGGAGCCTGTCTTCACATGCACTGGGTCGCACTGGGCATGGAGCCTGGGGGGTGCTGCAGGGGGCACCACAGCTATGATGTAGAATGGAAGGCGAGAGGTGGAGGTGTGCTGAATTTTAGTATCACAAAGGGTGCAGCTAAAATTTGAGACCCCAAGGTCTGCCACTGACGTAGATCAGGAATTATATCAGAGCACGAAAGTACAAGGCTTACTGGTTCTAAGGTATGACCTACTCTCAGCTCCCGAGTTTGGCCTTTAGACTGACTTGCTCTTTTAGACTGACTTCTGGTTTTACTATTGCCCCCTGATTCATTTGAGATTGCTGTCCCTGATGACAAGAACCCTTTCAGTTGTGGGTCTGTGGAATGCTCTCCCCAGTGAGCCCCACCTTGCACCTTCATTGATTTCTTTTTTTGGTTGTCATTTCATTATTTGTTGAGATTTACCTTTTCTCCTAGGCTTTCGTTGGACTGAACGGATTTCGTTCTGTTGCTAGTGTGTTGCCAAAGCTTTCTGCTGCTTCCCCTCCCCCTTTTTAAAGGGTGTGTTTATGAATTGCTGGTGTTTGTATGAAAATGTTGGTTTGTTTCAATGGTAAACAGCGACTAACAAATCTGATGAATAAAAATGATTTCTAAAGCCGAGAGAGAATTCAGAGGGGTTTTGGCTGAGACCATAAGAAAATGCTTGTTGTTTCTGAACAGGATTGGGGCTTGATTTTTGCGAATGCACCCTCCCCAATCTAGAACACAGCCACATAGCTGACACATTTTTTATGATAAGACAATGAGATGTTTGTGTGTGGGGGGGGGATGATTTCATTTTGTTCTGCATACTGGTTTTGACTCAATGGTTGCAAAGTCATTCTACATCTTTTAAAAAACAAGCTCCCTTATCCAATGAGGTTGTGGGTGCAGAAGTGTTGTATATAGGCAGATATAGTCTGTTGTGCTTGCCCGTTGCAGGGATATGGGGCTTGGTATATTCATTGTGAATTCAGCGTACGTTGCCTTTGAGAGAGAGAGAGCGAAGTGACACATCATCATTTGAATGGGTCAAGCATATTCAGATGAAGACGAATGGCGCTTATTTGATTTCTTTAAATCGGAAATGAAAAAAGTGCTCCCTGGAGAAATCATGTTCTCCCTGACTTAGACGATAGACCGAGGCAAGGCCTGCAGATAAGAACAGGCATTTGTCTTTTTTTTTTTAAAAAAAAAAAAGAATCTCTGAAGGACGGTCGAGACTGTCAGCTCGCTGACATGTGCATTATCCATGTCATTTTAAACAAAGTGACCTGGAGAAAAGAGCACTCTGGCGTGACATGATAATGGTCTGTTGGATGACAGGTAAAGCACACGCCATAAAGAGAGGCTGTGTGTTATTCCTTTGTTTAACTGACAAGTCGGAGTTTCCTTTCATTCAGATGGGCGGCGATCTCTCAGATCTTCCTTCTTCGGGGTGGGGGTTTGGGGTAGCATCATAAAATGACAGGAGTTGTTAGCAATAACAATAAAAGGGGGGATCCTTTAATACATGACATGGGCAGGTACCAGAGGCTGGCCTGAGCAGACTGTGGTTGAGGGACCAGGGGATCAGAAAGGTCCATTGCCAAGCCTTCCAACAGTACACCTGGGCCCCTGACCCCTATCCTGACCACCTGTGTTGCCATCAGAGATGCTGCCCAGCCTAGCCATTGTGGCTGGCTTCTTTGCCACCAGTTGCTCACCACCTCTCACTCCTCCCCCAGGCATGAGTACCACTTGCTATGTGCACGGAGCTATTGCCATGTCAGATTGCCCAAGATGCAATGTCCAACCATGTTGAGAAATAATGCGAGGACAGGTGGTGGGGAGCACACAGGAAGCTGCCGTATACTACATTGATTCGTCTAGCTCAGCCTTGCCTACGCTGACTATCAGTGCCTCTCTCCAGGATTATGGTGAAGGAGTCTCTCGCAGCCCTACCTGGAGATGTTGGGGATGGAGCCTGGGAACTCCTGCGTGCAAAACATCAGTTCTGCCAAAGTGTTGTGGCTACTTCCTGCCGTTGGTCCCTCATCTCCTGAGTGGTCATCACCAGGGCTCCCTGTGGTCCAGCCTCTTGTCTGGTGTTTCTTGCCTTTATTTGGGAGAACTGTATGGAGAGGACTACTGGTGCAAGGATGGGGATAAAATTCAAGGCCAGCATGGCAGTGTTAATGAGGTTCTGCTCTTGATACTGGATGGGGTAAAGAGACAGAGGGGGTATGTGGGGCTCATGGGCTTGAACACCCGCTCCGTAGCTTTTATACACATCACATTCTCTCCAGAGGTGGTGGTACATTCTGTTTCCTGACATATTTTCCCCTTAGCAACTCATTGTCATAGGTATCGGTAACACAAGTCCCACACTCTCCTCCCTCCCCACAGTGCAGGCACACACTGTTCCCTCCCCCCCTTCTCTCCCTTTCTTTTCTTTTCTTTCTTTCTTTCTTTTTTTTTTTTGGTGCCCATTTTGTGTCGAAAATTTGTATTTACTTTGGGAATGTAATTTGTTCCTCATGGATAATATGACCCTTAGCGGCGCTGGATCATGGGTTAGTTGAAGTGATATTTTCCGCTAATGGTAGTCGTACATCATTGCTGTCAGCTCGGGTTAGGAGGAAAGCACATTACAGCTCCATTTTACCTCTGCAGGCATCGGGGATTATTTGCCATGAGTGAGTGTGACATGACCGCACTACAGAGTGCATTAAAATTTTACTAGCTTCTCCAGCAAGTTCCCCGACTCCTGCCGGCGCTTCAGGCAGGCATGCTGACGGATACCTCCGAGGGCCTAACTGCCCACACCAAGGAGACTCAATGTCAGCGGGAAAAACAGGCTCTGCTCCTTTCCCCCCTCTCCTTGTCATTTTTACCCCTTCGGTGGCAAGGCCCTCCTCTGATGTTAGGCTAAACTGTCATGGAAGGCAGGCCATGGCAGGAGCGTCTCGTATCTATTCAGATGCAAGCACTGATCTCTTCCCAAGTGAGGAAAGGCAAGTTATTGGACAGAGACTGAATACAAGGCAAGGCAAATCGAAGCAAGTCCTTGCTATGAGAGTAGCATGTGGTAGAAGGGGCATCCAGTATTGCATGGGAAGACTATCTCTCCACCTGTCGGCTTTCAAGTCTCCCTTTTAAGGTGCTGATCATGGCAAGCAATGAGTGCACACTCCATTCACCTCCGCAGGCAATCATAGGAGGGGAGAGTTCAAATGTATCGGAAGGGTCACCTAGTTCAACCCCCTGCAATGCAGGAACCCCTTCTAAATAATCGCTGACAGATGGCCACCAAACCTCTGCTTCTGTTTCAGCATGCAGTTCTCTGGCCTCTCTGAATTGTTATCCTGAATTGTTATCCTAGGCACTGCTACTGCCTAGTTCTACATTTCCTCCATTTAGATGGACTGGGACATTGTTGTTATTGTTTAGTCATTTAGTTGTGTCCGACTCTTCGTGACCTCATGGACCAGAGCACGCCAGGCACTCCTGTCTTCCACTGCCTCCCGCAGTTTGGTCAAACTCATGCTGGTAGCTTCAAGAACACTGTCCAACCATCTTGTCCTCTGTCATCCCCTTCTCCTTGTGCCCTCCATGTTTCCCAGCATCAGGGTCTTTTCCAGGGAGTCTTCTCTTCTCATGAGGTGGCCAAAGTATTGGAGCCTCAGCTTCAGGATCTGTCCTTCCAGTGAGCACTCAGGGCTGATTTCCTTAAGAATGGAGAGGTTTGATCTTTTTGCAGTCTCAAGAGTCTCCTCCAGCACCATAATTCAAAAGCATCAATTTTTCGGCGATCAGCCTTCTTTATGGTCCAGTTCTCACTTCCATACATCACTACTGGGAAAACACATCACCACTGGGAAAACGTTGTCTTTGTCCATGGAGTTTTCTTGGCAGGGATACTAGAGTGGCTTGCCGGTTCCTGCTCCAGGTGGATCACTTTTGGTCTAAACTCTCAGCTATGACCTGTCCATCTTGGGTGGCCCTGCACGGCATAGCTCATAGCTTCTCTGAGTTATTCAAGCCCCTTCGCCACAGCAAGGCAGTGATCCATGATACAACATACATGTATCCATTCCGCTTGATGGTAAATGATGTCACAAATCACTACGACACATCCTGCTTTGGATACCTCCTTCATTTCATTCTCCATCTCAGTACAGTAGTACCTCATTTCTCGAATGTAATCCACATTTGGGTTCTGAAAAATATTTTAAAACAGAAGCAGTTACTTCTGGGTTTTCGGCGTTCGAGAACAGAAATGTACAACAACAGAGGTACCTCTGCTCCAGAATGCCTTGGGAGTCGGACATTCCAGCTCCCGAACGATCAAAAAACAGAAGTGAGTGTTCTGGTTTTTGAACTTTTTTGGAGGAAGCTGAATGTCCGGCATGGCTTCCGGTATTGTTTATGGTGCGCCTGCGCAATCGGGAACCAACCAGAAGGTGCACCTTGGTTTCCGAATTTTTCAGAAGTCAAATGGATTTCCAGAGCGGATTCCGTTCGACTTCCGAGGTACGCCATATTGGACCTTTGGGGCATGGGTAGTGAAAGTACACCTCCACGACTGAATTAATTTTGGGGCCTGTTTCAACTACCAGTAATGACTCTGTTTCAGTACAGAAGTCTGATTCCTTTTGGTTTTCTAACTTGTTTTACTTCTCTTCAACGCTATCCTCAAGACATCCTCCCTGTCCTTCTTATACAGTTGGAGTGACTAATCCTTAAAAGTCTTAAGGGGTCCTCAGGGAAAACCTGGGCAGAAAGTTGCAAGACATCAGAAGCAGCTGATGGTTGGAAGACATTGGAGGCCACCTGATCCAGCTCTCTGCTCAATGCCTGATCTTCAATGTAGGGTGTCTCAGCTAGCACCAGGACATAGAAAGACATATGACAGGATTTCTATTGTTCTTATTGATGAATTAATTGGCACAAGTGATAAATGGCAAAGCACATCTCCAATTAGCTGTCTAAGCAAATCACTGCTAAGATTATCACTGCTGATAATCTGTGCCATGCAGGGAAAGTTGGAGCACCAGAGAATTCTCTCTAACCAACCACTTTGCTGATGCATTAGAGTAGATGTTGACTCCTCAAAGGAGGCTGCTGTAACTGTACCTCCTCAAATTCCTCATCGAGCATGGAGATAGTTTGTGGAGAGTTCAGGGGGCTCTAGGAGGCAAGGTCTCAGGCAGCGTCTAATCCAAGAGCTCTACAGGTTCCAAGAATCCAGGGACCCCTGGAGTAGGGTGCATCATTTTAGGGTGTGTATGAAACTTAATTCTTCCATGTTTCTTCAGTGAAAGGTCTTAAAAATATGTTTTGGGGTATGAGGAATTCAAACCTGCTATTAAGTTTTGTGATTGGGCAACATTTAGCTCGGTAGGTCTATGTTTGATGAAGAAGCACATGAATTACTTTCAGAAAACCAATGAATTTTAATTTTACCTTCTGAAAATGTCAGGTAATGCTAAGTAATGATAATATATATAACTGAAAGTACTTGGCAATCATTTTTAATGATTTCTGAGCAATTTTACACACATTTTACTTACCAAGCAAAACTAAATTATATTAATCTAACCAAAATACCTTTTGAATTCCCAGGTCATGCTACAATGTGTTTTTTTAGTGCCCCTCGTTTTTGGAAGTTGAAAGTTGAAAAATTCAACTTGCTGCAGCCATAGAGGCTCTTCCCTCAACTCCTGAACCTGCACCCTTTTCCCTAGCTCTTGCTATATTCATTCATTCATTCTTTCAGAGTGGTTTCCCCAGCCACTCTGGGCGGCTTCCAACAGAACACTAAAATACAATAACCTCCTGACCTGCACCCAGCTCCTGATCCCCTACTTCTGTCTCTGCTGAGAGCAACCTCTCAGATACAGCTGGTGTCAGTGAAGGAATTGCAGACAAAGGAAGGTTTCTCTCAATTGGTGGTACTGAACCCCACAAGTCACTGGTCCTTCCCCTGAGTCATTCTCCTCACCCTCCCATTCCAGCACATCTCCAGCTGCACTCTCTGCCTCATCCCCTCTCTCCTCAACCCCTTCATCCTCCGACTCCTGCCAGTCCCTGACAGGATGTAGCTATGGTATCTCTGCCATGGCTGCACAGTCATCAATCTTTCTCCATTATTTTGGAGCCATGCTACCTATCCAAGAACCTTTCACCATACTTGGGACCAGCAATTTTCAACTGCAATTTCATTTCTAGAAATTGGAGATCACAGAAGGTTTGCTGCATCCCTAGATTTACATACCCTTCAACCTTTCTCCAATGAAAAGAGGGACATTCCATTCCATAATGATCATTTTCCTATTTATACCCCACACATCTTACTGGGTTGCCCCAGCCACTCTGGGCAGCTTCCAACATATATAAAAAGCATAACAAAACATTACACATTGAAAAAACTTCCCTATACAGGATTGCCTTCAGATGGCTCGGGAGATCGGATAACTCCAAACCTTCCAACATTTCTCCAATGAAAATAGGGACAACCTAAGGAAAAGCGGGACATTTTGGGATCAAATCAGAAACCGGGACGGCTTCTCTAAATCAGGGACGTTGCTGGAAAATAGAGACACTAGGAGGGTATGGATTTTGATGGCATCTTTTCTTAGTTTATATGGTTCCAGGTGCATGGCTTCCAGACATCAATGTCTGCTGCGGCCTGTATCTTTTGATGTTGATGAGGATGCACATAAAACAAGGAGATTTTGTGAATTAGGCCTCGTGGACCACATTCAAGGCAGTTGCTCTTCCATAACAGCAGCAGCCTAATTGGGTTGGCTTATTACAGTAGTTGGAGCAATTGGGCCACATAGAGATGGTGTTCTTTTTCTAAGGTATCATTTTTAGAATCTAGTTGCATTAGATTCACTGATAAGTGATTTTATCCTACGACTTATCCATTCTGTCAGTTCTCCTGCAGGCAGGGAAGCTGGATAGCTCTGTGGTTAATGCATAGTTGTGACTCTGTTTCTTAGCTGCAAACCAGTTTCAGGTGCTGGGAGGGTATCGTGTATCCGTGACATATGTAGCAGTTCGCTCATCAGCTGGGGATTTGGGGCAGCATCACGGTAGGTACCACTTAACCTTGCCAGCTAGAATTTGAGGCCTTTTCAAAAGGGGATTTCTGAGAAGCTGGGTCCCAGAAAACAGAATAATGGGAACATATAGAAGAGAGAATCTAAGGGAAGGGCAGATGGACTAGGAGGTGTCAATGCCAGGTCAGATCAACGGGCAAATCTGAATCTCTGTCCTCGTTTTGGATCTCTAAATCAGCCAGTCCTGTTTCTGATTTGGATAGGAGTACATTAAGAGTTCCCTATAGTATCTGTTTCCCTCCTTGCAATTCCAAATAATGTACAGAGCATACACAAATTGCCCTCAACTTTCATTTGCATCTAGGGCTAGGAGAGAAACTCCATTAAGTTCACATTGAGATTACCTATTTCCTACTTCCCGAAAGAAACAGAAATGCAGCTATTCTTCAAAATCTGCACTACTCTGAAATTTTGTCAATGCAGTCCTCCAGTCAAGTAATGCATACAAAAATTTTCATTCTAGGGTAAAGTGGGTGTGCAAGTGCACACATTTGTGAAAACAGCATACAAAAAAATGCCTTGTATTCCTTCAAATGTTTTCTTTCTTTCTTTTTAACATTAATATTTCAAACGACCTCTTGTCCAATATGCAACCCAAGCACAGGCCTATTTAGCTTTCCATTCACCATTTTCATTCCAGGAATACGTCAGCCTAGACTTTTTTTTAACAGAAAACTCTCTGGGTTTGTGTGTGCATGTTCATGCACACAATTTATATGTAACAAAATGCTTATTTAAATTAATGGTAGACTTTCATTACATTTTATGCGTGTTTCTGTTCAAGGAAAAACTGACTAAAGAGCTTTCAGTTAGCAGCTTTGGCAAATGATTATAAATCCCAGCACTTAACGGCTGTGATAACATTAATCAGAATGAACTGGCTGGCTATTAATGTAGATGTCATATCCAATTCAACAGAAATTCCATTGTAATTTAGCATTAATTAACGTCCACTTATTGTAAATGGCACCAAGCAGCCACTTTTCTTAAAGCAAATGGAAACAAGAAAGACTCCCCCTAAAGTCTGTTTTATTTTTTTAATGGAGAAAAAGAACTTAAAGCCACAAATTCACAGAAGTAGTAGCTTTGTTAGGATGCCTGCTTTGGGGGTGGGTGGGTGGGTGTGCGTAATGGCCAGTTAGACCATCCCTCTGTTTTCACAGCTGGAAGTCAGCAAGCAGGACCTGGGTGCATCAACCCTATGCCACTCAAGACATGAAGCCACTGGTGTTCAGAAGCTTACTACCTCTGATACTGGAGGAAATATAGCCATCACGACTAGTAGCCATTAAAGCCTTATCCTTCTTGGCACAATGGGTCAGCACATCTGGCTGTTAATCAGAAGGTTGGTGGTTCGAACCCACCCAGAAACATCTGTGGGCAGTATTCCTGCATTGCAGCAATTTGGGCTAGATGACTCCAGCTGTATGATTCTTGATTTATTTATTTTTCCTTGTTCATTTGCACGAGGCTGCTATTTACCATAACACACTTGATCAAGCTCACAACTCTCACATTGGGGAGGGGGGGACTTTAGCTCTTACTCTCCCTGCTACGGTACCAACAAAAATTCCCCAATTCCAGATGGCAATTAGGAACATTAGCCTCCAGTTAGGACAATCTCTGCTGGCAGCACTGGGAATTTCCTTTGGAATGCAAAGGGCAGTCTCTGAAAGGAGATTGTCAGGACTGTGTCAGGGAGAAAAGGGAGCACCCTGTCTCCCATCCAGTGCTGGATTTACGTATAAGCTTTGTTGTTGTTGTTTAGTCGTTTAGTCATGACCAACTCTTCATGACCTCATGGACCAGAGCACACCAGGCACTCCTGTCTTCCACTGCCTCCCGCAGTTTGGTCAGACTCATGTTGGTAGCTTAGAGAACACTGTCCAACCATCTCATCCTCTGTCCTCCCCTTCTCCTTGTGCCCTCCATCTTTCCCAACATCAGGGTCTTTTCCAGGGAGTCTTCTCTTCTCATGAGGTAGCCAAAGTATGAGCTAAACAAGCTATAGCTTAGGGCCCCACTCTCTTGGGAGCCCCCAAAAAATTTAAAGGAAAAAAACACCTGGATGTCCATTTCCAAAATGTAAGATAAAAAACAAATAAAATAAAACCTACATACCGCAACAGTGTTTTGTGTTGTGTAGGCTTCTAAGATGTAAGTAACAGGCCCTGCCTCCTAGCCTGCTCCCTAAAATATCATTGGTTTGCTCATTTCTATATATAGGGTGCCTACATTCTGCATGGCAACATGTGCAAACGGCTTTAGATATCTATTAGGTCCATAAATTACCATGTAGCATATATTCAACACAAAAAACAGTGACAATTGGTTGTTGACAAAGGACAGCTGCACATATAAAGGGCCCCATTACCTTCAGTAGCTTAGGGCCTCATCAAACCTAAACCCAGCCCTGCTACCATCACCTGCATTGGTTCCAAGGCTGGTCTCTTTTACCACTATTTTCACCACAAAAAAATGTGCATGTTATTTGCCTTCAATCAGTTACATCCCATTTAGATTGGCCTTGAACTACCAGGGGCTGTATCCAACGAGGTTCTAATCTGGACAGTCCCACTGAAATCACTGCACCTGTGTTAATTGTGTTGATTCATTTAAATGGCTCCATGCTGACGCTGCACTACACATTTAAAGCGATACTATACTACTTCAAATAGCTGTGCCTTCCCTCGAAGAATCCTGAAAAGGGACAGTTTATTAGGAAGACCGTCTGTTCCCCTCACGGAGCTACCATTCTCAAGAGCAGTTTAACAATCAGTTTCTGGGAACTCTGGGATGTGTGGGAGGAGTCTTCCAACAACTCCCAGCTCCTGTGCCAAACTGCAGCTCCCAGAGCATTCTTGCCAAGTGCCCTGGAAAAACGGGACATCTTGGGTTTTTTCTTTTCTTGCTAGATCATGGCAGTCATTCTGGGTGCCACAATCTCCCCCCCCCCCTCTCTCTTTCTCACTGCACTCTCACCCTGCAAAAAGCGCTTGCCCAAGAATGTCCTGGTTCTTGAAATGAAAAAGTTGGACAGTATGCTGGAGTTATTAAAGGAGACCCATGACTGCTTTAAAAATAAGGGACAGATGTTATCTAAGCTAGGAAGACATCCTGTGGAGTGTGACCTTTCCCTAGCAACAGGTTCTGCGCCCCAAGAATAATTTTAAGCAGTGTTGCTAAAGGATCTACATTACCATGTAGTTGACAGATATATATACCTTCTTGAAACTTCATCATTGAGTCAATCCAAGCAGTGTGCCAAGAAGAGATTCTTCATTGTATGTTTTTGAGGACTTTTTTTTAAAAAAAGAAAAGAAACGATGGTCTCTTCCAAGCTTCAATTCTAAAAAAAGAGAAAGAAAGAAACCCAAACTCAAACCAAAAACACCTTAACTCATGACCCCGGTCTCTCGTTAGCAGAGAAATACAATCTTTTCTCTGTGTGCTCTGAGTCCCCATGCCTATTATGCTTTCAGGAATCAAAGTTTCTCATTAAGGCTTTCTAGCCTTCTGCCAAACTGAGCAGAGCTGGAAGTATGGCTTTGTATTGGGGAGAGGGGCCTACCGTTCTCTCTGTGTCTGTCACTCCATCTTCTGTAGCACAAAAATGATGCTCTTCCAAAAGAAAGAAAAAAGAATTTAAGTTGAACTACTTCTGTGTGAGAAAAAGAAACCCTGCAAATTTTGAATTTTTCTGCTGCTGGAGATGGCTCAGGATTGCTTGCTTGTGAGGAAGAAGGAAGATAAAAATGTCCTCGGATTAAATTGGAGCAGGAAATATACAATTTGTTTGCTTGACGTGAAAGGGAGGACATGGAAGTTTGCTTATATTACATCAGGCCATGTCCACACCATAAAGGACTATGAAACCGCTTTAAACCGTCATGGCTTACCCAAAAGGGTTGTGGGAACTGTAATTTGTTTAAGGGGGCTGAGAGTTGTTATTCCTCTCTGAGAACTACAATTCCCAGAGTTCCCTGGGAAGAGGGATAGACTGTTAAACCACTGTGGTGACTGTAGCTCTGTGAGAGGGATAGGGGTCTCCTAACAACTCTCAGCACCCTTAACAAACTGCAGAGCCTAAGGTTCTTCTGGCAGCTATGAGTAAAAGGATCAGAAAGGAAGAGGTAAAAAAGAATACCTCTCCTGGCAACACTAGAAGTACCTGGGGACTCGGATCTCAAAAAAACATCTTCCTATGTATTCAGTGGTCTGTGTTTGCCTGAGCTTGAGTCTGGACTAAGGATTCTGAGCCCCTGTGTTCTGATTCGATATATAATATCCAGTCACGGAACATTTCAGGATTTGGGCCTCTGCCATTGGCCCTTGAACTCTAAGTCGTGATTCGCAGCTTGACAACCAATCACGTTGGGAGTGGGAGTGGCCCAGGCCTTCAGAAATGTATATAAGCAGTTGCTTTGCCCCTGTTGTCCAGTTCTGTTAGGTTAATATCACTGTGTCTTGCCTACTCCTAGTTTCTTCTTTTTATTATTATTTTATATTCTTTATTAAAAGATAAAAAGTACATAATTACAAGTGCACAGAGTAAGAAAAAGTGAAAGAAGAAGAAAAAGAAATAGCACCCATGTAGAAAACAAAACAGAACAACAATCACAGCTTGTATACATTACAAAAAGTTGTTATTGTAGTTAACCAGGCCTTAACCTAATATGGTATTAAAAAAAGAAAGAAAATCAATTCCAAATATTGTTACATTTGTCCACGGCAAGTCTACGTTTGTATGCAACATGTTCACGTGTAGTGAGTTTGTACATATTTTCAATCCAATCACGGAAGGATTTTTATTTTTCCAGTTCATCAATACCAGTCTTTTTCCTGTAGTAAAGGCGCAGAGAGTCCATTCATAATGTCCCTTTGTTGGATTCAGTGCATTGCGTATATGATTCAAAAGGATATTTTCCCCTGCAAATTTAAGATTATCAGGACATTGCTTAAGCCTGGTTTCAAAATATTTGAGAAGCCCTGCCTTGGGCTGAATTCAGACAGCAGTTTATTTCATTTCCCAGTGTTTCCTTACCTGATAATTTTTGCATCTTAGGTGATCTTTCACACAGCACCAAAGCTATTTCTGGAAATCTAGCAGAATCTGGTGGAAGTTTTGCACTCATCTCTGTGTTAATTGCTTTCAGGAAAAAAATCCGTTTGCAACCCTGTTAGCCCAGAAAATCATGAGACGAAAATGGGGACAGACATACAGATATTTCCTGCTGTTTTCAGGGGGAACAGCACATATGACATTCACTGTTTCGTTGCACCACAACATGTCATAAGAGGCAAGGTGATATAAGTGCATAAATTTATGTGTGGCATAGAGAAAGTGGATAGAGACAGGTTTTTCTCCCTCTGTCATAACACTGCAACTTGTGGGCAACCAGTGAAGCTGAACATTGGAAGACTCAGGGCAGAAAAAAAGGGAGACAGTGATGGTCACTGTGGTGTTTGCCCGTTCTTTTTAAAATGTCTGTACAGGGAGAGAGAAAGAGTTAATAGGTAGACCAATAGAAAAGCCAGAGGCGGAGCCTACCTGTTTATAAAAGGGCTTAGCCCAAGGTTTGGGTTGCTTGGTTTTAGTTGGTTGGTTGGGAAAGGCAGTTGGGAAAGCAGTTGGTAGACAGTTAGTGCAGTTGGTTCTTGTGTGAGGGGAGGTAGAAGAGTTAAAGACAGGATAAAATAAGACTTAAGAAGAGTAAACAACGTTTGAATGCAGTTAAAGTTTATTTGTGTTTGCAATAAACTACAGTGGTACCTCGGGTTAAGTACCTAATTTGTTCCGGAGATCCGTTCTTAACCTGAAACTGTTCTCAACCTGAAGCACCACTTTAGCTAATGGGGCCTCCAGCTGCCGCCGTGCCACCGAAGCACAATTTCTGTTCTCAACCTGAAGCAAAGTTCTTAACCCGAGGTACTATTTCTGAGTTAGTGGAGTCTGTAACCTGAAGCGTATGTAACCCGAGGTACCATTGCACACTCTTCTTTGTTAACGTAAGAGCCTGACTGAGACTAAGTGATTTACCGGGGAGGACCTAGTTGGTGGCAGCGGATTAGTGGTGTACGGGTCAATAGTCCATGAGATGGCCGGGGACTCCCTACGAACGCCACAGCCACCAACTTGGATGGCTTTAGAGGAGGATTGGACAAATTCATGGAGAATAGGGCTATCAATGGCTACCAGCCATGATGACTATGGTCTACTTTCACAGTTGGAGGCAGCAATGCTTCTGAATTCCAGTTGCTGGAAATCAGAAGAGGGGAGAGGGCTCTTGAGCTCATGTTCTCCTCCCTGGTTTCGCACAGGCAGTGGCATAGCGTGGGGGGTGCAGGGGGGGCCGGCCGCACCGGGCGCAACATCTGGGGGTTAGGGTTAGGGGGCGCAAATCCACAGGTTAGGGGGTGTAAATTACTTGCCTTGCCCCGGGTGCTGACAACTCACGCTACGCCACTGCGCACAGGTATCTGGTTGGCCACTGTGAGAACAAGATGTTGAACTAGATGGACCTTTGGTTTTTTATTTTATTTCACACAACACAAAACCATTTCTGGAAATCAAGGGAATCTTGCAGAATTGTTGTGTGCAGTTCTATGTTAATTGTGTTCAGGAAAAAAACCAAATCCATTGGCAACCCCATTAACTCAGAAACTCGTGGGAATGGATGAACATTGGGGTGGTATACCATACGTTCCAATACAACATGGCCCAAATCCAGGATACCATTTTCTGGGTCCACACCTGTGCGATATTGTGCCCCCCCTCAATGCTTTTTCTAGGCATGGTGCCCCAAAATGTGTGTCTTGGGGTGCCACACAAGATCAATACTCTGAAAAAATGCTTTTTGGGAGGGGCAGTGATCTTGCACTGTGCCCCAAAACACACGTTTTTCAGTGCCATGCCTCCCCCCAAATATTCAGCCCCAAATCATGCAAAATCGCTACGACCATTTTGGCCGCTGTTCTCTTGCAAGAGAAGAGATCCCATTTCTTTGCAGGGCAGCTGATGGTTACAATGTACAGCCATGCAGTTCTTTCCTACAATTTAATCAATCAAACAGCCAGAGTTCCATAATGCAACAGGTAAATGCTTTGCAGAATGAACGTTAAAATCCAGGCCAGTGTTAAAACCAGGAAAGCGAACACAATAACCCCCACATCTGAATCCACCCTTAATGTAAGCCTTCTACCCTCTGTACCTCCCAGCTGATAGAGCAGCCATGAAAACGCCAGCTTTTGTACCGAATATGTTCCATTGCTGCTGAATAGGTCTTTTAAAATTGGTGTGTGTATGTGTGTGTGTTTTTATAGTCATTCTATGACAGCTCTATTCATAAACCACCACAGAAAACTCTTATAAGTTCATGCTTTGTATATATTAGTTCTACCAAACGCTTAGGTGATTTTTTTTTAATGTAGAAAAAAACAACAACCTTGTGCATTTCACTGCAGCTATTGTACGGGATGTTATTATGCACTTACAAATGGGCTCCTTCCAGCCTTTTTATTGAAACGACCTTGCTGTCACATTTGCAGAATCTTATCAAAGACTTTTTGCTGAGCTGCAATAAACCAGAACAACGCTCAGACCTTGATGACTGATAAGCCTCAAAGTGGCAGTTAATTGGCAAAAAGCAACCCTCGTAAAAATCTCCTTCAAGAGGCTAGAGGAGCTCTTCTGTCTGAGCCCTGCTTCAGTCTCCAGCCGCAGCTTCCAAACAGATGACAATCAACTGGGATCCTTGAATTCCCCATCCACAAAAACAGTCTTCCTATATTTCATGCTTCCTTGCAGGCTCAGCAATGAAGGCTGTGGGTCGCTTTCCCTATATGCAGCCCCTGATCAATTTGGAGGTGGAGCTCATGTTTATTTAAGTGTTTTTAAACCCCAATACAACATACAGGAGAAAGGGACGTGGAGATACGGCATCTCCTTCCCCTCTCCCATGTGAGAGCTGGAGGGTTCGATCCTGCAGGGTGCTGCTTGGTCATGAGCACTTTCTCAATAGGGAAGACCCACATGAAGGAGCAACATCCTGCACCTCACAGGATTGAATCCCATAGGATGGATTCCATCTTTTGTGGTGATGCTTCAGCAGGCAGGGCATCAAGTGAAAAGGAGCTTCAGGTAGGAACTCCTACCTTCTCTAGGAAGACCATACCATTCAACATTTCTCTGATGAAAAGAGGGATGTCCTATTTAACAGCAGCAATTTTATTATTTATACCTCACCCTTCTAACTGGGTTCCCCAGCCACTCTGGGCAGCTTGCAACATATATAAAAACATAATGAAACATTAAACATTAAAAAGCCTCCCTATGCAGGGCTGCCTTCAGATGTCTTCTAAAAGTTGTAAAGTTACTTGTCTCCGGGGTCGCATAACTCCATACCCTCCAACATTTCTCCGATGAAAATACAGTCATACCTCGGGTTGAAGTCGCTTCAGGTTAAGCCTTTTTGGGTTGCGGTCTGTGGCGACCCGGAAGTAACAGAGCGTGTTACTTCTGGGTTTTGCTGCTTGCGGATAGCAGGCGCTCAAAATGACATCACGCGCATGCGCGGAAGCGGCGAATCGCAACCTGCGCACGCGCAGACACACAGACACGGGTTGCATTCGCTTCAGGATGCGAACGGGGCTCCGAAACGGATCCCGTTTGCATCTGGAGGTACCACTGTAGGGACGTCCTAAGGAAAAACAGGACATTCTGGGATCAAATCAGAAACCAGTATGGCTTCTATAAAACTGGGACTGTCCCTGGAAAACAGGAACACTTGGAGGGTCTAGAAGGCATGGTCGTTCTGGTACTGGCCACTCTCTGCTGTTTTGTGGTAGTCCCCTCCCACAACGCCTGCCTCTCCCTCTTGCTTGGACCCACCCCCCTCCCTGATTAGTCTGGTGCACTCAACACAACCCACAGCAATATGGGTCTGTTTCTACTGCAGTTGTGAGAGTTGCCTGGGCCTAAGGATTGATTGTTTAAACACTTCAGAAAGTGTAGCTCTGGGAGGGAAACAGGGGTCTCCTAACAACTCAGAGCCCTTTTAACAAGCAACACTTCCCAGCATTCTTTGAGTGGAAGCCATGACTGTTAACATGGTCTGATACTGCTTCAAAAGCATCATGCAGATGGGGCCTTCCAAGCAGACATCTGTCAACTTGCAGCGTTACTTTGTTAGGCGCAAACATCTCTGCTTTTCATCATGCAAGAATAAACGCTGATGCCAAAAAAATATATAGTAAGAGAATTTAGGATCTTACACTCTTGGTGAGCACGCACGAACATTCCACATTTACAGGGCCCATAAAACACCTTCAGATGTTTTATGAATTCCAGCAAGTAACTGGAGAAGGTATTCAGCTCCTTTGAATGAGCTGTAATGACTTGGACCTCAAAGCTGCCTGGTTAGCAAATCCCTTCTTCTGCTTAATGGTTGCAAGGTGGGTTTTGTTTTGTTTTCGAACCGTTCGTTCGCTGAAGTACTTTCCCACATGTTTCTTTCATGGGCACGCTTAAAGATTTCAGCTCCGTTCTTAAAGGTCAGGAGCAATATAGAGGAGGATGCTGATAATGAGGTGATAGCTTTATTTTGGGGGAAAGTGAGGGCGATGTGGTGTTTTCAAGAGTTAGCTCAAAACAACCCCCCCCTTTCTCGGTTTAATTATTCCCCAAATGCATTTCATAAGTTCACAGCTAGCTGGGGCAGGAGCCACATAACAGCTCACCAGTCTTTTGCACTAAGTCATGGAATCGGATCATAAATTCTTTTCCTGCCATATTCCCTGCTGTGCTCTGGGCATAGCCTCTTTGAAGCGTAAGTTGGAATCAGGGCCAACCCACCCTGATGTCAAAGATGCATGGAATCAAAGACTGATCCAAGTTATTTTGTCCCCCTTCCTGGTGACAGTAGCAAGTTAACTCACCGTTTCCTGCCCTTTTGCGACACCCCAAATCAGCTGCTCACTGGGGCCACCTCCCTGTGCCCAACGATAGGGCCGGCTCTTTTTAGATTAAGGCAAGGGGCTGAAGTGCTTCAGACTCTCCTTTTGCAAATTGCACTTCCAGTGCAACATTTTGAAAGGTATATTGATGAATTGTAGATTGAAGTGTGCGCCTGGGAGAGGCAAGGTCCATTGCCCAATGGTTAGGGCATCTGCTTTGTATGCAGAAGGTCCCAGATTAAATTTGTGACCTTTCCATGTAGGACTGGGAGTGTCCCCCATCTGAAACCCTGGAGAGCCACTGCCGACTTCCGGGTTAGCGCCATCGGCAATGGCGGATTTCCTCTGACCGAGAGGAACCCGCTCTGCGAAAATCGGGTCTTGCCGCCGCGGCGAAGGCGGAGACCCCTCAAAAATCCCAGGCGGAGGAAGCCTGGGAACGTGGGATTCGGCTGACACCAAGAGCGCCTCCCCTACTCGCAGGGAAACCTTTTTTCGGGGATCCGAAATGAAGTGGGGTGAGTGGCGCGGTGTTTTCAATCAACCGCTACTTTTACGGAGTGAAGCCGCACAGCCGTTGCCGGAGAGCGCTGACTTTTTCCTGTGGACAATTGGACTCTAAACAAGTACCCGTGAGTAGTTGGACTACGAAACATTTTAATTTGGCACCGAAGCGGGAAGGTTCTAAACAGGAAGTCCGCCTTCTGCTTTTGTAAATAGATTGAAGCAAAAATTTTGCAAGCTAAAGTCCGGAAAGTCGTATATAAAGGACTAAATTTCCTTCAGTTAAAACCACCAAAACCCCTCTTGGAAGCAGGAGAATGGGGGGGGAATCTTAGATTGTTTAAGCCTGCAGGAGAGAGAGTAAAGAAAGATAAATTTCCACCGTCTCAAACCTGGGAACGGGGTGTCAGAGACAGAAATTTTTGGGGAAGTTCATTGACTGTGAATGGAACGTCTTTTGACAGATAGTTAAAAAAGAGAAACATATTGATCCCAATGTTGCCTTTTGCATCCAAAAGAAACAAAATATTTGAAAAATGAAAGTAATTTTCTTTTGTTGGACCTGCTTTCAAAAGATGGATACAAATTGAAATTGTCTCCTCTAGAGGGAGCTTGTTAAACTGTTGCTGGAGTCGATCTGGGGAATTTCACAGCTGTGGAGATTAAGGATCGTGAGACCAGACTCTGACCTTGGATAAGAATGTGTTTAGAAGAAGTTTTGGTGCTTGCTCTTTGCAAGTCAAGCGCTTTGTTGGAGCAGCTGCATGAGAAGATGGATTTGATGACTGTTGCAGTCAATAATTTTGGACAATCAGTGAATACTCACATAGAAACCATTCAGGAACCAACCCAGGAATCTGTTTTGACAGGGCAAGTGCAAGTGCAGAAGATAATGGAGGAGACCTGAGGCCCTGCAGGAGCATAAGCTGCTGTTTTTGAAGACTGAACCTGGAGAAAGTCAGATTTGGAGAGAGGGAGTATTGTTTGGCTTGGAGATGGGAAGTTGGTTGGATCCCCCTAGGCAGGGACGTTTTGGCTTTTGGGATTTGGTTTTGGGCCGGGGGGGGGGTCTGGAGTTGTGGGGTCTCTTAACTTTGGAGGGACTTTGAAACATGCTTTTAAATACTTTTTGGATTACAGTGCTGACTGTGGAGAATGGGCTGACCTGTCGAGGGGGGATGGCGATATTGTTGGGTTGGAGTCTCCCTGAGACCTACTCCTCAATGAGAAAGGAAAGAAATTAAGAAAAAGATCAACAAAAGACAAAGTAAATTGCAGGTATAAACAAGAAGAAGATCTGCAGAAGGGACATGGAAAAGACTTAAGAGCCTCGGACACAAGATCACCAGGTTGATGGACTAGATGGAATGGATAGAAAGGACTGGCATAACCCGAGACCAGGAGGAAGAGACATTGGATGAAGATTGGAAGAAAGTTTTTAAAAATTTATTTTGAAAATTAGTGTAAAATTAATGAGTGTTAGGAAAAATGTTGGAATGAAACTATTTGGCTTTAGTAGAAATGATATAAGGAGTTATGTACAAATAAGTATTAAGTTTTAGGTTTTAAGGCTTTTTATGGTAAGATAAGGTTAAAATAAATTAAGGTAAATTTAATGACAGAATATAGTGAAAGATGGAAAGGATTTGCTGAGTTAATTAATAGGTTAGACTGTTATACAACAAAAATTGAGAAAGATGGAAAGAATTTGCTGAAACAATTAATTTAACTAGAATACAAAAAGGGAGGTGCAAGGAGGTCAATGAAACAAGTAAATGAAAGATAATGATATGGAATATTGGGTGTGTGTTTTAATGTTATTGTTCTTTTTGCTATATTGTTGTATTGTTTTTTATGTTTTTTTCTTTTTATATATTGTAATGTATGTCCTGTTAATTTTTTTGCTGTTTTCTTTTCTTCTTTTTTCTGTAATTTTTAAACTTCTAATAAATATCATTAAAACAAAAAAAGAAACCCTGGAGAGCCACTGCCAATCAGTGTAGACAGTATTGAGGTAGGTGGACCAAAGGTCTCACTCGGTGTAAGTCAGCTTCCTATGTTCCTATATATGTCAGGATTCAAGGATTCCCTTTCTTGAAACAGAATAGGACCCCAATTTATTAGTATTTACCCCAGATATTCTATGACAGCCAACATGGGAGAAGGCAGTCCATTTGGGTACCCTTGTCCTAGGCTCTTTAGTGCTCCAGTAATGCTATCAGAAAATGAACAGGTTCATATGGAAAGCCTGTTGTCCTTCAGTGTCTCATAATCCGTCCCTTTGGGTTGAAATTTTAATCCTTTCCCAGAAGGCTTGAGAAGGGTGCTAAATACCAGAAATTTCAGGTCAGACCTTGAGACCATGCACGGGAAGTCCCATTGACTACCCTCACTTGGTTCAGCCGGCCAGTCAAAGGCATTCCTGGGATGTAGCTGCTGTGGCATGCTGTCAGCTTTTGGGAGCCACAGGTGAACGCCTCCAGAAAGTACTTCATTCACTTTGGGTCTCCTGTCAATATATATGCAGGAATTCAGGCACAAGTGGGAGGTAGTTGTTCTGGGGCAGCACATCAGGAATGGCGTTAGTAGACAGAAGTTGTAGTATGTAATTACGTCCTATAAAAGGGTAGCCTTCCAGTGAATGATGAATTTGAACACATCTCTGAACAGGACTGAGACACACCCATCATAGGAACCTTTGTAATTTTTTAATAATTTGTGGACACCTGACCCCTCTTGGTTCTACAGCAGTTCATATCGACTTCCTGAAAATTCATACAGCAGTTCATATCGACTTCCTGAAAATTAAAGACATCCCTAAAAGCAGATATCAAGTCCACCACAGATACAGGGATATGCTAGAGGAAAGTCTTCAGTGTCTTGCTGGATATTAGAGGACAAGGATCCAGAGATCATGTTAAAGGTGGCCAAATTTTGAACAGTTGCCATAAAACTTAGGGAACTAGTTGTGCTATTATAAAGAATAAGGCCCGAGGAGCAAATTATAGATAATATTGTAGAGATTAAGATTTATTGTGTTCCTGGTTTGTTTAGTATGGTATGTGAGTCTGGTCTGGGACCGTAATAAATTCAATTCATTCATTGTCCTGAATTCTAGTTAGAGGAAGTTAAAGACTAGCTTCCTGGAGCGCTCACTAGGATTGCTTGGGGGTGGGGGGAGTTGCCTGAAAACAATTGTTAAAGCTTGTCGTCTTAAATGTTGACCATTCCCTGGTGTGGTTTATTGAGAACACACACACACACACACACACACACACACACACACACACCAGATTCTGTGCTGCACTCTAATTATATGTATGAAGGTGGAAAACCCTATGGGAAATTAAATAAAATTTACAGCATGATGGCTCTGTGCTCTTGGGAGATGTACCTTCTTAATAAGATCTTATGGCTAGGAATTTTTTTATGTAGTTATAGTCTTATGGGCACTCAAGCATAGATCCAGCCTATATATAGAAAGGGTCTTCTATTTGTCCACTCCTTCCTTCATTCATTCATTGAGCAAAACTTGGACATTATTTTATGGTAACAAAATGATTGCATCACAAATGTATTTATTTGTCTGGAGTATTGATGTAGAACCCTTCACCAAATTGATTCCATGGCGGTTCCCCATTTGTCAGGAGACTTGAGTGTGGAGAGCACTGTTGCATTTGGCTCCTACTTCCAGGTTTTCCATTGGCAATTTGTTGGCCGTTGTGAGAGCAGAATGCTGAGCTCAATGAGCCATTGGCTTTTTCTTGTCTTCTTAACGGCTTTGCTTTGTTTCATTCTCTCTCTCTTTTCCTGCTCTCTTTTATCTTCCACATTTCTTCTTTAAATCATTGCTAATTAAGGCAGCATTTTCATGGAGAAATTAGGGAATTAATTTGTTAAATGAAGGGAAATGGGAGCTAGCAGTCCTTTATATACTTTTCTAACCAGACATGGAGGTACATGTTACATTTGGAAAAGCTGACATGTTTCTGCCAGTTAACACAAACGAATGTGTGAACACATTGGCCATTGCTCTGTCCCAGCTCTTGCCAACCTAGCAATTCGAAAGCAAGCCAGTGCAAGTAGATAAATAGGTACCGCTGCAGTGGGAAGGTAAACGGCATTTCCGTGTGCTCTGGCTTCCATCAGTGTGTCCTGTTATTCCAGAAGTGTTTTAGTCATGCTGGCCACATGACCCAGAAAGCTGTATGTGAACAAATGCCAGCTCCCTCGGCCTAAAAGCGAGATGAGTGCCACAACCCCATAGTTGCATTTGACTGGACTTAACTGTCCAGGGGTCCTTTACCTTTTTTACCTTACCTTTTCACAGTAGGAGGAAGAGGAGAAGGAATGAGCCATTGGAGATGTACCGCACTGGGCTGTTCTTAAATTTGTTTTAGGTGTTTTATTAAGTGTGGTGTTTTCATGTGTTTTGAAACAGTTGTTAAACGTTTTGAATAGGGAATTATTTCATTTTTAATTTTGTATCCCCCCCCCATAAATAAATAAATAAAATGACAGCAGTCTTTCCTACCCTAGGCTCCTTTGGGAGGAAAAGCGGAATATAAATTTAACAATACATAAATATAAAGTTTAGCTGGTGTTCATTAATTGTGCTTTGATGTTGACCACACTGCATTGCATTTATTTGCTTGGGAGCCACCTTCAGAAAGGTTTAGCCCTCAAAGCAGCCCAGGAATATGTAAAATATAACTAATTAGTTAACTTGAAGCCTCCCCATCCCCACCCTGCTTCCTGAGGATGTTTTTTCACTGGAGATGAGGTGTATCTGGGCACGTTTTTGGTGTTCAAAGCAGGCACTCTGCACACCATTGAGGTGTTCCCATTCTTCACAAAGGAAAGAGGGTTCTGGCTTGGTTTGCAAGGAGATTGCCTTAAACTTTGCATTTCCCCAGCCATTTAGCAAGATCTTCTTCTCCTCTTCATTTCCCCCCTTTCAGTATTTAAGTGAGATGTCTGGCCTATTCAGCGTGAGATGAAGGAGAAATTTATTAGTGAATGACAAGGCTTCCTGATAATCAGGGAGTATTGAAATCCCAGATTTAATTTGAATATGATATGGAGCCATGCCTCCTTTCTCCCCCTCATTATGAGCAAAGGATGCAGGCAATGATGTATCCCACCCCCATCCCTAAGGATATTATAAGGTGTGGGGGGGGGATGGAATTTGATGGACCACTCCAATGGGGTCACCAAGGTTTGGGTATGTTTTAATCAAGATGGATGGAGCTCAAGGTGTTTGAAATGCATGGAAGCAAGATTTGCTACGCAGTGCAAATCAAAGCCTAAAAAACGTCACTTATCTCCTAATGATACTTATTGCACAGATTATTAATTTCATTTTAGAAGACCAATGGATTTTACATTTTTTATGACATTGATTAAATGTCTTATCCATCCTTTACATCTTCAAAAAATCCATATCAAAATTTCACCAGGAGCACTGTGTAGGAATCAAAGCTCATAAATGCATATTTTTGTGCGTGGGAGAACATGGTTCAAGAACTCCAATCACCTCCGTAGATGTGCCTGTCAACTTTGTGTTAGGCAGCTTTATGTGAACTGCTTAAAAAAAAAGGAGAGAAAAGTGGGAGGGGGACAGATCGTTGGAAATAAGTCAAAAAGAGGACCCAGATTTGCATAAGAATTGCATATGCTGGCTTTTATGTGTGAATGCATATTTCGAAATAACAAGTCCAATTTGCACAGAAAGGCAATGCTTCTCACCCTAGTGGGGTCACCCCCCAGCACATCCACGCACCTCTGGGCCGGGCACCATGAAGACATGCTTCGCCGGTGGGACACCCTTATTCCCCTCAGAGAGCTACCATTACCAGAGTGGTTCAACTATCCTCTGCTCTCCCCATGGAATGCTGGGAGTTGTAGTTCTGTGTGGAGAAAAGAAGTCCCGCAGCACCCTTAACGAACTTCAGTTCCCAGAATTCATTGGTGGAAGCTGCGGTACAGTAAATGTATCATGCAGTGAAACACTCCTGCTGTTCCTGCTGTTCTGTTTTTGTGCTGCCATTCTGTTTTCCACAATTTGTGCAGAGAGAATAAAAATAAAGTTTACAAAGGCAAGGGAAGAAAAAAGTAAATGTGGTTATTGAGATTTTGTGAAGTATTAATATAATATGCTGAAGGGAGCCACGGCGGGTGGGGTGGGGGCTTTTAAAAACCTTATTGTTTCTCTCTCTCTCTCTCTCTCTCTCTCACACACACACACACGATTCATCTGTGGCTAACTAATGAACCCCCAAGCAGTGCCCTTTGGTAGCATGATACCTCATTACCCACGAGCGGCCTCCATCTGCCCTCACGAATGCATGGGGAGCCATTCCGATTATGATGGAAGTCTCCGGAGCTATTACCAAGTGGCAACAGAGGGCCTACTGCAGACAGCCTAATGGACTAATTTGTAATTGGGAGAAGGGAAATGGCTTAGCAGGCTCTGGCGTAAGGGGAGAGACCGGGGGGGGGGAGAGAGAGAGAGGGGGGGGAGAGAGAGAGAGAGAGAGAGAGAGAGAGAGAGAGAGAGAGAGAGAGAGAGATGTGCGCGAGTGTGTGGAAGAAGTGTGCATGCTAAATGTGATAAATGAACAGGAATTGGTTGTTTGCGCAGTGGGTTTTACAAGGCCCTCAATCTCTCCTGGGGAACTGGAGGCATGCCAAAAAGTCTAGAGAAGCAAAGGAGAGTGGAGGGTGTGTGTGCCAAGAATGGCTGTGCTAGCAGGGGTTGATGGAAGTTGTAGTCCAAAACGTGTGGAGGGCATCAGGTTGCAAAGGCTGGTCAAAAGAGATGAATTTGTATATATGTAAGGAAGTTGCTCGTTGTTATTTTCTGCAGAATCAGCCACCGGGATTTGTTTTATTTCTGATTCAGTTTGGAACGCGATGTTTTAAGAGACCATAATGACAAACTACAGTACGTTTGGAACGGGGCAATCAGGATGGTGAGGGGTCTGGAAACCAGGTCCTATAACTAGGCACAGGGAAGAAATTCAGTTCAGATTTCAGTGCAAACCATCAGGTAGAAAGGAACCTGTGAAATTTTGTGGCTGTTGACTTTTCCCCAGGGATCAGTTTATAGGTCTTTCTGCCCCACTTTTTATGTTAAGCTCATCATTTGATTCCATTCCAGTTCTGGTGGAACCCATCTAAATGGCTTGGGGCCAAAGGACCTAAAGTACTCAAAGACATAAAAAAAGGCCTGTGGCGGGGCCTTCTTGGTAGTAGCTCATCTCTGTGCAATGTCCTCTTTGGTGAGGCACTTCTTGATTATTAAATACAAAGAGGAACTTGAAAACATTCCTGTTTACCCAGGCATTTGATAGTCAGAACAGACTGCTCCTGAGAACCTTGAAATCATTAGTTGTTCGGATATGCGAGTTTTACAGTTTTTTTAGATTCTTCTATTTTATTCTTTTAAAAGTTGCAAATAGGTTTTTAATTCAGTTTTAATTGTAGCCTTTTATCACTCTAGTGTTTGCTACTGTAGGCTCCTTTGGGAGGAAGGAGGGGATTAAAAAATACAAAAATACATAGGCATTCTTCCTGAAGAGGCCACCCTCTGACTCAGGGAAAGACCTGAGAGGGCTGCTTGCTTGGAAACAACAGAAGGGCCCTGTTGGTCAAAGCAGAGGTCCATTTAGTGTTGATTGCTCTTCATCTGAGTGGCAAATTGGATGTCTCTGGGGAGCCCTCTAGCAGGGTATGAAGTCAATAGCCCTCTCCCATTCATGATCCCAGCAATAAGTCCTCACAGGTGTGTTGTCTCTGCTGCGGGAGGTAATAAAGCAGGCATAGGCAAACTCCAGCCCTCCAGATGTTTGGGACTACAGTTCCCATCATCCCTAGCTAACAGGACCAGTGGTCAGGGATGATGGGAATTGGCTTTCTGTGACATTGCATCAGTGATGTTCTGCTTGCATGTATAGCGGTATAGAGAATCTTACTTTTGCCGGTGTTTCACTGGTGCCTACATGCATATCAGTCAAACATGGCACAAATTCCGGGGGTCTAGAAGTCATGCTCCAATTCTGGAGTCCATGGAGCAAAGTGAAGCAGAGGATTGATAAGGAAATAGGAGAACATGGTGGACTTCCGTTCATCTCCAGCTCAAACCAGAAGCTGTCTCTGTAACTTTGGATGTGTAATTTTGCACCGAAACATCTGGTTTCTGTTAATGCAGAGTTGAGCATTAAAAAACCTGGTAACTTTCCCCCTCTTCTTATTTACCTCTCTGTCCCCCCCTCTTTTTTTTTTTTTACCATAATGACCAGTGTTCCCACTGGAGTTAGAAATATGGAAATTGAGTTGGCCTGAATCCACACTGAGAGCTAAGAAAAGCCCTTTTGAGAAGCTGACCTCGACTGCCTTATTCCACAGACCAGGAAACCCCCCACCCCACTATTTGGCAGGGTCTATTTAACCCACAAACAGAGAGCCACATAAGCAGAGAGACGGATCAGTGTACATAGACACCATCGGAACCTTGTTTGGATTGGTGGGCTGCCTATTTGAGGAACAAAAGGATCACAGTTACCTCAGGTACTTGGGAGGCCGTAACTCAAGGCACAGGGAGTTGGTATGAAGGAGGCTTTTCTCTTATGAATAAGGTGGCTGAAAACAAACTATAACACTTTTTAAAAGAAGTGTTAGAATGTGCCTGACAGTGTTTATCTTCCGAATGGCCTGATGGATGGAGGGCTTAATTTATTTCCTGCTTTGTCCTCCAAGGTCAAGGCAACAAGCTCCGATAGGAATCATAACTGGACTGTCTCAGAAGGCAGAGGTAGCCTACCAGAAGGTAACCCTACCAGGACTGAATTGAAGGTGGATCCTGAATTTTGGATCACCAGGGCTGCAACTGCTCAAAAGCTTTAGCAAGCTCTCTTAAATAATGCAGACAGGGTCTGGAGAGAGAAAATAAATCCAGATAACATTTCACAGAGGTAAACTCAATACAAACAGTGTATAGTTTGAGGAGAAAGGAACAGAGACGTTTTATTTTTCCTAGTTCAGGCCTTGTACCTAGCAGGGAGACATGCAACGAAACATACAGAGGACACACTCTCTGAGAACTACATAGCCAATCAGAGCACATGTTCCTTGCAAACATTATGCCACTATGCTTGGTTGCCTAGCAACACCTCTACTAGCCCCTCTCTTGGGTAGTTGATGTTAACCCTTTAGTCGTGCACAGAATGTTCTCTTCTGTTGCATTTCTAACAATAAATGCGAACATTCACTCCAGTGCGATCCACTAAAAGTACTGCACATTTGTGTTGGGGGCTGCAAAGGCATGAAGTGATACCCAGCAGATCTGTGATCTATGTGGTAAACCTTGGTGACAGGAGATTTGAGTGTTTCTTATAGGGTTGCCACCTGTCCCTAGAAAAACAGGATTGCCCTCTTTTATGGACAAAAGTGCCCCCTATCATGTTTGGACTTCAAGCAGGACACCTTTTTTCATGTATTTGAGCTCAACTGGCCCAAAATGGCGGTTGCTGTTGGTGTGGCTGATGAGGAGGCCGACAATAGAGAAAAGGGGGAAGAAGCGACCTCCTCTCCCTCCCTCACCCTGTCCTTCCTTCCCTCTCTCTGGTGCTCCACCTCAGTCCCCGCCCACTGGTCTAGCATGGTACAGGTCTGCCACTGCTTGTCCCCGTCTGCCACCCAGACCTGACCTCTCTTCCTCCCTCCTCCTTCCACCTCCTCCATGCTCGAGTCTCTTCCAACACCAGCATGGGCAAGAGGCTGGAGCTTTGGCTCAAATGGCCCAAGGGAGACAGCCATCTAACCCTGGCCCCTGCCCTTCTATGTGAGTTGAGGGGAAGAGTGGAGCCAAGGTGGTATGGGAGGCAGGAGGCTGGACGTGGGGAACCTCCCTCCACAAAGAGCCAAGGATTGGGTGCCATGGGTGGGTGGGTGCCCCCAATCTCCACCCCCAACCTGTCCCATATTTTGCCCAACCAAAGGTGACAACCCTGGTTCACTGTCCTGAAAAGGGCTTCTACCTAACCATGTCCACCTACCTCAATACTGGCCATCAGCACTTCTTGATTTGGAAGGGCTAGATAGGCTTCCTGTTTAGCCTGGGGCTTTGCAATGATCAGGGATGGTGGAACTTGTAGTCTAGCAACATCTGCAGCAGAGGGTGACCATGAGTGATAGCAAAGACCGTGATGATGCCTGGTCAACTTTCTGCAAAGTCTCAAGCTCCTTTGAGGTAAGTTGAGAGAAACTTGGATGCGTTCCTTTAATGTCGCAGCCTGCCACCTTCACGATTCGGTGGAGGTGTGAGGGAGATGCTTGTGGAAAGCTGAAGTGCTTCTGATGTCTCCATGCATCGCTCACAGGACATTAACATTTGGTGAGGAGCAACCAGAGGACACCTTCGGCGTGGTTTGGCCTTTGCTGTGGTTGTCAAGAAAGCAGGCACGCATAATATAGTGTTAAGCCAGTTAAAGGTCACCAGAAAGAGACTTCATCTTTGAAAGGCCGTCTTTTGTCTTTTCACATCTTGCTCATTCCATTTTAACCTGCCAGGCTGTGCCTCGCAAGTGGCAACTCATGCAATGGATAGTCCTGAGGTTTGCCTTTTAGCTCCCTCGTGTTGCTTCCATTGCATACCCAACATCGCCAGGATCTGCTAATGAATAAAGTATATATTCACTCCACCCTGCTCAGCCTTCCATTCAAATTTGGGTGCTATATATGTGACTTAAACCAAATGTGAACCTGACCCATGGGGTGGGAAGTTGTCATGACCTCCTCAGCACTTTCAGGCTCAGACCTGGGATTGCACACAGTGGAGGAAGACAAGGAGAAATAAGAGGGCAAGGCTGGAAAACATGGACACCCTCTGAATGTGTCAGGCCGCAATGTTAAGAAAGGAGTCTTTCACCTCCTGTGCAGTAGAGAGCAGTGTCAGTCTTTGGAGAGGGCCCTGAGCCACACCCTAGCATGATTCATGATTCAGTTTTATAAACCCCACTGAAATCATATCTGTAGGATTAGCAAGATGAATGGGATGATCTTACAGAAATGGAGGAACTGGGTCATGGAGCAGACTGTCAGGCTAAGCCTGCATTGATGCCACCAGACATCCTGAGTGACATGCCACAGCAGACTGATGTGACCTTGGTGGCATCTCCCAGTGGCATTGCACCTTGCCACTCAGGGAGAGAACAGAAAGTGAGGAGAGCTTGGGGTGTGTGTCAAGTGTTGAGACAATGTCTTCATTTATACCTAGTCATGCAGATAGGTTACTCTGATACCTGTTAACCCGAATGCCTTCTAACCTAATTTATGTATCACATTGATCAATGCATTCAAACCATTGGCAAAAACTGAGTCGGGGGTCTGAGTACTGTGTCTACCAATGAGGGCTAAAATGTTTAGAAAGGGAGGCTGGTCCGACTCTGTCTTCTACACTCCCAGAGAATGGAGGAGGCACACCCACCTAGACATAGTGCCCACCTGCAGGCTAGACATTTACTCTGGAATAATAATTCTTATAAATAAGGGCTGTGCCCCACCACAGCTTTAAGGCTTGGAGGTTGGGTGTGCAAACTTGTTGGGAAAGCTTCTCAGCTCCCATGAGTCTTGGAACTTATTGTCACTAATCCCAGACTCTTGAATCTTGGCGCTTGCTTCTAGAGCTGGTCCAAGCCCACCAACCTTTGGCCTTGTCAGAGCTGTGGGGCTGGATTGGATACTGTCCTGCTGCTGAGTTTCTGCATTTACTCTGCTTTAAGAAAAACCACTTCCTTGCTTACAAGTAAGGGCATCTGTTGGAGTGTTTGGGAGGTGGGAGGCAGGACAGAAGTAGCCTTTCAGAACTGCAACAGTCAACTCAAATTATGCTTGTTCATGTAGGTGGCACATGTGCAACTCTTTTGAGCTTTACAAAAGTGTTATTGTTGATTCGTATATTTTGGATAAGCTATGTAGGGTTTCCCACCCCCTCTTCATACCCACCTGGGCTTAGGTAAGACAAAGGGAATTTGGTCGCAGCTAACAAGAGAGATAGGGATAACATCTGAATTGTCTTGAGCGGAGAAGGGGAAATTGTATTAACCCACAAAAACACAATGTGAGCTTTGAAGACCTCTTGGAAAGTTATTGTTAGCTCTTGTCAAAACCTGTCCAGCAATTGCTGGCGAAAAGGTATTCTGTGCACAGGTGTCAAACATATCTAATGAGGCATGAGGAGTCGACAGCAAAAATAACAGGGATTATAGGTAAGGAAGAGGGTGAATGAAGTATGAATAGGCAGCTGGGAGATGTGACTTACATAGCAAAGAAGCTTAAGACAGGCTGGAAAAGAAAGATCCATCATTCACTTAAAGAGAATGGACATGTTCAATTGCTTGATTGATATCTTCCCATCCAATATTCCCAGGAACATCTGAAGGCATTTGGTGTAAAAATAACCTCCATGAAATCATCACTTAAGGGTGGGTCTTGTGCTTAACTTTTGCAGGGGAAGGGTGTGTGTGAATAAAATTGCATTGTAGATATGCAGGTAGAAGAGAACTTAAGAAATCAAAACAATACATGAAGTCCTCAGGACCAGCAAGACAAATTCTCCACAACCTATTGAAATGCATAGGCTAGGGGTGAGGGGTGGGGAGCCTGTGACCTTATGGATGTTTCAGGACCACAATGTCCATCATTTCTGACCCATTGACTGTGATGGCTGGGGTTAATGGAAGTCTGACAACAACCAAAGGAACAAAGGTCCCCAGAAGGTATAGGAGTGTTGGGAAAGCTGACTGAAGGGAAGGAAGCACGCAGCCACACTGGTGATGTATATGGGTTGGGAAGGATGCTTGTGATCTGCAGAAACTGATAGGTGTGGCCAAAGCAACAAGACATTTAGGTGCCTGGGTGGGTGGGAATAGACAAGGCCCCCCGTCAACATGCATAGGCTAACTAATATCCAACAATGTGCTGTCTCTCTTGCCCTGCTTATGGTATTTGATATCTAGAAATTCTGATAAGAAACAATCCTGTAGAATTCTACCCATGATATTTTATCTGCACAATCAGAAAGAATTTCAGGCCCAAAAACTCATACAGTGGTACCTCGGTCCTCAAATTTAATCTGTTCCAGGAGTCCGTTCGACTCCCGAAATGCTTCGAAAACCAAGGCCCGGCTTCCGATTGGCTGCAGGAGCTTCCTGCACTCAATCGGAAGCCGCGGAAGCAGTGTTGAATGTTCGGCTTCTGAAAAATGTTTGCAACCCGGAACACTCACTTCTGGGTTTGTCGCGTTCAGGAGCCAATTTGTTCGGAAGCCAAGCCCTTCAACTACCAAGGTACCACTGTATTGAAAAATATTATTTTGAAGCCATCTGGTCCCAGAATGGCAACTAGACATTCCGTTTTGGTGACTGTCACCCTGGTTTAAGGAGCTATTTTTTGTCCAGCTTATATATCTGAGTTTTTAACACTGTCTGCCACCCAAAGCAGTCGCCTCATTGTGCATATGGGTGATCCTGGTTAATGCACCTTAGTTTAACATATGTACCATATTTTTCTGTGTATAAGATGATATTTTTTCCTTAGAAATAATAGGCAAAAATTGTGGGTCATCTTATACATGGAAAGCAGAGGGGGGATGGGCGATTGGTGGTGGCAGTAGCCAGCATGAGCTTGGTAATGGCAATTGGGCATGTGATTGGTTGCTGCGGCAAGGCCTGTTGACGATTGGGTGTGGCAATTGTGCGGTCGATATAGGGCAATGGTCAGGCATGAGTGCAATAGGCTGTGGTTGCATTGAGGTTGGCTTTGGGCTGTGAGCGTGCAGACAAAAAAAGCTCAACAACTTTGGGCAATTTCCCCCTCATTTTGTTGTTGTTGTGGTCTTATACATGGGGGTGTGCTATACACAGGAAAATATGGTATCTTCCAGGGGGTTTCCCCCTCTCTAAGGCCCAGTTCCCAAGCAGAGGTGAAAGGCCTTTGACACAAGTTCCCTAGTCAAGCTTTGGGACCTACACAATATTGGCAGTTCTGTATCCCCATCATACCATTCCGTAAAATTCTCCGCTGGATCGAACCTCCTTCTAATTAATGCCACATCTAGTGGTTCAAGCAAAGTTGTGCGTGCAACCGCAAGGGGCTCGAACCGATTCTGCCACTCCCGTTGCATCAAATCAAATTGCATTTGAACACAAACACGTTTTCCAATCAGATGTTCTCGGGTGTAATTGGCTGGCTTCATGCAATGGCAGATGGTTCATTGTTTTGTTTCTTCGCCTTTTGGTTTTCTTCTGTGCGTTTTTTTCCCTCTAAAAAAAAAGAAGAAAAAAAGCAGACAAAAATATGATTCAAGAACAACAACAACCCAAATACTGCCAGGATTTGTTTTCTCTGCATGTCTGCATGTGTATTTATTAACGAGAAGATAGGGTGGATGGGTACAGGAGATTTTTTTTGGGGGGGAGGGCAGTGTTGACTGCTGTTTGCTTATACTCTGGTGGTGTTAACAAGCACTAGATTGTTAGTGACAATCACACACTTCCTGACACTCCAAGCCGGCAGCTTGATTTAATCGCAGGCTTGCCATTTATTATTCTGTTATGCTATTCCACCAGGGGAAATGACTGATCAAATGCTTGCTCCCTGGAGCAGAGAGGGACTTTTCTTTTTCTTTTTCTCTTTTGGTAGAGTGGGGCTATGTCTAAATCCTCAGTACAAATTGCAGTATTTCTAGATTCCCAAAGCATCCTATTAGTGCCTGTGGGGCATTAAAGCTCATTAATACTGCTGTCAGGAAGAGAGAGGGAGAGGGAGGGAAAGAAGGCTAGCCATCCAGTTGCTTCGCTTCCTTAGAAATTGGAAATTAATACATCTGCTTCATTAATATTGGCCTGCATTTGATGTTCGTTAGCTGGCAGCTTTAATGATCTAAGTGCTTACCAGCCAGCATGCTTGCCTGAATTGAATACTCTTTCAATTACCTAAATTTTGTTTTCATCCATCCTCTCCCACACTCTCAGCAGCAAAAGTCATCTTTTAACTAGCAATTCCAGGAGAATGGCATGGCAAGGAGGAGTTATTCTAGTCCCCCCCACATCTTCCTTTACAAACATGTGTGATAGCTAGACTTCCAATCTAGTTGTCATTCCTATTTACATCAGTTGCTTCTCTGTGGAATGCCCTCCCATCGGATGTCAAGGTGATGGAAAACTACCTGACATTCAGAAAACATCTTAAGGCGGCCCTATTCAGGGAAGCTTTTAATGTATGATATTTTAATGTTTTTTTTGGTTTCTGTGGAAGCCGCCCAGAGTGGCTGGGGAAACCCAGCCAGATGGGCGGGGTACAAATAATAAATTATTATTATTATTATTATTATTCTAGTCTTTAAACTGTAAAGCGCTAGGTGAGGGTGAGAGCTGACTTTTGCTGGTTGTTTTGACGAAGAAGGCCTTGCAATTAATTGGGCAGGGTCAACGCAGGCAGGCAAGGCTGCTGCGATGGTGTGCAAGGAGAATGAAAACTGGGTGTCTCTGCCAGCAGTTCTGCCAGCTGGAAGAGAAGAGGTGTGTACAGAGGGCAGAGAAATAACAGAGAGTATAGGGGTGTCAAAATTTTGCCATTTTTGAGACCCTTTTGAGCAACTCACTGAACCTGCTGTAGCCTGGAATGGGGGCGCACATTGAATTTTTCAACTTTTTAATTCCAAAAAGGAGGAGTGCTAAAAAGTTGTAACGTGACTTGGAAATTCAGAATGGTTACATTAATATGATTTAGTTTTGCTTAGTAGGTAAAGTGTGTGCAAAATTCCATAGAAATCTTTAAAAATGATTGCCAAGTACTTGGAGTTATATTTATTATTATTATTATTATTATTATTATTATTAAGCATTACCTGACATGTTCAGAAGGTAAAATTAAAATTATTTGGGGTTTCTTAAAAGCAGTTTATGTGCTTCTTCATCAAACATAGACTTACCAAGCTAAATCAATCACAAAACAATAGAATGTACTATATACAAAATTGTAAATGAAAATATATACATGAGAAAATGTTGGTGAATCTTCATAAGGTCTTTTTTTTTTAAGGGTTCGCAAACTGATGTGAAATGTGGTGAACTGAATTTATGATTAGAAAAATGAGAAATGGAGAGGAATGAAACTTCTCTTAACTATCCTTACCCCCAGAGAATAGACAGTCCAAATTTCAGATGGATTGGACAAAGTTCAATCAATTTTAGAGGAAAGTAAACAGAAACAAAGGCTGAATTGTGATGGTGATGGTGATTCCCATTTGTCCTCCCTCAACCCCTACTTCACTTTATGACAAATATGAAACAAAGTTGGGTGTATATATATACTCCTTCAGACATTTAGAAAATGAATGTGTGCTCTTAATTTAAGGCGAGTTTTACTTGTTGTTGTTTAATCATTTAGTCATGTCCGACTCTTCGTGACCCCATGGATCAGAGCACGCCAGGCACTCCTGTCTTCCACTGCCTCCTGCAGTTTGGTCAAACTCAAGTTTTCGAGAACACTGTCCAACAATCTCATCCTCAGTCATCCCCTTCTCCTTGTGCCCTCAATCCTTCCCCAACATCAGGATCTTTTCCAGGGAGTCTTCTCTTCTCATGAGGTGGCCAAAGTATTGGAGCCTCAGCTTCAGGATCTGTCCTTCCAGTGAACACTCAGGGCTGATTTCCTTCAGAATGGATAGGTTTGATCTTCTTGCAGTCCATGGGACTCTCAAGAGTGTCCTCTAGCACCAGAATTCAAAAGCATCAATTTTTCGGTGATCAGCCTTCTTTATGGTCCAGCTCTCACGTCCATACATCACTACTCGGAAAACCATAGCTTTAACTATACGGACCTTTGTTGGCAAGGTGATGTCTCTGCTTTTTAAGATGCTGTCTAGGTTTGTCATTGCTTTTCTCCCAATAAGCAGGTGTCTTTTAATTTCATGACTGCTGTCACCATCTGCAGTAATCTCTCACTGCCTCCATTTCTTCCCCTTCTATTTGCCAGGAGGTGATGGGACCAGTTTTACTTAGGGATGAGCAAAACTCCATGAAGAGTTTCATGCCAAAGCCACATCTTAAGGCCAAGGCACAGAGATTTCTGTGGAAAATCCTTTCAGATTTCAGCTTGTCTCATTAATCCACCTTTGTTTTCTGTTGAGGTCCCAGGTGTCAATTACAGCTGCCCTCCTGCGCCTTTGGCAGTTTGAAAAGTATGAAGACCCCACTATATTGGTGAAATTGCTTCACCTTATGAAGCGGTGGGTATGCTAGTGTCTGCCTATACCAATATATGCTTGTTTTAGCTCTTCAAAAATATTGTCACTTTTTCAGCTGTGTCACAATAATCAAGGTTAAATAAAGCCAAAGAACTACAACTTCCCACTCAGGAGATATCTTCACCCTTTTAACAATAACAATTCCCACATGGTAATGGCAGATGTTTCTATAAATAGATACTGATTATCTCTCTCTCTCTCTCTCTCTCTCTCTGTGATCGTAAAATCCATCTATTAGTACAGGGGTGCCCAAACTTCTTTCACAGAGGGCCAGATCTGAACATGCGTGAGGGCCGACCAAAGTTGTGGGGTTTCTTTTAGGATTGAAGTTGTTGACCTTTTTTTTTTTACGATTTTACTCCAAAGTTGTAGAGCTTTTTTAAAGGTAGATTGCCACAGGGGGTGGATTAAACTGACCAGTGGGCCAAATTAGGCCCCCAGAATGGATTTTGGACATGCCTGTATAAAGTATAAACCCTTGGGACTGGTCTTCCACTTTCTTGAAAAAGACAATAAAGGCAATAAAGTGTCATTAAAATGTATTCCTCTTGTCAGTTGTGACTTGCAAGGCTATAAACCACATGCCTCTATACCAGGATTTTATAAAGTAAGCCCTTTAAGTGATTTCCAGAAGTTAGCAATGGCCGTATCTGCTGGTGTTTTAGCATTTTCAAAAGCAGATTCTTCCCCTCCTTGTACACTTCTCCTTGCCCCCTTCCAGGGTTGGCTGGTTCGCTCATGAGGCAAGCTGAAGCAGCTGCCTTAGGCGGCAGAACTCCCAGAGGCAGTGCCCTGCCTGCCCCACTCCTTCCTCCACCAGTAGAGAAGCAGCAGTGGCAGCTTCTTGCAGCAACACCTCACAAATTCTCACTAAAATATCACGAGATCTCACGAGAGAGACCTCGGTGAGATTGATTTATTTACAAAATTTATATACTGCTTGATTGAAGAAGGAGAAAAAAACTTGAAGGGGGATCTTCCTGGAACCCAAGAGATCTCCCTAGAAAAAATCAGGGAGAATCAGGGAGAGGGGAGAAGAGTGGGATGCCTGCCTTGGAGGGAGTGACTGGCTGGATCCCTGAACACCAGCACCCTCGTGAAGAGGAAGAATACACTACAAATTCACACTCACACTCACACTCACACACCGCTTCTAAAAATCTATTACAAAACCCAGTCTTCAATTTCACAGGGCTGTTTGGTGATTTCAGTCCTAAACTGTGACATTTCACAACCTACATTTTGCAGTGTTTCATCAAAGTTTCTTCCCCCACCCCCGCTTTCACACACTTCTGTGTGAAGCATATTCATTCATTCATTCATTCATTCATTCATTCTCTTGGATCAGCAGGTTTTCTCTGGTGTGAACAACCTTACTGCTCACTTAAATTCACACAAAGACTTGCAGGGAAAGTGTTTCCCCATTGTGCTGATGAAACACAAATGTAATGTCTGCTTTAGGCCATTCAGACCCTAATGCTCTGAATCTTCAATTAAGATGGGTCTCACTTTCTAACACTGTTAGTACTATCAGTGCTTTTGGGGGCTTGAGAATGAGGTGGTGGCACTCATATCTTGACAAAAGTGTCGTGTGTGACAGCACAAAATGGCTGCCATGGGCAGCAAAAAGAGACAGCGGTATTCCAGTCCAGTGAGCACCATCACATACCAACACAAAATTCTTGCTGTTAATGTTGCTGTTGCTATTATTGATTAGGTTGGTGTAATATTTGTATGGGGAAATACACCAAACCTCTTTTGTGTGAAGATATGAAGGAAGCAAGAATTACAAATCTTGGTTGAAAACACTGAAACCTTACTTAGAACAAATAGTCTCCCCTTTTCGAATTCAGTATAGTTTGCATTTTATGATTGATTTGTTATGGGCCTCACACTGTGAGTTGTAGTTTCTCATTTTTCTAATCTTAAATTCAGTTCTCCACATTTCAATATCAATTTGCGTTTTAAAAAATGGGCCTCATGCAAATTTGTCAGCATTATAGTGCAACTTCCTTGTAAAATACACATATTTATGCAATTTCCCCGAATACACACATTTTAGCTAAGCAATTTCCACTAAATAATAATAATAATAATAATAATAATAATAATAATAATAATAATAATAATACATTCTGCACACTATATACATCTTCATGTACATTTTGCATTTTTTTACACATCACCAGTACTGTAAAAAGCAGAGAAGTGTGAATTTCAAAGGATGGCTGTGTTTTGATTCCAATAATGTTGCAAAAGTCCAAATTAGGTAGTTTTGCCTTTAAATGCAAGGTGAACTAGATTTCACTCTCATGCCTAATGAGGAGCCAGCAGTATGCAGTGGTTGGAGTGTTCCTACAGGACTGAGGACCTTCAAATCAATTCCCATTCAGTCAGAAGGTCAATGAGGTTCTGAGAACATAAAAAGAGCCTGGCATCTGGAATAGACCAAAGTCCTTTCGAGTCCTGAATCCTGTTTACCACAGTGTGCAAAATTCATCTTAGCACATGGGGGGACTGATAGAAGAAGCAACAGTCCTTCAAATATTTAGGTTCTATGTTGCTTAGGTCATTAAGAGAACTTTGATTTGTCCTCAGAGGCAAATTGGCATGGTCAGTAGTCCATTACGAACCCAATAGGCTGACACAATTACTTGCTTATCTGGTGCGTTCTGCACTAGCTGTCATTTCCAAACCATCCCCAAGGGCAAAACCATCCTAGAGCCTGGTACAGGGATCCCAGTGAGAGGTTACCAGGCTTGGGGCAATTTAGCAGGGATGTCCCTGTCCAGAAATGGCTGTAACTGGTGAACCGGATGGACCTGGCAAAAGGCATTCCTCACTACAAAGGAACTGTGACAGTGCTAGATCCAGGAGCAGCCCAAGACTGTGTATCTGCAGGTTCAACAGGAGTGCAACCCCATCCAGAACCTGATTCCTAGAAACAGGGACCAGCAGCCCACAGAACCTCCATCTTCTTGGGATTTTTGTTTCAGATCACTGGCCTCCTTCCCATTCTAAACAAGGTTTCGAAACTTGGCTTCCAGTAGTGCCAGCAATTATAAAAGAGGCACACTCTGCTTTAAGCTCTCAAGTGCTGACAGATGAAGTGGGGTGTGTGTGTGTGTGTGTGTGTGTGTGTGTGTGTGAGAGAGAGAGAGAGAGAGAGAGAGAGAGAGAGAGAGAAATCTGCTTAATAGGAAACAGGTGAAAAAATATCTGAAAACAAAGACCTTTACAATCATAGTTCTGTTATTGTGTTTGATTGTTGCATGATGGCAGGCTGCAGGACTGAGCTTGGGTTCCTGTTTCCTCAAAACATTCCCTTGCGCTGGTGGAAACTGAGAGGTTGGCGATATTTTTGTTGCCATCCCCACTAAATCAAGACAAAAAAAAGTTTGAGTCTCCTGAAGCATGATTTGAAAAAAGCTGAAAGTAGCATAACTGACTAGTCATGCATGGACCACTGGAGATGTGAGCAGATCAAAGAGAGCAGTGCTTTCCGTCTGCTTTGAAATAGGGGGTCTGCCCTAGATTTGTCTGAATCCCAGATCCCAAACTGAATTGGGTTCACCGGGATTTAGTTGGCTCGAAATGAGGCAGCCCTGGCTCCCCCAAGGTTGGATTGGGTCCACCTGGAGTGATATGGGGCTGTGAAAAAAGGTGGCGGTCTGGCAGAGGGGGATAGATGCATGAAACTGGGCCCACAATACAGAATGCAGCCTGGCTCTTGGTAGATGTTAGCCATGCCTCTGAGCCATAGGGAAGTCTCTCTTCCTCAAAGGGAAGCTGTCTTGAAAGGAGCATCTTTTTAATTGGGAAAATGCTGCAGGTGAAACTGATGAACCTTTGCTCTTCCATCTCCATGGTCCCACTGAGATACAGACCCTCTTTCCCCTTTGGCTGCTATTATTATTAAGGAAACAAAAACAAATCTTTTGCCTCGTGTTTAATTTGGACCTAAGGAAGAGCTTTTTAGTAGAGCCTCGCCCCCAATGCAGCAATTCCTAGTCCGTTCCCCTCCACACACACACTTCTCTGCCTCTCCACACATACCTGCCTCTGCTCTCCTCTCCTCTTTTTAATTTTATTTCCCATTTTAAATCATGCATGCTATAATACAATAAGCAGTAAATCATGCAAATTGGTCTAGGTTACATTTTGAAAAATGTTAAGAGGAAACTGTTAAGAGACCAGCTTCTGACAGGCAATGCATTTTAAAGTTGAGGGATTTGAAATATTTCAGCAGTGGACCTAAAACAGCATTATAAATTAGTTCGACTTATCAGCCCCAAACAGAATTATTCATCTTCCAAAAGGGTATTTCATGCCCGCTAGGCCCGAATGATCGTTCACCTTCATTCTTGCCCTGCTCTAAGGGTAGGTCTCACTTTGCTGAATTCTCCTGATTCATTACAGTGTGTTACTTTATGAATTTTTTATCAGCATTTTAATAGCTCTTTCAGATGATTGAATGTAACTGATTCTTGTACTAGAGCGCTGATTGAACAGAAAGACGGTAATGTATGTCGTAGGGGTTAGCTCCTAGCTAAGCAACACAATTTTTACCTACAAAATGGGCTCCCTCTCCCTCCCTCTCTCATATTATGGATGTAAGACAATGTCTCTAGGATCATAGGATCCTGCTTTCTGACTTACGAGACCACTGGCTCAACACTGTCCACACTGAATGGTAGCAGATTGCCAAGTTTAAAAAAACTTCCCCCCATCCCCCAAGAATTATTGAATGGAGAGGGGTGAATTAATTACAAGGCAGCTTTAGAGAGAGGTCACCTATTGCTATTATCTCCCTATCATTTCTTTATATATTTTTGCCCATGTTCCCTTTAGGACAGAACTCTTGCACCTATAATAGCTGTATCACAGGTAGAAAGTTGAGAGTTGCCAGGGGTATGAGAATTTGCACATTCCAAAATTCACTCTTCTATATCAAAGATGAGGAATTTCACCCTCCTTTTTGGCTACACTGAATGAGAGGTACTCTCTAAGGTTATATCCCAACCCTACCCACAGTAGAGATGTTGAAGAGTGAACCTACAGTCCTCTGCATAGAATCATAGAATCGTAGAGTGGGAAGGGACTCCCATCTAGTCCAACCAACCCCAGGCAATGCAGGAATCTCAGTCCTCAGCAATCTCAGCATGACAGATGGCCATCCAACCTCTTCTTCAAAAAACCTCAAATATTTTATGGGGGACAGGCGAAGGGATCTTGGCTCCTAGGAGTTGGCTGCTATGGGCTCTAACCATCCAAAGCAGCATGTTTTCTCCAGACTAGCAGCAAGATGGTCTCTTGTTACCTTCAACATCCACAGTTTTTGTAGCTGGAATCAGCCAGGGCTCCAGTTTCCTGGACCCGGCAGGATTAAACAGCAAATCAGGGAGCAGACCTTGCAGAGCTCACAGTCAAAATGGCCTCTTGCGGGTACAATCAAGTTCTGCCTTCTAGCATCTCACCTTTGCTCTCCACCAATACAATCTGCTGCCAAAGGAGTATCCCTCACTCTCTCTAATGTTAGGGCCAGCCCTGTAACTTAAGGTGCCTGGGCTTGAACCTAGACCCTTCTGCATGCAAAGCATAAGCTTTCTCATTTAGCTATGGCCCCTTCCCAGTGCTCTAGTAAAGGTAAAGGGACCCCTGACCATTAGGTCCAGTCGTGACCGACTCTGGGGTTGCGGCGCTCATCTCGCTTTATTGGCCAAGGGAGCCGGCGTGCAGCTTCCGGGTCATGTGGCCAACATGACTAAGCTGCTTCTGGTGAACCAGAGCAGCACACGGAAACACCGTTTACCTTCCTGCCAGAGCAGTACTTATTTATCTACTTGCACTTTGACGTGCTTTTGAACTGCTAGGTTGGCAGGAACAGGGACTGAGCAACGGGAGCTCACCCCGTCGCGGGGATTCGAACCGCCGACCTTCTGATCGGCAAGTCCTAGGCTCTGTGGTTTAACCCACAGCACCACCCGTGTCCCTAGTGCTCTAGTAGAGGGGCTCTAAAGTCCTGATCTCATTCAACCAGAGTTATGGTCAGAATGGCACTCTGGTGGAATAAGAGGTAAGAGGCTTCAGTCTTGACCACTGGGAACTCCAGCTCAGCGCTAGGGATGTCAGGGAATTCTGATGAAAATGGGAGCAGAAATTGCCAATGCTTACTTATTTGTCTCATGTCTGGAATGGAAATCAATACAGCTAATATGATAGGTATTCACTGTTGTCGTCGCTTTCAGTTTTGCAAGCGATATGTGATTGATTATGCTCCCCCCCCCAATTTGCATTATGTTTGCACTGAAATGAATAGGGTGGAATAACAAAGTGGAAAGATAATTTATGTAATTAATTACGTAAATTACGTAAGTTATTTTGGCTACAGTGGACAGCGAGATGAATAACATAGTTTTGGGCAGAAGACAAACTTCAGTGGAATAGAAACTGTGTTGTGTGCTAAGAATTTACTTCTACACCACCTGTTCATTACCCATTACACCTTTTAAATAAAACACAAGACCAAGAAAATAACAAGCTGAAGCGTTCTGTACAAACCTGGTTTATTACAGCTATTGCCTACCAGTTGCTCAGTAAATCTGCTGGCTAGAAAGACAAGGGGCATTTGAAAAAAAGTTTATAAAGTGGTACCTTGGTTTACGAACTTAATCCATTCCGGAAGTCCGTTCTTAAACCAAAACCATTCTTAAATTGAGGTGCACTTTCCCTAACAAGGCCTGCCGCCACCGGTGCCCTTCCACTGTTCGGATTCTGTTCTTGGACCGAGGTAAAGTTCTCAAACCAGCACACTATTTCTGGTTTTGCGGAGTTCGTAAACCAAATCGTTCTTAAACAGGATTGTTCTTAAACCGAGGTACCACTGTAATCCTACTCAAGACATAACCATACCCCAATGCTTTAAGTGTAGTAACTGATTCCATACCCTCCAACATTCTTCCAATGAAAATAGGGACGTCTCGTTCCATAATGATAATTTTTATACCCCACACATCTTACTGGGATGCCCCAGCCACTCTGGGCAGCTTCCAACATATATATCTCTCTATATATACCATATATATATATATCTCAACATACCATATATATATATATCTCTAAATCGGGGATGCCCCTGGAAAATAGGGACACTTGGAAGGGCTGTGATTCAGAACTTCCAAGAGCTGGCACCTTCCTGCCGTCTAGGCAACCTGGGTCTCAGGGTCACCCCACCCCAGCCCTCCTTAAATAGAGCTCCAGCTTGGCTGCTTGTTCCTGCTTGCCTTCCTTCTTCCCAAGATACTTGCCCCTATCCTCACCTGAGCATTTGACAATACAGCTTGCATTATTTTGAAATGCCACCCCTGCTTTTAAAAGCTTCCCTAAAGTCTTTTGTTTGGTGGTTGGGCTGTCTTTGGGGCCATTCCACCTCTTTAATGTTTAATAGTTTGTCAATATGAGGAGATTAATTCCCTGCAGCCCCCCTCCCTCAGCCACCATATGTATATATATATAAATATTGCTTCCTTTTCTTTTTGGATTAATGATTGATGAGCATCTATAGTGGTAGAGCTCGATAGAGTGTTTGCTAATGCAAGGAAACCTTTGACCAGAAGGTTCCTATCCGCTCCAACAAAGGCTCTGAAAAATTAATGACTGCGCAAGCGCAGTAGCTAAGCAGGTGGCTAAGCTAAACTCCCCATAAAGTTTGGGGAGCAGCACCTCTGGCATTGTGGTTTTTATGGTTAACCATGGGCCACATTTTGGGGGTGCCTTCCATGTACAGAAACCACATGTCATGGCTGCAGGGCCTCTGGGTAAGGAGCCAGACCAGAACACAGACCAAACTCTGAGCCTGGTAGTGTTGTGACTCTGGAGTCTGATTCCTCAGCTTCAAGGGATGAGGGTGAGGACTCTGAAACAGAAGAGGAAGGACATGCAGAAGCACTTTCTGGTGACCCTGCAGGGCCAGTGTGTGTGTGTCACCCCACACCTGAAGACATGGCACTGCCACCTTCTGATTCAAATAACTCCACTGCAAAAGAGCCAAGAAGACCCGAGGCTTCCTCACTCCTTCACAGTAGGTTAGTGGAGAAGGCAGGACCCTTGAAGTAGAACAGCATCTTGCAGCATAGGTGGTACTCAGAATGAGGCTGCTGCTACTACTACTGAGTAAGGCCTCCGTTTCAGCTTGCTCCTTGCTGGAGCAACCTTAGAGCTCTGTGTTCTGCCAGAGCACAGCCTGGCTTGCCTTGTGTCCCACCTGAACCTTGTCTTACATCCCGGTTGGGCCTTGCTTTGCTGCATCACAGAGCATGGCAGTTGTTGGAGACCACTGAGCCTGACAGACAGGAGAGTCTCCCATGCCACTGGGCCAGAGCTAGGGCCCTCATGAATGTCTTTCTCTGAGGAACAAAATGCCTCCCATGGTACCTCGCTGGTCCAGGGAATCAGGAAGGACACTTGCTGAGAGGCTCTGAAACAGAGGAATTACCTGTCTTCGCAACAGGGGGATGATCCTTTACAAAGCTGAAGCCACAAGCAGTAGAGCTTTGGAAAAGATATGTCTGTCTGACAAAGTCTCGATCTGCTCTCAACTTCTTTTGATGCATGTTGCCCACTCAGAGCTATCCATGGTCCTGCAGCTGCTGGCATGCCCAGCCCCATGAGAGCTGGTGTTAGACTAGAGCCTGAGGCCCCAGCTAAGTGGTCAGCATGATGAAGAAGAAGAGTTTGGATTTGATATCCCACTTCATCACTACCCGAAGGAGTCTCAAAGCGGCTAACGTTCTCCTTTCCCTTCCTCCCCCACAACAAGCACTCTCTGAGGTGAGTGGGGCTGAGAGACTTCAAGGAAGTGTGACTGGCCCAAGGTCACCCAGCAGCTGCATGTGGAGGAGCGGAGACGGGAACCCGGTTCCCCAGATTACGAGACCACTGCTCTTAGCCACTACACCACACTGGCTCTCGAGGAATTCTGCCTTTGCACATTAATCTGTATTTTAAATTGGTGTTTTTTTCTATTATGTTTTTATTGTAATTTTACTGGTGTTAGCTGCTCTGGCTGGGGAGGGTGGGGTATAAATAAAAATTATGATGATGATGATGAAATGGTGTGGCCTAATGCACATCTCCCAGGCAAAAGTGCAGTTCAGCATATACATAACTATCAGATTTTAAACTTTCTGAAATATTGCGGCACAGTTCTTAGCTCAACAAATGTAGCATTGTGCATTTAAAATGGAATATATTGAGAATCACTGAATCATAGAATCGTAGAGCTGGAAGGGACCCCAATCGTCAGACAGTCCAACTCGCTGCAATGTAGGAATCTCAGCTAAAGCATCTATGACAGATGGCCATCTGGCCTCTGCTTAAAAATCTCCAAGGAAGGAGAGTCCACTACCTACCGATATTTAGATGTTTTAATTTATTGATTGTGTGTTTCTTTGTTGTCCTGGTTCCTTTTTGAGGAAACATGAGGTGTAAGTAGTAATAGTACAGTGGTACCTCGGGTTACATATGCTTCAGGTTACAGACTCCACTAACCCAGAATTAGTACCTCGGGTTAAGAACTTTGTTTCAGGATGAGAACAGAAATCACGCGGTGGCGGCGTGATGGTGGCGGCGGGAGGCCCCATTAGCTAAAGTGGTGCTTTAGGTTAAGAACAGTTTCAGGTTAAGAACAGACCTCCAGAACGAATTAAGTTCTTAACCCAAGGTACCACTATAATAGTAATAGTAATAGTAATAGTAATAGTAATAGTAATAGTGTTTCTAACAAGCCCATTGCTTTCTTACTTGGGCCTGCATGGATATAGTGGGTGTGAATCTTCTACTTGAGGTTCCCAGTCTCTCTGGCTTCTTCCTTTCCCTCTGCAGCAAATTGCTTCCCTTGGATTTCTAAATCCAGCACTGGCCTATACAGCCATTTGCAGTCATTTCCTTGCGCTTTCCCTGAACAGATGCCAAAATGATTCCCTTAGGTCCATCTTGGCTGCCAGGCCAAGGCCAGGTGGGTTTCAGCCAGTTGGCCAAGCTCCTGGTAGTTTCTTAGAGCAGGTTGGCCATGCCAAAGGGCATCTCTCTTCTGCCTTCTCCCAGTCTCCTGCGTGGCATCTGTGATATATACATGCACACAAAAAAAGAGAAGCAAAATGTGCAGCCTTGCAGGAGGGGAAAAAAATGTTATAGGTTTATGAGGAGAGTGATTAAAAATGTATCAAAGAGCCTTGTAAAGCTTATGGTTCAAGTTAACTGTATGAAGTAAACAGGCTTTAGCGGCCTCCTGGGACGATGACAGATAGTCTGTGGGTGTTACTGCAACATGGTACGCGTGATTGTTCCGGCCATCCCAAACTAATCACCATCTGTTTGGATGAGTCTCCAGGGAGAGTCTCGTCGTTGGACGATCATGGCTGTTAGCATTTTTAATCAGTTTCTGCACCACGCAGACAGAAACCGTATGCTCCCACCTTGGTTCCCCCCCCCTTGCGTGGGAGGCCGGCTTACTCTTTAGATGTGGAAGAACTGGAGGTGGTTGTGGGCGGACAAAGTGTGAGGATGTACCTCTGTGCCATTCCGGTTTGGAGAGATGGCCCCCGCTGCATTGCTCCTTCCCATCATCTGCCACTTTTCAACACTCTAAGGAATAAAGATGAGCACTACTTTCCATGCCTCCTAACGCCCACCCTTAGTGAATAAGCACTGGCAATCTGTAATGGGAAATTGCAACCAGGGGTGTTTCTGTAGCACAAGGAGGCATCAGACATAAGAAGAACGGGCTGTATCAGGTCAATGGGCTCATCTAGTCCATCATCCTCTTCTAACGGTGACCAAGCAGATGCCTGTGAGAAGCACAAAGACAGGACCTGAGCCAAACAGCACTCTCCCCTCCTGCCAGTAATGGAACTAACCTTAAATGAGGGTGTGGCCCACTTATGGTTCTGACCCATGGGGATTTAAGGAAGCGAAGATTTCCACCCTTAGCTCCCACCAAAACCAACATTGTGTGGGATAACCAGCCTCATATAAGCAACATATTTAAGTCTAATTAATATATGAAGGGGTTAAAACCATAGAGCAAGCTGTCCTGCTAGGCTTAGCTCACTTATTTTGCTGCCTGTGCAATTTTTTTGGACCGATGTATGGAAAAACACATGAACCTGTCCTTTGAAGATGGATGATTTCTGAAGGTATTGTGTTGTGTACTTTCTAAAGGAGAAAAAAAAATGAAACAGTGAATATATTCAGGAAGTACATTGCCATGGTGAGCAACAAGTTTCAGGGAAACCCACAAACCTGGTCAGCGATAATGGAGCTGAGTTTATCTCGCACCACATGAAAGCCTCCCTGAGTGTGGAAGGGATAACACATGTGGGGTGTGTTAGCCTTGCCCCACAACAAAACTGGACATGGGTAACTTGGGTCTGTTAAGGATGTAAGAAGAGCCTACTGCTGGCACAGATGTTTTGGGACTACAACTTCCATGATCCCTAGCTAACAGGACCAGTGGTCAGGGATGATGGGAATTGTAGTCTCAAAACATCTGGAGGGCTGAGTTTGCCTATGTCTGGCCAACTGGATCAGGGCAATGGCTCATTTAGCATCCTGTTTTTTTATGGTGGCTAACCAGATGCCATTCATTTCAATGGGTCTACTCTGAGTAAAATCCAGCAAAAAAAAAAAAACCCTTATAATTATGTCTTCACTGAATATGCTTTGGGGTGAGGAGTCACATTTGATAACATTTTTATGCCTCTCCAAAACTCTTTGCTGAGAGGAGAAGAGGAAGGGAGGCCAAACTTATTGCTTCATTCACTGTTAAGTAGGAGACAATATTAAAACTGGACAACAGAGACCATTTTGCTGAATATCCCCCAGGCAAAGACTGAAATCCCCCAACAATTCAGTCAGAGCTTTAAAAAGGAAATCTTCAAAAAATATTGTCAGGTTTTCTCTTTTCCCCTGAGAACTTTCTGCTCAATCTTAATGTCTAGAGAAAATTATTAACGATGGCCCAGAAGTCTAGAATCATTCCAGACACAGTGAGTTACAGGAGAGTATAATCACAATGCGGGTGGCGCTGTGGGCTAAAGCCTCAACGCCTAGGGCTTGCCGATCGAAAGGTCGGCGGTTCGAATCCCCGCGGCGGGGTGCGCTCCCGCTGTTCGGTCCCAGCGCATGCCCACCTAGCAGTTCGAAAGCACCCCCGGGTGCAAGTAGATAAATAGGTACCGCTTACCAGCGGGAAGGTAAACGGCGTTCCGTGTGCGGCTCTGGCTCGCCAGAGCAGCGATGTCACGCTGGCCACGTGACCCGGAAGTGTCCCCGGACAGCGCTGGCCCCCGGCCAATAAATGTGAGATGGGCGCACAAACCCCACAGTCTGTCAAGACTGGCCCGTTCGGGCAGGGGTACCTTTACCTTTACCTATAATCACATTAGATCCACATAGATGAGGAACCATCAACACTGTATCCCTAACACCTTTAAAAAAATATTGAAAAGCATATGAGGACATATCATTATAGGATTTAAGGTTTGCTAATAATTCAGCATTCCACCACCCCAGATTCTTTTTCTAAAAGAGAATGTAGCCTCAACCTTGCAAAAAATGCTAAGGTGATCTGAGGGGACTAGTAAGTAAAGTAAATGGACCCCTGACCATTAGGTCCAGTCGTGACCGACTCTGGGGTTGCGGCGCTCATCTCACTTTATTGGCCAAGGGAGCCGGCGTTTGTCCGCAGACAACTTCTGGGTCATGTGGCCAGCATGACTAAGCCGCTTCTGGCGAACCAGAGCAGCACATGGAAACGCCGGTTACCTTCCCGCTGGAGCAGTACCTTTTTATCTACTTGCACTTTGACGTGCTTTCGAACTGCTAGGTTGGCAGGAGCAGGGACCGAGCAACGGGAGCTCACCCTGTCGCGGGGATTCGAACTGCCGACCTTCTGATCGGCAAGTCCTAGGCTCTGTGGTTTAACCCACAGCACTCCACTGGTTTCCTTTTGTGCCTGGTCGCTGCCATCGACTTTTGGATGCAATTCCTTTTGTTTAAACTTAATGGCAGCAGGCTAAGTATTCTGTGCACTGCTGAAATGTATGAAACAACCCACAGGAAACAGTCAGTAAATTAGTGTAATCTCCATTATTGGATGGATAAGAACACTGCATTTTGATTGTAAATCTTTCATGCCCAGATATTTGGAATTTAGGCTAGGAGTTTTCTTGAATTTTACTGGGTTCCCAGTGAGGGTAGGGATGGGTCAGGTTCTCTTGGGTTCTCTCTATTTTTCAGTCGTAAGTGCAGCTTTCCACATTTCCACAATAGTTGGAGATTTTGAAAAGAAGAAGAAAAATGCCAATGAAAATTCTGTAGCATTTTTATACATTCTGGATGCAATTTTGCCCAATATTCACAAAGCAATTTCCCCTAATATGATGTGTTTTTCCACACCATGCTCACTAATAAATGCCTTTATAGACACAATTTATGCTGTTATATATATTTTTTGTACTTGATCATCTAGCCCAGTGTTTCCTAAATTTGGGGTTCCACCCTTTTTTGGACTACTACTCCCATCATCCCTAGTTAGCAGGACCAGTGGTCAGGGATGATGGGAACTGTAGTCCAAAAGACCCTAGTTTGGAAAACAAGAAATGAAGGAATATGTAGCTGTCCCATATGGGAATTATCAGCACCATGCTCTAACCAGCTGCGCTATCCTCAGGGTCCCTTCCAACTCTACAATTCTATGATCCTGTGACTGGAGAACTGCGTTGCAAAATTCAGATATGTCTGAATCTCAAAGTATGGCAGTAATGGTCGCCAGCCTGGATGGCTTTAAAGGAAAATCAGACAATTTCATAGAGGACAAGGCTATCAATGGCAACTAGCCACAATGGCTGTGTTCTGTCTCCCCTAATGGAGGCATTATGAATGCCAGCCACTGGGAATTTCAGGAGGGGAGAGTGCTGTTGTACTCCTGTACTCTTGCAGGCTTCCCACAGGCATTTAGTTGGCCACTGTCAGAACAGTATGCTTTACTAGAATGCCCATTGGCCTATTCCAGGGCTGCCTTCAGATATCTTCTAAAAATCAGATAGTTGTTTATTTCCTTGACATCTGATGGGAGGGTGTTCCACACGGTGGGCACCACCACCAAGAAGTCCCTCTGTCTGTATCCCTGTAACCTCACTTCTCGCAGCGAGGGAGCCACCAGAAGGCCCTCGGAGCTGGATCTCAGTGTCCGGGCTAAACGATGGGGGTAGAGATGCACCTTCAGGTATGCTATCAAAGCCCAGAAAGGCTCTTACCTTATTTTTGATTGAAGGACTTTAAAACAGCAAAACAAACTCACAGCCATGCTTTTATACTCTGCATAACAGCATGAACTAAAGACGAAACACCATCTAAAATAGAAGGAGTGGAAGACAGAAGTTCTTCCTCCTCCTCCCTAGTGCCCTCAGCTTAGTTGATTTATGATATATATGCAAACCCTATTAAAGTTAAACCAAGCTTTTCAATGAAATGAGGTTTTCCAGCTAGTACTTCTCCTTTCCTCCGCTTACAATTTAAGGGTCTCAAGAACTGATGCAGGCAGCTGTAATCGGCCCCATTACTAATAAAGGATATTTGGAAGAGAAGTTAGCGTACTTAACCCGTTAAGTGAGAAAAGGCCCATAAATCATGCACATTTTCTGAGAAAAGTCACATAAAGACCTTTCTCTTGTGAGTTGCCTTAGAATGATATGCTTCCAAGGAGCCATTATGCATTCCCTGGCTCTGAAAAATCTAAAGGTTAAATATCAAGAAGGAATTAATGCAAGAAAGGAAGTGGAAAAAGCTGCTGAGCCACAGTATGGGCTTCACCTTTCTGACATGGATGTATGAAAAGCAAACAGCGCTGAAACCTACAGAGGGAAAATTGAGGACTTCTAACCAGCAATGGCACCAGACTTCAGTGGTGACCCCAATGTGCCCCCAACATACAAAGAACATCTGACCCAAAGTGACTGCACCTTTTCCCCTCACTCCACCAACTTTGCACCTCCCTGGTTACATTTTAGCAGTGGGTGAATGGCAGTACAGTGGCCACTGGCCATTTTTACTTATGCAAAATGCAGTGCTGTGGTCCATAGGTCTATGGAATTTTGCACAGGAGCCTGATGAAAGGGATGTTAAGTTGGCACAGCTGAGTTGGACCGGCGAGGGGGCCTTCTGAGTTGCTCAGTTCTCACCTAGCTGCGCTTCCTCCTACCACAAAGGCCCTTTTCTGGATGTGATCTAGTTTGTCGGTATCCTTCTTAAAATATGGTGACCATAGCTGGGCACAGCACCCCAGATTCACTCTGGCCTGCATGGAATAGACAGGAACTAGGTCTTGTGATCTTGACACTGTGCCCTCCAACACTTCTCCAATAAAAACAGGGAGATCCTGTTCCATGATGACGATGGCAATAATGATGATAACAATGACAACAACAGCCATTTTATTATTTATACCCCACACTTCTATCTGGGTTGCCCCAGCCACTCTGGATGGCTTCCAACATATACTAAAACATTAAACATTTTTAAAAACTTCCCTATACAGGGCTGCCTTCAGATGCCTTCTAAAGGTTGTACAGTGGTCCCTCGGGTTACAGACGCTTCAGGTTACAGACACTTCAGGTTACAGACTCCGCTAACCCAGAAATAGTACCTCGGGTTAAGAACTTTGCTTCAGGATGAGAACAGAAATCGTGCGGTGGCAGCGCAGCGGCAGCGGGAGGCCCCTATTAGCTAAAGTGGTACCTCAGGTTAAGAACACTTTCAGGTTAAGAACGGATCTTCAGAACGAATTGAGTTCTTAACCTGAGGTATCACTGTATCTCCTTGGCTCAGGGGTCACATAACTCCATACCCTCCAACATTTCCCTGATGAAAATAGGGACATCTAAGGAAAAGTGGGATGAAATCAGAAACTGGGAAGGCTTCTGTAAATCCGGGGTTGTTCCTAGAAAATAGGGACACTTGGAGGGTCTGGTTCATGCCGAATAAGATTACTTTAGCTCTTTTAGCAAACACATCACAATTAAACTCTGTAGAACTCGCTGAGTAAAAGGACTGTGCTCTAAAGGATGCGGCTTGGGGCATGCTCAACATTCTGTCCAAAATTGGGGGTGGGGGCTACCAGCTGAACCATAGAGGGTTGCTAATGTATCATTTCCCTTTAAAAACATGATCCTGTTGTGTGGAGCTCCAAAACCCAGTCTTGTGAAGGATGAGACATTTTGAAGCATCCCCACAGCTTACAATATTTTGTTGCAATCGTTGCTGTAAAAATGTTGGGGATGGAGGGGGAACGTTGTTTCTGCCTCCTATAACTTCTGAAGGCAACCCTCGTTCTTTTTAGTCCTGTGGGGTGCCAAACGAATGCAAAACTATCAGAGGAAAATGTTGAAACCTCATTATTTCCCAGAGCCAATTAGAACCGCGGCTTGCTTGAGCCATGATTGTACGCCATTACCCACTCTCCCTGCGTCTCCCTTTTCAGCCTGCAGCTTGTGAAAATACAGAAAAACATGTTCCAAAATAAAAACACTCTTCAAATATTAAAAATTGGTTCCCCTCCTTGAAAAAAAAATCATGATTTCCTTTGGAAGTGGATGGCAAACAGCCATTTCCCTGCTCCCATTTCAAACAAATGTTGCTCCAATTATTTTCTTTTTTCACATAAAGTTGAATGGAATATTATTTCCCCCATTTCTGGCTGAGCTGAGGCATGGTTTCTTTTGATTAGGCTTTTATGCTTCAAAACGTCAGGCTTTTGAGACTTAATGGACTTTTTTTTGGATGAGAGTGGCCGTGTATTTTTCTCAAAGTACAGCTGGACTTGTTAGCTTACACTTTAGGTGCATACTGTGCATGAATGGAACACCCAAGGAGGAGGAAGGAAACATGGGGGGGGGAGGTACACAACAACAAAAATACAACACCGAGGAAGTGGACAAGGTTTACGTTGGACCAAAGCCAAGATTGCATACATTCCAACATGTCACAATTGTGGGAATTGGTTTACGCTTGCAGAATGCCAAGGCTGGAATACAATATCTACTTACTGTCATGACCTCTGTGATCTGGTCACAGGGTCAGAAGGTGCGGGAGAACCAGGTGAGCAGCCAGTTCTGAGTCAGGGCTCAGAGCTAACTGCAGAAGATAGGGAGACCATTGCACCTGAGGCAGTTTGACAGAAGCCCCCAGATGAACCTCCTAGACCATCAAGACCTGTAGGGCCAGAGTCTCATGGACCACTTCCACTGATTCTGAAGAACCGGGTGCCTCCCACTACACATCAACAGTCCAGCAGCACAGGGAGCACACTAGGAGGAGAATGGAGGAGGAGTGCTTGTCTTCAGACCAGAGGGTTGGTCCTTGAAGAAGAAGAAGAAGAGGAGGAGGAGGAGTTTGGATTTGATATCCCACTTTATCACTACCCAAAGGAGTCTCAATGTGGCTAACAATCTCCTTTCTCTTCCTCCCCCACAAGAAACACTCTGTGAGGTGAGTGAGGCTGAGAGACTTCTGAGAAGTGTGACTAGCCCAAAGTCACCCAGCAGCTGCATGTGGAGGAGCAGGGAAGCGAACCCAGTTCACCAGATTACGAGTCCACTGTTCTTAACCACTACACCACACTTTACAACTCCAAAGTTCTCTCAAGCCTGGAGGAGATGGCCTGGAGGCAGAGATATAAAAGGCTTCTGTCTCCCAGCCTTTGTCAGGGTAAGTCTCTTACTTAGAGCTGTCCGTGGTCCAGCAAGATTTTACCAGCCTTGGTTCTTTCCCTGTGGGTTTTACCAATCAACCAGAATACAATACACACCTATGAGTAAGTCCCACTGAAGTTAGGAGAGCTTGCTTCTAAGTCGACATATAAAATTGCACTGAAATTACAATCTATTCCATGCAGCCAGCTGGATCCTGAGGTTGTCAGCTCGCAGCAGCCCACTTTCGCAGGTGGGCAGGGGCTGACTACACCATAATGTCAGATGACCCCTCCCCTCCCCCCATGCAGCACATCTTGAATTCAAGAGAGGCTGGTGCAACTGCTCTCCATTTATGCAGTTGGCCCAAGTGACTGGGCAGGACAGAGAAGATGGTTCAGAGACTTCAGCTGGTGCAGAATTTGGTGGCCAGGTTTCTCACTGGGGCAAGACAGCTTAAATGTAGAATACCAACCCTAGCCCAATGGCACTGGTTGCCAATTAGTTTCCAAGTCCAAATCAAAGTGCTGGCTTTTACCTATAAAAGCCCTAAATGTCTCAGGACTGCAATACCTCTAGGACCACCTCTCCCCATACAAACTGGCCCAGACATCTGAGGCGCTTCTTTGTGTGCCTCCTCCACAAGAGGTCTAGAGGGTGTCAATACAAGAATGGGCCTTTTTTGCAGTGGCTCCCCATTTGTGGAATGCTCTCCCCAGGTAACCTCACCTGGTGCCTTCTTGACATATCTTTAGGCATCAGGTGAAAATGTTTATTTTCAGTCAGGTGATTAACATTCTATGGCTTTTTAAATGTTTGTTGGGAGGGAAGTTATAAGTTTGTTTTGGTTTATTAAGCATTGTGTCATTTTGTATTTTTCTCTTGTGAACCACCCTCAAATCTTTGGATTAAGGGTGGTATACAAATGTTAACAACAACAACAACAACAACGTCTGATAAACCTGGAGAGTCAGTGCAATGAGGTGGCCCAATGGCCCAATGCAGTATAAGACTTACTCATGAAAAACATCTCTTTCTAGGCATGGGTGGCATGATTCTAGCAGGAGCAATAGGTGCAGGAATACGGCAGAGTGCTGCTGACATTTTACAATGGTGCCTTAGCTACTGTTTTTAAGGTACAGCACCACCCGCATCTAAACCACTAGGCCTCTTGGGCTTGCCAATCAGAAGGTCGGTGGTTCTATTCCCTGTGATGGGGTGAGCTCCCATTGCTCTGTCCCAGCTCCTGCCAACCTAGCAGTTTGAAAGCACACCAGTGCAAGTAGATAAATGGGTACCGCTGTGGCGGGAAGGTAAACAGCATTTCCGTGTGCTCTGTTTTCTGTCACGGTGTTCCGTTGCTCCAGATGCAGTTTAGTCATGCTGGCCGCATGACCAGGAAAGCTGTCTGTGGACAAACGCCGGCTCCCTCGGCCTGAAAAGTGAGATAAGCGCCGCAACCCCATTGCCACCTTTGACTGGACTTAACTGTCCAAGGGCCCTTTACCCTTTACCTTTTACCTTTAAGGTACAAGAGAGGGCATGGTTTGGCTAAAACTGGGGCTGAGGTAAAACATTTGGATTTCATTGAGTCCCCTTAACTTGGTTAAGTCCTCTTGTCTGAGCACTAGCTGAGGGAAACACCACATGTGTGTATGGAGAAGAAGAGGCGCTAGGCAAGTTGGTATTTACCATTTCTAGATGATGTAAATTGATTTGAAGATCCGTAGCTCAGTGGGGAGAGCATCTGCCTTGCATACAGAAGGTCCTGGGTTCAATCCCTGGCTCATCAAGGTGGCACTAAGAGAGACTCCTTGTCTGAAATCCTGGAGAGCCTCAGCCTGCCAGTGTAGAAAATTCTGAGCTAGTTGGAACAGTCGTTCCTATGTTCCTATTTGCCCAAAATGCTTGGAGCAGAACAACTCCAGATTCTTTAAAATTTATTCTTGAGGAAGAGCGAAAGGGGGAGAGAATCTTGTTTTCAAGCCTTATTAAGCTCCCACACCCCTCCTTTCTCCCAGAAGCTAAAAAAGCCATCTGTTGGAACCTGTCTGCATGTTTGTTTTCTACAATAAAATGCAAAATACTTCTTCCTGTTAGAGGATTATGCCATATGTCACTCTCTGTAACAAAACCAGAATGTTTATTAATGAACCCAATCGGAGACGAGGATTTAGGAAGATTTAAAGGACCGGCTTCTTTTCTACCATCTACTTTCAATATTTAAGAGCAAGTGCGTGTCGTGGGAGTGAGGAGGGAAGACTTCTAGTGTCTTGTTAATGTTGTACTTGGGGAGTGTGGGATAACGGTGTGTGGGGGGGGGGAGAGAAACAGGCTATGCTTTCCGTAGGAAGTTTCTAATTTGGCAGTAGATGGAGAAAAGGGGAGCCGCATGCTGAGGGGAAAAGAGCCACACTGATTTATCTGCCTGTTTCATGCGTCGAAACCCCCGGCTGATTTTGATCTGCAGTTTATGTGCGATTAATATTTGATTTGATCAGCGCGGGTTTAGTCATCAGTCTGCCCCCCCTTCTTTTCTCTTGTGATAAGCTAATTAAAGAATGAAATAGCAAGCAAAAGCCCCCCTATGTGCTTGCAACTGAACTCAGCAGGATTACTAGGGGAAGGAGGCTTCCAAAATTCTGGATTTTGGAGCTTCTGCATTAAAATGCAGTCTGGTTTCCAGGATGGAACCAATGGGTTAGGAAATCTCAGTTTCTTCTTCTTCTTCTTCTTCTTCTTCTTCTTCTTCTTCTTCTTCTTCTTCTTCTTCTTCTTCTTCTTCTTCTTCTTTTCCAAATGTTTTCTAGAGCGCTGTGCATGCACAACTGTTGAAGATTGGGGAGTTTGTCAGGGGACTGTATGAAGTGAAATATAACTATCTCTCCCTCCCTCCCCCCTCTCCCTCCCTCCCCTCTGCCTGATTGAACCCAGAAGATACTAACTAGGCTGCTTCCAGCTCCCTTCAGGTGTTTATGTAGATGGCACCATACATTTAAAGCAGTATCACACCACTTTAATCTGTCTTGGCTCTCCCCCCCCCATATAATCCTGAGAAGTGCAGTTTGTTACAGTTTCTGAGAGTCATTAAAGGTAAAGGGACCCCTGACCATTAGGTCCAGTCGTGACCGACTCTGGAGTTCCGGCACTCATCTTGCTTTATTGGCCGAGGGAGCCGGCATACAGCTTGCGGGTCATGTGGCCAGCATGACTAAGCTGCTTCTGGCGAACCAGAGCAGTGCACGGAAACGCTGTTTACCTTCCTGCCAGAGTGGTACCTATTTATCTACTTGCACTTTGAGGTGCTTTCAAACTGCTAGGTTGGCAGGAGCAGGGACCAAGCGATGGGAGCTCACCCCGTCGCGGGGATTCGAACCGCCAACCTTCTGATCGGCAAGTCCTAGGCTCTGTGGTTTAACCCACAGTGCCACCCACGTCCCTGAGAGTCAGTAGGAGACCCCCCTATTCCCCTCAGAGAGCTACAGTTCGCAGAGTGGTTCAACAGTCCCTCTTCCCAGGGAACTTGGAGAATGGTAGCTCTGTGAAGGGAATCGAGGTCTCCTAGCAACCATCAGCACCCTTAACAAGTGACAGCTCCCAGGATCCTTTAGGGGAAGCCATGCCTATTTAAAGTGGCATGGTAGTGTTTGAAAGGTACAATGCAGATGGAGTCTTAGTGTGCTCTCAGTTCCATTTGTTGGGATTTATTTGTTTGTTTTATTTATTAGATTTATAGACTTCATCATAAGATCTCAGGGCAGTTGACTGCGTACAAACATGTACAAATACAGCGTACAAACATGAAAATAAACAAAACAAAACAGCAAAACAGTAACCCCCCCTTCCCACAGACACATTTAAAAGCCTGTGGAATATTAATCAGCCCAAGGCCTGGTTGAACGGGAATGTTTTTGCCTGGTGCCGTGTGGGGGGGGCACCAGGCCAACCTCCCTGGGGACAGCGTTCCACAAATGGGGGGCCACTACAGAAAAGGCCCCGTTCTCATGTTGCCACCCTTTAGACCTCATGTGAAGGAGGCACATAAAGAAGGACCTCAGATGATGATCAGAATCTGGGATGGTTTATATGGGGAGAGTCAGTCCTGCAAGTATTACAGTCTTGAGCCGGATGTGAATAGATGGTAGGAGAGGATATATTTATTAGATATTATCCTTCCTTCCTCAAGTTTGTGAGTTCAGCAGAGTGCCACAGCTTTGCGGCATAAAGGGAAGCCTAGATAGGCTAGTTTCAGTCCTTTTAGTCCAAGTAATCCAGGATACATTAAGGCTTCTGGTGGGTTCTTCTGGTATTTCCCCCTTCTCCCCATAAAACAATAATCACACCAACAGTCTTGTAAATGGTAAAAAATAACATTTACTTATGCAGAATAGTTGCTGAAGACTAACAAATACAGCAGCTTTGTTCAGGCGGGCTTAAAATAGTAATTTGGTTACAAAGTCATACGTAAGCTTAGCTTAAAATGGTGTCTGAGCAGATGTTCTCACGTAGTTGTCTTGGTGATAAAGTGACGAAAAAAGAGGGTGTACTCAGGCAGGTAGGAGAATATATAGCTCTGCCCTCCCGCTGTCAGGGCACAGTGGGAGTGTCTCTCACGGAGTTCTCTCTAGCAAGTTTACAGGACAACTCTATGAGCTTCAGCTCCTGTCGTGTGCCCATCTAGCGAAACACGAATTGTTGGTTTGATTGTGTTTTTAAATATCCCACACCTTTTCCAGTTGCGTCTTTCCACAAAGATGCCGCCACACTCAGCACCTGAAGCCTGTCAACTCTACCCCGCAAGCTCATGCCGCTACGAAGATTTCCTCCCTAGCTGGCAGGACCTCTGCTGGCGACACACGCCGCCTGCTCCTCTTGGTTGCCGGCCTCAATCACCGGAGGCGCCCGCAACGCAGGGACGCCTCCTCGCCTCCCTCCCCGCCGCGGCGAAGCGGCGTTGTTATTCTGGCTGCATATTTTGGCTTGTTCCCGAGCACATGCTTTGCAGATTAGCCTGTTTGTACAGCCAATTGAACATGTGCTCCATTAAAAATTAAAGCATCCTGTTTTGAGGACGGAACAGGAGACATCAGCTGCCATCTCGCAGCAGACATGGGAGGCCCCTTGAGCCCATTACCATAGGTTACAGCAAATGTTAATCTGTGCCAACGCCGTTAAATAATGCAGTTCATACAGATGGCTGCTACTACATTGACTCACAGATGTGGCTTCCAGTCCCCGAGGTTGCCGTATCACAGGAGTTGTCGGGAACAGTCAGATTTGATGTTGACGGTAGCGATCAACATTTGTGTGTGCTGGGGAGGGGGGCATCTTTATCCTTTGCTTTTGCCAGACGTACGAGCCAAAGAAGAAATGATGACTGCGTAATAAGGAGAGGATGCAACCCGGGAACATGTTGAATTGCTAGAAGCTCTGAGATAGAGCGGTGGCCCGACTGTTTTAAGGCAGGGAAGGATGGAGTGGGATAGCATCTACTTTGCATGCAGAATGTCCCTGGTTCGACCCCCTGGTTCTCCAAGCAAGACTGGACATGTCCCATTTGTAAAATCCTGGAGAGTGGCCTTCAATGCATATCTTGTCGTAAGCAATGCCAGCTGCTGGGAATCACAGCAAGACCTGTGCCAGCAGCTGGTGCTTCCAAGAAGTTGAGGAACAGACTGACCATCACTGCCCTCCCCAAGATTTGTCTTTTGCTGCCGTCAGCCTCTTCTGGAGTAACAATATGGGAGCCAGCTGCATGTTCCCCAACCTGGTGAGAGCAACCTCTCTCCTTAAAGCAGGTTCCTTGGCGTCCAGGAAGACCAGTGCGAAGAACTTTATTGTCAATTAGCTCTAGTTTTGCTTTGTATTTATGTACTTAAACCCTGTTGGTGCGGTTTTGAAAATTGAATTTATCCTGTGTTTGCTAAACTGTTGATTTTTTACATTTTTCAAATTGCTCTGTATTTTGTGCACAGTGGTACCTCGAGTTAAGAACTTAATGAGTTCTTGAGGTCCGTTCTTAACCTGAAACTGTTCTTAACCTGAAGCACCACTTTAGCTAGTGGGGCCTCCCGCTGCCGCTGTGCTGCTGCCGCGCAATTTCAGTTCTCATCCTGAAGCAAAGTTCTTAACCCGAGGTACCATTTCTGGGTTAGCGGAGTCTGTAACCTGAAGCGTCTGTAACCTGAGGTACCACTGTATTTGAGATTTGGATGTTTGCTCATTGTGGAAAAGTGGCATATAAGTAAACTCAATCAATCCATCAGGCAAGTGGGAGAGTGTTATTGCACTCAGTTCCTGCTTGTGGGCTACACCTATGCCTCTGGTTGGGCATTGGGAAAACAGGATGCTGGACAATAAATGGGTCATTGGCCTGATTCTACAGGCTCTTCTTATGTTCTTACTTATGGAATTGGTTTGGATTTTGCTTTATGCAAAAGATAACAGAGATGTCACAAGCCTGCCTATATGCAAGATAATTTATGGATAATAAATTGTCCCAGTTAATTTATGTCCTCTTCGGGGACTCCATCCTCTTAGGCTCATCCATAATTTTATGCCACTTCCTCAGGGATACATCTATCTTTCCACAGGTGGGAAGAGGCAACAGCTTAGTGGAGGAGCATATTCTTTGTGTGCAGAAGATCACAGGGTTTTCCCAGCTTCAAGTCAGGTGCTGAGTATCCAAATAATATATACACAATGTGAGGCTTACTGCTCAGCCTCAGTAAGAGGCAGGCAGAAGGTCAGAGCTTCAGCTTCCAGAACTTCAAGTGAAACAACTCTGCAGTAACTTGACTGGAAAATACCTCTTGGAGTTTCTAGCTGCTATTCAGAGCAGACAAATGTGGACTAGATTACTTGATTACTTTTAATTCTCTCAAATGCAACTCCTTGATGGATGGACTTGATTCAACATACTAACATGAGGACACATTTGCAGTGGACTACCTTGGCTTCTGGGAAGGCCAGGTTTGGGAATCTCAGGTGTGATTTGTAAAAAAGGTAAAGGGACCCCTGACCGTTAGGTCTAGTCATGGCCGACTCTGGGGTTGTGGCGCTCATCTTGCTTTATTGGCCGAGGGAGCCGGCGTACAGCTTCCGGGTCATGTGGCCAGCATGACTTAGCCGCTTCTGGTGAACCAAAGCAGTGCATGGAAATGCTGTTTACCTTCCCGCTGGAGTGGTACCTATTTATCTACTTGCACTTTGACGTGCTTTCGAACTGCTAGGTTGGCAGGAGCAGGGACCGAGCAACGGGAGCTCACCCCATCGCGGGGATTCGGACTGCCGACCTTCTGATCGGCAAGTCCTACACTGTGGTTTAACCCACAGCACCACCTGCGTGGCCTGTGTGATTAGTAGGAATATGACCTGAAGTGGATTTCTTCCCAATCCCTAGTGATTTATAAAAGTCAGAGCAGGGGTTTGGTAGATGCACGCTGCTTCTCTTTCTTGAGAGCCAGTGTAGTGTAGTGGTTAAGAGGGGGGGGGACGCATAATCTGGTGAACCGGGTTCACGTCTCCGCTCCTCCACATGCAGCTGCTGGGTGACCTTGGGCCAGTCACACTTCTCTGAAGTCTCTCAGCCCCACTCACCTCACAGAGTGTTTGTTGTGGGGGAGGGAGGAAGGGAAAGGTTAGCCGATTTGAGACTCCTTCGGGTAGTGATAAAGCAGGATATCAAATCCAAACTCTGCTTCTTCTTCTTCTCCCTTTGAGTTGATCATCGATTTTACTACGAAGTTTCCTACAGGTTACTGGGAAGACTCTCCTGATTTCATGGGTCTTTGCTTAGTCTGCATGTGGGTCAGGCAGGGGACTGAGTTTGAAAACCTGCTGGAGCACTTGCAGCTTTTGGCCTACAAAACAATGAATCAATCAACCATGATATTTGTGCACTGGCTTTCCAAAGTTAAAACCAGGGGTCAGCAACCTTTTTTCAGTAGGGGGCCTGTCCACTGTCCCTCAGAGTATGTGGTGGGCTGGACTATATTTTGAAAAAAAATATGAACAAATTTCTATGCCCCACAAATAACCCAGAGATGCATTTTAAATAAAAGGACACATTCTACTCATGTAAAAACACGCTGATTCCTGGACCATCCATGGGCCGGATTGAGAAGGCGATTGGGCTGGATCTGGCCCCTTGGCCTTAAGTTGCCTACCCCTGGTTAAAACCATGCTCAAGTTGGCTTGCAACATGTAAAATATTAAATACTTCCAAACATAACAAAAGTAGTCATAAACTATTAATAAAACATCAAAAAGTACACACTGAAAAATTTCCTCATAAATCAGAAGGTCTAAAACAAAGATGCAAAGAAATAATATCGGTAACAGCAACAACCCCTTCCAACAGAACCCACTTAAAAATACCCTAGGCCAAAAGTCTGTTCAGCAGCCTCAGTTTTTGTAGCTGGAGTCAGTCCAGACCCTGCACTCACAGGTCAAGTGGGGAAAGGCCTTCAAGGCAGGAAGCAGCTCTTCCCAGGACTCACAGCCAAGATGATCTCTGGCCTCTTCAGCAGCCTCAGCTTTTTTTTAGCTGGAGTCAGTCAGGGCCCCACCCTCCCAAGCCAGGTGGAAAGAAGGCTGCCTTTGAGGCCATTGCCACCCACAAGGACTGAATGTAGAAAGAGAAAAACAAGCTTCCTTTTCCCCAACCCTTGCATGACATTTCTCTCAAAGGCGCTGCTGTGAACGCACATCTTGCAAGAAAAACCAGGAGCCGGTTTGGAACACTGACGGAAAGGGGATCACTTTGTTCCTAGCGATCCAGTCGCTGTTCAAATGAAGGGGAAGAGATCACACTTCACTAGTTTCAAAAAGAATTTTGCTGCCTTTATAGTTTCCCTTTCTGTGTTGTGTCTTCTTTCATTGTAAGCCTGAGGGCAGGGGATGCCTCCTTTTTACTTATTTGTAAGCCCCTCTCTTCCTGCTTTTTGACTGAAGATTTAAATATTTAGTTGTATAATTGCACACAATGAATATTTATGTATTTGCATAAATACATAGCTAAATGAGTTGTGGGGATCTCTGTTTGAAGTGCTGTCCAGTAGGAGTGTTGCCATATTTTGAAGAGCAAAAAAGAGGGCGCTATGATGGCCATTCAAAGCAAATAAATGCCATCGGTCTCAAATTTTACTCCTGAAAAAGTGGACGTGTCCTGGAAAAAGTGGACGCATGGCAACCCTATCTGTGCACAGGATTCATCCAAAGACTGAGTCTCAATCCAAACTGAGCTGATTCTGGAGTGAACCAGGGCTGTGCAGGAAGGGATGGTTAATGATGGCTGCTAGCCAAGATGGCTATGCCCTTTTGCCATAGTTGGAGGCAGCAATGGTTCTGAATACCAGTTGATGGGGCTTTAAAACTCTTGATTATGCGGGATAACCAGACTAAGGAAATCATATAATGTATTATATATTTTTATGTTAGCTGCCCTGAGCCTGGTTCTGGCCGGGGAGGGCGGGATATAAATGAAAATGTTGTTGTTGTTGTTGTTGTTGTTGTTGTTGTTGTTACGATTATATAACCAACATTCCTAAGTCTGATTAATACATGAAGGGGTTAATACCATAGATAAGCTGTCCTGCCAGGTTTAGCTGTGTCCACTTCCCCGCGCTTGGGAGGAACTGGGTAATCAAGCCTATTGTTTTAAGCTCCTCCCCCTGGTGGGCCCCTTCCTACATCACAGGTCTTCTAACTGTGGATGTATATGGCACTGAAGGATAGCCATTTGCATTCTCCAGAGTGCCTGATGTGGTATGATTCCGGGGCACTGCGAGAAATTAAAATAGCTGCTCACTATCAGTCATGCAACCACATGGGGAGGCAGAGCAGTGATCAGCTCCCGTGGGTCCTTTTGAGGCAATGAGGTCTTAGCACCTACTTGAGTATTGGGCCTGCCAAGTGATTAATTCTAAGCATTTGTAGGATGGCGATGGTGGTATGAAGGGAGACAAGGGCATAGCAGTTTAAGAAGGGCGTAGGCAAACTGGAACATGCCCACAGCAGGGTGTCAAAGATGGTGATGGACCTGGAGGCAAAGTCCTTGAAGGAGGTGCATGTGGTGAACATGGAGAAGAGATAATTAACAGGCAATGTGACATCCAAATATATGAAAGCCTGACATATAGAAGATGGAGTATTCCCTCTCCCCCACTTCTGCCACCTTAGGCAGTGTCAGGGACTAGACTGAGGGGGACGAGGCTGAGGAGGAATGGTGGAGACCGTCCCCTCCTCCTCTTGAACTTTCTAGAGAAGAGGAAGGCAGTACAGTCATACCTTGGTTGCCAAACGCCTTGTAACTCATATGTTTTGACTCCTGAACGATCGAAAACTGGAAGTGAGAGTTCTGGTTTCCGAATGATTTTTGGAAGCCAAACATCCGGTGCAGCTTCTGCAGCTTCTGATTGGCTGGAGGTGCTTCCAGCAGCCAATCAGAAGCTGTGCATTGGTTCCCGAATGTTTTGGAAGTCAAATGGACTTCCGGAATGGATTCTGTTTGACTTCCAAGGTACGACTGTATTGAATTACAGCGGTGGTTTGAGGAAGGTCACAGCTCAGAGACAGGTGAACAGAAGAGTTGGGAGGTATTGGGAGGAGAGAAGGGAAAAACAGAGACAGAGCAGTCAGCTGAAATGTTAGCACTGGAGAGCATTTCTGACCCCACTTCTCCCCAAACTCAATGTGCATTGAAAGTTGAAAAGCGAAGGACACAGAGACGATTAGCCCCTGGCAGCCACCGTAAGGGGGAAGTGCTGTTGCTAGGAAGGGAGCGGGGAGGAGCTCAGTTGGAGCAATGCCGTTTTTAGGAAGGCTGCATTCCTTCGTCGTTCTCTGTGAATCATTGAATAAATAGCTTGGTAAGAACTCTTACAATTTCTCTTGATTCTGGGCTGCCTCGTGGGAGGGAGCTGATTTTCCCTGAAGCCTGACAGACAGAAACAACAAGTTCAAATGATGAGAAAGGGGATTTTGCCTGAATGTTAGGAAGAATGTGTTGATCTTACAAGGTGTTTGGCAATGGACATAAGAGGTTGCACTGACTTGGAAGGTGGTAAACTCTCCTTCAATAGAGGTTTTTAAGCAGGTTCTGGATGGCCACCAGAGTGGATATTCCTCCATTTGCAGAGGGTTGGTTTTCTAATGTCTCTTTGGATGTTATGAATCTATGATAGCTGAGGCCAACTCCAAGGGAACCAGTTCCAGATGTGGTTTTAGAAGTTTTCCATGTTAAATCAGAACGTTGGCAGAATTGAAAGTGCAGGCTGAGTGAACCTGTTAAACAACAGCGGGACAGAGCCAGGGAAATCCACTTTCCCCTGCCATTAAGACGTGTTTGCAAAGACAAATAGGGAATTGTGGGCGCCACTTTATTTTCCGTGCCTCGAATCTTACAACTGCTAGTTGGATGGCTTTCCAACAGGCCAGCTGTAGATAACAATCACCTTTTTAAAGGAAAAAAGAAAAAAAAAAACTTTTGTGCTGCTATCAGGGGAAAGTAACCTTTTGAAAAATGTTTTGAAAGCATTTATCTCTTAAGCATATGGCCCTGCTGGGGTGAAGGTTGAGCTGCATTGGTGTTTAATCCTTTCTGCCTTATCTTCAGAAGCTAGCTCAGCATATCTACCACCCCAGAAAAACCAACAACAGAAGATGATAGTGGAAGGAATCTGGAGAAGCAGCTCCCTTGGAGGAAGAAAAAAAAGCAAGGGGAAATCTCCCTTGTGATACGAGGAAGAGGAATTGGAAAGCATATTTAATAAGAATTTGGTTGATCTGCATCAGTCTCCTCCTACCTGGTGACTTCCAGATTTCTTGGGCTGCAGCTTCCATCAGCCCCAGTCAGCATGATCAACTGGGACTGATGGGAGTTGTAGTTCAAAGAACAGTGGTGGGTGATGTCCCTTGAGGTAAGGCAGAAAGCGGGGAGCCCAAATGTAGGTGGCACCAGAGCCAAAGACAGCCAGAGCCATAGGAGTCAACTCCAGGGGGCTGTGGGTGCTTCAGCACCCACAATAATATAATTGTGGGGGGCAGGCACCCAACAAAGTCAGTGAGCAAAGCCGGAGAGAGGCAGCCAGCCTCTGCAGCGCTGCCCTCGAGAGAAAAGCAGTTCAGCTCTGCCTTCCACAGACAGCCAGCCAGACAGCGAGGCACCCTTTTTTTGGGGGGGGAGGCTCGGATGCAGAGGCAAAGTCTCTGCCTCTGAATCCAAGCCCCTCCCTGCAGAAAAAGGTGCCTTGTTGACGGTGGAGAGGAGTAGGAAGAGGAGCCGGCGGCGAGTGCTGCAACGTGGACCTGCACTGCACGCCTGCGTTACGGCGACGGGCACCCACAATCCTGAGGGTGAGATGGTGTCCCTGGCCAGAGCCGTTTTGTCCTCCTTATCCACCCCCCTGCTGTGTTTTACAAGGGCAACACTGATGGCTCGTCCACCCTTCCACTTGTCCTGTGCCTAGAAAGCACTCGTCTGAGTGGCTTCCCTCTCAATCTAGGTTTCCTAAGCATCGGTTTGAGCCCTACTCCCATTGCCCCGCTCCTTTCCCAGGGAAAACATGCTCTTTAGTGCCAAATCGGAGCAAACATCAATCTGGAGAATACCTGAATTGCCATTTGCTCCAGCTGATTGCTAAAGAGTGGTTTTCCCTGGGGGAGAGCAGCAGGGGGGAAAGGAAGTGTGGATGAGCTTCGAGATGAAAGCTGAAAGGATAAACTGATTGCAAATAAGAAGGCAGGGAAGCAGAGGCTGGGGGTGGGCAGAGGTTTCTGGGAGTGCCCCATTTGTCCAAATGGACCAGTCTCCACTGCCAAGGCATCTGGTGGGTCTAAGGCTGATTCGCATAATACCTCCGTTGACATGTTGGCTGTCGTCTCTGCATTACATCCCTCCTCCTGATTTCGCAACCACTGTCTTTCACTGTCAGTTCTAATAAAGCGTGCTGGTCAGCTTAAACTCCCTGGGAATGCAGAGCCTTGCTGTGTGAACTGCATCCGCCTGAGGCTCCTCATGCATGATTTAATGTGCTTTGTAAATGTCAATAGGTGGGGAAAGCGCTCAGCTCCTCGCAGATTTCCTCAAATCCTCGCAGGCGCATCTGTCGATTATGTATTAAAAAAGCACTGCAGCTTTCTTTCCAAGGCTGGTCCAGTGCAACACCTGCCTAACAGGAGGGGCTCTGTGTGTGTGTGTGTGTGCGCGCGCACACACACACATACACTTTTCTGTGGAGGACATGCTAAGCAATTGCCGGGAGCAAAATATTGACAGGTTTCAAACTTGTGCCCACCAGCCAATGGGATGCTTTCTTCAAAGCACCCTAGTTCCCATGAAAGACTTGTGTGATGCTCTCTGGATTCTCCTCGTAAACATTTGACATCCTTCAAGTGCTTTGATTCCATGCTTTAAATTCATTCAAAGGAGCTTCCCACCCCTAATTTATTTTGAAATGGGATGTAAATTTAATTCTGCTGGAGGAAGCATTGTCTTAGGCCCTACTGGGCTTACCAGTCTCAGCTCTCCAGTCCTTCTCCCAAAGCCAACTAAGATTAACTATTTTAAGCAAATGAATGGAAAGTTTTCCCTTATTTACCCATGGCTCCATTTCCCATTGATGTTGGTTTGGTTTATCATCATCATCATTATTTGTTAGTTCTTTGGGGACAGAGCAGGCGTCTTTTAATTTCGTGGCTGCTGTCACCATCTGCAGTGATCATGAAGCCCAAGAAAGTAAAATCTCAAGGCCTCCTGGACAGTTAAGTCCTGTCAAAGGTGGCTATGGGGTTGTGGCGCTCATTTCACTTTCAGGCTGAGGGAGCCGGCATATGCCTGCAGACAGCTTTCCGGGTCCTGTGGCCAACATGACTAAACCGCTTCTGGCACTACAGAACACCATGATGGAAACCAGAGCTCATGGAATTGCCGTTTACCTTCCCACCACAGCAGTACCTATTTATCAACTTGCACTGGTGTGCTTTTGAACTGCTAGGTTGGCAGGAGCTGTCCCCGTCATGGGGGTTTGAACTGCCGACCTTCTGATTGGCAAGCCCAAGAGGCTCAATGGTTTAGACCACAGCGCCACCTGTGTCCCGTTATATATAAAATAAGTACAGCAACACTAAGAACAACAACCACAGTGTTACAACAGCATTGTATTTTGTAAACATACACATTTATTCATTTTAAAAAATGCTTTTAAACGGGAGCCCCCATTTGTGGCAGAAAATATATCTGAATGTCCTGGAACAACACAACTTTCCAGGGCATTCTGGGAAAATAAAATAGCAACCATCAAGAGCTGGCAACGGAATAGCCTCTGCTGCCAAAGAAAGTCAATGCTCTTGCCTTTTGTACCCAAAAGGACTGGGAAATGGGGGCAGATGTGAGTTGTGAGAAGCAAATCCATTCTTAGTATACCCATTTCTGACTCATTTTGGAATGAGTGGAAATTGAACCAAATGGAAAACCCCTATTTTGTTCCATCTTTCATTTGTCCCCAAACAGACGCATGCCCCCAACACAGAATTTCATGGGCTGATCCACTGGCGGTGGCTGGATAGGCAGACGTCGGGTGTCAAACCAGATAGTCTTTTGATCTGTGAACATCAGTTGCCCTTCAATAACTTCCAGAGGCGATGCAGAATTTGTTTGTAGAATTTGCTTTCCAGCCCCTGTTCTCCCCTGCCCCAGTACTCACTCGCTCACGCCAGTGCTGTGCAATCATTCCTAACTTACAGCCCGAGTAATCTGATCAGCCATGCTGCTTTCTAAATGGAGGGCTCTGCTTTGGCCTCTGTTGAGAGGGTGACAGCTGTCAGCTACAGATAGTAGCCTACAGATCCTGGCTGCTAAAACCCACTCATTCATTCCTGCCACAGATCATTGCCCACAGCTGGAAGCCTTGCTTTTACAGACTGCTGATTAGCTGCCAAAGGATCTACATACTGTATTAGCAAGGTCAGCCACTGAGATAAAGGCTAAAGCCTTCATCCATCTCAACTATTTTTATTTTTTAAAAATCAGATAGCCTTGTGGAATAACTGCTTCTTTGGATGTTGCTTCTCCTTGCCTCTCTCCTCCCCCTTTCCCAGGAGCTGTTATGATATCTCTGTGTCACTGCATGGAAGAAAATGGGTTCTTCTTTTAAAAGGATGTATTCTACAGTAGGGGACGCGGGTGGCACTGTGGGTTAAACCTCAGAGCCTAGGACTTGCTGATCAGAAGGTTGGCGGTTCGAATCCCCGTGACGGGGTGAGCTCCCGTTGCTCGGTCCCTGCTCCTGCCAACCTAGCAGTTCGAAAGCACATCAAAGTGCAAGTAGATAAATAGGTACTGCTCCAGCAGGAAGGTAAACGGTGTTTCCGTGCGCTGCTCTGGCTCGCCAGAAGCGGCTTAGTCATGCTGGCCACATGACCCAGAAGCTGTACGCTGGCTCCCTCAGCCAATAAAGGGAAATGAGCACCGCAACCCCAGAGTCGGTCATGACTAGATCTAATGGTCAGGGGTCCCTTCACCTTTATGCTACAGTAGAAGATGCTGGCGTTTCTGCTTTTCTGCTTTTCTGGCACAAAGAAAAATGTTGAAGATAGAGGAAGGGTTGTAGCTCAGTGGTGTGGAGCATTTGCTCTGCATGCAGAAGGTCTCAGGTTCAATCCTTGGTATTTCCAGCTAGTACTGGTCATGTCCCCTTCTGAAATCCTTGAGAGCTTCTGCCAGTCAGTGTAGACAATACTGAGCTGCATGGACCAATGTTCTGGCTCAATATAAGGCAGCTTCCTATGTTCCTGTTGGCCACTGTTGGATTTAATACACATGACCAGCTTTCCACATCACATAATTGGAATCTAACCCTGATATTACAGGTACTTTTGTCTTCTGAAATACAAAGCTGGTTAAGCCAAAGAAGAGATTGAGAACTATGTGGAATGGCAAGTGGTTGCACTCTCAATGCAGGAGTGAGGAACGTTTGGCCTTCCAGACGCTGTTGAACTACAACTCCCAGCAGCTCCAGCAAACATGGCCAACAGGCTGAAATTATGGTCGTTGCAGTTCAGCAACACCTGGAGCACCAGCACTTAGAGCACAACTATGCTCCAATGGATTGCAGGAATCGATCTGTTTAATCAGGATTTTTAGAAGGTTGAGGGCCATGGAAACTTGAGGAATACAATCTTTATGAATTCCAATATGAATTGACCTAACTGCCCACTTCAGCTAATGTGCAGATTCCTGGAACTTATTTATTCACTGGCTTTTGTTCTCATACTGTTCCCAGCTCAAAAAATACATGAAAAACATGTTTAGATGTAAGCATTTTTTAAGGATAAAATGTTCTTACACTGTGGCTAGACTGCTGATGGGGACAGGCTATTGCCAGCACATAACTGTAGTTCTCAAAAGCTCACACTGGCTGCCCAGTGCTACTTTGCCAAGTTCAAGGTTTGTGTATTAATATACAAGGTCCTGAACAACTTGGCTCCAGGATACCTGAAGGACTGCCTTATCCTCATGCCAGATCACTTAGGTATTTGTAGGACTGACAGGTCCCCAGTGGTTTGCCTGTTCCTCGTATCCACTTGGAGTCATGCTGCATTTAGTATTGTGGGCCTAATTTTATAAAACTCCCTTCCAATTGAGGTCAGACAGGCCTTCTCCATGTTGAACTTCCAGTGCTTGCTGAAAATGACTTCTCCTTTTCCTTCTCCTCCTCCCCCTCCTTTTTCTTCCAGTAGTTTTTTTTTTTTTTAATTGAACTCTAATGTTATCATCTTACTGCAGTGGGTCTCTTGCACACCACTTGGAGATGATTATGTTTAAGTGGGTGTACAAATTGTTGGAAATAATTAATTAAGTAAAAAAAAGTATTCAAATGTGAATCTGTGTGCTTTTCTTTACATAACTGACTTATTCAGATATGGGAGACAGGACTTATGGGCAGACAAAGGTGAAGGTTAGTCTAGATCAGAAATAGACTGATTTTCCTGTGCAACTTTCAGACTGCATGTCGCCCACAGATTGTCTCCATCAAGCACATTTACACCATGTTACTGATGTTCTACTATGGTCTAGAATGTCCAGGTGAATTTGTTGGAGGGGAGGATGTTGGGCATGACAATTCAATTCTCTTCCAGTTTTAAGACTTTGTAAAATAGGGGTGTTTGATTTCTCCACATTGGGGTGGGAAAATCTCCCTAGGAAACTGATGTCATGTTACTTGGCTTTTGAGGTTGTCTAGCTTTCTACATTGTTTCAACATTTTCATGAAAATCAATGGCTCAGCTCACAGGCATTTAGATCCCTTGCCCCCCCCCCACCAGACGGCCTTGCTTGGCCTGTGCTGAACAGAGTTCAAAATTCTCTGCACTGAGATCCCTGGAAATGTAACAACTTTGAACTCTGATAACTAGATGGGTCCATCCATACAGATCACCAAGTAGAATAACAATTCTGCTTGTTCTCTAAGTAGAATGGAGAATAAGCTGGTGTCAGCCTGGATAGTGGTTTTTGTTTTGTTTGATATTGAAGGCACACCTCTGCCTTTATTTATACATACGGCGAATATAAGGCCTGGGAGGGACCATAGCTCAGTGGTACAGTACACCATTGGCATGACATACATCCAAGCATGCCATACATAGTTCCACCCCCAGCATCTCTAGGTAAGGCTCTAAAAGACTACTGTCCCAAACCTTAAGGAACCAGCAGCTTTCCCCAATCTTATTCTCTCCAAATGTTTTGGACCACGAGTTCCATAAGTTCCATCAGTTTTTATCCAAGAGCACCAGGCTGCCCAAGGTTGGTATAAGCAATCCTGATTTCGATGGACCAATCATCTGACTCAGGTTAAGACAACTTCTGAGATCCAAATCTGTCACAAGTAGGCAATGGTCAAGCAGGCCAGCAGAAGACAAAAATGTCTAACAGGCTGATGATTTCGAATGAGATATTGTGAGTCTGTATTGCTGCTATTACCTGGTCCCAGTCCTTCTGTGCTCGTCCTCCCAGTTGGTCCTGAGAGTGCCAATATGCTTTTACTTCAGCGGATTCTGTGTGAGGCCCTTGCTACAAGAGCTAAGATATCCTTTTCGTCACTGGACACCTACTCTGAGCTTGTCCTCCTGTCCTTACTTTCCTTATGTTCAACCAATCTCCTAGTTTTTGTTCCCTTACATTCCCTCCCCCCAAATGTGAGGGCTCCCGACTCCAAATCCCATTTACTTATTTCATTTTTCTTTCAGTGCTGCTTTAGAAGGCGCCAACCTCTTATCTCTGTTCCCCTAAATAGCTCAATCTGCAAACAAGATGGAACACATCCTGACATTTCCTCTCCTTCTCCCCTGATTCTCTCAGCTTTCTGATTCCTCATCAAGCCTATGCCTCCATCTCATTGTTTCTGCTTTATCTCTGCATGCCAGGAGAAGAGATGTGTTCTCCAAACTGCCCTTCCTTATTGCTAGGGAAGTCCTTTCTCCTCACATACTTCCTTACTCTTTTCTCTATCTCTTTGCCTGTTCATGGTCTAGCTGGCAGTAGAAATTGTACTCCAAGGAGTCCTAACTACTGGCAAGATTTGGCTTCATGATGTCACTATTAAGTGAAGTAGGAATGGGGAGAGTGCTTCCTGCCCTCACCTAGGAGACTAACAAGGGAGGGAAATGGCACCTTCCAACACTCGAGAGCACATTCATCACCATGAAATCATTGAAATGCCAAAAAAAGTTGTATCTTGTGAAGAGGGAGATAGAAGAGCTAGGGAGCATAGGAACAAATTCCTAGGGGCCGAGGTCCCTTCAGTCTGCCAATAAAATATTTGAGGGGTTTGGGGGCTCCCAAAATTGGTGGGCATTGCCATTCAAATGCTGTCTCTCTGTGTGTCCTGTGTTCAGTTATGAGGGGCAGGGCTTACCTGCCTCCCCCAAATTTTATTCAGGTTGGTACCCCTGCTAGGGAGCATTTTGTCAAAGCACTGCTTCGAATATTCTGTGGTCTTGGTTCGAGAGAGAAAGAAAAATTATGTCATTGTATGTATTCCATTACATGTTGCTGAAATGGTTAGGAGCTTAGCAGACAGTTGATTATCTACGTGTGCGTGTGTGCGTGTGTGTGTACGTGCGTGCACAACACACACACACACAAACTCCCAAGTGCAAAGGAAAGGGGGGAGCAGTGGAGAAAAAACCCAAGTGCTGAAATATTACTCCTTAAAACATATTCAAAGACATAATAAAGCATTAAAGTGAAAATATTGTTGAGACAGCTTTCATTATGCTTGTTTCAGGGCTCATTATGGCTTAAATAAAAGTGACTGAGCAAAAGAGACGTAACTATATAAGCGCTGAATTTCTATTATGCTGCGAAAGGCCTTGAAGTTTTCTGACAGTGTCAGGACATGGTGGCTGGTTTCAACCGAAGGTCAGAATCGGCACCGCGCTGAAGGCATTGAAAAGTGTTGCTCCTTCTTTCATGGCCTGCTGACACTCTTGGGAATTGATCTGAAAACCTAGACGTGGGTATGGGAGGGGGGAAGCAGGCCTACCAGGGCTGAAGGGCTCCCTTTGAATTGGCTGGGATTTGTGCAGCAGTCGTACATGGGCCATTATGCTTCTGAGAAGTTCTAGGCTGCTCCTTCTCCTTCTTCTCCCTCTCCCTCTCTCTCCCCCCTTCTTCTGCTCTTGAGGGAGATTAATATTTCAGCTATTCCGTTTTGTTCAGGGCTCCTAAATGCATTCGGAATGAAAAGAGAGGTTAAAAGAGGGTCTCCGGGAACGGCTAGCTTCAGAGAGACTAGATCATTTCATGAAGGGAAATCAATTAAAAAAGGTTGACTGTGAACATTTATCCATTTAGCTCAGCTGCTATTGAATTTTCATGATGGACTTCGACTCTTCGGAGAGTGCCGAGTTAATGGCAATTGTTCCTTTCTCTTCAAAATTTATTATCTGGTTTATTCAATGGAAAACACTCCATCAAAACGGAGAGAGGCCTAAAGTCTATTGATAGGTTTGTCTGTGTGGGGTTGGAAACGGGGCGGTTTGTCGCAGATGTCCAGCCTTTGAAAGGAAATTAAACAAGTATCTCATTACAGAACGCTTCAGCGGTCCCTGGAGGTGGCCTTAGAGGCAGCCGATTTAATGAGCTGGGAATCGCAAAGGCTGCCAAAGTTTGCCCCGGCCTGTCTTTTCTGGAGAAGTCCCCCTATTTAGGTCCACTCAAGCAGAGGAGAATAGCACCCCACTGTTTCCTCTCTTTCAACTCCAAAGGTGGGGGGATAATGCTTCTTTTCCCTCCCCAACCCCTCCACCCTTGTGCCATGCATGCAGAGGAATTATGTGTGCTAATTTGATTAGGGGGAGATTTGATTAACTGGAAAATGAGGGCTTTGCTAAGACTTTCACACGCTTAATTTATCCCTCGCAAAAGGAGACGCAACATTGTATCATGAAACTCAGGCAGGCATATGGGAACCCTATTCAGGAGGAAAGGCAGCTTTTCAGGGCCCTCAATATCGGGGATTGCCATGGTTCATATTGCGATAATCAGTTTAGAGCATTTGCTTTGCTGCAGAATACAAATTGCATTTGGCATTGCTGGTTAAACGGTTCAAAGAATAATGAGATTAATATAGTAGGGAACTTAGCTGAGCAAAATGCCCTCCTCTCTCTCTCTCTCCCCCCCCCCACCCCGAACCACTAACACCAGTCCATAACTTGATTCAATGGAGAGGTGTTTGCAGGGTTGGAGGGTCGTGGGTAGTATCCCCACTCAGGATCCGTGCATTACATCTTGAGGCCAGCAAGCTCCTTGACTTAATTCTTTTCATAAACAAGGAGCCTCAGTCCAATGCTTTCTTTAGACTTGCAAGAAAATATTGTTAAAATGAGCATATATTTCATTCTTTCTGAGCAACTCTATCACTCCTCTTCTCTCGCACGTGCTCTCTCTCCCCCACACCTTTTGGAAAGAGAGGAGCTATTTCATTTTACTTTAAGGTGTCCCCCTCACCCAATTTTTGGTGGATAAAAGGTAAAGGTAAAGGACCCCTGACAGTTAAGTCCAGTCGCGAACAACTCTGGGGTTGTGGTGCTCATCTCGCTTTATTGGCCGAGGGAGCCAGCTTACAGCTTCCGGGTCATGTGTGGCCAGCATGACTAAGCCACTTCTGGCGAACCAGAGCAGTGCACGGAAATGCCGTTTACCTTCCTGCCAGAGTGGAAAGGGAAAAGTAGCCATTGATATCCTTATCCTCAATGAACCCTTAAAAAAAAAAAAAAAGCCATCCAAGTTGGTGGTGATCCCCAGTGCTGGATTTACGTATAATCTAAACAAGCTATAGCTTAGGGCCCCACTCTCTTGGGAGCCCCCAAAAAAATTAAAGGAAAAAGAACCTGGATGTCATTTCCAAAATATAAGATAAAAAACCCATAAAATTAAACCTACATACAGCAACAGTGTTTTGTGTTGTGTAGGCTCCTATTTGATATGTGCAAATGGCTTTAGATACCTATTAGGTCCATAAATTACCATATAGCATATATATTCAACACAAAAAATTTGTTGTTGACAGAGGACAGCTGGACATATAAAGGGCCCCATTGCCTTCAGTAGCTTAGGGCCTCATCAAACCTAAATCCGGCCCTGGTGATAACTGCCTCCTGTGGGAGCGAGTTCTGTAGTTTAACTGTACACAATGTGAAGAAATATTTTTTTTCTTTGAAACTTGAAACAAGTTCAGTGTTTCCATAACTCCCATCCATTTCATACCCTCCAACATTTCTCCAATGAAAGTAGGAATGCCCTATTCAACAACAATAACAAATTTTATTATTTATACCCTGCCCATCTGGCTGGGTTGCCCCAGCCACTCTGGGTGCCTTCCAACATATATTAAAACATTAAACATTAAAAAACTTCCCTATACAGGGCTGCCTTCAGATGTCTTCTAAATATTGTATAGTTACTTATCTCCTTGGCTCAGAGGGTCACATAACTCCATACATTCCAACATTTCTCCGATGAAAATAGGGACATCTGAAATCAAATCAGAAGCCTGGATGGCTTCTGTAAATCCAGGACTGTCCATGGAAAATAGAGACACTTGAACGGTCCACCACATTAATTCATCATGGCTGCTTAGGTGTTTGCCAAAGATGGTATTTACTTGTGTCCAGCAAGGCCCAGACTAACGACAAAAACAAATGAATGAAAGTTACAACCACTTGTGTATTCTGCACTTCTGGAATTCACTTTAGGAAATCTCCCAGTTTTTTAAAAAATGGAATGTTAGAAGGGTGCAATACAGAGAGGAGCAAAGCAGAAGACCCATAAAGATTGGCTAGCATTCATCTGTCTTGGGACACAATGGAGAAGTATGTGATGCAGAAAATGTTATTTCTACTTTGGACCCCTTTTCAGGGGGCTTGCTTTAAGGAAACTGCCTCGTAGGAACATAGGAAGCTGCCATTTATCAAGTCAACCCATTGGTCCATCAAACTCAGTTGGGTCAACACTGACTGGCAATGGTTCTCCAAGATTTCAAGCACAAGACTTTATGAGCTCAAACCGGAGAGGCCAGGGATTGACTCTGGGACCTCCTAAATGTGAAGCAGATGCTCTGCCACTGAGATGGAATCATTGAATCATAGAATTGGGGAGTTGGAAAAGATCCTGAGGATCATCTAGTTCAATATGCAACTGTCCCATATGGGGATCGAACCTGCAACCTTGGCATTATCAGCACCACGCTGTAACCAACTGAGCTATCCAAGCTATGCAAGCTTGGATGCAGTCCTTCCTATGTATATAAGAACATAACTTTGCTGTGTTGCATAACCAGAAGTCAATCTTCACAAATAGGGGCCGTGTGAGTTAGGAAGAGAAGCTCCAGCTGCCCTGGCTTCATTATAGTGGCAAGACCCAGACAGATGAGAGCTCTCTGGTTGCATTTGCTTTCTCTCTTCCCCATCTGCTCGCTGTGGTTTTAATTAAATCTACTGAGATGTGGGTCGTCCCCCCACCCCACCCGCTTTGCTTTTTGGCCTGCTCTGAGAAATTGGAAAGCCAGACGGTGTGTGCCAATGTCCACTCAGCTCAGCTCTGCATTGCCAGCCGTTAATGAGCAGGCGCAAAGGGGAATTAAATGCCCACTCTGCTCTTGAGCCAACGTCAGCTGATAATAAGCAGGAGAGCAAAGTGGTCCAGGCCTTGTTCTTCATCATCATAACCCCCCCCCCTTCTCTGCGCATCTGTAGCATGCAAAAACAAACTCGAGACGGATTCCACTTGCGGTTAGCTTGTTAACAGAAATGACAGGTTTCAAATAACCTTAAAAGCGTGTGGCGTGATGCTTGTCTATCTGATCAGGGCTCTTTTGCTGGCACCTGACATTTCCAATACTGCAGTGGCGTTCGTGAGCATTCTTTCTGAATGCTGTCACACACAGGCATCTTTCTTCTCTTCATTTGCTCGGAGGGTGTCTGGCGATGCTATTAAGTCTGGTAAGGGGTGACAGTTAACTGCGGGCCTGTCAGTCTTGCGTCAGATGTCAGCACATCCTCGTATCCATTAGCTGCGACTTCACAAATAACCAGCTATAATGTACTCTTCCCAGAGTCTGTTTTCACATCCAAAGATAGCATCTGAAAGGGTGTCCTTTCTCATGTGGCTTTGGCCTGCGCTCGCTTTGTGCTCAAGGGCTTTCCTGCGGGCTGATGGGAGATAGCTGTCCTCAAAAGCCCCTCGACTGAATGGATGTAGCATTTGATTATTATTTATTAAATGGCTCCAAACAACTCTGTTTATCTCTGTCCAAACATATTGGTCTGCTTTATAAGACATTAGACTAAGAGAACTAGGAAGTCGCTCCACAGTGTTCTAGATGGATGTGTTTCTGCATATTTGCACAATTATTGCAAATAAAGGCAGTTCCCCCATTTTCGTGAGGGTTATGTTCCAAAGCACTGTGCGTTTAAGTGAAAACATGTATGCAGTGGTACCTTGGTTCTCAAACTTAATCCGTTTCGGAAGTCCGTTCCAAAACCAAAGTGTTCCAAAACCAAGGCACACTTTCCCATAGAAAGTAATGAAAAATAGATTAATCCGTTCCTGACTTTTAAAAATAATCCCTAAACAGCTATTTAAACATGAATTTTACTATCTAACGAGACCATTGATGCATAAAATGAAAGCAATAAACAAGGTACTGCAGTCACACAATCAATCAATCAGTAGCTGAACTGGGTTTACACAGTCACAAAAACAAAACAAAAGGAGCCGCAAAAACAAAAATGCAAATTAAATAGCAAAAACAGACAGATCTCAGCGTAACGCTCAAATCGGAAGTGTGGAACTCAAATCGGAAGCGTAACACTCAAAACGGAGCACGTTTAAGCCTCTGAAAAAAGTTTGCAAAATGGAGCACTTGGGGTTTGCAGTGTTTGGGTTCCAAGTTGTTTGAATACCAAGGCGTTTGAGAAGCAAGATACCACCGTATTGGAAACACCATTGCAAAAGCCTGCAAGCACCCTCTAAAGCTCTGGAAACCCTTGAAAACCCCTTTTTTAAAAAACAGCAGCGCTTACCAGATCCACCAAATTCTACTATCCCTCCCTCGAAACCTCCCTGCTTAAACTTCCAGCTCTCCACAGGCCTCAAAGGTCAGTTCAAGGGCTCCTGGGATTGCACTTGCAAAGACTTGTAGGATTGCCAGGTGCTGCTTTTGCACCTTTTTTTTTTTTTTTGCTATTTTCATGCTCTTTGGGGGCCGTTTTTGCCCCTTTTCATGCCACTTCTGAGTTTGTACATCTGCACGGTCATGCATAAACGAGGAGTTGCTTGCATAACAGAAAGAAAAATGAAATAATGCCAGCTCACATAAAGGATAAGAATAACCCAACAGTTCTAATTCAAACATATTTATTAATATAGGCAGTCCATATTGTTAGCAAAGTCATTTAAATAATGCTGATGGGAGTTCAGTGAGAAGCAGAAAATCACAATAGCACTTTACTGAGAAAACAAAACAAAATAATATACAACTTGTGGAGAAAGAAAGAAAGAAAGAAAGAAAGAAAGAGGTGTTTTTTTCTTTTCATTTTTTTCTTTTCTTTTAGGGCAGACCTCATTAAGAGCAGAATTAGATATAAACTGTCATTCACCAGAAACATCTTCACAGCCAATCAGAGAACCTCCTGCCTTGCTAAAGGCTATGCTACCTTCACTAGTTGCTAAGCAACACCTCCACCCCTACCATCTTGGTTAGTTGATTTAGTGAAAAAAGAGTTAACCCTTGCATTGCAAACTGAATGATCCCTACTGCTGCACTTCTAACATATATGTCTAAATTTTATATCCAAATGTGATTGATGAGAAAATGTACATTCAGGCATAGAATGGGCAGTAAGTTCTTTTAAACCACTGAGTAGAATATGGAATGTTATTTATCCTCCCAACCTTGAAGCAGAAGTCTCTTTGCTGCCTTAAAAGCTTGCAGGATTCACTTTCAATGTTGGTTCCCCCATCATAGGAATGGAGTTTTAAAATTATATTTAAGAATATAATTTATTTCAAGAGTCAACTGGAATTGAACCTCGAACCTTCATCATGCAAAGCCATGTTCGAGCACAGAGTTTTGACTCATCTCCATGTGTGTGTCATATCAGGTGAAAAAAGAGCAAACTCATCGCTGAGGTGTGTAGACTAACTGCTTGTTCCTAATGTTGAGAGAAGTCCGGAAATCAAATAAGCAGAGAGCTGGCTTGCCATTAACGCCAGACCATGCTATGTTAACCATAGCTGATGTTATCTACAGTTAATAAACCACCATTAAAGTTGAGGTGTCTGACAGTCAGTAACTTAAATCTTGGTCTGTTACTTTTTTTTTAAGCACCAGCAAAAGCAGCTAAGCCTCGACAGTAGACTGACACTTTGCTCACATTTCAGTAGCTTTCTGGTGGTGACAGCCTCCTGAACCATAGTTAAGTTCAGGTTCTCACTGGTAGGGTGGATGGTTGGAAGCCCAACAAGAGGTGGAGCCGCAGCCACTGAAAGGTGGAGCCAACTAATTATGGTTTTCTCCCCATCCTCTTCCCTTCTGTGTTCTTCAAGAGCAAAACCGACAGCCAGGGTCACCCTCTGAACTGGTTGAGGGAAGAAGGCAGGCAGGTCTGGGCTGGCTGAGGGCAGACTGAAATTGGTGGGACTGTCGCCAATTTATCTAACAGAGCAGCTTCCAGAAGGCAGAGGGTAGTTCTGCCATCCTCTGGAGTGTGGGGAGTGGTGACCCAGGACAGGACTTCCTCTGTGGCAATGAACACCTAAATTGTGGAACTTCCTTCCAGATAGGTGGCCCTAGTACCTTTGTTGTACAGCTTCCGCCATACGCTGGAGATGCACCTTTTGACAGCTAAGGTATTGCCTTTTGAGGGACCCCGCCTTCCTGTTGGTTGACACTACACTGTTCTGCTTGGGTTGGAATGATCTCCTTGCATCAGGTGTCAGGGAATCTGATCCCCACCCCCACATGGTAGGCTGCTAGGAACAGATAGACAAGGAAAGCTCTTACCAAGTTCTTTTATTCAATATTCACAGAGAGAGGCTTAGAAATGCAGCCTCTTGGAGTAATGGCGTTGCTCCGAGTAAACACCACCCCCCTTCTTTCCTCAATCATCAACAGCACCACTCACCTTACGGTGGTTGCTTAGGGCCATTTGCCTATGAGCCCTTTGCTCTCCTACTTTCAAGGCTCACCAGGTTCTGGGAGAAGGAGGGTCTGGAATGCTTTCTAGTGATAATGTGTCAGCCAACTGCTCCTGCTCTGCTCCCCCCCTTCTTCTCCCATTATTTCTCAACTCTGATCTTCATCTACCTCTGAGCCGTTACCTTCCTCAAAGCACTGTTGTAAATCTATTCTGTCTTCCTCTTCTCTGGAAGGTTCAGGAGGGGGAGGCGGTCTCCACCATTCCTCCTCTGTCCAGTCCCTGAAACCTTGTTTAACTGCTCCACTTGTCTTTTAACTGTATGATTGCATTATTGCAACCCACCCTGCAACTTTATTATGAAAGGAAGGTAACGAACCTTATCATTAAGTCTGGTCAGTGTGGAAAACAGGGTGCTAGATTAGGGAAGTCTTTGGCCTGGTCTAGCATGGCTCTGCTATAGCGAACGTAAAGTTCACATTCATTTACTTTCCTACTTTATTTTCCGTTGTTATTATTTTTGTCAGTGCCATCCACGTGGAGAAATAGGAAGCAAGTCAAACCGTTGGCCCATCTAGACCGGTAATGGTTGGTAGCAGCTGTCACCAGATATAGTTTAACCTTTAAAAGGAGGTGGCAGAGATGGAACTTCGGCTTGGTGTGTATGCAAAGCAGCTCCTCTCCTACTTTGCTGCGACCCCCTCCCCAGAACAAGAGTCTGCTTCCTTCCTCGCTAAGCCACTCCACTCAGCTCTCCCACACGTCAGGGATTAGAGGGTAGGATCCAGGTCAGAGTCTGAGGCCTGGTCCTTCTCATTTTAGAAATTTAGCACCAGCGCTGGAGAGAAACTGTCAGGCTCGGAGAGCATGGCATGAATTTTTCAAAGCCTCAATTGCTACAACTGCAAAAAAGAACGTTATGGTCTCTGGCACCTTTCAGCAAATGGGGCCATACATTAACATTAGACTTACAAGGAAGGGGGCTGAAGGGAGTTTTAAATTCAGCCGCTTGGCAGCTCGGGTATCAATTAAAGTTGGGTTATTTTCATATGTCACTGCTGTGACCCCGTCGAAACAGTAGAACGGTGGTGAAATCAGGGTGCCTTCCTGACCCTACACTATGCAAATTAGCCAAGGCCAAAAAAGACTTGAAAAGGCTTGTAGAATGTTAATGCGGAAAAGTCTATGTGAAGCCTCTGCCCGGCTGGTGTTCTGCCGGGGCCTTTTCCTTCTATATCTTCTCATTTCTTCAGCAAAGTTGGGGGAGGGAATCAAATGTGTGTTTGCACCTCCTCTGGAGGAATGGTGTCCAGATGTGACCGGGAGGGCTTCAGAGCACAGACTCTTAAGATGCAGTTCAAAATTTGTATATCATGAGCCATGAAGATTCATAATTTGCTCCCACACAAGTTCACGATGGCCACCAATCTGGATGGCTTTAGAAGAGAAATACCGTATTTTTCGCTCTATAAAACGCACCAGACCATAAGACACACCTAGTTTTTGGAGGAGGAAAACAAGAAAAAAACTGTCTCAGAATCTCAGAAGCCAGAACAACAAGAGGGATTGCTGCGCAGTGAAAGCAGCGATCCCTCTTGCTGTTCTGGCTTCTGGGATAGCTGCGCAGCCTGCATTCGCTCCCTAAGACGCACACACATTTCCCCTTACTTTTTAGGAGGGAAAAAGTGAGTCTTATAGAGCAAAAAAATACGGTAGGCACGTTCATGGAGTAGGCTATTAGCCATGATGGTTGTACTCTGCAGTCACAGTTTGAGGCAGTAGGCTTGTAAATACTAGTTGCTGGAAACCACAGGAGGGGATGGTGCTGTTATGCTCTGGTCCTGCCTGTGGACTTCTTGTAGGCATCTGTTTGGCTAGTGTGAGAAAAGGATGGTGGATCATCCAGCAGGATTTTCTTGTGTTATTTAAAGTGCACGGTTTTTTGTTCAGCCCTAAAGACCTACACAATCTTATACAGAACATCTCATCCCATTAAGATTAGGTATCATGCGTGCAAAGCAGATAGAGGGTACCAACTTTCTCATCCTGCCTCATGATTCTAGAATACTATACTGGAAAAAGCTGAGGTCATCCTCACCTGAAGGGCAGGAGATTCAGGGCAGATAAAAGGAAGCACTTCTTCGCACAGTTAAACTGAGAAATCCACTCCCACAAGACTCAGGAATGGCCACCAATTTGGATGGCTTTAAAAGATGACACGAGAAAATCAGGGTGGATAAGACTATCAATAGCTACATCAATGGTGGCTGCAATGAAACAGGGGGCAGGGAGAGGAAGAAAAAATATAAAAAATGGATTCAACCTATATATTACTATAGTTGTTAAAAAGCTGTGTATATAAGGCTCTACCTCCACTGTCAAAGGCAGTCTTCTTCTTCTCTGGCGATCACTCGTAGCCGAGTAAGATTGTCTTCCATGAACATGATCTTAACAGCGAGTCTGTAAGTGACTGTGGAGGCCAATTCTGGATCCACACACCCTTCCACAGTGGGCACATAGGTTTCCAGGCAGGAACTGATCGTGGTGAGGGTTTGCCAAGTGTGCCTTCCTCTTAGCAGGTTTCTCCAGTTCCGTCCTGAGTTTGAGCATCTTCAGAGCCCATGACACCTTTGGTCAGGGCTCTTCTCCAATTGGAGCACTCACAGGCCAGTGTTTCCCACTTGCTGCGAACCACAAGTCAGATCTTCCTGCTTTTTGGCTTCCCTTTGTGGAACCTGACTGACCACTGTGAGAAGATGATGCTGGACTACATGGGCCTTCAAACTAACCAAAAACAGGGGATATTCTTGTACCCTTATGGTTCTTCATCATTGTACTGGGCAGCCCTTCCAAACAGAGGACTGTCCTCTGTAAAGGATAGCATATGGATAGGATAACATTTTCTTCATTCCTACTTAGCTGTGAGCTAAAATAGGCTATAAACTAAAATATGCACAATCTGTTTTATTTGCTGATAATGCCAAGGTTTCGGGTTTGATCCCCATAGGGGACAGCTACATATTCCTGCATTTCAGGGGGTTGGACTAGATGATCCACAGGATCCCTTCCAACTCTACAATTCTATGATTTGATTTGATTTTGCTATTTATTTATTATTACGTGTATATTTGCATACTACCTCTTCTCCAAAGAGCTTAATGTGAATAGAGTGGTACCTCGGGTTACAGACGCTTCAGGTTACAGACTCCACTAGCCAAGAAATAGTACCTTGGGTTAAAAAATTTGCTTCAGGATGAGAACAGAAATTGCGAAGCAGCAGCGGGAGGCCCCATTAGCTAAAGTGGTGCTTCAGGTTAAGAACAGTTTCAGGTTAAGAACGGACCTCCAGAACAAATTAAGTTCTTAACCCGAGGTACCACTGTGTATGGTTCTCCTCCCTCTCAAGGTTACCCAGCAAGCTCCATGGCTGGATGGGGATTTGAACCCTGGTCCCCCATGCCCTTGTCCGACATGCTAACCACTACACCACACTGGCTCTGAAGCCTGCTGCCTCTTCCTACACTCCATCTTGAAACCAATGCAGGCTTTGTGGCTTTAGCAGTAAACCAACTTTTTCCCCCTCCCTCAGCCCAGCCTGATGAAGAATTGTGGAGAACTCAAAAACTTGCCCCCTATTTTGCGACTTTTCTGATGGCCTAATAAATGGGGATTTTTCTCCCCCTTGCGGGTCAGCTATGTTTGCTTTTGGCAAAAAATAAAATAAAAAAATTACACCCAATCGTGTTAGCACTCCTTAAGCACAATCATGCTTACAGATGACATAACATCTCCCCAGCACACCCTTCAGTGGTCTAAACATAGAAAGCTGAAGTATAACAACCCCCCTGCTATACTTTGCATTAATGAAATGTGGTAAGGAGCGGGAGGAAAGGGGAGGAAAAGTCTAGACAAGCATTTTCTTAAACTCATGGGGGAATCGTTTTAAACTAACTTCACAAGGAAATTACTTTGGTTGTCCACACAATGCCCCATTTAAAAATACATGGTGGCGTATCAGACTATCTCAAAGGGTCAAAACGTCTCCCAATTGAGAAGAATGGATCTCTGTTTAGGCAGGTCAGGGGAAAAAAAGCCTGTCAGACTAATTCACAAACAGTTAAGAGTTAATAAGGCTGGTTAAGGATTAATAATAAATAAAACAGAACCCTCAATAAACCTCATGTTTCCAGCAAATATATCCTGGTATACAAAGCTATCATTTCTCTCCCGGCTGAACGTTGAAACTCAAACCACAGACTGACAGAATAAAAACCACAGCACTGTATCTTGGTGTCAGACAAAAGGGCCCTTCATTTCGCTTAGAAAAAATTATATATATATATATATATATATATATATATATATATATATATATATCAAAAATACAGATAGATTTCGCATGTACTTCACACATCACTTAAAGCTGCTTTTTAGCCCCCATCTCACGGTTGGTACACATTCGAGAAAACCAAAGAATGTGCAGAAGACAGTTTCTCAGCCCAATGCATTTTGAGTCTATTTAATCTGAAATATTTTTTAACCATCTTCATCAGAAGGTTCCATAGCATAAAAACAACTCACAAAGCATATACAGTTTAGGACAGAATATGAAACTAGAGAAAGCTAAAAATGTAAGATTAAGGAACAAAGTCTGTTTTGACTAAGGCCACATTCACACTGCATTTAAAGCACTCTGATACCTTTCCTCCAAAAATGCAGTGATTATAGTCATAGAGTTGCTAGGAAAGCCTGACTCCCCTCACAGAGCTACAATTCCCTGGGAAGAGGGATTGAGAGGTAGAGCATTCTGGGAACTGTAGTTCTGTAAGGAGAGACAGGGTCTCTCAACAACTCTCAGCACCCTTAACAGACTACAGACCCCAGGATACCTTGGGGGATGTCCTGACTATTTAAAGTGGTACAATGCTGCTTTAAATGTATAATGCAGATGCGTAGCTGGAATGTAACCCAATGTACAAAGTCTCATACATTGGTGTGCCAGGAACAAGGCGGGAAGAAAGATTGGCCTCGGGATCTGCTGCCCCTGTGAATACTGCCACTTGAGGCAGTCGCTTCACCTTTCCTCGTGGGTGGGCCAATGCCGTTGTCACCCTGGAAATATTCTGGGTGGAGCTGATGGGAGTTGTAGCCCAAAACATCTGGAAGGCCCCATTTCCCCACTGGCGGAGTTAGAGTGTCAAATTAGCAGAATGGAAAGCCAGATTCAAGTCTCCTCTCAGTGGCTGAAGATTACCTCCTCCCTCCCTGCATCCGTCCATCCGTCCGTCTGTCTGTCTGTCTCCGTTCCTCTCAACCCAAAGGGGTGTTGTGAAAAGAAAACAAGCACTGCCAGAACCCAACAGGACATCCAAGTGAGGGCTCTCTCTTCATTTTGTTATTTGCCTGTCCATCAATTTATTGAACTTCTATTTCACAGTCCACAAAAACTTGTCATTATATGCCCAAGAATTCCCAGCAGGTGAAGTGTGGCCCATAATTATAAGAACATAAGAAGACCCTGATGTGATCAGGCCAGTAGCCCTTCCAGGCCACACCCTGTCCCCTACCTGTGATTCCCAGTAGCTATTATTCATAACTTACATAAATAATTACCGTATTTTTCCGTGTATAAGATGCCCCATGTATAAGACGACCCCTATTTTTTTAACCCAAAATTAAGAAAATGCACTATGCACTATCCATGTATAATACGACCCCTTATTTTAAACTTCAAAAAATTAGGGGAAAATATAGTCTTATACACGGAAAAATACGGTATTTAAACTATGTTGGTGCACAGCGAGATGAATATTGTATTGTTTGGTGGAAACAAAGCCATGCTGATGCTGAAGACAATTCGCAAGGGAAATCTCTGTCTTCTTACATCCCTAGTCATAATGTTCAGAGAATGAGAATAACTTTGTCAGGAAACAGAGCTTTGGTTCGAACCTAGATCTGAGCATTGCGCTCTGGGCAAATGTGTATTCCACATATGGTAAATCTGATTGATTATTGCAGTCTTCAAGCCAGGGTTAGAAATGTTACATATGCAAATACGTTCACTGCCTCGAAGAGCAGAACAGAAGTGCAACGCAGTGGTAAGAAACTGCAGAAACCCATTACAGTGGTGCCCCGCAAGACGAATGCCTCGCAAGACGGAAAACCCGCAAGACGAAAGGGTTTTCTGTTTTGGAGGGGCTTCGCAAGACGAATTTCTCTATGGGCTTGCTTCGCAAGACGAAAGCCCATAGGGAAATCTCCGGGGACCTCTTTTAAATGCTGGTGGTGGGGAGCAAAGCCTTTCCCCCCCCTCCGGCCTTCAGAAGAGGTCCAGGAAGGCCGGCGGGGGCCGAAAGGCTTTGCTCCCCACCGCCAGCATTTTAAAAGCAGTCCGGGATAGCAGGGAAGAGCTTCCCGCTATCGCGGACGGCTTTTGAAGGCAGGCGGGGGGGAGCAAAGACTTGCGGAACGAATTAATTTCGTCTTGCGAGGCACCACTGTAAAGAGAAAAGAACAAATCTTGGGACACTCAACTTATAACCTTCGGCTACATCACTAGCCACAACTATAGCTTGAACAATCCTCTTTGAATCTCTCTCTCTCTCTCTCTCTCTCTCTCTCTCTCTGTGTGTGTGTGTTTTGGGGGTGTTCAGAAATGGAGGCTTCCATGTTGGAGATTAATGGAACAAGTAGGCTTTCTGCAGCTTTCATTCCCCCCCTTCCTCTGACATCACTAATCCTTTTTTTAAAAAAATCTATTACCCACCAGTTCCTTTTCTGATAGGCATTTGCATCAAAAGGTAACGCACGGGCAGGGACTTTGTCCAGTGGGAGAAATGGCTCGATATGAAAGGTCACTTCCTTCCAGCACTTTGTGTGCTTTTGTTCTCCTCCATCGACACCCACCCTCCTTCTCTGTGCAGAGATTTCTAGAGTATTTTTTTTTCCTTTAGGGGAGGAAAGAACCTTCAGTCTGGAGATCTGAGTTTATTTCGCCTGGACTCCTTCCTTGTATTATCAGGGAGAGAAGTTTGTATTCACGGGAAAGGATGGAACCTCTTTGAAATATTTGTCAGGCAGCTTCTGTTGTCTCTGGAACATTTTGTAGCAGTTCCTACAGAGGCATGTGAAGTCAAAGGGAAGGAGGTAAGGAAGACAGTGCAGTGTGAACACAGAGTTTGGGGGTGTAGAAGTAGTTTAGAAGTCTTTTCATGCTATGGAAAGGTCACACTTGTTTACCATATTTTTCGCTCTATAGGACGCACCCGACCATAGGACGCACCTTGTTTAGAGGGGGAGAACAAGAAAAAAAAATCTCTCCCTCTCTGCGCAGCACCCCTTCAGTGAAGTGGCAGGAGAAACGGAGCCCCTTCCATTTCTCCTCCTGCTTCTCTGAAGGGATGCTGCACAGAGAGGGAAAGCTGCATAGCACCTTTCCAGCGAAGCAAAGCCAGGAGAGCAAGAGGGATCGGTGCACACCAATCCCTCTTGCTTCAGCAAAACCAGCGTGAAGCCTCTGGAGCGCAACAGGAGCGCTCCCACTGCGTTTGGAGGCTTCGTGTTGCTATCGCTGATAGCCATGGAGCCTGCATTTGCTCCATAAGACGCACACACATTTCCCCTTAATTTTTGGAGGGGGAAAAGTGTGTCTTACAGAGTGAAAAATACGGTATTTTATTCTTTAAAACAATTTATATACTCATCAGCTACAATTGACTCACATGCAGTTTGGTATGGGAGGTGGTAGTTCTTTAAGTATTTAGGTAACAAACTGTTAAGGTCTCAGTAGGTAAAAAGATAAAGGGAAAGGATCCCTGGACAGTTAAGTCCAGTCAAAGGCAACTATGGGGTTGTGGCACTCATCTAGCTTTCAAGCCGATGAAGCCGGTGTTTGCCCGCAGACAGCTTTCCAGGCATGTGGCCAGCATGACAAAACTGCTTCTGGCATGGAAACCAGAGTGCATAGAAACACTGTTTACCTTCCTGCCGCAGCAGTACCTATTTATCTACTTGCACTGGTGTGCTTCAAACTGCTAGTTTGGCAGGAGCTGGGACAGAGCAACGGGAGCTCACCCCATTGTGAGGATTCAAACTGCCGACCTTCTGATTGGCAAGCCCAAGAGGCTCAGTGGTTTAGACCACAGCGCCACCTGTGTCCCCTAAGGGCTCAATAGGTTATCCCTCGCACCTTAAATTTGACTGGGTGACATACTGCCAGGCAGTTTAGCTCCTTCAGAACTGGTGTTATGTAGTCCTGATAAGCTGATTGGATCAACAAACAGGTGACCTAATTTTGTGCATGCTGCAGTTTGTGGACTGCCTTCCAAAGCAGCCCCACATATTTTGCATTGCAACAATCTATTCAAGAATATGGTCCAATGGCCAGTGGATGGAGCCAAAGCAGAGCATGGAAAGTTCTTCACTGTGGAGCAGCAGTTGTGTGCTTCATGGAACAGTGGTCAGCTATTCCTCACTCATAGCCAGTCAAGGAGGGCACTTCCTCGCCCCATGTTGATGTGCCTCTGCATAATTCCCATTTTTTCACATGGGAAACTGAGGTTGAGAAACTTCTACGAATCTCCCACCCTCGTTCACAATCAGATGAGTAAGGCCACCTGAGACTTCAAAGGTATCTAGAGGTGGAATCCAGAGAAGAGAAAGAGGCAAGGGTTATTGCTGATGCTTAAAAGATTTGGAGTACAAATTTGCATGTTCTGATTTATATGTATGGATGCAAATCTGGGCCAACTTTCAAATGCAACAGGAAAAACACTGGAGCTTCCTGCTAGAGCTTACTTTGGTCTATGAGGGGCCCAAAGGATTTTCTGGGCTCAGTGCACTGTGTGTGAATTTAGCCCTCCCACATGACACAAGTGGGTAGGGGTGTCATACTGGCAGTGCACTTCTGTTAACCTGATTATCACCTCATCTTTGGTCAAAGGTGCTCACTTTTATGTTTCAGATGAGTACTTCTGACCATATTGATAGAGAATCCCATAGAGAAGTAATGAAACTTGTTGTTAATATCTATTTCCTGACAAGATAGAGCTCATTGACATCCATGTCTGGGTCAACCAGCCAAGCATCCTAGCTGTGATGGCCTGGGAATCGGATTTGGAGGCTGAACCTGAGGGATCCCAGCCTGCACAGGATTTCCTGCCTCCAGAAGCAGCTGAGCCGGGGCTGGGGCATGAGCCTGAAGGGTCCTCACCTGTGCTGGATCCTCAGGTGCAGGCACCAGCTGAGTCTGCTCTGGCTCCTGAGGGGATGGAGGACCCACTGCCTGCAGGTGCTCCACTCTCAGCCCCGTCAGGGGAAGAGGAGGTTGCCTCTGGGTCAGGTAACCCTCCAGCCTCTCCTGAGCTGCAGAGGCTCAGGGCAGAGAAGCGGAGAGAACTAAGCTCCTGCAGGAGGAGTGCTCACCTCCAGGCCAGGAGAGGCGAGTCACCTGAGGATTGGGTCTGCCCTATGCCTCAGGGGAGATAAAAGCCAGCCAGCCCCAGTCCCAAGTTACGGGAGCAACATCGTTGGTTGACAGTTCCAGCCTGATCCCTGACCTGCTTCCCTGCTGGAGCTCCTGACCTCACCCGACACCCTGCCCTGCACCCAGCTTCAACTTCTACGGACTGCTTTCATATTGCACCATTGACTTCGGACTGGACTCGGACCTTGTCTCTTGGTTAGCCCCTGGGACCAGCACACTAGCTCTTCTCAAAGAGATGGCTTCTTCACTATCCACTTGGGCAAGAGCACAGCATACAAGAGGGACACAGGCCAAAGGATGGTGAGAAGGCCAACTCCGAAGCTCCCAGATGCCACCCAAAGCTGCAGTATAAAGACGTTTGTCAACATAGCTTATGAAGGCTTTGACATCTGAGAGAGCAGAAGCTCTGCTGGCAAATGAAGGGAACACCTGGCATCATAGACCAGACACTGGCACCCACAGAAACTCTGATGAGCAATGGCTCATACTGTTCCAGAGCTCAGACAGTGAGATGCAGAGGTTCAGCCACAGACTTCCATAAAGGCTGAGCCAAAATCCCCCCATCGGTTTTGTTGTCCCATGGCCAGGAATATCTGGAACCTGAATGTGACTACCCCATGTGGTAAACTGCTGAACTGCAGTTGGCAGCCTTCTCAGTGAAGAATCTTTTGGCTTTGCATAGCCTCTGTCCACTCAGCTTGGCTTAATGAACCTCCTAGGCTGGATGGAGTATAAAAGGCCTTCCAGCTCAAGGAGCAAGGTCTCTGAACATCTGTGTGTTCTTTTATCCATGTCTGGCTGCCAGCCCCAATTTCTGGCTTGCTTCTCAGTCCAGTCTACTGGTCCATCCTTTGGTCCTGACTTCTAGGTTGTTCTGCTAACCTGTCTTGTTCTTTGCAATTAGCTTCTGGCTTGTCTTAAGCTCCTAGCTCTTGACTCATCTCAGATTGCTGCCCATAGTCTGACCCCAACTCCCATTCATGAACCGTGAAATCAGGGTGGGGGAGATTTTTGTAACGTATTAGATGCAAGGCAAAATGCAGGGGAAATTAAGTGGCAGCAAGTAGTTCTCTGTCCAATGGCTGCCATCACCACCCATCTGTTTCAGAACATTACCGTATTGGCGTGAATATAAGTTGCACCCACAAATAAGCAACTTTCAAACGCTAAAAACCCGAAAGTAACTGCTTTGGTTTTCGAACGCTTTTCGGAAGCTTAACGTGCCACATGGCTTCCGGATTGAGTTTTCCGGATGTAAATGCTTCCGGAAATGCATGCTTCAGTTTTCGAACATTTCAGAAGTGGAACAGTCTTCCTGAGCGGGTTAGGTTCAAAAACTGAGGTACCACTGTGTTTCCAGAAGTGGCTTTGATGTCATGTGGAAACATGAATATAATACAAAAATAAGCAGAAAATGCCTTTGCATGCAGGCAAAGCTTATATGGAGGCATATTTATTTGTGCTTTAACCTGTATTTTTATATTGTGAACCAACCTGAGATCTTCGGATGAAGGGCGGTATATAAATCATCATCATCATCATCATCAACATCATCATCATCATCATCATCATATCCACTGAACATTTGTTCTAATTTGTTTATGTTGCATTTATGTGACAGTGAGCATTCATTCTGATATGCTTGCGGGGTGTTTATAGGTCATCTCGCTAATCATTTCCTCATCCCACATTTTTCAGTGCTTTTCCTCATCAGTTTCCATACTGCAAAAGGTTTGTTTTAAAGTGGATTTGTTGCACTTGGGAGACAACATGCTTTATTTCACTTTAAATGCACAAAAACTCAGGCACACGCTTGAATCTCTCCTGCAAAATAGTGACTTTCTGGAGGGATCCTTGCAGTGGACACCCATTCAAATAGAGGATGATCCTCTGTTAAGTAGGGCATATGCCCATCCTAAATCTAGGTTGGCAAAAGCACAGCAACTGAACATGTGCAGAGCGCTCAGTGCTACTTGACCTTTGATGGTAGCTAATTTTTCAGCTGCCTTCAATGGCGGGATTGTTGACCTCGCAGGATTCTCTAACAATTTTTTGAAATAGCAGGTTCTGATTTGTGCATCCTTTTCTGCTTTGTAAAGGGAGACAAATCAGTGGGGCTTGAATAGATTGCTTAGGTCTGGCGCTGGAGATAATCCTTTAGCGTGTGTGTGTGTGTGTGTGTGTGTGTGTGCACGCCTCAGCAAATTAGCACAAAGCTGACTTAGTTGGGGCTTAGAGCGAAGCAGATCTCAGCTGGCAAAGAAGGGACAAGGCAGTTTAAGTTTCATGCTGCCTTATCATGGGGATTTAGACATCTATTGCCTTGTGGAGAGTGAGAATAATGCTTGATGTCCTTTTGATGACTTGGGGCGGTGATCAGCGTGATCAGCTCACAAGGCAAGATCTTTGCTTGCCACCTTTAGTGGCAGGGGATTATTGATGGAGGGAGGACTGCCTGATTCCTGTAAACTCCCAGCAAAACATCTGCACTCTGGGTGTCGGAGGGGCACCGCTGGAAAGAATTCTCTCTGTCCATCTGCTGCAAAGAAGAGGCATACAAGAGTCCTTTGTCCAAGGGGAAATGAGTTTTGGTTTGCTTGTGGGGCTTTTTTTTAATCCCATGTTTCATAGAGCTGACTTCTGTGGCTCCAGCTCAATCTTAGCCTCTTGACGTGGCATTTTGGATGGCTTTAGAACAGTGGATCCAGTGTGTTCTTATGTGATCCTATTTGTTTCATCACCTTCTTCTTTTTTTGGCATTTCCTTCCCTCAACTGACATGACAGCTACAGTGATTACTTTGGTTGCGGCAAGTCCATTACATGACATGTACAAATAACTGTGGCACTGATCCCAAGATGTCGATACTGTACAAAATAGATCTGCTCTCTAAGCGCGGACAAGGAGAAGGTAAAGGTGATACACTGTCGGAATAAATTTATTATTGCTATTATCGTGCATGCCTTTGTTTGGGCAAGGTGAGGAGGGGGGGCGGAGTTGAGCCTCATATGATAGCATTGTACATCCGTAAGCACGACCGTGCTTAGTAGTGAGCAATTACGAGGCAGGATAACTTTCCAGCAATTAAGAGTTCAGTAATAATGGGAAGTCTATTGTCCTAATTGAGTGGAATTAGCGGTGGCACTAGAAACATCGGAGATGCATTAAGTTTTTCACTTTTAATTAAGAGCATGGTGTTTGTTTCATGGGGCTTTACGGCAAAGCAGGGAGAAGTGTTACGTTAGGTCTATTATCTGAGCGAAGTCGCTTGCAGTTGGAATTAAAAGTAAGCCACCATCCAATTCCAGTGAAGCAGCTCCATTAGCACAACTTGGATTCAGTTTAGCCCTTGGAGCAAGGTCAAGCTTGAGAGCACAATGTTGGCCATTTACCCAGGTGTAAGATTGTTCACTTAATGGAGGAAAAATCTTCATCAAGGTGTTTCCCCTTAAGGCAAACCGTTGATACTTTGGCATAACCATGCAGGGTCTGGTGGAAAGGTTGCTGGACATCTGTTCCTCTTTTGCCATTTGTAAGAAACTGTCACTTGGCACAGCAACGTATCGAATGGCCTTTTCCCTCTGCAGTGTCTGAAATGAAGCTTCAGCATCTAAGGCAGGGCTCTACAAACCAATCTAGAGGAGTCTGGGCCAGTGTTCCAAAGTGGAGATGGACACCCATTTTATGGAGGAGACCTGTGTCAAATTCAAAGTGTGCACTTAGTTGCAAAGAATGCCTTACCTCACTCTGTCTAATGGGTCTAACCTGCATTAATTTCAGAGGCAGACAGGAGGGTTACCTCTAAGGATGGGAGAGAAATCTGATTCGAATTTGCCCCGAAAGGTGAAATGAAGAAATGCACAGCTTTTGAAACAATGCAAACACTTAAGGACTGCCACCCTGCAAAATTCACTCTTCTGAATTTTGCAGTGCAGTTCTCCAGTCAAGTAACATGTCTGAAAGGTACAAAGTCTGCATAGAAATGTGCATTTTGGTGACAACGACGTTCAAAAAAATGCATTATATTAGGGAGATTGCTTTGCAAAAATGTGTGCACTTGGCAAAATTGCATACAACTCATACAACTGAGTAGATCAGGAGAAATTCGCTCCGAAACACTGAGGAAGTTTCATGGGGACTTCTTTTTAATTTAAGAAATTGCAAACTTATGTGCCAGTACGGAAAACTGAACTTCAGACTGGAACAATGAGAAACTGAGAGAAACCAAACTTGGCATATTCACCCACCCCTACGTTTGAGTAATGGATAGAATGGAACATTTTAAGTTAACCCAAGGGATAATTTAGTTGCTGAGCACTTTGTGTCTTCAGCAAAGAACTCTTATCACAAAATTTCTCCTTTGTTCCCATGTGGATGGATATACTATTCAACTCAGAAAATAGAATGAAGCTTGGCGAAAGTGGTGGGATTCCCCCCCCCAAAAAAAATATCTTCGTTTGGGCATGTTGTGGAAGAAAATACACAACCCCTCCCCCCTCAGACACAAACACACATTTCTCTTGAGTGCTTAAACCATCTCTGTTAATGACTGAGCGAGATGAGTAATTTCAAGGGAGAAGCTTTGGAGTCAGGAAAGAACTGGTGGGCGTGGAATTGCTCTAGGATGAAGGATGCAATCTGCAGTGATAAGTCTAAAATCTGTGCTGTTTTGCTTCCTGGCCCTCTTATACAAGGAAGAACAAAAACTCAGTATGGATTGCTCCCAGGATACCAGAAGGAAACCAAAATTTACTCCCCGCCCCCAATAAGCCATCCTTTAACATCAAGGGTAGCCTATGTGGGCAACCTTGAGCTGTTTTAGACTAGAGTTCTCATCCCTCCCTTACCATGGGCCATGGCTGATGGGTTATATAGTGCTAAACACCTGCATGGCACCACGTTGGCTATCCCTGGTTGACACCGTGAAAGCTTCACTGTGGAGATCATGTTGGCAAAGAAGCACCGAGTATGACTGAAGTTCTCTGCTAGTCAGCTGATGATGTCACCCGTGGACAGCAGCTGATGGGCAAGTGGGAGTGGTCTGGGGAGAAACTCACCTCACAGGCCAATCTGAACACACTGGTAGGCCAAGACTGACCCACGGGCTCTATAGGTAAAGGGACCCCTGACCATTAGGTCCAGTCGTGGCCGACTCTGGGGTTGCGGCTGCGCTCATCTTGCTTTATTGGCCGAGGGAGCTGGCATACAGCTCCCGGGTCATGTGGCCAGCATGACTAAGCCGCTTCTGGAGAACCAGAGCAGCGCACGGAAACGCCGTTTACCTTCCCGCCGGAGCGGTACCTATTTATCTACTTGCACTTCGACGTGCTTTCAAACTGCTAGGTGGGCAGGAGCTGGGACCGAGCAACAGGAGCTCACCCCGTTGTGGGGATTCGAACCGCCAACCTTCCGATCGGCAAGTCCTAGGCTCTGTGGTTTAACTCATAGCGCCACCTGCGCCCCTACGGGCTCTATATAAAACCTTTATATAAAAATAATAACAACAGGGCTGGCACAAAATAATCATATCACCCAGGCTACCCTCACGGTGCTTCCACTCCTCATTTTTTCTCTTCATGATCATGGCAGCTCAGGCAGTGCCACCCTCCCCAGTCAGCTTACTTTGCCTGCTGGCAATTTAGCAGGAGCCATGGGATGGTGCTTTCCCTTCAACTCTTCCCTTTCTCCTAGACTCTAGGAAGCTTAAAAAAAAAAAAGTTCAGATTTCCGTACAGTCATACCTTAGTAGTCAAATGGAATCTGTTCCGGAAGTCGGTTCGACTTCCAAAATGTTTGGAAACCAAAATGCCGCTTCTGATTGGCTGCAGGAAGCTTCTCCAGCCAATCGGAAGCCACGGAAGCTATAATGGGTGTTCAGCTTCCCCAAATAGTTCACAAACTGGAACAGTCACTTCCAGGTTTGCAGTGTTTGGGAGCCAAAACGTTCGAGAGCTAAGCTCTTTGAAAACCAAGGTACGGTTGTACTTTAGTAAGTGCTTCCATCACTCATTCCAATAAGTAACCCACACAGAGCTCTAGAATTATGTCTCCCATCTAGGGATGTGGGGGGAGGAATTCGATTCAGTTTCCATGAAAGGTGAAGCTATAAGATCCACACTTTCAGAAATGATACATGAACTGAAACAATTGATTTGTACTGAAATGCTGATGGCCTTTCATACGGACCTGTGTGTGTGTGTGTGTGTGTGTGTGTGTGTGTGTGTGTATAAAATTGATGAGGAAATGTTGAGAACTGGAAAAATGAGAAACTGAAATCAACAAAGTTATCCCATCCCTCAAATTTATTTTATTGCCAAAATGCTCTCTGTCTCACTTTTTTCTAATAGGATCCAGTTTTGGTTTAGCTCTGCACTGTAGCAAGCCTGCATTGTGGCATGCTACACAAGCAACAACTGAGAGACCGGCGCTCAACATGGGCGCTTCCTCTCCCTATGCTGGTGATGCGAGAGGCCCTGACTGTACACACAGGCGTCTGTGGCTGGCTGGCAGCCAGTAAGAGGAGCCCAAGGGGTTAATTGCCCTATAATATGGAAAATCAGGAGACAGGAGAAGCAACACCAGTGTGCCTCAATTTAGACTCTGTTCCTCTAGAGTAATCTCCTGTCGCCGGTTCTCGCTTTTCTCTCTGGGGGAGGTGGAGGTGTTGATCTTAACTGCTTTGTTAGGGATCAAACATGGAATGTTTTGGTTAGGAGTCTAAAATTGCTCTCCGTTCCCCTGTGGTGTCCAAGTCTCAAGACACTCTCCAATGCAATGTGTGTTTTGTTTCTGAGCGGTGGGTGTCCCGCTGCGGTTACATGTTCCATTGTTGTCACCTGGGTCGCCTCCATCTGCTTTCAAGTGATTTAGCAACAGGTAATATATGGCTGAACCAGTGGGGTGGCATTTCCTCTAAAGGCTCTTTTTAATTTGTTCAAACAAGATTAGCTCTTATCTGGTTTTCCTCCGGTTCCTACCAGTTGGCTTCTCAGAGGAGCGAGAAGCAGATTGAACTCTCCTATCTGGCCTTATATGCACTATATATATTCAAAGGAGCAGCATAACACTTTCAGCAATTATGGTTCCCCCAAAGAATCTTGGGAGCTGCAGCTTGTTATAGCCATAGTCTTCTCCACCATGGTGGGCAGTGCTATTTTTCTAGAAAAAAAGAGGTTCTGGAGCTCACCATGAATGCCTCCCTTGTTCTCTTAGAATGGCAATGGCATCCACCTGAGAGGTGCCAGAACTGAATTCTGGTGAGTTCTAGCTGAAAAAAAGCCTTAATTGTGAGATGGATAGTATTCCTATTTAAGGACACATCCGCACCATATATTTAAAGCACTATGATGTCACTCAAACCATCATGGCTTCCCCCAAATAATTCTTGAAGCTATAGTTTGTTAAGGGTGTTGAGAGTTGTGAGGAGAACCGTATTTCCCTCACAGAGTTACAGTTTCCAGAGTGGTGTAACAACCAATCCCTCCTCCCAGGGAACTCTGGGAATTGGAGTTCTGTGAGGGGAAGAGTCTTGACAAATGACAATTCCCATGATTGTCTGGGGGTGGGGGGAGAGCCATGATGGTTAAAGTGCCATAATACCACTTTAAATGCATAGTGCAGATGGAAAATTTGAGAAAGGGAGGAGGCAGACCAAAATATACATGCCTGGCTAAAATATGCTGTTTATGGGGAAGCACACAAAGCATTTTTGACTACTCAGCTCCTGACTAAATTTTAATCAAGGAGAGGAAAATGTTTGGCCCAATTTCACTCCAATGGACTAGACTCCAATGGGTGGTATAACTGCCATCCCAGTATAATAATGGGAAGGTGGGAGAGAGACTTGGATTCAGTTCCCATTTAAAGACAAAACTACTTAAATTGCATTTCCCAAAACAATGCACAAACTGAAACAGAGAAAGTCTTCAAAATTTACATTTGTCTGAATTTTGCAATGTGATTCTCTTGGCAAGCATTGTGAACAAAAAATGCATATAGGGGAATAAAGTGTTCATATAAATGCACATATTGGTGAAAATAACATGCAAATGTACATTATTTTAGGGGGAATTGTTTACGCAAAATGGCATGCATGGTCCCCAGCTTCCCATAGTTGCATACGTCTCCTCCTCCCTCAGGTCTTTCCCAATTAATCTGAGACTACACACCAGCATGGCTGTCTTTGCTCCTCACACTTCATACCTCTCCTGGTCTTGGGAGTCCGAGGCAGGGGGAAGCTTCTCACAGCAGGAGGGGAATACATCTTGGCTTCTTCACCAGCTCGACTCATCTCTGTCTCTTGGCCTCCCTCCTCCCCCGCTTCTGCTTCTGCTTCTAGACTTCTCTCTGCCACAGACTCTCCCTGCTCACAAAACCCTGTTACCTCTTCAGCTTCCAGAACCTCCTCCACCCAATTTTCTCCCTCTTCTCTCTCTGACCACACACCGTCGTCCCACTGCCTTCTTCCCTTAGGGGTTGCCCAGCTGGTTCCTCTCATCATTCCTCCACATCCACTATGGAAAAAATAGGAAAGAACTGTATGCCAGTAAACCACCCCAAATTTGGTCACTTTACTCCCACAAGTGTAAAGGCTTAAGAGGGTTGCAAATGGATTTTTTTAAAATGGAATCAAATAACATGGAAATCGGTGCAAAATATGCTCTATATTCCATTCATTTTCTGGAAGTGGCTTTTACATTACATAAAAGCTAAAATATAATATGGAAATTAACAGTTAGGCAAACAGGGCAATTGAATGAACTGCTGCATGAATACAGCCAGCTTCATACAACTGGGTGGCTTGAGCCTATATAGGCTCCTCACATTGAGTCAGACCATTGACCCAAGCATGAATCTCACCATCAATCCATAGCCCGACCCCATTTTCAGATATTTCTTCACAAAGCGCAATGCTTAATAAATGTATAACATTTCTGGGGCCGTTGAGTTTTACAGATTACATTGAGAAGTAGGCTTCCACCAGAATCCCTTTGGGTAGTTGCTTGCCATGAGTAATGTTTTCTCAATACTCTGACTTTTCTGTACAATTAGCTTCACCGTAGGTGACTAGTGGCAAATTAAATGGATGAGTGAGAAGCGTTCAAGTGTATGTTGATTTGATCTTTGCTATTCATCAGAAATCCAGCAATATTATGATCAAAGCAATCTATGGGGTAGCAGGAGGGGCACAATGGAGTCAGCGGGGAGTAGTATCTTCCCCTCTCAAATGGGATACGATATTTGCATGCTGTATACAACTAATAATGATTGCATCCAAAGAGGTTCCCCCCCCCAAAAAAAAATTGTAATACAGTGGGACCTTGGTTCTCCAACTTAATCCGTTCCAGGAGTCGGTTCGAATCCCGAAACCGTTCAAAAAACAAGGCACAACTTCCAATTGGCTGGAGGAGCTTCCTGCACTCAAGTGGAAGCTGCGTTGGACGTTCAGCTTCCAAAAAACATTTGCAAACCAGAACACTTACTTTCGGGTATGCAGCATTTGGGGGCCGATTTGTTTGGGAGCCAAGCTATTCGAGTACAGTCATACCTTGGGTTAAAGATGCCTCGGGTTGAACGTTTTCAGGTTGCGTTCCACAACGACCCACAAGTAACGGAACGGGTTGCTTCTGGGTTTCGCCGCTCATGCATGCGCAGACACTCAAAATGATGTCATGCACAGAAGCGCAAATGTAGGGTGTGTTCTGCTCAGGATGCAAACAGGGCTCCAGAATGGATCCCATTCGCATCCAGAGGTACCACTGTACCAAGGTACCACTGTATGTGTTTCTGAAGGCAGGTGGGTGGGTTGGGTAGGTTTCAAGATTCCACCTGAGCCCTATTTTAGCATTTTGCCTGATCACACAGGGGCTCAATATCTGTAGGAAGGGTTAGTGATGCACATGCACACCGTGCCCCCTCCATCCCCTGTTTCTTGCATGTTCCTATGCTCACTCAGTTGAACACACATAGAAGTCACATTCAGACACTAAGTACACAATGGTCAGCTACTAAATGTGGGGAGGGATTCCAGTACAGGGCATTGTTTGTTTTATTCTATATTTATATTCCACATTTCATGATAGGTGATCTCAGAGCAGGTAATGTTATAATCCAGTTAATAATTCAGAAAATAAGAGTGCCATTAAAATGATGTTGGAGACCTAGATCCAGGTGATCAATTGTCTGAGTTTATGAATCTTGCCAGAAACTTTGGTAAAGTGGCAGGCTGTGAAGTGTATGTATGCATTTCATGCATTTTGTACACCGTTTGATTGTTAAAAGCAAAACAAAACCTCAACGTGGTTTACAAAAAGATAAAACAGTGGAAAAAATACGACCTGCAATGTATGCGAAACAGACTTACTGGCTCTTTGTCAGGAGAACAATGTAAAAGTTTGGAAGAAAACAAACTACATTTCAGGTTAAAGAAGAAGGTGGTTCAGTATTTAGGAATTTTATTTTCCAATGACAACTTCTATATGATTAACAATTTTGGCTCCCAAGCTGTATAGGGCTTTATGCTCCAAAACCAGCACCTTGAACTTAACCTGATAGCCAGGTCATTCCCACCTCACTCCATAGCCTGGCATTAGCTCTCCCAGGAAGCCTAGGATGGGTCCCTCAACCAACTAGGTTTTCTTTTAATTAAGTGGCAACCATAATGAAGAATGGAGGAAAAAAATAATTCAATTTGCATTTAAAAGTGAACCTGCCCAATTTCCACTTTCCAAAACAATACACAAACAAAAACACAACTGTCCTTCAGAAATCACCTTGCTTTGAATTTTATAATGCAGTTCCCCAGCCAAGTACAGGGCGCAAAAATGTGCATAAAGTGTGCATAAAACATGCATTACCTTGGGGGCGAAACTAGTTTGCAGAAATGTGCAAATGAAGCAAAAAATTGCATGGTAAACTGTGGATATTTGGAAAGAGTCACACTAAAATACCAGTGAATTTCCATGCAAACCTCTTCTGTTATTATTGCAGACTGATGTGAAGAATGGAGCTTAGGAGTGGGGAAATGAGAAACTGGTCTTAACGTTCTATTTGACTGGGACCTTTGCTCCCCAAGAAGAAACTTGAATACTAAGATCTCATTGTGCTTGAATAATAAGACCCAAGGACGGAAATCAGGTTTACCTTTAAAAATGTGTTGCAGCTCCCCACACAATACCCCACCAAGTTCCGTGTTGGGATCGATCTTGATGTATTGGTTCCCTTACTTTAAGATATAAACCTCAAAGACTTCATTTGATCTGTCGGCACAGTTTCCACTCTTCACCAGTGCATTGTTGAAGGCTAGATGCATCTCCCCCCACAAAAAAGGAGTGCTGTTTTTGTTGTTATTGCTGAAACAGGATTTATCACACAGGTTAGAGCTGTAAGGGATCAACCTCCCTGCTTATTCTTTTTGGCTCACCAGAGGGGGAGAGGAATAAAACGAAATGCAATGTAGATATTGTTAGCTGTTTAATAGGCGCCCCCCCTCTTTTGTGTGTTTGCAGCGTGTGTGCATTTTAAGAGATATTTCATTGTAATACACTTCAAAGGGTGCATTTGATCTGCTTGTATATTTCCAGCTTTTATGCGCCAGGCATTCCGCTTAAGCAAAGCAAGGCAACATTAAGGAATCGTATGCGGCTGACATGAAAATGAGCCACGCAGACACTGTTGTCTTCACGGCAGTGCTTTAAATGAACTCCTGGTGGACAGAGAACATCATGCTGGCGGATCAAATGGACTTTTGAAGATTTTATTCCCCTCCCCAACTCCTTTTGGTAATAAAAAGCAATGTAATGGAGGGGGGAAGCTGTTAAGAGAGAGTCATTAAAAAGAAAACTTACCAGGGCTACAGCTGGCAAAATCATCTTTCTTCTTTGACTAGTGCATTAACAGCTTGATCCTGTGACAAAGGCTTAATTTGTAAAACTAGCATGCTGGGGCTGTGGATGGCCTAGATGCCATTGGTATCTCTCCCCCCCCCCTTGGAATCACAGAATTGTAGCTTTGGACCTGGGGGTCATCTGGTCTGCCGGCGATTATTTAGCTGTGATTCCTGCATTGCATTGGACTAGATGACCGTTGAGGACCCTTCCGACTGCATTTCTATGTATGGGTTCAAAATACAAGAAAAGAGATTTAACCTCAAGATTACCCCCCCCCCCAAGAAAAGGAAAATGGGTTTAGACTGAGCATTAAAAAGAATGTTCTGGTGCTTGTTTGACAGTGGAACAGACAGCCACAAAATGTGTTGGGATCTCCTTTGCTAGATGTTTTTGAGCAGCAGGTGGTTAGTGCAGCCAATCAGGGATGATGTGGTAATGGATTTCCTGTATTGATTGGCATAGGTTGGACCAGATGAATCTTGGCGTCTCTTTCAACTCTGTGGTTGTATTAGTAAGGCAATTTATTTATTTATCACTGCATTTATATCCCACTTTTATCCGAGGACCTTGAGGTGGTATTCACATTTATCCCACCCCCTCTCCATTCATCCTCACAACAACTCTGTGAGGTAGATTATGCCGAGAGGCAGGCGACTGGTCCAAGGCCACACAGTGAGCTCCACGGTTGTGTGGGGATTTCAACCTTGAATTCCAGGTCCTAGGCTGGCACTCTAAGCTAGGGTTACCAGATGTCCCTGGTTCCTGGGGACAGTCCCCGGATTTGCAAATCTGTCCCCAGACAAATTGCATCCCCGGAATGTCCCCAGATTTGCAAATCTGTCCCTGGGAAACGTGGCAGCGGCAGCCTCAGCAGCCCAGAGCCAGCCTGGTAGCGCATTTGGCCCTGGCTGGCTTCAGGAGTTGCTCACTGCTCGCTGCCACCACCACTGCTGAAGGGGAACCGGGGATGTCCGGCGGTACAGATCTCCTGCCCCCTTCCCCCTTTGTTTTGACAGATCAGGGGAGGCTTGGGAGTCGTGGGTGGGCAGCCATTGCCCAGGAGGGCCGCAAGGCACATGGTTTCTCTGCACGGCAAGGTGCAAAACCATTTTTTTGCACCCTGTGAAACATAAATGCGCAGAGGTTTTAAAAAACTGGGCAACGGCTGTCCGCCCACGACTCCCGAGCCTCCCCCGATCTGTCAAACAAAGGGGGAAGGGGGCAGAAGATTGGGGGTGCAAAAGAAGGGCTTTGCACCTTTATACAATATGCATGTATGCTTGGGCACAGGGTCTTTTGCCTCACCATCCCCACTACTGACTCCCTGTTGCTACTCAGCTTCAAAAAAAGAAAAGTGTCCCTGAATTCATTGGAAAAAATCTGGTAACCAAGCTCTAACTACTGCTCCACTCTGTGTTCCATTACTTTTGCAGCAACTTTTGCTCTCTCTCCCCCCCCCCCCATATCGAATAAGAGAGGCAGCATGGAGTAGTGTCAAGAGTGCTGAACCAGAAGGGTGTTGGAGACCAGGGTCAAATGCCCGCTCGGGCCATGAAACTCACTGTAACAAAACCCTGAATGCTCTTGGGGGGGGGAAGGGAGCTCAATCACTAGAGCATAAGACTCTTAATCTCAGGGCTGTGGGTTCGAGCCCCACATTGGGGAAAAGATTCCTGCATTGCAGGGGGTTGGGCTAGATGACCCTCGTGGTCCCTTCCAGCTCTACAATTCTATGTGATGGTGGTGGTTTTATTTGTGCCCGCCATGCCAGTCTGTGCCAGTAATACAAGCTAGGAATTTTAGTTTGATTGTGCATAACTCATAAATGTGTGTGTGTGTGCGCGCGCAACTTTTGCAAATGTAAAAGAAAAATTCTCAATGTTGTCAGCTGACATCAAGAAGGAAACGATTCCCTCCACCTTGACTTAAACATTTAAATTAATGTAGGTTGTCCATATGTCCAGAGAGATATCTAAATGAGGCTGGTGGTTCTACGCTCTGTGTTCAAGCACAGAAGCAACCATCAGACCACTGATGATGGGTATTTTATGCTTGCAGTTTAGGTCTCTTTGTGACCACAAGGGCTTGCAGGGCCTGCTTTTGTTGCCCATCTGTTAGTCCCCAAACCACAGAAATAGAATTGCAACATTTGCCTTGGATATTCTGGCTTGCAAGATTTGGCTTTTCTTGCTGCTCAGTTCAAGGGATTTCTCTCTCTCTCTCTCTCTCTCTCTCTCTCTCTTTCTCTCTCTCTGCACCCCCCTCCTACCCTGCCACACACCATCGGGCTTTCTTAGAGGTGGGGCTTTGCCCACGGAAAGCAGGAGCCGAGCGAACTGATTGCTTAACCTCTTCTGACTCTACCCTTGTGGTAGATCATTAATGGTGTAGAAAATAGGCCCATCTTTGCCTGGCACAGGGCGGGGCTGTGGGGGGCATCTTTCAGAGATTTATGTGGAGGTCTGAGAAGAGGAGACAGCCCTGCAGTACATCATCATGCAGGAGACATCAGAGACACTCTTCTCCGCTTCGGCGCATTATCATAAAAAGTGATTTAGACCCTAGCTGATTGATGCAAATGGCTCTCTGTTCTTTCCTATCATTAGCGTCCTCTTTCAGTGGCCAGAGGCAGTGATTAAAGCTGTCATTTGGAGCTGCTCGTTAAAGAGAAGCGCCTGAGTAGCGCGCCAGGGGTAGCAGGGAGGGAGGAGGCGGGGGCTGGAGAATCATCCCCTCCTTCCTTCCTTCCTTCTTTCCTTCCTTGAAGACCAAACAAAAAGTACAATCCAGATTCCAGTTTTCTATGTCTCTTTGGCATGATGCCACCAGAAAGGAGGGAACTGTTTAATCTTCCATTGGCAGCACTGGCATCATTCAGATGGGCAAGTAAATTCCAAATAGCACTCGAATTCCATTTCAGGAGCCCCCAAGAACAGGTGATTGGGATGCAGAAGGTTTCCCCAAGTTCAAAGGATCAGGTAGCAAGTGATGGAAAAGGTGGTTCTTAGCCTGAGATCTTGGAGAATAGCAGCCGGTCAGTCAGAGCAGGGAACGACTCACGTTGGAGTGGGACAAACAGACAACAGTACACTGGCTCTGGTCTGCACCTTCCCTTAGCACAGCGGTTTTCAACCTGTGGGTCCCCAGATGTTGTTGGACTACATCTCCCATCACCCCTAGCTAGCAAGGCCAGAGCTCAGGGATGATGGGAGTTGTAGTCCAACAACATCTGAGGACCCACAGGTTGAAAACCGCTGCCTTAGCACATTGGCATCAGTGCCCAGGTGCAACTGGGGGCATAGGAAGTCGCCTTCTATTTGTTCCATCCAGCTCAGTTTTGTCCACACTGACTGGAATTGGTTTGCAGGGTTTCAGGCAGCAGATGCTAGGGGTGGAACCTGGGAGTTTCTGGACAAAGCAGTTTCTCATGTTTCTGTTTGCCTCTATTTACTTTTCACTCAGTTTTCAGTGGAGATAGTGACTGGGGAGAATGGTCCATTAGAGCAAGTGGGGCACTGCCCAACCAACTTCAGTGCCCCCACACTGCTCACCTTTGTGGGGGAGGAAGGGGAAGGAGATTGTTGTTAGCCGCTTTGAGACTCCTTAAGGCAGGATATCAAGTCTAAACCTCCTCCTCCTCCTTTTCTTCTTCTTCTTCACATCCAGCCCAGAGTGTGGCACTGCTTTTCAGCATCCTCCTCCTTAATCTTGGTTTGCCTTTGTGCAACTCAACAGGGAAGAAGAGGGGGACAAAACTGAAATTAGTTGGCTCTGCCTGTCGCTGCCTCCAACCTATGGCCTTACTTCTATGTCCCAGTAGGCACCAGCCATCATCAATCACGCTCCAGTACTCTCTTACTGCAATAGAGTTGGGAAGTTTGGGGTCCCACTTCGACTTCTGCAATGGAGTACTCTGACTGGGGACAGCAGTGCCACATCCTCATGCTGGAGAAGCACTATCCCCAGAGATGGTGGGAGGAGGCCCTGTGTGCTCTTTCCCTTCTGGTTCAGAATCCTTGACCTCCATGCCCTAAGGAGGGAGAATCCAGCTCTGGGGTCCATGACTGCCCCACACCGAGGATGTGGGTAAACATTGCCAGTGATGTTGTCATTGAGTGAGGGGGACAATTTAAAGAAGTTGGAATGATATATTCTGAAAATTCAAGATCTTCACCACAATTGTGCGTACTATGAAGAAGAGTTGTTGTTGCCGAGTGGTAAAGTGCTGTTGATAATAGTAATATTTCTTCTTCTTCTTAGATTTCTTACCATTAGGACCCAAGGCAGGTTGCAGCTATTTAAAAATACAATATTAAAACCAGCGTAAAACAAATTACAGTTCAGTGTGTGTGTGTGTGTGTGTGTGTGTGTGTGGAACACGTTGCTGATATGTACCCAGAGGATGACTTAAGATTTCAGCTGGGAAGGGAATGAAATATCAACTCTCAAAAGTAGGGCTTTGAGACTGGGAGAGTGCCAGGCAGTGGGGAAGGCTTATTCCCACACAGCAAGACCAATGCTAGACTCTCAATATCCATCAGGAAATGATGTTCCCTGCACCATTTTTAGTTTAAGGCCTCTCTTCTGCCAAGGTAGTCCCTCATCACCTGTTACCTCCTCTTACTTCATCAAATTAAGGCTTAGGCTACTTTCACCTACCTGGTGTTCTCTTGATATTTTGGACTATGACTCCCATCAACCCAGCCAGCACAGCTGGGGCAACTGGGGCTGGTGGGAATTGAAGCCCAAAACATCTGGAGGCCTCCAGGCTAGAGAAGGCAGTCTTTGGCCACCAATACATTGCCCCTTTCTACAGTATGCTTCATCTATAAATGTCAGGAGTTGCTAGGGAATCTTTGGATCTCTATGTGGCTAAAATTGTGCAGTGAGCCACAAGACTGCAGGCTTGAGCACATCAGACTTGTGAGTCAAAGCTCTGGATTGACTTCAGCTACTCAAGACGGGTGTTGGACCATCCTGGACAGGAAGGACTACCTAAATTTCCTGTCTGAGCTTTGCCATTGCCTGAGAGGCAAAGCCTTCATAAGGTCAAGCGCATTATTGTATGGACCTCTGGCCTCGTCCTGCAGCTCCAGGGTATGTCTTGCTCCTTGGTTCTGACTCCTGCTCATTCCATGGATCCAGTGGCTCACCTCAAGTCACTACCTGGGTTGCAGGATGATGGGACATGTGGCCCTCTGGCTTTGGTTGGTTTTTGGCTTGAATCCAGTGTAGTACAAAGTAACTCATTATGTTAGAGCTTGTGCAACAGATCTCTCCCCTCCTCTCCGTGTTCACCCTGAAAATTTGTTGTAGGTGTTTTCCCAGTTCTCTGAAGAAGATTGGGAGATGGTGCAGAATGCACACAAGGGGGAAAAGAGGGAGTAAATTCCAATATACAAGTATAAATCCTTATTCTAATGGAACATATGCAGTGATTAAATCCCTATGACACCAACCTTCCCTTACCATTGGCCATGCTGGCCAGGGGTTGATGGAGTCCCACAAAATATGTAGGGCAACAATTTGCCCCCCCCCTGCAGCTTACTGCATTTACATTTTGAATCAAGCTGTTGTGTTTACTTTTAAATAAGGTTGCATTTTTTAAAAAGAAAGAAAGAAAAGAAAGAGATGTGTGTGCTGCTTATATAAGAGCCCTTCCTTGTTTTCACTGAAAAGCATGACAAAGCTCCCATTGATGGAGGCAAGGCCCTCAGGTTGTCAGAGTCGGATGAACAGTCAGCAGACCATCCTCCTGATGAGCTGAAACTTAGGGAGGAAGAAGCAGATGACAAAGGTTCCCGCTGTGTGGAAATCTAATTAGTGGGATCAGGCAGCAGTTCTTAAGCTCCATCAGTTCCTCCTTCAAAACAAATGTTTGGAAAGGTTTTCTCAAGGGATTTCCTCTGATCCAGCAATGGAGGTGGTCAGTCCCTGGCGTCTCTCATTCAAAGGACTCCTAGTAGTGGAGATGGGAAAAATCGCTGCCTGAGCCCTTGAAGAGCGGTCGCTAATCTGAATAGGCAGTAGCAAGCTACAGCAGATGTCCATCGGTGGTGTGACCCAGTGGAGACTTGTTCATTTGGGCTCCACCAACCTGAGTCTGCCCTGAGTCAGTCCCCACCTACCAAATATTGCTCTTGGAGGGTTTTGTAACACCTTGACTCCAGTTAACTCTGCCTTCCTTGTTTTGGGGGCTACGCATGATCTTTTTAGACTCTACTAATCTAGGTTCTTTCAGATGTAATGTTCTTCTTAAAAAGCATTATTTCTCCTTCAAGAAGTGAAGACGGGAGCCCTCACCCGCCCACAAAGTCAGATTGATTTCCCCCCACATACACCTCAGCATCGACAGTTAATGTTAGCGAAATATCTCCATTTAAAAGGTTTGACTTCCCACTTGGGACCAACAGTAAATCTATCCACTGCAACAACTGAAGCTGAGGATGCTTTGAAAGGAATTAAAATGTTCAGTTAAATGGGAAGGGAGTGTTCCCTCGAGCGCAACACACTTCTCCCCACAGTGAAATGGAAGTTTTCTCTTTCTTCATCTGCCATATTTGTTTGATGGTTCTGGTTGGGGCCCGGTGGTGGCGGTGAGATCTTTTCTCGTGGCACCAGTTTTAGTCACAGACTTTCACTGTCGCTTTCAGTTTCTTTCCATCTCTCAGGTCTTCCAATCTCAAGTCCCCGTGTCAATTGGGGAGTGGGAATTAATGAAGTCCTTGTGAAAATTCTTCAGCATATTAGGACACATTTCTTCTAATATACACATTTTCCTAAAGTGATTCTCCTTGGTATAATGCATTTCTTCCCTGAAAACAGGGACAATCACTGGGAAACGTAGTTTTCTAAGGGTGCTGAGAAATGTTAGGAGAGCCCTATGTTTGTTTGTTTATTGAGTTTGTATCCAGAGCTTCCTGTCCAAGAAGCCCATGAGCATGTGACATCATTATGTGGTGGTATGAATTGGTGAATATCTCAAAATTTGCTTTCTCTCAGTTTTTCATTTCCCCAATCTTAAGTTCAGTTCTCCTCATTTCCACATCAATTTACAATGTTTTACTATGAATTTTAGTATGAATTTCTCCTACAATATTTTCTCCATCTTTTCATGGAATTTTGCCTAATGTATACATACTTACAAAGCAGTTGTCCCTACTTTGTAAGGCGTTTTGGTATGTTATTTTCATCAATATATGCCTTTATCTACACAATTTACCATATTATTTGCATTATCGTACACATTACTTGGCAGCAGAACTGTGAATTTCAAAGGGCAGCTGTGTTTTGGATCGCAAATTGTTTCGCAAGGTGTGAATTAGGTTAGGTTTGCCCTTAAATGTGAACTGAATCTAATTTCTCCCCCATCTCTAGTTGGGGTTGGACACTGTTGTGTTCCCTACATCACTGGTCTTCAACTAGTGGATCGGAACCTACTGGAGTATTGTTGGCTGGATCAGGGGCGGTTGTAACAGGAGCCCTACCACCAGTATATGATCAAATATTAAGAAATGTGTCTGCAAATGTATACTTGGGTTAAAAGTGGATCCTGTGGATCTGAAAAGGTTCAAGATGCCTGCCCTACCTGATTCCTGATTGGTTGGTGATTTAGCATAACCCTGGGGGATTGTGGTGAATTAAAGTGGCGACTCACTGAGCAAGATCCACACTGCGGCTAGATAAAGTAGAAAATGTTGTCAAATGACTTCTCAAACTTGGAGCCTGGTGGTTCCCCCCCCCCCCATCTGTGAAATGTTAGAAGGTCTCCCCTTCTCCTGACTTTTCAGTGGTCAGTGCTGATAGTGTTAAACTGCCACCAAAGCTCTTGCAGAACAGAGGGAGCTGTGATGTTGGCATGTTGCAGCTTGATTCTTTTAATAGCCCACTGTGGGGGTTTCTGACTGTCCCACTGAGCTTAATGTTCTGTAAGGAAAATAAACACCAAACTGAAGGATGCCCTTAATGGCTGTGAACGCTTAACCCTTTGCTTGCTTCCTCGCCACTGACTCATACAATCTCTTCCCGATGGTGTAATCTCCCTTAAGAAATGCCCTTTTGCTGTGGCAGAAGGTTCTGATTTGAATCCTTCTGACCTTTCATTCTGCATAGATCTTTTCACCTTTAGTACATATTCATAATCATAAAATTATGTGCTCTTATCATCTTGGATGGTAAGCTTGGGTTTATTTCTTGAGCAAGAAAGCCTGTACATTAAGATATTATGATGAAAGCGCTGGAGGAGGAGCAGCAGCAAATTGCCTTTTCCGTGGATGCCAAATGTAATTTGACCTTTAGATGGGTGTTCCTTTTTGAGGGAATGAAAAATCTATGAAAGCTGTGATATACAGCACTGAAATTTGAGAACCAATCTGTGTGGGCTCTGTTGACTCCAGGTCCTTCCCATAGCTAATTTCATGTGATTTTTAAGCAAACTCTTATTGGGCCACTTGGAATAAATCTCTAGGAAGAGGATATGTCTATTATCACCCTACCCTAGATCTTTCAGTGTATCCTGGCACTAGGAAGGGATTGGGAAGCTTGACCAAACATTGACATCCCTAAGGATTGAATGCTAGTGATGCTGCCAAGGTCTGAGCAGAAAGGGCTTGAAATGTGCATTTTAACAACTCACAATGCTCCATTGTATTGCAAGTCGAGCTCCCTTGCCCATAAATTTGTACACTGCAAAACCAGGCTGGATTATGAACATATATGCCAATATCGTGCCTACGTGGTCTGCATCCTAAGCTGGTGTCCACTAACAGGAAACTGTTACTTCAACTCCTAAACCTTATAGTTGGCTGAAATTTGCTTGAAATCTTCAAAATGAGAAATGCAACTCAATTGCTTAAGGATTGCATGTACTGGCTGTATTTTGCTGAGGGCAGATGGGTCTGTGTTGTCATTTGCTCCATCTACTACTGGGAGGTTTTGCTAGAAGTTATGGCGGGACGCGGGTGGTGCTGTGAGTTAAACCACAGAGCCTAGGACTTGCCGATCAGAAGGTCGGCAGTTCGAATCCCCGCCACGGGGTGAGCTCCCGTTGCTCGGTCCCTGCTCCTGCCAACTTAGCAGTTCGAAAGCACCTCAAAGTGCAAGTAGATAAATAGGTACCGCTCCGGCGGGAAGGTAAACGGCGTTTCCGTGCGCTGCTCTGGTTCACCAGAAGCGGCTTAGTCCTGCTGGCCACATGACCTGGAAGCTGTCTGCAGACAAACGCCGGCTCCCTCGGCCTATAGAGCGAGATGAGCGCCGCAACCCCAGAGTCGGCCACGACTGGACCTAATGGTCAGGGGTCCCTTTACCTTTACCTTTATGGGAAGATTTTACCTTTATGGGTAACATGGCACCGTCAGCATGGGAATTTGGGGCAGAATTCTGGGTTGCTTCTCAGCAGAATCAGGAGGAGGGTCCCTTAAAACAGTAGGGTTGGTGTTCCAAATTTTGAAGTAAGTGAATATCTTGCTGCTCCCTCCCTCTTCCCTACCCTCCATAAGACCACCAGGTTAAGAGTGTCTAAACTTATCAATGGAGTGTAACTTAGGGTTGCCATATTTCAAAAGGTGAAAATCCAGATCCAAAAGTTGCTGAGCTTTTTTGGGCAAAGTTATTGAGCTTTTTTTCCTTTTTTGCAAAATCTCAGAAATATTTTTTGAGCTTTTTTTAAAAAAGGAAATTAGCCAAAATCTACATGTGTTGCCATACATCCGGGTTTTTCCAGACATCGTGGCAATTTCTGCCCAGGCACAGTTTTAGACTGCCGAATCCTGGCTATTTCCGGGAAATAGTTAATCTGTCAATTTCAGTTTCTTTTAGTCACTCATTTTTTTTCCATTTTTGAGTTCAGATCTCCACATTTCCACATCAGTGTGCACTTTAAAAAAATCCTCATGAAAATTCATCAACATTCTCCACATTTTTCTCAGTATACACATTTTTGCAAGCAAATTTTGCAAAATATAATGCATTTGTGTTTGTTACTTTCATTAATATATGTATTTTATACATACTTTACCATATTGTATAAATTTTTGTACATACTACTTGGCTGGCAAACTGGATTGCAAAATTCGGAGAAGTGCAAATTTTAAAGTATGGCTCTTTTCAATTCACATAGATTTCACCTACAGTTCAGGAAGTGCAACTTAAAGTTCACCTTTAAATGTGAACTGAATCTAATTTATCTCCATCCCAAGGTGTGTAACAGCCTCTTGAATCAGTGTTGACTTGAGGGGTCAGCCTCAGCAGCGCCACAACAATATTCCCAAGAGGCATTGTGAGGAGATGTATGGACAAAAGATTGCAAGCCAATTTACAAGACTTACAGGGGGGGAAACCAGCAATATGCCCCCTCCCCAAGCATGCAATGCTCACAATTGTCAATTGAATTACAATTCACACTGAGGAGAATTTGCCCTTCTTTCCTAATCGCCTCTCACGTTGCAAATTCCTTAGCGTGACAAAATTGGGGTCCCTAACTGAATATCTGAATCTTAAGAACACAAAAAGTGCCTTGCTGGATCGGACTACTGGCCCATGTAGTTTCACAGTGAACAACCAAATGCCAGCAGGGAGCACAAAAGCAATAGCACTCTCTCCCCTATGGTTCCCAAAAGCTGATATTCAAAGACATACTGGCTCCAACAGTGGAGGTAGAACATAACCACTGCATCTAGCAGCCATTGAGAGTTTTATCCTCCACGAATTTGTCTAATCCTCTTTTAAAGCCCTCCAACTTGGTGGCCTTCACTGTCTCTTGCAGGAGCTAATCCCATAGTTTAATTATGTGCTGTATGAAGGAGTACTTTCTTTTGTCTATCCTGAATCTCTCAACATAATTGAGACTGGAGACTGAAATGGAAGTACAAGGGCTGTCTGGAAGCTCTTTGCAAAAGTGCTCTTTGAAGCAGCTCTGCATTTTTGCTTAAGAGGGCGGTGGCAGTACGGGCTCCATGACTTCATCGTGGATGGAGGAATTGACCTGGCATGTGTAACAGAGACCTGGTTGGACATGGCAGATGGGCCTGTTCTTGCTGCTGCTGCTTGTCCAACAGGTTTCTCTTCCACACAGCAACCCAGGTCCTGTGGGCAGGGGGGCAGGTTGCAGTGATTTTTAGAAAGTCATTAGTTTCCACCAGGTTGTCCTATTAGCATGTTCTGGAAGATGGGCAATAGGAGCAGTACAGGACTCCTATTGGTGTAGCGACCTCTCTGCTGCACCAAGGATTCCCTGCCTGAGCTGCTTCAGGTCATGTTGGATGTTCTCCTGGATGCTATAGTTCTGTGACCTGCCTCAATCTTGGCTGATCTGAGCAGCAACATCTACAGGGTCTCAGGTAGACCCTGTCCTCATGCATGTAATTTCTTTATGCACACCTATCCCATATATAAATCCTTCAGTCAAAGGAAACTGAGTGGAAGCAAAATTGGGACACTGGGAGATGTGTTATCATCCTGCTCTAGGGCACCAGGAGTTTGCAGAAGTACCCAACAGCCTAATGATGACTGAGTATGCTCAGTAGCCATGGAATGTCAAGTACCGGTTGAAAACTAGACAGCTGGAAAAAGATGGGAGAGGGTGGAATGCCCTGCTTGGTACAACCCTGGCCCCTAAAAAAGGAGTGCCCCTGCAACAATCATCTGCTGGAGCATCCCTGGTCATTCCTCGAGTTAATGAGGCTCGTTTAACATCAACAAGGAATCAACCCTTTTACTGTCACCAGCCCAGTAGGCTGGAATGCTCTGCCAATAGAGATTCAGCAGACACCTTCTGTTCCAACTCTTAAACTCTTGATGAAAACTTTTCTATTCCATCAGGTGTTCAGGATATGTCTTTCCACAATAGTTAGGTGATTTCTGATTTAACTCGTTTTAAACGGTTTTCATTGTATCTGTTTTATTTAAAGTTGTGCTATTTTCTTTATGAAATAGTGCTATATATTAATGTTTCGAAGGAATGAATGACTAATCAAACAATGTGTCACAGGTTCCAGTTGTTAAATTATAATTTCAAGCCCTATACTGTTTACATCAATCACCTTGCATGTTAATAATGCCATGTTGATGACCCCCACCCTGACTGTCCTGTCAAATGATCAGGACTGTTGCTTTCATTTGCTGTTTAGCTTTCGCACGCACCACAAAACCTCTGAGCCTCCTCACTAGATTACAGCTATGAGGAATCTATTGAGGCTGGCGTGGGTTGCCTCTGGATTTCTTTTCTCCCCACCATCCCAAATGGAATCGTAATATTGAGTCCTCTGTCTAGCTGTCAGGACAATGATGTGAGGAAATCAAGCCTTGTTATTTCCTCCATCTGGAAGCCAACCGATTCTCCAGTGGGCTGCTCCCCCCCCAATCTACCTGTTCTTCCTGTCTGTTCTCCATATGCCTCTGCTGCCTTGTACACTCTTTCTAAAGCAGTCGATGAAGCCAGCAGACCAGCTGCCAGAGTCTCTCCTCTTCATAGTTTCCTGAGCAGGATAAAAAGAGATGGGGGTGGGAGTAGATTGAAAGGGCTTGCAATGAGGTACCATTGCATGCATAATTCTTTCAGTGTGTGTGTGTGTGTGTGTGTGTGTGTGTGTGTGTGTGTGCAACCATCCATCCATCCAAGGGTCTTAGAAATCATTGTTCTCTGTTAGTTGAGCTGGAGCCAGAGCTGCAATGCTAAAGTCAGTTGTGCCTTTGAGCAGCGTATAACAGCGCCCTTTGGAGACCCATTTCATACAAAATTTGAAGCCTGTGTTTATTGCCCATTAAAGCAACCTTTATTTTATGGCAAATGTTGCAGTAATTGCCTTTTACGAAGAGCACTTTGTAACACACATGCACCGTTGAAAGAAAACCACTCTGGTATTGTCTATCGGGACTTAATGGCGCAATTAATTTTACTCCATCTGTTCCTGAGACTTTAAAGGAAAATGGATTTTTTTTTTCCTGAGCACACTTTAATGAAGAAGATAAAGCGGCCCTGCTGGTGTCCCACTGGCTCAGTGCAGTAAGTTCAGATTATTGCTCAGTCTGTCAGAATAGGCTGCGTCCCTCGGCAGCCGCCACAGTGAGCAGCCCTCCCTGGCCCCTTGCCGCGCCATTCCTGATGACATACTGCCAGCCGGCTTCCACAAAAGCACGATTAAAATGTCAGCATAGGATGACGAAGGGGCCAGGAAGGTCCTTGGAGACAAACTGTGTTCAGTATGAGTTAATACTTCACTGCGGCGTTGGGGCTGGGCAACTCCTGCTGCTTTGCAGGCACAGAAAGTAGGGACAAATAAGCTTGTTTTTAAAAAAGGATATGGGGAGCTGGGGGCACGGAGGCTCGTTGGTGTAAAAGCTGTGTACGGCTTGGCTGATCCACAAGGGCTTTCCAGGTCTCCAGCCAGCAATGCAGTCTCCGTCATGGGAAATGATGGGTTGTCGTTAGGAGACCCTTGTTCCCCTCTCAGAGCTACGTTTTCTCAAAGTTCCCTGGGGAGACAGGTTGCTTGTTAAGTCACAATAGGAAATAAGAGCTCTGTGAGGTGGACTGGGGGCCTGGATAGCTCAGTTGGTTAGAGAGTGGTGCTGATAACACTAAGTAGCAGGTTCAATCCTCGTATGGGACAGCTGCACATTCCTGCATTGCAGGGGCTTGGTCTGGATGATCCTCAGGGTCCCTTCCAACTCTATAGTTCTGTGATTCTGTGATTCTTAACACCTCTTGGCTCCTTTAACAGACTATCCCCAGATAGCCAGAAGCCATGGCAATTTACAGTTGTATGATTGTAATAGTTCCACTCTGTTATGCCTTGGACAGACCCCTATGACCAGTTATGGACACCACAGTTTAGAAAGGGTATTGGGCGACCAAGATGATGAAGGATCTGGAAACCAAGCCTTATAAGGAACTGTTGAGGGAGTTTGGTATGTTTAGCCTAGATTAGAGAAGACCGTGAGATGATATGATAGCCATCTTCAGATATACACATGGAAAATGGAGCAGGCTGCCTCCTCCTCCTCCTCTTCTTCTTCTTCTTCTTCTTCTTCTTCTTCTTCTTCTTCTTCTTGCTTTGCGGCTCCAGAGGGTAGGATCCAACACAATGGATCCAAATTACAAGGAAGGAGATTCCAACTATGCATGAGAAATAAATTTCTGATTGTGAGAGCTGAGGTTTGCTCTCCTTCACTGGATGCTGTTAAAGAAAAGTTGGATGACCTTTTTCAGGGATTCCTTACCTGTGATTTGTGCATCGCATGGGGTGCAACTACATGATTCTTGGATTCCCTTTCAACCCTACAATTGTATGGTTTTATGATACTGCTTTAACTATCTAGTTCAGGTGGGACCTTAGTGAATGGAAAACCTATCATAGAAAGAGCTACTCTTTCCATAAAGCATTACCCATCCCCCGTGTTTACTGCTAACAAAAAGCATGAAGAGTTGTATCAAAATAAGTTTTATGTGTCCATTATTTTCAATGGTTCTACTCTCAGTAAGACTTGCATTGGATGATATCCAATGAATATAGAAATAATAAACATTTATATTTGCATATATACCTGTGCATAGGCAAGGATGCAACTTAAAACTAGCAATCTAACTAAAACACATCTTGCAATAAACCTATTTGCATATGAAATGCTTTTAAATGAAAATGCCTTATGATTTCTTATGTAGCATATGTGAAAGCTATATTACCATTACTTCTGCATAGATTTATGAAGAATGATGTGTCACCATTAAGTATATCTTTTCATATCAGAAAGCTAATGTCTTTTTAAGACTCTATTTCCCCTGTTGCCTTTATTTTAAAACCAGTTACATAACATTTTAGAATTAGTACAGCTACAATATGAGGCCCTAAGATATTATATGTGTATACCACATTTCATCCAAAGATCTCTGGGTGGTTCACATCATACTTGTTGCATGCAGCACTGCTTCTATTCTGCTGCAGTTCATCTTCTACAAAAAATGATGTTATTCATCTTGCTGTGCTTCCTTATGTAAGCTACATTATGAATTACATAAATTGCACTGCCATTTTGCTATTCCACCCCATTTATTTCAATGCAAAAGAAGCATATTGCAAAATGAGGGAGAGAAGCAATCAATTATGTATCTTTGCAGCCTGAATGCAACAGCAATATACAACATTTATTGTATTAGCTGGATTGATTTCCATTCTGGACATGAAATGGACAGCAGCCATTTCTGCTCCCATTTCTGTTTTTGTCAGAATTCTCTGACAACCCTGATTCCAGGGTCTGAATATTATTTCCCCTTTCAAAACTTTCACACGAAATCATCTTGTCATGGGAGGTGTGGGGATATAGCTACTGGCTGCTACCAGTGGAAAGCCAGTGTGGTGTAGTGGTTAGTGTGTTGGACTGGGACCTGGGAGACCAATGTTCAAATCACCACTCAGCCATGAAGCTCCCTGGGAGACCTTGAGCCAGTCACTGTTGCTCAGCCTAATCTACTTCACAAGGTTATTGTGATGATAAAATTGAGAACCTATGTAAGCCACCTTGAGCTCCATTAAGGAAAGGTGGGGTACAAATAACTATAATTAGCACTAGCTGTCAAGCTTTGGAGAATCGGCTTCCTCCCCGGGGGCAGTAAACAAAAGATCAAACGACAGGAATCTCTTACCAGTTAGAATCTTTAATAATCACAGTGCGAGAGCAAAGAACACATCTCCTACAAATGGCGGTGCTCCCAGTTAAGGTTTACTCCTCCCCTCTATCCCTATTAATCTTTGTCACTCCTACATCTTGTAATCTGAGTTTGTACCCTCTGTGCTTTCTGTTCTGACACTTTCTGAGCTCTCTGAAGAAGGGAGATGTATGCTGTCCAGAGACTGAATCTGTTAGCTCTCTCTCTCTTCTAGTGTTCTTCTAGCTATTCCCCACCCAGTATTTCCCAGCTTCTGCCTTCCGAACTATGCCCTTCTGCAAACCACTGGGAAGATTCAGGAGCAGGAGCAGGGGGAAGGGGTGGCTTCCACCATTCCTCCTCAGTGCAGCCCTCCTCAGCACGGTCCCTGACATCAGCCAATTCTAGGGGCAACAGCAAAATCTCCTGAGGAAGGGTTAGGTTTTAGGGTGGGCTAGACTTTGCAGAGGGATCAAATGCATTTATGGAATCTATTTCCTGGCTTTCATGTCAAACAACCTCTAGGCAACTTACAAGCATAATAAGATAATAAATCAAAGCAGAAATATGGTGTCAAATAACTGCATAGCAGTTAAGTGCATATATGTATTCATTTGTTTGCTTGTTTCGTGTCAACACATCTATGGGCAGCTTCAGAATAAAAGCTATGATAAGTTTTTAAAAAGCCACAGAATTGCAATAAAAGAAGAAGAATAAACACTGTAAAACGCAACAACAGTAAATGTGGTCAGGAATGAAGATAGTTTTAGTCTAGCAACATCATGAGGGCCACAAAGTTAGCCATCCTGAGGTTAGTCTGCCCTCAGGAACTTATTAAATTCAATGGATTCCTGAATGTTCTAGGACAGTAGTTCCCAATTGGTGGGCTGTTTCATCAATCACATAACAAAAACTACCATAGGGCTATCAACATTTTCAAAAGTAGCAGATCCAGAGCATTGTCTTACCAAGTTTACTATGTAAACGATGGCAGCAATGGCCACCAACTTGGATAACTTTAAAAGAGAATTAAACAAACTCATGGAGGGAAAAAAGCTATAAGTTGCTTCTAACCTTGATGGCTGTTCTACCACCATGATTTGGAGACATGGTGCTTCTGAATACTAATTGCTGGAGACTTCAGGAGGAAAGAGGGGTGTTGTACTCATGTCCTACTTGGGGGCTTTCCATAGGCATATGGTTGGTCATGGTGTAGGGACAGGGTGCTGGACTAGATGGGACTGGCCTGAGCCAACAGGGCTCCCCTGAAACCCCCCATTTTCACAAAAATCTCAATTGCTTCCATACAAAAATATCAATATGTTACAGGAAATATGTATATTAGAGAAATTTGCACTAAAGTGTTGATGAATGTTCATGAGGACTTTCCCTCTCTCTTTTTTTAGTGCAGACTGATGTGGAAATGTGGGTGGCTAAATTTAAGAAACTGAGACGAGCTGAAATGGACAGATTCACCCATCCCTCCCCTTGATCCCTCTTGGGTGAAGGGAAGTGTATCTGCGTCCAAGAGACAGAGAGCAGCCTTTGTAGCGAAAGGGGGACAAGATTTCATCTCAGGGCTGCCTGTTGAGTTCCAACTGTGCTCCTATTGGGCAGCAGGTGTGAGCTCTCACTATTGTCCCTAATGGTTATTAGCCAATGATAAGAAGGGCAAATGTAAGGTCCCATCTCCTGCTGGCAGGTCAGCAGTGCCAGGATTTAAAGCTCCTCAGAGAGCAGGAAATTATACAGTTGGCACTTACATCTCAGAATGTGACCTGCTCCTTTTTCGATGATCTTTTAAGACTTTGCAGCTATCAGGCAGAAGAAAGCAAGGGTGTTGGGAGGGGGGAGAGAGAAGAGGCTTATCTGAATTTCAATGTTATATATTATCTCCTTGAAATGAAAGGCAATCAGAATCATTCGGTGATGATCTGAATAATCAGCAGGAGCCTGTCAGTGGTTTGCAGGAAGCATGGCAGCGCATGTGGCAAGGCAAACCTCTGGAGAAAAGGGCACATAGCTTTGAATACTTACGGCTCTTTGCTTTAAAGCCCAACTGCAGTTCAAAGCCAAGGATCGTGGTGTGAAATGGGAAGAGCTTCACAAAGTTTGTTGTTGTTGTTACTCTTCTTGTGCTTTTTCAAGTTAACAAATGCATAAAACTATAATCCAGGCTTCCTCAAACTCGGCCCTCCAGATGTTTTTGGCCTACAACTCCCATGATCCCTAGCTAGCAGGACCAGTGGTCAGGGATGGTGGGAAATGTAGTCTCAAAACATCTGGAGGGCTGAGTTTGAGGAAGCCTGCTATAATCCCTGTTCCTTGTAGAAATCCCTATACAAAACAACAATTTATAAACATGGGGAAAGCTACCCATAAAAACTGACTCATATTCAGTCAATTTTTAAGACTTTATGTACTTAGGGAGTAAAGGTAAAGGTAAAGGTACCCCTGCCCGAACGGGCCAGTCTTGACAGACTCTGGGGTTTGTGCACCCATCCCACATCTATTGGCCGGGGGCCAGCGCTGTCCGGAGACACTTCCGGGTCACGTGGCCAGCGTGACAACGCTGCTCTGGCGAGCCAGAGCCGCACACGGAACGCCGTTTTTTACCTTCCCGCTGGTAAGCGGTACCTATTTATCTACTTGCCCCCGGGGGTGCTTTCGAACTGCTAGGTTGGCAGGCGCTGGGACCGAGCAGCGGGAGCGCACCCCGCCGCGGGGATTCGAACCGCCGACCTTTCGATCGGCAAGCCCTAGGCGCTGAGGCTTTAGCCCACAGCGCCACCCGCGTCCCTACTTAGGGAGTAAGTCTACTCAAAAGAGCTTTTGGTGCCATTGACCCATCTTGTCTCCTCACATTTGTTGTTGTTGTTGTTGTTGTTGTTGTTGTTGTTGTTGTTGTTGTATTTTAGCTTATTCTATTGCTGATTCTTCATCCTAATGTCCCAAGGTGGGCTACAACAATCTAAAATGCAACATTAAAACAATTGAAAAACTTTCCATTAAAAAAAAGGGTGGGTCCTGAAAATATCTCTCTCAGGGGTCAAAGTCTGGGATAAAGAGGTTGTCAATAGATACCGCAATCCTGCAAAAGTCAGAGCTAAAGTTGTCTGAGAGGTTCTTAATCTTGTGCCTCTTCGACCCACTCCTGGCTGCTTGTCCTCCCTTTACCAACCCACAACTCACTCACTCAGAAATTTCCATCACTGAAAGGACTTGACTTGTTGCCTAGTCCTGAGCCAGTCATGGTGCTTTACGAGAGAAAGCAGAAGTGATTTCTACAGTTCCAGTCTTTTCTTCTTCCATTGATTCTCCACTCTGTTCTGCTCCTCCTGAATTCTGGTTTAAGTTGAGAGATTTTCATAGATCAATCCTACAACTGGAGAATGCATGCTTTGCCATAGCCTCAATGCAATTCAGTTTGTATGGGTTGTATCCATCAAAGGTTCTTTGCAGCGCAAGCATTCTGCTTCCCAGACAGAACAGCCCCACCTCTCTTCTCCCTGCATGCCATTTTGGGGGTTCCCCTCCAAAGTGGACTGGGGGGGGTTAGTTGAATCCAGCCCAGAGTTGACCCATTTAAATTAATAATCACAAATCAGTCATGTCCATAAACTTCAGTGGGTCTACTCCAAGTAGGACTAGCAATGGGTACCACCCTGTCTCTTTCTCCCATCTTCACTATCAATGTGAAGACGTGGCATGCTAAAACACTAACAACAACAGCAACAACAACAACAACAACAACAACAACCCAATCCATACCTTGATATGATTATTATACAAATTACCGTATTTTTTGCTCTATAAGACGCACCAGACCACAAGACGCACATAGTTTTTGGAGGAGGAAAACAAGAAAAAAAAATATTCTGAATCTCAGAAGTCAGAACAGCAAGTGTGATCGCTGCGCAGTGAAAGCAGCAATCCCTCTTGCTGTTCTGGCTTCTGGGATAGCTGCACAGCCTGCATTCACTCCACAAGACGCACACACATTTCCCTTTACTTTTTAGGAGGGGAAAAGTGAGTCTTATAGAGCAAAAAATATGGTATTTCCACATGTGAACATGTGTGTGGTTTCAGGCAAGAAATGCATTTAAAGGCACTTTCTTAAACAGTATTCAAACCAAAACATAGCTACTCTTTGAAATTTGCACTTCTCTGAATTCTGCAATATGGTTCTTTGACCAAGTTTTGTGTACAAAAATGCATATGCTTGGGCAACATGTGCATAAATATCCATATATTTGTGCAAATAGCATACATTCTATAAGGAGAATATGTATAGATTCTATAAGTGGTTTGCAAAAATGTGTATTTTAGGCAAAGTTAGCATATGAAAAAAGGGGAAAAAAAGGTGATTGCATAGTACTAGGGAAATTTAGTGTTGGTGAACTTTTTGAGAATGTTTTTTTCTTAAAAAATGAACAAAATTGCAGACTGATATGGACACATTTAGAACCAGACTCAGGCCTGGAGAAATGAGAAACTGAAAATGTATCTGTGTGTAAAAAAAGGAACCACAAATTAGCTGGATAGTCTGGAAACTTTAGCAAACTACAGTGGTACCTCACTTTAAGTACTTAATTCATTCTGGAGGTCCATTCTCAACGTGAAACTGTTCTTAACCTGAAGCACCACTTTAGCTAATGGGGCCTCCTGCTGCCGCCACGCCGCCAGAGCACGATTTCTGTTCTCATCCTGAAGCAAAGTTCTTAACCCAAGGTAATATTTCTGGGTTAGCGGAGTCTGTAACCTGAAGCGTATGTAACCCGAGGTACCACTGTACACATGCCCAGTAGTTTGTACATAATTTAGAAACAGAAAGCTCTGTAGTCCGTGGTTCTGCTTGGAAATGAGGCTAGATTAATTCAAAACTCCAAAATCCAGAGAGAACTTGGCCATGCTAGAATTGGGAGGCATTAATGCTTATTCCAGTAATCTTTCAAAGACTTTTTAAAAAAAAATGGGCTTCCCTCCAGAAGAGATTGTGGATTTTAGCATGAATAATTTACCCATTTGTCTGATTTTAACTGGGTATTTTGGCCACACTCCTACATACCATTATACACACTTAAATGCCGAATGCTTTGAATTTAAATTCGAGTTACTGTGCGCAGAACTATAGTGTGTGTGTGTGTGTGTGTGTGTGTGTGTGTGTGTGCTCTGAAACTTCAAAAGGGGCATTTAAATAACCTATTCACTAAAAGCAACCTAATGGTTTAATGAAAATATGGATGGATTGATGGCTAAGCCCAGCTGTGGATGACTTAGAATACTCAGAGTGGTTTTACAATCAATCCCTCTTCCCAAGGAACCCGGGGAATTGTAGCTCTGTGAGGGGAGTAGGGGTCTTCTAATAACTCTCAGCATCCTTAACAAACTACAGAGCCATGACCATTAAAGTGTTCTCAAAGTGTTATCAAAGCATGGTGTGCATGTGACCTTATAGGATTGTTGTAACCGTCCTGGCAATAACTTACGCATTTATTCAAAGTATCTATACCTTATGCTTCAGCCAGAAGGGCTCCTAGATCAGTTTACCTATCAATGAAACAGCACCGTCCCTTCCCCTCAGACGCTACAATGTAAATAGACATGACATGGAGGGGAAGAGAGGAAATAAGCAAACCCAAGGCAACTGCTGTGAGGTACAACCCATCGGGGTAGACTTTGGTCTATCAAGTTTCAGGAGCACCCTGTGTGAGACCAAAATTCAGTACACCGCCTCTCACCTTCCATTCTGCTCAACTCGCTATATCATAGTTGTGCCACCCTGTGATGCCCCCTAGGCTTGGTGCCAAGTGTGGCAGAACTGGTCCTAAATCCACTCCAGAACCCATCTTCTCAAGGAAGCAAAGACTCTGATTCTAGACGCCATATCTCCAAGTGACACCATATGTGCAGCCAGTTGTTTACATCCAGTGTTGAAAGTACTTTTCCTCACAGTGTACAGTTAAAGGAATTTGCTGGCAACTTAGTGATGGCAGCTTAGATGGCAAGGACTGGACAGTTTCTTGGGGGAAAGAGCTATCAATGGCTTCTACTAACCCTGATGGTTATGTTCTAACCTTCGCCACTGGAGGCGGTATACTTCTGAATACCAGTTGCTGGAGATTACAGGAGGGGAGTGCTGCTGCATTCAGATCTTGCTTGTGGGCTTCATCTGGTTGGCCACTGTAGGAACAGGATGCTGGACTAAATGGACCACTTACCTGATCCAGCAGGGCTCTCTTTATCTTCTTATTTTAAAGCTACCAAGCTTGTAATTCCAGAAACATTTCCTGCGAGTATGCTCCATTTAACTCAGAGGGACTTACATCAGAGTAGGCCTGTAAAGGATTGTGCTGTGAGCTTCAAAAGATTGTGCTCCACACAGGGGTGCCAACTTGAATAAAGCATTGGAGGTAAGCCCCACCCTGATCACATGATGTGGCACACACACCCCATTTGAATGGCAATGCCCATCAACTTGGGGCGGGGCAGCCCCCTCAAATATTTTATTGAGGGGTGCAAAGGGACCTCAGCCCCTAGAAGCTGACACCTATGGCTCTGCAACTCCCCGATGCTCGAGGTAACAGTGAGACGTTCGTGCTGTTCTGTCAACGAAAATGGACAGCACTGGATGTTTCTCTGGCATGTGCCCGACACCTCCAGAATAATGTCTAAATATCACTATGAGAAAGCAGGCAGACCACCCACAGTCCTGCTGCGTTTTGGTTCCAGCAGCTGCAAAGATAATAAAGCAAAGGCAGGCTTATGAAATTTTGAAACTCTGCCTGGCAGGCCCAGTTCTACTTCAAGGGGGAAATAAAAATGAAAATCCATGAGTCCAATAACTTCCACAATTCATCTCATCGTTATTATTTTTTCAAGAATCTAATGGTTCAGAGGGGGAAATCCACATCTTGATATTCTAGCTCCCTTTAAACAAGGACCCCATCTGCACTGTACGTTTAAAGCAGTGTTGTACCACTTGAAAGAACCCTGGCTTCCCCCAAAGAATCCTGGGAGCTATGGTTTCTTAAGGGGGCTACGAGATGTTAGGAGACCCTTATTCCCCTCACAGAGGGAATGGATGGAGTACACATGCACGGTCAACTGCCTAATGGTGTCCACATCACCCAGGAGATCGCAGCTGCAGAGCTAAGAAAAGAAGAGTCATTCCATTGTCTGGAGATGTCACTTCCTGGTTTGCATGGAGAAGCTGTTTTCAACGGAGTCCAGAAACTGAAGTACAGAGCTGTATTGAGGCAGCACCAGGTGTTGAAAGTTTGCACCCCTAACAATTTTGCACCTGAGGCAACTGCCCCACACACTACACCACTGGACCCATCTAGTTTCACATACCTGTTCCCACAATGGCTGACCAGATGCTTCTGGTGGTAAGCCTACAAACCGGACATGAGCCCAAGAGCCCACTATGATTCCCAGTAACTGGTGTTCAGAGGCATAATGCTCAGAGCTACCACTGCTTAAGTAAATCGTATTGAGTTCAGTGGGACTTACAACCAGGTGACTGTGTCTGGAGTTGCAGCCAGAGACTATTATGGAAGCCTGGCCTGTTCCAGCTCATAATTTCTTTGAGAAACCCTGTTTTTGTGCGTGCTGTCTTGGGTGTGAAGAACCATCTGCCTCCGCCAAGTTGGGTAGAAGTGATGCCAAATGAACTTTGCAAAGAGTTATGTAGTCATTGGCATTACAGTATTACCCGCATGCCTGTTCCCAATCACTCACTGGGAGTTATTTTGTAGTTAACCCCCATAAAGGAGTGTGCGGCTGAACCAAGGCCTGTCAGATTGCGCATTATTTAGAAGCCTTTATTATGATTTTATGGCCTGTCCTTGACAGCTGAGGAAAAAGCCAAGCACTTTAATCTTTCTCTCCCTTTCGTTTGCCGAGTAAGAGCCGCGCGCACGGGGCTTTTGATTAATATGTAACAGAGACGCAATTCTCGGCACAAAATCTGCCGTACTTTTGGAAGCCTGGAAAACAAACGGCACCACAATGGTTTAAATCTCGGTCCATTGTATTATATAGACGTCATAAATAATCGAGAGGAGGCGGCTATTGCTGCAGGCTTCATCTACATAACACATCTGAGCTCCCTGTAATGTGTTCAACTTGTCACTTTTACTACAGAGGAGAGGCGATAAAGCTAACAGCTGACTAAACCATATCAGGCCTGGCTTCCTCTGCTCTGTGGCCAATGCTCATTAAGCAATCTTAGATGTGACTTTTTAAAAACCCATAACTCTTGGAAATATCATTAAAGAGAGAGAGTTGCCGCCAAAAATTAAATGTGCTGTGTGTGTCCACAGCCTTGGTATCTCGGGAGCTTCAATATTTCAATAAATAAATGGAGGTATTTCACAGGTAATGAAAATGGGGGGGGGGGAATAGTCGCATTTCCACCCCATTATTATTCCTGTTGTTCACTCTGCCCTGCATTCTGGTCCTCCTATATTCCAGTCTGATTAGAATTAGAGTCCTCTGTTGGTAGGAAGGTCCAAGTCCAATCTAGAGATAACAAACCCTAAGAAGGGAAGAGTGGGGCCTTGAAGTTGCCCGTCAACACATAGCACCAGGACAGTAGACTAGTAAGGCACACATAGGTCACCGAGTCAGTGGCGTAGCGTGGGTTGTCAGCACCCGGGGCAAGGCAAGTAATTTGCGCCCCCTTAACCCGTGGATTTGCGCCCCCTAACCAGTGGATTTGCGCCCCCTAACCCCCAGATGTTGCGCCCGGTGCGGCCGGCCCCCCCCCCTGCACCCCCCACGCTACGCCACTGCACCGAGTCATAGTCTTCTGCACAATGGCAAGATCTGGGGCAGACTTTGGTAATACGCCACCCTGTGCAAAGCCAACATTAAACACCCTCCCTCCAGCCCTCATGGTGCTGGCTTAAGCCGAGCTTTGGGAAGGAGGTGTGAGGCTCTGGCAGCGTCCCTTTCGTGGTGTAGTGGTTAAGAGTAGTGGACTCGTAATCTGGTGAACCGGGTTCGCTTCCCCGCTCCTCCACATGCAGCTGCTGGGTGACCTTGGGCCAGTCACACTTCTTTGAAGTCTCTCAGCCCCACTCACCTCACAGAGTGTTGGTTGTGGGGGAGGAAGGGAAAGGAGATTGTTAGCCGCTTTGAGACTCCTTCGGGTAGTGATAAATCATAGAATCATAGAACTGTAGAGTTGGAAGGGACCCTGGGGATCATCTAGTCCAACCCCCTGCAATGCAGGAATATGCAGCTGGTCCATACAGGGATTGAACCTGCAACCTTGGTGTTCAACCAACTGAACTATCCAGGTCTAAAGCGGGATATCAAATCCAAACTCCTCCTCCTCCTCTTCCTCTTCTTCTTCTTCCCAAAGCCCAGTAGGCACTTGTTCAGTTTTGCGAAGGAGGAAGGAGGACTCTTGGACCCTGTCAGAGCCCTCAAACCTCCTTCCCAATGCCTTGCTGGGTGCCCCCCTTGGCTGTGCGTCTAGTGTGGCTGCACTAAATCCACCTCTGGCAAGATATACAATCTTATTCAAATTATAGTCATACATATAAATTAGAATGTGGATATTTTATGCAAATCTGTTTGTCCTCTTTTTTGGTGATGTGTAAATAGTGTTCTTCTGATACTCACATTGACTCCAGTATATGGTGCAAATGTGTTGTTAAACATCACACAGAAAGATCCTCGGTGCAGTATTTGGGTTGCTTCCCCTATCCCCACTATCACATAAAGTACTTGCATAGACAGTCCTAGAATCATATAACCATAGAGTTGGAGAGTTGGAAGGGACCTTGAGGGTCATCTGGTACAAACCCCTTCAATGCAGGAATCTCAACTGAAGCACCCCTGGTGCAATCAATGCCTTTTTGCAGAGTTTTATCAATGCACTCAAGGGAATGTGTACACCAATAATACAGTCCACCAAACGAGTCCTAGTGCAATAGTTGCTTTTGGGCATTTCCCAGTCCTGATTGGGGTTACTATCCCTCTGAAAGAACAAGTTCATCATTTGGAGCTGCTCCTTGGTCCATCTTTGAGCTTCAGATAACCCCAGTGGCTAGGAGTGGGGTTTTTTTGCCATCTATGGCTGATGTGCCAATTACAACCATTCTTGGGCAAAGGTAGCCTGGCCATTGTGAATCATGCACCGGTACCTTCAAGACTAGATTGCTTCAATGCACTCTATGCGGGGAATCCCTTGTGCATGGTGCAGAAGCTCCAGCTGGTAGAAAATTCTGCCACTAGACTATTAACAGGGTCAGCACTTAACTCTGGTCCTTAAATGTTTGGACAGTCTACTCATAAATGGTACTAGATCACGTTCAAATTTCTTGTAATAAGACCCTTAACAAATTGGGTCCAGGGTATCTTAAGGACTACTTGGTCCCTTTTAGCCCTTCCAGATCACTGAGATCTTTGGGGCAGTCCTGTTGGTGGTCCCCCCCAACTCAGATGCACCTCCACGAATTCAGTGCTGCATGCCCAAGCTTGAATGAATGAAACCCTCCCTGTTGAACATCAGGTGCCTGACAGGGACTTCCTTGTTCCAGGAGGCATTTTGAAGTAGTGTTCAGGTTTGCGCTAGTTTGTTATAAATGAATGTGTGCTGTTTCGTTCCCTGTATGGTTTATTTTGATGTGTACCACTTACAAATGCTACTGGTTGAGCAGCATATAAGTGCCATAAACACACTGCAATTAGCATGGGTGCTTCTCTGACAGTTGCCTTATATCCCTGAAGGTGGCTGCCAGAGCTCGGATGGGGCACATGGCCAACAACTTGTGACATCACTGTTAAAACATCTGCACTGGCTGCCCATCTACTACTGAGCCAAGTTTGAGACTCTTGTATGAATTACAAGGCCCTGAACAATTAACTCGAGGGTACCTTAGGGACTGCCTGAGCCCTTAGGTCACAGCTTGATCACTGAGATCATCTGCAGGAGTGTCACTGGTTGTCCCCCGAGTTGGCGAGGCTCATCTGACATCAACACAAAACAGAGACTTTAATGTCATCGGTCCAGTCCTGTAGAATACTCTGCCAACAGAGATTCAGCAGGAGCCTTTTGTTTCAACCTTTAAATGCCTGTTTGAAAACTCTCCAGGCTTAGGCGGGCAAGTAGGAACGCATCTTTCCACAATGCTTAGTTGACGGTCTCTGATTTTAAACTGTCAAGTGCTTGGTTTTTTTTAATTAATTATTATCTATATAGTATTACTAAGGGACGCGGGTGGCGCTGTGGGTAAAAGCCTCAGCACCTAGGGCTTGCCGATCGAAAGGTCGGCGGTTCGAATCCCCGCGGCGGGGTGCGCTCCCGCTGCTCGGTCCCAGCGCCTGCCAACCTAGCAGTTCGAAAGCACCCCCGGGTGCAAGTAGATAAATAGGTACCGCTTACCAGCGGGAAGGTAAACGGCATTCCGTGTGCTGCGCTGGCTCGCCAGATGCAGCTTTGTCACGCTGGCCACGTGACCCGGAAGTGTCTCCGGACAGCGCTGGCCCCCGGCCTCTTGAGTGAGATGGGCGCACAAACCCCAGAGTCTGTCAAGACTGGCCCGTTCGGGCAGGGGTACCTTTACCTTTACCTATATAGTATTACTAAACCACTTTGATATATTCTTATGATACAGTGATCCATAATAAATAAGGTTTTTTTCTGCTGTAAGTAGCAAAAGCCCTTCCCAAGGGGAGCACTTCTTGAAGTTCGTTTAGCTGGAGACACTAGAGAATGAACCTTGGACTTTCTGCATGCATGTAAAGCATTTGTGAGAATGGCATGCGAGTCCTGCCAATGGTGGTTGGGTGGAAGACAAGGAGCCCAACAGTAGGTGGCGCCAGAGTGAATGGCAGGCAGAGCCAATTAATTCTAGTTTTGTCCCCAGCCTCCCCCTGCTGAGTTCTACAAGGGCAACACTAAGACAAAAGAGCAGGTGGAAACTGATTGGCTATGTGGTTAACTGCTGGACTTGATATAAGTAAGAAGGCAGGCAGGTGGGGGCTTGCTGAAGACAGACATAGCTGGTGGGGCAGAGCCCCATTTGCCCCAGGGGACCAGCCTCCAGTGGGTCTTTCAACCTCAATACAGTCTCCTTTGTCTGGCAGCAGCTCCCCAGGACGTCCTGCAAAGGTTTTGCTCACCATCTGTTCCCAGATGGAGGTCTTTTCCAGCCATTCTACTTCTTATCATTCCTTCTTCATGGTGGACCACTGAGCTATGGGGCTCTCCTGGGTATAGATACTCTCAGAAAGAGCTGGAATTCCAGTGGAGTCTATGGCAGAACCCATTAATTTTAGTTTTGTCCCTATTCTCAGGGGCAACAACTGAGATTAAGGTGGTCAAGGAAGAAGCTGGCATCTAGGGCTACCCCCTGCAGGGATGCCAACTTGAATAAAATATGGGGGGGTATGGCCTGTAAGGCCTGTCCTGCATAATTGATCATATGATGTGGTGCACACAAACCATTTGAATAGCAATAGCCATCAGCTTTGGGGGCCAAGGCTCCCTCAAATATTTTATTGGGGGTGTGGGCTAAAGAGACCTTGACCCCTAGGAGTTGGCTCCTATGCCCTCCTGGACTGACTGTATGTAAGAAGTCAAGCAGGTGAGGGCTGGAAGAAGTTGGTGGAGCAATGCTCCACTCTCCGTAATGAACCAGCCTCCACCATTATTCTTCTTGTTGCATCTGGAAGTTGTATGTTTCTTTTAACAGGTTCCGTGGGTCCATCCACTTCTGTGCATTCACTGCCATGCCATGACTCAAAACATTTTAAAACTTGAAAATGAAGGGGAGGTGGGGCTGAGCCTCTGGCTAGTGAGTGATGTCACTGGGGTGAGCAGGATCCAGGCGGAATCTTTTGCGGAACAGCCTCCCCTGAACTCTTTTGCTGCCTGCCAGATGGCGTGGTGCAGGAACAGCCTTTCGGAATTAATAACTGCTTCTCTGGAGGGAAAGGTTCATTCAGGAACTGTTTTGCATTTTGGCAGGAGGATCTTTTCATGCCTGGCGTTTCCTAGCTGCTTTGGCTCCGAAACAGGAGATGAACCATGCTCCAAAGGAAGGTTACATTAAAAAATAATAATAAATGATGACGCTACTCCCATCTCTCTTCCCCCCTCCCCTCAAACAACCCCCATACACCCATCAAGCCTCCTTCTCTTGGCTCCTAACGGTGTAGCTTTTAATCGAGAAATTATGGTAACTCATATGTGCATTTTGAGAGTATATCACTGCCACAGTTAATTAACAGTTATTAGCGTCGGCGTACTGTGCTGTATTATGTGTCACAAATCATTGCGTCTCCCTGTGCAGCTACAGCAATTAAGAACTCCGTCGCACCTTCTGTATAGTCATTTGGTCTGCATCCAGGTCTTTTCAAAACTGGAAATTGCTAATCAAATCATTTCTGCTCTGTGCCTTGGTATCGTTTATTCCGTTCCTAATGATGTGCAACCCCCCCAGCCGCAGCCCCATGCACACTCTCCCCCCTCCCTCCTCCTCCTCCTTTGGCCGTTAACGGAGGCATCCGTGCATCTAACCCATTTCACAAGTCGTCATGCTTTAGAGAGGCGATAATGAACTTGCAGGAAGAAGTGTTGGTTCCTCCTGCTCCTTTCCTCCTCCTTCTTCTTCTCCTCCTCCTTCCCCATATTTCTTTCTGACCTCCCCCTCCCCGCCGCCACACTTTCCACCTAGTAGCAATGTCTCCCCTCTCCTGCTGTTGGGTGATTAAATTCTGAAACTGTAAAATGCATTGACAGGCTTACAAGTCTGACTTGCCAGGGGCTTCCGCCAGCCCCATTTAGCTTCACTCTTAGGCTCGGCAAGATCCCTGCCTGATCAATTTGTCATCCCTCTAAATGGGAACTAATTACCTCCCAGGGAAAGATTGCAAGCTGATGACACCCTATGCCTCTGCAACCTAGTTCTGCAGGGAGGTTAAGACATAAAGGGCCAATGGAGATATGTGTGCTAATGGGCCAATCCTGAAACATAGACATAAACATAGGCAGCTATGGCAGGGCAGGTGATGAGAAGGCCAATTGGAAGGAAGTAGACCCCTAAGAAGATCTCTCCAGGATCAACCCAAGCAGCCAATATAGAGATGGAGGAGAAATCTGACTCACTTCCCATTTAAAAGGAAATCTATTTTTTTCTCAAAGATCGCATGAACCAAAACACATTCATTCTTCAGAATTTGCACTTCTCTGAATTTTGCAATACAGTTATCCGGCCAAATAACGTGTACAAAAATGCATATGCTAGTATAATGTGTGCATTTAAAAAATGCTCATACTGGTGAAAATAACATACAAAATGCATTGAAATGGGGGGAATTGTTTTGCACAAATGTGTATAATAGGCACAGTTGCATATATGCATTTAAATAACAAAATGATGTGGAAATGTGGAGAACTTAATATGTGAAAAATGAGAAACAGGGAAATCAAAACTGACAGATTCAACCACCCCCAGTCCCATAGGATTCAGTTCAGTTGCCAGCTAGATGCTTCTAACAAGCCTTAAAGGCTTTTTAGACCAAGACAAGAACCCTCCTCCATCGCTTGCCCATCAGCAGCTGGTATTCATTCAATGGTTTACTTGCTCTGGAGGTTCAGTTATGACAAAGCCTCCATGAGTTTTAAGCCAGTGGGCCTCATTATGTACATCTTCAGCGTTTTCCAGATCCACCTCTTTGAGGAAGGAGTTTCACAACTTAGAGGCTGCTACAGAGAATGCCCTCTGCCAGGCCACCCCAACCTTGAACTTCTGAGGGGAACAGAACTATCAAAAGGACTGATCTGAACACCTAAGAGGGCCTATTGGGAAGGAGGAAGTCTCAGGTATTTTGGGCCTCAGCTGTTTAGGGCTTTAAATACAAGCACAAGCATCTAGGATTGTGTCCATAAATTAACTGGCAGCCAATGTGACTGTTTCAGAACAGGGTTTATATGAGTTCTAAAGGCAACCCCAGCCAGTAATCTGGCTGCCACCTTCTGAACCAGCTGTAATTTCCAAGTCTTCAAGGGCAACCCCACCTAAAGTGCATTGTGGTTATGCAGTCTGGAAGTTATCTGTGCTAGGTGACTGCTGGAGTCCCTCCCAATTCTCCCATTCTATGAGAGCATTGAGTATCTTGGTCAAGTCATCTCTGTCCTAAAGGAGCTGCAGCTAGAGGACCAGCTGGACTTGAAAATAGGCAGTCCTTGCCACTGAGGTCACCTTGGCCCTCAAGTGACAATGTTGGATCCAGGATTACCCCCAAAGTGAGGGCAGTACTCCAAATAGAGGACTGTCTTCAGTCGCCCAGTTTCCAGTTTTCTGGAAACTGTAAGAGGGGAGAGTGGTGTTGTATTCAGGTTGTGCTTGTAGGTTTTCTATAATGGGCCACTGATGGAAGCTGGAGAAGATGGACAATTGGTCTGATACAACAAGACTCTTTAATGTTGTGCCTTGATGGCTCCTTCCAGCAGAAAAAACCCCAGCCCTTTGCTTTTCTGCTTTGATGAGGAAGGGGCTGGAGGCTAATAATTGTTTGGCAGGTGGACTGGTTCGTTCCTGCAGCAGTTATAACAGGGAATCATTCATCTTCAGCTGTCGTGACAGTAAGATACCAGTGGTGGGGATGGATGTTGAACAGCACAAAGCTAACTTCACAAAACATTGCCCAGGGTGCAGTGTGAGATGACTTGGTATAATTAGTCTCACGAGGGTAAAAACCAATGGATTCCCCAAACTGGGGCGAGATGACAAAGGCTTTCATTGCTGCCCTTGACAGACAAAAGGAAACCAAATGACTTGCCCTGTCTTTGACACTGTCGGCCACTCTTGTGATATGACAATAATGTAACAAGAGCTCTGTGGGGTCAGACTAAAGATCTTCTTGAGTACAGTGCCCTGATTCCCTCAGTGACCATCTGGCATATCTTTGAGAAGCACACAATCTGGACACAGAACGGGGCAAAACATTTATTATTTTTTACTTGTCCCAGCCCCTCCGTAGCAGGTGATATCCAGAGGCTTTCTTCTGAACACTAGGGCTGCACCAGATCCTTTCCAACCTGGTCTGGGGCTGGATTCAGTTAGGAATGATATAGATGTGATATGAATGATATAGGAGCAGCTCTTAGAGGCTGAGGTCCCTTCAACCCCTGTCCAATAAAATATTTGAGGGGGCCGCCCCCCCCAAGTTGATGTGCATTGCCATTCAAATGGTGTGTGTGCACCGTATCATGTGATTGATTATATGGGCAGGGTTTACCTGGGTCCCCCAGTGTTTTATTCAAGTTGGCACCCCTGGTGCTTGGTCAAGCAGAGCCTGTTGTGCCACCTATAGACATTGTACTCGTCTCGGAGGACTCCACTCGGGTACCCCAGCCACTTCCCCACTCCATCTGAGCCGACAGTTGATGAAGTGGTTAGGGCCACTTTAAGTGAATATGGATCTTGCAACTAAACCAGAGCTGCAGATCCTATTTATGGCTCAGTCTGAGCACAACTGCTGCTGGAGCAACACGCCTGCTCTCATGGAGCTGTCCAGGGTAGTAGTGGAGCCTTGCTTGCCTCTGTACTCTCCTGGAGTCACCAGCATGAGCCATGCATGGAGCAGACAGGGAGAGTATTGAATCTTTGCCTCTGAACTATTGAAGCCATTGCACAAAACACAGCAGCAACATTCAAGTCAGAAAGGAACTTATTTCACTTGCTTTCCACAATAGTCGCTATAATGGTCCGTGGTATTGGGGTAGAGGTGGGGAAATCCTCTCTACATTTATTTGAAAGTAGCCCCCTCAATGGCTGCTGAAAAATTTTCCATCCTGCCAGCCATGTGCAAGCAGTTAAGAAAATATCTTTCTATAATAGTTAATTGACAGTCTCGGAGTTCAAAAATTTATATGGTCTTCATTATGGGGTTGTTGTAAGCCACTTTGATAATTTTAAAAAAATCTAATGGAGGTGTACAAATATTTTAATAAACAATCCAGCAAACCCAGTGAGGCTTACTTCAGAGTAGAGGAAGACTAAGTTTAAGCATAGTTTCAAAGTACCGCAGGAACAGATTCCTGATCCAGAGGGTCATTCAATTCTCTTGAGAAGATTTTGAGGGGAAGGGAGAAGAGTGGAAAGTTCTGTTGCAGATGCAGAAGTCTGTTGCAATAGTGGAACAGCAGTATTGGATACAGCCCTTAATTTTTCATGGATTTTATTGTAAACTGCCTTGAGATGCTTTGATAAAAGGAGACTTATAAATACTTTTGATTATAAATAAATACATTTAAGATTCATTTAAGATAGGAGGATTCCACTCAGCTGACCAGATGTTCGCAACTTTTTCATGCTAACCGGGGAACATGTTGTGGGGCATTCTATTTTGTGGTTAAATACGCCTCCAAATTGTCTTGAATTGCACTGGAACGATCCAGATTTGATAAGTTCTGATCTTGCAGTTTCAAAATGTGCTGACGTTGTTTCCAACCTCCCAAACCACACAACAACCTGGTCTTGCCAGTTCTTGTGTCGCTTGTCACCACGAGGAAGTCAACTGCTGTAATTTTGCAAAACCTCAGCCTGCCTGACTTTCTGGCATGTGACGGTCATTTTCCTTCTACGAGAAACCACCACAGTCCTATAATTTCATGCTGTCTTATTTTGCTGCTCATTTAAAAGGGGAATTATGTGAACCTTGGTGTTTTATAGTGTTTTGACCCCTCTTTATTTAAGAAGCTTTATCTGATGGCAAAATATGGACCTTGGGCATCATTATTTTTAAAATCTAGGAGCAGTTATGAATAGGCCGCTACCCATGGATCTTGAGATGTGGTCACTGGTCAAGCATTTAGGATCCCTCCCTCACCTTGTCCTGCCTTCCTTGTAGCCTTCTGGTACAGTTGTACCTTGGAAGTTGAATAGAATCTGTTCCGAAGTCCATTCAACTTCCAAAATGTTCGGAAACCAAAGCTCGGCTTTTGATTGGCTGCAGGAAGCTCCTGCAACCAATCAGAAGCCACGGAAGCCCTGTTGGACATTCAGCTTCCAAAAATAGTTCGCAAACCGGAACAGTCACTTCCGGGTTTGCAGCATTCAGGAGCCAAAACGTTCAAGAACTAAGCTGTTCGAAAACCAAGGTACGACTGTACTTGTCTTGACATTAATTGGAAACCTTAACAATGACCACACCAAAACTGCCTGCAGTGATTGTGCATTTGGAAACATTACTTTAAAGGAAACATTGGGGTGGTAAGTTAGAGATAAATCCTGGAGAATGGGCAATGGGATGGGTGGAGCCTGACTGTCTGACAACACTCCGATTGAAAACTAGTTGTTCCAGCTCCTAATTAATAAGAATTGTTATATTAAGTACTGGGACTGAGTAATGGTCCCAGATACTTACTACATGTTGTCAGCAGTGAGATTACACACACTCCCCATTGTAGAAAAACCACAAAGTGTTTTGTAGCAAATTAAAGGCTAACACATTCTGGACTTAGGTCCACAAAAGCTGATGCCCTAGTAAACCTTTAAGTCTGTGGATGTAGCACAACAGAGGTGGGGAACTTGTAAGCTTCCAGTGTTGTTGCAGTCCCATTGCCTTCAGCAGAGAAGGAAGAGGAGTCACCCCTCCCACCCTCAAGAATGCTGGAACGCAAAGTTCCAGGGGTCAGGGGTCTCCCTGTGTGCAAGTAATCACTGGAATTCCTTCACTATCCCAAGTTGTGGTTCAAGTGAGGTCTAGGAGGCCTGAGACTCCCATTGGAGACTTCCAGTTGCTGGGACCAGCAGATGTCCTGGTTTCCTTAATCCTGATTCCAATACCCAGCGTTGCTGAGCTGTCCTTTGCCTAGAGTCCCTACAGTATTGTTGATCTTGGCCTGTAGCTTGGCCTGGTCTCTGGATCACATATTAGATCTGAACTGATGCTCTATGTTTCACCCCAGCTTGTTTGACCCACAAACTCCAACCATGAGTTTAGACCTTCTGCAACTGGGACGCCTGCTCCAAGGGCCACTCGCTGGAACATAACAACAGTTGAGGAAGTTGTGTACTGTTAGAAGAGAAGACTGGGAGGTGGTATGATAGCCCTCTTCAAATATCTGAAGGGCTGCCACATGGAAGATGGAGCAATATTTTTTTTCTCCTGCTTCAGAGGGGAGGACCAGAATGGGTTCAAATCACAGGCAATTTCGACTAACTATTGGGAAGAACTTTCTGATTATAAGAGTTGTTTGACAGTGGTGGACTTGGAAGGTTGTGGACTCTCTTCCTTCTTTTTCTTCTTCTTCTTCTTCTTCTTCTTCTTCTTCTTCTTCTTCTTCTTCTTCTTCTTCCACTCATAGCCGAGTAAGATTGTCCTCTTGTCTTCCATAAACATAGCTTAAACAATGAGTCCATAAGTGACAGTGGAGGCCAATTCTGGATCCACATGTCCTTCCACAGTGGGGACATTGGTTTCTGGGCTAGAGTTGATCATGATGTGGATTTTCCTTCCTCTTAGCACATTTCTCCCTTGCGTCCTGAGTTCGAATGTCTTCAAAGCCCATGACACCTTTGGTAAAGGCTGTTCTCCAACTGGAGTGCTTGCAGGCCACTGTTTCCCAATTGTTGGTGTTTATACTACACTTTTTAGATTTGCCTTGAGACAGTCTTTAAACCTGTTTTGTTGACCACCAGCATTACACTTTCCATTTCTAAGTTCAAAATAGAGTAGTTGCTTTGGAAGACGATAATCGGGCATCTGCACAACATGACCAGTCCAATGAAGTTGATGTTGAAGATTTTGAAATACAGGTTAGATGGCCATCTGTCAAGGTTTCTTCAGCTGTGTCCTGCAATGCAGGGGGTTGGACTTGGGGTTCCTCCTAACTCTACAATTCTATGATTATAGCAGTTAAACAGAGCCCCTGTTTCCACCAACAGTCTACCCCTTAGTGCTGAATTCTGAGGAATAGCTTGGCAAATTCTGAGCCACCGTGACTGGAGTGCACCACCAGCCCCAGTTGTTGTTCCAAACAGAGGCATTTGTGCTGATGCGCCTCCCCTCCATCACACAGACTCATGCGCGCACACGTACACCAGCCGCACCAAATACGATTTTTCCAGCCTGACTTTCTGCAAACACAATGTCGTGCTGGAAGCATTAAAAGGCAATTCAGTACTCAAAGGATTAAAAGCTCATGTTAAATTGAAGACTACACTTGGCATAAATATTAAAAATTGACAGAACACCCCACACATTAACTGTGCCGTGCCTCGTAATTAGCATTTAAAAGTAAAACATCGTTTCCTTACTGTTTCCTACTTGCTCATTTATAATGCATTTATTAAAATGGGAATGCAAAGAGGAGGCATCAGCAAATGAAAAATAGACTTGCATTTGGAGCAGGGGCCTCTTTGCGATACACAAAGAAATTGAGATGAAGGTCTTTTTCTTGGTGGGGGGAGTGAAGAAAACAATAGCGAAATGAATCTTCAACTGCTAAAGGCTAATTGATGGGGTGGAGCAGTGAAAGCAAAAATTAGCTTGGCTATAAGAACATATAATATCAGTGTTGGAGCATCTTGCTTATGAGGAAAGGCTTGAGCGCTCGAACAAAAAAGGTGGGGGGAGACTAAATGTTGCAATGTATCTGCCTCTCCAAGCAGAAGTGCTCTTGTTTGGAGTTACTGCTGTCCTCCAAGTTACTATGAGTGGAAAGAAGCTCAAGAAGAGCATTCTACTCCCCCACAACAACCACCATTTTTCTCTAAATATTCCATGATGACTCAGCATGCTCAGTTCTTATTGGGTTGGGCATTTTCTTTTTGGGGTGGTGGTGGTTAGGTGCCTTGTTGCTGTTGTTGTTGCTGTTGTTGTTGTATTTCTGCAAACCTTGTGGTTCCTCCAAGCATAGCAATATGTCCCTCTTGTTGCACCGAGTTCCCATTTTGGCAATTCCCAGGGTGGTTTAACAATAAATCAAAATCCCCCAGAGAATTATGGGAACTGTAGCTCTCTGAGGGGAATGGGGGGGTCTCCTGATGTGGGTAATGTGATTCCAACCCGCTCCCTGCCTCTGGTTGCACTAGAATTGCACTTCACCCAAGAGAATGGAAGGGTTAAAGGAATAGAGATGATTCCTAGAAAGGAGAGAGGTGCCATAGAGAGGGAACCTAGCTGTGCAACAGGCTATCTAGCACCCAGGAAAACACCACTGAGTTCAAATAACTTGCATATTTTGAACTCTTAAAAAAATGCTGAACAGGGAAAATGTGAGAGGTTTTGTTGTTGCCGATGATGACATCATGCAGATGGCCTGTGAAAAGCGATAGGCCAAGGCGCGACTGTTCTGCACAAAACGCCCAGTGATGTATATTTTCTGACCAAGGCAAATAGAATCAAGACACTGGAGAGCTGGAATCAAGCTGACCAACAATCTGGCTTGACTTTGAAGTCTGGAGACGTCTTTTTCCCCTCCCACCCCACCTTCCTTCTATTTAAAGAGATTTTTTATCAGGATCTTTGCTTTCCCCACTCTCCCCAAAGGGGGAGAAATCCTGGGACAGGTGCCGCCGCCGCGTTCCCAAAGGACAAGCACACAAAACCTTTGCTGGAGATTCGCGCCAGCCCTCTGCAACTTTGCATCTTTTTGTGTGGTGCTGAGTCAATTGTTTCAGCTGTAAAGGATGGGGCAGAGCAAGGAGACACAGAGAGAGAGGCAGAGAGACAAGAGGGGGGAGAGGGGGGAGAGAGAGGGAGAAAGGAGAAAGGGAAAAGAGATGATTTTCAGTATGGAGGACATATACATATAATGGTTTTGGACATGTGTGACTTCTGGGCAACTCGCCCCCTCCCCGCCATTTCAAGTGAGAGATGAGGCCTTTCATCTTAAATGCTCTGGGGGGAGAGAAAAATGTCAAGACAGCTTGCTTCTTACAGGGTTCTAATCTCTGTGCTTCAGGCTTGCAAAAGGTCTTGTAGCATTTGCTGTAGTTCTGTGTTCCGTGAAGGGGACACAACCAAATTAAACATTAAGCCATGGGTCAAATGTTCTCTAGCACATCAAGGGCCACCCCTTCCATTGAGGAGGGGGGAAGGATATAGCTCTCTCTTTACCCTCTGCTAGTGATAGCTATATCAAGTGATTCCCCCACTCTCAGATCATGGAAGAGGGCTTGGATTAGTGTTGCTGGTGGTAAGTCTGTTCCCAGTAAGCAGTCTAGCTGTAGAATTTAGCACCACCTGGAGCTCTCAAATGAGGTGCAAGGGCCTGACTCTGTCTAATGCTGTTTTCTGTATTCCTGTGCAATATATTCTATTGTTTCTCCAAAACCCCTTCCACTTTCCCCTCTTTTCTCTTTTTCTTCTTCTCTCTTCCCCTGCTAGCTGCACAGCTCAGTGGCAGGGCCTCTAATTTCCATGTAGTAGGTCCCATGTTCAATCCCTGGGGTTTCCACGTAGGGTTTGGAATTTGCTCTACCTGAAATCTTGGAGAGCTGCTCCCTGCCAGTAAAGGCAATACTGAGCTACATGTGCAGGGCTGACCCCAAAATAGGACCCCACTTCCCCATCCAGGAAGAAGTGGTGAGCGAAGATCTAAATCAGGAACAAGGGGGTAATAAAGATAAACACTGGAATCTGCTGCCCCTGTGGATTCTGCCACCTGAGGCAGTTCCTCAGCTTGCCTCATGAGTGGGCTGGTCCTGGCTTTATGAACTAATGGTCTGCCTTGGAATATGAGAGCTTCCTGTGTTCCTAAACCATTGATTTTGGTGCTCCACTGGTGAAATAAAAGAGGCCCCCGTTCCAGCCCTCTGAAAATAACCACACTCACCACCCTAATAGGCCAACTGGATCTTTGGCGTGGGGGCGAATGGAGTCTGCTATTGAGGTTCAACCATAGGAGAGACAGGTCAAGATGGTGCTACTGCTATATGGCCAGTGGAGGGTTGCCATTTGTATCTAGAATTATGGTTCAACAGCAAAAATACAACATTGGTGCCTATTTGATGAATGGTGTGTCTATGTGTGGGAGAAAGCTTTGTGAACAGACCTGTGCTGCAATTATTACAATTTTGATCTTACCTGACAAGGGTGAATCATGCATCAAAGTGATGCAAAATTCATGAAATGGGGTGCAACTGCAATAAAAAGAACAGAGTATTCAAAAGCTGAACAATTGAGTGGATACATAGTAGCAAAGATGATCCTGGTATGGGGTGGAATTTGGCCCAAGACTTACCCTGTGCACTGGTGGTGTGGATGAGCATTGATTCAGATAGCAGGTAGTTTACCTCTCCATGAATGGAACAAGGTCCCTGCACCATTGGAAAGGCATCCTTGCCTCATCATGACCCCAGAGTCCAGCCATCAGTCAAGACTCTTGTGTCAAAGACTGCATGGTCTCCAGCTAAGGAGCAAGACCACATTCAGGGTTCTCAGCCTGCTGATAGAGGTCAGAAGACCACTGAGCCTGAGGCTGGTGGGTGGGAGACCCTATAAGAACTGCCAGGACTACCGTGGCCTGTAAAGTCAGAGCCTGGACGCTCACTGGTGGCTTCCGCTGAGTCAGAGGAACCAAATGCCTCCCACAGGACCCGACTGGTCCAGCAGGGTAGAGAAGGCACCAGACAGGAAGCTAGGGAACACAAGAGTAGTGTCCATCTTCAGGGCAGAGAGTTGACCCTTTGGGAACTGAAAGTTAGCCACAAAGGGTTGGGCCTGGGAGAGGTAGTCTGGGGAAAAGAGGCTCACAAGGGCTCTGTCTGCTCTCAACCTTTGTCACTTGGAGCTGTCCATAGTGCTGTAGCTCCTGACCTGCCTTGCCCCTCACGATCAGGCATCTGACCTGATCCAAACCCCCCATATACAGTGGTACCTCAGGTTACATACACTCCAGGTTACATACGCTTCAGGTTACAGACTCTGCTAATCCAGAAATAGTACCTCAGGATGAGAACAGAAATCGTGCAGCAGTGGCACAGCGGCAGCAGGAGGCCCCATTAGCTAAAGTGGTGCTTCAGGTTAAGAACAATTTCAGGTTAAGAACAGACCTCCAGAACGAATTAAGTTCTTAACCCGAGGTACCACTGTACTCATCCCTGTCAGTTGATGCTTCTGCTCAGCATGTTACGGGGTAAGAGCAGAGGATAAAAGAAAAAGACCATACAGCAAATCTGCAAGTCCTATTTTTTTAAAAAAATACATTTTACCGTATTTCCTGCAATTATCCTGAAGGGGTTCACAATGAAACACTACAAAAAATTCAATAGGAACAATAAATTCAGATCAGTTACATTCAATGTGAGAAAAGACTCTGTGACTTGAAAATAGAGACAATGCTTTTGTAACCCACAGAAATCTTTAATAAAAACAAGGAACCCTAATAAATTCAACTGCAGCTGAGGCCACATTCACGCCATAGATTTAAAGCACTTTGGTACCACTGAAAACAGTCATGGCTTCCACCCCCCCAAAAAAGAGAATTCTGGGAACTGTAATTTGCTATGGGTGCTGAGAGGAGACCCCTATTCCTCTCCTGAGATACCTGTGATGAGGGGTTGATGGTTGAACCACTCTTGGAAGTGTAGCTCTGGAGGGGAATGTGGTGGTGTGGGGGGGTCTCCTAAAGGTGTTACTCCCCTCACAAAGCTACAATTCTGAAGTGCTTCAGCAGCCAGTCAGTGGAACACTGGGAATTGTAGTGTCATAACACCTGTCACCCTCCTTACAAACTGCAATTCCCAGGATGCTTTGGGTGAAGGAAGCCATGGCTGGTCAAAGTGGCATCATAGTGCTTCAAATGTATGGTGTGAATGTGGCCAGTCAGGTTAACCTCATTAACAACCAGCAAAAGCCTGGGATTAGAAGTCAGTTTTCAGCAAGCACTGATAACCAAGAACAGTAGGCGCTTTGGTAAAAGGCTCCTGCTTCTTCTTTGCAACTTGGCAAAAACAGTACCCTTTGTTTCATAGTATTAATGGCAACCCTAGACTCCCGCCCCCCGCCCCCCACATTACATTGGTTATATTTTTTTTTTCTGCAGGCTTTGCAAAACTAAAAAACACTTTGTAATCCCTCCCTTTTATCCAGAACAGATTGCAGTTTTAAGCAGAGGGCCATAAACTGCAGGTTCAAAGAAAACTAAAGTGAATTAGCATAAAACGCTGGAATTCTCATTTAGCCAAACAGCAAGGCAGTTGCTCTGCCAGCAATTTTATGAGGGTTCTTTGGGTTGAGGGGTGGGGGAGTTTTAAAATGGAAACAAAGATGAAAAGAGTTGAGCAATCATGCCCCGCTTCCCGGTTTCCCACTTGGGAATCCTTAGATAGCTCAGTGTGGCTGATACTTTCAGGCTCAAGGCCCTTCCACTGCAGCCCGATCAGACAAAAGTGCAGATGGTTGTTTAAAGCACCCTCACAGGATATCAGACCCTTCAAGTGTCCCTATTTTCCAGTGACAGTCACGGATTTACAGAAGCCGTCCCAGTTTCTGATTCGATCCCAGATTGTCCCACTTTTCCTTTTGTTGTCGTTTACTTTAGTCCGACTCTTCGTGACCCTATGGACCACAGCTCGCCAGGCACTCCTGTCTTCCACTGCCTCCCGCAGCTTGGTCAAACTCATGTTGGTCGCTTCTATAACACTGTCCAACCATCTCATCCTCTGTCAGCCCCTTCTCCTTGTGCCCTACATCTTTCCCAACATCAGGGTCTTTTCCAGAGAGTCTTCTTTTCTGATGAGGTGGCCAAAGTATTGGAGCCTCAGCTTCAGGATCTGTCCTTCCAGTGAGCACTCATGGCTGATTTCCTTAAGAATGGAGAGGTTTGATCTTCTTGCAGTCCATGGGACTCTCAAGAGTCTCCTCTAGCACCATAATTCAAAAGCATCAATTCTTCGGTGATCAGCCTTCTTTAGGACGCTCCTATTTCCATTGGAGAAATGAGGGAGAGTATGGTAGGATGTCCCTATTTTCATCAGAGGGTATGGAGTTATGCGACCCCTGAGCCAAGGAGATAAGTAACTCTACAACCTTTTGAAGAAATTTGAAGGCAGCCCTATATAGGGAAGTTTTAAAATGCTTAATGTTTTTTATATTTTTTATATATGTTGAAAGCCGTCCAGAGTGACTGGGACAACCCAGCCAGATGGGTGGGGTATAAATAATAAAATTACTACTACTACTACTATGGAACAGGACATCCCTATTTTCATCAAAGAAATGTTGGAGGGTATGGGCCATTGCAGAGTCATAAAATGTGTAGTAAATGGCATCCAATGTGATCCAGGTGCTGGGCAACTTCTGTGTGAAAAAGGGTTGCTTCTATACTTACCGGAGTGAGGAGACATAACAGAAATTTATAAAAGCATGCATGGTATGAGGAAAGACTCCCCATGTTATTTCATGCGATTAGAACCTAGGAATGCTGGATGGTGGGAAATTCAGCACAGGCAAAAGAAAGGGCTTCTTCACATTGTGCGTGGCTTTCAGATGTGGCTTAGCTAGTTATTTCAAACTTTGCATCGCCTTGAGATATGTGTGGGTGCTGGTGAATGAATAAAAATAATGATAATAATCGTTGTGCTATTGCAAGATGCTCTAGCTTGGGTGGCTTTTAAAAAGAGCATTAGACAAATTCATGAAGAGCATAAGGCAACAATAAGGGATGCTGGTTGCGAAGAAGAGGAAGGACTTGCTGGGGAACAGGTGCAGGAAAGCATTATTAGGCACATAAATAAAAATTGCACCCCCCCCCCAGGAAACTGACAACCATCTTGCTGTGGCTGTTGATTGAATCAAGCATGTTTTGATGCACATAGAATCCTCTCTCTCTCTCTCTCTCTCTCTCTCTCTCTCTCCACACACACACACATGTTGTACACCTGATCTGGCTGAGTACTGGATCCCAAAGTGAATTGGGCAGATTCAGGGGGATCTGAGCTTTGGACAGATTGGGATGAGACAACCCTGGGTCACATTGGTCCACCAGACTCGCAGGGGTCAGCAAACATTTTCAGTTGGGGCCTGGTCCACTGTCCCTCAGACCTTGTGGGGGGCCGGACTATATTTTAGGGGGGAAAATACATGAATTCCTATGCCCCACAAATAACTCAGAGATGCATTTTAAATAAAAGGACACATTCTACTCATGTAAAAACACGCTGATTCCTGGACTGTCTGCAGGCCAGATTGAGAAGGTGATTGGGCCGGATCCAGCCCCTGGGCCTTAATTTGCCTACCCATGCGCCAGAGTGATGCATGGCTGTTAGAAGGCAGGGCCTCTGGCAGCAAGTAGGAAAATAGAATAATAAAAATGTAGAGTTGGAAATGACTCTGAGGGTCATCTAGTCCAACCTCCTGCAATGCAGGAATCTCAGCTAGAGCATCCATGACAGATGGGCATCCAACCTCTGCTTAAAAACCTCCCAGGGAGGAGCAGTGGCGTAGCGTGGGGGGTGCCAGGGGTGCCGGCCGCACCAGGCGCAACATTTGGGGGGGCGCGCCCGCTGCCTCTGGAGTCGCCGAAGAGCCTCGGGCGCAGGCTGTAGCGGAGCCGCATGTCTCGCGGAACCGCCGAGCTGTGCGCGCGTCCGGGCTGAAGGCGCCCGGCAGGCAGCGGCTCTCAGCGCTCGCCGCGGAGGACGCGCCAGGCAGCCCCTCCTCACAGCCCCGCCTCCGCCGGTGCTGCTGCAGCTGCTGGGCCGTTGCATTTTCCTCGCCTCTCTGCCCCCCTCCTCCTCCGGGCAAGCGGCGTCGTTTGGGCGGCAGCGCAAGCGGCAACTTGCAGGTTAGGGGTTAGGGGGGGCGCAAGTTACTTGTCTTGCCCCGGGTTAGGGGGCGCAAATTACTTGCGTTGCCCCGGGTGCTGACAACTCACGCTACGCCACTGGGGAGGAGAGTCCACAACCTCCGGAGGGAGTCTGTTCCACTGTCAAACAGCTCTTATGGTCAGAAAGTTCTTCCTGAGTCAGAATCTCCTTTCTTGTAACTTGAATCCATTCATTTGGGTCCTACTCTCCGGAGAAGAAGAAAGCAAGCTTGTTCCATCTTCCATGTTACAGTCCTTGAGATATTTGAAGATGGTCATCATCTCTCCTCTCAGTCTCCTCCTTTCCAGGCTAAACATTCCTAACTCCCTCAACCATTCCTCATAAGGCCTGGTTTTCATGCCAAGAAGAGGCACACAACAGCCTTTTCAAAAGGCAGCCTGGGGCTGGTTGCAAAAGGGTTTTCAAAAAGCCCCATACTTTGACTATGGGCACCTGTTCCTGGCAGTAGAACAGGAGCACACAGCCAAACTGAGCAGGATTTAACATCCGACTCAACAGGTGGTGATCAGAGGGTGCAGTCTTGGGACCCTGAGGGAGTGCACAGATGAAGCAGATCCCAGCAGGGCTGAACCCTCTGCTCACCACTAGATCAGGCCCTGGATCAGATCTGGGGGTGGGGGTGCAGAGCCATATAAGATTCCCCTTTGCAGCATTTCAACAATATCCAGAAGCATATTTTCCATGGAAATAAACAGAAAGAACTGAAAGCTGATTTTGTATACCATTTTGAGGCTTTCCATCCTAACAATCTCAAGCGGAATATACATTTTATGAAATATATAAATTTATATATAAAGCTGTCAGCTGCTGAAAAATGCTCCAGAAATCCCTAAATGGATTTTAGAAATCCTCTTGAGCTAAACAGCATTTTTGAAAGGTGTGCAACTTGGAGCAGAGTAAGCCCACAGACCTACAAAGGTACAGACAGGAGAAACATGCTCATTCTTTAAATATGAACCCTCACCTTGTGGAAGGTGGTGAGGAACTATTCAGGGGAGGGGTTTTAAGAGTAACATCCCAACAGCAAAACAGCAACAGAGCTGGGCACGGAAAGGGATGCAGAACACCACATCAAACGGAGCTCTGATTACGGCTCTGTTAGATAACCAGCAAATCGCAGCATGGGGGCTTGAAGGAAATGAGCACTTGATAAATATTTTCCACAACAAAACACAATTGGTTTCAATGGGATCGTGCTCTGTTTCTCATTAGTTACCCTTCACTTGTTAGACAAGTTCCATATTTCACAGAAACCCCACTGTGATATATATCTATGTGGGGAAGAGCAGCGATCCATTTAACCGCGCGGTTGTTGATGTTTTCAGGCTCCTTCCTTTAAAATATATACATCTGTTTTGCCTCCCTTTCTCATGCCTCACCTTTCCTTCTCCCCTTAAGGAGACACCCGAGAAGAGTTTAAAAGCCAGGGTACCACTCCACCGTCCCTTTTGATGCTGAAGAGGTGCAAGAGGCCCCAAAGCCATTATCACAGCCTTGACAGGGTGCTGTAGTATCAAACCACATACAAAAAAGCACTCAGCTGACACGGGGGGGGCTAACTCTTCTTCCCACCCCACCCCCTACCCACTGCCTTTTCTTCCCCCCACAAGCAGCCTTTTTGTGCTCATTAAATGCAACCTTATCTCTGAAATGACGAGTGCACCTAATCTCGTTTTCTGACAAGCAATTCTGACAGCACCTTCCTTTTGATTCTGAAGACACGTAGCTAGACATATATTAATCTGTCAGTCACAGCCCCCTAGGAAAGACAGGGGTAGGGGAGGCAGGAGGGGGGGAGAGAGAGAGATAGAAAGAAAAAGAGAGAGGAGTATTTGTCAAAATGAGAGACACACACACACAAAAAGGAGACAGTCAGCTCCAGTATAGACAGATCTCTGTGTATTCCGCACACAGATTCAAAACATCAAATCCTGGACCAAAGATGGCCATCATTTATGGGTATTCCATAAGGGAGTTACTGGTCTTGAGGACCATAAGTTTTCCTTCCAGACATTCAGAGCACTAGTTTATGATAGAACTGGAGTCTGGGGGCCCCCAGACATGAATAAACTCTCTGCTTTGCCACATAACACTCAGTTACTTCCAGTTGGGTCAATCGGGCCCATTTGGGTTGAGACACCTTTAGGTTGGGCTGCCTGGAGGCAATGAGTGTTGCATGGGAAAGCTGTCTCACTGGTGTGTATGATGCAGACATCATGCTGGGTGAGCAGCATCCAGCAGGATCGAGCCCTCTGCTCACTAACTGCTAAGCAGAGCACTCAATCCAGAGGGCTGCCCCTTTGCTAGCGTGTGAAGCCGGCCTGAACCCTTCTGTGTTGGGCTTGAGTTTGCAACATCGCCTGTCCCCCTTCCCCTCCTGGCCAATTGTTGAACTTGGGTTTAAAACTAATGAAACAGAAGCCCTATCCCTAAAACTGATTTGGAACCAGATCCAGGCTACATCCTGGATGGGTTGGGTGTTTCCTGGGTCCTGTCAGGGAGGAGACTGTGCGCAGGACTAGTAGTAATGGTTTAGGCAGTGGTGACCTGCAGGAAGGCTTCTGGAGCCAGATCCCAGGGTCCCATTTAGCAGAATAAGCAGGAGGGCCCTCAATACATAGCTCAATTGGTTAGAGCGAGGTGCTGTTAATGCCAAGGTTGCAAGTTCAATCCCTGTGTAGGACAGCTGCATATTCTGCAGCACAGGGGGTTTCACTAAAGGGTCATTGGTTTAAATTCAGTTCTCAACATTTATGTGGCAAGATGTGATTGGGAATATTTTTAATCCCTGTGGAAATTGGGTGTTTTTTTTAAAAAAAATTAAGAGCTTCGGATTACTTCACCTCACCTAGCCTCACCTCAAAGGGCCTCTGCTTCTTTCCAAATATGCCCACCTCACCTTGGGAATCAGGCAAAGCAGTTGTACAGCCCTAGGTCACCCCACACCTTAAAATACATTTTCCTGTCGTCAGGAAACACGGGATCTTTCCCCCTGGGAGCTGTAGTTCATCATCCCACACCAATTTTAAATTCCCAGCACATAACACTTCCCATGATTGTATATCAACGGGGAACAGGTGGAGAGGGTGGCGGAATTCAGGTTTTTGGGAGTGACTATGGATCAGGGCATGACTTGGAGCGCAAATACCACTGCTCTGGTGAAGAAGGCCCAGCAGAGAATTTATTTCCTCAGACTTTTAAAAAAGAACAATCTGAGTGAGAGACTGCTGGTGTCCTTCTACCGAGGCTCCATAGAGAGCATACTTACATACTGTATTTGTGCTTGGTTCTCCAGTTGTACAGCTAGGGAGAGGAAGGTGCTCCAGAAGGTCATAACCACAGCCCAAAGGATTATTGGTCACCCTCTCCCACCTTTGGAAGAACTGTACGGTTCCCGTTGCCTTAGGAAAGCAAACAACATCCTGCAGGATCCATCTCACCCGGGATACAGTCTGTTTGCACTGCTGCCTTCTGGCAGGAGGTATAGAAACATCAAGTCAAGGACAAATAGACTAAAAAACAGTTTCTATCCAAGAGCTGTGGCCTTTTTGAATGCTGTAACTCGATAGTGAGACCTGGGAGTTTGTGATGGGTGTGGGTGTGGTTGGAAGGTGGTTTGTTTGGTTGTTGCTGTTGTTTTGCTTTTGTTGTTTTTAAGGGATGGCATCCAATTTCGTTGCACTTGTGCAATGTTGCACTAGTGTAATGACAATAAAGAATCTATCTATCTATCTATCTATGATTGTTTGGGGGAAGCCATGTTTCTTAAACCTGTTTCAAATATGTGGTGTAGATGTGAAGCACAAAGAGAATCTATTATCCACTGCAAAGCAGTTCCATTTCCCATGTAATGCAAACATTAAGCTCTTGTTCGGTGGTGAAACACAAAGTAGGTCTCCCATCTGCACTCTGATACATTTCCTAAAACAATGCTTTCATGAGAAAGATGGGAACAATTAAAGTTTGCACGGCCACATAATGTAGACCCTGTTAGGGGGTTCGGGGTTCGGTTTTCTTAAGGAGTCAAAACAATCTGATTCTTTGCAGGGCGCACACCCCAGCCAAACTAAAACAGTTTTAAACGTAGAGTTGGAACAAGTCTTGTGAGACTTTGGTGGTTGGAAGTTGGGGGCTCAAGGCAGGAAATTGAGAGCAAAAACATCCCCAACCTATAAGAGGGCCAGATAAGCCTTGCCAATGCAGCACCCTGTTTTCACAGAGGCCAATGGGAAAACCACAAGCAGAACATGGGTGCAACAGCACCCTCCCCACCTGAGGTTCCCTGCAATTGGTACTCAGAGGCATATTGCCTCCAGCAGTGGTGTTTGAATGTGGTTGTCCGAATTCTGGGGCAGATCTCCAGCAAGGCGAGCCCACGACTCTTAAATTTAATAAAGTAATTTAGAATTTATTAAAGTTTACTTGCAGGTTTGCCTTACCCTGTATGTGCCCACTCAGCTACTTCAGTTGTAAGAAATCAATTTCTTTTTGGCAGCACCTACACTTTGGAGGGACGCGGGTGGCGCTGTGGGTTAAACCACTGAGCCTAGGGCTTGCTGATCGGAAGGTTGGCAATTCAAATCTCCGCAACAGGGTGAGCTCCCGTTGCTCGGTCCCTGCTCCTGCCAAGCTAGCAGTTCGAAAGCACATCAGAGTGCAAGTAGATAAATAGGTACCGCTCCGGCGGGAAGGTAAACGGCGTTTCCGTGCGCTGCTCTGGTTCGCCAGAAGCAACTTAGTTATGCTGGCCACATGACCCGGAAGCTGTACACCGGCTCCCTCGGCCAATAAAGCGAGATGAGCACCGCAACCCCAGAGTCGGCCACGACTGGACCTAATGGTCAGGGGTCCCTTAACCTTTACCTTACACTTTGGAACTCCCTGCCTATTGACACCAGGCAAACACTTCCCCTGCACTCTTTTCAGTGCCTGCTTGAAGCATACTTGCTTAGGCAAGCCTATCCGCAGATGTAGATGTGGCTGCAGTTATTTATTCATTTTTACCGGCAATTTAATTTAACTTTAAATATGTTTAATTGCTTTAAACTATTTTTATTGGTTATTTTACCGGCAGTTTAATTTAACTTTAAATATATTTAATTGCTTTAAACTATTTTTATTGGTTATTTTTTATTGTAAACCAGGTTTTACTACACTCAAGCAGTATAAAAATTTTGTTAAATAAATAACTGCACTATACATTTAAAGCAGTATCATACCGCTCAAGAGTCATGTCATGGCTTCCCTCAAAGAATCTTGGGAACTGTAGTTTGCTAGGGGTACTGAGAGTTCTTAGGAGATTCCATTCGCCTCACAGAGTGACAGTTGTCAGAGTGGTTTAATGACAAAACCCTCTTCCCAGGGAACTCAGGGAATTGCAGCTCTGTGAAGGGAATAGGGGCCTATCCATTCTGAAGGAAATCAGCCCCGAGTGCTCACTGGAAGGACAGATCCTGAAGCTGAGGCTCCAATACTTTGGCCACCTCATGAGAAGAGAAGACTCCCTGGAAAAAAACACTGATGTTGGGAAAGATGGAGGGCACAAGGAGAAGGGGACAAGATGGTTGGACAGTGTTCTCGAAGCTACCAGCATGAGTTTGACCAAACTGCGGGAGGCAGTGGAAGACAGGAGTGCCTGGCGTGCTCTGGTCCATGGGGTCACGAAGAGTCAGACATGACTAAATGACTAAACAACAAAACAACAACAAGGGCTCTCTCCCCTAAGGGACATGGATGGCGCTGTGGATTAAACCACAGAGCCTAGGGCTTGCCAAGCAGAAGGTCGGCGGTTTGAATCCCCGTGATGGGGTGAATTCCTGTTGCTCAGTCCCTGCTTCTGCCAACCTAGCAGTTCGAAAGCACATCAAAGTGCAAGTAGATAAATAGGTACCGCTCCGGCGGGAAGGTAAACAGCATTTTCATGTGCTGCTCTGGTTCACCAAAAGTGGCTTAGTCATGCTGGCCACATGACCCGGAAGCTGTACACCGGCTCCCTCGGCCAGTAAAGTGAGATGAACGCTGCAACCCCAGTGTCGTCCGCAACTGGGCCTAATGGTCAGGGGTCCCTTTACCTTTAAGGGCTCTCAGCACCCATCAGGGGTGTCACTGAATCATAGAATTTTAGAGCTGGAAGGTACCCGAAGGGTCATCTAGTCCAACCCCCTGCAATGCAGGAATCACAGCCAAAGCATCCATGACAGATGGGCATCCAACCTCTGCTTTAAAATCTCCCAGGGAGGAGAGTCCAACACTTCTCGTGGGAGTCTGTTCCACTGTCAAACAGTTTTTACTGTCAAAAAGTTTTTCCGTATGTTTAGTTGGAATCTCCTTTCTTGTAATTTGAAGCCATTGGTTCAAGTCCTACCCACCAGAGCAGGAGAAAACAAGCATGCTCCCTCTTCCATGTGACAGCCCTTAAGATATTTGAAGATGGCTATCGTATCTCCTCTCAGTCCCCTCTTTTCCAGGCTAAACATGCCCAGCTCCTTCAAGGCTTGGTTTCCAGGCCCTTGATCATCTTGGTCACCCTCCTCTGTACACATTCCAGCTTGTCAACATCCTTCCTAAATTTTGGTGCCCAGAATTGGACACAGTGTTCCAGGTGTGTTCTGCCCAAGGCAGAATAGAGTAATCCTATTACTTTCTTTGATCTGGACACTATACGTACTTCTGGTGATGCATCCTAGAATGGTGTTTGGGTCAACTTGAATAAAATATGGAGGATGGGGAGGTAAACCATATGCCGTGTAATTGAACACATGTTGGGGCATTCCCACACCATTTGAATGGCAATGCCCATCAACTTGGGGGGGCAGCCCCTCAACTATTTTATGGGGGGGGCAAAGGGACCACAGCCCCTAGGAATTGGCTCCTATGGCACCCATAGAAAACTCTAGTTCCCAGGATTCATTGGTGTGTTGGGTGGCGGGGAAACCCAGAGTGTTCACGTGGTATTGTAGTGCTTTAAATGTAAAGTGTAGATGTGACAGCCTGGAGTGCTCAGTTGGGCAGAGCATGGTGCTGATAATGCCATGGATGCAGGTTTTACCCCCGTTTGTGACAGCTGCATATTCCTGCTTTGCGGGGGGGGGGGTTGGACTAGATGATCCTCAGGGTCCCTTCCAGTTCTTTGATGTACGTGGCCTTAGGTGCTTTTTGACTCAAAGACACTTGGGGTGTATCACTTCACTTCCTCAACCCACTTCTCCGGCTTGGGGGGCCGTTCTGCTAAATTATTTTCAGGGATTCGTCGCGGGGAGATTTTCTGCCACGCGGGCGCCAGCTGCCTTACAGTCATCCCGCCGGGAGCTGTTTCCAACGAAACTCCGGGCTGCAGCCGGACTGGGGAGGCGCGCGGCGCAGCCAAGCGGCGGAGGCGGGGAAGCGGGAGGCGGAGCCTGCGCCGGGGCGGAGCGGGCGGGCGAGGCGGCGCTGCTGGCTGGCGGTGGGAAAGCAGCCGTGCCAGATTGCGGAGCCGTCGGAGGGAGCGAGCGCGCGGCAGCCGGCGGACAGGCGCTGCTTTTTCCTCGGCGGCTTCTGCTCCGGAGCCCCAGGCCGTCCGGGGAGGGGGGAGCCTTCGCTTTGGGCCACGCTTTTGGACTTTCTGGATTATGGGATCGTTTCGCTGCCGGCGCGCCTCGCTGTCCATGGAATTCACTTGAAGCTGGGAGGGGGGCAGCTTGGAGAGGCGCTTTGTGTGCGCGAACAAGAGGCGGTGGATCTGCGAGCTCCCCGGCACCCTTTTCTCTTCCCTTCTGGAGGAGGAGAGGCAACCACACGGGAACAGTCGACGCCGCCGACGCCGCCGTCTTTGGGCGCCCGGAGCCTCTCCAAAGCGCGCGGTGCCAAAAGGGGTTCTTTGCGCCCTGGGCGCACATGCTTCCCTTTCTCTTGCCGGCTGGAATCTCCCAGCACGGCCCCTGATTTCCACCCCAGCCCCTCCTCTTCCTTAGCCGCTTTAGCCCTTCGGCGGCTTCTTCTTCCTCCCTAACCACCGAAGGACCGGCGATTACGCCCCCCACCCCACCCCGTAAAGCCACTCCGTCGCAACAACTCTTCCTCCCGGAATGGCCGTGCACTCTGGAAGACCTACAACAAGGAAAGGCTCGCTCTTGGATGGAATAGTTTGGTTTTTCTTTTGGGAATAAGCGTTTCTTCTGAGCAGACGGATCCGAGTTTGTCGGAGAATCAATCTCCACCACGCCCCTCTAAAAAACAAAACAAAACACCATGAACTTGGGGGCTGTCAATTGGGGTTAACCCTTTGCGCGATCAGGTAAATGGCCTCATGCAATTGCGCTCGGGGCAGAATTTGAACGACCCGCTAGGTGTGGTGCGTTTCTGTGTATCTGTGTGGATTGTACCTTTGCTTTCTTTCACGCACCGTTTGTGTCTGGTGAGAGGGAGGCTTACTTGGTTTAGTACAATTTGTGTGTGTGTGTGTGTGTGTGTATGGGGGCAGCGGCTTCCTGCATTGAAAGTTGCCCCCCAGACCTGCCACAAACCATGGTCTTGCGGAAGCTGTTGTTCCTGTGTTTCTCTCCCTTGTTTTCTTCTTGGAATCAGAATTCCTTGTGGCTAGCTCGCAGTCCACGCTGAAATGGCGCAAGTTGAAAGGATGGGGGATGTGCCCTTTTGCCCACCACCCTCAAGAAAAATATTCGTGGTGGTGGGGAGTGCTGGGCAGGTTTGTCCCACAGCCCCAAGCCTGTCATATCACCTCTGTCCCTTCCTCATCTAAAAGAAAACAAAGCCAACCCAATCCATCAGCGCAGAAGAGGGTGTCCTCTTCCGTTGGGAAAACAACAACAACAACCCGTTTGCTCTTGGAAGTCTGTTTGGGAACAGTGTTCCGGTATCTGGAGGGCTCTTGTTGAATAGATGAGCGAACAGTTTCCATGTCCTGGCTTACTGGCTTTTAAAATAATTGAAGGGAGACGCTTAATTTCTTGCTCTGTCCTGTTGTGCTTGAGCGTGGAACCTGGATTGGGAAGGTTTCGGAGACGGAATGAGTTTGACATCCGCAAATCTCTCTCTCTCTCCGTGATGGGCTTGGTGGTGTTTTCCTTTGGGTGAACTGTCCCCACCCTCAGTGTATATGGCATGCAGATCCTCATTATGATACCATATTGCTGCTGTTACATCCTGACTGAGGCTAGGCTGGCGTTGTGCATAAGGAATTAACTCCAAAGTGGTCCCCCTTCTTTCCTTTTCACTGGTGCTTGCCTATGGAAGGTACATAGCAATAAATAAATAAAGCGCTGTTGCACTCCCACCCAAAATAGTATTTCTCTTGCATCTCCACATAGCCCGTTAAGCACACTACTTTGTTATGGGGTGATCTCACTGCAGGCTTTCCTGCCGGGTGTGGGCACCTCTTTTCAAAATTTAGTTCATGGCTTTTCTTTCTTGCTGTTCCTCAGACCTGCTTTGATTTCAGCCAAGTTGCCTTATTGTCTGTTTTTCAGACCATGCCTGGACAATCCCCCTGGCACAGCGAAAAAGGGGTTGTTGTGGTTGCTGCTGCTGCTGCTACTTACGCCTTTTATCTTGCTTTACCTCCAAGAAATCCAGGGGGACACACAAAACACGCATTTCCTGTTGCTCCCTTCCCAGTCCTCACGATACCCCTGTGAGGTAGGTGAGGTTGAAAGAGAGGTACTGGCTGACCCAAGGTCTCCCAGTAAGCTTTGTGACTGAACAGTGATTTGAACCAAGGTCAAAATGTTCTCTTCCATACACCACAATGGCCTTCTTTTTTGACATTCACTTGGGCTGTGTGGATGGGTCATTTTCTCTCTCCAGAGACTGGATTATGGTATGGTAAAGTACCATCACCCTCAATATGTTGGCGTCCTTGCAGTGGTCTTGCAGTGAGATATATATACATATATCTCCTGACCTGCTGTGGGTCTCTTGGACCAGATATATGTCCACAGAACATGTTGTATGCCTTCTTTCGGGTCTCTAAAAACAACCAGAACTTCCATTGTCTCTGCTTTGCCTCCATCTGTGTGGTGTCGGAAGAATGGGGTGTCTGAGGAACGGAGAGGCTGCTTTCTTGCTCTCTGGGATGATGGTTAGGTTTGTGAAAAAATAGATCCCTGGGTTGGGAGGATGAATGGAAAAGCAGCTGGGTGTTAAACCTCCCCCCCTCCCCGTCCCCGTCCCCGTCTTGTGCTCATGGGCCGAGAGCAGGGAAAGAGGATCTCTGCGCACTCAGCTAATAGGTTGCAGCGTGCAGAGTCTCTGTTCTGCGAGGGCAGGCTTTCCTTGATGCAAAGCAGTCTCTCGGCCCCTAATTATGGCTTGGAGGATTCTCTCTCTCCCCCCCCCCCTTTAGGCGGGAGGTGGCTTGCGGTGGCTGGATCCCGCTTTCAAAAAGCCTTTCATGTCAGAGCTGATGTTTTTGCAAGTGCCTGGCCTTGGCTCATGCCAAGAAAGCAAAGCGCCAACCCCTTTTCTGTCTGGACAGGAAATATTTTTTGAGTAATACATCCCCCTGTATGGCAATAAATTCCTTGATGGAAGAGAGGAGGAACTGATTTTCCTTAGCCTGGAGGTTTGCTGACTTTTAACGTTTGGAGTCCAAGGGGAATGAAGGAGGGGGGTGCTTGGGAGCTAAAAGGTTTAACCTTAAAGGCAAGGAGAAAATGAAAGAGGGAGGGAGGGAGATGGTGGCTCCCTCCCCAAACTCATCTTTGTCCACACAATGTCTGTAGCCAGAAGAGCTGATGAGGCTTTTGTCAAAAGCGGGATTGGATTGAAGGCACTGCTGGGGGAGCAAGGGCCATAGCTTGGGGGTAGAACATCTGCCCCACATGAAGGAGGTCCCGGTTCAATCACCAGCATCTCCAGGTAGGACTGGGAGAGAGTCTGAAATCCTGGAGAGCTGCTGCCAGTCTGTGTAAGCAGCACTGAGCCAGATGGAGCCAATAGTCTGACTTAGGATGAGGCAGAGTCTTACGTTCCTTATCTCTATCTGTCGAGAGACTTGCTTGTCAAAATGTATTTGAACTTGGTGTTAGCGCATCTGAACACACTTGGCTCCCCAATGGCAAACAAGCGGGGTCCACGTTTTCCATCGCCTTTTGAAAGAAGGCCTTGAGAAGAAATGAAATTAAAGGGTCCCCCTCCTGCCACCTTGCAAAAGAGGCCCCGTTTATTGGTCATGAAATCCTACCCGTGTCAGAATCATAATTTCCCATCTGGAAAAAATGGCCTTTGATAAATGGAACTTTGCAGATCCCATTGCCTGTTCCTCTCCTGGAGAGAGTAAATTTCCTCCTCCTGCTGCTAATAAATTGATTTCCTGCCCATCATCCCCCATGCCTCTCCCTATTTATTTATTTTTGTATATAAAAAACTTCAGTTCATTTGAAAGTGGGACCCATTTGACACCTTCTTATCTTGGCTTTTCCAGCTTCTCTTTGCTGAAGAAAATAGGAAATCATTCAGTATAAAAGGACAGAGGTTTGCACTCTGCAATTTGACTAAAGGAGGAAATGAATCGGATCATTTGTAAGGAAGGCCCCAAATGCCTCCTGTCCCCCACCCCCTAAATAGTCCAAACAAAAGTTCAAGGCATGTGTCCTCTTTCCTCTCAGGTGTTCTTTCACCTCAATAATTTATTTCTTAAATGGTGTTGGGGAGCATGCTACTAAAAGTCGATAAGACTCTGAGCGCAATGTTGACGGAATATCTATTTTGTGTTGTGTTGTGATTTGCAAACATCCCAAGCAACCTCAGCAGTGGTATAGTGAAAGGGTTTCTGTCAGAGACTGCAGGAGTCTTCCATAGATAAATGATGTTTTTCTTAATTATTTGCTGTCATCGCAAACATGAGGGAGCTTTCCCCCCCTCCCCGAAGTAGGGTGGATGTGTTAAAGGCAAATTACCTTGTGCATTCAAAGTATCAAAATACTGTAACATAGTGTTTACGATAATAAACCTTCCTTTAAACTATTGAAAGTTGCAAATTAAATAGGGGAGGAATGAGCACACAACATGCTCTTAAAGCATTGTTTTGGATCTCTGGGGAAGATCTGGATTCGAACGCATGGCAGCGGGTGAAGCCAGTGTGGAAAGCTATTCTTTTGCACCACAGATCCGGTTGAATGGCAAGGTTAGGAAAGCAATGAGGAACCTCTCAAACTGGGTGAAACTGGGTGACTCCTCTCCTCTTGAAGGCAAACTTCTCTCTGGTTGATTTGCTTGGCTGTTCCGTAGGATGAATCTGTCTGCAGGTAATACACCCAACATTTGTAATGGGGGTTGGAATGTATTTTGTATTGCTGTGTCCTAAACACAAGGAGTTTTAATCTGCTGAAATCACTTCAGAATACTGGGACTAAAGCCTTAAAAACAACAACACACCAAATGAAGATTGACTAGTAAATAAAAACATTTTTGGTCTTTTCGGTAGGCTTTTCAATGATAAAGGATGCTATTCTGTGTAAATTTATTTCAGTGTAATCCCTGTTAGAACTTACCTATAAATTAACATGTGTAGGGTCAGCTGTAGAAACAAATAGCTAGTATTCCTGATGTTCACAAATGTATGAGTGTGGCTTTAATTTCTTCATACGCTACATATTAACGTTCAATTTAACTTACCATTTATCCATTGTTTGCAGATGCATAGAGCACAAATAGCTGGCTTTTGTCGAGTTCTTAATTTGTTTTTCACATGCACAAAGCTTTCTCTTTCTCTCACACTAATTGCTAGCAGGAAATCTTAATGGCTGGAATGGCATCTTTTCCCACTCATGAAAGCAATTTCCTATCCTATGAGCATATAGATGGTGGATCTTGACTGCAGCTATGCTTGTGAATCTCTTAGGCTTTGGATCATAATCTGGCGGCCGCAGAAGCCGTTAAATCTGAGCCCCACAATATACTACTCCCTGTCATATTTTGCATTAGTAAACATGTTCCATGGGTGAAATAAGAGGGTTCAAATGAGAAGGCAATTGTGAATTACAAGACTGGTTAGAAAGAAAGACTATATTCCTGTGGCTACAACTGTGGGAGCCTGCCATTTGGTGTGTACGCTTATTCTGCTGAAGAGAGCGGGACTCACTTTCAGAAAACATGCATAGGATTGCACTATGAAAGGGCTAGTCAGTGTGCTGTCTGGATTCCAACTCTTGCCAGTCCCAAGCAACATGGCTAATGGTCAGCGATGCCGGTCGTGGCTGAAGCTGCTGGGAATTATAGTCAAAACATTTACTGAGCACCAGGTTGGGGAAGACTGTGCTAACAAATTAGCTGGATGCCTGTCGTTTGGCAAAATATCCTAAAACGTGTGCGTTTGCGTATAGATTTGCTCAATGGAGACTGCTTTTCTCTTTTTATTGGGGGGGCGGCGTTGCTTTTCAGGAAGTCTTTAGAGAGATTTAAGAGGTAAGATTAGTGTTCAGGTGGCTTCCAGTCTGCTTGTATAATGTCGAACAGCAAATGAGCGCTCTTGTAAACAAAGCTCCGGAATGGCTGATTAAAACCATTCGTATTTTATTTCAAATTTGGCATCATGACTAAGAAACACACGCAATAGTATTTTTATTGTTATAACAGTAGTTATCAATTCAAGTGAGAAAAGTGGTTTTTCATCCTGCTTATTTTGTCCAAGATTAATGCATCATCGAGACAGTGGCAACGATCTGCGGCTTGGTCTGATAAAACATCCCACAGCAGTGATGGGTGTGCACAGCGATGTGATGTGCAGACGTTCTGAAATGTTCCAAGTTTGGTTAATGAACAGGTACTAAGGCAGAGATGGGAAAGCCATTGCTTTCCTATCGTTGGCCTAAGATGTCTTAAAGGAAGTCAAGGAGTTTGTATGGAGAACCCGTTGTGGTTGTTTGTGAGATCAGATTATCATCGGCGTGGAAATTTAAATCTGCGCTCAGTTGTGAGCAGGCTAAACATGCCTCTGTTTAACCTACTTCAGAGGGTGTGCCTTCAGATGGATAGCTTCCTGTATGCCTTCTCAGGTCTGCTTGGAGGGAACGGGATACAAATGATTATTGCCATATCTCTCTCAGATTGCAATGTGGTTTGTAATTGCTTAGAGTTCGTATTGTATTGAGAAAATACACACACACAATATATATGTTTGTGTGTGCGTGCATGTTGCTGCTGATTTGAATATGCAACAATTAAAAACAGACCTGCAGAAATATTCAGCGTTCTCTCCCTAAACCCCAGAAAACACAGCCAGATCTACTGTAGGAATTAAGACATGGCCAAATAGCACCATCTTCTGGACATTTAGGATTTGAGATCCATATTTCACTCTCCTCCACCAAAATTTATTTCTGTCCATAGCTGTTAATTTTTCCCTTTTCTTGCGAAGAATCCTATTCGGAATAAGGGAATTTCCATTAAAAAAAAAGGGAAACGTTGACAGCTATGTTTCTGTCTGTGACTTAAAATCTCTTTTTTGTGCCCTTGGAGTGTAAAACAATAAATATCCCCCCTCTACACTACCTTCATGTTGGTATATACTTGACTTAATGATCTAATGTGTATTTCTTTTCCATTGTTTTTTAGGTCTCCGACTCCTGTTCTGAAAAGTTGTTCAACACTGTTGCGAACAAAGGTAAGAGTATAATCTTCCCAGATCTGATTCCAGGCCTGCCTGCCTGCTGCATCACATCTTTGTATGTGCAGTCACAAATTAAACCAAAGGTTTTGTGCTCAGAATCTCCAGTATTTCCTGAGACTCTCCCAGCTGTTTGATATTTTTGAGCTATTCTGCCGAAAAAGTATTTTTAAAAAAAGCGTTAGAAATCTACACCATACACCAGCACCACACATATATTTTAAACACGATGGTGCCACTATAACAGTCATGCCCCCCCCCTGCAAAAAAGGCATCATGGAAGCTGTAACATTATTAGGAGGCCCCTATCCCCCTCAGCGCCTAGGGCTTGCCGATCGAAAGGTCGGCGGTTCGAATCCCCGCGGCGGGGTGCGCTCCCGCTGCTCGGTCCCAGCGCCTGCCCACCTAGCAGTTCGAAAGCACCCCCGGGTGCAAGTAGATAAATAGGTACCGCTTACCAGCGGGAAGGTAAACGGCGTTCCGTGTGCGGCTCTGGCTCGCCAGAGCAGCGTTGTCACGCTGGCCACGTGACCCGGAAGTGTCTGCGGACAGCGCTGGCCCCCGGCCAATAGATGTGAGATGGGCGCACAAACCCCAGAGTCTGTCAAGACTGGCCCGTTCGGGCAGGGGTACCTTTACCTTTACCTTTACCTTTATCCCCCTCTTAGGAACGCGGGTGGCGCTGTGGGTTAAACCACAGAGCCTAGGACTTGCTGATCAGAAGGTTGGCGATTCGAATCCCCGTGATGGGGTGAGCTCCCATTGCTTGGTCCCTGCTCCTGCCAACCTAGCAGTTCGAAAGCACGTCAAAGTACAAGTAGATAAATAGGTACCGCTCCAGCGGGAAGGTAAAGGGCGTTTCAATGCGCTGCTCTGGTTCACCAGAAGCGGCTTAGTCATGCTGGCCACATGACCCAGAAGCTGTACGCCGGCTCCCTCGGCCAATAAAGCGAGATGAGCGCCGCAACCCCAGAGTCGGCCACGACTGGACCTAATGGTCAGGGGTCCCTTTACCTTTTTATCCCCCTCATAGAGCTGCGATTCCCAGAGTTCCCTGGGAAGAGGGATTGTTAAACCACTCTGGGAATTGTAGTTCTGTGAGAGAAATAGGGGGTCTCCTAGAAACTCAGCACCCTTAAGAAACTACAGTTCCCAGCTGTGACTGTTAAAGTGGGTATCATAGTGCTTTTAATGTATGGTGTGCTTAGGCCAGGCATGAATTCATAATATATTCAAAAACAGCATTAAAAAGGCTTCAGTTTTGAGCTCATTTCAATAACGTGTCGATTCGGGGAATGTTTAAATATGCTTTGCCTCTTGATTGGCTTGTGTGATGGCTACAGAATTATGAATAGCCAGTTTGTAGGGCAGGCAGTTACTGTTACATGATACCTGGAATGTGTGTGGCAGCAGTTGTTACCTGCAGCTTTGTCTGGTGGGATCAATCAATAAGAGGCAGGCAGAAACACAGGTTTAGCAAATGCATTGTTTCATTAATTCCTACCAAATGTTTGTGTTTATAATGGAGATCATAGCAAGCATTGCAGAGGTGCTTTGTGGGGTCAGAATATTGCATGCAGTGTTCTGATTTCTGATTATGATAGTCTGGAGGCTGGTAAGTTGGTTAATTCATGTGGTGAGACTCCTTTTAACCTCTGGTTTTCTCATCTCTCGTGGATTTTGTTGAGCAAACGAAGTAGCATAGAGAGGGCATTCTTTCGCAGAGTATTGTATCCTGGAAAAGCCTGGCAGCCTTTGTAGAGGTGGGGCTGCATCTTAATGGTGGAATGCTTTGCTTGATCCCTGGTAGCTCCAGTTTAAAAGGATCAGGTGATGCAAAGGGCCACATAAAACAAAACACAGGAGAGCTGTGGGCAGTTGAAGTAGACACGATGCCCATATTCTACTCTAGGTGAACCACTGACCTGTCTCAGTAGAAAGCGGATTCATACCTTGAGATGCTTATACAGGCAATGCCAGGAACAGCGAATGCGCAATTTATTTAAGGGCAGAATAAGCTTAGTTTATATACTTAAAACTGCCGAAGCCAAGTGGAAACATCTTCTTCTTTTTGGCGAGAAGTTCCTCTTCTTCACCTTTAACTTTGGGCAGGTCATGCTTCATCATATCATCCTCTCAGATACCCCTAAACTGCTCTTGGTTTTGAACCTGTTAGTTACTGAACTAGGGCAGAAGCATAAATGAATGATCGTTGTATGGTAGATAAGAACTAGTCACTCCTACAGAGAAACTGCCACCGATACAGGATGTAAACAAGGAGCAATGCATGTGTTGTGCTCATTCGACATCATCATCATCATCATCATTATTACTATTAGGGTGTCTGATGGGGAATTTGCGCAGTTGCAAGATCTGCTTGAAGAAAACCCTGGGCTTTCATTGCCTTTGTGTTGAAGGACTTTGTCCATAAATTTTAAGCAACATGTCGTTTCTTTGCAAAATGGTACAAAAATGTACTTTGGGTTATTGGTGTGTGTGAGAGTGTTGAAAAATGTAATTATAACCCTTCAGCTATCACAGACCTTGAAAACCATAACACAACCACAGATATTTCTTATCTTCATATTTGGGGGTGATGGGGATTGCAATTAAAAACATCCTGGCATTCGTGTGGAGGCAGGTGTAGAGTCTTACTGCAGATACGTTCATATATATATATATATATATATATATATATATATATATATATGCTTTCGTAGATTTTCACGGGTATAGGAATGCAGGTTTTGGTGTCTTCGGGTGTCTTCCCGTGTAAGAGTCGGGGTGTCTGTGCGACGTTTCGACGAGGTCTCACTCGTCATCTTCAGGCTGGTGCTTTCGGCTTCTTGTTACTGGAACAGAGCAGAGTCTGGTGTTTGAGTTCCTATAAATACTGTTGAGGGGTGTGGTGTATAGCCTCCAACGTTCTGGGTAGAGAGGAAGTTCCTAGATTAGTGTGCCTTTTCTTCTTTTGTTCCTTAATTACTTGAGGGATATCTTGGGTGATTTCATGAGTGATATTCTGAATATCACTGGGTGGGTCATTAATTACTTGAGGTATGATTACTTGAGAATAATCATGGAAGCCATCGAGATAGAGAAACACCCTCACAACATGAACAAGCGTGACGACACGTCCCGCCTGCCAGACATCTGGAAATTAGCCCTCCCCACAAAAACCGACACCAGAACCAGAGGCACACAGAACGCCGTCACCAATCAACCACACCAGACCCAAACCCAGACCCTCTCCACAGACATATTACAGACTCCATCCAGCAACCAAACTATAGTGGCACCTCCGGATGCTGCACCCCCCTGCAATCCCTACACAGATCTGGCTGGCACAAGGCACAAAACCATAGCTCGCCCCTATACACGAAGCCAAGCCAGAGCACAACTAAATGCAGCACAGCCATCTTCTCAGAAAAACTCTTCACAAGCTCAAGAGGTCAAGACACGAGAGCTTTAGCAACTAATCTACACTTAATGACCCACCCAGTGATATTCAGAATATCACTCATGAAATCACCCAAGATATCCCTCAAGTAATTAATGACCCACCCAGTGATATTCAGAATATCACTCATGAAATCACCCAAGATATCCCTCAAGTAATTAAGGAACAAAAGAAGAAAAGGCACACTAATCTAGGAACTTCCTCTCTACCCAGAACGTTGGAGGCTATACACCACACCCCTCAACAGTATTTATAGGAACTCAAACACCAGACTCTGCTCTGTTCCAGTAACAAGAAGCCGAAAGCACCAGCCTGAAGATGACGAGTGAGACCTCGTCGAAACGTCGCACAGACACCCCGACTCTTACACGGGAAGACACCCGAAGACACCAAAACCTGCATATATATATATATATATCAATCATTCTGTAATTTGTGACCATGAGCTATTTGGGCTTTTTCAACACACACACCACTTGCTTCTGAGGTGATATGTAAGTATTTCTGTGCAACAGAGCACATGGTCTTAATTGCAGTTGCTCTTCTCTCATGGATCATATGTCAGCCTTTTCAACACTACGGTTCCTTTCTCTCCCTCCCACTTTCACACGCCCCCCCCCCCCCAGTCAAAAGGCCAAACCCTGTATTCAGTCATAGGTACTTGGAGATGGGAGAGGGGTCTGCAAAATTTAGCTCAGCTTATTAGCCCTAATGTTCTCGCAGATGCTCCTGATTGGGGAAAGGGGTAAAGCTCCGTGGTAGAGCATCAGCCTGGCCCCATCAGTATTATTTATTAAATTTCTATATTGCACTTCATCCAAAGATCACAGAGGGCGGTTTACGATATAAACCCCCCCAGATACATACCATAATAACAAATAAGAATGATACCCCCTGTGCATGGATGGTTCAAGCTCTGGCATCTCCAGTTTGGACTTGAAATATCCCCTGCCTCCAAGAATGGTGTAGGAATGCAGGATTGTGCTAGGTGCGTGGAACCTACAAGAGTAGGTTGGCACTGCTGATGGTCATGATGACTGGGTTGGGGAAGCTTGGTCAGAACAGAAATGAAAAGGGCTTTTGGTTTCCAGAATAGCTTGAGAACCATGGATGGATGCTTGGCTTTCTAAATATTCTCTCTCCATGAGAGGTATGGGGGTGTGTGGCACCTTCTCCATGGGGGCTCCCTGTTTTTGGATTTCTCTCCCTGGCAAGACACACCTGGCGCCATTGCTACCTGTTTTTAGACACCAGGCAACAACACTTTTATTTACACAGGCCTTTGGGTCTTAATATTCTCCTTATGTTTTAGCGGGGTCAAGTTGAGTTGGATCTTCTTTCATATACATATTTTACATACAGTTGTTCCTTCTCTTGTTTTCTTAAGTTCCTTTGAGTTTACCTTTCAAGGGGTGGGGGTGGCAAGATGAATGCTTCATTGACACGGAAATCTAATTATTTCTTGATTTAAGTCATTATCCCTCTCAAGTATCCAATCGCAACACTATGCATACCTCTGTAAAACTCCAGTGGAATGGACGGGTCTTGCTTCCTGGCTAAAACAAATGTGGGTTAGCAAACAGATCAGTTCATTGTTAGGAGTATGCAAGGGGGAAAGCTTTTTTTATTTTAACACCGTCACTTTCTACTATTTAGATACTGGTCTTCTGGCGCTATTATATGTGATCCATATTTCTTACTGGCATATTTTTAAAGAGTGACTACGTTGTGATGGATTTATTTTATTTTATTTTTTGTTCTCGTACATGATTCATACTGCTTACTGGCTTATTTTTAATGTGTAGCTTGTGTTTTGCGATGGATTATTCTGTGTGCACTCCCGCCTCCCCCTCCCTGGCCAGTGTCTCTCTCTAGCCTTAGGAATAGATGCAAGGCTTAATGCTCAAGCCCACTCATTAGGTCTGTGATCCTCTTGGCAATTACGCTGCTCCTTCTGAAATGACTTTGATGTATATTGAATTATATCTATTTTTAATTGCATAATGGAGCACTGGTCCTGTTTCATGTATTAGCATCCCTTTGAAGTTCTGAACTAAGGGATTTCCCCCTCCCTACCCCTTTTTAGAGGGATGGGGGAGATAGAGGGGGGGAGCTAAATAGATTTATTTGTCTTGGCATACACAGATGAGCTTCTTCTTACATTGAGAAGAGGTCAAAATTGCGGATGGCAAGTGGGGTGGGTGGGAAGGCTGTATTTGTTCAAACAGGTCAAATCTCCCCACTCTATGCCCCCCCCAGTAAACATGCTGAGTGCATCTCTATTTTGCTAATGCCTTCTTTTGAGTGTGTGGAATGCAAGGATGCCTGATCTTGAGAAAGGAGTCAAACAGAAATGGAAGCCACATTTCGGAGGAAGAGACAGTGACCAGGGAGAAGGCGCTGCTCTCCTTCAGACGAAGAACAGGCAGTGATGGATAAAGGGGGGGCACGTTTTCCCCTTTCTCCTTTCTTCCCCCTTTCTCCTTATTCTCTCCCCCACCCCACCTCAGCTTCTTATTTTGTTTACTTACTTAGTTTGATTCATGCCATCTCTTTGTTTGTGAATGAACCTCACATTGACAGGGGAGACTTGCTTCTCCCGGGCCTTTTGGGGTTTGTGCTGGGGTGATTTAGTTCCCATGAAAGGATTAAGGATTCCTTTGTGTCAGCCTAAAGTCAACACGAGTTCTTTCTTTGCCTTTTGCTTGGGAAGCTGTACACAAGTAAGCTTCTTTCTTTCTTTCTTTCTTTCTTTCTTTCTTTCTTTCTTTGCCAATGGCAGATTACGATTTTGCTCCTGATTTCCATCGAAATGGTGACTTTTCTTCTCGGCTGCCAGAATTTCCATCTTTGTGCCATTAGCTAATTCCTGTTGGGTACATGAATGACCAGGAAAGAATCCATGAAAATCCAGGTGCTTCAAAGCCAGGCTGACTCCATTTTTACTACCAAGCGAGATTAAGAGGAGAGAGAGTGGCTCCCCCCTTTTTTCCAAAGCATAAGGGAGCAGTTTTGTTGTAAAGGATTAGAATTCCAGCTGTCAGGAAGCAAACCCAGGGAGAGGAGAGATGTGCTTCTTCTTGCCTTCCATGGGTAATTGCTTCCAGGTAGGTGTAGGGGCTTGGAATGGGGTAGATATTTGTCTTGCAGTTTTCAGCTCTCTTTCTCTCTCTTCTCCTATCCCCTGTCTACATATTGCATGGAGAAGCTTGCAGTTTGTGTTTGAAATTCAAGGCCTCTTTGAGTTAGCTTTTATGTCCAGAGGTAAGTAAAACAGCCACAGGAGAGATCACATTTGCTATGGGTGTTTAATGAGAGTACAAGTCTTTGTTCTTTGTCTTTTCTTGACTGATGGCTTAAGTATGCATCTCTTTCTGCTTTAGTTCATAGTAACATAAGAAATGCAATGGTCCGTCTAACTCAGAACTGCCTACGCCAGGAGTGGTGGCTAACCTTCAGGTGTTGTTGGACTGAAACATACCTAGTCTATCACATACGTACAGTGCTCAAAAGCTTAAATTGGCTATCCCTATGCTTTCCAGCCAGCTTCAAGGTTCTCATATTAATTTATAGGGCCCTTAGCAACTTAGCTGCAGGATACTTTGGGAACAAGCTTATATCCCTGCTTCGTCTTTGAGGGAGTCACTGTTAGTGGTCCTCCATGGCTCATTTCCACCAGGAGCTGTGCTGCATTCAGTATTGTACGTCCAGTTTTATGAAACTCCTTCCAGGTGAACTGCTAGCACCTACTGAATGCCTTTTCAAAATCATTATCCCAGCAGACATTTTAACTGAAGTCTGATCTTACAATTATAGCTGGTTTTTGTTTGCATCGTACCGAGTTTCTTGTATGCCACTTAAATACCATCGTAATTAAGTGGTATATAAATTGTCAACATAAATCACCTCCCATCATCCCTGGCCAGTGGCCAAGCTGACTAGGGCTGATCAGAGTTGTCCAACAACATCTGGGGAGCCATGGGTTAGCCATTCCTGGTGGTTGCTCACTGTGTTTGCCTCTATATAGTTCTATCCTTATTTCAGACATCGTGATACTTTGATGTATTGTGATGTTTAGCTGGTAGTACATCATGATGTTGAAAACCAGATGTTGCCCAGCTCTACTCACTGGCAGTATCTCTCCAACATTGCAGAAGGGTCTCTGTGCTGTGCTGAAACATACCTTCCAATACCTGCGAGTTTTCTTACCCTTGTTCAGCCTAAACTTCAGAATGTCTTTAGAATTTCATCAGGTGTGGGGTTTTGCTTACAAAGTTGTCCCTCCTTCCTAAGTTAAAAACAAACCCAACCTTTTTTCCACAGTGGCCAACCAGATGCATGTGAGAAGCTAGAGAGGTCTTCTACCAAGTGCCTGAGATCGGTGTGTTCACTGATTTTGTTTTTAAGGGAAGTTCTTCCTTTTATCCCCACCTGCAGTGTATAATCTCTGTACATTGTCTGCAGCCTTTTATACAGCTTGCCTAGTTATATTGTTGTTAATATGATTTGCTGAAGCTGTTATTCTTCTGGATTAAGGGTCACCTTGTAATAATATTATATATAGTATATTGTAATAGTAATACGTAGACAACATTATCCTCAGTACATTTAGCGGCTATGGTGCCAACTGGGAAGTCTGTCATCAGGGGCCTGCAATTCAATATTTAAAATGTAGCTTGTTCCTCTAGTCTGAACCAGAGACTTTGCATGGAAATTTGACACTTGGGGCATCCTTCAAGGTTTTGATCCAAATCATGTGGTGTCACTTTTCTTTGGCGTAATTGAGTTCAAGTGCAGTGTCTCCGAAGCTGAAATAAACACCCTTCGATGTTTCAGACAGTTAAAGTGCAAAGCTCATGCATTTTAAATAAATAACTGGAGAGCAGTCTCTTAAACTGACAGCTCTGCTCTCAACTGGGTGAAGTTTTCGGTCTGTGCGCTGGAGTGCAGTTTCCCTTTGATTGAGAGCGTGTTTTGGTTGTGCTAGGGCTTTCTAAATGTTCGGCTTATGTTTACAGGAGGTTCATGTAAACTTTATGAATCCTTCTGCCCTGGTACATCAGCCATCTGTTAGCAAGATGCATATTCCAGCTGAAAGACAGAGAGCATTGTGCTGAAGTGGGGGGATCTTGTAGGGTTTGGATGTGTTTGAATACTTCTTGCTGGAGGGGGTGACTATAGAAGAAGAGGATTGTTGCCATCATGTTCTACTGTGGGCCTGCTAGAAACCTCTGTCTCACCGCTATTTGATGCTGGGCTAGACAGACTTTTGGTTTGATCCAGCTCTTACTTGGGCTCAGTCCAAACTTGTGGGAACAGTCTAGCTCTTTTGGCTATGGTTTCAAACAGTGTTAGAAATTAGCCAGGCGCCAGGTGCATTTTGCATGAATCCAGTTGGGACCACGTAGAGATCTCTGGATGCCAGGTTGACGACTGACAACTTCATTTTGCTGACTCCTCCAGCTTTCTTAAGCAGGCAAGCAGAAGAGCTTATTTATTGCTTTTCTATTCCACCTTTTTCTCCAAGAAGTGTATGGTACACCCCCGCCTCAGCTGACCCCTACAATGACCCTGTCAGGGAGGTTAAGAGGCTGTGACTGACTCCAGGGTCACCCAGTGAACTTCATGACTGAGGGGGGATTTGAACCCTGATCTCCCAGGTCCTATTCTGACACTCCATCCATTATACCAAACGGGCTTCTAAGAGTTCTTCTGCTTTTGGCCAACTCTATAAATTCAGTAGATAAATATGGGAAAGCCAAATGTCAAGGATGTGAAATATTTTCCTTTTAATTCCTTTGAATTTGTTTGATTCTGGATTGTTTTATTAAATGTTTTAATTTGTTGTAAACAGCTTTGAGATTTTTTTCTGTAAAGTATAAAGTAATAATAGAAATGAATAGCAATAAATTTCATTGTTAGAAAAGGGTGCCTAGACATTCCACTGCAGCGACCATAACCCAGGTTTAAGGTGCCATGTTGCGATTAGCTGATATATACAGTATCTGAATTTCTAACACTGGTTTCAAAGTACTGGCAAATAGGAAGAGAGTCTGATGGAACAGAGTGGCCTTAATGGCAAACGGCAGGCATTATGGGATGGAAGCCTTGGCTTCCATGTTACTTCTAACTATGGCTGCATTCGCACATGGGGTTCAGTGTGTTAGATTTCCTGGTTATAATGCTAGTACTTCTGCCCTGGTTTCTGACATTCCTTTCATACTTCAGTAGCTTGTTGTATTGATTTACAAAACCCTGAACAATTTTGGGTCAGGATATGCCAGGGATCACCAAGATAATCTGCAGGAGGATTGTTGATCACTTTCCAAGCTAGTAAGGTTCATTTGATATATAAAAAAAACTGAGCCTTTAGTGGCATTAACCCAATATTGTGAAATGCTCTGCCAACAGAGATTCAACAGTCACCTTCTGTTTCAGATTTAAAATGCCACAGTGGTTAATTGATATGAGCTTTCAATGGTCTATAAATATGTTTTTATAAATAGATACATAGAATGTTCATATATGCATCCTTTAGTATTTGCAATTTTGTACATGTTACTTGAAGCTACTAACATGAGTTTGAGCAAACTGTGGGAGGCAGTGGAAGACAGGAGTGCCTGGTGTGCTCTGGTCCATGGGGGTCACAAAAAGTTGGACATGACTAAATGAGTAAACAACAACAACAACAACATCACGTTACTTGTTTGGCGAAGTATGGATTTTGACGGGTAGCTGTATTCCAACCCTGGAATGTGTGAATAGGGTAAACGTCCTTTAACTACAAACTTAATTGAACCTCTCCCTGCACCCACAATCCTTATTCACGACCTTCTCCTGAAAAGACTGCGGTGGATCTCTCAACCTAGCAAATTTCTGCCCTCTCTATCCATTTCACAAAGGTTTTATTTCATCTAGTTTCACGACTGGGCATCCATTGTGAGCTCTCTCATTCTCTCTCTTTGTGTTTTAAACTGTGCCCTCTTCCCATGTTGAATTCCTCAACTTTGGAAGCCAGCCACTTGGCCAAACACACTCAGGAATTGCCAGATGGACTCAAACAGGTTTTTGTTGCAAACTCCCCACCCCCCACCCCCACCTTCTTGCTTGTTGACATCTTCTTTTTGCCATCAAAGAGACCATCCTGGATTGTTGCGCTTTTGAGAACTGTGCGGCCTGGAAGCCAGAGAAACTCGAGAGCTCTGAGGCTCAGCTTCACAAACGCCAAATTCTCTTGGAATGGTAGCTGAAGTCCAAAATGCCTTGGCAACGGCACAGTCGGAAAAAGAGGTCAGCTGGAAAGCCAGAAAACCTTAGCCAAACAAATTGCTAGTTAGGACTTGCAAGGATAACCGGTGGTTAGCAGTGCTCAGGTGGAGTGCGATTATTTCCTCAATGTAACTTGAGAAGCTTTTCCTTTGATTTGCTTCTGTGCCTTGAGGGTTGCGAATGAACGAAGGTCAGAGAGGCTTTAATTGTGTCACACAGATGACTGGCCCTTCGGTGGCAGGGCAAATGACTTTGCATGGAAGTAGCAGCAGCAATGTTGCCAGTTAAAGAGAGCAGGTGATATGAAAGACCTCTGTCCCAGGACTTGGAGAGTCATGGGGGAAGGGCCATGGCCCAGTGGTAGAACATCTACCTAGGATGCAGGTGATCCCAGATTCAATCCCCAGCATCCTCAGCTATGGCTGGGAGAGACCCAAGCCTAAAATTCCGGAGAGCCTCTGCCAGTGCAGATATTACTAAGCTAGAAGGACCAATGGTTTGACTCTGTATAAAGCAGCTTTCTGTATTCATACATTCACTGTCAATCAGGTTAGGGTAGCCTTCTCAAAACTGGTGTCTACAGCTTTCATCAGCTCCTGGCACCATTGCCAGTGGTCTGGGATAATGGAAATCAAACGACATCTGAAGACCACCAAGTTGGAAAAGGCTGGAGAAGGCAATGTAGTGGGGTAGGAGGGCTTTAAAAAAATCACATCTGGCAACCAATGGACCTTGGGTTTCAGATAGTATATAGGTAGATGAGTCTTAAAAGCCCAGGACACATTTTTTTCACAGTCCTCTAGCAGCTATGGTGCTACCAGAAACAAATCATTTAGTGCTAACTCTGGAAGCGTGTACTCAATTCTGAGCAAACTAAGCCTCCTAAAGCAAAATATACATCAGGACATGCCCCTTTGGCTGTTGTGCGAGCTGGGAGATCCGTGGGGCACAAATGTGACTGGATATTCTGTTTTGATGCCCTGAACCCAGGTTCCAAGCACCATGTGGCACCTAGCATTCCTGTCCAAGTTTTGAACACTGTGTTAAAGCCACTTCTGGGAATCTAGTGGAAGTTTAGGGCTCATTTCTATGTTAATTGTGTGTGAGAGAAAAGGTTGCAACTTCTTAACTTGGAAAATCATGGGAATTTTGTGTTGATGATAGTTTGGTTTTTTATTTATTAAATTTCTATACTGCCCTTCGTCCGAGGACCACAGGGCAGTTTACAATATAAAAACACAAAAATACATAACACAATAACAAATGTTTAAAAGCTTGTAGGTTGTTTAATTAGCCAAGGCCTGGGAGAAGATGAATATTTTTGTGCTAGAAGTTCTGACCACTGAAAATTCTGCTTTGCTGCCCCCCCCCTTCTCTGGTTCCTGAAATTTGTGCTATGAGGGTCAAAAACTTCATTTCTTCAAAACAAATGATTCAAATGCTAAATTCTGTGCTTAGTAGGGAGGGGAAAAGCTGTCATTTTAAGCTCTCTGTTTCTCAATTTTCTAAGGTTAAGTTCAGTTCCCTGCAACAATTTGTGATTTTTTTAAAAAAAAATCCTCATGAAAATTCAACAGGATTTTAGTGTGATTTTTTTCCTGAATGACCACATGTTTTAGTATGAAATTTTGACTAATGATACACTTTCTTGCAATCAGTTTCCCCTAATACAATGAATTCTTTATGTTTTGGTTTTTCTGCCAATATATCCATTGTTGTGCCTTCTCCCCGACCCCACCAATATATTCATTTTTGTCAATAATGTTTGGCTGTGCACACAATTCATACCAGTGCACATTTCAAAGGAGAGATGTGTTTCATTTTGCATATTGGTACAAGAAATGAGAATTCGGTCGATTCTCATTAAAATGCTAACCAAGTGGAACTTCTCCTCCCATCCCTAGTGCTCAGTGCTGAATTCTGCGCTTGTAGGGGCTCCTTGTATTACAGATCATTTTGTTTTGACTTTGATTTCTCAGCAGTGTTAAAAAGAGCTACTTCCTGGAGGGTGGGCAGTGGAGGCTAGTCCATTGGGGGTCCTTCTCTACCAACCTCAGCCTGCCCTCAACCAGCCCTCACCTGTCTCCCATCTTACTTGCAAACCCACCCAGGAGGTAATTGAGCATGTTCAGCTGTCCTCTCAGCTTCAGTGTCAGCAGGGAGAAGGATGGGGACAAAACTAGAATTAGCCAGCTCTGCCTGACGTCTGCTCTGGCTCCACTATTGGGTAGACTTTCTGTTTTCTGCCCCACCACTCCAATGGGCAGCATCCACCACTGGTGGAGGGATCATACTGGGAAGTATCAACAAGTGATGTACCTTACAGTTTGGCAGGCATGAAGCTCTGTGCGAGTAGACTTCCTGCACAATTGTAAATCATCTTGAGCTGATGTGGGATTTGAGATGCTACCTGGGCCTTAATAAACACTGATGCAATCAGGGCTGATGTAGATGGATACCTGATAGGCCATTCTTGCTGTGTTAGCCACTGTTCGGGGATGATGGTAGTTATAGTTATAGTTGGTAGTTATAGTTGGACATCACTAAGAAGGCTGCTCATCCCTGCTGTACAGAATTGTGACCTTGATAGAGAAGTAATAAAACTCTTTATCTGTGAATTGCTGACAAAATACTAAGATATTTGGGTCTTCTCTACCTTGGTAGTAGTACAACATTTAGTCACACGTGTGTGTGTTTATGTATCTATACTACCATGAAGATTTTGTAAGAAATGGATGTTGTGATATCTGTTCGGATTTCTTAAGAATTTCAGCCTGTTGATTTTAGCCAAGTCGGTCTAATCTACTGCCAGCTCAAAAAATATTGGTAATATTTACTAATGCATAATTTTTTATCTGTCCTGACGGCAGTGTTTATTTAAGAGATTAAGCTTTTATTTAACTTTCTCAGGAAAGACTTATCAACACCAGATTTTGTGTCTGTCTGTACAGAGTATAAACATTCTGAAAGCCCAGCTCGAAACATGATTGATTTATCAGGGTGCATCCAGATGGCAATTCCCCAAGTGGCTAATTCAGAGCTGTAGCACTGACAGGATGAGAATTATCTTGGAGAGCAGAGGATATCTTGCACTTGGGCCTAGTAAGACTCCTCCCCTTCATGAACCCACAAGGATTTCCTGTCCAGGTCCCAGTGAAGAGCCTATGAGACAGGATGGAGCAAAGCAGGCTAAAGGTTGCCATGCCCTCATGGACTTCTAATTTGCCTTCCTATTAGTGAAATTCCTGGCTGGCTACTGTTCAAAAGCAACTGTCAACTGCCCTGTGATCTTGTGATGAAGGATGCGGGTGGCGCTGTGGTCTAAACCACTGAGCCTCTTGGGTTTGCCGATTGGAAGGTCGGCGGTTTGAATCCCTGCGACGGGATGAGCTCCCGTTGCTCTGTCCCAGCTTCTGCCAACCTAGCAGTGCGAAAGCACACCAGTGCAAGTAGATAAATAGGTACCACTCCAGCGGGAAGGTAAACGGTATTTCCATGTGCTCTAGTTTCCATCACAGTGTTCTGTTGCACCAGAAGTGGTTTAGTCATGCTGGCCACATGATCCAGAAAGCTGTCTGTGGATGAACGCTGGCTCCCTCGGCCTGAAAGCAAGATGAGCGCTGCACCCCATAGTCGCCTTTGACTGGACTTAACCATCCAGGGGTCCTTTACCTTTTCCTTTTTTAATGTAAATCTAAACCTAAACAACAACATGGGGCAGCTATATAAATTAAGTAGGTAAATAAATATGGGGAAAGCAATCACTTAGAGAAGGATCTGAATTATTTTCCTTGAAGGCTGAATTTGTTTCATTTTGGATTATTTTATTTGATGTTTTAATGCAGGAATCCCCAAACTTGGCCCTCCAGCTGTTTTGGGACTACAACTCCCATCATCCCTAGGTAACAGGACCAGTGGTCAGGGATGATGGGAGTTGTAGTCCCAAAACAGCTGGAAGGCCAAGTTTGGGGATGCCTGTTTTAATGTGTTGCAAACTGCTTGGAGATCTTTTTCATTAAAATATAAAGCAGTATAATAATGAAATTAATAACTGCAACAAATCTCATTAGGGGTGGGGGAAAATGGACGTTCTGCTGTGGTGACTGTAACATAAGTTTAAGGTGCCATTTGGTAATTAGCTGATATATATCTGAGTTTCTAACATTGCACCTTTGGTATCATTCAGCACAGAGGTTGTTATGTTCATAAGCACACACATATCACTGCACTTAAAGCGGCACAACTGCCATGAAATCCTGGCAGAATTTCAGGATTCACTTCTTTGAAGGTTATCAGTTTTTACTTTTTGAAATGTTGATTTTGCGGGAAACATTTAACCAGCTGGAAATGTGTTGATTTGTTACTTGCCAGTAAAAAAATGTTGTTAGTCATTAGCCTTTTTTTCTTTTTTAGTTATCCAACTGCAATCCTATGCATATGTACAGTGGTACCTCGGGTTACATGCACTTCAGGTTATATACGCTTCTGGTTACAGACTCTGCTAACCCAGAAATAGTACCTCGGGTTAAGAACTTTGCTTCAGGATGAGAACAGAAATTGTGCTCCAGCGGCGCAGCAGCAGCGGGAGGCCCCATTAGCTAAAGTGGTGCTTCAGGTTAAGAACAGTTTCAGATTAAGAACGGACCTCCAGAATGAATTAAGTACTTAGCCTGAGGTACCACTGTACATATTGTCGAGGGTCTTTCTGCCCTTACCATTTAAAGCAGTTGACGGGGTTTGGGGAGATTTTTATTTTGCATTCTGTCACATGACATTCAGCTAGTCTTCCAGAATAATGTATTTAGAGAGCGACATGCTTCTCGCCCCCTTTCTACTACAAGAAAGAAAGGACTGTTGCAAAAGATCAGGAATGGATCCTCAATATCTTCATTTGTGACACATGTGTACAAACATCCTCCTGGTTTCTGTGTGGAGGCGTTGGCGGCTGACAGGTGTGGCTTGGAAGACACCTGCTTTTGTCCCCAAACCCTCTTGACTGGTGAGAGCTGTCAGTTGGCAACCTCAGTTTAGAGGAGAAAAGTGGCTGGTAGAGACCATAATACCGAATCAAAGCACTGCCCATGGGAGTGAACATTAGCTGCAGACAAAATTCCATCACAACATCACTCCTCCAGGAGTAAGCCCCTTGGGAGTAAATAGACCGCACTGTCCGTCATTTGTGGGCCTTTACAAGAATAACAGAAGCTATTCTTCCATTTTGCAAAGCCTTCTTCAACTTGCTTGGAGACAATCTGCTGAATGGGCAAGTGGCTATTTGCAAGCCTGAACTAGCATACAAGGCTGTGTTTTCCAAGCACGGACATGGGGTAGCCCTCATATTTTGTTGATGGACAATACAAGTTCAGTATCAGCTTGTTTATTGCACTTTCAGCTCATCTGCCTCCATCAGGCAGCATCCATTAATTGAGAATCTTGAAAAGAAATGGAAATAGAAGATAAACATGTTGTTGTTTTTTTAACTAATTATAGTTATTTAAACTTTCGGCCCTGAAGGCAGTGCAAGAGAGGCTGTTTGCAAACCTAATGGCATGTGACCTGTGGGTATAAGGCAGTATAATAATAATAATAATAATAATAATAATAATAATAATATGGAAAATAGATCTAATAATATCAGAGTATGGGCTGGACAATGCACCGTGTGTGTTAGGAAGGTTGTTGCTATACTAGGTTGGAACAAAGATTTGTACCAGAATACCTATGACATTATACATGTCATTCCTACATTATAGTGAAAATGTTTTGGTTTTTTTTAAAAAAGGTTGTCATTGTGTAATTCAGCTTTACCTTACTTGGTAGTGTATAGAGGTCTGTTGGCCAATGCGCCTTTTCCTGCCAAAAGAAAATAAATCGAATCAGCTCATTCATGATAGTGTGCACTCTTCTAACTCAAACTAATTGGTTTCCTAATTGATGTTTGTTGAACTTTCTCCATTTCATTGAGTGATTAGGTACAAAAAGCTAACAGTTGACATCTGTAGGCGCTTAACTGGTGTCTGTAATTACTGTTAATGTTAAATAATTGTTAGTTAATTGGAGTGATAGCTGACTGAATGCAATCCAGATTGAGGAGAAGTTTTTAGAAAAGCAACTCCAAAACAAACCCAAGACCTAGTTAAATAAACATACCTCTGTGCTACCCGTAGAGAAAATATATTTCCACAGGGAAAAGAAATGCATGGCCTCCCATCCAGATGGGAAAAGCTCCCTGTGTTTATGAAAGAAACTGAAAATAGCTTTGACAGGCACAATCTTTTTCTTAAGTCATGACCATCCACCTGACAAAGCCAACTCTAGGATAGTTTAGCTGGTAGAGCATGAAACTCTTAATATCAGGGTTGTGGGTTCAAGCCCCACGTTGGGCAAATGATTCTTGCATTGCAAGGGGGTTGGACTAGCTGATCCCATTGTTCCCTTCCAACTCTACAATTCTGTGATTCTATGAAACAACTCAAACAGGCTCACATATGCACACCCTGGCAAGATTTACAATCCAGAGTGACTGAAAATGTCAAGTATGGATTGCATCATTAAAATGCCTGTGAGATTTTCCACCCCAATAGGAGCATTGCAAGTTGCCTTACACTGGGTCAAACCATTGGTCCATCTTGCTCACTGTGGTCTCCCCAGAGTTTCTCAGTCCTATGTTGAGACACTAACAATTGAATCTGGGACCCTCTGCATGAATAGCATGAATAGCAGATGCTCTACTACTAATCCCATTCCAGGCAATCATGTGACTTGGCGCCTCTTCCTTCTCTTTACCAACCCTCCAACTGAAATGTGGGGGGGGGGGTAGAGACACTGGGGAGCGGTGAACCACCCTTGTCAGCCGTAGTTGCTGCCATGTGACCTTTTTCTTTCTCGGAGCTGCAGTGGAGACATTCAGCCTCCTCCAAGCCCCAGCTGTGTTGCCTCCTCCACATAAGAGAAGCCCCACTGGGTAAGGTTGGAGAAGGCCAAGGACCCTAATGGTCCCATCCAGACTGGAGCCCTTTTTTGGTGAAAACAGAGATCTGATTATAGATCTTCTGAAACTTGGGTAGTTTGGTCTTGAGTCCATTCGTTGTAAGCAAAGAACACATTTGCCGCCTGCTAAGGGTTCTGCGTAACTCAGGACTTAGCAAATTGCTTTGTCAAACCCCACAAATGTTGTCCCACTATCTGGTTTATCTGTTTATTTCGAAATTAGCCTTTATTTTATACTGTGTGGATATGGGATTGGAAGGATAACAGTCTTTGTCTTTGCTTCCCCCTCTTACTGTCTTAAAAAAAAAATATTAATATCCTTCCTACGCACCATAGTTGTCATGGTGGCTTCTCCTTGCCAGCAACTTTGACTCCTCTTATCTGACTCGAGCCCACTAATTTGCCATCTGGATTTTTTCAACCCCTTTGCTCATCCCCATCACAACCTGGCATGATCAGCAGCCACCTGGGGACCTCATTATACATTGCTGTCGCAGTGTGGGCCAAAAATAGCATTTGACAAAGTGTGCTGAACCCCCTTCAGCCTCTAGATCTTTGACAAACAAATAATTGGGTGCATCACACCTTCGGCTCGGAGGAGTTTCTGACAAGGATTGTGGGCTTGCCGATCGCAACAGTCAGCTCACTCCTGGTGCATATCAGGGTGAACTGTTTGAAGAGTCGCTGGTGCTGACATCCCAGAATGACAGCCCTAGAAAACAGGATCCTCATTACAGTACATGCAGAGGCAGGTGTCTCTGGTGACATCTAGCTGTGCAGCTGATTTCCTAGAACAGATGTTGAGCTGGGAGAGTGGGAGCAGTTGTTCCTTTTTACAAATGTGTTAGGCTAAGAACATGAAGCTTCTCATTTCCCTGGGTTGTTGTTTCTTTAAGGAAAAGACAAGGGAAGCAGGTTGCTATTGTTGCTGCTGCTGTTGTTACTTACGATTTATAACCCATCCTTCCTTCCAGTGGAACCCAAGGAAGCAAACACATAGAATCATTGAATTGTAGAGCTGGAACGAACCCAGGAGTCATCTAGTCCAAACCACCACCACCACCCCCTGCCATGCAGGGATCTTAAGTAGATCATACATGACAGGTAGCCATCCAACCTCTGCTGAAAAACCTCCAAGGACGGAAGGTCCACCACCTCTTGTGGGAGTCCATTCCATTGCTGAACAGCTCTTGCAGTCAGAAAGTGCTTCTTGGTGTTTAGTCGTAATCTCGTTTCTTGTAATTCATTGGTTTGGGTTGTACCCTCCGGAGCAGGAGAAAACAAGTTTCCATCTTCCATAAAACTATGAAAATATCTTAAAACAATTCCAATACAGATCCAGACTGGGGAAGATCTCATCTTAAAAGGCTTATTGGGTCTTCATAGAATCAGTTGGAAGGGACCACGGCCGCCATCTAGTTCAACCCTCTGCAGTGCAGGAATTTTATGCCCAGTTTGGGCTCGAACCCACAACCCTGAGATTAAGAGTCTCATGCTCTACCAACCAAGCTAATCAGTAGGCACTGAAAAGGCAACAGAGATGGCAGCTGTCTGATGTGTAACTGGATGGAGTTACAATTTAGGTGGCTAACTGTTGGGTCTGCAAGATGCCTTCACTTGCAGAGCACAGCGATCAACTGGGTATATAAAGGGTGAGGTGATTTTTCAGGTCACTTCCTATGAAACATTTGAAAATAACTTCACAATACAGCAGGAACATATCCGAGAGCTGTACCAACTGAGATTAAAAACAAACAAACCCTGAGCTTGTAGAATGTATTTGAAAGATGCCAAAAAGACAATATTTTAAATGCATTTTAAGCTGCATTTTAAACTATATTCTAACATATTTTAACCAACTGGTTTTTTAAAAAAAATGTTTTTACTGTATTTATAGTCAGTGTTAGCCACCCTGAGCCTGGTCTTGGCCAGGGAGGGCAGGGTCTAAATAAAAATGTATTATTGTTATTGTTATAGGGAGATGGTGTCTGGCTGATAAATAGCAATTTATAGGTCGCTGTGTAGCTGAAGTTCTCCATGCAGCTTACAGATACAAAGGCAAACAACCCAAAACCAAAACAAGAAAGAACCCAAATTCAATTAACACATCACCGTTACAAAACCACAGATCACTTTAAAATAACGGAGGGGAAGAAAATCCAGAAATCTGAACTGAATTAAAACTATATAACGTAATTTGAAAGGACTGCAACAAATTTTTACAGTTCCTTCGTCTCCCCACTGTCCCGGCTCTGAAAACGTTATTAACGTAGGCACCAGGGAGGGGACGTTGCCAAAAATGCACTTTCATCCATAGCATCCTCCTTCTGTACTTCTCCAGGCAAAGGGCACTTAGAGAGGATGGACTTGGATTGTGATGTGAGTGTTTTGTTAGGTAAATGTGGGAGGAGGCAAAATCTCTTCATATAATGTAAATACATGGGCTATATCTCTTGTCTTATGGGCACTACAGAACTTTATTGAGAGGTGTAATAGGTATGAGTTACTCGTGCGTAAGCTGGTGCCTTTCTCGGTTAATTTACCTTGTTAAACCTTTCTGACTGCACAGCCCCTTCTCATCGTGGCTGCCTCAGTCACTGGAAGAATCCGTCAGTGGCCGTTTCTTGAACCTCTTCCAACATAAAAGTTGTTTGACATCCAGTCTCCTCCTCCTCTCACTGCGCGGGAGTCTTCTGCGCAGGGAAGGCGTGGGTAGCGGAGGACCTGGGCTCTCCTCACTGATGTCCAGTGAAGAGTCCTGGAGCCCTCTCTCCAATTCCCCCATCTGCCCCCCTTTATCCCTGGTGTTGCGCTGATTGGCTTCCCCCTCTACTGAGCTGTTTCTCCCCCTGCTGCTGGGTCCTTCGCCAGCATCATCTGGGAGCCTCCCCTTCGCCTCTCCCTCCGATGTCAGTTCCCTGACAAGAGGATATAAAACCATTATTTATTTCTGCAGCTCCTCATTCTCTCTCTCTCTGCCCTCAACCCTACTTTGGGATTATTTGCTCCCTGTTTACATTTCTTCAATACGAAGGTTTGATGGGTGTTGGAATAGTTTTAATGTTATGATTGTTTTATCACTTGTGCCGTTGGCACTCTGGGCTCCTCTAGGAGCAAAGGTGGGATATAAATTTAATAAATAAAATTAATAAGGAGCAGTGGGGGACTAAGAAAACCTCCCTGTCAAGGTTGTAGATGTTTGATGATGATATGAAGTTTAAGCTTGGTGGCAGCTGCCAAGATCAACAGTGGCGCTTAATGCCACCTTGCCTTATCTCCATGTGTGGGGCTTGACATCTTCTCGGAGACATCCTACGCACCCTCAGTCTCTTCAAGAAGATTAAGAGCTTTCTCTTGCCAGCCTGACAAGGAGGGAAGTGTGGAGGTGTGTGTGTATGCTAAACACAAAGCTAATGTGGCCTTTATGAAGCAGGAGGATTAGGCTGGTAAGTTTATACAAAGCCAAGGAGATCTTTTTGCTGAACGAAATGTGCAGCTGAGAAATATGAGCGGGAGGTCGATTGACACCTGAACAGCCAGGAGGGAATAATTTGGTATTTGCTATCTGTAGCTCCCCATGGCCTCTAGCAGCGTGTGGTTTTTGAATCATTAATCCTATTTGGGGTGTGCGCGCGTGTGTGCACCTATGTGGTGGATGTCTTAAACATACATTTGCCATAACTTAGCTGTATTAATGCCTCAACTATAGTCAGGTACAGTGGTACCTCGGGTTAAGTACTTAATTCATTCCGGAGGTCTGTTCTTAACCTGAAACTGTTCTTAACCTAAAGCACCACTTTAGCTAATGGGGCCTCCCACTGCTGCTGCACCGCCGGAGCACGATTTCTGTTTTCACCCTGAAGCAAAGTTCTTAACCCGAGGTACTATTTCTGGGTTAGCGGCATCTGTAACCTGAAGCATATGTAACCTGAAGCGTATGTAACCCGAGGTACCACTGTAGTTGCCTTGCAAGCTTTGATGGTGGAGACCAAGCTTCTAGTCCTGAGTGTTTCAGATGCACTTTGTTTAATTTATTTATGCCACCCCCAGCATAGTGTTCTGTAGGTGGCTTACAATAAGTATGTAAGCACGCACACACACACACACACACAGAGAGAGAGAGAGAGAGAGAGAACTAAAATGCAAAGTAGGATTTTTAAAAAAGAAAAATGAATGCTACATGAATATAAGGAAAAAGAACATGCTCTCAGTTTAAAAGCAGATTTTTATTTTTATTTTTTAAAAACCCACAACATAGATGTCCATACCAAGATTTTATTTAAAGGTCTGCGTAAACAAAAAGGTTTTTGCTTTGTAGGGATGGAAGAATCCAGCCATTTCACCCATTTTTCCAGTTGCAAGTTCATCCACACCAGTTTGATTTATTTATTTATTTTAAAAGTTTATAGAACTCATGGAAATTCATCAGCATTTTAGTGTGAAGTTCTCCTAGTATACACATGTTTGAATGCAAGTTTGCCTAACACACATTTTTTTGCAAGGCACTTTCCCCTAATGTGCACTTTTTCTGTGTTATTTCCACTAATATATTCATTTATATGCACCTTTCACCCTACTGTATGCATTCTTGTGCCTTTACGTGGCCATGGAGCAGCATTGCAAAATTTGGAGAAGTGCAGATTACAAAGGGCGACTGTGTCTTGGTTCTCATCTTCTTTAGGAAAGGGTGAATTTGGTAGGTTCGCCTTTTAAATGCAAACCGAATCAGATTTCTCCCCCATCCCTATCAACCTAGTACCAAAACGATCTCAAAGATGGTGCCAGCTGAATCTCCCTGAGAAGGATGCCCTATAACCAGGATGGCGCTACTGAAAAGGACCTCTCCCTAGTGGTTACTCACTTCCCTCCATGTGGCATTGCAGGGGGTTGGACTAGATGATTCTTCGGGTGCCTTCCAACTCTACAATTCTATGGCCCCTGCCTTCTGCCCCATCAGCCACTGCATTCCTATTGTCTTTGACTTCTCTAGAAGTCGGGGGGGACTTCCATATAAGCCTGGGTAAAATGTGCAGACTCTGGGAAATTGTGCAGTTTGAAGCTCCTTCAGATGAAATTTTAAACTTCATGCCTTTGGGCTGCTGGAGGAGAGTCAATAGTATGAATGTGAAGGCATTGATTGTTTTGTTTGCTGTCAAGGCATCAGACGTGCTGATCTAGCTTCCCCGAAGCAAGTAAACTCTTGCCTTCAGTTACAATGAAGAGGAAATTGATGTCGTGAATGGGTGCGGCAAGACTCTTCCGAGAAACACCTTTCCAGATCTAAAGATCTTCTTTTGAGGTCTTGTTGGGTGACAACTACCAAATGATGCACGTCAGCTGTCTATGAAGGGGAGAGCTTCTTTGTGGTGACACTTCGCTTATGGAGTTGTCACCCCAGGGAGGCTCACCTGGCACTTTTTCTGTGACATTTTTCACAACAGGTGAATAGATTTTTATTCCTCCAGACCTTTTGCTATTTATTAATTTGTTTGGTGCTTTGTTTTTTTTGATTTATATCCCCTCTTTTTGCCAAGGCACTAAATAGTTTGCATTTTTTACAATTTACAGTTTTTCATTTCTCCTACCTCACTCACCAGCAGTTAAAAATAAAACACAAACAACCCCACTACCAGCCTTCTTCCTTCCTTCTCCTCGGGCAGAATCACATCCATTGACCCATGGCAGGGGGGCAGGGAACCATCTGACTAATGCAGACCCTGATGGTGTCTCTATCTGCCTGCCTTGCTATCAAGCAAACTTTTAAACAACCTTGTGTTCCAAATAAACCTTGGGCTCTCACCGTTTTAGGTGTTTTTTTAAAAGACCATTGGGTTCCATTAAACATTAAGTTTAAGTCACTTGATGGTACGCCTCTTGCACTGATGAAATGTTGTTGAGTCAGATTGTAGTGCAACAGATTGCGCAACAGGAATCAGCAGGCGTGCAGCAAGCTTCCTCTAGCATAACTGTTTGCTTTTTGCTCTATAAGTTGTTCAGAGAATATTGTTGCTAGTGGCAGCTGTAGAACTTCATATAGATGTTGTTAACTGCCTTCCAACATCAGATGGGATATCTGCATTGATCATTACAGGAGTGAACGGTGTGTGTGTGGGTGTGTGTGGGTGTGTGTGGGTGTGTGTGTGAAGGGAAACCTGGGAAAAGACCATGAGTGTAATCATCAAATTGTTGCTAATGAACAGGCTAGCATAGGTGTGAACCAATGGCATGTAGTCAGTAGGGCAACTAGGCTACTCCCCTAAATGTTACCGGTATATATAGTAATTTGGGACACGGGTGGTGCTGTGGGTTAAACCACAGAGCCTAGGACTTGCTGATCAGAAGGTCGGCGGTTCAAATCCCCGCGATGGGGTGAGCTCCCGTTGCTCAGTCCCTGCTCCTGCCAACCTAGCAGTTCGAAAGCACGTCAAAGTGCAAGTAGATAAATAGGTATCGCTCCGGCAGGGAGGTAAACGGCATTTCCGTGTGCTGCTCTGGTTCGCCAAAAGTGGCTTAGTCATGCTGGCCACATGACCCGGAAGCTGTACGCCGGCTCCCTCGGCCAGTAAAGCGAGATGAGTGCCACAACCCCAGAGTCAGTCACGACTGGACCGGTCAGGGGTTCCTTTACCTTTACTTTGCATTATGAGATATTTTGAGAGTTGCTTGTTAGCCTGTGAAGTTGTCCACCTTCCTTTCTCCCTTTTGGATGCTTGTGATCATGAATACTTGCTATGCATCAGAGACAGTTGATGTGATGATAGCCAAATGTTGTGGGCTACAACTCCCACCATTCCTGACTTCTGGTCATGCTGAGAGTTGGGGGCTGATGGAAGCTGAAGCCCATGTCTGGAGATGGGAGGCTATGTTTGCTTTTATCTAGCTATTAGGGGGATATCAATGGAAGTTGTACTTCAGAAACCCTGAAGGAGACCCCATAGACTACCTGTGCTATATAGGATTTTGCACACTAAAGATCTGTAAGGCAATCTTGACTTTGAGCTTTTCAACCATAACAGACTCTCCCCCATAAAAAAAGTTTTCACTTAGCTTTCTTTTTAGAGGAAGTTATTTCAGAAACCACCAATATCCAATATTGGATGCTTGCTTTAATACTTTCTGCTTTTAATGTGTGGCTTTTCCGCCCTGAGTTAGTAGCTCCTAGAATTAGGGCTTTGCTTTGTTTATAAAGTACCACTTTTTGATTTAATAATGCGCTCTGTTTATCTGCATGTGGAGAAATGGCCCCCTTGTGGTTAGGAAACCAGCTGTTTAAAATATAGATTTGTCCAGGGCTGAGATGGTTTATGTCCCTCTTTCCATCTTCTCCCTCCACAGAGTGTCACAAAGAGTTAGGAAGCTAAACCCATACTGCCCATTTACTGTCTATCCCAAATGACAGCTGAACAAATTCAAGAAGGAAACAACAGAGGGGTATTATGTTCTTGGAAGGATTTGCACTCTAGGGAGCCAGTTTTCAGAGCAGAACTTGGCTGAAGGATGAAAAACACGTTGCTTTATTACCATAATTGATGGAGGCGGTTGCGTGTTTGCATTTCAGCAGAGGCTCCTGCAATGTCGGCAAGCAAAGCTCATAGATTTTGCCTTCATGTGGCATTTCCAGCACACTTGGAGCCTGTAATCTCATTTCCCATGCTGGGGGAGCAAAGCGTCTTTGAGTGCTGTGCTGGAGGTGCTTATTATAACTTGGTATTAATCTCCTTTTAAAAATTGCAGTTCCCAGAGATGGCAAAATGGGATGTCTGGGAAGCTCAACAGTAGAGGACATGTTCTGCATGCAAAAGGGGCTCAAGATCGACCCCAGGCTTTTGCCGTTTAAGGATTTCAGCCAGCGTGGTTGGGAAAGACTGACCATTTGGCAGGGTAGACAATGCTGAGTTAGTGGGAGCAGTCCTCTGACTTGAGTCACGTCCATACCACACATTTAAAGCACATAGCGTCCCCCAAAGACTACTGTGAGCTGTTGTTTACCCCCTCAAAACTACAATCCCAAACACCACCTTTTGCACTGTTAAGTGGACAATTCAAGAAGGTTCCAGCCAGTGAATGATTATATTTGTGCAGTTACAACAACAAAATCTGCTGATCCTATTCTTCTGTACTGTAATCTGTATACTGATTGTAGTTCCACCACCCGCAAAGGCACACTCAGTTCCAGATTTATGTATAAGCTAAACAAGCTATAGCTGAGGGCCCTACTATCTTGCCCCCCCCAAAAAAAAACTAAAAGGAAAAAAACCTTGTCAGTTCAACAATTACCGTATTTTTTGCTCTATGACTCACTTTTTCCCTCCTAAAAAGTAAGGGGAAATGTGTGTGAGTCTTATGGAGCAACTGCAGGCTGTGCAGCTATCCCAAAAGCCAGAACAGCAAGAGGGATTGCTGCTTTCACTGTGCAGCGATCCCTCTTGCTGTTCTGGCTTCTGAGATTCAGAATATTTTTTTTCTTGTTTTCCTCCTCCAAAAACTAGGTGCGTCTTGTGGTCTGGTGCATCTTATAGAGCAAAAAATACGGTACTTTGATAAAATACATATTTTGTTATGTGCAAATGGCTTTAGATACCTATTAGGTCCATAAATTACCATATAGCATACATTCAACACAAAAAAACCAGCAACAATTTGTTGTTGGCAAAGGACAGCTGGACATATAAAGGGCCCCATTACCTTCGGCAGCTTAGGGCCTCATCAAACCTAAATCTGGCCCTGGTTTAGATTCCGCCCTGGTCACCAATAACTACAGAGTGGAGCCATAATTGTTGTTATGGCGTTAATACCCCAGCTTTTCTCCAAGGGGTTCAAAGTGAAACACTGTAGAAGAGAGTTATTGCCCCCATATCCCACTTGTGGGCTTTCTGTAGTAATCTGCTTGATCTCTGTTGAAACAGGAAGCTGGGGCAGATCCAACAGTGCTCTTTATACTGAGGTGGGGACAAAGCCAACTAAATCCCACTCACACTAGGCCCATTGAAGCGAGTGGATCTCATTTAGTTGTGCCCTTTCATTTCAGTGGGTCTACTCTGAGTAGGACTAACAACGGGCACAGCTCTTTGTCTCTAGAAACAGAAAAACGAGTTCCCCGTGAGAGCAGTCGATGGGGTTTTATTTACCATGTCCCGTTGCATGGTTTTCTTCCATTATTTAGAGACTGCGGCCGAAGAAAATTCAGCTGTTTTTAATAAAGTCTGATTTGCTCGTTGAGCAATGCCTGGCGCTGCCAGCCAGGTTCCCAATTACTGGGGTTTTCCATAATACAAGGCCTCCGATCCTGCTGAGGCCTGGTGCAAGGGGGTGCGGACGGGGGCTGAGGTCAATGCAGACTTTCCTGATCCGTAATGAATGTTTACCCAAAACGACAAGCGTAAAATGGAATCTTTGTACGGGCTGCCAACCCCCTTCTCATCGCTACACCTCCCCATTTTTACAGAGCTAATTTGAGCAAAACCAATACGGAGCTTTCCCTCAACATGTCTTCACCAATTTCAGCAGCCAAGATAAGTCACGAGCCTCTGGTAAGGTGACAGGTGGAAGGCCACGCTCCAAGTTTGCCCTCTGGGAAAGGAGCTTGGAAGCCTACACAAGCAAAACCTTTGTTAAAAGAACTTTAATAAATGGGCAGAGAAATAGCCTGTCTCCAGCATCCAATACCCATATAATCTGGTAAAAAGAACCAACGCTGCCGTTCTTACCCCCAGTCAAGTCCTGTTTGATGCTGTGACGCTCTTAAGTTGCTCCTTAATGTTGCAGTTTGGGACTGCAGTTGAGAATTCTGATGACAGCGGGAGTGGAAATTGCCAATGTTCACTTATTCATACCAGAAATCCAGAAATTTGCACCAGAAATGCAAATATAGCTGGCTTTCCCAGTAGTTGTTGCTTTCGGTTTGCAAAGAAAAAAAAAAGATTATGTTTCCCTGCCCGCCATTTGTATTGAAATGATTGGGATGGAATAACGCAAAGACAATGTAGTTTTTGTACATAACAGCGTAAGTTATGTATTTTTGCTGCAGCAGACAGTGCAATGAATAATGTGGTTTTTGTTGGGAGGTGAAGTGCAGTGGAATGGAAGCAGTGCTGCATGCAACATAGTTGAGCAGAATGAAAAATGGTGCCTTCTAACAGATCCCCCTGCACCAGGCCCTATTGGAGCAAATAGATTTATAATAAATTATAAGTTGTTTCATCATTACCTCAAAGAAGGAAAGCTTTTTTTAAAAAAATGTTTGAAAGATTGGAGTCTATGCTTTACATTCCTATTCAAGAATCAGACAAATATCTGGCATTTGAGAGACATCTAACATCCAGGTGATAGTGGAACACTCTGTGTGTCAGGGAGTTCCACTGGAATATCTTTGTCCCTTTTTTTGTGGGGATGGAGGGAGAAAGTTTCTTCACGGGAGATTTCTAACAGGAAGGCATAACTCTCTAATTATTGTGATCTCTCCCCTTCCCTTCCCTTCAATATTACAATTTTTATTTCTGGAAAGGTGGTTCTTGATGTCACTATGTTCTGGTTGTTGCCCTCTGTGATCACACCCAGGGAAGTGGGATGCCAGAAGATTCAGGGCAGGCAAAATAAAGTCCTTCTTCACACAGCACATCACCTGTGGAAATCAGTCCCACAAGAGGCAGTAATGGCCACTGGCGTGGATGGCTGTAAAAGAGGATTAGACAAAGTCATGGAGGATAAGGTTATCCATGGCTGCTAGCCAAGATCACAATGTTCTACCTCCACTGTTGGAGGCAGTGGTGCTTTTGAATGACGATTGCTGGAAACCGCAGGAGGGAAGAGTGCTCTTGTGTTTGAGTCCTGCTTCTGGGCAGCGTTCAAAATTAGTCAGGCGCCAGTTGAATTTTGCACCTGGCTGTTGGCAACATGCAACCAAGAGAAGATGCCTGGGCACCAGGATGGTGCCTAACATCTCCACCATGTGGAGGTGCATGCCAGGGGATTCATGGATCTTGTCTGTTTACACACACTAACATCCTTTAGAATTTTAGCCATGGTATTTTATCTGCACGATCAGAACGAATTTCAGAAACCCAAAAGTTTTATTGAAAAATACCACTGACCCCCAAATGGCAACTGGACATTCTCTTTTGGCGACTGTAACCCTGATTTAAGGAGTCATTTGGTGCCTAGCTTATATATCCAAGTTTCTAACACTTCTTCTGGGCTTCCCACAGTTGACCACTATGATAACAAGATGCTGAGACTAGAGGGGATACAGGCCTGATCCATCAGATATTTCTTCCGTTCTCTTTCCCCTCCAGCTACCTTTCTCTGCAGCATCCCCTTCTTCTATCTCTTAGACCCCTATTCTTTTCTTTCTCTGCAATCCTAAACACACCTACATGGGAATGAAGCTCATTGGACACACAGTCAGATTTATTTCTGAGTAAACTAACATTGGTAAAAGCAAACAAACAGATAAATAGGGAAATCCAGGAATCCTGACAATTTTCATTTTTAGCTGCGTGCTTTCCGTTGTGGGTCTAAGAGTAGGTGTGTTTTTTTGTGGTGATGGTGGGGGAATTAAATCCAGGAAATCGCTCTGAGGGAGGAACAGGTTGCCAGCCCCCTCTCAGCTCCAGTTCTTTGATTAAATTCAGATCTGGCCACATCATCCTCAAGACATCCAGAGAGCCAATTGTGGACATCTCCTTCCTTTTGGCTCTAAGTGACCTGGACAGACCAAATTGCACTAACCCCCTTTGGTGAAAACAGTGTTACAGGGCAAATCTGGCCATTTTTGTTTCTCTCTCTTACTCGTTTTCCCAGTTCAATTTCGCAGATTTCCATAGCATTTCGAGAATTACTTTATTTAGAGAAGTCCTACTGAAAACCCATCAACATTTTAGTGCAGATTTTGCTTAATATGTTCATTTTTGCGAGCAGTTTTCCCTACCATAACATGCATTTTGTATGTTATTTTCACAAATACAGGCATTCTTATCCACAGTTTATTCTAAGTTTGCACATTTTGTACACATTGCTTGGTTTGAGAATTGCCTTGCAAAGCTCAGAGAAGTGTGAATTTTGCATTTCAGTTAGCGTGTTGCTTTCAGGAAGTGCACATCAGGGAGCTTTGCCTTTAAATTCAAACCAAATCAATTTTCTCCCCCATCCCTACAGCAGATCTCTTTCCACTCAGCTTTACAGTTCTTCATTTCCCTCCTCTTTCCTTCCACTTCCCTTCCACACCAAAATTGAACTGTTTGTGAGTGTTCTATTGCTACCAACTTCATTTCCCTTGGGGGAGAGAACATAACCTCAGTGCCACTAGTTGAATGCAGGTAGCAGAAGACTCGTTTCAAGATGTGCTAGAAACCCTGGCTTCAGTTTATGATTTCTTTCGTCACATAATTTGGCATGGTGTAACCTTAACCCTCTTTTGTGTCATCTCTTCCTGTTTCCAGATACTGATATAGGAGCTGGCATACTAACGGAAAATGAGGACCAAGATGCCAGGGCGTTGGCAGTCCCCAAAATATCGGGATTAGAACGGAGTCAAGAGAAGAGCCAGGAGGGCGGGAGAGATCTGCTGCTTGACCCTGTCGCAGCTAAAGAGCTTTCTCCTCAGGTTTCTCAGGCTTGGACCCTGCCTCATTTGGAACCTGCTTCAGAGGCACATTCTCCTAGTCCTGCTGCCATCCAGCCAAAGGAGCCTCATCACCCATCGCAACCTGAAGCCCCCCAGAGACTGCAGGCCTCGGGAGAGGTTCAGCACTCCACCGGCCCCCCGACTCCCACACAGCGCCTGCCAAGGCCGCCCTCTCCTGGGCAGCCTGCCCGTCAAAACCTGCCATCTGCCCAGCTCCGCCCTCCCTCCCGCAGCCTCGCCCAGCAGTTGTCGGCATATAACAGCAGCAGCTTAAGCCTCAACAGTCTGAGGTGAGTCCTCTTGGGGTGCATTTTCCAAGCACCTGCTGTTGTTGAAGGTGCTACCTAGAGCAACAGAGGGTGGTCCATTAGGGCAAATGGGGCACTGCCCCACCAACCCAAGGGAGCCTCATAACTGCAAGGAGATTTGAACCCAAATCTCCCAGGTCCTAGTCCAACACTCTAACCACTGCACCACTCTGGCTTCCCAGAGCCCTTCTGCTCAGGGGCAGTTCTATAAATTAAGCAGGTAAATTAATATGGGGAAAACAAAACGTCACTTCGACATATTCTCCTTGAAGGTTGTGTTTGTTTTATTCTGGGTTTTTAAAAATGTTTCAATGAGCTTTGAGATGTCTTCTTTAAACTATAAAGTGGTATGGAAATGAAAGCAACAATAACAAATTTAACTGGAGATGGGTGTGCCTAGACATTCCATTGTGGTGACTGCATCCCAGATTTAAGGTGCCATTTGGCCATTAGCTTATACACCTGAGCTTCTAACACTGAATTGACACCCACTACTATTGATCTGGAGTACTGTGTCTAGGTTTGTGTGGTTTTCTTTAAGAAGAGTATAGACAAAATGAAATAAATTCAGTCAGGAATACTGAAGGAGCTGGGCATTATTAGAGAGGAGAAGGTTGAGGGTGTGGAGCGGGTGATAGCGCTGTCCAGGGACTGTCACAAAGAGAGGGCAAAGCCTTGTTCTCTGCTGCTGGTCTAGAGGAGAGGATGAGATCCAATGGGTTCAAGTTACAGGAGAGTAGATTTGGGAGGAATTGATTGACAGCAAGAGTAGTCTGACAGTGGAGCCAGCTACTGGGGTGAGGCATGAGGGGAGCACTGCCACACTGGAGGACTTCAAGAAGAGGCTGGGCAGCTCTCTGTTGGAAGAGGCCCACACACATCGGCTTGGGCTCCATGCCAGAAGAAACATTGGATATAAATGTATGAATGAAGAAAGCCTAGCTCAGGCCCAGAAACCTTCCTTTCTACCTGTGATCCTGGAAATAGTCTGTGAGTCAGAGTGGACTATGCAAGGTTAGATAGGCTGCTGGCCTGGTAGATGGAAGATCTGCTTCTTTTCCAGACTCCTCCATCCTGGTGCAGCTGACCAGATAATAGAGCCACATTGCATCATCATTCCCAGAGAAAAAGATTAGGCCATCTATTGCTTTGGGGCAGGTGGGACAAGGAAGAGTAAGACTTGGTTGCACTTCATGGTACCATGTTGGGTTAGATGGTTCTCTGTTTTCTTCTTGCTTGGTGATTCTTGAACCTTCCAGGAGCTCTGTTTCCTAACATTCCCTCTCCACCTCTTTTTTATTTCCACCAACAGCAGCAGCAGAAGCAGCACTCCTGCCAAGACTCAGCCCCCTCCGCATATAGGCCACCACCCCTCAGCATCCCCTTTCCCCCTTTCTTTGCCAAGCCACAGCCCGCTCAATACCTTTACCCCCACCCTCCAACCTCCTGCGCACGCCCATCACCCCAATATGTTTGCCCCTCCCACGGCATTGCCCCCTCCTCCTCCTCTGACGTCAGGGACATTGCAAGTTCCAGGTCATCCTGCTGGAAGTGCTTACTCAGGTAAGAATGTGCATATACTTAGATACTTTATGCAATGGGGCTACATAGCTCAACTGGTAAAGAATGAGAATCTTAAATCTCAGTGTCGTGAGTTTGAGCCCCAGGTTGGGCAAAAAATTCCTTCACTGCAGGGTTTGGTCTAGATGGCATTTGTGGTGTCTTCCAACTCTGCAGTTCTACGATTCTATACATACATACATACATACATACATACATACATACATATATACATACATAAAAGGTAAAGGTAAAGGCACCCCTGACCATTAGGTTCAGTCGTGACCGACTCTGGGGTTGCGGCGCTCATCTCGCTTTACTGGCCAAGGGGGGCGACGTTTGTCCGCAGACAGTTTTTCCAGTTCATGTGGCCAGCATGACTAAGCCGCTTCTGGCAAACCAGAGCAGCACACGGAAATGCCGTTTACCTTCCCGCCGGAGCAGTACCTATTTATATACTTGCAGTTTGATGTGCTTTCGAACTGCTAGGTTGGTAGGAGTTGAGACCGAGCAATGGGAGCTCACCCCGTTGCGGGGATTCGAACCGCCGACCTTCTGATCAGCAAGTCCTAGGCTCTGTGGTTTAACCCACAGCGCCACCCACGTCCCACACATACATACATACATATATACATACATACACATAAATACACACAGGGTTAGCACATTCTGGAAGAGAGGGAGAGAGAGGGGGATGGAAGGGAATTAGAGAGATGAGTTGGGGGGCTGAGTAAGAGGGGAAGGAAGGAGGAACCCATCTCAGCAATGGAAGCTGATTCATAAGGATGAATGGAGTTCCATCACCAAATTACGAGTCTCCCCACAGCCTGCTGCCACCTGCCTGCTTCCTTACTTACAAACAACCAACCCAGTGTGTGGTCCTGGCTGTCTGCATCCTCCTAAGTCTCAGTGTTGTCCTTGGAGAACTCAGCAGAGAGGATGAAGATGGAGAGAAACCTGGAATTAGTTGGTTCTGCCTGCCATTGGCTTCGGCTACAGTTACTGATGATCCTACCAGTCCAGATGGGCAGCAGCTTATTCTGCTTATTCTGGCTGGAAGATCTTAGGCTTCTACGGGGGCAAAAAACCCAAGAATCGATCTGACAAGCCAGAAGTCTGTCCACACCCACAATACGTATCCTTCTTAAATTTGGGTTTGGACATATTTCATGCAAGCAGGTTGTACCAAATTCCAGTAGGAGAATTTAAAGCAGAAAAGCAAGCTATTCTGTTCTTCTTCTAGCATGGGGTTTCCCAAACTTGGGTCTCAGGCTGTTTGGGGACTACAATTCCCATCATCCCTGACCATTGGTCCTGCTAGCTAGGGATGGTGGGAGTTGTAGTCCAAAAACAGCTGGAGATGCAAGTTTGGGAAACTCTACTCTGGCACAAGGCTGAGGAATCTGTGGCCCTCCAGATGTTGCTGTCCAACAAACTTCATGACCATTGCCCATGCCGGTGGCTGCTGTTTCATGTGGGAGTCTGTCAGTACATAGAGGGCCATAGGTTCCCCATCCTCATGCTGGCACTAATGGAGGAACAGAGATGAAGGGAAACACCCATCTATTAACAAAGATCAATTGCACATTGTGGAAGTGTGATTTTAAAAAAGGAAGAAGGAAAGACTGAGCGGTATTTAAATGAGAAGGATAAAAGCTCATGTTGCCATTGTCTTGGTTTTCAGAGCAAGATCTTCTCCGCCAGGAGCTGAACACCCGATTTCTGGCTTCGCAGAGTGCCGACCGCGGCGCCTCGCTGGGCCCACCGCCTTACCTGAGGACGGAGTTCCACCAGCATCAGCACCAGCACCAGCACACCCACCAACATACGCACCAGCACACTTTCACGCCTTTCCCCCACGCCATCCCGCCCACCGCCATCATGCCAACACCAGCACCTCCCATGGTGCGTACCCCAGGCAGAAATGTGAGGATAAGTAGAGCACAACTCTCTTTGGATCTTTTTCTTTCCTATTGCAAAATAGTGATAAAATTGTGACAGTGGGGGGAGATGTCTGGGTGAAGGAAGAGATTCTGGGAGGAAGGAAGCATGCTCCTCCCGCCTTGTGACTCGGGGAATTCGGAAAGTGAGAATTCTGGGAAGTTCTGTGTCAGAATGTAGAGGCTCCCATGCATGTGCCCCCCTTGCCCCTTGTTTGCAAAAAAAATGTAATTGCTTTCTGTGTTTTGGCATGGAAGGCAGTACAGTAGTGCCCCGCAAGACGAATGCCTCGCAATACAAAAAACTCGCTAGACGAAAGGTTTTTCCGTTCGCGATTTGCCTCGCAAGACGAATTTCCCCTATGGGCTTGCTTCGCAAGACGAAAACGTCTCGCGACTTTTTTTCTTTGACTAAAAACAAAGACATGTTTTGTTTATAAAGTTAATTTATTTTCCCTTAAATTTTTGAACTGCTCTTTACAGTATGTGTGACTTTAAAGAGCAGTTAATAAACTGTTGTTGTACCAAATTTGGCTTTGTTTGGACTTTTTTTGACCATAGGAACGCATTAATTGATTTTCAATGCATTCCTATGGGATTTCGTGCTTCGCAAGACGAAAAATTCGCTAGATGACAAAAATTGCGGAACGAATTAATTTCGTCTTGCGGGGCACCACTGTACAGTACTGCCAATGTGGCACAGTGTGAGCGACATCAGCTCAGAGGGTTGATGGCCATCTGGTCGATTGGCATCCGAGTCTTACTTCAAACTGGCAGTAGGACAGTGTCCTCTGCTAAACTCAAAGGCAACAGAAACACTTAGCGGGTGCAAGGCAGGCTGCCCCCCTCCCCCACCGCATTTACTGGTTGGTGCCTACTGATAGAATTTATTAGAGCTCTGAAGATGTTTCAGAACACAGGTCCCTTCGTTCTGGACCAATCTTAAACTCTTGAGGAAGGACCGTGGAGCAGAGGTAGAACATAATAAACTTCACAGGTTCAATCCCTGGCATCTTCCAGTTCCCCACTCCTTTGGCATCTTCCCACCATGCCAAGCTCCACACCATGTTGGAGACACCATGCTCTAGCTGCAGTGAAAAAGTAAGCAGTGAACTTGCAGAACAGGAAGCTTTCAATTAAAAGCACAGTAACTCTGCCATGTGTTGATTATTTCACGCTGCTGTTCCACACTGGACATTGTGATTGCATTTTACTACCAAAATAAAAGGTCAGAAATCAGGCTTGGGGGAAGGGGAGGATGAGAAGAAAAGATTGATATACAGCCATTCGGTAATGGCATGTGCATTCTTCCAAAAAGGTGAATGAGGAAATGATGATATTTCAGAGGGTGGTGGGACTAATGTGGAATGAACCTCAGCCTGCTGGTATCACTGCTCTGTTTGCCTAAATAAAGAGGTGGAAAAGAGGTATATGGGCCTCAGGAACCCATGGCCTTTCCCCCTCTGATAGCAAGCTCAAGTGGCGAGTGTTGGAGGACATGGAGTCCAAGTGGACTCACTGAGAAACACGAAGGAGCTGTCAGTTTGCTCAGGGAACTGCAGAGTTTGTGTACAGACACACACACACACTGGAGTAAAAAAAAAGATGCAGGCAAATGGGTGACAGATTGGAAACAAAAACATTAAATGGGAAAATGGAACAGGGTGGGAAGAGGGCCCAGGGAAAATGTCCTCCTTGCAGAGAATGGCTGACTGGAACACTGGTCAGGAGCAGTCCTGTTATATAGGGAATATATTGTAGTATTATCTTGTTGGTCCCAATCATTCTACTTAATTTGCACCTGGAATTTTTGTTATCCAAATTGCTCCTGATCTCTTCCTGCTCTCACTGCTGTCCATACTTTCATCTCTGAACACCTGCCATTTTTAAGTATATCCTCCCCTTTCCCCACATCTCCATCGATTGCCAGTTTTTTCACCAGTTCCCAACCATTGACTGAATCAAAGAAATGTATGCCCCATTAGAAAGACAACATAATGAGTCTGTGTTTTGATCCTTTTTGCAGTTTGACAAATACCCTACAAAAGTTGACCCTTTCTACCGACACAGTGTGAGTTCTTCTTACTGCCTTCAAATGTATTAATTGCTTCTTTTCCCATTGGTGGGCTGAGATCACCACTCAGATCAGTGGCAGAACATCCCATTTTCTGTTTCCCTCCTTCCCCCTTTCTGTCCATCACTCTAAAATGTCCATCATCAATATTGTCATTTGCTTTAGCTTTCTGTCTTGTGAAAGATGTGATATCTCTTAAAAAGAAAAAGCAAACTCTGAAGCTATGCCTAAATCTAGTTCTTTAATTGGGGACTGGATACTACAAAGGTTCCGATATTCTCTCTGCTGTTTCTGTCTTCTCTGCTCATTTCAATGGCACAAGCAGATCTTTGTGACCATTTCTCTAGCTTCCAATGTGGTAATGAAGATATATGAAGTCCTGGGTTGATGAGGGATTTTTTTGCATTTGAATGAGAAACTACCTAATTCACACTTCTTCAACTTATATGTAAACCAAAACACAGTCTTACCTTTGAAATTCACAATTCTCTGAATTTTGCAATGCAGTTTTCCAACAAAGCAACATGTACAAGAACACATATAATATGGGGAAAGTATTATAAAAAGGTCTGTATTACTGAAAATAGCATACAAAATGGATTTTAATGGGGGTAAGTTGCATGTAAAAATGTCAAAACTGCATGCAAAAAAAATGTTTCTTTAGGAGAAAAACACTAAAATATTGGTTTCAAATAGCATTTTTGGTAATTTTAAAAAATGCAAAGTGCTATGAAAGATTTGTTAAATTTATATGGCCTCCCATTAGAAAAAATATCTGGGCAGCATGCAAAACTTCATAAAGAAAAATACAAAATGCAATAATGAAAACTAACAAAATAAAGTTAACAACAGCAAAACCTTCCTTCTTAGAAAGACCACATAAAAATATTTTCAGCTTACCTTAACACCACACTGAAACAGCAAAGACCTAGGGTTGATTTTCTGTAGGAATGTCCTTGCCCTGATATGAAGGTGAAAAGGTAAAGGACCCCTGGACGGTTAAGTCCAGTCAAAGGCGACTATGGGGTTGCAGCACTCATCTCGCTTCCAGGCCAAGAGAGCCGGCATTTGTCCACAGACAACTTTCCGGGTCATGCAGCCAGCATGACTAAACCGCTTCTGGCACAACAGACCACTGTGACAGACACTAGAGCACATGGAAATGCTGTTTACCTTCCCACCACAGTGGTACCTATTTATCTACTTGCGCTGGCATGCTTTTGAACTGCTAGGTTGGCAGGAGCTGGGATAGAGCAACTGGAGCTCACCCTGTTGTGGGGATTCGAACCGCCACCCTTTAGACCACAACACCACCAAGCCCCAAATAAATTGATTCATTCAGCCCATATGATCTCCCTTCACTCAGAGGAGTAGAGCACCTCCAGGTTCATGCAAGATCCTTGTGCAGGCCTGAAGAGGCACAGCTATCTACCTTGGGGCCTTTGTGCCAAAGGAACCTTAAGGAATTGACAGCACCCTGAAAGCCAAGCTTTATGGTTGATCCAAATGGTTATACACCCTCCCTTTCTCCAATACGTGAGAAATCACAGAAAGAATCCAAATGAGTGTTAGGTCATTTGTGTTTCTCTTTCATTGCCTCAGATGTATCTAACCTGATGGCTTGTTCCATTTCAACGGTTAACAGAGGTTAAAAGCCAGAAGATTAAAGCACTTGAAACTTTTAACTGGCATATTATTAAAAATGCATTAACCAGTGGATTTCACTTAATGGGCCAGATCAAAAGGTATTATGGTCTAAATTTGTAGGCAAAGTAGAATTGCTCTTTTTTCTTCCTTTCTTAAAACACTTGTCGGGGTTTTTACCTTCAGTTTGGAATGTGCTTTCTTAACACAAGATGCTGAAAGTGTGATTCGGGGAACTGTTTGGCATCTGTATTTTTAACTATGGTTATTATGTTATTTCATTTTAAAAATGCTATTCCCCCCCTTTTGCTGCATAATTTAAATTTATTAAATTTGCAGTCCGCCCTTCCTCCCAAAGGAGCCCAGGGTGGCAAATGTCAAAATATTAAAACAATATTTAAAAATCATGTTGAGAACAATTAAAAACATTTTTTTTTAAAGTTAGGAACAATCTACAAAATGAGACCATTTTAAAATGTGGTTAATAATAATAATAATAATAATAATAATAATAATAATAATAATTACCACACCCATCTGGCTGGGTTTCCCCAGCCACTCTAGGCGGCTCCCAACAGAATTAAGAGCACATCAAACATTTAAAACTTTCCTAAACAGGGCTGCCTTCAGATGTCTTCTAAAAGTCAGATTGTTGTTTATTTCCTTGACATCTGATGGGAGGGCGTTCCCTGTAACCGCACTTCTTGCAGTGAGGGAACCACCAAAAGGCCCTCGGAGCTGGACCTGTCCAGGCTGAATGCTGGGGGTGGAGAAGCTCTTTCAAGTATTACTAATGTACCCTGAAATGTGGCTTAAAATAAATAATTAAAAGTAAAAGTAAACCTCAAATAAAAGGTCGTCTACCGGGAAAACTAAAAACCTGCTAAACCATTAAAGTCTTTGTCAGCCAGTGGAAGGCAATCGTAGTGGTGGGACCAAGCTTCACAGGGCAAGGAATCTGGCCACAACTGGAGGGTCACAGTATCTCCATTCCTGCTTCAGAGAGAGAGAGAGAGAGAGAGAGAGAGAGAGAGAGAGGTGATGAGGATTTTAAAGGATTAACCTAGCTACTGACAGTACCTTAAATGGCAGGTGGAAACATGTTCCCACGAGGAGACGTTCCAGTTTTTGGGAGAAGACTCCTCAGGAGTCAAGGTCTCCTCACAAATAAAGTCCTCTTCATGATGACGCCTCTCTTTTGATGACAGAAGATGGAGTTCAGCTGCACCCTAGGTGTGCTTCTGGCAGTTCCAGTTCAGCAGCCTCAGCACCAGGCTGGAAAAGCTGTTGGGATGTATTTGTATGTCCCTTGCATCAAACTTTCTGCTTGCCTGCCTGCCATTCAACTTTTCTCTTGTCTGAGCCCTCAACTGAACCCCAGTTTGCCTGGGATGGGATCTTGGACTGGCTTTGGCTGTTGGTGCTTCCTGAACCTACAGAAGCTGTGTTACTTAAAAGTTGTCCTGCAACTTGGGACCCAGCTAAGATGGGACATTGATAGCTCTCTACTTTTGTTGACAAGATGGGAATCCAAGCCTTCAGCAGTGGCAGTTCCAAGACACTCTGAAAGGTCTCCATCCTTTCCCACCATCTATATGTTAACAACCAGCATACAATGAAATTTCTAACTTCCCTTCGTTTTTGTGAACTGGCATGTTAATACAGAACAGTAAGCGTTATGGATGCTAGAGTCTTTAACATGCTCATTTTCAGTATTAAAAAGTGATTGCAACCCAAGACGCTTGCCTGCCTAATGGGTTCTTGAGAGCTCCACTATTCAGTATCATCTAATCTTGGAAACTTTTTCTGCGCCATTGGAAGTTCACGTTGAAGCTAAACAGAATTAAAAGACGGCAATGATCTATGAAAGGAGTGGGGAGAGGAACTGGGTCAGGTGGTTCAGTGAAAGCCTTAAAATTATTGCATTTTCTTAATGATGTTAATTGCAGAGAGAGAGAGAGAGAGATGCTTCAGTGTGCTCAGGTGCACCTCATGGAACAATACAATGAAACACACTATTGTGCTTTTTTAGATCTTTGGCTCAGGCAGGCATCATGAGCCAGTGGAATACGTACATTTGCACAGGAATTGCACTGAGATTTTGTAGAAAAAGGCCTCATCTGTTGGCCAAAGGCTTTTCCCAAGCCAAACTGCTGTAGGGCAATTCAGGAAAATTGATGAAGGGGCGCAAGGGCTCTGGGATGCTGCCAGAGCCCTTGCACTGCCTTCTCACAGCTGGGTAAGCTCATGACTGCAGCTTTGCACAGGTATGGGGAGGGGGAATAAGTAAATGGAAAATGAGTTTGCTCTGCTCTCCATTTATTTATCCCACCCCACCCCACCCCACCCCCATGCAAAGCTGCAATTGGGTAAGTAAAATAAGCATAAGATGCAAACTACCTGTGTGTGTGTGATTTGTGTGTGTGTGTGTGTGTGTGTGTGTGATATTTGTATGGGTGGGCGGGAGGTTGTGCCCTCTGGCTGCACCCACTTTTGTTTTGACCACACTACTATTGGCATGCATCCCGCATTGGATTCTGTTAACGTCCTAACCATGCCTTGTGGTGAATGTTGGGTAGGGCCACCACTCAGTGGTTGAACACATAATTTGCATGCAGAAGGTCCCAGGCTGAATCTCTAGCATCTCCAGACAGAACTGGGAAAGACTTCGGTGTGAGACCCAGGAGCTCAATGGAGCCAAGGGTTTCACCAGAAAAGGGCAATCGAAATGATCAAGGGGATGGAGCAACTGCCCTCTGAGGAAAGGTTACAACATTAGGGTTGTCTGAATTTACAGAAAGTACTAAGAGGAGTAAGAGGAGACATGATAGAAGCTTATAAAATTATGCTCTCTCAGAACCTTAGAACTCACGGACCATGAAATAAAGTTGGAAGACTCAAACCAGATAACAAATTCCTTCTTCACACAGTTGAGCTGTGGAATCTGCACCCACAAGAGTCAGGGGTGACCCCCAACTTTGATGGTTTTGAAAGAGGATTAGACCATGCTATCTGTGGCTATGTTCTACCTCCACTGTTGAAGGCTGAATTCCAGTTGCTGGAAACCACAGAGGGGGAAAGTGCTGTTGCACTCAGGTCATTCTTGCTTATCCCAGAGGCATTTTATTGGCCACTGTGAGAAATGGCCTGAACCAGCAGGCTTTTCTTACAGTCTCATGACTCAATATTAAGGCAGCTTCCTTTGTTCCTGTTCTTTAACTGCTACAACTAATGCAATTGACAATGAGATCACGTTTCTGCTCCAGTACCTTCCCATTGCATCCTCTCTTTTTTCTGTAATGCAGTATTATAATACAGTATAATAATAACCCTCATTATAAAAATCCATTCTGAGACAGCTCTCTACCCCTTACGCTTTCAAATAATCTGTTCTTTCCACACAAATCTGTTCATCCTGTCGTCTAACATTTTGTGAATGTCCATTATATCCCTTATTCATTGCTGTTGTCAGATGCCTTTGTCTTTTTCCTAGGCTTATCGCCACCTCCTTTACCAAGTACCCAACATCAGTGGTCCAGCATTGATTTTTATGCAGTTGGATCACTGACTGATTAACAGCAGCAATCATGTGAACTGCATAATTCATAAACTGCTTCTGTGTCTCTTTTGCTTTCTTCTGAGTTGAAATTGCATGACGTGCAATTAGAAAATGTGTGTGGGGTCCTTTGATGATGTTATCCTCCCTTTGTCACAGTTATTCCACTCGTACCCTCCTGCTGTATCAGGGATCCCACCAATGATTCCTCCAACTGGTCCTTTTGGCTCACTACAAGGGGCGTTTCAACCCAAGGTAAATTGTAAATATGTTTTTTGTATGTTGTGTAGGCTCTTTCCTATTATGGACATGTGTCTTGTGGCTTTGTGGTCTCTTGCAGTCCCAGGTGTATTCGTGAGGAGCAGCACTTTTATTTGTCTTGGGCCTGCAAGGGGAACCTGCAACCCTCTAGATCAGCAGTTCTTAACCTGTGGGTCCCCAGATGTTGTTGGACTACAACTCCCATCATCCCTGAGCTCTGGCCTTGCTAGCTAGGGGTGATGGGAGTTGTAGTCCAACAACATCTGAGGACTCACAGGTTGAGAATCACTGCTCTAGATGCTGCAGGGCTTCAACTCTCATCATCCTTCACTGTTGGCTATGCAGGCTGAGGCTGTTGGGAGCTGTAGTCCAGCTGTAGCCTGGGGGTCCAAATGTCCCCTATCTTTGGTTTTGGAGATGGCTCTGCTGGGAGAGATGAATGAGTCATTTCCTCCCTAGGTCAATGTGGGGCACAAAATCCCAGAGTTTCCTTTGAGATTGATTGGGACTGAAACTCTCTTGGGGATGATGGGCAAATCAGTTGAAAAGAGCTCTGCATGTGTTCCCTTGATTCACTCTCATTTACTGAGGTGGCAGGGGAGGCAGGGGTTGGGTGGAGAGGTATGTTGATGCTGGCTTTCCGGTAGGCTTCCAGGTGCTGGTTCTTGCTTTTAAAGCCCTATATCAGAGGTGTGGTGTAGTACCTCGGGTCCTTACTGGACTGCAGTCACCATAATCCCTAGCCATTAGCTATGTTGGCTGGGGATGGTGGGACTTGGTTTCCAGGAACATCTGGATAATCACAGGTTCTCCACTGATTGGCAAAGTCTCAATAAACATACCGTGGAAAGTCTACACTTCTTGGTGATGTTGGCCCAGTTAGAAAAACTATTGGGCTGTTTTGCCATTACATTTTCAATGTGATCACTGATTGACTAGCTAGCTTTGCACAGAAGAACCAAAATCTGGTAGAGTGGGGGCATACTTTGGGCTGAAGCAGTGGCCTAGAATTAGCAGTAAACAAAATTAGGCAGTAAAACTTCCCTGGGGGCATTTTAGGAGCCCTGAAAAAGCATCTTTTCATCTGAAAATGTTCACTTATGAACATTTGATGCAATCTTCCATTCTTTCATTTTATATCTTGCCTTTCTTCTATCATGGAACTCAAGGTATTCAGGGATGTTCTAAACTGTTTGTTTCTGCTCTTTTATACCAGGTATTGTATTTCTCAGCTCAGGGGTAGACTGACGTCAGTCTTATGCATTCTGCTTAAGGAACTGCAATCCTCATTGTCCACCAGTGTATTTTAAATTTAATCTTTTGAGGCTCGATGTTGAGCTGTGTTTGTCCAATCTGAAAACTATCCCCGCTCCACCACTCAAGCTTCTTAAATATGTAGATTGTGGTTCATTAGCAAAGGTCCTCATATGTATGATAATTAGGCTATTAAGAATCCATTTGAGCTTAACCAGCTACTAGTATGTGGCTGCGTGCATTTGTATGGTTGTTGTTTTTTAAATGTTGTGTGGGGCTCTTCGCAAGTCAGGCTTTTTACATTCACATGACTACATTATAAATCTCTATTCTAGAAAGACGGTTTTGGTGATTCTTACTTTGTGAATGGAGACATCTGCCTCTACTGATGTCAAAATCAACAGTTTGGGATTGATGGATTATGTGTTCCATCTGTTTCAAACCCTTATCCACATTCTCAGTCAGATTGCCAAGACCTTCAGCCATTTTCTGGGAGAGGACAGTTGGCATCTTGTTGGGCACTGTGATAACAGGATGCCAGGCTAGATGGGCCTTTGGTCTGATCCAGCAGGGCTCGTGGTCTTATGTTCCCCTTTCATTGGCTTTCTATATGCCTCAACGTTCTGCTGTTTCCCAACACTTGAAATTATTTCAGTACCCACAACTACAGCCAGCTGTCTGGATACGAGCTGCTTCCCCTTCTCTCTGACCCCTTTTATTGGTGCAAACCCAAATTGTTCACTGTTCAAGCTGCTGTCCCTCACACTGTCCCTCTCTAGCTTGGATTTTTATCCCAGCAATATTCCATTTGACTCCCCTTTCCCAACCCCCACCTCCAGCTTGGCATTCCCTCCCTTCTCACCTGCTTCTCACCTGCACTATCAGTGAGCCTGTATTTTTTATTATGCTCCTTGCCTCTGTGTGAATGGAAGGCCATCAGCTCTGGTTGGAATCCACTTCCCATCCTGCCGAATGGCTATAGGGTTGCCATACGTCTGGGCAATTTGTATGGGATACCCTGAATACCACATCCGCAAGCAGTGTCCAAGCAGAATTTGGTGAAATGTCCGGGAAAATCCATAAGTATGGCAGCCCATGTTGGCTGTTTTGTTTTTTGCCAATTTTCCTCAGAAAAAGCTAAGAAATGTTCAATTTCTTTGCGATTTTGCAAAAGAAAGCTCCACAAAAAACCCTAGCATAGGAGGTACTGTGGTAGGTAATGCTGGAAGTTGTGGTCCAGGAGATGCTGTCAGAAGCTACACTCAGAGTGCTTCCAGGGGACTCCTAGTGGTTCAAGGGTATATTTACTTTCGGACCTGGAAAATAAATAAGCAAGGCACAGTGTGAATAGTTTTGAGGGGTGTGTGTGTTGCAGTGGGTATTCTGCAGCATGCATTATCACCTCAACAGAGGGAGGATGCTTGTCCCTTTGCAGAAGCCACACCTGAGAATTGAAAACCTGTGAACACAACATAGTTTGTCAGGTTAGAAAAGAAGAAACTGATAGAAGACACGTGTGCATCTTATTAGCTTGCTTTGTGCAATAGTGAGAGAGTGATGGGTTTTTCGCCAGTTAAGGCTGTTCAATGACATCTTGTAACACGCAAAAAGAACAGATTTGAATACTCACAAATATAACAGGAAAACATGGTGAAACTTAGAGAGCCAAGATCTCATTTTCTAAAGCTAAACAGATCTATGACTCATTTAACCTAAGACCGTCTTTAACCTAGGACAGAAATTATGACTCTGTGTGCACCAAGGCAAGGCACTCTGGAAATGACATTTCTGAGTACATGAAACTGTAGTCCAAAGGTTTGGAACCTTGACCCTCCAGATTTTTCAGGACTCCAACTCCCATCATTCCTGATCATTGTCCATACTGGCAGAGGCTGATGGGAGTTGTAGTCCCTATATCTGGAGTGCACCACGTTTCCATCTCTGCTGTTACTAAATGAATAGATGGATAAATACTCTTCAGTTCCTTTCTTTTTTTTATGGAGACTCTCACTTACTGCCTAACTAATTCTTTTGAGGTCTTCTAAAAGTTTAAAAGTTTGCACATAAATTTACACTGCCGTTGTTTCTGTGTATGTGACATTTGTAGACTTCGAATCCCATTGATGTTGCAGCGAGACCTGGAGCTGTTCCACACACCCTACTGCAGAAAGATCCCAGGGTAAGTTCTAAAATGTTACAGCCTCTTCAAACCAAGGGCCATTCAACCATTGAATGATGAATGAAGCTGAGGTGGTTATCCTAACTCCACCTTTTATTGCTATTTGTAAGGTAAAGGGACCCCTGACCATTAGGTCCAGTCGTGGCCGATTCTGGGGTTGCGGCGCTCATCTCGCTTTATTGGCCGAGGGAGCCGGCGTTTGTCCGCAGACAGCTTCCGGGTCATGTGGCCAGCATGACTAAGCCACTTCTGGTGAACCAGAGCAGCGCACGGAAACGCTGTTTACCTTCCCGCCAGAGTGGTACCTATTTATCTACTTGCACTTTGACGTGCTTTTGAACTGCTAGGTTGGCAGGAGCAGGGACCGAGCAACGGGAGCTCACCCTGTCATGGGGATTCGAACCGCTGACCTTCTGATCCTAGGCTCTGTGGGTTAACCCACAGCGCCACCCGCATCCCTTATTTGATCTGAGCTTAAATTGAGAAAGTGTGGAATTTGGAAAACATAAAGCACAGGGTCTAACTTTCATGATCCTTAAGTGGACTGGCTGTGAGTGGGAGTGCACAGGGTGTGACAGATAACCTGAGGGTGCCAGAGAGCATAAGACTATAGTATCAGGACCACAGATAGTTCCAAGCAGACAAGGTGTTGTGATTACATCTAGAGCTCAGCCGAGGTGTTTCATTGCTCTTGGACCAGACTTCACCTCCAAGACTCCACCCACATCCAGAATAGCAGAAAGGCTTAAAGGTGTAGACTTCTGACCTAGAGGCTTTTACATCTCAGCCTTCTGCATTTCTTTCAAAGGTTTTGCAGGCTTTGAAAAGCATAATGCTCTTGGGAGACTGTTTCTTATGGGTTTCTGCCTCCAGGGGTTTCTGCTTTAGGGAGAGGGTCAAGGTTGACACACTTCAGCTCAGGTTCAGTGTTGAGGCCTGGGTTTAGGTTCAGCACTTCCACAGTTGACACTTTTTGTCCTCCAGATGTCTTCAAGTCAGGGTCAGGATGATGATGTTAGCCATCCTCGATGTGGAGCACCTGGCCATGTATGGTCTTGGGAAGACTCATTGACACCTCTAATTAAATGACGTTTCAGGTAGCAGGGTTAGAAAAGGCCTCTTCTTGTGACCCAAGAGGAGCCTTCCCATTCAGCATGGGTTCGAATGGATTTGAGGGGGTGGGAAGGGAGTCGAAAAGTATTTTTGTATGAATCCTTTTTATCCACATTTGTTCCAGTGTGAAAATCTGCACCACAGAGCAACCAGTCTATACCAGTCTGTATCATTTGACTTGCTTTTTTATAATTGGGTGACTCGGAGCTGGTTTTAAAAGAGGAGGGGTATGTGCAGTCCAGCATTAACCAGAGTGGAGTCTTCCAGGTGTTGCTGAGTGACGTCTCCTATAATGGTCAAAGATGTTGGAAGTTGAGGTCCAACAAAATTGTGGTTCACTCAAACTCCTATCAGACCCCTCATAATGTTCAGGAATGATGGAAGTTATGGTCCAACAAAACGGGGGAAGGGGGTTTGCTCCTCCTGTTGTAATAGTTACTGAATTTTTTTCTGTTAGCAATTGTGTGTGGAAAAGTAAGCCTCTTCCAAAATACTGCCCTCCTCTATATCTTTCAAAAGGTCCATCAAAAGGTCACTTAAAAAAAATTACTGCATTGTTTCCTATTTTACAGTGCTAAATTGAGTGAATTAGCAGGCAAACTCCAGGTCAGAATGCCTCTTGGGGGCCATGTTTGGTAGGTTGTCAACACTTGGAAGCATAAATCCTGCAGAGCAGAGCGGGGGAATCTGTGTCCTCCAGATTTTGTTGGCGCAGAGATGGAAAGGAGTGAACGTGGGAGTAAATTTACCCTTAAGATCAGGTATGGGGGACCTGCAGCCCTCCAGATGTTGCAGAACTACAACTCCCATCAACCTCTATGACCAGGGATGATGGGAGCAGCAATTCTGCAACATCTGGAGAGTAAGAACCTCCCCACACCTGGTCAAGATGAAGCAACATGCCTGCTAAGACTTTGAAAGAGACTACAAATGAAATGAAAATGCTAATATTTTAATTTCCACTCTCCCAAGTGAAGCAATGCAAATTAGATGAGCAACTGTTTGAGTGGCAAGGTTTCCTTTATTGACTTTCCCTCTTTCTTTCTCTTTGCAGTTGACAGATCCCTTCAGACCTATGCTGAGGGTAAGAAGGCCACTAAGTCTTGGTTGACCTCTGTCTGTCTGTCTTTCCCATCATTCCTGACCGCTGGTCCTGCTAGCTAGGGGTGATGGGAGTTGTAGTCCAAAACCCTGCCCTAGGTGCTGGGGGGTGACTATTGCCTTCATATCTTGCTTTTTGGCTTCCAAGAGGCATCCCGTTGGCCACTGTGAAAAGCAATATGTAGGGCTAGATAGGCTTTTGGTCAAATCTGGTAGGACTCGTATTACGTCCAGCTTAGCCTCATAAGGACAGAGGTTGCATGTAGGAGATGAGAGTGAAACTTGGAATAAAGAGAGCTGCTTGATTATTAGGCCATTTTGAAGGTTGTATATCCAGTTGGAAAGAACTGATGACATACATACATACAAATATGCATATGCAATTTTATTTGTATGCCACGTTTCCATTGTTAAAACCATTCTCAAGGTGGCTTACAACATGAAAAAATGCATAGTTACAATGTAACAAATGTAGTCAGAAATAATAAATAAAGCATCCAAAAATACACAATCAAATTGAACCATTTCCACAAAAATCACAATAAGATCTAAAGATTAAATATACAAAAAAAATATCAATACCAGCAACAACCCCCTTCAAACAATACCCCAATCCAAGGGTCTGTTCAGCAGCCTCAGCTTTTATAGATGGAGTCAGTCAGGAACCTGCCCTCCCAGGTGGGAAAAGACCTGCAAGACAGGGAGCAGGTCTTCCAGGACTCATAACTAAGATTATGAGAACTTGAGCTTGCCTTTCTCAAGGGTACACTGAGTAGAATTGCAATGTCAGAAGATGGAACATGAATGTATCACCTTTCTGGAAAAGGCCGAAATGTGCAGATGCACCCCATTCACAAAATTCACATTTTTGCCAGGTCCTTATAAAACTGTGCTTATTGCATTCCCACAACAAAATGTTTAACTACTGAAGACTTGGATTTTAGTGTATTTTTGGTCTCTGTGGCAGCCGCCCAGAGTGGCTGGGGAACAAATAAATTATTATTATTATTATTATTATTATTATTATTATTATTATTATTGGAGCATGATGTGTGCAGTCAAACATTTGCCACATTGATACGGTAAAGTCGTCTCACTGGGACTTTGACTTGAGTGTATGTGGAACGCCATTTAGGATAGGGTTCCCTCTTATAAAGCAAACATGAGATGAATGCAGCCATAGAAGCACCAATCATATGCAGCATTCGGACCCATGGGAAAGTGAATTTACTGTGTCATGTAGGGGCATAATATAATTAACCTCACTAAGTAGCCAGATTCCACTTTCCCACTTACCAATAAATCAGTAAGAGCTTCACAACAGGGATCTACTGTAGACCAGTGGCACTTCAGATGTGGTTGAACTTTGATCCTCATCGTCATTGACCATTGCTAGCTGGACCTAATGAGAGCTGGAATCCCACAACAGCTGGAGGCTACAGATTTCTCATTCCTGGTTTGCAGAGTACCACTCTATGCTCACTTCTAATGTCTGAATTGTCTCCTTCACCAGCTCAGTCTGTTTCATTATTTTCTTAGTGCATGGCTTTGAAAGTGCTTGACATAGTGCAACTGAAGCAAAGCAGGTCATGGTCTGGCCAGGGCTTGGATTGGATGAGAGATTTTACAACCATGAGAGATTTTACAACCATGAGATTTTTACCATTTTAAGATTCATAATGGAAGAAAGGCAGGGCATTTAATGTAAAAAGTAATGGCTGTTAAATGAGAAGAGGCTCAGATCTTACTGTTATGGCTAAGTGGTGTCATTTTCATAGCCTCTTGTGTTTTTGCTTCTTTTACAGAAACCAGGAAAATGGTGCGCTATGCATGTCCATATTGCTTGGCAAATATACCATCATCAACAGAAAGTGAAAGTGAGTCCCTTTGGGCAAGTGAAACCTTCCTAAGGGAATACAAATGAGCATGTTTAGGGGGAGGGACCAAAGCTACACAGCCAGAGCATGTGTTTTGTATAGTAAGGTGCAATGTCCAGTCCTTGGCATCTTAGTTTAGAAAGATCACATAGCAGATGATGGAGAAGACCCTTTGCTTCCCAACAGCCACTGCTAGTTAGAGCAGAGCTAGGTAGTCTGACCTAGTCTAAGGTAGCTCTTTATGTTCCCCTGTATTTTGCTCATTATTGATTTATTTATTAAAAATATGTGTATGCTACTATTAAAAAAAAATTAATCAAAGCAGTTTACCTCAAACATACATACAATAAAAGCCGTGTAAAAAATTAAAATCAAAGATCAACTCTTACCCATAGATATTTTCTTAATTCCACGCATAAACTTGGTGGCATAGAAAAGTTTTCAGCAGATGTTTCAAAACTAAAACCAAAGCTATCTGCTTAATCTCTGTTGGCAGAACATTCCACTGGGCTGGGCCAATGTCTTGTTCATGATTGTGGTTTGTTTCCTGTTTGTTTTTCCTATTACAGAAACAGATGCAATCAGATCCCCATAAACTGGATTTTGGCCTGAAACCTGAATTTCTGAGTCGGCCACCAGGTCCTAGTCTCTTTGGGGCCATCCACCATCCCCATGACTTAGCTCGGCCCTCCACTCTCTTCTCTGCAGCCAGTGAGTATGCATATCAATGATCCACTATTGAAGAACATAGTACAAGCCTGCTGGATCAGGCCAAAGACCCACCTAGTTCTGCATCTTGTGGTGGCCAAGCTGATGCCTGTGAGGACCCAGTCACAAGAGCCCTCGGCCATCATGCAGTTTCCAGCAACTGGTATTCAGAAGCATTGCTGCCTCTAACAGTGGAGGCAGAAGATAGCCATCATGGCTAGTAGCCTTTGTTAGTCTTGTCCTCCACGAATTTGTCTAATCCTATTTTAAAGCCGTCCAAGTTGGTAGCTGTCACTGCCTCCTTTGGGAGCAAACTCCATATGTGCTGTGTGATGAAATAAAAGGTGGAAAAGGCAAGTAAGGAATGTGGCCAGTCTTCTCAGAGCAATTCTGAAGGAAAACCGAAAGGACTCCTGACTATGAGTCCTTGGGGATGCCTGAAGCTGTCTTCGTCAGGAAGGATCAGGCTGGAATTTCAGGACCCTGGATAGCTCCAAACAGGCAAATCTTTCCAATGATTCACTGCTCCCCTCCACTTCCAATTGGAATCAAGTGTGGATGAGAGTGGGCCCACACCCATAGTTGCACCCTTTCTGCAGAGCCTCACCACGCTCTACGTGTGGGGAGCTGAATGTTTGCCGCAATGAGCGTTCCAAACTTGTGCAGACTCCCCATGCAATTTCAGAACCATGCATAACCATGGCTTAAAAGCTGGTTATCCCAAGGATCTACAATGTGCAATGCGACTGCAGCATCCCTGGCAGAGGGCAGTCTAGCCTCTGCTTAAATACTTCCAGCAAAGGAGTCTCTTGAAAGCCTCCTGTAGAGAGACATGCTGGAAGTCTCCTAATGATACGTCTGCATGGGATCAGGTGACAAGACCAACACAGCATCTGGGTGACCCAAATTTGGAATGCAATCCTAGTTTTGCCAGAAACAAAAGCATCCAGTGAAAATAAACACGTTTGTCAGCAATTTTTCAACAAACTGTTTACTGGGCTACAAGGGAAGGTCTCGATACAGTGGTTCCTTGGGTTACAGACGCTTCAGGTTACACACTGCACTAACCCAGTAATAGTACCTCGGGTTAAGAACTTTGCTTCAGGATGAGAACAGAAATCGTGCTCCAGCAGCGCGGCAGCAGTGGGAGGCCCCATTAGCTAAAGTGGTGTCTCAGGTTAAGAACAGTTTCAGGTTAAGAATGGACCTCCAGAATGAATTAAGTACTTAACCTGAGGTGCCACTGTATACAGTATACCCCTCAGTTCTAGAAGACAGGACCTGCTTGCAGCATTGTGATACTTTGGCATTATGCATCTTTTCTGAACCCGCTATTCAAGTGTTGTTTTATTTTTGCTTTTGAATTTGCCCTGATAGGTGCTGCCCACCCAGCCGCACCCCCTTTTGGCCCTCACCCCCATCACAGCAACTTCCTCAACCCTGCTGCTCATTTAGGTAAGTAGGCATTACCAACTTGTAATAAGCTGCCAAGCAACTGTGGCGATCGGCCCATCACCCTTGAGAGCATTTTTTTACATGATTTAGTGCAGAAGGAGCCAACACGATGCCGTCCGGATGTTGCTGTACATTAGCTATGCTGACTGGGACTGAATGGAGCCAGAGTGCATCAGGACGTCACAACATGGGCTCACTCTAAGACCCCGTCTGCACCATACAGTGGTACCTCGGGTTACAGATGCTTCAGGTTACAGACTCCGCTAACCCAGAAATAGTACCTCGGGTTAAGAATTTTGCTTCAGGATGAGAACAGAAATCGTGCTCCGGCAGCGCGGCGGCAGCAGGAGGCCCCATTAGCTAAAGTTGTGCTTCAGGTTAAGAACAGTTTCAGGTTAAGAACGGACCTCCGGAACGAATTAAGTACTTAAGAGTTTTTAGGGGTTTTTGAATGTCTTATGTAGATTTTCAATTTCATTGTTCTGTATGGGACAATGACAATAAAGATATCGTATTTGTATTCGTAACCCGAGGTACCACTGTATATTTAAAGCAGCATCATACCACTTTAAACAGGCATGCCTTCCCCCCAGAGAACCCCGGGAGCTGTAGTTTAAGGGTGCTGAGAGTCATTAGGAGACCCCCTATTCCCTTCACAGAGCTACAACTCCCAAAGTGGTTTATCAATCCCACCCCCCTATTTAAATGCCGACAGTGAAGGAGATCGCACCATCTCCAGAGGCCATCAGTTCTCATCAAATAGCTCTTATAATTAGGAAATTTGTCTGAGTGTCCAGCTATTTCCCTGCAATCCTATTCCTGGAAATTCTGCTTCATCTTCTGCATTTCAGCCCTGCAGATACACTTCATGGGGGCGGGGACATTCACATATTCAGGAGTGCTATTATATTTATATTATTTCCACGTCGTTCTTCAATTCACAGTCATTTGGGCAGCACCTTAAAGAAGGGAGTGAAACAAAATGCACTTTTTAAAAAAGTGCCAAAAGAGGAAAAAATACCCAGCAGGGGAAAAGAGGCAAGTGTGAGGATTATATCTATCTGAAAGGCCAAAGGTTCCATGCAGCTGCTGTAGGACTACAATTGCCCCTCTTTGGGAAAGAAAAAAATCATGAGTTTTGCCAGTAGACTCAATAGGAGAACCTTTGCCTGGTTTAAACAATCCCTGGAATTCCCCCCTTCCTCCCCCTGCTCTATAATAAGGGCTGAAAGAGATTTTTGGGAGCATGTATGTGGAGGCGGAGAGGGAAGAAGTTTCTGTTGTGCAAGAGTAAATCCTTGTGCTAATGGAATGAGTGCACTGGAAACTGCCCAGGGTTTGTTCCTGACTGTAGCTTATTGTTCTGTGTGAACGAGGCCTTTGCTATTTAGCGAGAGTGCACACACACATTCCACTTTTGACATTTCAAAATCTGCTGTTCCTCCTGGGAAACAAGCAGAGTGGAACTCAAGGGATATAAGCATTATGAGACAATATTGGGTGGAACTGGGGAGAGGCCACTTCTTTCTTATATTGGGGGTTATGAGGCAGGACACTGGGATGAAAATAGGGCTTCCACCCTAAAGGAATCACCTACCCAAATTATCCATGGGTGACCCTGGGAAGAATGCTGTATCCACCTAAATTTTACTTGGAATAGACCCATTGACCTATATTAACCATGTAAATCAATGTCAATGGGTCTATTCTTGAGTCGAGCTAGCAACCTTGGCCCTCCAGATGTTTTTGGCCTACAACTCCCATGATCCCTAGCTAGCAGGACCAGTGGTCAGGGATGATGGGAACTGTAGTATCAAAACATCTGGAGGGCCGAGGTTGAGGAAGCCTGGGATAGATCATCGTGTTTCCTTTGTAACACACATCTAGCCACAAATGCTCCATCATAGGTAACGCCCTTCCCATTAGTCTCTTTCCATTTGGTTTCAGAGACATTTAATCGGCCCACGACGTTCACCAGCCTTGCAGCCGTGAGCGGCAATGCCTTCGGGGGACTCGGGAACCCTGCCGTTAGTGAGTAAATTCTCCCAGCTGTGGCTGTGTTTGGTTTGCATTATCATCAAGGATGCTAACCCATGGCTAATTGGTGTCCCCCCAAAAAGAGAGGACTGCCTCTGTTTCTCAAAACCCTTGGGCCTCCTGAAACCCTCTTCCTTGGCCTAGTTCTCACAGGTATGGAGAACCTGAGTCTAGGGCAGGTATGAGGATCTTAATGGCCCTGCAGGCAGCGCTGGACTCTCAGCATCCTTGACCGCCCTCTTGACCATGCTGGGTGAGCTGGTAGGAGTTGGGAGTCCAAGAAGTTATAGAGTTATAGGCATAGGTTCCTCACTCCTGCAGCACTTCAGACTATATGTGGGGGGCTCAACATGCATGCATGCTCCTCTACACATACACAAGAAGTCTGCTGCACATAGAAAAGCAGCATGTTGTCCTTTCACTTGATATACTAGCCTTCTGTATGCATGGAGCATTCATTGACGTGATGTCTTGCCTGCAGTCTGAAGTAGTGAAATTTCAAATCGTATCGCTTATATAAAAATAATAATAATAACTGAAACTGGGTATACACATGAGAGTCATAAAATGTAAAAGAACTCACCATGTGCATTGGGGGAGCCATCACACCATAAAATCCCTTCATCAATAGTGCTGGCAAACAGTGGTCCCCAATTCACATGGTAAGTTGTACTAAATGTTAACAGGGGTAGGCTGGGTTTATTTATTTAAAGAAAACTCACCATAAAGAGAATTTTCAGAAGAGACATTACCCAAGGTAGGCACTTTTCAGACATTGAAATGCACAGTTGAGTCCAACCAAGGCCTACTCAGAGTAGACTCACAGCCCCAAGTAGAGTGTGTTGAAGTAGCCCAGAAAAACAACTGAGGCCAAGCTATTCTGATCTAGGATATACACCTCACTCAGTTTTACATGCCAACCCTAGGATACCAAAGGGTGATTTTTTTTCAAAGAAGGGGCAATCCCATTCTGGAGAAGAATTTGTGGACTTTGGATGCTCTTGCATTATTTCTGGTGAGCTGCTATATCTTGTTTTCAGGCCTGATCCAGTCAAATTTCACCTACATCCCCGGTCCCCAAACTATAAAGGTTCAAGTAATATAGCATATATAGCACTCCTGCTTTTATGAATGTTTTGTAAATTGTGGAAAGTTCTGGTACATTCACAAGCTACTAAAGTAAAAAGTGGTCATATTTAAAAGGGCTTTTATACAATGGGATTTGCTTGCAAATCATGCTAACCAACATAGAAATCCACAACTTTTGAAAAATAGGCTTTCATGTTTCTGAAAATTATGAGATGGAGACTGGAGGGTTGTTTCCAGTGTAGGCCATTGACAGGGCTAGAATTTGTTCTACTCCCTTGAGTTGGAAAACAAATTCTAGCAAGTGGTTGACTACATTGGTCTTGGATACAGTGTGGGCAAAAGAAACAGCTAGCTGAGAGAACCCAAAATCATGGAACAGGTGTTAAATTGGCTCATCTTTGACTCTGAAGAGACTCTGGATTTGGGTTTATACAAGGCCCCACCTGCACTATACATTTCAAGCAGTATCATACCATTTGAATCAACCATAGTCCCCCCCCCAAAAAAAAAAAAAAAAATCATGGGAACTTTAGTCTGTTAAGCATGCTGAGAGTTGTTAGGAGACTCCTATTCCCCCCCACAGAGCTGTATTTCCCAGAGTTCCCTAGGAAAAGGGATTGATTTTTAACCATTCTGGAAACTGTAGCTCCATGAAGGGAATAGAGGTCTCCTAACAACTATCAGCACCCGTAATAGATTGCAATTCTCAGTTTTCCTTGGGGGAAGCCATGGCTGGTCCAATCTTGTTCCGAGTTTTCCACTGTCGTCGTCTTCTTGGTTTTGTTTTGTTTTGTTTTTTGTCCTGATGGGCCTTTGCCTTGTATTACTCTGTTTGTGTCCTTTTTTCTGCCACTGCAGAGGTTTTTGTGATGAATAACCATTATGGTTGCTTATTTCTTAATGTATCTATTCCTTTGGTTTTCTCTAGTTGTGTCAGCTGCTCACTGTGAACAGAAAAGCCACAGTATAAGTGTTTGAAAACAAAGCGAAGTTCTAGCCAGTGTTAATCCAACTCAGAGTAGACCCATTGAAAATATTGGGTATTGCTAACTTGGATCTACTCTGAATGAAGTTTAGTTGACTTGGCTGTATCCACTGCAAGTCATGCAAAGAGCAGAACCATTGAAATTAACGACTAACCTAGCTCCATTCATTTCAGTGGAGCAGAAGTTAGTTGAGATAACTCAGATGGTAGAGCATGAAACTCTTAAACTCAGGGCCATGGGTTCAAGCCCCATGTTGGGTGAAAGATTCCTGCACTGCAGGAGGTTGGACTATATGATCCTTATGGTCCCTTCTGACTCTACAATTCTGTGATTCTGAATACACCCCAAATATTCCAACTGTACCAAATTATTGGAGGCCATATTTGGTTTCCAGTGTTTGTGTCACTAGTAAGTAAGGATGTCAGAGAATTCCAAGAAAAGCAAAAATTGCTGGTATTCACTTGTCCAGTCCCAGTGGAATTAATGGACATGACTAGCTTCAAGTCCATTAAGTCCTGTGGGTCTGAGTAGAACTTGATTAGGTACAACCCAATATGAAATCTGAAGACCGAAATGACCCAACCAGCCAAAATGATGGAGTATCATTTCAAATACTGGGCAAATAAGGCATCCAGAATGGATATAGGGACAAGACCCATCTTACCTCCTTTCGGGTTAGGGTATTCCAAAGCTGATGTGCCACCCTCAAAAAGGCAGTCTCTTTCACAGATGCATAATGCACAAATAAGATTGAATGGCAAGTTGCCTTCCAAATGTGAGGCTTACCCAATGCTAATGCTTATCTGTTAATCTCCTTTCCTTTTTCCAGCTCCCCAATATATGTATTCATTTTAAACTCTGAGTGCTGTAAAAATAAAAAAAAGTTGGGTTTGATTGGTAAGTACCATCGACTGAGCATATTGCTTCTTCTTTTTTTCTCCCCCCCCCCCTTCACCATTTCAGCGCCCAACACTATGTTCGGCCACAAGGATTGCCCCAGTATGCAGAGCTTTAGCAACCCACACGAGCCCTGGAACCGCCTGCACCGAACTCCTCCTTCGTTCCCGACCCCTCCGCCCTGGCTCAAGCCAGGTGAGCTGGAACGCAGTTCGTCTGCTGCAGCTCATGATCGAGATAGAGATGTAGATAAAGGAGACTCTTCTCTTAGTAAAGATGACAAAGACAGGTATGAAAGAAAACTTTTCTGAGCATCGTTGAGCGCAACGCCAGGGCAAGGAGCCGAGAGGCTTGTCGTTCCTACTTATGCAACTACCGGGTCTTCCCAGAAGTTCCTTAATCATCGGCCACGCTGACTGGCTGCAGAGCCCTCTTCAGACATAGAACGGAACTGCAGCCATAGTATTGGCCCCCCTGATTGGCAGGCTCTGCGAGAAAACTCTGGATCAGTGGAGGCTGGTCCAAGAGGGCAAATAGGGCACTGTCCCAACAAGCTCCGTCTGCTCTGAGCCAGCTCCAACCTGCCTGCCCATCTACTTATAACCAGCCCAGGTGGTGATACTGCCATTCTCTCATGATCACCTCTCGCATGGGCATGTTTGATAGGGATGCAGGAGAGGGCCTTCTCAGTGGCTGCTGTTAGGCTTACTAGAGGTAGCTCCTGCTTGTTGTAGGTGAAGACTGTTCCTTCAGGCTTTAGGGAACCAACTGCTTTTTTTTAATTATACTATCTGTTTTTTAATAGATTTGTTTTGGCATTGTTTTAATTCCATTATAGTTTAATTACTTTTATCTATTATGTCCTGGGGTGGTGGGAAGAGGTAGGAGATGATAGATGATAGATAGGTGATAGATAGATATGGACCACAACTCATTTGTAGAGCATCTGCTTTGCATGCAGAAGGCCCCACGTTCCGTCTGGAGAGCTTTTTGCAGTCACTGTCTAGACAATTCTGGGCTAAATGGACCCACCATATGACTCAGTTGAAAGGTAGCTTTCTATGTTCACAGTTAGCGTCCCACTGAAAACTAGTTACTGGGAGACATGTCAGATGGTTGACACCTGCCAGTTGAACTTGTGAGAAAGTATCTGGCTGGATACTTTTGAAAACAGGATCCTGGACTAGATAGAAATTTTATCTTACACAGTAGGACTCTTCTTATAGAAAATCTTGTTGTCATCCTAGGACACAACAAAGTGTGTGTTGCCATCCTCATTTGGACTTCTGAGTTGTCAACTCTACTGAAATTAAAGAAACTTCAGTGTATGCTAGGTGTGATGACTTGATCCTTCAGATGTTGCTGAACTACAGCTCCCATCAGCCCTAGCAAGCATGGCCAATGGCCATGGATGATGGAAGTTGTAGTTCAGCAATACCTGGAGGGCCAAAGGTTCTCCACACCTGGTGTATGCTATTGAGCAATGAGTTGCAAGCTTTGGGTTTAGACCTCTACTTTCTGTAGTGTCCTGCAACAGATAACTGTTGTGCTTTCCTTCATCTAGGGAGAGTATAGAGAAAAGACACTCCAGCCATCCTTCTCCTGCACCTGTCCATTCTGTGAGCTCCCTTGGACATGGCCGTAGCTCAGCTGAGCAGATAAGGAGCCACCTGAACCCAGAGATACGGGAAAAAGAGAAACCCAAAGAGCGTGAGAGGGATCAGTCCGAACCTCGGAAAGATGTTAATGTTGATGAGCACAAGGCAAAGGACAACTATATTTCAGACAAAGAAGGTCTAACCCATGAGAGCAGACCACTGGAAGAGTCTAAGCAATCATCTCGGGTACCGTCACCCTATACCAGGCCTGCTGTTGTGGAGAACACCAGACCTAACAGCACCTCTAGCCGAGATACCGAGAAAAAGAGTGAGCCTGCGTATGAGAGTCTGAAGAAATCCAGTGAAGTTAAAGTGAAGGAGGAAAGGAAGGAGGATCATGACATCCCACCTGAAGCTCCACAGACACACAGGCCATCTGAACCACCACCACCACCAATGCCCACCTCCAATGTTCATCCAGGCCCTTTGGTGTCAATGCCCATGTCTGTGGGTGTCACCGGCATCCATCCCATGAACAATATCAGCGGTCTAGACAGGACTCGCATGATGACACCTTTTATGGGGATCAGCCCAATTCCAGGCAGCGAACGATTCCCTTACCCTTCCTTCCATTGGGACCCAATGAGGGATCCGTTGAGAGATCCCTACCGAGACTTGGATATCCACCGGAGAGATCCTTTGGGCAGAGAGTTTCTCTTGAGGAATGACCCATTGCACCGTCTTTCTGCACCGAGGTTATATGATGCAGAGAGGTCGTTCAGGGACAGAGAGCCACATGACTACAGTCACCATCACCACCCACTTTCGGTCGACCCTCGCCGTGAGCATGAAAGGGGGGCCCACCTGGATGAGAGGGAGAGGTTGCACATGCTCAGAGAGGACTATGAGCACGTACGGCTTCACTCTGTTCACCCTGCAGCTCTGGACGGCCATTTGCCTCACCCTAGCTTAATCACCCCAGGACTTCCAAGCATGCACTATCCCAGGGTCAGCCCCTCCTCAGGACTTCAGAATGGGATCCTCAATAAAAGCCCCCCGACGGCGGCTCTAAGTGCCCCTCCCCCTCTCATTTCGACTCTGGGACCTAGACCTAGCTCCCCGCGCAGGACTACCCCTTTGTCGTCAGAAATGCGGGACAGACCACCCTCACACACACTCAAGGACATAGAAGCACGATAAGGCAAACAGAATCAGACCAGGAGAGGACATTTTGTTAAATGGAATGTCAGTGCAGATCTTCTTACTCAATAAATTTAGACTTTGGTTATGACCCAACTGTATAAAAATGTATAGACTCAATTGTGCAAATATATTTGTTGGTTTTTTAAAAAATAATAATGATGATGATATTATGTTGGGTTGTATATTATATGTTTTCAGAAACTTTAGACAAAAAAGTTGAGGCATTTTCTTTATGCGCCCCTAATTCTTTTCTATTGTTTTGAACCCCCACCCGACCCCCCAGCAGGAGTAAGATGCTGCAAGTCAGTATCTTGGCTCTAAAAAAAGCAAAGTGCTCCCTCTTTTTTCTCCCCCTCCCCCCATGCTAAAATGATGAAAACTGTAGATCTTTCTTTTCCCTGCAAGATGTTTCCTCCTCCCCCCGCCGCCCCCATATTACTTCATGGGTTAATGGGTCATTTATGCAAAATGGGTAAGATGAAAGCTTTACTTTGTAAATATGTAAATAGAAAGAAAGCTAAGTAACATAATACATTAATACTTCTTAAACTGTGCTCTTTGCAGACTTTTAATGGCGTGCAAGGCCACTGCTGAGTTGCCTGCAGCATTACTCTTGTTATATGACAGCTAAATCCCTTCAGCTATGCAATGAATTCTAGGGCTTTTCACAAAAGCCTCTTTTAAACTCAAAGGAGCCTTGTCAACAAACTCCACCACCCACTTAGAAGTCATACTTTCCCTGAACATACTTTTCTCACCTGCTTGCCACCTTTTTTGATGAAAAAAGTAAGCCATCCAAACTTCAGCAAACAGAACTTTAGTGTCAGCTGCTGCTGCTGCTGCTGCTTATTACCACTTTTGTCTTGTGCTTTTCAGTTGCAAAGTGTTGTACAGTATTTGATCATGTCCGTCCTCCTCGTTGTAGCCCTACTGGGGTTACTAGGATTCACATTTTGCAAATCAGGAACTTGAGTCTGAGGCAAGGACTTGCTCAAAGCAACTTAATGAATCCATAGCCAGGCCAGGCCTGAACTCGTGTCTCCAAGAGCCAATACCAAATTTTTTGTCCATGGTTTTACGTTTTCTCTCTCTTGCTAAAGCCCCGTATCTTGCCCGGGAAGTCTCAAAAATGCTGGTGCCTGCTTGTGTAAGGGTGCTACATCACGGCTCAGCTGTATGTGCAGTGATCTCTTAATTGAGGCCAGTGGGCAACTCCTTCAGTCCCTGATGTCACCTTCAAATTTCTGGTCCAACTATAGGGTTGCCAGAACTCTGGGACTAACATAACTCCATTCAGCAAATGAGGCATTTGACTTCATAGAGTTGTGCTGAGCAGTCACTACCTGTATATCCCACTGGCTGGTTTCTAATCACCTCCTGCTCTTCCCTGCCTGCCACTGCCTCTCCCAGATGGATGAAGCCATTTCCCAAAGGTGCTAAATTGCCAAGCAACTCATGACTTACTGGAAAAAGGGAGGGGTGTACTTCTTAACCACCACCAGTTGAACTTGAAGGAACGTTGAGACAGAGGGAATAGGAAAGAGATGTCTCAGATGCCCCAAGATATTGGGCCTTGTCCTGGTGACTCCATCCATTTTCTGAAATTAGCTGCACCTAGACTATAGTGATGACAAAGCACACCCACATTGGACCTTGCTCCCCAAAATGTGATGGTTTTAACCAGTGCTATTTTTTCTAGAAAAAGAGGTGCCATAACTCACCATGAACATCTCCCTCATTCTCTTGGAATGGCAATGGCATCCACTTGAGAGGTGCCAGAACTGAGTTCCTGTGAGTTCCCCCCAAAAGCCCTGGTTTTAACAGTGTCCCAGGAACAGGCTGTAAAGAAAATAAACAATGGAACTAATGTTCTTGTTTCCTTTTGTTATATATTGTTACTTCTGGAAGCTCGTGGGCTTATTCTGCAGAGTGGCAGGCCATAAATAGGCACCATGGTATAACATTGATCTGATTTATTTCTAAATGCAGTATTTATGAACCTGGCACCTAGGGATATGCACAGTATAATTTTTAACGCAGCTCCTTTTGGGAATGTCTGATTATTCTGGATTTCATTGGTGTTGTGGGGACTGAGGGGGGGGCAGCCATTCATGCCTCTTGTTTTGGGTTGGATGCACATTTCCTCTCTTCCCATTTCCCCTGGTCAGCAGAAATCTGCTTCATTAAACAAGACATTTAGGCTGCAATGATATATATGCTTACCTGGGAGTCCACCCCATTGAATTCAATGGGACTCACTTCTGAGTAGGCCTGTATGGATTGCACTGGCTTTTCAGAAACAATTGCACTGTATGTTGATACTTCTTTCTTGCACAATCAATTATTGGATTAGTTTATTCATTTCATTTTTTCATTTTTTTATTTTTGGTTGTAATTTCTGCTATTAGCTCAGCATGTTCTAACCACAGTGGCAATGGAATTACAAGATAAAAGATAAATATATATTAATTTTAAAGAATGGAAATTGTTTTAGCCTTTTTGAAAAACCTCTGTTTTCATAAGTTTTATTTTTTACGTTGTGTTCTGTTTTGAAATAATTTGGAGAGAATATGACTTTATCAGGAAGCTTACAATATCTTGTCTACTACTGGACTGTAAAAAAATATATATGTATGGAATAAAAAAAATAGTTCCATTGGTCTTCTAGTGTATTAAAGTGGTATCTCAAGTTGTTTTCCTGTTTGACAAAAAAGAAAAAGAGAAGTCTAATTACAGACAGCTGTTTCTAATGATCAGAATTCTATTTTAGTAGTCAACTAAAAAAGTTTTAGTTGTAAACTTCAGATTTTGTGAACTCCAGATGTTGTGCAGTGTTTTATAAAGAACAAGACAAAACGGACAAAAAAAAAAGACGTAAGAAAATCCTGGGGTGGGGGGGGGGATGTACACTGGCACTGTAGTGATAGCTTTCAGTATTGTAAAGAAATTGTTATATACAAATCTTTTTGCTGTTTCTCCTGTATGTAATAAAGTCCTTTCTAGATCCTATGTGAAAAGGAAACAAAAAATACAAAAAACCCTGAAGCGACATTCAATCCACAGCATGTTCCCTCATGAGCGAAGACTTGTGTAATGTAAATCTGTGCCATGTTATTAAAAAATGTGAACTAAACTGGTAGGCGCTTCTTTGTTTGGAGTGACCCTCAAGAGGAGGCCTAGGAAGGTTGGTGGGAGCCCATAGGATCTATTGACTCCGCCCATTCCCAGCTGTGGCTCCGCCCACTCCCAGTAGGCAGCTCCTGCCAGAACGTGACCATCAACAGAATTGAAGTCTTCCACTCCTGCTAGAGTGGTGTATTCAGACATGGGGAATAGTTGTTTGCTAGCATTCCTTTCACTCTGCAGTACCTGTTGTGTTATGGAATGGGCTTCTTGACTAATATATTGGCATGTCATGCTTCAATGTCTTTCTTCTTCTTTTTTAAAAAATGCTTTATTGATTTTAAAAACAAAACCACACAAAACAATCAACAGAGGGGGAAAATCAATCCAAAATTGATACTTGTTATAGGTAACAAAATTATGATTAATTTCCACATGACTTCCAGTCCCCTCATTATGATTCCTAAGTTACATTTATTAACTACACATTTATCTTTATCTCTCCTTTCAGTTATAATAATTTTATAAAGTTCTCTTATTTCATGCAGAAAGTCAATCCAGGCCTGTCAGAGAATTTATATTTTTACAATGTTCTTTTAGATAAACTCTGTATACGTCCCACTCTCTGTTAAATATTTGGTCAGTGTCATCTTGGAGTCTTGCTGGTAGTCTTGCTAATTCTGCGTATTCTCACATTCTGTTCTGCCAGTCTAATTTGGATGGAGTGGAGTCTCCATCCCTTTGCGATTTGAATCCTAGCTGCTGCTATTGTTTACATAAAAATTCTCTATTTCTTCTCTGGAATTTCATTGCTCGGTATGCCTAGCAGGAAGGCTTCAGGCTTCTTAGGAAAAGAACATTTAAACATTATTATTTAAGGTCATTATATATTGTTTCCCAAAATTCCCTTATTATTATTTTTTGCAGTTCCACCACATGTGGATCATAGTGCCTTCTGCCTCCCTACATCTCCAACAAATGTTTGACCTAGATTTATACATTTTGGCCAGTTTTGCAGGTGTTAAGTACCACCTGTAGAGCATTTTCATGAAATTCTCTTTTAAATCATAGTATGCAATGGATTTCAGATCTGGCATGTCATGCTTCAATGTCTTTCACTTCAGTGAGTGTGGCATGACAAAGTCCTCGGTAGACAATGTTGCAACTTGCCCATCCCTTCCACACAGGCATTCCCCAATAACTCAGCCATGAAAATGGCAGGGAAGAACTGTATGCTGGCAGAGCACTCCCCTCCCCTTCACTCCCACGATTTCCCAAGTGAATGGGGCTGCAAACAAATTATTTCCAGAATCAACTCAACGTGGAAGCAAGTGCCAAACGTCCAATATATTGTGCTAGATTTCCGGAAGTAGCTTCTACACGGTGCAACACCCCAAATATAATGTGAAAGCCAACTTTGTGTGCTGGTCCCAGGGGCTAACTGAGAGGCGAGGTCTGAGTCCAGTCCGAGGTCGAGGGTCTGGTATGGAGGCTGTCCGTCAAAGCTGAAGCTGGGTCCAAGGCAGGGAATCGGGTAAGGTCAGGAACTCTGGCAGAAGAACAGGACAGGGTGCAGGCAGGAACAGACTACCAACAATGTTGCCAGTGTGGTGTAGTGGTTAAGAGCAGTAGTCTCGTAATCTGGTGAACCAGGTTCCTGTCTCCGTTCCTCCACATGCAGCTGCTGGGTGACCTTGGGCCAGTCGCACTTCTTTGAAGTCTCTCAGCCCCACTCACCTCACAGAGTGTTTGTTGTGGGGGAGGAAGGGAAAGGAGAATGTTAGCCACTTTGAGACTCCTTCGGGTAGTGATAAAGCGGGATATCAAATCCAAACTCTTCTTCTATAACGTGGATGCTGTTAGGACAGTTTCTGCAACTTCTCCATGCAGAGAACCTGTTATTTGTTCTTCCTCTTGCTTCAAACATAGCTGAAGAAACCTTTAAGAATTATCTTTCTCTCACTCAAGCCTGAGCTCATTCTGAGCTTTGGTCAGCCCGGTTTTCTCCCTGCGACTGCTGGCTATTCAAGAGAAATAAAGAAGCAAGAATTTAGAAAGAGGAATGCAAGCAGAGGCAAGGGAAGGACGACGTCTGACTCAAACACAGGTTACAAGCAGATTGTTCCCCTGATTTTTAAATCTTTGCTTTTACAAGCATAATAATGGTAACTTATTCCGCTGTTGCTCCAAAGATAAAACAATCATGTGCTCTTAGTAGTGCTTAAAATTTCATATCGTCATGTGGAAAGAAGTTGACGTCCTGGGAACTCCTGATCAAAGCAATAGCGTTATTTGGCTCGGACTGAGGAGACAGCTCCATTGACAGGGAAGTTCATGTTGATGGTTTAATTGTTGTGGGAGCAAGAGAAGGAAGAGGGAGAAATGGTGAACCATGCTGCAGCCACCAGGGAACAGACTTTCTAAATTAAAGACATTTTCTGAAAGGGAGCTGTCTTTCTCTAAAATAAGCAAATAAATACATGGCTTGGGAGGCCAGTGAAATCTCCATTGCTGGTGCTCAGAGATACATCCATGATATTACTAACCACTGCCATAATTGTCAGCATTGAGGTTCATACTTCCAAAAGCTACTGCAGGTGTACATCTGAATGCAGAGTTGACACATCAGGTTCAGATGACGTACCATCTCTCTTGTGTTTCTTCAGCATTCTTCTGTCCACATTCTGCTTTCACAGAGTCCCATCAATATGTGGGTTGAAAGAGAAACAATGTGGTGCAGTGGTTAGAGTGTTGAACAAGGACTGGGGAGACCTGGCATCAAAGAAATTTAGCGTGGGAAGAGACCTCAAAGGTCCAATACAGGTAGCCCATTGCTGCTCTGGAATCCCTGGTGGTTGGCTTAACAAAGAACAGCCCAGTAACTCCTGAAGTTCAAATTTCAACTCAGTCATGAAACTCTTAGTGACCTTGGACCAATCACTTAGCAGAATAGCAGCCATATTCAATGTTCTCTGTTCACGGGTGCAAGAGCCCTTGTACTAGAAAATGGCAGGGTTTAAAGGATGTGCAACAAAGAAGCATAATGCAACCGTTGTGCTAGCAAAAACTTCTTGTACAACAACTGGTTCTTGTTGTACAGTCTGTTGAACAATATATTTTGTGAGTGGAACCTATGACACCTTCTCAAAATTCATAATGTGCCCGCAAGCCCCAAAATGTTGGTGACCCCTAGACTAAACCATTATGGTTGTGTCCAATTGACAGGAGTGAGCCAGCAGTAAATCACACCATGCACAATGAAGGTAACTCTTTATTTGCAAGAACAGGATCTGCACAGACTTGGCAGAGTGTTAGGCCTAATGAGCTCAGGAACTCACCCCCAGGAGGTCATGTCCTCATAGATTAGACTCCTATGCCTCTTCACAAGCCTGACCCATCCCTATCTCTTGGCCTCCCTCCTCTCCTCCTTTGTTTAGACTGAGAGAAGGCACATAGAGAGATCACCTCACAACACTCCTTAATACCCATTGCAAGGGGTTAAATGTCCCTTTATGAACTCAAAGCTCCTTCCCGAAGAGGTGCAGATTTATTATTAATTATCATCACCATCATTACTGTTTATTATTTACCTACCCTTAACCTTAATATTCCAGGGTGGGACGTGTGTGAGAGAGAAATTCCTTAGTAACCAATAAACTCTTAATTACCTATATTTAAATGAATTGTTTAAAACAGTCTAAATGTTTACAACTGCACTAGGACCCATAAAATCAAATTAAACCCCAGCTTCCTCTGACACACTTATGCATTGAAAAGCATCTCATAGGCAAACACACACAGTTAAACTGTTCATAAAGAAATGCCTAAAATAAAATAGGTGTGTTAATGAATAATGACCTCAAGCTGATTTCTGAGGAGAATATTTAAAAAGAGTGCAGCCTGTTGGCTTCTAATATCCCACCAAAGATTGCCAGGTGACTCTTAATTCATCACGAGCCACAGACCACCTGAATGTGGGAAAACCACTTAAGGGACCTTAGGCAAGAGTTTTAGGTGAGCCAAACATTAAGCTCTCCCTTGCTCATCTGCACCCTTCTATTTCAATAATAAGTTGCTTTCTACCATCTCAGATCATTTGTCCACCAGGTTTAGCATAAGCTACACTCACTTCCAGCAGCTCCCCAGGATGGGCGGCTGCAACATTTCCCATCATCCATTCCTTCATAGCCAGTGTTGGGTCATGACTGTTAGGACTTGTACAGCGGACTGCAGGGAGTCCAATGGTAGGTGGAATCTGTGCTAGTTAATTCTAGTTTTGTCCCCATTGTCTCCATGGTTGAGTTCTGCAAGGGCAACACGGCAGACGAAGGAGGAGAAAGTTGGCAGTCTGGACCAGTTGCAAAGGTGAGGTGGGTCAGGGCTGGCTTGGGGGCAAACTGAAGTTGGTGGGGCAATTGCCTTAAAGGAGCAGCCTCCGCTGCTAACAGCAATATGATATGCGTATCCTTCAGCCACAATTTCTTAGGTAAGGGGAAGCACCGAGTGCCACAAACTGTTTTATTTCTCTTTACAGATATGAGCTGCTATGCTTTAGTGAAGCCGCTAGATGGTGTTGGTGCAAAGATTTCAAATCCTAGCATGCAAGGTGTTTAATTTGAGAAGGAGGAAAGAATGGCGTTATCCCCAGTGGGTTCAAGTGCAGTGCTCACTTAAGCTAAATTGCAATACAAGTCTGATAATTAATTGGAACAGTTTGGGAAACCCCAGTTGGGGGCGAGGGTTCTAGAGTTGCTACACTTTCTGTTTTAACAGGTGCAAAAGAGCAAGGACAAATATCTGCATCTCCACTTTAGGGAATAATTCTGTCCAGTGCTTTTAATGATACAGATTTGGAGGCAAAGTCTCTCTCTCTCTCTCTCTCTCTCTCTCTCTCTCTCTCTCTCTCCTGTTGATCTGTGCTTTGTGGGTGAAGTGCATTCCACCATCTCGTTAATTCAAAAGGGGTTCATTGCATTGACATCAGTCCAGTTATTCTGGTGCACATAGAAACATTTTGATGTACACTCTATGCGGTATAAAGTGGTACCACAGTTTACAAACTGCATCCGTTCTGGAAGTTGGTTCTTAAACAGAAACCGTTCTTAAACCAAGGCGCGCTTTCCCTAACAAGGCCTCCCACCACCGGTGCCCTTCCATCGTTTGGCTTCCATTCATAGACCGAGGTAAAGTTCTCAAACCAAGACACTATTTCCGGTTTTGTGGAGTTTGTAAACCGAATCGTTAATAAACTGGACTGTTCTTCAACCAAGGTACCACTGTACTTTTAATATCCCGGGGCAGCATCTTAAACACATTTATTGTCCCTATGCCTACAGAGCAAGCTTGAAGGACAGTCATAGTCATGGCTTCCTCCCAAGAATCCTGGGAACTGTCGTTCGCTGAGGGTGCTGAGAATTGTTAGGTGACCCCTTTTCCTCTCACTGAGTTACAATTCTCAGAGTTGTTTATGAATCAATCCGTCTCTCCGGGGAACTTTGGACATTAGAGCTGAGCAGGATTTAATACTTATGTCGATATTTCTCCTCCTCTCTCTGCCAGCATTGTGTGTGGGAGTCTTAAAAGGGGAGGGAGTGTCTTAAGTGGGGAAGGAGTGGCATTTCATGATGGTTTTTATGCTGATTTATGTGTTGGCATAGTTGTTTGCATTGTGTTAATATGTTGTTAATTTTATTCTAAAATTGTTGAACCACTGCAGTATCCATGCAGACAACAAAAAGGTGATTTCAATACATGTTTAGAGAGCTGTTTTCAGTACCTGAAGTGCTCTGTGGCCATTCTAAGGAACTCTGTATAAGTTCAGGGACTTTGTGCTTCCTTTCTGATTACCATACAAGGGGAATTGAGCTGTGATGGGGTGGGGAATAGAGGAGAACTCTTGCTTGGAGGGATATTGCTTTACAGAGGCATAGTTGGGGGGGGGACAGGGGGCCATGGCCCCAGGTACACATTTTTTGAGGGCGCCCCCATGACAGGTATGGAGCCCTGGCGTCTGAGACACAGCAGTGGGTACATTGGTCTAGTGGGCAGGTGGATGGAGGCAGCTGGCAAGGAGCCTATTGGAGGCAGGCTCCATTCACCCTCAATGTGGGCTCTGTGCTCCCCCCATGCATGCCCCCACTCCAGCTTCACAATCCACCGGGGTGGCATAACATTTGCCCTACCCCGGGTGCCAGCAACCTACACTATGCCACTGTTACATTATAATGCCAGTGATATTGGAATTATCACTGAAATCCTTAAGGCCCACCGAACGACGAGAGGCTTTCTTCCATTTTCTGTTTTGAGCCACAGTTGATCTGATGTTGGTATGGTTTTACGTTTCTCTGTTTTATATTGGATGTTTTTAATGTTGTTTTTTATACAGTGGTACCTCGGGTTACATACGCTTCAGGTTACAGACTCCGCTAACCCAGAACCTCTGGTTAAGAACTTTGCTTTAGGATGAGAACAGAAATTGTGCTCTCGCGGCGCAGCAGCAGAAGGAGGCCCCATTAGCTAAAGTGGTGCTTCAGGTTAAGAACAGTTTCAGGTTAAGAACGGACCTCCGGAATGAATTAAGTACTTATCCCGAGGTACCACTGTATAGCTTTTTTATGCTGAATGATGCTCCAAGAATATTGACATCCCAAAGATCCCAGGTTCAATCTCTGGCATCTTCAGGTCAGGTAGTGTTAGGAATGACCTCTGCCTGAGTTGCTGCAAGTCAATGCAGGAAGTCAGTGCAGGTCAGGCTCAGTGGAGCCGGAGCCATTAGGGTGAATGGGAGACCTATTGACCTATTAACCTCAGCCTGCCCTCAGCCTACAACCACTTGTGAAAGAAACCCAAACTCTGCCTTTTCCGGCTTCTTTTTAAAAATGGATTTGCATCTCTCACATCTATTTTATTGGTGGTAAGGTTTGCACAGTGAAATGGTCGCCAGGTGGTGCTAGAGGCATGGAAATGTGTGCAGAGCCTAAGAGTCTTACCATAAGCACTCAGTGAGCTTAATTCTGTGAACTACGTTGCTGTGAAGTTTCTCCTCTGTAATGGAGGTGAACCCATTGCCAAGTTATTCCCCAGCATGAATGGAGCACTTGCCTATGAGAAGAGATTACAGTATCTGGGGCTGTTTAGTTTAGAGAAAAATCTAGCAAGAGACCTGTATAAAATCATGCGTTGTGTCAATTAAGTGGTTAGAGAAAAGACTTTCCTCCTTTTCTGTGTTAGAACTTGCAATGAAGTTAAATGTTGGAAGATTCAGGACAGAGGAAACGACTTTTTCACACAGTGCGTAGCTTAACTATGGGATTTGCTTCCCCAGGAGGCAGGGATGGCCTTGAATGGTTAGAAAAGAGGATTGGATAATTTCATGGAGGAGAAGACTATCCATGCCTACCAGCCATGATGGATAGGTTCTGCCTCCACAGTTGGAGGCTGAATTCCAGTTGCTGGAAACTACAGAAGGGGAGACTGCCATTGGGCTCAGGTCTTGCTTGTGGGCTTCTGATAGGCATCTCTAGAAACCAAGGTAGGAAGCATCCTCATTGCTGTCACTCCCCCGAGGGATAAATCCCTTTGGTGTTTAGTCTTGGAAACCTGCCCATGACTGCTTTAAGTTAAATGTAATGAGACTGACATGCTTAACAAAAGAAGGCTAAGGCAGAATCTGATGCTTCAAAAGAAAACATTGCTGCAGGGCCAAAGGAATTTTAAAATGACGTCAATCATTTTCTGTGTTTTTGGCCTTCATTACTGTCATCTTGAAGCCTCCTTTCAGGCTTTAAGTCTTTACTCAAGGTGGTTATTGCCCACAGCATATCTACCAGGAAGAACCACTTGCCATTAGTTGCCTTATAAGCTTTGTTGGCTCAAGGCTGATCTGATTGATATGAGGTCCACTTCGAGGGTGCAGTTGGCACAATCTGCTTCTGCATACATAGCGAAAAGATATCTGGTAGATAGGGTGCAAAGTTTTATATCAGTTCAGATATCATTGATGGTTTATTGTATCAACCAGAGGTCATAACAACTGGGCCTTCTAATGTCTCACTATACCAATAAAAATTAAATTAAGATACAAATAAAAGACCTACCTATGTGATGCTAATGCAGCACCATACACTAATGCTATGCAAAAGAATGAAAGAATGTTACCCTCCTAACTCTCTCCCCTCTCTTCCCCTCCAACTGCATGATATCTTGAACGAAAGTATCTCTTACAATAGACAACAGACCTGATTACCTAGTTCATCTAAGGTGAAGTAAGCCTGGCAGGACAGCTTTACTCTGTGGTTTGAATCCCTTTATGCAATGGATAGATTTAAGCATGTTGTTTACATGAGGCTAGTTATCCCACAATGATTTCCTTTATTTCCATGCCGTTAATAAACCATTGCTATGTCACAAGAACATATGGAAGCTGCCTTGAAATGAGTCATACCACTTATGCATTTGATTATTTGAGGGGTGATGAACCCTTTTGGTTCCACAGGCCAGATTCTTCTCAGGATCTGCCTTGCAGGCCAAATTTTATCAGCAGATGGGAACCCATGGGTCAATCACACAGCATCATTGTGATGTCACATGGCTGGCAGGCAAGCAGTTTTGCCCACCTGTCAAAATCCCAAGTGCAGCTTTGCAAAGAAGCAGGCCCTCATTTAGAGTTGGACTCTTTCTTTTTGTTGAAATCATTTTTGTTGGATTTTACAGATACAAAATTATAATAATCCAAATGCATATCCATATATAGAGATTACTCTGAATCTCACGACTGCCCCCAACCCCTCCATGGGTCCTAACATCAACATTTACAACTGCATATTATTCCTTACTCTATGTTTTATATCAATCCAAGTTATTCATGGTATCTGTTATATTACAAGAGGGATTAAAACCCTGCTAATGTTTCCATCTGCTTGCAGTGGTCTCCTAGATAAGTTATAAATTTTTCACATTCTTTTTTATAGTCTTCTTGGTTCCTGCCAGCTTTGTCATTTCAGCATAGACCATCCGTTTAGCTTGCCATTCCTCTCTGGTAGGGAATAATAATAATAATAATAATAATAATAATAATAATAAATTGTTATTTATACCCCGCCCATCTGGCTGGGTTTCTCCAGCCACTCTGGGTGGCTCCCAACAGAATATTAAAAAGTATAAAACAACAAACATTAAAAACTTCCCTAAATAGCGCTGCCTTCATATGTCTTCTAAAAGTCAGATAGTTGTTTACTTCCTTGACATCTGATGGGAGGGCGTTCTACAGGGCAGACACCACTGCTGAGAAGGCCCTCTGCATGGTTCCCTGCAACCTTACTTCTCACAGTGAGGGAACTGCCAGAAGGCCCTCAGAGCTGGACCTCAGTGTCCAGTCTGAACGATGGGGATGGAGATGCTCCTTCAGGTATACTGAGCCAAGGACGCTTAGGGCTTTAAAGGTCAGCACCGACACCTTGAATTGGGCTCGGAAACATACTGGGAGCCAATATAGGTCTTTCAGGTTATATGGTTATATGGTTATATGGTTATACATTTAACTTTCAGGATAAATGTAGGTTATATGGTCTTAGTGGTCATGAAAGAGTGGGGCTCTTTCCAATAATGCTTTGAAACCAAACACTTTAAGTTGATCATTGTGGAAGAATGGGGACCTCAGTGCTGACCTCACCCCAGCCTCTCGCCATAGGGCTCAACCTCACTATGGGAGTTAGAAACCAAGGTGGGTGGCAAGCCTATCCCTGTGGCTTCTTCAGAGGATGAATCCCTTTGGTGTTTAGTCTTGGAAACCTGCCCATGACTGCTTTAAGTTAAATATAATGAGACTGAAATGCTTAACAAAAGAAGGCTAAGGTAGAATCTGATGCTTCAAAAGAAAACATTGCTGCAGGGCCAAAGGAATTTTAAAGTGACGCCAATCATTTTCTGTGTTTTTGGCCTTCATTACTGTCATCTTGAAGCCTCCTTTCAGGCTCTAAGTCTTTATTCAAGGTGGTTATTGCCCACAGCATATCTACCAGGAAGAAGTATTTGCAATTATTTGCCCTATAATCTTTGTTGGCTCAAGGCTGGTCTAATTGATATGAGGTCCACTTCGAGGGTGCAGTTGGCACAATCTGCTTCTGCATACATAGCGAAAAGATAACTGGTAGATAGTGTGCAAAGTTTTATAACAGTTCAGAAATGATTCAAAGAGTTTATCGTCGTCTTTGGCAATCACTCGTAGCCGAGTAAGATTGTCTTCCATAAACACGGTTTGAACAATGAGTCCGTAAGTGACTGTGGAGGCCAATTCTGGATCCACATGTCCTTCCACAATGGGGATATAGGTTTCCAGGTTGGAGTTGATCACAGTGTGGATATGCAAAGCATGCCTTCCTCTTGGGACATTTCTCCCTTGTGTCCTGAGTTCGAGTGTCTTCAAAGCCCATGAAACCTTTGGTAAAGGCTGTTCTCAAACTGGAGCACTCGCAGGCAAGTGTTTCCTAGTTGTCAGTGTTTATACTACATTTTTTATATTTGCCTTGAGACAGTCTTTAAACCTCTTTTGTTGACCATCAGCATTACGCTTTCCATTTTTAAGTTTGGAATAGAGTTGTTGCTTTGGAAGACAATAATCAGGCATCCGCTCAGCACGACCAGTCCAACGAAGTTGATGTTGAAGAATAATTGCTTCAACACTGGTGAACTTTGCTTCTTCCAGTACACTGATATTAGTTCGCCTGTCTTCCCAAGTGATGTGTAAATTTTTTTGGAGACACCGTTGATGGAATCTTTCGAGGAGCTGGAGATGGCGTTTATAAGTGGTCCATGTTTCACAAGCATACAGTAAGGTTGGTAGTACAATAGCTTTGTAAACAAGCATTTCGGTTTCCCTGTGAATGTCCCGGTCCTCAAACATTCTGCACTTCAATCAGGAGAAAGCCGCACTCGCAGAGCTCAAGTGGTGCTGGATTTTGGCATCAGTGTTAGCCCTTCTGGAAAGATAGGTGCCTAGGTAGGAGAAGTGATCAACACTTGCTCTAAAATGCTCCATTTTCAGAAATCCCTTCTAGATTCTATCCAGAAGAGCCAATCCCGAAGTTCTTTCATTCATGGTCAGAGCAGAATTCAATTCTGAGGAGTAATAGCTATTTATGAGATCTTGGCGTATAGGCTTCCATTGTTGGTTATTACCCCATTCCATATAACACAAAGCACGAAAACATTCAGTTGGCTGAGTTTGCAATTCATTTTGATATAATTTTGCTGGGCACAGCCAGCCATTGCCTTAGTTCTTGGCCACCCCAATTCTGTATGTAAGAGAGCTCCAGAGATACCTGAAGAGAGGGAATAAAGTTTCTAAAGAAATGTATTCTGCACTATTTCTAAGGCTTTGATGGAATTAGAATCTGAGCCCCAAATTTCCACACCGTAAAGCATTTGGGTTATCACCCTACTATCAAAAATATTTAGGGCAGGTTCGGACGGTTGACCTCCCTTATTATGATAAAATTTCATCAAAGCTCCTATTGTTTTCTGTACTTTAGATTTCAATGCCTCCGTATGCCATTTTCATGAAAAGGTTTCACTAAAGTGAACACCCAGATATCTAAATGAGTGGGTTTGTTCTATAACTTGCTGGTCTGAAAACCATTTATGCCTTGGGCTGTGTCTGCGAAAACCCACAATCTGAGTTTTTGAGTAGTTTATGGATAAACTTTCCTATTTGCAAGACATACTAAAGAAATTTTTGAGACTTGGACAGGAGAAGGAAAGAAGCACCAGTTTATCCACCTACATCAAAATGAATATCTGCCTATCCCTAAACAACAACAACAACAATCACTGGGAAAGGAGAGTTTGCTGAAGCCAGCTGTGGTACCGATTCATTAATATAAATGTTTAAAAGGGTGGGAGCCAATATATATCATTGTTTCACTCGTCTTGAAGTTTTAAAGCCTTCAGTCATACCTCCATTTAGAACAACTCTGGCTCTCATTTCCTTATTGCTATATAATTCTTGAATCGATAGCAAAAGTCTGTGGTCTGTGTTGGAACTTGATAATTTCTCCCACTGTTTCGATTTGTAGAGTCAAAAGCAGCAGAAAGGTCAAGAAAGGCTGCACAGAGATTATTCTTAAAATTCTTAAGTGTGGGTTTTTTTATGTGGTTCAGAGTAAAGCATTGATCCATGGTGTTATATCCTGTCCAAATTTTTGCCTGTTCTTTCTTTGCAACCAGTCTCATAATTTTTGTAGAAGATTCTGAGCTTAAAGCTTGGAAGAAATACCTAGGAAGCTAATCGGCTAATAGTTATGAGGGTCGTTCCTGTCCCCCTTCTTAAAAAATGGAAAAATGATGCTCCTTTTCTGGCTGGGAGGCATTTGTCCTGTATGGCAGGAAGCAAGACGGCCAGGATGGATGCCCACCAGTCTACAGAATATATTCGTTCTATTGCTCAGTGTAGGAGAAACTGGCCAGTGCAAACAGGCACTGAGCAGGCAGAGCAACCACTGGTCTCTGGTGGATCGTGAATATTTATTGAGACCTTTCATGGCCCAGAGGTGCCCAGAAGTCTCTGCCATGCACACGTCCCTGTAAGTCCCATTGAACTCAATGGCTTCATTTCTGAGTAGGCTGCCCTAGGATTGCACCACAACAAAAACACACAAAAGCAGACAGATGACAGTGGCCAGTCTGCATAGAAAGCAAAGGTTGTCGAAGCCCATCTAAGCATTTTATCCTTGCAACAATCCTGTGGGTAGCATTGCAGCCTTCAGGTCCTCTGCAGCTAGGGAATAATAATAATAATTTATTTATAACCCGCCCATCTGGCTGGGCTTCCCCAGCCACTCTGGGTGGCTTCCAACCAAATATTAAAATACAGTGGTACCTCGGGTTACATACGCTTCAGGTTACACACTCCACTAAGCCAGAAATAGTGCTTCAGGTTAAGAACTTTGCTTCAGGATAAGAACAGAAATCAGGCTCCGGCGGCATGGCAGCAGCAGGAGGCCCCATTAGCTAAAGTGGTGCTTCAGGTTAAGAACAGTTTCAGGTTAAGTACGGACCTCCGGAACGAATTAAGTACTTAACCCGAGGTACCACTGTACAGTAATACATCAAACATTAAAAGCTTCCCTAAACAGGGCTGCCTTCAGATGTCTTCTAAAAGTTTGGTAGTTGTTGTTCTCTTTGACATCTGGTGGGAGGGCATTCCACAGGGCAGGTGCCACTACCGAGAAGGCCCTCTGCCTGGTTCCCTGTAACTTGGCTGGTTCCCTGTAACTCCTCTTCCTCTTCTTGACTGTTCGTGCTGCTCTTTTGGTTGAGAAATATCCAAATTTTAATGGATTATTGAGTTGTTCTTGTTTTTTATTATGTGTTTTGTGTTTTTATGTTGTGAACTGTCCTGAGACTTGCGGGTATAGGGTGGTATTCAATTTTAATAAAACAATAATAATAATAATAATAATAATAATAATAATAATAATAATAATTTTTATTTATATCCCGCCCTCCCCAGCCAAGGCCGGGCTCAGAGCGGCTTACAAGCAATAATAAAAACAAATTAAATGATTACAACTTAAAAACAAAATTAAAAATACAACATTAAAATATTGAAACATTAAAATATTAAAATGCAGCCTCATCGCAGGTGGAGAAGGAAAAGAGAAAAGAAAGAGAGGGAGGGAATCAAATTGGCTCCAAGCCAAAGGCCAGGCAGAACAACTCTGTCTTACAGGCCCTGCGGAAAGAAATCAGATCCTGCAGGGCCCTGGTCTCATGAGGCAGAGCATTCCACCAGGCTGGAGCCAGAGTTGAAAAGGCCCTGGCTCTGGTTGAAGCCAATCTAACTTCCTTAGGGCCTTACAATAATAGTAAATTAGGCTCAGAGACTGTGACTTGCCCATGGCTACCCAATAAGCAAAGTTTTGAGCCCTTGGCTCCCGGGTCCTAGTCCAACACTCTAAGCACTATACACACTGGGTAGATTTCTGGGTTTGTATGAGAACGTAGAAAAGGTTGCCTAGCTAGAACACCCATTTTGTTGTTTAGTGGTGTCCAAATCTTTGTGACCTCATAGACCAGAGCACGCCAGGCACTCCTGTCTTCGAACACCCATTAGCAGGCATATAATCAAATCTCTTATTTAAAAGACTTTGAGGATTTGTCCTAAGGCTCTTTTTTTTTTTTAGGGGGGAAGGGGGTGGGACCCTATTTGCTATTGTTGGCAAAACCCCTGCTTCAAGTTAATGTAATTTATATTGAAGATCGATGCTTTAGCTTTCAAGTGCTATGCAAACACACCTCATTCTGAGGTTGCCTCTGCTGGGATTCAATGCTGCCTCCATCCCAGCTTTCATATTTAATGGATAGAGAACTGTAGTGCCAAAATGCTTTTTGATCAGTGTTTGAACCGCAAATCTGAGGCATTTTTGGACAGAATTTGTGAAAGCGTTCTCCAGAGTAGGGGATGCTTCGGAGACTCTCCCCACCCAATTTTCTCCTTCAATGGATTTAAGGCAGGCTCATTGACCTATTTGTGAGCTGGTGGGCTCAATTGGAACATTGAGAAAGCGCTGTGGTCTCCAGTCACAAAATGGCTGCTGTCATGTGTGTTAGGCTTGGGCAATGTATGGATACATTGTCCAGGACTGATTTGAGGGCCAGTGTGTGATGGCGCCTTCACCTGGTGGTATATCACAAATGGAGCCTTGCCTTACCTTCTCCGGCTGCCTCCTTCCTGCCTGCACCAATAACGGCGGCAGTTTGGCTTCACCCCGATGCTTCATGACAAGGCCGATGTGCCTCCTGTCTCCCTCCATGCATTAAACTGTGGTTAATGCTAAACACTGGTTGGTGAAACAAGTAATCCTTATTGAGAGTATATGGGTAAAAACTGCAGGAGAGGGAAACAACAGTGACCTTACTGTGGGAGTCTGCTATGGACTGGAATGAAGACTTGGACCATGCCTTTCCAGAGCACATTCCCCAATGTACAATAAGGAGAGATATAATATAATGGGAGACTTCAACTACCCTGATACCTGTTGGGACTTAATCTCTGCCAGGAATGTGACATCCAACAGATTCCTCAATTGCCTCACCGACAGTTTTGTTTTGCAGAAGGTGGAAGAAGCAACAAGGAGGTCAGCTATCTTCGACCTTATCCTCACCTACAAGGAGGAACTGATCACCTTTTTTTGTCAATGTGTAGTCCCCAAACATTCTGGTCCTCGGTAAGCAATTCTTCTTTATGTAACATGTTTTTGGAAAGCGGTTTCCTTAACTTTTTGTGTGCTCCTTTCCACTAATATACAGTGGTAGCTCTGGTTGTGAACAGGATCTGTTCCGGAGGCCTGTTCGCAACATGAAAAGAACGCAACCCCCATTTTGCACGTCTGTGCATGTGCGAGTGGCAAAACCCGGATGTAACCCTTTCCGGTACTTCCGGGTCGCCGGGGGACGTAACCTGAAAGAACGTAACATGAAGTGGACGTAACATGAGGTATGACTGTATGTGTTTCAGTTCAGATTTTGTTCTATTATATGTATTTTTATACACACTACTTGACTGGAGAAATTCAGAGATGTGTGAATACTGAAGAATGGCTTTGCCTCAGCTCAAGGATTGCTTCAGGAAGTGTGAATGGGGTCAGTTTGTCTTAAAATTCCAGCTGAATTGAATTTCTCCCCAGCCATCCTTCTGAGTTCATATCTAGTACCTGCTTGCTTTCATGGGTATGCTATTCATCATAGTTACACTCCCTACCCACTCATATTGGTTTCAGAGTCCACTCTTCTAATGCAAATTTATTCTTTCTTCCTCCCTCCCCAGGATGAAATCCTATTTACACTTTTGCTCTGTGGCGTCTCTAGGCAACCACCCCACATTTCTTCCTTCCAGGTGTCTCAACGTGCTTAACTACTTGAGGTAATTGGGTTGACAGAGCTCCTTACTACTTGTTGCTGAAATAAACAGTGAAATAAATCTTGGGGCAGGCATATTGAATGGTTCGATCCTTATCATGGAATGAGGATAGAGGCACCTTTGGATGTAGCTGTTTCTCGCCCCCCCCTCCACACACACACACACACACACACAACGTAAAAGATAATAAATCAAACTGGTATTCACGGAAGGCTGTAAGAAAGTAATTTTCTTTTATGACATGCAAATGTGTTCTGCGTTGTGTGAGGAAAGACAAATAATGATCCGGATCAGATGGCTGCCCTTTTTCTTTACCTCTTGTCTCATCCCTTAAATTGGCTTCCTTATTTCATTCACACACTCACACACACACTCTACAGGTTACAGACGCTTCAGGTTGCAGACTCCACTAACCTAGAAATAGTACCTCGGGTTAAGAACTTACTTTGCTTCAGGATGAGAACAGAAATCGTGTAGTGGCAGTGGGAGGCCCCATTAGCTAAAGTGGTACCTCAGGTTAAGAACAGTTTCAGGTTAAGAACGGACCTCCGGAACGAATTAAGTTCTTAACCCGAGGTACCACTGTATGCATTTGTGTTTAGTATTTTAAGCGACTCTGTAGAGCTATGACTTCACAAAGTGGTGTACAATGAGAGAGAAGGGTTTTATATTAAAATGAAGGACTGAAGCTCTGTGGCAGAGCATCTGCCTTGGATGCAGAAGGTCCCTGGGTTCAATCCCTAATGGCATTTACATCCTCTTTGCCTGGAACCCTGGAGAGCCGCTGCCAGTCAGTGTAGGAAATACTGAGCTAGATAGACCTAGCGGTGATGCAGTATAAGACACTTTCCTGTGTGCTTATGAGAAAAGCAGACACAGCAGAACACATTGTACATATTAAATTGACAGGCTGCTTTGGAGACACCAAGAATTTGTGGTATTAAAAGCAGCTGGGAAGAGGAAAGCCTGCTTAAATCGTGCCAGAGATGAAGGGGCGAAGTGTAACTTTATTGGAGAGGAATTCATAGTTCTGGAGCCACCCACTGTGATGGCTCTGGCTCCTGGGCATACCAACTCAACGGATAAAGGTGTGCGGATCCCAGAAGGATCCCTGAAGTAGATCTCTGTGCATGGACAGAATAGATTGAAATGGTCCTTCAAATATCAGGTTTCTGTCCCTAAACACAACAACAGTGGTTCTCACTTGAGAGTATGGCAAGATTTAGGCTCATAAAAGCATAGGCTCAGCTGCAAGCTGACCCAGGATGCATGAGCAAGGCATCATAACTGGAGCTATGAAGATATCCCAAGAAGACAACATTCTTTATTGGTCTAACCTGCTTGCCAGACGATCTCAGAGGCTGTTAAAAATAAACGAAGGATTAAATCGGATTGCTTTATTGGAACTACCTGGACTAATTAAGAGAAGCAGCATAAAAGTGAGATCATCATCACCTCCTGAACCTCAGAGCATGGGAAGCCAACCAAAGACTTATAATTTGGCATAAAATTTGGATCGTTTGATTCTTTTATAATTTGGAATGTTATTGATGTGCTTTTTATTGGATTGTTAAAATGGAAAACCTAATAAATATTATTATAAAAAAGAAGAAGACAACATTATTACAACTCAACATCTCCCCAGTGTGCTGTCTCCACCTGTACATGAAGGGGTAGATTACCAAATTAGAGTTTACAAGTGTACAAATTGTGGGGCATATTTCTGAATGCAACAACTTCAGCCCATGTTTTGTTAGCCCCAACATGGAAAATGAGCAAGGTCCCAACCAAAGAAGAATGGCAACTTAAGTTGAATATGCACAACTTGCAGACTTAACACATAGAACAAGAGAAGAAGAAGAATGTACGTTTAAAGAAGATTGGAAAACGCTTGTTGAATATATGGGAAAGAATTGCATACATCTGAAAACACTGACAGCATTAAGATAAATTCGACAGTGTAAATAAGTTTTGATGGATGCAATAAAGGAAAACTGATTGGTATAGCTTTTGTAAAATATGCACGAATTTAAGATATGTAAAATGAATCATGGAAAGAGAAGAAGAGAAGTCATTGATATCTTAAGGACGTAAAATGAGTATTTGAAATTGTAAAATTTAATAAAAATTATTTTTAAAACCCCACAAAATTGTGGGGCTGATTCCCTGATTAAATCAACCACACAGTTGTGCATGCACAGAGATGCCATTTGGATTATTTTCCCCCACATGAACAAGCAGAAATGGAAGAAGTGGAGACACTGCATACATGGGAGGAGATTAGCTTTGTGCTCACATGTTGAGTCAGTTGGGGTGACTATCTTCTGAACCAGCCAGTATCTCTTGCCGTCTCATATTTTAATCTCAGGTGTAAAAACTAGTAAATCTCCATGCAACCTGAAGACCACAGAGCATATAGTGGTGTAGTAGGCTATTGGTCTAATCCAGTTTTTCCCAACCTGGTGCCCTCTAAACTTTTTGAATGATGACTTCCATCACACCTGACCATTGGCCATGCTGGCTGAGGCTGAGTCCAACATGAATGGAGTCCAACATGAATGGAAGACATCAGGTAGGAGAAAGCTGGGTTAGGCATATGATTCTCACTTAGAGTATGAGAAGCCCTGTTTTCATATTCCTGACAAGCCCTGTTGCAGGCTAAGGTCATTGTACATTTTAGGAGTGGGGCCATAGCTCAATGCATAGAACACACGTTTTGCTTCAATCTTAAGCATTTTCAGTTAAATGGATCTGGAAGCAGGTGATGTGAAAGAACCTCTGCTGGACAGTCTGGACAGCCAATTACAGTCTAAGTTGATAGTAATGAACTAAATGAGGAAATAGTTTAACCTTGTATAAGGCAGCTTCCTATGATGTAGTGCAGGGCTGGGGAACAAAATCCCTTGCACATCTTGGCAAGTCTTCCCTATCCTGTGAACTGCCAATCTTTGAGGTTTAAAGGGGGATTGTGGGCAGACTTGCAAAGACTTTAAGGCAGCCCCCGCACTCCCATCTAAGGCTCTGGAACAGACTGAAATGGGAGCGGGGAGGGAGGCTGTCTCAAAGCCCTTTGCAAAAGCACTCTTTGAAGCATCTTCTGTTTCTCCTTCATGCAGGCAGTAGGAGTGGGCTGAGGGAGTATCCTTCTCATTTGCCACCATCATAAAGGAGAAGTGCAAGTGGCTTTTCTTTACACTCATCAGCTGATGAGCAGGGATTAAATCCTGATGCCTGGGATGCCTGATCCATGCTGGGAATAGGGTGCATAGCCAATGTCCTTCCATCCATTAACTGACATTGCTGGTGACAACAGCTGATGGGCAGGTTGGAGTGGTTTTGGTGGGTCAAGATTAGCCCCTGGTCCAGAGGTTCCCTAACACTAATGTAGTATTAGAGTGAATATTATCATCTGAACCTAGAAACTGATTTAACCTTTATATGATTTTTAAATCAGTCAGAGCAGATAGGAGTTGAAGCCTCATAGCATTTGAAGGGAACGGGTTCTCCATCCTTGGCTTAGGGGAAAAGTTTAGACAGCATAAAAATAGTCAGCCAGTTCAAGATAAAAACATGAAGTAGATGAATGGCTTTAATTTTAGGTGAGGCAGAGAGATGAACAGTTTCCCTCCCTAATACAATTAAAGACCATAAGAGCAGGAAGGTAGTTTGGATCACAGTGTTGCCATAACTGAACAATTGAGGACATCTATTTCAAGGTGTGGGGGCAAGTTTGACAGGTGGCGGTGGTGGGGTTACATGCCTCTCAATCACCTGACAGCACAACAATGTCAGCTGACACTTTTTATTTGCTTGCACATGTTGAAATCAAAGAGTGCAGGCAAACGCACAGCTGTTGAGCCTTCAGAACATACAGAAGGACTTGAAAGGAGCTGATTGCCAGGTCTTGCAGAACACTTTGCAAGGGGCTTTGAAAGACCTGACAATCATAGAGTTGGAAGGGACCCCGAGGCTCATCTAGCCCAACTCCCTGCAACGCAGGAATCTCAGCTAAAGCATCCATGACAGATGGCCATCCACCAACCCGTTTGGGTGACACCATATAAGACCTCAAGTATGGGACAGGTGGGCATAGCTTGGCCAATATGGCTACCCATGGCCCATTGGTTTGAGCATCCAACAGATTTGATTCCAACCTAAAAAAAGTTACACTTGTGTCCTGTTGAATCAATAATACTTAAGTGAGCCATATACCGGTACTTTAGGTTGGTCTGTGATGTTTTGTGGGATGGATGGGGGAGATGGCATCAAGGGTTCAGTTTATTGAAGGTTCGTGCTTTGTGTTTAGGATGCGGAAGTAGATGGTATTAGGCTCTCCTCTGACTGTATTACCTACCACAAAAAGACCCTGTCAGACAACTTGAACGGAATGTACAGGTGGAGACTTTTCTTCTCTCCTCCTCCAGTTTTTGAAACATTTCACAAAGGCCTTTGTCAGTGCTCTCCTGTTATTAAAACTTGCCCACACAAGGCGTGGGGGGGGGGAGAGAGAATCAAAGTAACACGACTGGATTTTGCAACTCTCTAGGACAAATGCACCACCAAAAGCTCGCATCTCACCCAGTCACATACATGCAGGTAGCTGTGTGTGCATGTGTGCGTAGCTCTGTGGGCTGAGCCTGCTTAGACACTCTCATTATTCCAATCTAGTGCGCAGATGATACAAAAACAGCAGAGAGTGATGGTGCAAAAGAGGCTGTCATAATATGATAGGTTGTTGTTGTTTCCAGACTGAAAATCTGCAAACAAAACCACGAAGAGTGTTACAGCGAAAATAGGAAACTGGAAATGGTACGCTACTTACTGCTGGGCTGCTGAGATCCCAGATTCTGCTCAGCTCCCCTACAATATGTTAATGGAGAGGCATCAGGGACGATAAAAGCTGCAAATATGTTTGTTTTTCCACTTAACAGATTTTTTTTAAAAAAATATCAAACAAAAATCTCACCATTTCAGGGAATGTACTTTCCCAAAATAGCTTACAAAGCAAACAATGGGGTTTTGATCCAATGTTTGCCACACTCAGAGTAGACCTATTGGTTAATTGGCATGATTAATTCCTTTCTAGTAATTTCAGTGGGTCTGTCCTGATTAAAATCTCATTGGCCACAACCCAATGAAACCCAAGATTGCAAATCATTAAAACAATAAAATAAGCCAGCAGCAGCACTGAATGAATAAAATCACCCCAAAGCAGACTGGAAGGGCCAGTAGCTCAGAAGCAGAGCATCTGCTTTGCATGCAGAATGTCTTGGGTTCAATCCCTGGGTGGGGATTGAACATAGGATCTCAGGCAGAGGTGGGGGGACCTCTGCCTGAAACTCTAGAGAGCCTCTTCCAGCCATTGTGGCAGATAGACCAATGGTCTGATTCAGTATGAGGCAGCTTTGTACGTTCCTATGGAATACAAAATGCAAGCGGTGGCAAATACAGCCTGAACAACTCCATCCAAACACAAAGGAGATGCTCTGAAATTAATGAGCATGGCCAACTTAGGTCCACTGCTGGAGACAGTATGGATCAGAATACCAGTTGCTGGGAATCACAAGTGGGGCTCGTTTCTTGCTTGGAGGCTTCCTAGCAGATATCTGAAAATAGAATGCTGCACTAAATGGACATTTGACTTGATCCAAAAGAGCTCTTCTTATGTTCTTAGATATTCACAGGCTTGGAGGAACCTCATCATTTGCAGTACCCTAGGTGGACTGTTTTGGATTTCTCCCTGAAATCTGCTAATTGGCTCTGATGCAAATTGTGCATACAGAAACCTCCTAACTCCACCCCAATGCCTTGTAGGAATGAACTTCGCCCACAACCTGCATGACAAATGATCCATGCTCACATCCTATTGGCTAATGTTTACGTACTTGTGCATTCTGTAAGAAACTCACTACTTTCTGAAGCTCCACTTTCCGCTTGATGATTGGCCACATGGGTAGGACCAATACTCAACTGATGAGTTTACACAGTGATAGGACTAGCCTCTGTTCAGTTTCTCACAGTAGTGAGCCATCCTCCCAGGGCTTTGTTTACCTGGCACATGTGGATCATGCTCACATTTCCCAGAAACGGCCTCCCTCCGATCTCTGATAGCTCCTTGGTGTTAAATATTTATCGAGGCAGTGAGAGCTGTGTTGGAGTGAGTCAGCTCTGTGTTCCTCTTGTGCCTGCTGAACAGAAGGAATGCCAAGGGTGTAAGCAGCTTGTTTTCTCCCCTGCTGTGATTACAAGCTATTTTTGTTGTTGTTGTTGAAAGAGTAGGTTTTCCTTGCAATGTTTGGTGGATCTGTTTTCATATACCAGCATTCTCTGTATTCAATTAGGGTAAAGAAATAATTCAGAATATGGCTTCCCGCCCTAGGCCTTATGAAGCAGGAGCTGATATGACATCATTAGCATTTTGCTTATCCAAGGGACATTTCCAAAATGAAAACGGGATGTGCTTGTGAGAGCAAGTGTATTGCTGTGGTTAGAGTGGTAAACCTAGGAACTGGGAAACAAGAAATCACCACTTGGCCACACAGGCATGGCATGGGTGGGGCGAGAGGGGCAGTTGCCCCAGGCATTATTTTTTTTTAGGGTACATTTTCCTCCTCACGCTCCTCCCTGCCAACCCCGTGCTTCTTTGTGAGTCTGATCCCACTGTGTTGCATTTGCCTCCTAGGTGGGTGATAAGGAAAGGGTTAAATGAGTGTGATGTGATTGGCCAGTGGGAACCCAAGGGATGGAGTTAGAGTCGGAGTTGTGTGGAAGTCAGTTGAGGTTTGGGAGTTGGAGAAGGAAGAGGGAGGATAAGTCTGTGGGTTGGTCGAGTTGTGTTTTGAGAGAGTGAGAGGAACTGTTAGGTGGAGTCAGAAAGATAGTTGGGATAATCAGTTTGAAGTTGTTAGGAACATATAGGTCAGTAAAGGAACTAAGATTAAGAAACTGCCAAGAAAAATTAACTGAAACCATAAGCTTGTTCATGCCTATAAAATAAACTGGATTATTTGTTAATGCTAACAACTGTCTGGACTCCGTGTGTACCCGAGAGAAATGGGTTGGTGGCAGCGGGAAAGCAATCAGTGGTGGCACAGGGATCAATAGACCGTCAAACGTCCAGGGACCCTGTGTGATCGCCACACCCACACCCCAGCCTCGCAAAGCAGTGTGGGGCTAGCAGGGCATCAGGAGGACGCAATAGGCATGCACGCTTCCAATCAGTCCGATTTGGGCATTTGGATTGGCATTTGGCTCTCAGAAGCTTGTCCAGAAAGAAATATGGCCCTAGAGCTGAAGAAGGTTCCCAACCCCTGGTTTTCATCAAGGATAATTGCACAATGATTTCACTTTCTCAACATGCTATTGTTTGTTGCTGAAAGCTACAGTAAGCACCATTTTTCCGCATTGCTGCATGGTGGGCACAAGGGTTAGGACCTATTCCATGATTGACTTGTGGCTGTGGAACATAAGTTCACTCCTTTCCTTGCTAACATTCATCTGGGCTCTAAATGTTTCCCTTCCCAATTGCTTTTAGTGGGGGCGTTTAAAAGGTAAGCCTCTCTATTTTGATTAGGACAGCTGGCTGACGGAATTGGATTAGAAGTGAAGTGTTTTGCTACTGCTATTATTACCAGTATGTTGCTTTTATACAGTTTTAAACTTCTTATTTGTTGTGTAAGTTGCCATGGGAAGATAATATATTTTGAACAGTGACCTATAGTTGAAATAAATAAAGGAACGGATGAATTTGGTTGCCAGTCTTCCACTGATTGTAAAAACCATCAGTTTGTGAGTTCTTGTTAAAGATTGAAATCAGTCAAGTATGCTCCAGAAGCTCCCATTCTAGTGGGCTCCTTGATAGCAGGTGGCAGCAGGATGAAATGGTTACCTTTTAGTATTTCCTACATTCATTTCCCCTGCATTTGGATCCCAGCATGCCCCTGAGGTGGATCCATAGTTGGACAAATTACAGATCATTCTGCTCATGGGAAAAGCCTTGACACTCCATTTTACATTCTCCCAAGCCTGAGAATGTGGTTCTCCCATCATCCTTCAAGTCTGGGGGTGACTCCCTGGTAGTCTTTCCTCCTCCATAGCCATGCAGGAAGTTGTAATTACAGAATCAGTTATAGGCCCATTAAATGACCTTCCAGGGGGTGGAACCAATGAAGATTGGAACCTGCAAACCTTTTAAATACTGTATTTTTCACACCATAGGACACACTTTTTCCCCTTCAAAAATGAAGGGGGAATGTGTGTGCATCCTATGGAGCAAAGACAGCATAGCCCTGCGACCCTCTGCCAGCTGGAGAGGTGACGCGTGGCTATTGCAGCAGCCTCTTTAGCTGCGCGCCATCTCTCCAGCCGGGAGAGCGCGCGCAGGGCTAAAGAAGCCCTGCTTACCCTCTCCCAGCTGGAGACGTGACATGCGGCTATGGCAGGAGCCTCTATAGCCGCGCGCCTTTGTGCTGCTCCCCGACCTGCTCTTTGGGGCTGGTGGTGGGCTTCCCCCCGCCAGCCCCAAAGAGCAGGTCAAAAGGAACCTGAAGCCTGGAGAGTGAGAGGGGTCGGTGTGCACCGACCCCTCTCGCCCTCCAGGCTTCCAAGGTAGCCGCCTGAAGGCGTCTGAATGCACCTTAAATGGCACCTTGTTTTAGAGGGGGAAAACAAGAGGGGGGGGAATTCTCCCTCTCTCTGCACAGCGCCTCCTGCCGCTTCGCTGAAGGGGCACTGGGCAGCGAGGGAGAGAATTTTTTTTTCTTGTTCTCCCCCCTCTCTAAAACAAGGTGCGTCCTATTGTCCGGTGCGTCCTATGGTGCGAAAAATACAGGACTTCTTATGATTCTGGTCCTCTGCTGAAGCAACATCTTTACACAGCTCAGCTAGCAGATTGCAGCTGGAACTATCCGTGGTTCTGATTGCTGCCAAGACTAAGGCAATAGTGAACTGACTTAGCTTTGTAATGACTAGACTTATCTATACCTAGACTTACTGAAGCTTGGCTAACTTTTACCACATCTGCTTAACTGGACCAGAGTTAATCCCACTTGAATCTGCTCTGCTCAGCCTACTTCTTTCTTTACAGGGCCCAACAACATCCCTTGAGGTAGGATCACCAATTGGAGCACTAGTTCTCAGAGAGGGCTCAGAGAGGGCATGGGCACTGCCAGGGTTCCATGCCCTAACTCACATGTATTTCTGGGCCTCTGATTGCAGAAGGTGAGGGTATTGTTTTTGTTTCATATTATGGTATGTATTTTTGTGTTTTTATATTGTAAATCCATCCTGTGATCTTCAGATGAATGGCAGTATAGAAATTCTACTACTACTAAAATTTCTTCCCAATCCCTGTTGGACAAACATACTCCAACTTTAGTTTTTTTATCTGATTTGATGTGATCCTGGTTTAAAAATATGGCTCTTCCAGCATCACATCCAGTTTGGTTCTGCCAATGTAACATGTGAACGAGGCCCTGGTTTATTTACTGTTCAAGGCCCGTTACAGTTTTATGTGCATATTTCAGGGATAAATGAAAGTGAGAGGAAAGCAGTGCAGACCAAAATACCAATACAAAAACATGTCAAATCTCATTCCAACATCTTTCCACCCACTTAATGTGGGTTTGCAAATAAATTCCAAACATTTTAGAGCTTTCAAACACTCTACCACCACTAATCAAATTCTGTGCTGCTTTTGATTTCGGCAAGAATAGCTTCTCTGAAGGTGATTGGTCCAGTATTAGTTTTTCACCCACCACTGCAGCAAGCATTTTGCAGTCCTGTGGTGCAATAAAATTTATGAGGAGTTTTACAAGCTTTCTTAAGCATTTTCTTCCTTGGGTTGCTGTTGGGGGGGGGCAGTTAAAGACAGAATGCAGCTCCACAATCTTTTCATCTGATGTTGCTAAGTTGTTTCAAGTGAAGTACTCTTAGCAACTGATGAAACTAAGACCAGGAGTTGGATTAGAAGCACCTGTTGTCTGTGGACTTACAGGTACATGTTTGCCAGCATTCTGTTATGTCCCAGGGCTAGTCAAGAGACTCATCTCACACCAGGTCCAGAGAATGCTGCCTTGCAAACAAAATTCTTAATTCATTTCCAACACAGCAGTTCTCTTCAACAGGAGAACTATGTTTTTAATGCACTCAGGTCCTGCATGCATGCTTCCTATTGAGATCTGGTTGGCCACCAGGAGAACAGGATGCTTGACTAGATAGGTCAGTGGCATGATCCAACCAGACAGAATCTTCTGTTCTCAAAGGACTGCTCTGATTGTTCCTTGTATTCCTCTGCTTTGTGTTCCGTACCTTTTGAGTTTCACAAAAGTGAACTTCTAAAGCAGTCATGGGGAGCCTCAGACCCCTCCACCCATCTCTGTCTGCCTCTTCCCCAGTCTGTGCAGCCTCCTGAGCCACACACCCTCACTTGCTCTGCTTTGCAAGTTTCTTGAATGATTTTGCCTTGCTGAAATTTGTCCTTGAATCCTGATGATTCTTCTCGCTTGCCTGGGTAGGGAACAGAGAAGGAGGTGCGGGTGTGAACCAATTAGCCTACTGTAGAAAGGCAACTTTCACTTTTATTGCGCCACCTTCTTTTGCCTCTGGCCCCTAACTACAGCTAGCATGTGGCCCTTGGAAGGTTGCCTAGAAAGGAATGTGGCCTTGGGCTGAAAAATGTTCCCCGCCCCGTTCTAAAGTTTAATCCTGCAACTGTTGTGTCTGCAGTTCACCACAACTTACATTTCATTTGCAGTTCTGTTTTTACCTTGACGATGAAAGCAGGGTAGATTCTCAATTTGTGTGTGAGGGAGTTGTCTATGGTTTGATCCACACCTCCATTTGCCCTGCCATTTCTCCCCTGGGAAACCCAATCTTTAGTGATGAACTGGAACAAATGGCAAAAGAGTTTTCCATGGATTGCTGTTTATTCTGATTTAGCGCTAAAGGGGGGGAGTGGCAAAGGCAAAACTACTCAGACCTGTGCTTTTTAGGCAGGAGACAAGCAGAAGTCTGGACGAGCCCTAAGTTTGCAGCATGGGCTACAAAACTCACCAACAGCAGCCAGAATGTGCCATGTTTACTGCTGGTTCCCATTCCCGGCAGCCCCCAGGAGCTATGCTACATGATGATGTCATACCTATTTCTTTGGGGCCGCTTTGCCAGCATGTTCCCTGTAACCACTTTGAGGTTTGATTACAACCAAGTGGGACATAAAATTTGCCTTTTTTATAAAAAAAGATCAAATACAGGTGGTGAGTGCCAAGAGAAGCGGAGATAAAACAGGGCCACTGAAAAATAAGATTCCCCTAAGAATCCTGGGTACTGTAGGTTGTAGAGGGGTCTGGAAATTGTAGCTCTGTGAGGTCTCTGGATTCTTTGAGGAAGCCATCTGCTTTAAATGTGCATTGGGTGTGCTTTCAATGTATGTCATCGGTCTGCCGAAAGTGAACCCTGTATTTTTAAAAGGGTTATGTGCTAACCGCCTACGGTCATAATTCAAAGGCTCCATTTAGTGCTCAAGAGAGGAACTTGCTACAGCAGGATGCAGGTCAAAAATGAATCTAACAATTAATTCCACTACAGTTGCAAAACTGAGGAGCTGTTGTACAGTAAAACAGTACAGGAATCTCATTGAACTCCATGTCAGCTTATAGGAAAATGATCTCCACAGCACAGAGCAGCATTTAACACAAGCTCTGATGGCAGCAGTGATAGTAATTTTAAAAACCACAAGGCAACAGCATGTATTATAAAACCATGTGGGGTTGTGGAGGTTTTTTTTTTTGGGTCCTCAGCAAGGGATGGAGGGTCAGTAATAAATGGATATGGAGGTTGACAGGAAGCCTTTGGAACTCTGAAGCCAGGGCTCTGTGGAAGATTAGCAGCCAAACCTTTAAAATGCATGTTCTTGCTAGTTAGCATGAGAAGGGACTAAGTCCACAGAGATGTATTGCTGATAGGTAGGTTCTAAGACCATAGAAAATACAATTGGTAGAGAGGGCTCTGTGTGATGTCATTTCCCCTCCTCTCCTGTTCCTCTTTCTCTTACTTTGACCAGTGTTGGACGCAGACATGCCTCTGCCTGCTCCAGCTTTAGGTACATGCCTGAAGCTGGTTATACTGTAAATATAAGTATTTTGCCTTCATAGCATTTACTGCTGCCATTTCAGTGAACCAATGCATGATTATAAAGTAAGTAAATATTCTTGTTAAACTTACTTTACAAGTTGTTGCCTGATTCTTTCTTAAGTGGGGGAAGCAAGGGAGAGCCAACTTCCTTCAATAGCAGGACTTGCTCAAAGCAAATTTTTATAGTCTAATTCCCATGCTTTTAATATTGCTGCAAACAGGAAAAAAATCTGCAAAGCAATGGAGGTCCAAGGCCTCATGAGACCTTGGAGATGCTGTCCGAGGCCTTGCAAGACCTCAGAAACCTGACTTCCGGTGCCACCAGAAGTCAGGTTCCAAGGTCGCATGACATGTGACATCATGGTGCATGTGCTGGGCACCCATAACCTGGGGCCCCTGTTGCAGGGGGCTGGACTAGGTAATCCTTGTGCCCCTTCCAATTTGATGATTCTAACTGGTTGTCTGATGCGGACCTATTAACTATGAGCAACATACTGTTTGTTTTCATCTGCGGAGAAACTGCAAATAAATTTCAGAGAGAGGGTTTAAAGATGTTTATAAAAAATTAAAGAAGCCAGCAACATAGCAAAAAACAACAAAGAAAAAAAAAACACGGCAGGTTTTGAAGAGAGATAAGTAGGTCAAGAAACAGGAGGAAATGTGTTTTTTTCTGCATGGAAGAGTTATAGAACACCTGCTTTTGTTTTCTTTGATGCCATCATCTACGAGGGTGGGCAATTTAGAACATGGGTGATGACCTTGTATCTGGGTTTAATGGTATGGAGTTATTGACACACACACCCTGGTTATTTTTTTGGGCAGTGTGTAAAATGCTGTAATGAACAGCTGACTTCCCCCCGTCTTTTCTTGTGTAATGAACCACATTTGGGGTTTGTGTTTGGAGGGGAGTGGAAGGAGAGTGCTTGAAGTGTAGAATGTTAAAGTGAGTGGGAGCAGTGGGGGCTGGTGGGGAATATCCAGCCTATGGGCAAATTTTTGCCCACAATACCATTTCCCCTGATGCCACTGAATGGACTCTGTTTTTCTAGTGTGTTTCCTAGGTGGAAGAAATGGCAAAAGAGACCTCTGCAGCCAACAGGATTGAACCCCCTGCCCTTCTGCCAAGGAGAGGGTTCAATCCTGTTTAGCTTGGCTGTGTGCACCTGCTGGGGATGGGCATGTGGAGCCAAACTGCAGTGTGGGGCTCTTTGAAAGCGCCTTTGTAAATAGCCCTGCACTGATCTTTAAACCTAAATGAACTGGAGTTTTAAAGAGCAGTGTGGAGCTCTTTGCAAAAGGGCTTTCAAACAGCCCTGTGCTGTGCTTTGCCGTTTCAACAGCCAGAGCTTCAAAATGCAGCATGACATGTTGTCACTATGATGTTAGTTGATAGACAGGTTGGGGGCTTTGCCCACCTGTCAAATTTGGCCCTCCAAGACTGGAGAGAGAAGAATCCAGCCTACTGGACAGAAAGAATCTCCCTCCCCTCTTGCAGAACTGGTAGTGCAGAATATTGGAATGCCAACTTGGGTAAAGTTTCCATAGAATTATACACATTAATGAAAAATAACCAACAAAAAACCACATCATTTTAAAGGAAATTGCTTTGCAAATATGTGCAAATTAGGAAAAAATCTCACTGAAATGCTGATGACTTACATTCAGTTCCAGCATATATTTTTTTTAAAAAAACATTGGAATAATATAAAACTGGGGTTGCCATGTGTCCTCTTTCTCAGGGGTAAAAATTTGGGACAAATTGCATTTATGTGCTTTGAATGACCGTCATAGTGTTCTCTTTTTTTCCTCCTCAAAATATGGCAACCCTAAGAGAAACTGAAATTGAGATATTTGCCCACCCCTATTTGTGAGTTCTTTGATTCTGTTCACTGCGGGGTAGAAACAATAATATCTATGGGAAGCCATTTCTCCTCCTCACCCCATTCCAAATTTAAGGGAAATGTAGAAACTTATCAGAGCAATACCCGGAGAGACAGGTACAAAACAATAAGCTCTATCTCTCTCCTGTGGACTCTTAACTGTGCAAGGGCTGTGATTCTCCACAGCCATTGCTCTTCCTAACAAAGAAATGGAGGCTTTAAAGAGAAGCAGGAGACCGGGAACATCTGCAAGCAGTTGGGATTTGCTAAGGGGATATTTGTTACAAAGGCCCTGCATGGTTTTAAAGCCCAAGGGATGTCTGCTTTTTGTCAGGTCTGATATTTTTAGGAGGCACGGGTGCCTTGGAAAGTCAAAAACGAATCAGACAAAACATGAGCCTTCAGTATTAGGCAAAATACAGCTACTTTTGGAAGAGCATAGAAGACAATCAGGATTTTGAAGTGCCTCTGAATATCAAGTCCTATGAGGAATGGTTGAAAGAGCTGGCTATGTTTAGCTGAGAGAAGAGAAGGTTGAGGGAAGGCAGGATAACGGCTTTCAAATATCTGAAGAGCTGTCATTCAAAGGCTTGTTCTCTGTCTCTTTGGCTCCTTCGGCCTTGCAGGCCAAATTCGACAGGTGGGAGGGGACACCCACCTGTCAATCTCCTGGTATCACAATAACATCAAATGCAAGGATTTCAAAGCATCTCGAAAGGGGCTGCTAAAACGAAAGGTACCCCCCCTCCTCTATTTTAGCAGGGCTTTCAATGTGAATCCAATGGGGTTTGTCTCAGAAGCTTTGCTAAAGACAGGAGGAACAACCTTCATTTTAGCAGGGGATTGCAATGCAAATCCCTTCCTGAATCAGAGAGGGCTTTGCATGGGATCTGGCTGAACTGAGAAGGACTTAAACCCCCACTGTCTCATCAGCTAGCAAGCGGGGGTTAAATCCTGCTGCTTTGGCTGTGTGTCCATGTTCCTGCTCAGGAAAAAAATTGTGCAACCCCCTGCAGGGTTTAACCCTGCTCTCCCACCCATCAAATGACATAATGAGAGATGTTAGCAGATGTGCAGGTGGGCATCATTTGGTGAAAATGGCCTCAGGATGGCTTGGCAGCGCAGGATTGTCCCATAGGCCTGAGGTCCATTGTCCTCCCAAACACACACACTAGAGGGCAGAATTAGAACCAATGGGTTGAAACTGTGTGGAAGCAAGATTTCAGCTAATTATAGGTTCTGATGGTAGCTTCCTGATGGTAAGAGCTTTTCAGCAGTGGAACAAACAGACTTGTGAGGTGCTGGGCATCCACAAAAGATCTTACAATACTTCCTCAAAAATCTACAATGCAAGAGAGACTGCTTTGGTCTTTCTGCTCAGCTCCTATTGGTTCAGTCTCTCCTCCATTGAACACGCCCTCTGAAACATGCCATATTAAACTGGATGCCAGGATTGGCCATCTTCTCTGAGAGCTTCTCTCCAGGAACAAATATGGCTATGGCTTTTGCCCCACATCCAGAATGAAGGCTCAACAACAGGTATTGGTCAAAAGATTGGTATTTATTAAAATGTAAGAAGGAAAGCTTGCATTCATCTCAAAACACAGATGTTGGCAGGCAACCTAAATGGGTTGTTGTTGTTGTTTAGCCGTCTTAGTCGATTTCAACTCTCCATGAACCCATAAACCATAGCATGCCTTGGAAACTTTCTTCTCAAAGCTTCTCCTTTTTTATGTCCATGGAAATACTGGAGGGGATCACATTTAGACTAAACTCTCAGCTATGACCTGTCTGTCTTAGGTGGCCCTGCATGGCATAGCTCATAGCTTCTTTCAGTTATTCAAGCCCCTTCGCCACAACATGGTAGTGATCCTTGAAGGGGAAATGGGCAGTTAACAAAGGCCAAAGTAGCCTAGACTAACTCCGTCACCCAATTTTTCACCTTTGAGAGGAAGTTATGCAATCTTCCACTGGGGTGGAATATACCTATCTCCAACTGACTGTTATTTGTGGTTTATTTCTCATTTATGTCAGGGGGTATTGATGGTCGTTTGCCTTTCTCTCTTTCAGATGTGGCAGCCATTCTGTTACGTTGCACAATGGTAGCAGCTCTTTTGTGGTTGGCATCCATGGTATTCTCTCCCCCCCCCCAATATTCTAAATGTGCCCACTGTTGGTGAAACTTGCTGTGGTTGCATCCTGCACTGTAGCTCCTGCATTGAGAAGGAGCTCGGACTGGATGACCTCCAAGTTCTGTGCCGACTCTTAACATTCTAAGATTCAGAGAGGGATTTGGTTCTAGGGAAGAGAGGGAGCTGGCAAACTTTCTCCTGGCAAGGTTCCTCTACAGTGGTACCTCGGGTTATAGGTGCTTCAGGTTACAGACTCCACTAACCCAGAAATAGTACCCCGGGTTAAAAACTTTGCTTCAGGATGAGAACAGAAATCATGCGGTGGTGGCGGTGGCGGTGGCAGTGGCAGTGGGAGGCCCCATTAGCTAAAGTGGTATCTCAGGTTAAGAACAGTTTCAGGTTAAGAACAGGCCTCCGGAACGAACTAAGTTCTTAACCCGAAGGTTAAGGTTAAATACCTGTGACAGGTATTTGGGTGACAGGTATCATCGTATCCCTGAAAGAAGCATGTTTTATAGAGGACTTTGTACATTGCCTGGTGCATATCTTTCCTAGAAAGAAATTGCGCCACAGTGGCCAAAACAGAACAGAGGTTCATCAACTAAGTGTTACTCAGAGTAGACCCATTGAAATTAATGGACGCAAGTTAGCCATGACTATTATCTTCATCGATTCTAGTCTGAGTAAGAATTGTGCTGGATGCAACCCATAGTAATTTACTTGCCCGCCACTGAATATGAGCATCAATTCTATCAAGCTGCACTGTTTGCAATTGCAGCACAGAAAATATGGGTCAGAATCTTGAACCAAATGTCCGCAGTTTGTATAGGTGACTCATTAAGCTGAACAAACCAAATCTACGAGTAAACTCCAATAAGTTTTAAGATTAATTTTTAACTGTTTGCATTTAAAACAGTGTGTATATTTATCTGTGTTTTATGTGTGTGCCAATAGGCATTTCACTGCGTTTGCAATGGCCCGTGCCTACAAGCAATCAATATTGATTGGACCAGACTGCATGACTGCTTGAGAAAGCCCGAGATTTAGCAAGTAGAGCTTTACCTCCCAGTATGTTCCCGAGCACGATTCAAAGTGTTGGTGCTGACCTTTAAAGCCCTAAACGGCCTCGGTCCTGTATACTTGAAGGAGCGTCTCCATCCCCATCATTCAGCCTGGACACTGAGATCCAGCGCCGAGGGCCTTTTGGCGGTTCCCTCATTGCGAGAAGTGAGGCTACAGGGAACCAGGCAGAGGGCCTTCTCGGTAGTGGCGCCCGCCCTGTGGACTGCCCTCCCATCAGATGTCAAAGAGATAAATAATTATCTGACATTCAGAAGACATCTTAAGGCAGCCCTGTTCAGGGAAGTTTTTAATATGTAACGCTGTACTGTTTTTAACACTGATTGGGAGCCACCCAGAGTGGCTGGGGAAACTCAGCCAGATGGGTGGGGTATAAATAATAAATTATTATTATTATTATTATTATTATTATTATTATTATTATTACCTGGCAGACTTCTGTCTGTCACAATCTGCTAAACAGGCCAGGAGTCTTGGCTGTGGTTTGTGTGTGTGGAGTTGGCAAATCTAGGCCAGTGCGGACGCCATCTGGAAGAATGAGAATTTTTGTTATTACTTATTCCATTTATAGAATGTGTTGTGTCACTTTGGTACAGCTAAAAGGATATATTTGAGGAGACTCACCGTGAAAAGTATGCACAAGGTGGAGAGAACCACCCCGTCCAACTTCATCGTCGAAAAGGTGGCAACAGAAATGCTGGAGCCATATATGGCAAAGCCATCCAACTTCAACAGTTGTTGTTTTTTGGGTTTTTTTTCCATATGGAAGTTTCAGAAGCTTGCTCTTTTCTGTTCTCCCCTCTCCCCACCCCAGAAATTCCATGCAGTTAAAAATATGCTAGAGACTCGCATTGTCCCCAGTGCTTTGACTGCCACGTGGCTGCTCTTGTGAGATAAACAAGTCTGGATGTGATTAGAACAGTTTTAAGCTCATTTTACTGCAGCAGAATTGAGTTGGGGCTGACAGTTCTGGAAGCCGAAGTCTTTTTTATATCCACATTTCAAGCATTTTTGTTCTAAAAGTAGCTTTTAGCTTTGGTATTCTTCCTCCAACATTAACCGTCCTCCCCCCCCCCCAAAAAAGCATCAGTGCTCAGATCCCAAAGAATTCACTTGATTCTTGGTCATTTACCTTTCTTTTAACCCTGTTGGGCAGTGATGGAGAATCTGTAACTCTCCAAATGTTGGACTCCAGTTTCCATCAGCTGCAGCCAGCCTGTTCAGGGATGACGGTGTGTGTGTGTGTGTGTGTGTGTGTGTGTGTGTGTGTGTGTGTGTGGCTTTTGACTTCATGTCAACTTTTGGCCAGAGGTGCTATCCTGAATGGGTTATTGATCCACTTTCATGAGAATGATTTGGTCAAAGGGATGGGCCTCATAAAGTTCAGAAGGCATTGGAGCAGCTATTTTCCTGGGTGCCAAGAGTTTGTAATTGTCTGATCTGAGATATGACAGATGGGGCTCTGGAAAGGGCTTGTTGTTGGTTGGTAGTGGATCTTAAAAGTAAAGGCAGGGTCAGCAAACTTTTTCAGCAGGGTGCCAGTCCACTGTCCCTCAGACCTTGTGGGGGGCTGGACTATATTTTTTGGGGGGTGAATGAATGAATTCCTATGCCCCACAAATAACCCAGAGATGCATTTTAAATAAAATGACACATTCTACTCATGTAAAAACATGCTGATTTCTGGACTGTCCACAGGCCAGATTTAGAAGGTGATTGGGCCTGATCTGGCCCCTGAGTCTAGTAAAGTAAAGGACCCCTGACAGCTAAGTCCAGTCGCAAACGACTCTGGGGTTGCAGCACTCATCTTGCTTTACTGGCTGAGGGAACCAACATTTGTCCTCAGACAGTTTTTCCGGGTCATGTGGCCAGTATGACTAAGCCGCTTCTGGTGAAACCAGAGCAGCGCTCAGAAACACCGTTTACCTTCCCGCCGGAGTGGTACCTATTTATCTACTTGCACTTTGAGGTGCTTTTGAACTGTTAGGTTGGCAGGAGCAGGGACTGGGCAATGGGAGCTCCCCTCGTCGTGGGGATTCGAGCCTCCAACCTTTCGGTCGGCAAGCCCAAGACTCACCACAGCGAATAGTGGATCTTATTTCGCACATTATAGAATTTGACTGTCTATTCCTCCTTCCCACAGGTGACAATTGTTTGTCTTTTTAGGGGAACGTGTGATCTCTTTATTACCAATCTAAGGGCTTTTTGATCTGGTAGTAAGCAGGTGAGCAGAGTCACACACAGGAAAGAATCCTGGGAATTTTTGTTGTTGAGTGTGCTGGGGATTTTAGCTCTGTTGGGGGGGGGGACTACAGTTCCCAGGATTCTCTTGGAGGGGGGAGATGGTTGGTTCAAATGTATGGTATGCATTCTAACTGAGTTTATGCTGACTCCATTATGGGCAGGTCAGTGGATGGGTTAGGTTGGCTGCCTTGGTAAGCACTCAAGGGCACAAGCACAGTGAATGTAGATTCAGACTTGCCATTCATTGCTGATTGGTTCAAGGAGAGACAGGAGGGGGAGCAGATTATAGGAGCCAAGAGTTTCAACCCCCCCCCCCAAATGCTGAGCAATGGGGGAGATGTAGCTCTTGGAGGTTCCCCCACCATCAAATTTGGTAAGTGAACAGAAAGTTCAGTGAAAGGCACTGTTTTTTTTCTAGTGAATGTGTAAAGGCTAGTGAACATTGATTGTGCTCCAATAATCATGACGATTATGCCGACTTGGGTGAAGCCCATTAAAACATGTGTTGTTCATCAGTGCTCAGATTGTTGGAAGAAAGTTTGCAGAGGCCATAAATTAAATCCATAAACTCTGTCCCTAGACTCCTTGCTAGTTAACCAATTCATACCACTTAGGTTTTCAGAACAGAAGAGAAAGCAGCTCTTCCGCCCCACCCACTTCTGGAATTCAGACTTTTTTTTTAGAGGAAACTGTCTACTTTAGGGAAAGGCCACTTTCAAATGGGTTTGTATTTCAGTCATGTCTTTATTTTATTATGCATATCTACAGTGTGGCGCTGTGGGTAAAAGCCTCAGCACCTAGGGCTTGCCGATCGAAAGGTCGGCGGTTCGAATCCCCGCGGCGGGGTGCGCTCCCGCTGCTCGGTCCCAGCGCCTGCCAACCTAGCAGTTCGAAAGCACCCCCGGGTGCAAGTAGATAAATAGGTACCGCTTACCAGCGGGAAGGTAAACGGCGTTCCGTGTGCTGCGCTGGCTCGCCAGATGCAGCTTTGCCACGCTGGCCACGTGACCCGGAAGTGTCTCCGGACAGCTCTTGAGTGAGATGGGCGCACAAACCCCAGAGTCTGTCAAGACTGGCCCGTTCGGGCAGGGGTACCTTTACCTTTACCTTTACAGTGTCATAAAAATGTATCAACATAGTGTACAATGTATTAGAATATAATCAGCAAAGAGCACCACCAAAGGCTAATATAATATAATATAATATAATATAATATGTTATATCCATATATTATATGGATTTCTGCACCACTTGGGAAGAGAGTGTGTGTGTAATATACAATATTATATAGTGTAAGTAGTTTTAACTTTTTAAAAGAAAGAAACTTTTTTTTTCTTTTTTCATGAAAAGGATTAAATATGATGCCAGAGGTCTCTCTTCTCCCATCACTCTGCTCACTTGTGGTGCTTGTGTGGGTGAATATGTGCAACTATGTCTGAATGAGTGTTTATCACAATGGATATGACTACCAACGTCTACTATCCCTGCCAGCTATGCTCTGTCTTCACTGTTGGAGGCAGCCCGATTCTGCATTCCAGTTACTGCAGGAGCAGAGAGAGCTGTTGAGCTCAGGTCCTCCTTGCGGGTTTCCTAGATCTGGTTGACCACTGTGACAACAGGATGCTGGACTAGGTGATGAAGAAGAGTTTGGATTTGATATCCCGCTATATCACTACCTGAAGGAGTCTCAAAGCGGCTAACATTCTCCTTTCCCTTCCTCCCCCACAACAAACACTCTGTGAGGTGAGTGGGGCTGAGAGACTTCAGAGAAGTGTGACTGGCCCAAGGTCACCCAGCAGCTGTATGTGGAGGAGCGGAGACGCGAACCCGGTTCCCCAGATAACGAGTCTACCGCTCTTAACCACTACACCACATTGGCCTGATCCAGCAGGCTCCTCTTCTGTAAATTACCCCCAGGATCGGAGACAGGATGCCTACAATATAAGTTGCTGAGGAACGTAAGTGGGGAGGGCATGGCTGCCCTCCTGTCCCGCTTGTGGGCACTGTGAGAAGATGGTGGACTAAATGGGCCACTGGCCAGCGGGATCTTCTTATGGCTCCACTCAACTTTGGTTTTTGCTCCATCCTCTTTGTGCCTTGGCAGTACCTACCACTGGTGAGCACCCAACTCCCATGGAGTGGCAGAGCATGCTTTAATGGCATCCGGGGCTCACCTGTGCAGTGGCGTAGCATGGGTTGTCAGCACCCGGGGCAAAGCAAGTAATTTGCGCCCCCTAACCCGTGGATTTGCACCCCCTAACCCTAACCCCCAGATGTTGCGCCCAGTGCGGCTGCCCCCCTGCACCCCCATGCTACGCCACTGCACCTGTGTATGTGTGTGTGTGTGCAGGGCAGAGGGTGAAAGGAGCCCATTGCATGTTAGCCCAGCCCTTGCTACCAACACCACTGGAGCAACGCTAGACCTGAGCTGCTTTGCAAGGCTGGAATGTTTGCAGCTTCACAAAGCACCACCAGGCCCTGCCCCAATTTGCAGGCCACACTTCCATAAAAAAATACAGCAAGGCAGTATACAGCGCAGAACACTGCAATTAAAAGCACTGGTGAAAGATTCAGTAAATATTGGTTGCTTTAAAAAGAAATTCGCATTGTGGAGGCCTGTCTGTATCACAAAGTTTTTAGGAGCCATCTGAAAGGAGGTGTTGAATGATTCCTACCCAAACCTCTTAGGGACACAGGTGGCGCTGTGTGTTAAACCACAGAGCCTAGGACTTGCTGATCAGAAGGTCGGTAGTTTGAATCCCCGTGATGGAGGTCCCTGCTCCTGTCAACCTAGCAGTTCGAAAGCATGTCAAAGTGCAAGTAGATAAATAGGTATTGCTCTGGCAGGAAGGTAAACGGCGTTTCTGTGCGCTGCTCTGGTTCACCAGAAGCGGCTTGGTCATGCTGGCCACATGACCCGGAAGCTGTACATCGGTTCCCTCGGCCAAAGCGAGATGAGCACCGCAACCCCAGAGTCGGTCACAACTGGATCTAATGGTCAGGGGTCCCTTTACCTTTACCTTTTACCCAATCCTCTCCTGGCAAGGAGTTCCACAGGGCAGAGCTTGCCACAATAAAGGCCGAGCCCCCTAGCAGGGGAGATTGGATCGATCCAAAGCAGCAGGGGAAGCTTTCGTCACCATCTCAGGGAGTTTTTAAAACCTGGGCATTTACAGATTAAACTGTGCTTAAGAGGAAAGCTGCCCGGCTGGTTTAAAAGTTGGCAACCCGCAGGGGTGGGCGAATAGAATTAATTTCGGCAAAAACTGGTGTGCGCCTGTGTCGTGGTGTTCAGAGAGCCTAACTCCTAGAGGTGCGGGGGGGGGTTAAAACCTCCACAGAACCCCTCTCTTTCTGCCTGCATGCAGCATTTGAGAGCATCATTTTAAGCCCGGCCTCCAATCGCGAACCGGTGGCCAATTCCCCTTCTTTTCCCCAGCCCAGGTTTTCTTTGCAACGCCTCCTTTGAGCCATGAAAGGGGGATTTTGTTCTCCCCCTTTCCTCCGAGCACATTGAAAGCGGATGGCTCCAACGGCGGCTGCGATGGGAAGCTGCGGCCGGGGAGCGCAACGCACGACCATCAGCCGCGCAGGCACCGCCACGATCACCACCATCGCTGCTGCCGCTGCTGCTTCCTCCTCCTCCTCCTCCTCCTCCTCGCTCGGGCCCCGGAAGATCCCTCGGAACAGCTTCGTGGAGGCCACGATGACCTGATTTCCCGGGGTACCGCCCCCCCATCCTCCTCTTCCTCCACATCCTCTTCTCCAGCCTCGCCACCATTTAGATATACATCCTTTGCGCACCGGAGGCAAGCTGCGGGGTGGGGTGGGGGTAGCCGCAGCACCGAACCCCCCCTCGGCGGGAGAGGGAATGCGCGCCTGGCGAGCCGGCGAGGGGCTGCGACCAGGGAGGGGAGAGCGAAAGCGAAGAAAGGCGGCGGAGGGTCCTATTATTAGCAACACCTGCTTCCGCCTCCCCCCCCCCTTTCCGCGATGCCGCTTTCACATCCAGAGCGCAGGCGATTCCCATTCTAGCTGCGGGCGCTACGCCCTAAAGACCAATTAAAAGCATCTCAGAAGGGGGTCCAAGCGGAATGGGAACGGGGGGTTGCTGCCCTTTGCTTCCATCTTTCGCCTCCTTTTATCCGTATCTTTGTTAAAGTCACTTTCTCTCCTCTTCTGTCTCTCTGCAGATTCTCCCTCCCCCTCCCTTACGAAGTCTTTTGTCACTGTCTGCCTGCACGTTTCCTCCCTCTTCCCCCCGCTCCGCATTTCCTAACAATTAGGTTTTTTTGAGCCCTTAATTCCCACCCAGGTTCCTAAAGTATTGGGAAAGAGAAGCGAAGAGACGCGTGTTTGTTTGCTCTTTCGCCTTTTGGAGAGACTCGGTGCGCCCCTGTCTACCCCCACCCCAGTTGTTGGAGAAGCAGGATACAACCTTTCTTGGGGGAATGTCATCCCTCTCACCACCTGGCCCCCTTCCTAAAGTCTGGAAGCGTCCCAGTAACCCCACTTAGGATTCCTCCCCCTCTCTCCCCCTCTGTGTTTCCCCCTCCCTGTGAAAGTTATACTGTATTCTCTTGCCATTCTTCCCTGTTTTCTGTCTTGTTTTTCCTGCAACCTTTGAGTCCCTTGCGAACTGAGCCGATGGTGTATTGGATAAGGTTCTTCCTTGTCCAGCTATTGCTTTATTTTAAAGGACCTCAAGGGTTGACCCACAATCCTGGGGTCTCCTTCCTTGGGACACTAGGATCTTCTGCTGCCAAGTAAGTTCCATTTCAAAGACCACGGGAGGAGTACAAAGCCTCTGCAACGAAGTTGAATTGTTTCCTTCTGCAAGAGTTTTCATGTAAGTCTGAGCTGTTTGCCTTTCCGAAATCCAGTAGCATCGAGGGGCTCTTGCTGGCAGGTAGGGGGGTGGGGGCAGCTGCTGAAGAGGTCTTCCGGTATCTCCTTCCAATAGGGATTGAAAACTCAAAGGACATTTTCAAAACCTCCCTGCTTCACTGGGACCTGCAGAGAGCAATGGTTGGCTTTCTTTCCAGGAGCAGGTGCACCTATTTCTGGAGTGGCAGAGCTGATCTGAGCTGCCTTTCAAGATTATCGCCACCTGCAAACATTTGTCGCTTCCCCTTGCTGTGAATAGCCCAGCTGTGCAATCTGGAAAAAAAGGAGGGAGGCTTCCCACAAGGACAAGCTGATGGGGAAATGTGTTCTCACCTCCTCCCTTCCTCCTCCTCCTCCTCCTCTTGCTCCTAGTGAAAGTAGCCAGAGAGCAGGTCATCCGACTTCTGCTTCTACCCTTCTCCTTTGGTTATTGCCCAAGTAGTCTCCTGAGTTGCATCTCCCACTTTGGGCAGTTCTTTGATGGCTTCTCTGAGGAGAGTGAAAGTCTTGCTGGTCTTAAACTTGATTGCAGTTGCTGGGTTCGTCCTCTTCCTGGCCAAGTGCAGGCCCATCGTCGTGAAGAGTGGGGACTCCTTCCACGAAATCCACCCCAGGGCAGAAGTGTCCAACTTGACTGCCCGTACTGGAAACCCCATTCAGGATGCAGTTTTGAAAAGGCTGTCACTTCTCGAAGACATTGTCTACAGACAGCTCAATGGTAGGTGTGCACCTCCTTTTTCTCCTTCTAATCTAGAGGAACTTGCTTTCTTTTATCTGTACCTCTGCTACGGTTAGACCTGCTTTAGGCTGCAGTGCAAAGAATCTGCTGGATAATGGGGGATGAATTGGGAAGATAGTGTAACTAAAGGCCAGTGTGCGTGAGAAGCATGGCTGGGGCTCCAGGTTCCACCCCTGGTACCAGCTGCTTGAAAGATCAGATCGCAAGTGATGGGACAAGTTCCTATCTGAGGGCCTGGAGAGCTGCTTCCAGTCAAAGTAAACGATTCTGGGGCTATATGGACTAATAGTCCTAATGGTATAAATGCTTAGGACAACTATAAGGCATCATGGTGCATAGTTAAATTATGGAATTTGCTCCTGCAAGAAGCCGTGATGGCCACCAACTTGAATGGCTTTGAAAAAGTATCAGACAAATTCATATAGGAGAAAGCTATCAGTGGTTGCTATCTCTGATGGGTATGTTCTGCTTTCACAGTCAGAGGCAGATTCATAGAATTGCAGAGCTGGAAGGGACCTTGAGATTGATATAGTCCATCTCCCTGCAATGTAGGGATATGCAGCTGTCCCATATGAGAATCGAACTTGCAACCTTGGCATTATCAGTGCCACACTCTAACCAACTGAGCTATCCACTCAGATAGCTGTTATCTGTGGGCTTTCTGTGGGCATTTGGTTGGGCACTGTGAGAACAGGACGAGGAACTAGGTGGACCCCCTTTGACCCAATCCTGCAGGTTCATCTTACGTTCTTAACTTCCAATGTTTTGAGAAGAGGCTGCAGCCCAATCACAGAGCACTTGTGTTGCTTGCAAATTTTCCCAGTTCTGCCCATGACATATTCAGATTCAGACTTGCATCTAAATCCCTGGAGAGCGATTGAGAGTTGGTGTACATCAAGAGGTGTGGAAGCTGTGGCCTTCCAGTGATGCTGGACTGCAAGCCCCCAACAGTCCCTGGCACCCATGACAAATAGTCAGAGATGATGGGAGCTATAATACAACATCTGGAGTCCATTATCTTCTTCACTCCTGATCTAGGTGGGCCCAATGATCTGGCTTGGTAGAAGACAGCATTCTATGCTCCTATATGTTAAATCCTGCACACTCTCTCTTTTCCTTTGAAGTCTGGTGAGGTCTCCCAGATGTTAACAAAGCATTCCAAGCTTGAAATGAGCAGGACATGTTCCGTGAGTTGAAGTAAGATGTGTGCTCTGAAGTGTGGTGGCTGCCTTCCTCATATGTTTTTGTAGATACCTACTGCCTTCACTACAGTCCTCTTCCCCTCCCCACTTAAAATCATCATTGGGAGGGGGATTATCTGTACACACAGTGGTTTCGACATGTGTTATCTCTGTGCATGTGATTGTGTGAAAACCCAGCACAATTACCTACTTCTGAAGCACAGAAAGCTTTAGAGAACCTCACCAAGCTTTCAACTGCAGCCATTGTCCGTTTGCTTTTTTTGATGCGGACTCCCTACAGGCAAAGTTAATGCTCACTCTTTGTTGCGTCTGTTGGTAGCAAAAGGGGAGGGAGAATCTGCCAGGAGGCAACTATGTTCTATCACTTCAGCAACTTGGCAATAGAAAGGAAGCTACCCTGGAGTAAAACAGATTTACCTACCCTGGAGTAATGGCTTCCAGCATGTGTTCCTCTCCCCCAGTCCTGATAAGATAATCACTCAGGTGTGATTTATGGAGCACTTTTTTGAAATGCCTGGGGCCACAGCCCTATGTACACTTAAGGAGTGGGGGTTAATCCTGAGTAAACATGTACAAGTTCTGCCTCCATTGTTGATGCAGTTTGCCTCTGAGTAATAGTTGCAGGGAATTCCAACTGAGGAGACACGGGTGGCGCTGTGGTCTAAACCACTGAGCCTCTTGGGCTTGCCAATCGGAAGGTCGGTGGTTCGAATCCCTGTGATGGGGTGAGCTCCTGTTGCTCTGTGACAGCTCCTGCCAACCTAGCAGTTCGAAAGCATGCCAGGGCGAGTAGATAAATAGGTACCGCTGCGGCAGGAAGGTAAACAGCATTTCCATGCACTCTGGTTTGTGTCACGGTGTCCCCTTGTGTCAGAAGCGGTTTAGTCATGCTGGGCACATGACCCAGAAAGCTGTCTGTGGACAAACGGCAGCTCCAGATGAGCACCACAACCCCATAGTCGCCTTTGACTGGACTTAACCGTCCAGGGGTCCTTTACCTTTTACCTGATTGTGGGCTTCGCATGGGGGTGTCTAGTTGATCACTGTGGGAACAGCATGTTGGAGTAGATGGGCCTTTGGTTTGATCCAGCAAGTACCTCTTCTCTTAGTCATTTTATGACCTTAACCATGTGCTAAGTATTTTCCCCCTGTGTGTATGTGTGAATTCTGGGATAGTTGTGATCCTGTCTTGGCCCCCATCCATTTCCGTTGAAACCCTCAACAAATGTCTCTGTATTAGAAAGCTGCATATGAATAATGAGGCTTTACCTCAGAAGGGAGGGGGCCAGTCTTGATTTAAGCCTGTCACTTTCCCACTTTGTAATACTGTAAGTCAGATTGTCCACATTTTCAGACTAAAGTATTAAGACAGGGATGATGGCGACACTATTTCTCTGTAGAAAAACACCAGTGGGGTGTCTAGGCAGCTGTACCTCACAAGAGATGGAATTTGGAGCGCACGGTCACATCACAAAGCAAACCAGGTGTTAACAATCCAGATGGAATCCAGAAAGAAAATAAATAATAATAATAATAATAATAATAATAATAATAATAATAAATTTATTATTTACAAGCCTCCCATCCGGCTGGGTTACCCCAGCCACTCTGAGTGGCTTCCAGCAAATTAAAACACAATACAAGAAATCCTTATAAGATTTTGCTGAGGAAACCGAACAAAAACAATGTATGATTTGAAGAGAAATGAACAGCGGTTTTTACCTATTTAATTCAGGCGTGGTGCATAGCAGGGAGACATTCAAACAAACATACAAAGGAAAGAGTTCCTCAGAACTACATAGCCAATCAGGGAACATGTTACCTCAGCAAGCATCATGCCACTCCGCCTGGTTGCTAAGAAACACCTCCCCCCTATCAGCTGACCTACTGAAAACAGAATTAACCATTAAGTTCCGAACTGAATGATCTCTGCTGTTCTGCATCAACAAATTATGTAAGTCTTGTTCATGCCATTTGTCTGCTACTATATAACATGAAGTTCTGTGGACACCTAGCAGGATTTTGTTTATGAAAGTTCACCACCTTTTGCATGATGCCTCCTGCTAGCACGAGGCTGGTGTGTTAGCTCAGACTTCAGTGGTTGCAGTCATCCGATCAGAGTCAACAGTACCATGCCTCAATGGAAGGCCTCGCCAGATGACTTATTTATAGAGCATTCTTTTATTCTCTTGCACAAAGCTTACATGGAGGTTACATTATATCCAGCCTTTAGTCAACATTTGTTCGTGGGATGGTTATATCACAATGGGCATTCACTTTCATTTTATCCTGATTCACTTGTGGGGTGTTCACATGCCTTCCCAGTATTCATTCATTCTTCCCACACTTTTAAATCCATCTGGCTCCAAAGCACTGAGGGTCATATTATTATTTCTTAAAAGTGGTTTTGTTGTACTAGGGCAGATAAGTCCAACCGGTCAATCGTGATCTACAGGTAGCTCACTGGGTGTCCCTGGTCAATCGTGGGTCAATTGAGTGATCCTGGGCAAGTAATCTTGCGTTTCCCTCCCCTGATGCTAGTTCCGTCTTCCTTCACTGCCTTTGCAGTGTACAGTGGCGTCGTTGGCAACCGGAAGTAATGTTTGCTTTAGCGCTGTGTGCAATATTCGTCATTGAATAAAAAAACCCTCAGCAACTCTGGATCCCCCCCAACCAACTCCTAGGGTGCCATGGAGGCTTCAGCCCCTACAAAAAAAATATTTGAGGGGGCCAGGCACCCACAAAGTTGATGGGCATTCCCATTCAAATGGTGTGTGGGCACTGCATCATGTGATGGATTATGTGGGGCAGGGCTTACCTGGCCCCCATAATATTTTATTCAATTTGGTACCCCTGAGAGCAACAGAGCCCTTCCACCCACTTAAACTCTATACCTAAAGTTCCAGTAGGCACTTGATTCTCTCTTGCCAAATACTGATAATCTGGAGGTGCCCAGACACTGTGCAAGATCACCTCCCAATGTCTTCCATTTTAGGCTTAATATGCGTGAGCAGCACAGCATCATGGTTAGAGTGTTGGACTAGGACCTGGGAGACCCAGGTTCAAAATCCTTGTTGTTGTTGTTGTTTAGTCGTTTAGTCGTGTCCAACTCTTCGTGACCCCATGGACCAGAGCACGCCAGGCACTCCTGTCTTCCACTGCCTCCCGTAGTTTGGTCTAACTCATGCTGGTAGCTTCAAGAACACTGTCCAACCATCTCGTCCTCTGTCATCCCCTTCTCCTTGTGCCCTCCACCTTTCCCAACATCAGGGTCTTTTCCAGGGAGTCTTCTCTTCTCATGAGGTGGCCAAAGTATTGGAGCCTCAGCTTCACAATCTGTCCTTCTAGTGAAGCTTCTTGATCTGTCCTTCAAAATCCTACTTGGCAATAAATTTTGCTGGGTGACCTTGGACCAGTCACTGCCTCTCAGCCTAATGTACCTCACAGGGGCTGCAGACAAAAATCTTGCCCAATTCTTGCATTAAAATCACCCAGGAGGATAATTTTTTCCTTCTTAGGCGTCTCTGATAGGATGGTATCCAGCTGAGAGTAAAACAATTTTTTGTTAATATCTTCATCGGCATCCACTCTCTCAAGGCAAATCTAAAAATATATAGTATAAACAATGACAACTGGGAAACACTGACCCGTGAGCGCTCCAATTGGAGAACAGCCTTTACCAAAGGTGTCATGGGCTTTGAAGACACTCAAACTCAGGAAGAAAGGGAGGAACATGATAAGAGGAAGGCATGCTTGGCAAACCCTCACCATGATCAATTCCCACCCAGAAACCATGTCCACACTGTAGAAGGACGTGTGGAGCCAGAATTGGCCTCCACAGTCACTTACGAACTCACTGTTAAAACCATGTTCATGGAAGACAATCTTACTTGGCTACGAGTGATCGTCCAAGAAGAAGTAGAAGACCACTTCACAGGGGGGCTGTGGGTATTCATTGCGGAGGTGGAGAACCATGTATGCCACCTTGAACTCCTTGGATAAAAATGTAAAAATAAAATATAAATAATAAACCAGTAGTATTGCAAGCGCCCAAGAGGATTTTGCACAATACCTGTTGTGATCACCTACTTTTCAGAAGCAGGTAATTGTCCTAATCTCCAAAGTTTCAGGGTCATAGACAAGATGCGAATCACAAAATTTATTTGGCTAATAATAATGATGATGATGATGATGATGATGCAGGTGTGGTGGTTCATATTGATCAGGGCCCTGATGCAGATAGGGATTTTAAACTTCTTATCTGCCTCCTGTCCCAGCACCATCACCCAGGGCTCTGATCCACACCATGGCTCCCATGTTTGCAATCTCTGTTTTAAAGAGCCCACAGCACAATTGATCCCCAGTCAGAGGCGCTCCCCATCACTTGACCCTTTACACTTAAGACGCAGAGGGATTTGGGAAGACGACTTGGGGCTTTCTGCAAGCAGCACTCGCTCAGATATTTTTTTCTTTATGGTTTCCATTTGACAAGACGCATATGCAGCTTCACTGTAGTAAAACCTCTTAGCAGTTTACAAGAAATATTAGCATCAACACGGAAGAGTGTTAAAAACAAGGAAGGACATTTGAAGAGAATTAAAATTAAGAAAACAAAAATTGAAATGCATTAACCTTATATATGTCTGTATAGGCTTGTCTAAACACAGACAAGGGTTGTCTAAACAAATAATGTTTTAGGCAGCTGCAAGAAAAGTGTGCAGTGAAGGTGGTTGCCTGCTGTCAATCGGCAAGGAGTTCCAAAGTGTATAGGTTCTGCCACAGTTAAAGATTGACAGCTGAGGAATGAGCGTTACATGGCACCTGTAATAATGTCAGTTTCACAGATCAAAGTGGTCAAGTGGGCACATATGGGGCAAGGTTTCCTCCCCTCTCTTCAGTTTTCTCTGATGCACCTGTGGGGTTTATTTGTGTGCAATTTTAATATTGGCTTCATTTACAGGTTGGTGATGTAGGTGTTAATATTTTATGTACGGTGTCCATGGAGTAGAGCAGCAATTTCTGATTACCAGAAACATCATGGTGTTGGGGAGAAAAAGATGGGGATTGAAGGGATGTCAAGTTTCTGAAACATCACTCCCCCCCCCCGCCCCACAGTGTAGTGATTTGTACCTTTTGGAACAAGTTAAACAATTCAGCAATACGTATTGGTCACCCCTGACAGCTGCTAATTAAATCCTCAAGCTACATTTCTTTTTATGGCACAGTGGAGATATTTCTATTACAATCTCACAAGGTACAACGCTTTTGAGATGTAGGGAGGGAGCTTTAAAGCTGCTGTGTGGGATGCAGGAACATGGTTGGAAGTTGTAAGGAATCTAGGTGAGAGATCTAATTAAAAGCTGACTCAAAGGCCACCAGCTCCACCCTCTCTTCTTAAGCATCCCCTATGGATTTGCAAATTGAGGCGTGATCTTGATGCCAAGCGCTGTTTTTTGATAGCTTTGTTCCTCGCAGAGCTTAAAAGCAGTTTGCTGTGTGCACTGGAAAAAAACAACACCCCACCACCTTTAACTTTCTGTGCGGTGTGCCTGAACTTTAGCTGTTCTCTTATTGAGTTTTGAGCATTAAATTAATGCATGGTTGCACAGGGACGGAATGGTGTTTTCTTTGCGAATCGGCTTGGCATTTCAGAGGAGAGGCAATCATCCTGTTGATCCTTGTTTATACATGCTCATCCGCCATTACAATGATCCAACTGTATTTTACAAAGAAGAGGTAGAATCTAGGAAAGCAAACTTCACTGGGACCAGCTCACACCAGGCTGCCATTCCGTAAACTGCAATGGGAACTGGGAATCTTTCAGAAGATGAGAGATTGTTGGTTTTAGTGGAGACTACAGGGCCAGTCCTATCGTTAGTCATTTGGTGGGAAACTCTAGCACTATAGTTGAACAAATTGACAGATTAGAGAACTGGGCAAAAACAAACAAGATGAATTTTAACAGGGAGAAATGTAAAGTATTGCACTTGGGCAAAAAAAATGAGAGGCACAAATACAAGATGGGTGACACCTGGCTTGAGAGCAGTACATGTGAAAAGGATCTAGGAGTCTTGGTTGACCACAAACTTGACATGAGCCAACAGTGTGACGCGGCAGCTAAAAAAGCCAATGCAATTCTGGGCTGCATCGATAGGAGTATAGCATCTAGATCAAGGGAAGTAATAGTGCCACTGTATTCTGCTCTGGTCAGACCACACTTGGAGTACTGTGTCCAGTTCTGGGCACCACAATTCAAGAAGGACACTGACAAACTGGAACGTGTCCAGAGGAGGGCAACCAAAATGGTCAAAGGCCTGGAAACGATGCCTTATGAGGAACGGCTAAGGGAGCTGGGCATGTTTAGCCTGGAGAAGAGGAGGTTAAGGGGTGATATGATAGCCATGTTCAAATATATAAAAGGATGTCACATAGAGGAGGGAGAAAGGTTGTTTTCTGCTGCTCCGGAGAAGCGGACACGGAGCAATGGATCCAAACTACAAGAAAGAAGATTCCACCTAAACATTAGGAAGAACTTCCTGACAGTAAGAGCTGTTCGACAGTGGAATTTGCTGCCAAGGAGTGTGGTGGAGTCTCCTACTTTGGAGGTCTTTAAGCAGAGGCTTGACAACCATATGTCAGGAGTGCTCTGATGGTGTTTCCTGCTTGGCAGGGGGTTGGACTCGATGGCCCTTGTGGTCTCTTCCAACTCTATGATTCTATGATTCTATGATTCTATGAAAACAACCCCGGAACATTTTTTATTTTAATGGGAAATACACCTATTGCAAACACAGCAGTATGCCCACCTTCCCAAATGGTTTTGAAAACACAGCTACCGTATTTTTCGCTCTATAAGATGCACCTAGTTTTTGGAGGAGGAAAACAAGGAAAAAAATATATTCTGAATCTCAGAAGCCAGAACAGCAAGAGGGATTGCTGTGCAGTGAAAGCAGCAATCCCTCTTCCTGTTCTGGCTTCTGGGATAGCTGCGCAGCCTGCATTCGCTCCATAAGACGCACACACATTTCCCCTTACTTTTTAGGAGGGAAAAAGTGAGTCTTATAGAGCAAAAAATATGGTATGTATAACTGCCCCTATAGCATCATGGGCACCAGGCATGATGGATGCTCAGTGAAAAGGACACAAGGAGAGGCTCATAGGAATGCACAATTTGTTTCCATCTATCATCTTTTACTGGGTGTTTTACTTATTATTATTATTTGAGTGCTGCCTGCTCTTGTGAATGGATTTCATGTTCTGAGTTTCGAGGGGGGGAGTGGAAAACTGTTCGCCAACCATATTGTTCTGGTGATCAGGGGCTTGCAGACTTATGTGGTTTGGAGCAGAATGGAAATGCTTGCTAGTGCTTCACAAGGGCAAGAATTCACACAGGGATGCTCTGGATGAATTCCATTGTGCATTGTATATTTCCACTTGTGTGTGGATTGGTGAGTTCCATTTCACTTTTCTCAGGCAAGGCTAAGTAGCGCAGGATGTAAAAATGTGCTCCACCAGCTATAAAGATGAATATTCTTTAAAAAAAACTAAAAAAAAAAACTATTGCAGTTTTGATACCTTGTGACTTCTATGTGTATGTTTACATCTGTGATCTAGATGCTGGATAATTCTTTATATTCCATTTATAGCTCACCTATTTGAGCTTTTGTATTATGTGTGCATGCTCGAGTTCTTGCTCACTTCTGTTGCTCTTGCTGGTTGAGGGGGACAATCAAGTTCTTTTGCACCTTGACTCAGGATTGGACATTTTTCTTGAATCCAGGCCCATTTCATTGGAAGCTTCTAATAGATGCTGCTATAAAATCCTTCCACTTCCACCTGCTACGTGCAGTGAAGTTACTTCTGTGGAACTCAATGGGCTGGTGTCCCTCACCATTATGCTTGCCTTTGTGATTACATACTATTATTATTACTACTACTACTACTACTAATTTATTATTTATAACCCGCCCATCTGGCTGGGTTTCCCCAGCCACTCTGGGTGGCTTCCAACCGAATATTAAAAACCGAATATTAAAAACAATACAGCATCAAACATTAAAAATTTCCCTAAACAGCTCAGTTGTCTTTTAAAAGTAAAATAGTTGCTTATTGCCTTGACATCTGCTGGGAGGGCGTTCCACAGGGCAGGTGCCACTACCGAGAAGGCCCTCTGCCTGGTTCCCTGTAACCTCACTTCTCGCAGCGAGGGAACAGCCAGAAGGCCCTCGGCGCTGGACCTCAGTGTCCGGGCTGGATGATTCATTTAGGCTCCTTTACAGTCTTTGTGTATTCCACCCATCACATATATAGATACTTAATCATTGTATTGCATCATAGGTTTTGTAGTCCTAATAATCCGAAACCAGCTTTCCCCCCCGGCCGATCTCCTACTGAGTAATGAAAGTTGAGGGCCAGGTGACGAAAGTGCCATGGAGCATCCCAAAAACAAAAGCAACTGCATCAAATAGAATTACAGAATTCTAGAGCTGGAAGGTCATCAAGTCCAACCTGGTGCAGGAATCTTAACTAGATCATACATGACAGATGGCCACCCAACCTCTGCTGAAAAACCTCCAGGGAAGGAGAGTCCACCTGTGGGAGTTTGTCCCACTGTCAAACAGCTCTTGTTATCAGAAAGTTCTTCCTGGTGTTGAGTCAGAATCTGCTTTCTAAGGAGTGAGACTTTGCACCCAATGGTTCAGGAAGGAATTGGGACATCACTCAATAGCACTGTAACGCCTCCTGAGTTCCAGGTTTGGTCCAAGTTAGTGCTTACGTATATAGGTGCTGGAAACTCCTTTGACCAGGCAAAGGAGCTATAACCCGTTGCAGTAAAGCAGGAGAGCGGGGAGCTGTCCACAGAGATTCTGCCAGGGACAGTGCTGAAACCAGGCATTTTTGCTGCCCTGTATTCAGAAGCCCTGCCCGGTTCTCTTAACATGCATTGGGTCGACTTTCAGAGAGAGACAACCCCTTGCCTGTTGGCTCCTGTGAGCCATGTGCTTGGAGTGATGCATGTCTACAAGAAACAGCAAAGCACGAGCATTTTTACAGAACAGGGGAGCCCATACTGTTAAGACTGTCTCAAAGGGAGTTAGGATACGGCTCTATCTCAGTTTTGCCTATCAGTTTGCAGACTGTAATACATTAGATTCTCTCCAGCTAATTTGTAGTAAGGATAGACCAATTGAAACTAATGGCCCCAAGTTAGTCATGTCCATTAGGTTCAATGGGTCTGAGATCTGCCCTGTACATAAGAACAGCATCTGTCAAATTTACTGAAACTGCCTCTTTTCTAGGGAAGTTTGAGTCAAAACTGCTGCTTGCACTGTTTGCTCTTGCACTGATTGATTGGCAGTCTGACATAAAGCTTCTTTTCATTGATACAACTTGTTAGGACAGTGGTTGAAGCTATTGAGTGCTATAGTGAAGCATAAGGGGCTGGCTCAATGAGTGATGGTAGTTCAGCCCATAGAAAATAATGTGAAAATTAGATGACTTAAAAGGGTGATTACAGAGGGAATGCAAAAGGATTGGACTGTCAGAAAATATTAACTAGAATAGTCAATTAATCCATCTATTTTTGACATGCAGGGTAGTGCGGCACACACGTTAGGGCTAAGAAGATCTAGAAATCCTAAATAAATACATTTATCTAAAATGGTTATATTCGTAAGCAATGGTGGTTTGCAGAAATTAAAACTGCTGTGATGCCTGGAAAGGAACACATCATTTTTAGCTTTTTATATCAGTATGTCCATGTTTTACCTGGTTAGATGTGTGTGTGTGTGTGTGTGTGTGTGTGTTGCTTCTTCTATTTCCCTTCAAGCAGTTCACTCTTTTTGCAAAAATTCTATTGATAAAAGAGGACTAAAGCATACATGGAGCCATATAATAGAACGAACTCGGAATAGATCAAACCCAGCAAGATAAATGGCATACAGAGAGTACAATGGCAATGTGTACAATCTGCAAAGCAATATAATCTCCATTTAACATCACATTTAGATGGAATTTGCCATTCCTGTGTTTGTTTTGCCATATAAGTTGCAAGTAGCCATTGCATGGCTGCAAAGTCTACTGGATCCATATCTCCCTGAATAACCCACAGCTGATAATTCAGTTTTTCATATATGGAAATAAACAAGACCTTTTAAAACCAATTTGTATGTAAAACCAGCATATGTAAAAGTACCCTGCCAACCCTGAGCTGTGACCAAGCTGTTGGTGACCAACGGATGAGTAATCAGAGTTTTACAATGAACATTAGTGTTCCCACCCACAAACAGAGAGTGTAAGCAAAGCTGAGGGTCTAGTAAGATTCTTTAGCTGGTAATCAATTTCCATCACCACTAAAACTCAACTCTTATTTACATGAATACAGCCCCCCTACACATGGCAGTAAGTGCCCTGTATGCTAAAACCCCACCAGTACTGCAGGGAGGGAGACATGTTTACAAAACATGATTCAGGCACACTGGAATCATAAGGCACCCATGAACTTTCTTTAAAGAATTCCCCTTTGCCTATGCAGACTATGTGGTTTAGAGGACCAAATCTTTGACCAATGTGAGGGGGTAAAATCTGATTCCCATGCTAACCTTAGACTACTGAATGGGGGAAATTGTACTCCTAGGAGCATTGCTGCTGTTTGCATCCAGATAATGGTGTGCACCACCAGGGGAGGAGTCAAACCGCTGGAGAATCACTGTGGCTGCAGAGACCAGTAATTCATAACTGTGTAGTGCAGATCATTAAGACCAAGTTGTTAAAGGAACTCCAAGATCCCCAAACTAACCTCTTGAAACCCCTAAGGCAGCCTTTCTCAACCTTGGGTCCCCAGATGTTGTTGAACTACAATTCCCATCACCCCTAGCTAGCAAGGCCCAGAGTTCAGGGATGATGGGAGTTGTAGTCCAACAACATCTGGGGACCCAAGGTTGAGAAAGGTTGCCCTAAGGGATTGTGTCTTACACACTTTTACTGCTGGGTCTTTGGCAGGAGAAGAAATTTGTGCTTCAAAGAGTTCTGTTTACACCCACAAACTCATCTTAGGAGTCCAAATCCCCATTGGATTTCCTTCTCTAACAGTTGGAGGGAGGGCGGGCTGTCGTTTAGTGGTTGAGCATCTGCTTGCATGCAGAGGGTCTCTGGTTCAATCTCCATCAGCTCTAGGTAGGGCTGGCAAAGACCACAGTGTGAAATCCTGAAGAGCTACTGCCAGTCAGTGGAGACACTACGGAGCTAGATGAACCATAAGTATGACTTGGTGTAAGGCAGGTTAGGGAGGGCCAAGGTGTAGGAAGCTGCAAGGTCTACGAAGTATGGGAATGGCCATAGTTCAGGGATGGAGACCTGCTTTTCATGCAAAAGGGTCCAGGCAACTCCAGGAAGGGCTGCTGCCAGTCAGTGCAGGTGATACTGAGCTAGCTGGAAACCTCAGATGCGCAGATGACAAAACCTTGAGGGCAGAAAGTGAGGAGGAATTAAAGAACCTTTTAATGAGGGTGAAAGAGGAGAGCGCAAAATATGGTCTGACGTTCAACATCAAAAAAACGAAGATCATGGCCACTGGTCCCATCACCTCCTGGCAAATAGAAGGGGAAGAAATGGAGGCAGTGAGAGATTTTACTTTCTTGGGCTCCATGATCACTGCAGATGGTGACAGCAGTCACACTATATGGACGCCTGCTTCTTCGGAGAAAAGCAATGACAAACCTAGTCAGCATCTTAAAAAGCAGAGACATCTCCTTGCCAACAAAGGTCCATATAGCTAAAGCTATGGTTTTCCCAGTAGTGATGTATGGAAGTGAGAGCTGGAGCATAAAGAAGGCTGTTCGCCAAAGAATTGATGCTTTTGAATTCTGGTGCTGGAGGAGACTCTTGAGAGTCCCATGGACTGCAAGAAGATCAAACCTCTCCATTCTGAAGGAATGAGTGCTCCCTGGAAGGACAGATCCTGAAGCTGAGGCTCCAATACTTTGGTCACCTCATGAGAAGAGAAGACTCCCTGGATGTTGGGACCCTGATGTTGGGAAAGACCCTGATGTTGGGAAAGATGGAGGGCACAAGGAGAAGGGGACGACAGAGGACGAGATGGTTGGATAGTGTTCTCGAAGCTACCTGCATGAGTTTGACCAAACTGCGGGAGGCAGTGGAAGACAGGAGTGCCTGGCATGCTCTGGTCCAGGGGGTCATGAAGAGTCGGACACAACTAAACAACAAACAGCATCAAAATCTGACTCAGTATAAGGCAGCTTCCTATATTCCTAGTTGGATAGTTTATCTCTCTTACTGCTCCAACTGGCGATAAATCATAGAGTTATTGACCCACGTTCTAACATGGTGGTAGCAATTATCTAAAAATAATGCAGTAATGAAGTGGCATGATGACCGAAAGTTGTGCCGAAACCAAGTGCAAACTGGGACAAGGATTTCACATGGCGTGCGGAACAGCTGAACTCCTGATGCCATCTGACAAATCCTGCATTTCTTTTGCAGACCATAAAAGGGATGCTTCAAGGAGGAGGTAGAACTTTTCAGGCCCAGGAGCTTGGCATTAAATTGCTCTGTTGTGTTTCTTCCCTCACAATGGACCAGAATATGAAATACAGGGATATATGTCCTATTTTAGAGGACAGTTGTCTATTTGCCCAAGTTTGTTTTTAAGAGAAATTGCCATCATGCCCATATGGTGAAGACTTGAGACACCATAACTGTGGTGGAAACAAATGCTATATTTATTTAAATGTAACAACATTGGGGATCTGCAAAAAAGCAGAAATAAAGAATATTAACTGAATCAACCAATGACTGGAAGGAATGCTTCCTTGCTATGAGAGGCTTGGGCATGTGAACCTACAAGTGTCCTGTGGCCCCACTGGCCACATGACCCGGAAGCTGTTCGCCGGCTCCCTTGGCCAATAAAATGAGATGAGCACCGCAACCCTAGAGTCGGCCATGACTGGACCTAATGGTCAGGGGTCCCTTTACCTTTTTAGAGATCCACAAATCAATGCAGTTGTAGGGTGACTTAACCCAGTGGTTTTTACCAGTGTGCTGTAGCACCCTGGGGTGCATTGAATGATAGTCAGAAGTGCCATGGGCAACAATGGCCTCTGTCCCTCTTTTGTTCCCTCCCTCCTCTGATGCCTTCTCCCATCTCTGCCTCCCAAAGGCTCGTGTGGCTGTTTGTTGCGACAGCCCTGGCTACAAGCTCCCCAGGTGAGTGTTGCATTATTATTTTTATTTTACATTAAAATCCATATTATCGTTATTTAAACGTCAGTGTATTCATTTCTAACCTCCCCTGGTGTATTTTAGGATAAAGTGCATTTATAAGTGCATATGTTGAGATGAAATATCTAACAAAGTACACATTTTCTTTTTTGGGGGGGGGGAAGTAGCATATTAATGGGTGCATTTCTAAAAACGTCTTTTATTTTAAAATACGACATCTGGTACTTTTTTCCTGAGCAGACGTCAGAGAAGTGAAAAATGGGGAAGATAATTATGTTTCAATTTGCGCATTAGTTCAAGAGCTGTGGATCAGGTCAGTTCACATTAGTATTCCCAGAATTTAAACCCCTCAAGCATACCTAATGCATAGGTGCTAGTTAGCTTGTTTTTCTCTTTTTTGTGAGTGTGCCTATTTCATTCTCATCATATACCCATTACCCCATGTTGGCTGTTTTTCATGGAAAAGAAGGGTCGCCGTGTTTCCAACAGAAACCCTCATCTTTTAAAGCTACTCCATCCAGTTTCCATTCCCTTTGAAATAACATTTTTTTTAAAAAAAAAATTAATCAGAACATTTAAAAAGTGGAAAATTAGGTGCATCTCTGATTAAAAAGTAATCAGTTTTCCTTCACGTGTTTGTGGGGTAAATTGAATGTGTTTCTTTCACAGCTCTAGCCTTTCCTCCTGTCTTAAGAGATGATTTCCCAGACTTCCAGCATTAAGTAGATAAAGGAGATGCAGAGCCAAGTCTGCTTTTTGAAGAGATTCTGATTTCCATAGCGAAAACAGAGTGACCTACTTAAAGGCAGAAAGAATGATTTTTAAAGACACTCCTTATTTTATTTAACTTTAAAGATCTCTGTTGACAAGTTGCATTTTCTGGCCCTTTTCAGAAGTTTCCCTGGAAGAAACCAAATGAGCGTGGAAGCAAGTGAATGCATTTTGACCTCCACGACCTTTCTTCGTTTTTAGCTCACCCCAGCTGTGACAACCCCCTCGGAAAAAGTGCTCTCCACCAAGCAATTAGGCTTGTAAACAGCCTTTCATTGGATGCAGTTTTCAGACAAAATGGCCAGATTGGGAGGGTTAAAACAACCCACCTCCCCCCCGCAAAAAAATGCCCCCCAAGGGAGCAACTAGGCTTGAAAGCAGTCACACGTTTGCTCCAAGGAGGGGAGGCCATAGGTCAGATGGAGGGAAACCAACAGGTCATAAGTTGTTGTTGTCGTTTAGTCATTTACTCATGTCCAACTCTTCGTGACCCCATGGACCAGAGCACGCGAGGCACTCCTGTCTTCCACTGCCTCCCGCAGTTTGGTCAAACTCATGCTGGTAGATGCGAGAACACTGTCCAACCATCTCGTCCTCCGTCGTCCCCTTCTCCTTGCACCCTCCATCTTTCCCAACATCAGGGTCTTTTCCAGGGAGTCTTCTCTTCTCATGAGGTGGCCAAAGTACTGGAGCCTCAGCTTCAGGATCTGTCCTTCCAGTGAGCACTCAGGGCTGATTTCCTTAAGAAGGGTTAGGTTTGATCTTCTTGCAGTCGATGGGACTCTTAAGAGTCTTCTCCAGCACCATAATTCAAAAGCATCAATTCTTCAGCGATCAGCCTTCTTGATGGTCCAGCTTTCACTTCCATACATCACTACTGGGAAAACCATAGCTTTTACTATACAGACCTTTGTTGGCAAGGCGATATCTCTGCTTTTAAAGATGCTGTCTAGGTTTGGGCCGTAAGTTACTTATGGTTATTGTAAGGGAGGGGTGGGAAAACTTTTCTGATCAGCAGCCCAGTTGCTTATCTCCCCATCCTTGGAGGAGCACATTTGACAGGTGGGTGGGGCTTCCCTTCTGGCAGTCATCTGACATCATAGTTTGTAAAATCATAGAACCATAGACTTGTAGAGTTGGAATGGAGTGCAAGGGTCTCAGTGCAGGAATCTCAGGCTAAAGCATACATGACAGATGGCCACACAACCTCTGCTTAAAAGCCTCCAAGCAAGGAGAGCCCTGAGCCAGTGGGGGGTGAGAGAAAGAAAGACAACCTATTCTCCCCTCACTGGTTCCTTCTTGAGTAACTACCCATAGATGGTTTTTCCTCTCCATCATGACTTCCTTCCTGCTGTCGCTTCAGTTCATGTTAGACCTTGCCTTTTGTGAACCTCCTGACTCTGTGATGGCCACTTCTAAGCTTATACTCGGAATGGCTTTGTTTGCCAGGACTCGGGAGTAATAAACCTGAAGCTTCCTTATTCTTTCAACCAGCCATCTTACCAGACTATCTCTTCTCTCCACTGCATTTTATATAAGGCAAACTCCAACAACAGTGACAACGGAGGATGGTTTGTTTTGAAACTCTGACTGTTGGGTGTCAAAGTGCAGCACACAGCAATTTGAAAGCCCTTTCCCCCCCTCAGGAGCCCTGGGCTGCCCTTTAAATATCCAGTTTCCAGAGGTTTTAAGAGCAGCATAGAGCTGTTTTTGAAAGGGCTTTATGAGTTGCTCACACTGCTCTTTGAATCTGCAGGCATCAGTGGCAGCTGAGGTACAGAGGGCTTGGAGTTGTGGGTCAATTTAGAGCCCCTGGTGGGGCCAACAATGGCCTAAGGGTCAGATGTTTCCCATCTCTGTTGTAAGGAACCGCCTGGGCTCAATAGCACTCCTCTGGCATTCACACTACCCACCTCTTTTAAGTTGTGATGGATCCTGCTCCCAGATGGCAGCTCCCATGCTGCCCTGTGGAATGAGGTGTCGGGGGTGCAGTGGGGATGACAGTGCCACACTGAGGAAAATGGAAATGATTCCTTAGAAAGGATATACAGTGGTACCTCGGGTTACAAACACCTTGGGTTACAAACACTTCAGGTTACAGACTCTGCTAACCCGGAAGTAGTATGTTGGGTTAAGAACTTTACCTCAGGATCAGAACAGAAATCGTGCACCAGTGGCGCAGCGGCAGTGGGAGGCCCCATTAGCTAAAGTGGTACCTCAGGTTAAGAACGGTTTCAGATTAAGAATGGACCTCCGGAATGAATTAAGTTCGTAACCAGAAGTACCACTGCATTTAGATATATCAGAATAACAAAAGCAGCTAGGAAGCTACTTAGACCTTTACCTTACAAGGGAGTCAATGGTGTACTAGCGAGTCAATGGTGTACTAAAGGAGGAAAGGGAGATTGCAGATAAGCTGAATGAATTCTTTGCCTCTGTCTTGACAGCAAATATAAGGCCTATGCCTTGAATTAGCTTTCACAGGGAGGCTGAGAATCTGATGCAAATAGCAGTGCAAGAGAAAGGTATTCTAGGACTTAATGATAAAATAAAAACTGACACATTGTTGAATCTGGATGGCACCCACCTCAGGATTCTTGAAGTGAAATGTGAAATGGCTGATCTTCTAACACAAATGCTCCCCCTTTCCCACTCCAAAAGGAGTCCAGGTGGGAACTCATTTGCAGTGGGACTAGAAGATTGGCAAGAAGCCGCTTCTGGTCTCCTGAAGCTGGCTCATTCCAGCACAGGAGATGAGTGGATGGGAGGGTATTTAAGGTTTCACCTCCCAGTTTCCTTCTTCCCAAAGCAGCACCCCACCAGTGTGCACTGTGGGTATAACTGGTTGCCAGTTTGGGGGCCAAGAATCTTCTGCTTCCTTCTGCGATTGGCTAGCAGTAGGATATATTTCCACAATGTAGTGCTGGGTAGGTGTAGTTGTGGGTATCGATTAATTAGGTTGATTTGTTTAATTGGTTTAGGCATTTGGAAGGTGTGTGGGTGGGAAAGGGAAGAGGTGGCAAGCACCCTGAGGCACCTTCAGGTGATAAATGACTCCAGAGATTTGCACAGGGCTCTGTGACCTGACCTACGGGGCAGGGTGTGAATCACTTTTGGGGTTAACCTGTGCCACTCACTTGGGGTTGTGTGGCCCCATGGGGCCAAGAATCAGGAATGTCCTCCTCTCACTTGAAGGGGAATGGCAGGGGAAAGAATCAGATTTTGAGTCAACTTTTACTGCCTGTAGGGTAAAGTCATCTAGTAAGTGGTCTTCAGAACTTGATAGATTTTTGGATGATTTCCCACACTGGGTACATTTCCCTCTGTGCAATTGTGTAAGACTAAGTGCATCATTTCTTAAGATATAGTTTACTAAAGTGGTCCTACTTTAGCCCATGTATACTCTCTGGCCTCTTTATTATTACTGGTATCCCAACACAAAGCTCAGCCTCCATTCCTGAAACCTGGAATGTGGCCAGTGTAACACTAACCTTTAAAAAGGGGATGCAGAAAATTACAGGGTGACCACCCTAATGCCTGTTCCAGGAAAACTGACGGAAAGAAAGGATAAAATTACCGACCATATATAGATTATTATTTCCATAGCTTGCCAGCCAAATCTCTTTTGACAGTTTCATTGATAAGTTTGCCTAAATGAAGGCAAGGAAGAAGTAATTCAAGCCAGTTGCCTATTTAGTACTAAATGATTCATTAATCATTCTAATAAAGGACTTGTGTTTGCATTGAACAAATATTTGATGTTATCTATTAATAATTTGAGCAATTGTGCAATTGTCAATATTACTTAGAGAGAGAAAATGATGATTTATAATTTCCTGATGTTGTATGATGTTCTTCCATTGAAGTGGCTTGCCTATCTAGTGAATTGACATTATTCATGGTTATTAATCAGCTTATCATTAAATGTTGCATATGACATAGAAGATGCATTGTTGCTCCCCCAAAATGTGTATTTTAGGAGAAATTAGCACTAAAATGCTGGATTAATGCAAACTGATTTAATTTTGGGAAACTGAGACAAATCACAAGTGGAAAGATTTCATAGAATCATAGAATCATAGAATCATAGAGTTGGAAGAGACCACAAGGGCCATCGAGTCCAACCCCCTGCCAATCAGGAAACATTTGTCTGGTCCCAGGCTACCTCTGTATCACCTTGACCTTGGTGGCTTGCAAAGGGATCTCAAAATAAAACCACACTCAAATCCAGTACAGGAACAGAAATTGCAGGATGCTTTTCATGGAACAAAGGTTACATAGGCAGCATTTCCTGCCCTTGTCCTTCTCTAGTGGTAGACCAGGAAGCAACTCCTACTGAGGTCCTCTGAAACAAAGAAGTGGGATGGAGCCACTGGCTCTTACTTGACGCATTACGGAAGCGGCCTTTTGTTACTGGCTGTTTTCCATTTTTAGGCAACAGTTTCCTCCGAGATCCTCCAAGGTTGCCATTTTCCTCCCCTTGTCTAGCTCTGTGAGAATCTCTATTGAGATGGGGATAGATAATTTTCTCTCACGTAGACCGTGTTTGAGATAATTTGCCTTCTATTTTTCTTGGTCTTGTTGGGCTCTTTTTGTTACTTTCGCTGAATGCAAGAAGTGTGAGAAGTTTGCAAACTCCACATTTTCTCTGCAGCTTCTCAAAGGTTAATGTGGTCCTACAGTTGAACTTGACCAGGTCATGCTTTACGCTCATCTGGCAATTGAAATAAATATGGTCAGATTATTACCATAATTATTCCATAATTTATGTACAGTGGCACCTCAGGTTACAGACTCCGCTAACCCAGAAATAGCGCTTCAGGTTAAGAACTTTGCTTCAGGATGAGAACAGAAATCGGGCTCCGGCGGTACAGCGGCGGCGGGAGGCCCCATTAGCTAAAGTGGTGCTTCAGGTTAAGAACAGTTTCAGGTTAAGAACGGACCTCCAGAGCGAATTAAGTACTTAACCCGAGGTACCACTGTATTTCCCAAGTGCAGGAAGCAAAGCCTTCTGGGGGGGGAGATGGGGTGTTTTGTTTTGTTGCATTATCTATAGATAGACATATATCTATAATACACACACACACACACTTGATGATAATGTTGTCTGACATTGGAGCTTTAATATTTGTGATCCAGCATGCAGGCCAGAAGGTAGGAAGGCAATTCATCTCTTTTAAAACACATTTTATCTCCCTTCTCTCATGCTGCTGCTGAGAGACTAACAAGAGACAGCGGGTGGGTGGGTGAAGGTTGTGGCTTTGGGGTAATATAATAACAGGTCACTTCTTCTTGTTGTTGTTTTTAGAAAGTCCTATCACAGCTTTCCTGTAAAAAATCTCCTCAGACCTGTCAGGCTGTCCATGATTTGAGAACTTGACTCTCGCCAGGGCCAAGACCAGTGCATCGCATAATTGGACAAAAGCTGGTTTCCTTGCCCCTGCCTCACAAATGACACTGAGCCCCACCCATATATATTTTTCCTGATACTGACAGAAGTCATGGTCCCAAGTGGTTGGACTGGGTGGCATAGCTGTCATTCTAATTTCCCCATGATTCAAAATGGGGGGAGATTCCGTTCACATGTAAAGGTGAACCTGCACTTTCCAGCACAATATGTAAACTGAAACGCAGCTGCTTTTTGGAATTTGCAAGTTGCTTTCATTTGCAGCAGCTGACAGTATTATCCAGTAGGAGAAAATGAGTGGTGTCTAATTATTGGCAGGGTTGCTGGGGGATGAATCGAAGGGGTGGGATTTCAGTGGGGGGGGGGCAAGGCTAGCAGGACCTCCAGATGTTTAGCTTTAAAAAGCAAGCCAATTGGACATTTCTGAATAACGTCAGAGCACAAAACACAGACATAGCTCCAATGCTTCTACGCTCAGAGAATTGTAGAGCTAGTACGGACCCCGAAGTTCATCTGTTCCAACTCCCTGCAATGTAGGAATCACAGTTAAAGAATCCCTGACATATGACCATCTACCTCTGCTTAAAAATCTCCAGTGAATCTTCATTGGAGATTTTTAAGCAGAGGTAGATGGCCCACAGCCTGACCAGGTAGTTCTTTCCATTGTTAAACAGCTCTTAGCAACAGAAAGTTCTTCCTAATGTTTAGTAGGTATCTCCTTCCTTCTAATTTAAATCCATAGGTTTGAGCCCTACTCTCTGGAGAAAGAGAAAACAAGCTTGCTTCATCTTCCATGTGACAGCCCTTACGATACCAGAAGGTCAAAATAAAAAAATTCCTTCCAGTAGCACCTTAAAGACCAACTAAGTTAGTTCTTGGTATGAGCTTTCGTGTGCATGCACACTTCTTCAGATACACTGAAACAGAAGTTGCCAGATCCTTCTATATAGTGAGAAGGTGGGGAGGAGTATTACTCAGAAGGGTGGTGGGAATGGGAGATTGGCAGATAGCTAAGATGAGCCTGTTGATGACTCTTAACGACTGCAATAGGTCTTACAGGAAAAGGCAAGGGGTGAGAAGGTGAAAAATGGCTTAGTCATGTATAATGAGATAAGAATCCAATGTCTTTGTTCAGACCAGGTCTCTCCATGGTTTTAAGTTTGGTAATGAGTTGCAATTCAGCAGCTTCTCTTTCCAGTCTATTTCTGAAATTCCTTTGTAGTAAAACAGCTACTTTGAGATCTTGTATAGATACCTGAAGGTGGCCTTCATATCACCTCTCAGTCTTCTCTTCTCCAGGCTAAACACACACAACTCCCTCAACCACTCCTCATAAGGCTTGGTTCCCAGACCCTTGAACATCTCAGTCACCGTCCTCTGCACACAATTGTTTTCGTAGTTCAATTACCTGCTCTCCAATAGTGGGTTGTCCAGGAATTCATTATCTATGTGGTTGGTGGGAGTGGATAAGAGTGAGCCTTGGATGTGGAGGGTGGATGGGGATCCTTGATTTATTGGGAACAGGCCCCAGCAAATGGCGATTCTGTCTGGAGTCCTTAATTTGACTTTGAGGGAAATAATAATAATAATTCAAAAAACAAAGCAGGAACTGCTTCTTAGGATGTTGTCTCTGTGCTGAGCAGTGCTGTGCAGCACAACAGAGCAGTTGTGGTATTCATGGGTTAATCTCTGGGGAAGTGTGTGGGTTGATGCGAAAGGTTGAACTTGATTGCGTTCTGGTCCCATTTAGCTCTGTAATTCTCTCCTCATCGTGTATCCATCATCAGAGCGCAGAAATGCCTGAGTTCTGTCTTCTTGTGCTTTGGAAATGTGTGAGGTGGTGTTGACTGCGGGGGAGGTGGCACCGTGTTGTTTAAATTTACCCACGAACAAATATTTTTGCTTCTTTACTCTTGTCTCTCTGTTTTCTCCCCCCCCCCCCGTTCTCCTCTAATTACTGGTAATCGGAAGAAAGCAGAAAGCATTATAAATGACCCTCTAATGGGCTTGGAGTAAATTATCCCTTTCCCACTATCATTTTGCTTTAAATGGGATGTGTTCCGCCTTTCTTCTTCCCTCATAAATTCTCCACCGCCGCGCTATGTCTGCCCTCAGCTTTCTCTTCCTCCTCTTTCAAACAATTGGAATGACTGTATTGTTCAGTGTGTATGGGGACGGAGGAGATCTACATTTTATGATAAAAGATACTGGCTCTCAAACAAAAGAATGACTAGGTCTGTGCCTAAATTTGGCTGATTTGGGGGGGGGAATTGCCGAGTGGTGTGTGATCAGTGGACTAGGACAGGCATAAGCAAACTCGGCCCTCCAGATGTTTTGGGACTACAATTCCCATGATCCCTAGCTAACAGGACCAGTGGTCAGGGATGATGGGAATTGTAGTCCTAAAAACATCTGGAGGGCCAAGTTTGTCTATGCCTGGACTAGGAGAAATAGGCTACTCCCCTAAACGTTCTCCTGGTGCCTCCTTCCCAAAGCCCAGGAAGCTTCTGCCTGGCTTAGGGAGCCACAATGTTCATGCACACAACATTGGGATGTCTTGATGTCACACACATGATGTCGCCCTCCCCAATTACCCTTGCAAGCTGGTGCCTCTGGCCTTAACTGCTCCCCTAATTTCACCACACACCTTTAGGCTTTGCCTGAGTTGGATAAATTCACACTAAAATGCTGAATAATTTTCTATGAGGGTTGCTGCAGAAATGTAGGTATTTGAATTTAGTTGCAAAAATGAACCCAAACTGACAAGTCCTACCAGCCCTAATTGCAAGACAATGCGACCCTCTCTGCAACTGGCTCTCTTCAATTTATTTTTCAGGCAGAAGTTGGGAGCTAAATAAACCATTTGTTATTGGTGGCACAGGCTTGCCATGACTTTGCAGAGTCACTAGGGATTTCTGGCACCAAAAGCTCTGGGAGGTAGCCTTACTTGGAAATGTGACATGTAAGTTTAAGGTGATACAAGGCCAGTGCAGAAATAATTGGTTTGGGCAGAATGGCATGATTTCATTGTTTTTCAGAAACATTGAGGAACGTGGCTGGCCTCCATCTAATGTGTTTCTTCACCTTTGAGTTTGCTGAACAAGGAAAAGAAAATATTAGGGTAAAGGATACTGGTCCTAGTATTGACAGTCTGCAATAGTCACTCTGTAATTCATTTCCTATATGTTCCAAGATTAGTTATTCTTTGTCATCTATATCCTGTTTATTAGTGTTTGTGCACTGCATATGTTTGCATGTGTGTGTGAGAGAAAGTCAATAAGAATTGAGGGTGTGTGTGTGTGTTATTGTGTGTCACTTTCAAATGCTGGCTAAGTATTTTCAAGCTGTTTCGTGAATGTGCTTACTTTGTTGCTGAGATGCTTTGTTCATTGTGTGGTATTTAAGCCAATACAGTGGTACCTCGGGTTACATATGCTTCAGGTTACATACGCTTCAGGTTACAGACTCAGCTAACCCAGAAATAGTACCTCGGGTTAAGAACTTTGTTTCAGGATGAGAACAGAAATTGTGCACCGGCGGTGCAGCAGCAGCGGGAGGCCCCATTAGCTAAAATGGTGCTTCAGGTAAAGAACAGTTTCAGGTTAAGTACAGACCTCCGGAACGAAGTAAGTACTTAACCTGAGGTACCACTGTAATACAATGCAACAAGAGTCAGTAACTTGTGACCCTCCTGCTCCACAAATTTATTCATCACTGAACAGTGGTGGCTCTCAATTTTTAGTGGGCTCCTTCTCCGTTGTGCTCCCCCCCCCAGCACCCAGTGCAGCCAAACCAGCCATGCTACCCTAAAATTGCCTCCACACTGAACATTGGTCAGGGCAATCAAAAACATCTGGAGACTCACTGGCTCCCCTCATTTGGCTTAATTCATTATTACTTGGTGCTTGTCCACAGTCCCTGGGTGGGACTGCTGAGTGCGCTGCTCCATCTGAAGCACTGCAGAGCACAGGTGTGTTTTTATAAAGTATATTTCCAAAATTGTTTAAATTGTGATACTGCATCTTTCATTTTAAAATTTAGAAGTCTGGGTTTTGTTTGAACAGGAAGGTGCATGATTAAATATAACTCATTGGCATCTGATGTCATCTGCCTCCAATGGTTACACTCTAAATTCCACCTACCTGACCCACTTACAGTTTTGCACTTCAGTTTTCCAAACAATGTGTACACAAATGCATATGTTAGCAGAAAGGGTGCATAAAATGGTAGTGAAGATGACATAGAAGATGCATTATTGCTCCACAAAAAATGTGTATTTTTGGAAAAATTAGCACTAAAATGCTGGCTTAATGCAAACTGATTTAAGTTTGAGAAACTGAGACAAATCACAAGTTAAAAGATTTGCCTGGTCCCAGGCTACCTCTGTATCACCTTGGTGGCTTGCAAAGGGATCTCAAAATAAAACCACACTCAAATCCAGTACAGGAACAGATATTGCAAGATGCTTTTCATGGAACAAAGGTTACATAGGCAACATTTCCTGCCCTTGTCCTTCTCTAGTGGTAGACCAGGAAGCAACTCCTACTGAGGTCCTCTGAAACAAAGAAGTGGGATGGAGCCACTGGCTCTTACTTGACCCATTACGGAAGCGGCCTTTTGTTACTGGCCGTTTTCCGTTTTTAGGCAACAGTTTCCTCCGAGATCCTCCAAGGTTGCCATTTTCCTCCCCTTGTCTAGCTCTGTGAGAATCTCTATTGAGATGGGGATAGATAATTTTCTCTCACGTAGACCGTGTTTGAGATAATTTGCCTTCTATTTTTCTTGGTCTTGTTGGGCTCTTTTTGTTACTTTCGCTGAATGCAAGAAGTGTGAGAAGTTTCCAAACTCCACATTTTCTCTGCAGCTTCTCAAAGGTTAATGTGGTGCTGCAGTTGAACTTGACCAGGTCATGCTTTACCCTCATCTGGCAATTGAAATAAATATGGTCAAATTATTACCAGAATTATTCCATAATTTATGTACAGTGGTACCTCAGGTTACAGACTCCGCTAACCCAGAAATAGTACTTCAGGTTAAGAACTTTGCTTCAGGATGAGAACAGAAATCGGGTTCCGGCGGTACAGCGGCAGCGGGAGGCCCCATTAGCTAAAGTGGTGCTTCAGGTTAAGAACAGTTTCAGGTTAAGAACGGACCTCCAGAGCGAATTAAGTACTTAACCCGAGGTACCACTGTATTTCCCAAGAGCAGGAAGAAAATCAAGAAAATCTCCAGCAGCTCTCTTCCTGGCTACAGTTATGGACATCAAATTTCAGCTTGCAGCAAATCTCACTCTTCCAACTTTTCATTTTAAAAAAAAACAAAACAAAAAATACCCCACTGAATATTATTACTCCTATTTCATGGGAAATGCCTAAAGCGTCCTTACTTCACAACTTAGCATTGTGTCTCTGTAATGACGCATGACGACTTGGATCTTGTGCATGCACACGAAAGCTTATACCAAGAACTAACTTAGTTGGTCTTTAAGGTGCTACAGGAAGGAATTTTTTTATTTTGACTATGGCAGACCAACGCGGCTACCTATCTGTAACTGGATCTTTTATGACATTAATCTCCTTGAATGGAGAGAGAAATTTGATCCCTCCGTCTCCACCAGCCATGAATTGTCGTATTTCCTTTCACTCAGGGAAGATAAATATTATGAAGCACTTAACTGCCCCATAGCCTTCGGTCCGGCTCTCTGATGTAGTTAAGGCAGGGTTTTTGTGTGTGGTGCTTTATATCCTCTTCCTTCCTCTACATCTTTCGGAGATGCTGAACGTGATTGTTTTTCAGAGCTCACTTTTGGACTGCGGCAGCACTTTAATTTCCCAAAATGAAATGGACCAGGCTCTCAGCCATAACAAAAGTGGTGCCATATGACTGAGAAGCTTCTCTCCTCACCTTTTAACATGTGCATGCAAGAGACAGAACAGATGCGGCAGATAATAGTGCTGTGCTATGTTCACCCTCACTCTTCTTCGTTCACATGCCCAAACTGTTGGCCCATCTAGCTTAGTCTTGAAAATGTTTATTCGGCTTTACGCCCATCATAAAGCACAACACAACAAAACAAATCAAATATAACAGTGGACTCATACAAGCCACCGGTAATATAACACAATTCACAGCTCACAAGGACAGATATTAGCAATTCAAAAGAAAAATTTAAGATTAAGATTTAGGCACTACGCTAAAATCAATATCTGATGTCATTGTAGAAAATTCTTATAACTATCAATAATCGGCTAACATTCCATTCCGTCTCTTGTACGAGAGGACGACTGTTAGGAATTTAGCAACCTGTAGGGTAATATAAGGATCCACATCTTGAAGAACCCAGGCAGCTTAGTCTTGTTTGCACAATGACTGGAAGTGGCTCTCTACTCTTTTCAGGCAGGAGGCATTCCCAGCCCTACCTTGAAATGTCAGAGATGGAACTGGGAAATTTTGCCTGGAAAACAAATCTCTACCACTGAGCGACAAACCCTGCTTTGTATTGCTGCCTTATGGTGAATTAAACCAGTGATCTATGTAGGACCCAACCAATGAATTCAAATTCGAAGGAAGGTGATTCCTATTAAACATTAGGAAGAACTTTCTGGTGGTAAGAAGTGTTGAACAGTGGAATGAAATTACCTGGGAAGGTGGTGGACTCTCCTTCACTGGAGGTTTTCATTTTTTAAAAAAAAAATGATTTTTATTGAATTACCTGTTTTACAATTTCAAATAAACATTTACATACTTAAGATATCAGTGACTTCCCTTCTTCTCTTTCCATGCTTCATTTTGCATACCTTATATCCCTGAATATATTAGAAAAACTAGACCAATCAGTTTTCTATTATTACATCCATCAAAACTTACATAAACTGTTTGAATTTATCTTAATGCTGCCAGCGTACACATTTATTTCCCATATGTTTAATAAACATTTTCCAATCTTCCTCAAACGTATGTTCTTCTTGTTCTCCTATTCTATATATTAAGTCTGCAAGTTGTGCATATTCTGTTAACTTAAGCTGCCAATTTTCTTTGGTTGGGACCTCACTCATTTTCCATTTTGGTGCTAACAAAACACAGGCCGCAGTTGTTGCATACATAAATAACCTTTTCTGAAACCTGGGAATTTCAGTCTGGATTATTCCCAACAGGAAGGACTGTGGTTTTTTGGGGAAAGTAAAGTCATTGGAGGTTTTCAAGCAGAGGTTGGACGATCACATACTTCAGCATTGCCATCAATCAGTGACTGGTGATGACTCTCCATAATTTCAGACAAGGGAGTCTTTCCCAGTCCTGCCTGAAGATGCCATAAGATCAGAAAAGCTCTAGGCACTTACTGTGTCACTTATATGATCTGTACAACATCAGGCACAACATGACTACTAAATAATCTAATTAGTAGCAGCAGTTTTAGTGGACTTTCTGCAGTGTACAGAAGAAAGCTCTTTTATAAACATTCTCTTCACATGGAGGAATACTAGGTTGTGTTTTCTTTTCAGTGCTGCTGCAGAGTGCCACCATCACTCAGTCAAACAGAAGTACCATGCATTTTGGATGTAGGGAAAGGGAGAGACAAGTTCAGAGCTCTCTCAATGACAAAAATCGCCGGTGTACAGAAGCTTCTAGATGGAAAGCTTGTATAATAAATCTGAGTCAAAACCTCCAGCATCCCCCAAGTCTTTTGTTAATCTGGAGATAGGATGACACAGGAGGGAACTTGGGGTTTCATAAGTGCTCAGATACACTAAACATCCCTATCTTTGCTTCTTGTATTTTTTATTATTTAATATAAACAACAACAATCCTTCTGTTTCACTTGTGTTTTGAAAACCAGTGGCTGGGTGCATGGCTTGCTCTTCCAAGCTTTCGTAAGATTTGCTCCATACTTGGCAACAGGTCTATGCTTTCTGGTTAAGAGCAGCATGCCCTAGAATCTCAGGGAACTCACCAAATCACTTGACACATTCTATTTCAATCTGCCTCTAGTAAGTTCTCATGCCCTGGGCCACCCCTATGATATAATGTGCAGGACCAAGGGATGTGTGTAGTGCTGTGGTCTAAACCACTGAGCCTCTTGGGCTTGCTGATTGGAAGGGTGGCTGTTTGAATCTGCATAACGAGGTGAACTCCCATTTGATCTCAAAATTCCAGGGAAGTGCATTATAGCTAAGTAGTCATGGCTCAGTAACAGAGGACCTGCTTTGCAGCTCAGGAGCTGTAGCTCAGGAGCAGATCACCTGGTTTGCATGAAGGTTCCAATTCCTGGCACCTCCAGCTTGAGCTGGAGAGACTCTGGAATCCTGCAGAGCCATTGTCGTATAGTGTTGACCATACTGAGTTTGACGGACCGGTATAAGGCAGCTTCCTGCCTTCCTATGTGCTAGGAAATTATCAAGTCCAGTACCAATATGTGGCATACTGGGGCAAGGGCCTGGTCGCAGAAGAGCCCATGACCAGCAACTGGGCTTACCATCATTACCGTCACCATGCCTAAGCATGATGTTGTTGGTGGTGCTCAATGGAGCCTTGAACCCCATGTTCAACTCTGTGGCACCAGAGACTTAATTATGGTGTCCAAGCCCACATACGTTCAGCAGGGATGGGTCAGCAGAATTCAGCAGTTAGCCTTTAGGAGTTTGTGCATGATCAGATTGCCAAACAACAGTCCTCCAGCTCTCACTGCAGGACTGGAGCAGAGACCCGGCAGCAGCGCACATCAGAGCTCGAGGCCACCTGTACATGATTTATTGCTGATTTAATTCTTCCCTGGTGTGGGTGTTATTTCACGATGAAGAACTTTGAGGCCTTAAGTGTGTTACAACAATTGTACTGACTGTTAATACTGCTGGTTTATGTTTTTAAAATTCTAACTGTATTACGAAGGTTTTTTTATTGTAAACTGCCTTGAGGTGGTTTAATAAAAGATAACATAGAAGTCAATTCAAGTTCACTTCTTTCTTGAGGTGGGCTTTCATCAGCCCTTGAAGAACATGTCTGAACCTGGGATTAAAGAACTTCACTTTAGCTTCTTTTCTTTTCTTTTCTTTTCTTTTCTTTTCTTTTCTTTTCTTTGATTAATGTTTTAATTTGGGGGGGAAAGAGATATTTGATAAAAATCTTTGTATTTTTCTTTATAAACCCTAATAAAAACCTTTTTATCAGAGAACACTGGCATTCCTAGTTGAATGACTGAGGGACTGAGCCCTTGTGTCTGGGATGAAATGAATTTCTCAACGGCCCAATAAAAGAGGGACTCTTAGTATCTTCCATGACACCAGAACTTTGGGTCACCCAAGAAAGCTGAATGTTGGAAGATTCAAGAGAGACAGAAGAAAGTACCTTTTCACACAGCTGAACTATAGAATTTACCCCCCACAAGAGTCAGGGATGGCTACCAACTGTCAGAGGCACTATGTCCCAGTGGTTGGGAACTGCAGGTGAATGGAGTGCTGTTGTGCTCACATCCTGCTTGTGAACTTCCTGTGTGCATCTGGTTGGTTACTGTGAGAACTGAATGTTGGACTGGATGGGTCACTGGTCTGATCCAGCAGGCACTGTTCATTTTCCTATATGTTGCTCTTCTGACAGAGGAACTGGTTTTGTAGTAGGCTTAGATTCACAGGGGTCAGCAAACTTTTTCAGCAGGGGGCCGGTCCACTGTCCCTCAGACCTTGTGGGGGGCCGGACTATATTTTGAAAGGGGGAAAATGAATGAATTCCTATGCCCCACAAGTAACCCAGAGATGCATTTTAAATAAAAACACACATTCATGTAAAAACACGTCAATTCCCAGACCGTCCATGGACTGGATTTAGAAGGCGATTGGGCCAGATCCAGCCCCTGGGCCTTAGTTTGCCTCTCCATGGCTTAGAATGTAGTAGCCCAGAGTAGCTGGGACAACCCTGCCAGATGGATGGCATATAAATATATTATTATTATTAATAGCCAATTTCAGCATTGTCAGTCCACATTGTTGCTAGTGACTCCTCTCTGTTTGAAACCACAAGAGTCTTCCTTTTGTTTCTTTACTGGTGGGGGAGTGTGGCGGAGGAAGGAGCCTGAAACCCTTTATGTTTTTTTCTCATTTTCCTTGCAAATCCTTGAGAGGTGGCTTGAGAGTTCAAGCTTTTTCAAGAATCCCATTTGCAGAAGCTCCCTAGTTTTCAAGGTGAGCTAGCTTGGGAGGGACTGAAGTACCCATCAACCACTATATACTCGAATGAATCAAGGTATTTTCCTTCAGGGAAGCCTTAGGATTGATTCCTCCTTTTCCAAGGCCAGGTATTTCAAAGACAACTTTTCAATCACTGCGGAGTCACATTGTCTTTTCCAATCTTGATGCCGGGCACTTAATGTATTCCTCCCACCAAGAGCACCTGTCTACGTTTTGCGGATCTGCCGTTGCATACACTTTAAAACAAAGTGACACTTTGACTGCCTTAGTGAATCTCTTCTGACAGGCTGATCTGGCAACGGGGAGCGTGGCGAGTGGGATGACGTGCAGGGCTGGGGCAGAATGGGAATGCACATATCCAAATGGTTGCATCTCACCTGAGAACACTTAAGTTTTTGTGACAATGGCTCTGGGTGCCTTTTGAGATGTGGGATGGGGAGGAAATGACCTGGAAAGGAATGTGGTGCAGTGGAACTTTTCCTGATAGGAGTGGACTGGCTTTATGATGCATTGAACTTATTTCACGGATTCCAGGAGCTGGAATTGCTGTGTAAGGCAACCGATTGATCCATGACTATTGGAACATGTTGCAAGATCTCTTAAGGAGCCTCTGGGAGGGGCTGCTGCTAGCTCAGCTGGCAGATGCATGTGGACCAATGTTTTAAAGATTGGGCCCTAGACCATCACAGTGGCGGAGAGCAGACACTGGGGGGCATGGCTGGTGCACATCCTGGGGGTGTGGCACGCTGCCTGCAGGGGCGTGGCATGTGTCCTGGGGGCGTGGCACTCAGTGCAGGCGGTGGGCATCCACGATGGCACCTCACTGGGATCGCACTGTGGGGGGGGGAGTGTGCTCCCCCACCCCCTCTTCCTCCACCAGTGGGTCATCATATTACTGAGCCAAACAGGGATTGCAATAGGTATAAGTCTCCCCCACACCAAACCCCCAGAATGCCCGATTTTGAGTTGAAGGCCTAAACTGGAGGTTTGGGTAAGAAGAATATACTTGAAGATGATTTGGACAGTTTGTTTTTAAGTATGGAAACTGATTGCATTCTAACCATATTTAATTGGTGAACATACCGTCCCTGACATTGCCTCCCCCGCCCTTTCTCTCACACACAGTGCCTTGAAGGAAGAGAACACCAGCATTGCAACATCACATTGGGGAGCGCATGAATCCAGATCTTGTGGCATTGCGCTCTTTTGTTTCTTGTTCACCTCCTGTCGAAATAAAGGAACGACACAAAAGGCCTGCCTGGAGGGGTCGCAGGGTCCCTCAGCCGAAGCGATGGGAAAATAAATATCAGCGCTAAGAATAAAAATCATCCATCAAAGTGCTCAGTAGTGCCTGACAATGAGGGAGGTGTGAATCTCTCCTAAAAATAAATGTAAAAATGTCAGGTGCTACTGCTCTCTATAATGCACAGTGAAGCATGTCATAAAATATTACTTTGTCTTTCCATCCCTTCTTAATGTGCTTGGCTTTTCTTTCTTTGACACTCGCTCTTGCCCCTTGGCTCTTTCCTTAAAGAGAGTGGAGCAAAAAGCACTTTGTGTTGCAGAAAGTCCAAGGCTTGTGTATTGTGCATGCTGTGTCCTATTTATTTGTTTGAAAGCTTAAATTGGCCATTATATCTGCATTCATTTTAGCTCAGTGGAACGAACTGCCTTGGGAAGGTGGTGAACTCTCCTTTGGAGGTTTTTAAACAGAGCTTGGATGGCCATCTGCCAGAGATGGCATAGCTGTGATTCCTGCATTGCTGGGGTTTGGGGCTAGATAATCCCCTAAGTCCCTTCCAACTCTAGAATCCTATGATTCATTCACTGAAAAGATAGGTATTTACTTGGCAATTCCTCCCTTTCCATGAATTAGTCCCTTTTCAGCAAAGCAGTGGCTAAATCATGATACCAATAATAGATGGGGTGGAGTGGAGGAATCTGATAAAGGTAAGAACATAAGAGGTCCAGCGCCGAGGGCCTTCTGGCTGTTCCCTCGCTGCGAGAAGTGAGGTTACAGGGAACCAGGCAGAGGGCCTTCTCGGTAGTGGCACCTGCCCTGTGGAACGCCCTCCCACCAGATGTCAAAGAGAAACATAACTACCAAACTTTTAGAAGACATCTGAAAGCAGCCCTGTTTAGGGAAACTTTTAATGTTTGATGCATTATTGTATTTTAATATTTTGTTGGAAGCTGCCCAGAGTGGCTGGGGAAGCCCAGCCAGATGGGCGGGGTATAAATAAATTATTATTATTATTATTATTATTATTATTATTATTATTATTAGAGCCCTGCAGGATCAGGCCAGGGAGACATCTATCTCAGCATCCTGTGCTCAGAGTGGCTAAGCAGGTGTCTATGCTAAGCTCAAAAGCAGGACCTGAACAGCATACTGCCTCACACAGGGGAGGCAGAAACCCAGGGTGGAATTCAACATTACCCCTAAACATTGAAGTTAATAGAAAGGAGTGACTTAGGGACTACTCTAATAGGGCGATGGGTGATGTATTGAGGCATCATCCAAAATGGGTCCACGTTGTGGTAACATTTTCATAATATTGGGCATGGCAATGTATCGTGAATCACAATGTGTGTGTGTGTGCTATGTAAAAAATTGTGATGTGGGATAAATGATGAAGCTGGCCATCGCTTCTCTCCAGACTTCTACCACCCTTTTTGCTCTGTTCTATAAAACAACAGGTGCAACAATATGTTAAACTGGGTAAGTAAAAGTGTGTCTCCTAATGAGTAGCATTTGCCAGGACATTACCCAGTTCACCTCTCCATAGTTCCATCCTTATTTCAGACATTGTGCTATATCAGTATATCACTGATGCTGAAAACTGGACATTGCTCAGCCTTAGGACTTAACTGGACATTGCTCAGCCTTAGGACTTAATTCAAAACAACCTATAGCCAGATCTTCCATGAATTTGTCTAATCCTCTTTAAAGCCATTCAATTGATGCTTGTCTCCCTCTTGTGAGAGCAAATTCCGTAATTATAATATGTCCTGCAAGAAGTACTCCTCTTCTGACTTTTCAAGCATTCAGCTTCATTGATTGTCCCCAAGTTCTAGTATTGCTAAGAGTCCCTGTTCCATTGTGCCATTGCAAAATTAACTTCAGCCCAGACACATGGGCTCTCTCATTCGACAGGGTTCAGGCACTTATGGCTCCGTGGCACATATATAAATCCTCATTATTCGGTCAGCAGCTGAATGGAACATTACATAGGTCAAATAATTTTTTCCACAGCAGACAGCAAGGCCACTTCCACCTTAAGAGGAGCTGGTGTTGCGGGCTCTCATGACCCCTCCATGTGCGCAGAGGCCAGACCTGCATGATTGGGGTTTCCCGGCCGCGTCACTGGCCGGGCCGGCCAATCCGGTTGGTCAGGGGGTATGGCCTGCCCATTAAAAGCAGGGCGCAGCTGGGAGATTTCTCTCTTTTGGCTTCCAGTGCTCCAGAAGGGCAGGGCCCCGACTGACTCCATCTACAAAAGCTGAGGCTGCTGGAGTTGGGGTACTGTTTAGGGAGTTTCATTGCTGCTGTTGATACTATTTTTTTATGTTTACTTTGAGATCTTATGATGTATGTGGAAATCCCTCAATTTGGTTGTGAGCTTTTTAATGCATTTTATTTATTGTTCATGGCTGCTTTTTGTTATGTTTGTAATTAAAAAGATATAAGTTGTAAGCCACTTTGAGCAGAACTTTACCTATGGAAAGGCAGCATACAAATGACAATGGTGGTGGTGGTGAATCATGTAGGTGTTGGTGGAAGAACTGCAGTGGAACAGAAACAATGTTGTGTGTGACGAATGCAAGGTGGAAAAGAAAATGAAATCTTCTTACATCCCTAGAGAGGGCGTGCCATTTCTTCTCCCTTTTTTCAGTTCTTTGTGTTTTTCAAAGCTCAGATTAATTCTGTTGGATATTGCTTTTACCCTAATCACTTGGAAAAATGAAGTAAATGTGTGTGTGAATCAGGGACAGCTGATCTGGGGAAAGGTGAGGGACAGAAATTACCAGGGGAAGGAGTGGAAATCCCAACACACACTCACTCAAAAAAGATGAAATGTGTTCACAGGCCCAAAAGGTTTAGCAACGCCTGGGTTACATCTTCGATTCTGGGATAAAGAAGCAATGGTTGACTCCCATTTTTGAAAACTGATCCTGTTTCTCTCTCTCCAGGTCTGTCCAAATCACTGGGGCTCATTGAAGGCTATGGTGGCCGTGGGAAAGGTGGGCTTCCTGCCACGCTTTCCCCTGAGGAGGAAGAGAAAGCCAAGGGACCGCATGAGAAATATGGCTACAATTCCTACCTCAGTGAGAAAATATCACTGGACCGTACCATACCAGATTATCGACCAACCAAGTAAGTCCCTCATTTCATACTAGGGACCGATGGATCGGTCCATTTTGCTTCTCTTGGTTTTGTATTTTTCTGATCCCTGATCCAGTTCTCCACATTTTTGCTGCAGTGTGTGTGTGTGTGTGTGCGCGCGCGCACACATGTGCTTGGAAGGGGAAAGAAATCCTCATGAAACAATTATCAGCATTTTGGTGTGAATTTCTCCTATTCAACATGCAATACATGCTTTGAAGCTGCAGCATCAAACCTCAGAATGAATGGTCACGAAACAGACAACATTCTCTCATAATTCTATGAAATGGTAGTCTATTGCCTAATCTCCCTACAAATAGGGAGGGATACTGGTGGGCTTCCTTTCTTCTGCCCTTCCAGTCCCAATGCCCCCCAGGGAAGATTTTTAATGTTTAATGCTTTATTGTATTTTTATATATGTTGGAAGCTACCCAGAGTGGCTGGGACAACCCAGTCAGATGGGCAGGGTATAAATAATAAAATTATAATAATCATTATTATGGAATAGGATGCCCCATTTTCTTTGGAGAAAGGTTAGAGGGTATGTGATAGCTCAGTGAGGGAGCATGCGGGAAGACTTAATACAAATACACAGGGCTTTTAGAGAGGGAAGTTTTGGCACAGTCCAGTTGTGTGTGATCGTAATTATGTGACCAGGCCGTGACAGCCCCAGCCCCCAGGGATCATAAAGAAGTAATAAAGACTCTGACAACGTGTTAGGGAATTAAATTAGGCCACAACTTTATTAAACTTCTGAATGTAAGAAGACCTTGACTTTGGCCTTGGGCGTGTATCCCTCCCAGCCCCCCAGCTGGGGGAACTGGGGAACATCAGGGTAAATGGGATATAGTGGGGTGCTCTGTGAGACGTATGTGTACACAGGCAGCCCACCCCATATCCCCACACACAGGGTAGTTCACTGACAGCCTTTTGGAGTATGGCCAGTGACACCCATTATATAACCCCTTTGAAGAGGGGACCCTGGAATCGATGCCGTGGGTGGCGGGGGAGTCACCACTTCACATCCCCCCTCCCATTATAGGGAAGAAAGGGCCAAAGGATTCCACCCAAGGCCACAAACCGCCAAAGTTGTGACAAATTGCTACGGGGAAGACAAAACCTGCCAATGCAGGAAAATTTCTTCCCGGTCCTTCAACAGCAACCAGTCAAAGACCGTAGCAGTGCCCGCTAAACAGGAAGAAAAAGTTAACCTGCAAACAAGAAAACATTACCGTATTTTTCGCTCTATAATACGCACCCGACCATAACATGCACGTAGTTTTTAGAGGAGGAAAATCCATAGGCATGCCACCCGTAGGCATTTCCTCCATAACACGCACAGACATTTCCCCTTACTTTCTAGGAAGAAAAAAGTGAGTGTTATGGTGCAAAAAAATACGGTAAACTAAAGGAGGGGTTGGAGGGTGATCTCCAGAGCTGACTGCCTGGCTATTGTCGGCTCCATCCCCTATATATATAATTGGGACTGGCCCCACCTCCCAGCAATGAAACTTGACTACTGAGGTTGGACGCGAACCTCCAAATAATAAGACTGAGAAGCAGGCCAGTCCCCGTTAGCCAGTAAGTTCCCTAGGAACTGTAGCACTATGTGCGATCCCGCCATGTAAAGTGTAGGCATGTACTCTGTTGCTTGGAGTCTCATTCCATAACATTTGGAAATCCACACAGAAGGCGAGGACATCCACTCCTGATGGATCTAATGAAGATGAGTGTTGTACTGAAGCTTTACCCAAGTGGGATCATGAGCTCCTATGAAACCCTGAGTGAGGGGATCTATTTATTTATATTAAACATGGGGGGGAGGATGGCTGCATTGCCAACACACTCTGAAAGAGATATGCAATGGTGGAAATGCCCCATTTATGAAACGGAACGAAATGGACCAAAACAAAACACCTGGTAATAAATAACCAAAGTATGCAAGTACAGGCAGGTGAGTTTGAATTAACATCCGGGAGGGAAGCGTCCCTCAAACCCCCTGGGCATGTGGAAGCCACATTCCTTTAGAAGACATCTGAAGGCAGCCCTGTATAGGGAAGTTCTTAATGTTTAATGTTTAATGTTTTGTTATGTTCTTGTGTATGCTGGAAGCCGCCCAGAGTGTCTGGGGCAACCCAGTCAATTGGGTGCGGTACAGATAATAAAAAAAATGATGGTGATTGAAGATTTATACAAACTCGCAGCATATGAGCAACTTGCATATAAATGCAGACTTGCCACAGACAAATTCAATGATATTTGGAATCCATTCTTACAAATACTGTAATAGGTTTAGATGTGGTGGAGTACAATAACAACCTTGTAAAATATACCATTTTGGGTCCCCTCCCCACCGCTTTATTTTCCCTTCTGTTTCTCTTTTTCTCTCTTTTATTTATGTCTCACATATAATTATGCACTTTTTGAACTTTCAATAAAGATGCTTAAAATCTAAAAATAATAATGATGGCGATGGCGATTCCATGGCTCCCCAGCCAAGGATTTGGAAGTAAATTCACCCTCCCTGCTGTGTGAGCTTTGGGTACATGAATCCAAAATGTGCACCCAGGCCTTGCTGCCCAAGGTGAGCAATGTAGGCCAAAAAGCACCCCCACAAAGACACCAGCAACCTTGAAGTCTTGGGACTCATTAGTTCCATAATGCCTCAGGTTGCCATTCAATTGCCTTTCCTTTCCAAACTGAATGCCAAACAGACCAAAGACACAGATAATGAATAAGCCAGGAGAACCCTACAGTGTGAAATCAGCAAAAATGGGGAGTTGGGTTCCCTGCACTCAAGACAAATCCCTAGATAACCCACGGCAATGGTGGCTTGCGAAGGGAGAGAGAGAGAGAGAGAGAGAGAGAGAGAGAGAGAGAGAGAGAGAGAGAGAACCACTGTAGAGTTATGGGGTGTGTAGAAGCTCAATGAAGAGGAGGGGGTGGAATAGGCATAAATAGCTGCTCAGTCACCCACCTGCCCATATGGTTCCCCACCCCCTCCCCTTGGGAGAGACCAGCACTCAGCTTCTCACAAAGGGGTTCTCGCAAAGGGGGAGAAATGGGAAAGCTTGGTCAGGGTCTGAGGTTGTAGCGAAGCCTGGAAGAAAGGTTTGTGTCTTGGTGGTAGAGCATTGCAGGAAGTAAAGCATTGCAGGAAGAAGGTCACAGAGCCAATCCCCGATATCTCCAGGCATTGCTGTGAAAGACTCCCATCTGAAATCCTGGGAAGACCACTGCCGCTCACTGTTGAGCAGGGGTCGGAAGCCTGTGGCCCTCACATCAGCCCTAGCCAGAATGGTCAGTGACTTGGAGTCTGATTACACCTGGATGGTCACATGTTCCCACCTCTGGCATTAAGAATACATGAGCTCGGTTGGCCAATGGTGCAAGGCAGCTTCCTGGCGTCTTCTCACATCACCATTAGTCATTTTTAGGTCTGTTAACCTAACAGCTTGCATGCACTTGGCAGAACTGAATTTTTGCATGCCTTGAATTTTTCAACTGTGCAGATGTTCTTTTGTAATTGCTCTTCTACCCCTCCCACCCACCTTTGGAACTCTAAATGTTGGGAATGGCTTCTCTTTGAAGAAAGCAAGAGAGAGAGAGCCCTGAACTACTTACAAAACCTGTTTCAAGGCTTTGGGCTGTAAAACCAACTTACTTTTGCTCACTGAAATTAATGGGCATGACTAGCATAGGACCATTAATTTCAGTGGGTTTTCTCTGAGTAGAAATTGGATACAGCCTAACCTCTTTCCTCTTGAAGGAGCGGATGCCTCTCCTAAGATGAATGTTATGCTGTACACTTCCCTCACCTGAATGTCATTTTTTTAAAAAGAAAAAGTACATTTCCCCCCTTGTCTGCAAGGTATGCTATTTAGTTGATTAAAACTCACATGATTGATCAACTAAGATTTATTTCCTATGCATGATCACACGCCTCTCTCACCACTCAGAAGTACTGTTTCTTGTCTTTACCTTCAGATCTTCTTCCAAGCTCTGGCCCCCTTTAAGAGATTTCAACGATAAGCCTCTCCCAGAAAGATTGTTGTGTTAGTCTGTTGCACTAAAAAACAAACAAACAAGGTTTCATTGACCAGAATCCACTTGATTAGATGTATGGTGGGAGAGATAAAAAGAGAGAAAGAGAAATGGTAGCCTTAGGGAAGGGCTGTGCGGATGTTGGGTGCAGTGGTGGAGGAAGGGGGGTGTGGTGGGTACTGTCTGCCTCGGGTGTCATCACTAGGGGGGTTACGAAATGTTGGGTGGCACTCACCACGGGGCCTGCAGCGTGCCCTAGCCACACTTCTCTCCTGGGAAAGACGTAGTGGCTTGGGCGCATGCAGGCTCTGTGCTGCCAAATGGTCCTCCCCCTGCCTCTCCCCCAGCTTTAGGGTGGCTGAGTGGGAGGAGGCAGGCAGACTCTGGAGGCCCCGTGGTGTGCTCCACCCCTATGGGTAGCTTGCCTGCATTCGCCCCGCCCCTATGGGTGGCTCTGGTTGGGTGTGGCATGTTTAAAAGCTAAAGGTAAAGGACCCCTGACAGTTAAGTCCATCACGAATGACTCTGGGGTTGCGGCACTCATCTTGCTTTACTGGCCGAGGGAGCCGACGTTTGTCCGCAGACAGTTTTTCTGGGTCATGTGGCCAGCATGACTAAGCCGCTTCTGGCAAAACCAGAGCAGCACACGGAAACGCCATTTACCTTCCCACCGGAGTGGTACCTATTTATCTACTTGTACTTTGATGTGCTTTCGAACCGCTAGGTTGGCAGGAGCTGGGACCGAGCAACGGGAGCTCACCCCGTCATGGGGATTCGAACCGCCGACCTTCCGATCGGCAAGTCGTGGGAAAAGAATTGACATCTGGGCTTGTTGCAGCATCTGGTTCCCATGCCTCTGTTATGTGGCGTGTTGCTGCTAGGGGGTGGCTATTAACAAATTAGAGTTTGGTTCAGAATAGTGGTGGTTGCCCTGGGTGCAAAATTGTTAGGGGGAGCAAAATTTCAACACCTAGTGCTGTATCAATACAACTGTAGGCTTCGATTGCTGGGCTCTGTTGAAAATGGCTTCTCCATGCAAATCAGGAAGTGGCCTCTCCAGACAATGGAACAACTCTTCATTTCTTATCTCTGCAGCTGCCCCTCCCGGAGCTACAATTCTTGCATGAAGAGGATTTGATTGTTAAACCACTCTGGAAATTGTAGCTCTGTGAGGCATGATATTGTTTTAAACGTGCAGTGCAGATGGGGTCTAAGATGGAGGAATGATTTGGGAAATGAAAGGGTTACACTCCCTGGCTGAAGATACAATTGTCCACGGCAATTAGACTTGAAAAAACGTACTATTGGGTATGTAGCCTCACCTCTGCTGGAATGAAGCATAATTGCTGGCGGCAGGGAGGAATAAGTGTGGTCAGGGAATGTGTGGGTTTTTGTATATGCATTTTTACCCACAACAGTTTCTCAGGTTCTGAAATGTGCTTGCTGCCACCCAAAGCATTTGTGTTCAGTGCCCTCGATATGCTGATGGCACCTAGCTCTGCCACTTTCTCCAGCTTGCCTTATTTACCAGGGGCAGCTCCCTGTATTCTGGGGACTTGTCAAATCTCTGTCCCTATTTTGTCCTTGTTACAGAGCCATCCTCTCTCTCGTAACACACGTATATCTAAATGCAGGCACGCAGACTCTCTGAACGGCACACAGCCTGGTATTTCACCCCCCTGCGAGTGCCAAATTTATATATCAAAAGGTTAACCTATTTTAGGACGGCCATGCTTTTCTCTTTGACAAGAACAAACATGTTTCTTTTAAAATTAGAAGGCAAGTGGCTGCCAAGTTAGTGAGTATAGCAAGCAACTTCATTAGCACTAAATGGTGGGGTAGATGCCCTAGGCAGTGATTGCCAGTACCTGTTCTGATACCCCCCCATACACACAACTCCCCACAATAGCCAAGCACCCAGAGTGCTTTTTGGCAAAGGAAACAAGAGCCAGACATGTCTGCCAAACTCTGGAGTCGCAAAGCTAAAGTAGAGGGGGGGCATTTCTAATCCCCCCCACTTGCACTTTCATAGCTGTTTCTCCCATGTGCCGGTTTCAGGTAATATGTAGCATGTGTGAACTTAAAGTTAGGAGAGATGTGCACACAGGCACATATCCTCCCATGCTGATCTTATCTCCTGATCATCCTTGATGTTGGGAACCCTAGACAATCCGGGTTCTTGACTGCAGATGGGAATCCTAGACAATCTGGGTTCTTGACTGTTTAGTTGAACACAGAGTCTCCCTGAAGACTCCTTCTTCAAAGAGCAGTGGCAGCGCATAGAGGTTTTGGTCGTGCACCCATGCACCTCTGCTCATTTTGAGACATTTTGCATTATTTTGAAGAAGACTTGAATGTGCCTATGTGGGAGAACCTAATTCTGTTAAAAAATATGCCACAATATTGCTAGACATGGCTTTTCCTGTTTTCTCCCTCCCTTTCAGAAAGCAAGTTACATGTATATATATTCTTGGGGGGGGGGGAGAATGTGAGTCTTTTGTAGAAGTTAAAAGCGAATGAGGGGTGGGGAACCTAAATGCTTAACTCATCTTTGCATCTGATTAAAATATATACAAGTCTAAGGAATTTAGCTCAAATGGGTTTCAAATTGCTCTATTAGCAGGGGAAACTGGATAAACCCCCCTCTGGCTTATTTGAAACTGTGTATTAATCTAATCATAGCTCTGAAAGCATGCATAGACACATAGAAACCACTAGGCAATTTGCAAAACCAACAAATTCAAGGAGACTGGCAGCCTCCCTTCCTGTTTTGTGATCTGCCATTTTCTTGAATAATAATAACACAAAAACAACCCTGTGTTTTTCTTTTCAGCAAAAGTAGTTTTGACCTTTTCTTCAGCTTAAGGAATCTCAGAAGTGCAAAGTAACCTTGGAAGGAAACATTGCTTGATGTTAGCCCCAGAATCCATTTGCTTCAGGTGCAATACACCTTGTGTTTCATCACTGTAGATTGGATGATAAATACTGTCAGCTGCGGGGATAAGAATCAAGAAAACCAAGGCATATTGTAGTGAAGACTAGAGTATAATCACGCCACCTTCTTGGGCTTAAAATTGGCTCACCTCTACAGATCTACAAAAGCTTTCCAGTTCAGGTTGAGAATTTGCCTGGGCAAGGATAGTTGTTCCAGACTGAGACATTCAAAATTAAGAGCATAAAAAAGCCTCCTGGATCACGCCAGTAGACCCTCTAATCCGGCATCTGGTTCTCACAGCAGCCAACCAGATGCCCCTTCTGGAAACCCACAAGAAGGACCCAAAAACAAGAGCCCAATTTCCAGCAGCTGTTGTTCCAAAGCATTCCTGTCTCCAACTGAGGAGGCAGAGCATGGTCACCAGGGCTAGTGGCCAAAATGTTCTTGGCTCAACCTTCTGGTTTTGATGATGAGCAATTTCCCCTACATCAATGCATGCTTGTGTATTGTTTTCACTCATATGTGCATATATATACATATTGTATAATATGGTTGGAAAACTGCATAGCAAAAGCCAGAAATACAGATTTAGAAGGTTCACATGTTGCTTCAGAAATTGTGGATTAAGTAGATTTGCATTTAAATGCAAACGGAATGAAACATCTCCTCATCCCTGCTTTTCCAGGTCCCAGATCACTACCTTCCTGCCAGGCTCTGCTGATTCCTTGAGGAACAGAAGGCTCAGAAATTAGTACTCCTTCTCTACTCTGACAAGTCCCTCTCAGCGCATAGTCTGTGCTGCCAGACTGACCTTGTATCCCTGGCTTTCAGTGGCTAGTGGGTAAAAGGTAAAGGGTAAAGGGACCCCTGACCATTAGGTCCAGTCGTGGCCGACTCTGGGGTTGTGGCACTCATCTCGCTTTATTGGCCGAGGGAGCCGACGTACAGCTTCCGGGTCATGTGGTCAGCATGACTAAGCTGCTTCTGGCGAACCAGAGCAGCACACGGAAACGCCGTTTACCTTCCCGCTGGAGCGGTACCTATTTATCTACTTGCACTTTGATGTGCTTTCGAACTGCTAGGTTGGCAGGAGCAGGGACCGAACAACGGGGGCTCACCCCATTGCGGGGATTTGAACCGTCGACCTTTGGATCTGCAAGTCCTAGGCTCTGTGGTTTAACCCACAGTGCCACCCATGTCCCGGCTAATGGGTAGGGCTGGGCAATATATTGTCCAAAAACTGGTTTAGAATCCTTACCAGGGCCGTCTTAAGCATATCTGGCACTGTGGTGCAAAGATTCATCTGGCACCCCACCCCCCATTTCCCAGAGTTGTCGACCTTTTCCCAAGCCTCTGTGGGGATTGCTCTCCTTCCAAGGAGGCTTGGGAGGCAAGCTGAACGCCAGCCAGCCATATGGTTGACGGGGCACAGGTGATGGGCATGCAGGAGGGAAAGGGGAGGCCACCAGCAAAGCCACGCAGCTCCCTGGCAGTCTGGCGCCCTGGCGCAATGCGCCAGTAAACCCAATGGGAAAGATGGCTCTGGTCCTTACCATGAAATCAGTTTCATAATTTTTGACCAGGCAACATATTGCAAATCGTGATGATGGTGGTGTGTGTGTTTGCATGCAGTGTGGGGAAAACCATGAAGCCAGCCAATGCTTCTCTCGATTCCTGCAGTCCCTGCCGGTTCAGCCCTGCCCTGGCTCCTTCAGGGGGCAGCGAATCACAATAGCAGGCACCGGCAAAAAATCACAATGCAGGAAGAACCGTGAAGCCAGCCCAATGCCTCTACGTAGCTCCATCCTTATTTCAGACATTGTGCTATAGCGGTATATTGCGATGTTTAACTGGTTATATATCACAATGTTGAAAGCCAGCTATCGCCAGTGGTACATCAGAGGGGCACTGTTTCTGTAGATAATGGGCACCAGAGATTTTATTTGGGGATCTTGGGCTCAGGAACTGCTGAGCCGCTGGCCTTGGCCTGTGGTAGTCCTGTGTTGACCTTTGGTGCTGCTGGGTGATGATGGATCTGGCTGCTCCTTCCTCCTTGGAGCCTGGGCTCCTGTTCTTGATTGTGATCCTGCTAACTGCCGCTTGAAGGGCAACTTATGGCTTTGCTCAGATGCAGCTCTGAGTTGCTTTCCCAGTGTGGTGTAGTGGTTAAGAGTGGTAGACTCGTAATCTGGTGAACCGGGTTCGCATCTTCGCTCCTCCACATGCAGCTGCTGGGTGACCTTGGTCTAGTCACACTTCTCTGAAGTCTCTCAGCCCCACTCACCTCACAGAGTGTTTGCTTTTTAAAAATAATAATAATAGATTTTTATTAAGATATTAAAGGCTACAAAAGATAATAAAAAAACAATCAAAGAGGAAAAAAATACATATACAGAAAAAAAAATCATCAAAAAAGAAAGAATAAAAGAAATAAAAAAACCCATCAAACCTTTAACTTACTTGCTTACATTCACCTATTTCCTTGACTTCCTCACGCCTCCCATTTTTGTATTCTAATTCAATTAGATGTTCCAGCAAATCCTTGCAACTTGGTTTTTATCCTACTAATTTATCTTAACTTACTATAATTCCCCTCTTTATATTCTAATTCACCACTTTTCCTTCCTTTAATCTTATTTCCAGTAATACTTATAATCTATACTTATTCTAAAAACATTTCCCTAAGGTCAAAAAAAGATTCAATTCCACGATTCCCCCATTTCTCTTTAAAAATAAAAAAAGAAAAAAGAAAAAAGAAACCAGACAAATTATATACACTTTAAATTCCCAATTTTTCCACCAGATCCCCATCCCGGTTTCGGCCCCTAGGAATAGTTCCATCAATCTCCAAAAACCTCAACCCGGAGATCTCAAGTCTGAGGCTCTTAAGTCTCTTTTGAACCTCCTCTGCCGGTCTTTTTGATAGTCTTTGATGTTAAAAGCCAAATCTCGGAGCAGCTCCAACCCAACAGTAATCATATTCCTTCCTGCCAAACTTCCATAATTAAGGATAGGGCCTATAAATCTTGCTTCACACTCTTTTCAAATCCAAAGACCCCCAAATCTCCGACCTCTACCTGGCTCAGATTTATATCCCAGAGTTCATTTGCTCTCCACACAGGGAGATCTCTCCATCCTTCATTCTCGAGGCCGAGCCAGGCTTCCATCTCCAAAAATTTGCTTCTCCTAATTGCCATCATGTAAGCAGTGGCGTAGCGTGGGTTCTCAGCACCCGGGGCAAGGCAAGTAATTTGCTCCCCCTAACCCGTGGATTTTAGCACTCGAGTCTCTTCCGCGCCCCCCCAGATGTTGAGCCAGGTGCGGCAGGCCCCCCTGCACCCCCCACGCTACGCCACTGCTCCCACCACAAGTCTTCAGGACAGCCATCCGAAGGCTGGTGCGGGGAGAAGGTCTCTCCGCCCCACCGCCAGCCTTCGGAGGAGGTCCGAGGACAGTGGGGTTCCTGCTTCCTCGAGCAGGGCCGGCCAAATGCGTCCCCCTAAATGTTGCGCCCGGTGCGGCTGGCACCCCCCACGCTACGCCACTGCATGTAAGGCCTCCAGTTGTAGTCCACCATTTGTCTCTGTAGGGCCACGGCTCCCCCTTTCATCACTTCAGTCACGACAAGATTCTCCTTTTCAGGTTTTTCAATTTGTTCAATTGGCCGAGGTTCCCACACCGAGTTCTTGTCCACTTCTTCACCAATGCCCATTTTTATTCCCAATATTGCTACATTCGTAGCCATAACATTTATCTGATCATGCAGCTTTCCCAAGAGATAAAATGTCCTGTTCAGCTCGCACTCAATTTCCTTCCCGACTGCCATCCTTACACAGTCCAAGGTCAAAAACTAGTTTCTCAGGGCTTTATCTTTAAAAACAATTTCCCAGCTGGTTCCTTGTAACAGTATTCCAAAACTCCCTCTAGAGGGATTCAAGTTTCCTTTCCCTCCTTCCTACACAGACCCAAAGGTCCCATATGTTAAATTGAAACAGTTCCTTGCTTCCTTTTAAACGTAGAGTTGTAACCAAAACGGGCAGTAGAAACAAAGTCCTTCTTTTGTATCTTGTCAGCAGACTTAACAGCTGTCACATTTCTCTATTCACCGTCAGCGGGCTCTCACAGACCACTCCCGGGTTTGGGGAAGTGGTACTTCAATTCCCAAATTTTTAACCTTCTTCTGCAGGGTCCCCTGCTTTCACAAAAAGTATTGATGATAGTTTCAATCCATGGAATTTAAATCTTTTACATAAAATTCTCCACGACCTTAGTTAACAGGTTCTTTGCTTCGGTTTATTTACAGAAAGGGGAGGCGGACTTCCTGTTTGAGCCTTCCCCGATCAGTACCAATTTTTTAAAAAAACTTTAGAGTCCAATTTCAGTTTACTCACGGGTTATTGTTTGAAATCCAATTGTCCACAAGAAAAAGTCAGCGCTCTCTGGCAACAGCTACGCGGCTTCACTCCGTAGAAATAGCGGTCGATTCAAAACACCGTGCCACTCACCCCACGTCACTTCGGAATCCCCCAAAAGGGGTTTCCCTGTGGTTAGGGGGGCGCTCCTGGTGTCAGCCGAATCCCACGTTCCCAGGCTTCATCCGCCTGGGATTTTTAAAGGGTCTCCGCCTTCGCCGCGGCGGCACGACCCGAATTCCACAGAGCGGGTTCCTCTCAGTCAGAGGAACACCACCATTGCCGATGGCACTAACCCGGAAGTCACCTCACAGAGTGTTTGCTGTGGGGGAGGAAGGGAAAGGAGAATGTTAGCTGCTTTGAGGCTCCTTTGGGTAATGATAAAGCGGGATATCAAATCCAAACTCTTCTTCTCTTCTATGGTTAGTGGCAAGGGTTGTGTGTGTATGTGTGTGTGCATGTTACGAACCAAATGTGGTAATCAGGGGTAAAAATTAGCGGTTAAAAAAATGGGGGGAATTAATCATGTTGTTTGTATGTACAGTGGTACTTCGGGTTACATATGCTTCAGGTTACACACTCCACTAACCCAGAAATAGTGCTTCAGGTTAAGAACTTTGCTTCAGGATGAGAACAGAAATTGTGCTCCGGTGGCACGGCGGCAGCAGGAGCCCCTCTTAGCTAAAGTGGTGCTTCAGGTTAAGAACAGTTTCAGGTTAAGTACAGACCTCCAGAACAAATTAAGTACTTAACCCGAGGTACCACTGTACTTGATTAAGCACTTAAATGACAGGCAATAACAAGGACAGCATGTTCAGAATTTATTATATAACAATAGATTTCACTCAGCTTCCATACTTAAAAGAAGCAGCACAAAACACCTTCTTTTTGAATGAACCTCCTTTTCTTCACCATTCTTTTCATAGCATGCCCTTAAAGTACTCCCTTTTGTGTGCCTGGTAGTTATTAAACTAAGGCAGACTCATAAATGAATCTTGGCTGTACAGGTATAGTAGATCTACTGACTCCTCTCCTAAGGAGGAAAGTGTATGTTGTGTGTGTTCTACTTTTTCTTTTTTCCTTTTTTTGCAGGGGATGTCTGATGGGGAAATTGTACAGTTGGAAAATGTTCTTTAAAAAAAAAACCTGCATGATTGGGTGCAAATAAATAGATCCCATCCCCTGCACACCTTGTTGTGTTGCCTTGTCTCTTCTGGCGTTCGAGGCAAGAATATAGCTATATAAGTTTGATTACCCAGATTCAACAAGAATGCAGAATTTTGGAAGCAATAGACTCTCTCACTGCTGATTCTCTCCCACTCCTTCCTGAAAATACAATACTTCTTTGTTTGGGTATCTTCCTTTGAACTTTGCCATAGAGTTTTCTTAATGGATCTGAAGGTTGATTGTGAATTCTTCCCGCGTGTGGGAGGTAACAATGAGAGTGTGTTAAGGTATGAATAGAAAACGCGGTTCTGCAAATCCCACGCTGCAAAAGACAATTTTTAAAAAGGAATGTGCTATAAAAGAAGAGTTTCAACCAAGCAAAAAAATTTAACCTGTCCTCTTGCCAACATATCAAATAGTTTTCCATACAAAAGGAGAGAGAAAGAGAAAGCTGTTGATTCCTTCCATTCCCCCCCCCATTAATCTCCCACCCCATATTTGGGCCCAATTGATATATCATTTCAGTGGGACCTGTAGCAAAATATTGCACTCTTGGCCAGAGTACTCATTTTCTCCTCGCAGATTTCCATCCCCTCATCTCACATTAACTTGGCATTTACTGGCCACCGGGCATGCTCAGTCCTCATTAGACTCTGTCTCCCCTCCCTAAAATCTTTTTAATACTGCAAACCCTAGGGCATGGGTAGGCAAACTAAGGCCTGGGGACCAGATCTGGCCCAATCGCCTTCTAAATCTGGCCCACGGACGGTCCGGGAATCAGTGTGTTTTTATATGAGTAGAATGTGTCCTTTTACAGTGGTACCTCGGGTTACATACGCTTCAGGTTACAGACTCCACTAACCCAGAAATAGTACCTCGAGTTAAGAACTTTGCTTCAGGATGAGAACAGAAATCGTGCTCCTGCGGCATGGCAGCAGCAGGAGGCCCCATTAGCTAAAGTGGTGCTTCAGGTTAAGTACAGTTTCAGGTTAAGAACGGACCTCCGGAACGAATTAAGTACTTAACCTGAGGTACCACTGTATTTTAAATCCATCTCAGGGTTATTTGTGGGGCCTGCCCGGTGTTTTTACATTAGTAGAATGTGTGCTTTTATTTAAAATGCATCTCTGGGTTATTTGTGGGGCATAGGAATTCATTCATTATTATTTTTTCAAAATATAGTCTGGCCCACCACAAGGTCTGAGGGGCAGTGGACCAGCCCCCTGCTGAAAAAGTTTGCTGACCCCTGCCCTAGAGTTATCCTGAACCTTCTAATCCATAAGAACATAATAACAGTCTTAGTAGATCAGGTCAAAGCTCTATCTACTCCAACACAAGAAGAGCCAAGAATCCCTACCTCCTGTGTGTGGTGTTGAGCATGTACTGGGATGTTAGTGGTGGGGCTTGCCAATTTCCACCCACCCACCCATGTTGAGCCTTCATGCATTTGCCCTGAATGCATGAATAGGCCTGAAGAGAGCCTACAATATATGTGCAGATACCTGTAGGCAGCTCTGGACTGAGAGTCAAAATGGCACAGGGAAAACCCCACCCTGAATGGGAAAGTCTTTTCTTCCTACTCAGGGGGAGCCAATATTTGCACTTCCCTGAATTTCACAATGCAGTTCTCTAACCAGCTGAAGTGCACGCAAAAAATCATATATTTGGGTGGGCAAAAAAGTGCGTACCTTAATGAGAATAGAATGAAAAATGTGTATGGAAAGTTATTTGCAAAAATATGCAGGTTAGTCCAAACTGTGTACAAAAATGGGTATGTTTAGGGGGAAAAATCCCTGCTAGAATGCTGGTAAATTTTCATGAGGAGTGTTTTGGGGCAGGAAGGGAATTGTAAGTTGCCGCAAAACTGGAGCACTGAATTTAAGATTGAGAAAATGAGGAGCCGAGAGAAATTGAAACGGCCATATTCATCTGTCCTTACATGTAACGTAACTCTGGCACTGCTTCTGTTGCTGCCAACTCTGTCAAAGGATTTCATCATCAAGTCTTTGGGGAGAGGCGCATCTTTGTTCAGAGGAAAGATTTCTTACCTGGTGCTTCATAAATTACACATAAACTGACTTCCTATGGATATCTTCCTTTTGAAAGGTGGCAGGCGTAAAGGAACGAGCAAAGCACAAAGGAAAATAAGCATCTAAATCAAAGCATGTCGTTCAGCTTAGGGAAGCTGGGAAAGGGACGTCTCATAAATATAACTCTGAAGTTTCTCTCTCTCTTAACGACTTCTCAGATGCTCCGCGTAATTATGCACAGCTCAGTTAATTTTCTGGTTGATCTCGGTGTTTGTGTGGAAGAAAATTAATCAAGCATCCTTCAACTCAGCCGCTTTAATCGAGGCAATAACTAACACTCTGGGTATGAATGGATATTTGAAAGAGGGTTGTTTTCATCTGGGAATCAAAAGCAACTCGACAAATAGCTCTTTATTATGAAGAGTAAGTGCTGGTGGACAAAAGCTTCATTGCATTTCTGGATGATTTGAAGTTATTTTGGGCTTGCCTCTCACCGCTAACACCTTGTGGCAATTGGTGGTGTGCATTGTTATTTTTATTTACTAGAAATCTTTCCAATTTGCAAATGCCTTGCTTCATAAACGGGAGACCTTTGCTATGCAACTTATGCACTCTTTGGCAGAGCTGTGGCCAGAGGTGCCAAGCTGTGCCCAAGGCCCATTGTGCACCGTGCACATGTGATGTCATGCACATGACATCACATCGTTGGGAGGAGGCCGAGTGTGGAGCCCAGTGCAGCGAGTCTTCAATGGCAGGTGGTTCCTCCTTTTGTGTACTCAGGAGGAGCTGGCCACTGAAGCCACACTGTGCTTGGCTCTGCTCTCACCTTGGAGACCACAAAGATGAAAGAGGAAGTGGGAAAGAGTGTCATTTTTCTAAGTTCCTCCTTCAGCTCTCTGTACTTTTCCAGAGAGAGAAAGGAAGCTATCCTCTAAATCTCATGAGCAAGGGGGAGGTGAGTGGGGGGCTCAGTGGATTCGTGGGGAAGACCTCAAAGGGGCCATTGTGCCCCTTTTGTACGAGCACCCCGATGCTGATTGGAATGGGTTCTCCAGACCTGTGTGTGAAGAATTAATCCACATTACATTGGGATCTCCAAGCAATGTTCTGGTGCTCTGATCTCATTAAGCCAACTATATAGGAAGCATCCCTGACCACTTGAATATGGGAATTTTCTACCACACCAATTTGCTTGCAAACGAGGATGGTAGTATACCTCTCTGTTAAAATGGCAAGCACTTAAAAGAATTCTTAACGTGAGCTCTGAAGCTATTCCAGGCAAAACACTCTCATTCTTCTGTCTCCTATATTCTAATATGGTACCAGAAATCTCTGTGGGATGCAAAGTACAGGCATTAAGGAAATTTATTAACTTGCTAAAACTGAGTTGCCTTTGCTGCTGCTAGTAGCTAGGCCTGCTCCATGAAAGTTTGGCATAGTTCAGGTGACTTTCCATCAATATAACAGTATTCAAAGGAGGTCCAATCCAGGCATGCTGTTTATCTCCATAACCAGGAAGGCCATTTGCCTGCTTATGTCTTTAATCCCACAAGTCATAGAGGCACATAGAACTGTTGGGGAGAAGCCCCAGAGGTGCTTTACTTCAGAAAGCACAGCAACGCTTGCCATAATTCAAAAGCCAAATGTTGAAATATGTTTATGGGCACTTAGTTTACTGCATAAGTGGAAAAAGTGGAGTTGCCTGAGAGATGTATTGCTGCAGTGGTGTTACATACGATAAAACCTACCAGGTATCCCCTCCCCCAACATTCTCCTTAGTCCCCATTTTTGTCGTTAGAGGTCAATAGTTACACCCTAGTGGATATCGTAGAGTTGGAAGGGACACCAAGGGTCATCTAATCCAACCCCCTGCAATGCAGGAATCTCAGCTACAGCATCCGTGACAGATGGCCATCCAACCTCTGCTTAGAAACCTCCATGGAAGGAGAGCCCACAACCTCCGGAGGGAGTCTGTTCCACTGTCAAACAGCTCTTAGTGTCATGTAGGATTCTAAATCTATACAGTTTGCTGCATGCAGTATCTGTGCATCCCATCTGCTGCTACTTAACAGGGTCAGTTCCTGTTCCCTGGTATCTATCTGTGAGTTGCTAGACTTGTCCTCCTTCAGAGTTCAGTCAAAGTTAAATCTCAGGGTGAAAAGTGAACTCATTGAACTGGTTTTAGATGTCATGCTAAGCCATAGTTTAGTGGTAGAAGGATGGGCAGCATTGAAGCTCATGTATTCTCCTTTCATCCACTGCAGCCCTGAGGAGGAGATGGAAGGTTTCTGCTTCTCTTTTATGCTTGATGTACTTTAGCATGTTGTAGGAACATAAATGATGGTTCATTATCCCTACGGTTAATGGAAACAAGCCAGCTTTGTCAACAATGGTGTCTCTCCCCAAGTCTTCTACACCCGGTTCATCTCCCAGACATCTTCCACCAGCAAGCCCTGCTTGACTGTTGGACCTGATTCTGCAACCATGCAGGAGGGAAGCCCAGGAGGTCCTTCCCAGGATACTTGAGGAATTGGATTTCAGCTATGATTTTAGACAGGAACTGACTTGATTAGTATCTCTCAGACTAATGTGCAGATTTGAACCCTGTTTCTCTTCTGGCTTTTGCCCTCCCCAAATGTTCTGATGCAGTTTCTCTGCTCAAATGTGTAATTTGCAAGAAAATAGGTTTGGAAAATATGTATTTAAATGCAAATTTCTACGTGGATTAAAAAACCAACAACAGATTGGCTCAAAATTGGGACAGACTTATGAAAAAACACACAGGCAAAAGTGACATGGAAACAAACTGGCCGATTCATTCATCCCGGGTTCCATGCAATAACAGTTCTTGTGGATGTTCTGCTTCTGATGGTTATAGAAAGTATTCTAAGGGTTGATCTACACACAGGAAAAAAACCACTATAAATAAGTCAGAAATTAAATTGTTATAACAAAAGAAAAAGGTTATGGATTACCTCGGTTTTTTTTTGTTTTTTTTTTTTCTCCCCAGCACTATCTGGTGTTGCATGTTTATAACGCATTCAGAACACTGTTTTTTGACTAATGTAGCTGAGTCCTAAGTCTTTGGCTAACTTTGCTTTGCTCCCTCTCTTACAGGTGTAAAGAGCTGAAATACCCAAAGGACCTCCCACAGATTTCTATTATTTTTATCTTCGTGAACGAGGCCTTGTCGGTCATCCTGCGTTCAGTGCACAGTGCAGTGAATCACACACCTGCTCACCTGCTGAAGGAGATAATTCTCGTAGATGACAACAGTGACGAAGGTGAGTGAGCTCATCCCTTTGGAGGACAATGCCTGCAGGCCATTCTCAAAGCAGTCACCCTTTGCCCTAATGGACCAACCTCCAGTGGGTGCTCACTTGGACTCCAGAGCTACCTGGAAGTTGTGCAACTGTCCGCTGCCTTTCATAGCATCTTGGCACTCCCTTGTGCTCAAACCACACTTCTTAATTTTCTCCTCTTATCTCCTTGCCTCATGAATCATTCAGGATTGGCTATGCAGAAACCCACTAGGAAGCACCTAGTTAAGGGAGGGGACATCCTTCCTAGGAGTAGAAGGGTGCATTAGGGACAGGGGATGAGAAGGGTAAATTTGATATGTTCCTTCCTTACATATATATCTGCCCTCCTCCCCACACCTGGTGCCACAGTTGCTATTAATAAAAAGTAGACCAGGGATCAGCAAACTTTTTCAGTGGGGGGTCGGTCCACTGTCCCTCAGACCTTGTGGGGGGCCGGACTATATTTTGGAAAAAAATATTGAACAAATTCCTATGCCCCACAAATAACCCAGATGCATTTTAAATACAGTGGTACCTCGGGTTACATACGCTTCAGGTTACATACTCTTCAGGTTACAGACTCCGCTAACCCAGAAATAGTACCTCGAGTTAAGAACTTTGCTTCAGGATGAGAACAGAAATTGTGCTCTGGCAGCGTGGCAGCAGCAGGAGGCCCCATTAGCTAAAGTGGTGCTTCAGGTTAAGAACAGCTTCAGGTTCAGAATGGACCTCCAGAATGAATTAGGTACTTAACCTGAGGTACCACTGTAAAAGGGCACGTTCTACTCATGTAAAAACACGCTGATTCCTGGACTGTCTGTGGGCCGGATTTAGAAGGCGATTGGGCCAGATCTGGTTCCCAGGCCTTAGTTTGCCTACCCATGATCTGTGGATCATTCGGTTGCATGGGGAATTCTAGATAGGGCATCTTTCCAAATACAATGAAATGCTTGTGTTAGGGCATTTGAACTGAAAACCGTCAACCAAAGTTGTTCAGCTAGAAAGGGTGACCTTGATGGGGTGGTTTTGGGAATTTCATACCCAGCAGTGGTGGTTGGGGGTCCATTGGGAGGCAGGGAGTTCAAACAGTGCGTGGAACCAGAACGAAGGACAAATAAGAGCCAACCAAGGCCCCATCTGCACTATACATTTAAAGCAGTTTTGCACCACTTTAAACAGTCCTAGCTTCTATGCTGAAATGTCGAGAGCCAGTGTGGTGTAGTGGTTAACCGGGTTCGTGTCTCCGCTCCTCCACATGCAGCTGCTGGGTGACCTTGGGCCAGTCACACTTCTTTGAAGTCTCTCAGCCCCACTCACCTCACAGAGTGTTTGTTGGGGGGGGGAGGGAAAGGAGATTGTTAGCCGCTTTGAGACTCCTGAAGGGGAGTGAAAGGCGGGATATCAAATCCAAACTACTCTTCTTCTTCTTCAAAAATGGCCGGAAGAGCCAGAAATCAGGAAGACCAAAATTTTAACAAGGAATGGGGAGAATTTGTGCTTATCTTAAAGACCACTGTAAACAGTTAAAATCGTTAGTAGGATTGGAATATCTCTTGTAGTTTAATGTTGTATTATGGACGTAATGGAAGAGGTAAAGGATATGGATCATCATAAAAGATGCAAGAGGAATTGATTAATAATAGGATCCACAAAAGGGAGGGTGGAAGTCCAGGAGATTCCTTGGAATATTGTTTTTATTATTTATATTTGATATATCTCTGTAAAATTTTAATCTGAAAAACCAAATAAATACATTTTCCAAAATTAAAAAAAGCATTCCTAGTTTTCCCCAAAGAATCCTGGGAACTGTAGTTTGGGCTCTCTATTATTCGTTTACATTATATTAATCAGCCTCTTAATGAATGTAACCCCAACTGATGCAATGTAGCATCAATTCTCTGAGTAAGCTTAGGCAAATATATATTGCCTCATTGTTGAAAGCTTTAAACAGTTGTGGCTCTCCCTCCCAAAGTATCATGGGAACTATAGTTTAAGGATGCTGTTAGGAGACCCTTATTCCCCTCAGAGAGCTACAGTTTCTAGACTGCTTTAACAATCCATCCATCTGCATGGGGAATCTGGGAATTGTAACTCTGTGAGGGGAATAGGTTGCCCCCTAACAACTTTCAGCCCCTTAACTAATTACAGTTCCCATAATTCTTTGGGAGGGGCAGCCATGGTGGTTTAAAGTGGTATAGGTAAAGGGTAAAGGGACCCCTGACCATTAGGTCCAGTCATGACCGACTCTGCTGTTGCGATGCTCATCTCGCTTTATTGGCCGAGGGAGCTGGCGTACAGCTTCCGGGTCATGTGGCCAGCATGACTAAGCCGCTTCTGGTGAACCAGAGCAGCACACGGAAACGCTGTTTACCTTACCGCCAGAGCGGTACCTATTTATCTACTTGCACTTTGACGTGCTTTCGAACTTCTAGGTTGGCAGGAGCAGGGACCGAGCAACGGGAGCTCCCCCCTTGGGGGGATTCGAACCGCCGACCTTCTGATCGGCAAGCCCTAGGCTCTGTGGTTTAACCCACAGTGCCACCCGTGTCTCATTAAAGTGGTATAATGATGCTTAAATGTATAGCACAGATGGGGCCAGGCTGTCAGGGACACTCCAGTCTTTTAGACAGTTCTTTCCCATTCCCACCTGGAGCTGCCAGGAATTCAACCTGGGATCCCAACTACACTGCAAATTCCCACTTATCTTGCTTGCATTCTACTTTCAGCTGCCTCCTGTTCCTTCATGAACAACTTAAACCTTGTTTTTTGCAGCCTGGGTGGTGCTGAGCCTGCGCCATAAGCCTGCACTTTGAAATATTAATGGCATTGCCTTATGTCAAAACAATGCTATGAAGAAACCCAACACCAGCCTTATGGGACTTAGAGACAATTTATAATCTCTGCCTCTTTGAATTTCCTCAGAAGGGAAGTGACTTCCGTTTAGAGGGGCAGAGTGGGAATCTGCCACGCAGCTGCTTTGACGTTCCCCTTTTGTTCCTGCATCTCCGCTTTGGCATAAAAGGCAGAGCAATAAATGGGGGGCAATGGCTGTGCGGCGTGAGGGGAACTGTGTCCTGCAAATACAGCTTTATTTGCACACACAAGAAGTCTGCACATTCAAAGTGCGAGCCCTGAACCCATTTCATTTGACGCCATCTCAGCCTGAGCCCATGAGGTTTCGCTCTGCTGTTTACCACTCCTTTTATTTCTCATTCCTACATTCTCTTGAAGTAGCAGCCTGCTTTGCCACTTATCTCCAAAGCATGTTGACCTTGCAAATGTCTTTACCAGCAGTAGACTCTGAGAAAGAGAAACTGGAATAATTCCTGAAGTTCTGCAGTGAGATTGTTTTTCTCCCACCAGTATTTGTAGAAGAGAGTGGAACAAAAACCTTGGGGTGTGCAGGAACTAAAGAGCCAATTTCCCACCCATATGAGCCATTTTAACAGTCATGGCTTCCCCTGAAGAGTCCTGGGAAATATAGCTTGTTATGGGTGCTGTTCCCAGAGTGGTTTAAACATCAATCTGTTTTTCCAGGGAACTTTCCAGGGAAACAGGGGTCTCCTGACAACCCTCATAAGCTTTAACAAACTATGGCCCCCCAAATACTTTAGGGGAAGACATGAGATTTAAAATGGTCACATAGTGCTTTAAATACATAACATGGAACCTTGATATCCATTGCACCTTGGATAATAGATAAGCAGCACACAGAAACCAGCCATTTCATTGCAACTTGAACGTGATGCCTAATATCAAAAGGCATTGACTATAAATGAGAATCTCTAGGCGGATTGACAGGTGATACCTCTCATTGTCAGAAGTGCTGTGGAGATGTAGTGGAGGGGGGAGATGAGGAACAGTCGCAGTATAACCGTACTTTAAATGGATGGTGCAGGTGTGGCCCAAGTCACCGTCATGTGAAAGACAAAAATCCCATGACTGCAATCATGGAGCAGGAATTCTAACAGATTCATGGACCAACAAATTTCATTCCCGTACTCCTGGATTGGAGAACTGGATTGTTACTTTCTCCACCCTTTTAGGGGCCAAATTTGACAGGTCAGATGTGCCCACCATTCAATCCCCTAATATCACAGTTACCTGATCGTGGACGCAGGTGCTGACTGAAACCCTCCCAGAACAGGAGAGGCTTCATCAAGCCATCTCCACAGTAAGAATTGAGACTTGGGAAGAATCAGAATTGGAGAGTTGGAAAGGACCCTCAGGCCCATCTAGTCCAACCCTCTGCAATGCAGGAAATCTACCCACAACAATCCGTAGGTGTGCTCGAACCACCAACCTTCTGGTTAACAGCCAGGCCCACTGAGCTCTGGATTAGCAATAAAGGGCATGTTTCGCATGCAAAAAATACCAGGTTCACTTCTCAGCATCTCCAACAAGGGCCAGAAGAGATCCTTAATTGAAATCCTGGAGCATCACTGCTGGTTAATACTAAGCTAGATACACCAGTGGTCCCACTCTCTTTGTAGGGCAGCTTTCGATGCTCATAATAGCATGTTGAAAGGTGCCAGGGGTGAAAGAAACCCAATTCTGCACCTCAAGTAATCTCATGGTTAGAGGTTTTATATTTCTTCAAGAAGAGCTTGCTGGTTCAGGCCAGGGGGCCATGAAGTCCACATCCCGTTCTCATATTGGCCAGCTAGAAGCCCCAGCAGGAAGCCTGCAAGCAGGACATGGGCACAACAACGCTCTCCTCCAGTGTGGTTCTAGAAACTGGAATTCAGAAGCAAACTGCCTCCAGCGGTCGAGGTAGAACATTGCCGTCAGGGCAAGTAGCATCCGTGAATTTGACTAATCTTCATGAAGCCATCCAAATTGGTGGTCACCGCTTGCTTCTTGTGGGAGTGGATTCCATAGTTTAATTGTTCACTTTATGAAGAAGTACCTCCTTTTGTCTGTCTGCAATCTCCTAACATTCAGCTTCTCTGAATGCCTCTTGAGTTGCAGTGGGCGAGGGGTGTCTTGCCCAAGGCAAGGTGGGTTGTTGTTGTTTTTATTAAAAAGAGAGAGAGAGATTCAGAAGCAATACAAAATACACAAGTGAGTGAGAAGATTAAAGATCTTCTTCTCAAACAGCAAGCAATGTATATATACCAACCTGCCACTTGGAAGCCCCCAAGAAGCAGTGAAGCAGCTCCCCCAGGTAGCCTCACTTTTCACGGTCCTGCGGCCGATCAGTCTGTGCACAAGCTTCAAAGAAACTCTGCCCAAACCGTCCAATTTTATAGATAGCCTGTGTGGCTTGCCATGCTGGCTACGGGCAGATCATCCATTAGCAACCTCCTCCCAATGCCTCACTTTCTGAAAACAATGTCCAACATCAAAGAAGGTATCCAGGGCCGGATTTAGGTTTGCTGAGGCCCTAAGCTACTGAAGGTCACGGGGCCCTTTATATGTCCAGCTGTCCTTTGTCAACAACAAATTGCTGCTGTTTTTTGTGTTGAATATATGCTATATGGTAATTTATGGATCTAAAAGATATCTAAAGCCATTTGCACATGCAGAATGTAGGCACCCTATATGTAGAAATGAGCAAACCAGTGACATTTTATTTTATTTGTTTTTTATCTTATATTTTGGAAATGTACACCCAGGGTTGTTTTTCCTTTTATTTTTTGGGGGGCCCCCAAGAGACTGGGGCCCTAAGCTATAGCTTGTTTAGCTGATACGTAAATTTGGCACTGAAGGTACCCAGCATTATCCCCCCCCCCACTGATTAAGGCAGCTGTGGGGGGGGGTGGTTTCACCTCCTCAGGGCATTGAAGACTGTTCTCAAACCATCAAAAAACTTAACAGGAGTGAGGGAGGGAGAAGGAACAGAGGCACGAAGGGTAGCCTTGTCAGATCACTAACTCTTCGATAGATTTTTGTCTTCTGGACGCATTTCCCATACAGAGGGAGACAAACTTTTCTCTATTCACTTTCTCTACGTTACATTTACAGCCTTGATAGCAACTGGCTTCCTACATGGATGAGTATCTAAATCTTCTCCCTCATTTCACCTCTGAAGATCTAAGGATTCTCTCTTTGTGTGTGTCTCTGCCTCTCTTATAGTTTTAGTGAAAAAATGAAAATGGGGAATTGGATTTCCCCAATGTTGAACATCAAATGCAAACTATTTTCTATGCTGCTCTTCCTAATGGAAATGGTGGATGTTTAGGGCTGGAGCAGAAGAATGCTTAATATATATTTCCCAGCCTTAACTGCAGCAAAGTACTTTGTGTGAGGAACGAAAATAACTTTTAAGTGCATCAAATGGAAAAAAAACACACTTTTGATTTAGTGCTTCTCTCAAATTAGCCCCGTCTTTTCTAATTATTGAATGAAAATCATGCCTCAGTCAATTTGCCACTTTCAGCTGCAATGAAGTAGTTTGCTGTGATGCAGCAGTGATTTATAATTGAATTAAGCCAGTTTCAGTAGGTTGGGTTGCTGTTCCCTTGGTTTTTGTAGTGACACTTCTGCGCTTTTAACAGCTTCACAACAGACAGAAATTCAATGGGTGGGGGTTTCCCCAATGTATATTATTTGACATGGAGAGCTGAACCTGTTGAACAATGGCCTGCCATGGCTTGTTTTGGGAATGTCAAAGAGAGACTGGGCAGATGAAAAGTGAGAGCAGTTGAGATGAAAAGCTGGTGGGTGAGTGGGGAAGAAGTCCTTTACCTTGGACTGAGGAGGACAGACACAGGAAGGAGACAGTCAGAAGGGGGGAAAGAGATTCCCAAGGTGAGGGAAGAAGTATGCTTGTAAGTTGGAGATGTGAGAGTCTGCCTCTCTGCATGTGGATAAATAATAGGGTCACCATATGTACCGCAAAATTCCGGTGATGTCTGGGAGGTGGGTGCTAAATTGTCACCCAGGGGGGAAATTAATTAAATAGTAAATGTCCGGGATTTTGTCTGTTCCCCGGCGGAAGCGCTGTGCAGCTTGTTGCCTCCTAGACGATGATTTCAGAAGCCCGCTGTCCACCACTGCCATCCCCCCAAAGAAAGCTCAACAACTTCGGACGATTGCTCAGGAAAAGCTCAACAACTTTTTGGACTATCGCCCCAAAGTAGCTGAGCAACTGTGTCCAGATTTTTACTCCTTGAAATATGGCAACCCTGATATATGATATAGGGACGTGGGTGGTGCTGTGGGTTAAACCACAGAGCCTAGGACTTGCCGATCAGAAAGTCAGTGGTTAAAATTCCCACGACGGGGTGAGCTCCCGTTGCTCGGTCCCTGCTCCTGTCAACCTAGCAGTTTGAAAGCACGTCAAAGTGCAAGTAGATAAATAGGTACCGCTCCGGCGGGAAGGTAAACGGCATTTCTGTGTGCTGCTCTGGTTCGCCAGAAGCAGCTTAGTCATGCTGGCCACATGACCTGGAAGCTGTATGCCAGCTCCCTCGGCCAATAAAGCGAGATGAGCACCGCAACCCCAGAGTCGGCCATGACTGGACCTAATGGTCAGAGGTCCCTTTACCTTTACCTTTAATATATGATATAACTATGGTAAATGGCCTTATAGTTATTTTCTTTCTCTTTTTCTCCTGGTTTTTATTTTTTTTGGGGTTTTTTATTATTATTCTTGTTCTGTAGACTAGTCTGATTCTTGTATTTTATGTCAAAAAAATTTCTGAACCATGGCTTAAATATGCAATTGGAAGCCAAGATGCGAGGTTCTCAATCCAGGTGTGCACAGACCCTGGTCTGGCACGTGGCACTTTGATTGAGATGGTGTCCTACATGAGAACATCTCAGCTTCTGCTTTGACTCCAAAAGTCTCTGTGTCACTCCAGTTCTTTGGGTTTCTCTTTCTCATTCTAGAGGAGTTGAAGGCGCCCCTGGAAGAGTATGTCAACAAGCGATACCCTGGCCTGGTGAAGGTGGTCCGCAATCAGAAAAGGGAAGGCCTCATCCGAGCTCGCATCGAAGGCTGGAAGGTTGCCTTGGGCCAGATCACTGGCTTCTTCGATGCACACGTGGAGTTCACAGCAGGCTGGTACGTGAAGCACTTAAGGCCCCAGCGCTAACTCATTAGTAGAACAATGTGCTGGTCATCCTGCAACAGAGGTGGCTTCAGGATAGTATGACCACTGTAGTCCCTCTGGGTGCCACACTGCAGGGGATGCCAGAACGATACTGCCCAGTATACCTGAAGGAGCTTCTTAACCCCCAGCACTTAGCCCAGACACTGAGGTCCAGCTCCGAGGGCCGTCTGGCGGTCCCCTCTCTTTGAGAAGCCAAGTTACAGGGAGCCAGGCAGAGGGCCTTCTCGGTAGTGGCCCCCGCCCTGTGGAACGCCCTCCCATCAGATTTCAAGGAAATAAACAACTACCTGACTTTTAGAAGACATCTGAAGACAGCCCTGTTTAGGGAAGTTTTTAATGTTTGATATTTTATCACTTTATTATTATTAATTATAATATTCTGTTGGGAGCTGTCCAGGGTGGCTGGGGAAACCCAGCCAGATGGGTGGGTTTTAAATAAAATAATAATAAGAATTGGCAGGGTGGGGTGCCAAATTTAGCATCACACAGGCCACTGCTGAAATTTGCCACTGTTTGGCAACCAGGGTGTCTGTTTCCATTTAAGGCTGCATTTGTAAATGCATTTGCATAATATATGTATTTGGGCAAGCAATTCTCCCTAACACAATACATTTTTAAAAAATATTTTCACTCATACATGATTTTTTTGGGTGCATTCCCGTATAATATGTACAGTCATACCTCAGGTCACAGACGCTTCAGGTTGCGTTTTTTCGGGTTATGGACCCGCCAAAACCTGGAAGTACCAGAACGGGTTACTTCCGGGTTTCAGGGATCACGCAGAAGCGCTAAATCATGCTTTGCACATGCACAGAAGCACTGAATCACAACCCACGCATGCGCAGACGCGCCTCTGCAGGTTGCGAATGCTGCGGGTTGCGAACATGCATCCCGCACGGATCAGGTTCACCACCCAAGCGTCCACTGTACATTTGTTGCTGTTGTTGGAGAACCGTATCACAGAATTTGGAGAAGTGAAAATTGGGTTGGCTTGTATGAAGATGTAAAAACAAGAACACATTCTCCCCTCCATCCCTACCCCTCATTGCCTCAAATTCAGCCTCATGATCTCACGCCAGGAACACACTGGATGGGGTTCACCTAACGTCCTCCACCAGTGAAAGCCCTTTGCAAGGACCTCTGCTTATGCAACTGGGCTTTCTGTCCATTTTCTTGCGGTGCACCCCATGCATCCCAAGATTGGCTTGGGGTGGGTGGGAGAACCTCCAGAACCCGGGGAAGGGGGGAGGGGGAAGATAATTCCATCTGTCAAGCTGCAATGTTTGCATGTATGGAAAATTTGTAGTAGTGGAACAATGAATTCCGCCCTTTAGGTTAGTAATGGTTACATTAGCCTAAGTCTCCCACACTAAGAATAAGTGGGAGGCAGCAAAAAGCCATTTAAAATGCCTCTCCTGGGACTTCTCCAGACATAAACGTGCATCCATGATAATTTATGCTCCTGATGGCATTGGGATAGTTATGCAAGGCCATGCTTTCAACGCCGTTTGTATTTGCTAAAGTTTTGGAGAAGACAATTTGGCTTAATTTCTAATTGAGCTCCCGTTGCTCGGTCCCTGCTCCTGCCAACCTAGCAGTTTGAAAGCACGTCAAAGTTCAAGTAGATAAATAGGTACCGTTCCGGTGGGGAGGTAAACGGTGTTTCCATGCGCTGCTCTGGTTCGCCAGAAGTGGCTTAGTCATGCTGGCCACATGACCCGGAAAAACTGCCTGCGGACAAACGGCGGCTCCCTCGGCCAGTAAAGTGAGATGAGCGCCGCAAGCCCTGAGTTGTTTGCAACTGGACTTAACTGTCAGGGGTCCTTTACCTTTACCTTTTACCTGTCACATTCTGCTGCAATCCTGCAAATTTCATAACACAGATGTTCCAGGTTTTGTTGTTTTTCATCCCACTTTTGTTGTGCTGTAGCACAAGAATCCCCAGCCAGAGAGCAATAAGGTGTCATTATCGTTCAGGAATCCCCACAAAACAACGAGCCACAGTGGCGATGTTCTGCCTCCTCTGCCAGAGGTACTACGGACATCCCAGAAGCCTCAGATGGTTAGCACGTGGTGCTCATAATGCCAAGATTGCTGCATTGCAGGGAGTTGGACAACATCAGGCATAGGCAGACTTGGCCCTGCAGATGCTTTCGGACTACAACTCCCATCATCCCTAGCTAACAGGACCAGTGGTCAGGGATGATGGGAGTTGTAGTCCCAAAACACCTGGAGGGCCGAGTTTGGCTATGCTTGGACCACATGATCCTCAGGGTCCCTTCCAACTCTACAATTGTCTGATTCTCTGACTCAGTGAGGGCTTTTGAATACCAGTTACTGGGAATCACAGGTGGGGAGAATACTCGTACCCTCAGGCTCCACTAGTGGTCTTCTGATGGACATCTGGTTGGCTCCTGTGAGAATAGGGCACTGGGTTAGTTGGGCCATTGGCCTGATTCAACAGTGCTCTACTTATGTAAAGGCAACCTGCCAATTTACACATGTTCATATGCAGCCTCACATATGCACATTGTGCCAAACCCGGAAGTGACCCAGAAACATCACAAAAAGGGGTGGAATGGGGTATTTCCAGCCTTTTCTCAGAGGGGTTTCAAATAGATAAGACTTCACAGATGTGTGTGGTGCCCTGGAACGTAACCCTGGCGTAAAGGGGTGGGTGGGTGTTGCCTATACTTACGGATTGTCACCAGCTAAGTTCTACTCAGAGTAAACCCATTAAAAGTAATAAGCCTAAGTTAGCTGCACCTATTCACTTGAATGGGTCTAGCAGTGGATAAAACTCTTAAGTTCTTAATAAGGAGAAATGCTGTACAATATAATAATATAATAATAATTTATTATTTCTACCTAGCCCATCGGAGGGATGCGGGTGGCGCTGTGGGTTAAACCACAGAGCCTAGGACTTGCCGATCAGAAGGTTGGCAGTTCGAATCCCCGCGACGGGGTGAGCTCCCGTTGCTCGGTCCCTGCTCCTGCCAACCTAGCAGTTCAAAAGCACGTCAAAGTGCAAGTAGACAAAAAGGTACCGCTCCGGCGGGAAGATAAACAGTGTTTCCGTGCGCTGCTCTGGTTCACCAGAAGCGGCTTAGTCATGCTGGCCACATGACCCGGAAGCTGTCTGCAGACAAACGCCGGCTCCCTCGGCCCATAGAGCAAGATGAGGGCCGCAACCCCAGAGTCAGTCACGACTGGACCTAATGGTCAGGGGTACCTTTACATTTACCTTTACCCAGCCCATCTAGTTGGGTTTCCTCAGCCACTCTGGCCGGCTTTCAACAGAACATTAAAAACAGAACAAAACATCAAGCATTAAAAACTTCTGTAAACAGAGCTGCCTTCAGATGTCTTCTAAAAGTCAGATAGTTGTTTATTTCCTTGACTTCTTATGGGAGGGCGTTTCACAGGGCGGGCACCACTGTATGGACAGTCCAGAATAAATTGACTACTAATTTGTGTCAACGACATGTTGCAAAATGTCTCCACAGCACACACACGCTTCTGTTTCTGGAGTGTCAAGGCTATGAAAGGGCTTTATGCTGTTTCTACTTCTCTGTGCTGAAAGAGAAGTGTTGCTCCCCCCTCCTCTTCCTATGTTTTTACAACAGAACAGGTTATGTTTCTTTTTTTCAAAAAAGAAAAAGGAAAAAAGAAAATTCCATCTCCTTTGCTCTTCTTGAAATATGTGTGACACGTGAGCCTATAATGCATGTTTCATTGTGTGCCTTGAAAAAGATGCAGAAAGCACCCAGGAGTAAAATAGTGGCATATCTACACAACACGCATGGTGGAGGAGTGACAGATTTTGAGTGGAGTCACCTGAGCTTTCCTTTGAACAATAAAGCTGAAGGATGTGTTCAGAAGGCTTATTTTCAATGCTCGCACCTGTACGCCGAGCTAAGCTAAATGCTATTATCGCTCAAGTCACTTGTTCTTCAGAACTGGGTTTTTCACTCATGCAAGGCAGGTGGAGCAAGGAGGACACTATAATTGACTGAACTCCTGTGTTTTGAAAGGGCTTCTTTGATGTATGGAGCATTGAATTCCCCCTTGTGTTTTACTACACAGAGAACTTTAAAATTACAGCAGGACTTTGCTTTGGATTATGTTGCTGTTTTTATTGTTGTTCATTTCATTTTGATACTGCTTTATATTTTTAAGGGGTGGGGTATCTAAAAGCTGTTTACAACCTACATCAAATAAAACAATCCAGAATAAAACACCAGAGAAGAAAGTCAAATATAAAATGTGCATTTAGAACAGCTTAATTAGCAAGGGAATAAATAGCTCAGTTGGTTAGAATGTGGTGCAGACAGCTCCACGGTTGCAGGTTCGATCCCCGTAAGGGATTCTAAATTCCATTGTAGAGGTTTGGACTGGAGGTCCTTTCCAACTCTATGATTCTATGAGATGAAATGTCATCGTAAGCATGGAACGTATCTGCTGCTGTTGCCGCTGATCCTGCCAATGGTGGTTCATGGCGGGCAGTGGCTATGGAAGCTCGCCTGGGTCTTCAGCCTCACCTTTCGTAGCTGGAATCAGTCAGGTGGGGAAAGGCCTGGAAGGCAGGGAACAGGTCTTCTGAGTCTCACAGCCAAGGTGGTTATGGGGATGGAGCACATGAATCTAAATGGGGAAATCCATTGCTTTATTCAAAGCCATAAGATATAGAAGGGACCTCAAAAAGATCAGTGACCCTTTCTGAATTCCAATGTATGTGCACAAGGTAGATGTTCAGAACCAAATGGAAGCTATGAAGGGGCCCCCAAATTTAAACACACACCTTCCACCAAGATTTTGAAGTTGGGGTTGGGGTAGAATTATAGAATCATATGCATACTACTTTAATAGTCAATACTTCTCACAAAGATTTCTGGGAACTTTCACTCCCCTTAAGGAGTCTCAAAGCGGCTAACAATCTCCTTTCCCTTCCTCCCCCACAACAAACACTCTGTGAGGTGAGTGAGGCTGAGAGACTTCAGAGAAGTGTGACTGGCCCAAGGTCACCCAGCAGCTGCATGTGGAAGAACGGGGAAGCGAACCCAGTTCACCAGATTACAAATCCACCGCTCTTAACCACTACACCATGCTGGCTTAAGGGGGGAAGGGCATTATTGATTTGTTCTTATTATGCATTTTGTGTTTTTTATCTTGTAGTTTTATGTTGTGAACCACCCTGAGATATACAAATGAAGGATGGCATACACATTTATTATTGTTGTTGCATATTAATTATTATTATTATTATTATTATTATTATTATTATTATTATTACAACAGCAGCAGCAACAACAGCAGTTCCCAAGTTGTTAGAAGACTCCGTTCCCCTTACTGAGCTACAATTCCTAGAATGGTTAGCAATCAATCCCTTTTCCCAGAGAATTTTGGAAAGTGTAGCTCTGTGAGACAAATGGGGGTCTCCACATAACTTTCAGCAACCCAAACAATTCCACCCTTAACAAACAATAGCTCCCTGACTCTGTAACTGTTAACGTGGTATAATGGTGCTTTAAAAATGTATTGCAGATGTGGCCTTCCTTAAGTTACCCCCCCCCCAGTGTTCACAGTCGCAATAAGAATTAGCTTCTAAAAAAGCATTATTATTATTATTATTATTATTATTATTATTATTATTATTATTATTATTACGATCCTGAGAACACTATCATAAAAGCTTTGTGAAAACAGCGGGTGATGCTGCTGAAGGGCTTAGCGTTTCAGCTACCTACATTTCGTGTTATCTCAAGGTGACTCAAGTACACGGTCTCTCATCTTCCCAAAAGCAGAGGAAAGCTTTGGGGCATGTTGAGAACAGGGGGCTCTTAAGGGCAGGGTGTATAAATCAAATCAGGCAAGCGGACACCAAATACGGATTTATGCTGTAATTCTGTACTCTCTTAATTGGGGTGGGGAGTGGGGGGCTGTCCCACTGAACTCAATGGGGCTTGCTTCTGAGTAGACATAGCCACTGTAAGTACCCTCCTTGAAGCAGTCTGTGTAAAAGCCGTGAACGCAAAAAAGAAAATAAAAGAAAAAGAAGAAGCCTTGCAGTCATATGGTTATGGTTGTGCAGGTTGTCGGAATTTTGATGCATCTCATTACATTTCAAATGCAAATATCATACATAGATGATTCTATTTATATCCTGTCGGAATCTATTGCCGTACTAGATTTGAAATTTCGTTTTACTCAACAGTCCAAAGTTCTTATGTCATTCAGCGATGAGTGTGGCGTTCCTAGGGGTCTGTCTGGGGGAAACTCCACGGCACGGCTGCAGTAATCCACAAGGACCTACCATTTGCCCTTGGCGATGTGGGTAGGTAGGCCTTCAGAAGCGAAGGAGCAGCTGCCACTCCTCATCTCCCACCCCAGTTAGGATCGATATGCCTACGTCCTTCAAAGCTGCTTTGCTTTCCTTTTCAGGGCTGAGCCTGTTCTTTCACGGATCCAGGAAAACAGGAAAAGAGTCATTCTTCCTTCTATTGACAATATCAAGCAGGACACCTTTGAGGTTCAGCGCTATGAAAATTCAGCCCATGGATACAGTTGGGAACTGTGGTGCATGTACATTAGCCCACCGAAGGACTGGTGGGATGCTGGAGACCCTTCACTACCAATCAGGTTGGTTGCAGAACAGCATGATGTGAAATAGCAGGCATTTCAACGAGAATCTGTGAATTCAGATTTACCCACATTAAGATTCTGGTTATAAGTTACTCATCACATTGGTGTGTCGGCCAGTCTTTATGACTGGAGAATTCAGAAAAAATCTCCCAGAAACAAGTGGGGAAATTGGGAAGGGACAATGGAGCTCCTACTGACCTCTGTCCATTGCAGATCTTAACTCTTCTGGAAAAGCTGAGTCAGTAGAGCATGCAATTCCTAATCTCAGGGTCATGGGTTCGAGCCTTACATTGGGGAAAGGATTCCTGCATTGCAAGGGTTTGGGCTAGATGACCCTCAATGTTCCTTCCAACTTTATAATTCTACGATTCTGTGGCTGTTCTCCATAAGAGATGGGAAAGGTGAGGAGCAGGCATTAGGATATGTCAAGGAGAGATACGATGAGAATAAATCATAACACTTTAAAGATGGCAAGTGGCTGAACAATCCTTTCCAGCTTCCCATGCAATCTCTAGTAGAACAATCAGATTTTTCAACAGCTTAATTGTGGATACTTTCCACAGGAAGTGTGAAAGATGTAGCCAATATCTTATTCTAGATTACTTTGAATGGAATGGAAACATTAGTACTTTTGAGGCCTTGCATAGTCTGCTGTTCTTGGAGCCATCTTGCTTCTTGTGTTCTGAAAGTCTTAAAACTCCAAACATGAGTTGGGTGTAGCAGTTAATAGTAAAAGGATTGGGATGTACTGTGTGATATTTGGAGACTAGCAAGAGTTTTGAAAAAGCAGATCCAGCCCAGATGCCGCAGGCTTGGAGAGCTGTCAGCCAACTGAACCAAAATCATGTTGGCTGTATGCCATAGGAAAGGATTACGAGTGAGAGCAATCCTTCATTTATATAGAAGTTGCATACTGGCACGTGTCTGATGATTTTGTCACATGAATAAGTACTTAGGTGCATAACGGGCTGTATTGCAGGAGTTCCCAAATTGTGGTCTGTGGCTCGCCAGTGTTCTCTTAGGTTAAGTTAGCTGTCTTGTGTCATGTCTGCTTTAAATAGTCATTTTGATTTTTAATTGTATTTTTATTGCTTCCTTCAGTTCTTCCATTGCATTTTGCTGTGTTGCAATTTGAGTTCTATATAACACAGATTGCAACGCCATAAAACACAATTTTAAAAATTGGCAATTAAAAATACGCTTAAAATCATACATCGTCGAGCACAGCACATTTCAGTTGCTACAACAGGCAGAAAAATCTTTTAAGCGGTTCACCAAGATCATTGGCAACTTTCAAGTGACTCATGGGGAAGAAAAGTGTAAGAACCACAATGCCCACCTACTTCATTTGTCTGTTGTGTTCACCTTCTTTTCAGCCCTGGTTTCCAAAGTGGAATGCCATTGCAAGATTTTGGCAAAACAAATACAATTAAAACAAAGAAGCGCATGTTGGTTAAAGATATGGAGATAGAATAAGAGTCTTCCTCCCTCATCCTCTGATTTTGCCTCTGCTGCATATTTTGGGAGCCTCATTCCCCTTTCCTTCCTGGGAGGGAGTGAGACTCTGCTGGGAAAAAATCAGAGGGGATGGATCCTTCACAGGCAGATTGCCATTCCTCCCTGTGATCCAACCCCTCCGTACAGTATCTGCCTGCCTGTCCCCATTCAAATAAATGGAGAAGAGGTGTGCCATTAGACTGCATGGCAGTGGGCAGAAAGAGACTCCCACTCCTGAGTCTGTGCTCAATCTGAGGAGAACACTGGAAAACTTTCCCATTTCTATTAGCACGGCCTGTCCAACCATGTTGGAAACAAAAAAAGTGAAATTAGAGCATCACATGTGTACAGGAAGACAGATGAACCCCAAAGTTTGGAATTGGGCAAAGTAAGATCATCAGAATAGAGTTAATGTTTTTGTAGGCTGAGTCATCATGGCGGTTGGTGGAAGTACAACCCCCCTGAGAAGGTCTGGTAGATTTGAAAAACATTTTTCTCGCACACTGTCTGTGCAGTGATTTTCCTTTGATTGAAGAAGCATACAGGATCTCTCTCATGGGGCAAATTGTCTGGAATCAAATAAAATGCTTCATTCAGAAATGAACTTCAGGTGGTGGTTCTAGAAAAGTGCTTGCTTGATCTATTACAAAAGAGGAAAGTAAAATACTTTCCTTGCAAGTGGTGTCATCAAGAACTTTGTGTTAAAGATCAGAGGGAAGGCCAGTTGAGGTTCATCCATTAAGGTGAATGGGGCACCAAAGCTCAGTCTGTCCTCAGCCACCTTCCTGTCCTCTTACAACAGATCCAGAGGTGTCACAGAAATGCGTAATTTAGAGGGAAATGTGCATCACAATGAAAAAATGAGTAAAATAACATACAAAAACTCATCATATTAGAAGAAATGTGTACATAGGGGGGAGTGTTTTTACTGAGACAAATTTGCACTAAAATGCTGAATAATGTTCTTGAAGCATTTGTCTTTATATAAAAAATAAATAAATTGCTGTAGAAGCTTGAGGAACTGAATTGAAGAATGGAGAAATGAGAAACTATGAGAACCAAAATGGACAGGTCCTTCCATTCCTGTTCCTAGCTGTATCCCAGCTTTGAACTGTCTGGAAAAGAAGGTTCATATTTCATGTGTGTATGTGTGTGAGAGAGAGCCAGATTCCAATCAATATTACACATCCCCTGGAAGACGTCGAGACGCAGAAAGCAGATGGTTGGCTCAAGTGGATAGCAGACTCCAAAAGATTGTTCCATTCATTCAATTTGCTATTTCTGAACCAACTTTTTTTTTTAATTTAAAAAAAAGAAACCTACACGTGAGTGGGGGGGGGGAAAGATGGCCTGAGAAAACTGTGTACAATTTTAGAATTATGATGGAAGGAGCTGGAGGTACAACAGTCCTCACCTTAAAGGGCGTACCCAATTCAACTTCCATTCATCATAACAGTGTGCTTGGCAGAACTCTCCACCTCTGTTCCTGATGAGATTTTTTGGCATGAGTTGGGACTGTGTGACAGAGATGTATGAAACAAAGCAGGGTTGTTTTCTTTTTCCATTTTAGCAGATGAGCTATATTGAAATGTGCTTCTGCGTATCTGTTTCCTCCCCCTCCCACACCACTGTGCAGATTAGTAGATTAGTGATGGGACGTTTCTAGTGCTGCAGATGTTGCAAACTTGAGTTCATTTTATCTGGGTGTGTGTGATGGGGGTGAAGACAGGAACAGCAAAATCCTAGGCATGTTTACCATTTTCATAAGAGCACAAGAAGAATTATGGTGCACCAGGACTCATCTAGTTCAGAACTTGAGCCCAACTGCACTCTTCCCACCTGAGATTCCTTCAAACTGCTATAACACATCCAATAGTGGAGTGTGAACTTAGGTATCCTGTATAGTAGCTGCTGATAGCATTATGTTCCATGAATTTGTGTAACCGATTACATTGTTAATACTATGTTTTGTTCAATGGGACTTGCTCCCAGGTATGTGGGTTAAGGCTAGCAGCCCAGAATGAGTTCCCCAAAGCTGTCTTGTCGCTGGGTCATCACAAGTATAATGTAAATTTCGGCAGGGAACCACAGGGAAGTCCTTTACCATGTGAATTAGGTACAGACCATTTCTGAATAGGTGAGCACTCCATGACATCATAGCACCTCAACCAATGGCCATTAAGGCTTATTTCAACAAGGTTTCAGGGAGACCTGACCTTTTGGGCTCCTGTGAACCCATGGTGATTCATTGTATCATATTGGTCTTGTTAATCCTTTCTAAAACAAACAGGGATGGCTTGCAAATTTATTCCTGGGGGTTTATTCCTCATTTAGAATAAACCTACCCCCAAATGAACTCTTAGCACCATGCAGCATGTCAGAGAGAATAAGATGTTAAGCAGTATGTGAGTATTTCCTTTGCTTCCCAGCAGGTGGGCTTTCACAGATACACAAGCATGGGAAAAGTTGTATTTTGAGCTAAAGGGTGATAATTTATTAAAGCTGATCTTGAGAAGACAAAGTACCATTTTTTTAAAAAAAAAACTTTTTAAAAATGCATTGCAGTCTCTTCCGCTTGAAAAAAGCTACATGCATAATGCCGCCAATGGGGTTTTAATGGGCAAGGATCTGTTTGGATTTTTGTTGCCTTAAGTTGACTTGACAAGAACATGGCACTAGATGCCAGAACAAAAAGGGCCCACGGTGAGGCAGATCCTAATAGTACTTTTGTTGTTGTTTAGTAGTTGTGTTTCTTCCAGACACAGATGTGTTTTGTGGGAGTAATTCGCCAGAAACTGTTATGCTTTTGCAACAACCCAGCCAACCAGTCACCCACCCCCTCAGTATGCCCACAGATAAAAATAGGTACAGGCTCATAACTCCCTAATTCTCCTTCCAAAAGTCACTGGCCACTCCCCACACCCCACATGATTCTTTTTGTAATATATAAATAGAATTAATTTTTTTTTTAAAAAAAAAGAATATTGGTTTCCAAAGGATCAAGCAGCCCATCACAGATAAATTTTGTATAGTTGCAAATTAATATAACTGACACTTCTTCATTTCATAACTGTACCATTAAAATTGCATTATCCTTTTGTCCAATTCTATAGCACACCTTCCAGGCCACAGTAGGTGCATCAGGTCCACCGTTCTGTTCCCAAAGTGGCCAGACATGCTTCCCTCCTGCATTTTCCAGCAACTGGTATTCAGAAACAGTACAGGCTGCAATGTTTTAGGCGCATTTGATATGTATGCGACTGTGCTGAAGCCAGAAGTGACCTGAAAAGTCACCAAAAGGGGCAGTGGGGTGGGGGGGCGGAATGGGATGTTTGCAGGCTTTTCCAATGGTGTTTCAATTATACGTGATTGTGCTTAAACATGCAGTGTCTTGGAATGTAACCTGGGGAGGTTAACCTGTGCTGCCTCTGACTCTGAAGGCAGAACAGAGCAATAGCAGTTAGTAGCCTTCAATAGCGTTATTCTCCATGAATTTGTCCAATCCTCTCTTTTACAGATGCCCAGGTTGGTGGCCACCACCGCTTGCCGTGGGAGTGAGTTCCACAGTTTACTTACCTATCTTCTTGCAGTCTGATATCGGTCCTCATAGCTGTAGTTTACTTTAAAGGATAGATCCCAGAAAATACAGATCATAGCCCTAGTAAATTGAGACAGCGGGAGCACCTGTGCGCTCATTCACACAGCACATACTTAAACAATGAAATTTGCTCCCACAAAATGTTATGGAGGCCAACAGTTTGAGTGGCTCTAAAAGAGGATTAGAGATCATGCATGCCCACCTTTTGCACCATGCTTTTTAGGACGAGGTCCACCCTTTAAAGTACCACATCCAAGCTCTTTTGTTTTGCCTTGATGCTCTCCCCCAGGAAAACCTGTTCTTTAGCGCTGAATTGGAACAAAAAGCAATTGGGGTTTTTCTGTGGATTGCCGTTTGCTCTGATTCAGCAGTAAAGAGTGGTTTTTCACGGGGGGGGGGGTGCTGGGACATGGAGCTTTGCGTGCCAAGGCCCTGCAACCCGCAGTTCCCTGATGGATAATAAACACACGGGCACAAGTATTTTGGTTTATGGGTTCAAATAGGCCACAGCTTTATTGGCTAGAGATGTGAGCGGTTTGACTTAGGCATTGGGGTGAAGCCAGGCTATATTACACTACTGCCCATCTTCAGGGAGTCCATCTAAGTGTAAACCACAAATAGGAGGAGCCCTAAGACTTGCATCAATTAGGGGCACCCCGAGGGGTCTCCATTGGGGTAGTGGCATGGCCCTAGCCCACGTCCGGGAATCAGACAGAATCCACACCCCCAGATCACTTTAACAAGATACCCTTAATGAAGAGGGGCAGGTGGAGGCTACAACCTCCCCTCCATCCAAACAAAGGCTTTCCCAATGCCTAAAGCACAATCAACGCTTCGAAACGTGGAATGAAAGAAAGTCTGGATGTGCCCTTAAGACAAAATCACGTTGACTTAAGGCTATCAAGGGCTACTAACCCTAAACATCATCATCATCATCATCAACAACAACATTTTATTTATACCCCACCAATCTGGCTGGGTTTTCCCAGCCACTCTGGACGGCTTCCAACAAAAGATTAAAAATATGTACATTAAAACATCAGACCTTAAAAACTTCCCTAAGATGTCTTCTAAATGTCAGATAGTTGCTTATTTCTTTGACATCTGATGGGAGGGCATTCCGCAGGGTGGGCGCCACCACTGAGAAGGCCCTCTGCCTGGTTCCCTGTAACTTCGCTTCTCACAGCGAGGGAACTGCCAGAAGGCCCTCGGCTCTGGGTTATGTTGTTCTGCCTTCAGTATGCAGATACGCTTCTGAAAGCCAGTCACAGGAGGGCAGAGTGCTGGTGTGGCCAGGTCATTCTTAGCGCCTTACAGCAGGGCACTATGTCGAGACATGGAGAGAGAAAAAACTCTGCAGGTGGCTGTATTCTTTGTTTTGACTGCAGGACTGTTCTTCAGCTAGTGACACGCCTGTACTTTTGGATAGCATTCTTTCCGTCGCCTGTGCTTGTGCCCCGAAGGTTTGTGCTGTTTGCCAAGCTTTCTCAAAAGGGTACAGCTGGCCCCGCAGAGCACGTAGTACACCTAAATGCCATGCACTGGGTTTCCAATGCACATTTCATTGCTCTGAGCTTGCTGAAGGTATGCAAGTCGGAGGTGGGGTGGGGTAATGAGCAAATAGCTGCCAAATTGTGGCAGACAATTGCTGAATAGCCTCAGGAAAGCTTCTCATTGCACAATAGATAGTGTTTGATGTGGGAGCACGGAAGAATTTACAAACTGGAAGACAATGATCTGTGGAATAGGAAAACGGGTTTTTTCCTATCTCGTGCAGAAGGCCATTAGAGGTCAGAGACAAATTGGAACAGTTGCAGCAGCTGTGTAATGCAAGTGTAATGAGCATTGCTGTATCTGATAGTATCTGATATTCTGTTGTTTAGGATGTGTTTCGGTTCTCACTTACTTTGGGAGTGAGCCCTCTTGAATTCAAAGAGCTTTACTTCCAAATTACTTGTACAAAACAGTAGGGTGGCCATCACAGTAGGGGGGGGGCTGCAGTCAAGAGAGGAGATATTGTTGCCTAAAATTTGGAGATGTTAATTTCTATGTGTTGATTCAAAGTCAGGAATAATCACACTTTAACTGCAGCCACACACACACTGTACTTGTTCAGCACTATTATACTGCTTGGATAGTCACAGCTTCCACCAAAGAATCATGGGAATTCTATGGTGCTTAGAGTTATTAGGCGACCCCTGTTCCCCCTCTCAAAGCTACAATTCCCAGAGTGGTTTCCTTTTTTCAGGGAACTCTGGGAATTGGAGCTTTGTGAGGGGAACTGGAGTGAGTGTGGTGGAGTCTCCTTCTTTGGAGGTCTTTAAACAGAGGCTTGACAACCATATGTCAGGAGTGCTCTGATGGTGTTTCCTGCTTGGCAGTGGGTTGGACTCGATGGCTCTTGTGGTCTCTTCCAACTCTATGATTCTATGATTCTATGAATAGAGCTGTGGGTGTTGAATACAGGATCAAATGGAAAATGATGCCTTCCTACATCCATAGGTCTGACTTGATGGGAGACAGCCTCTTCTGCCTCCATGGTCCCTGAATACAGTAAACTTGTGATTCTTGTGCACACTGAGTTCTGGGGCAGAAAATGAGCTAGCATTTTCACCCAATGTGATACTAGCATAGCAAGTAGGTCTTGCAATAATCTCTCTGTTTCCACAATTTGGTTAAAAGTTTCTGCTACCTAACACGGCATGCATAATTCTGTACTTGGACAAATAAGTTGTGGCGTTTTGCTGTGCAAAATAAGCAGAGGCGCAATATGCTTCCATTTCTCCACAAAATCTTCTGAGATGTACTGTGAAATAATATGATGGCGATACACGGTGTGTAACAATCCCCGTTCTCTGTTTAGATTCCATTTCCCTTTGTCCTTTATATTGCCTTCTTTTTGCGTTGAGATGCAAACAGCCTTGCAGAGCTTCAAATAAATAATTTTAAAAGTTTGAAAAGGAAAAAGTGGCTCTCCAGGGTTTGAAAAGGGTTTATTTTATCCAGCTTTACCTGGAGATATCAGGGATTAAACCTGGGAGCTTCTGCATGCAAAGCAGATGCTTTATTATTGAGCTGTAGACTTCTCCCAAAAGCCATACCTCTCAACCTTCCTGATTTCAGCAGGACATCCTGCAATCACAGAATCCATCCTGGTTTTTTTGGTCCAGCACTCTGGCATGAGACAGCTGGCTTATGCCAGATCTCTGGACCAAATGATGCTCGTTGTTTTGTTTCACACTCTTGTATATATCGGCTGGTTCGTGTGAGAGCTCAAGACCCAAAAAATGAACATTCCGATTTTGAACAGTGGGGTGTTGGAGGGTATGCAAAAGATATGCAACCAAGTAAACAGGGAAACTTGATGGCTATCCAAAGATGGGGAATGAGCAGTGCCGGATTTGCGTATAAGCTAAACAAGCTTAAGCTTAGGGCCCCACTCTCTTGGGGCCCCCAAAAAAATTAAAGGAAAAAAACAACCCTGGGTGTTCATTTCCAAAATATAAGATAAAAAACAAATAAAATAAAACTTACATAAAGCAACAGGGTTTTGTGTTGTGTAGGCTCCTATGATGTAAGTAATGGGCCCTGCCTGCTAGCCTGCTCCCTAAAATAACACTGTTTTGCTCATTTCTATATACAGGGTCCCTACATTCTGCATGGACTGGTTGCATGGCAACATGGGCAAATGGCTTTAGACACCTGTTAGGTCCATAAATTACCATATACAGTGGTACCTCAGGTTAAGTACTTAATTTGTTCCGGAGGTCCGTTCTTAACCTGAAACTGTTCTTAACCTGAGGTTAGCTAATGGGGCCTCCTGCTGCTGCCGTGCCGCCGGAGCACGATTTCTGTTCTCATCCTGAAACAAAGTTCTTAACCCGAGGTACTATTTCTGGGTTAGCAGAGTCTGTAACCTGAAGCGTGTGTAACCTGAAGCATGTGTAACCCAAGGTACCACTGTAGCATATATTGAACACAAAAAACAGTGACAGTTTGTTGTTGACAAAGGACAGCTGGACATATAAAGGGCCCCATTACCTTCAGGAGCTTAGGGCCTCATCAAACCTCAATCCAGCCCTGGGAATGAGAACCCGCTAGAGTCTAGCATGAGACTCTGAAGGGTTCACCAGAACCCTCTGATAAAAGGCAGGTGCAGAGTTTCTGTGGGCACATGGGACCCATGGAGGGGGGGGGAAACCCCACACTCGCAGTGGAGTGAGAAGCGGAACAGGTTGCAAGAAGCAGTTTTGTGGGAGGGTTTTGTTTTTGTGTAGGACTACATTCGAAATCCCATCCTAAACCATTAAAAATCTGCAGAACTCTCCTCTGGAAACCCTGAACTGTCTCCCCAGATTCAGCCCTGGCAGCATGGTACCAACTTGCCCATCATATATAAATCTCTTGTGTTTAGGCTTCTTGCTGCAGCCAGATTGTCTGTGGCTTCCCACTGGAAGTCCAAATCAACCTTTTCCCAAGAGGTGTGGCTGGTGAAAGTATGGGACGTTGCACTGTCAGAACATCTGACATATTAATATTAACATTACTAGTATATTATATTATGTTATATTATATTTTATTAAATTTATATACCGCCCTTCATCTGTACAAATGGAGAGTCCTTAAGGTTTCATTAAAAAAAGATCATTTTTACTCAGCATGGTGTAAGTTTTTCTCCTATGCTAACTCAATTGAACAGCCCACTAAACCTCTTGTTCCACAGATAAATATGTGGAGAGGTTTTACTGAGAACTGAATTTACTCTCCCTCCACTTTCTCGTCTTTTCTTTTCATATGTGATAGTTGAATTCAGTATTACATTCTTAGTTGTTTCCTAGGTTTTCCTCTCCATTGTACCTCTCTTTTTTATTTTTTCTATTTCTATATGCATTTTTATCTGTTACACTGATCACTTCTACTTTATTTCTATGTGTTCATGTTAATAATATTTATTTTAAAAAATCTCCTGGCTAGCCTTACACTTCTAAGCATCTATTCACACTGTTGAATATATACATATAACAAATGTATGAAAAGAAAGAAAATGACAACCAATATCTCTCAGGATGAATCCTGGTCCTTATAATGAACATGTATGGAATGTGATTGCATAATACAGTTAAAGTATTGGGGTCACTTAAACACCAGTTAAAGTCAACCAGAAATAAACGCCAAAGGTATAAGATTGTGGGTATCTAAATGAGCCCATAAACATGTTTTTTTTTAAATAAAATAAAATAAAAATCATGGCATTACAGCAGTAATTGCAGGAAAAGAAATACACACGTACACAACACACCCACAGTAACATCACTGCATATTAAAACTTGGTTTTCTAGCATCAACTCCTGAGTTACATTACAAATAAATGTTACATCTCTTGGGCTGATGTATGATGTACTCTTTGTGGAATGGTGATGGCTGGAATGGAGTAATGAATGCAGAGAAGCACAGCCTGTTCCCCATGTATAATGGATGAGGCACAGTTTTTGCGACCATACTAGGAAAATCTTTTTTGTCGCTTCGAAATTAGATCCCCTGGGTTTTGACTAGGGAGCTGTGGAGATTGGTTATGGCCTGTATCAAGCTTAGGGAGGCCTTGGCTTCTTACCATGCAGGAAATAGATGCTGGGAATTCCATATATTACTTCTGTCATACCTGAGACCATACTCTCCAACATTTCTCCAATGAAAATAGGGAAGTCCTAAGGAAAAGTGGGACATTCTGGGATGAAATCAGAAACTGGAATGGCTTCTGTAAATCTGGGGCTGTCACTAGAAAATAGGGGCATGGGGGGTGGGGTCTGCCTGAGGCATCTCTCTCTGAAACAGACTTACTCTTGTGGTAGTCATGGACACCAGAGCTCAGTCTGAACATACTTTTAGGGCCTGGAATTTGCTAAGTTGTGATAGAAGAGAGAAGACTGTTGTGAATAGTGAATACATTTTGGGTGTTATTGAACTGGGTTCTACTAGCAGTAAAGGCAAAGGAGCCCTGGATGGTTAAGTCCAATTGAATTCAACCATGGGGTGCAGTGTTTATCTCTGCTTTCAGGCCGAGGGAGCCAGCGTTTGTCCACACACAGCTTTCCGGGTCATGTGGCTAGCATTACTAAACCACTTCCAATGCATGGAACACCATGACAAGTGCCAGAGCTCATGGAAACACCACTTACCTTCCTGCCGCAGCAGTACCTATTTATCTACTCGCGCTGGTTTGCTTTTGAACTGCTAGGTTGGCAGGAGCTGGGACAGATCAACAGGAGCTCAGCCCGTCGTATGGATTCAAACTGCTGATGATTGGCAAGCCCAAGAGGCTCAGTGGTTTAGACCACAGCGCCACCCACGTCCCTTTCTGCCGGCAGTAGGCACACTGAAAATAACATGTCCATTAATGTCAATGGGTCTTCTCTGAGCAAGGCTTAGGTGAAAACCACCCACACTTACTACAGGCTCAGTTCAAAGTGGCAGCCATGTTTGATCTCCTCACATATCTGCCCACTAGGAAGAAACATAGAAAGCTGCCTTATACTGTACCAGGGAAAGTAAGCACGCAGTGGGTTTGCTGTTGGTAAAGAGAGGTGTTTGTATTGCTTTTAATTCACAATAGGGGGTTGCCATATTAGTTTGACTTGAAAGCGGTGAGGCAAAGAAGCAGGAGGAGTGTAGCCTGAGGAAAGGGAGTGAGGAAGACTCAGGAAGACTTGGTCCCATGGACACCTGGAAAATTGGAGACAACCCTAATTGGAACACCTGCTGTAGGGCCTTAATCCTGCTAGATAATTATTTTATTTTATTTTATTTTATTATTATATTTTATTTTACCAAAAACACAACTGAATTTGAGTGTTTGGCAGTCAACAGAAATAGCAAACTTGGATGTAAGTTGCAGTAAGTATCCTGTGGGAGACCGCAAACATGTTAAGGGTTGCCACATTTCTAGTTTTGTGGAGGCCTTGGCTTTAAAACCATATGGAAGATAATTGTGTGGCTTGGCTGAACTGGATTGCATTGACTCAAAATATATTTCATGTTGCTAGGTTGTCAGTTTTGGTTTCTTTCAGTTTCTTGTTTTTCCAAGCTTAAGTTCAGTTGTCATCTGTTTGCGATTTTTAAAAAAGTCCTCATGAATGCCAATTTCTCCGAATATACACTTTTGTATGCAGTTTTGCCTAGCGTATATGGCTTTTTAGAAAAGCAGTTTTCCCTAAAATAATGCAAGTTTGTATGTTAATTTCACTATCATGTGCATTTTTATGGACAGTTTACCTCAGTAGATGCTTCTTTCTACATTTTGTGTTGCTGAAGAAGTGCATTGCGAAATTCTGAGAATTGCAAATTTTGAAGAAGGGTGATGATGATTTGCTTTCACGAGTCAATTTTTTCACAAGCATTGGATGGCTGTGTTTCAGTTCTTATTGTTTCTAAAAGTGCAGATTGTGTAGGCACGCCTTTAAATGCAAACTGAATAGAATTCCTCCTCCTTCCTTAGTAGTCCAGCAGGGATAATAATCTAGAATGATGGGAATTGCAGTTCAACAACATCTGAAGTGTGGGCTTCAGCCCCACCTCAGTTGTCGCCCCTCAGACAACTGCTTTTGCAACAACAACAACAACAACAACAACAACATATTTATACCCTGCCCATCTGGCTGGGTTTCCCCAGCCACTCTGGGTGGCTTCCAACAAAACATTAAAATACAATAATTCATCAGATATTAAAAGCTTCCCTAAACAGGGCTGCCTACAGATGTCTTCTAAAAATTGGATAGTTGTTAATTTCTTTGACATCCGATGGGAGGGTGTTCCACAGGGCGGGTGCCACTACCGAGAAGGCCCTCTGCCTGGTTCCCTGTAACTTCGCTTCTCGCAGTGAGGGAACCTCCAGAAGGCCCTTGGAGCTGGACCTCAGTGTCCGGGCTGAATGATGGGCGTGGAGACGCTCCTTCAGGTATACAGGACCGAGGCCTGAGCATGTGAGCCACCCCATGGAAATAGGCCCTCAATGTTTTGCTCCGTTCCCCTTTGTGAAATAAGACCCCGGCAGCGTACCTTGGAGGGTTGTTGAGGGAGCGAAATTGTTTCTCATGCCTGGTATTCGGAGATGTGGTCGCTGATGTGTTGTGGTTGCTAAAAAGAATGATGACCCAACAGTCATCTCTTGCTCTTTGAATACCTCAGCAAAATTGACTTGTGGTCCCCACTTTCCATCTCTCTTTCCTTAGCCTGTGCAATCCATTTCACCACTTATATTCCGCAGTAATCTTTTTGAAATCTGTTTGCATGAAAGAAACATGTTACCTTGTAGCTGAGCTAAAGGGAGAGAGCGATTTGGAGTTATGTGGGTGTGTATGTGAAGAGGGGGGAAATGAGAGGAATAAGGTCCCAAATTTTAAATGTCCTGGGTACACACACACACATGCACACACACACACACCAACACCTCCCACCCCAAATCCTTCATCTGGTTTGTAATTCAACACAGAATTGTGAGATTCCGAAGATAAAAGGGCAACCTTCAAAAGATGGAGCAACTTCCCCTTTAACAGCCTTTCAAAGCGCCACACTGTGTGCACACACGCTGCTCCCACTTGCAGCTTTTTTTGGTGTCTGAGTCGTCGCAGGGCCTGCAGTCTGCTGGAACGTTGCCAGGGCTGACTGCAAAATCCACCCTTCAAACAGATTGGATGCTGCCTTGAGTCTGAGGTGCAGAAAAGTTAAATGACTAAATTCTGACCGACATCACGGTGGAAAACAAAAATATCTGTGACCAGAAATGCAAATGGCAGCATACTCCTGACGCTTTCGCAGAGATTTTCCGTTTCCTTCCCCCCCCCCTTTCCCTGAAAAGAAATTAAAGATCTATCCACTAATGCCTTTGTTCTCCTCAGGCTTTGTCATTCTGAATTAAGAATAGAGATAGAAAAACAATCATTGGGAATCAACAGAGGGTTCCATTGTCCCCACTTCAGAACAGCATTAAGCTCTGAGATGGCAGTGTGTGTTTCGGGGCAGCGATCTTGCACAACACCCCAAAATGAGTGTTTTGAGGTGCTGTGCCCCCCAAAAAATCACTTTTGGGGGCGGATCTCACATGGGTCATGTGACTCACACAGGAGTGCAGCACCAAAAGACAATGCCCTGCTGTTGGGGCACTTTGTATTGGAAGGTATGAAACTGCCGCTGGTGGAGAGTTAGGTGGTCAAGTTGCTAACTTGGGGCAAGATGATCTAAGCATATGAAACCAGTCATGTCACAATTGCATTGACTTCCAATAAATTTCCAGGTTCAATTCAAAGTGCCAGTTTTGGCCTATGAAGCCTAATACAGCTCAGGACCCCAATACCTCAAGGAGGCCATCTCTGTCCACATGAACCTACTCAGGCCCTGCACTTCTTGTCCATGGCCTTCTCACTGTGCTGCCTCCAAGAGGATGGCAACATGAGAAGAGGTCTTTTCAAAGGTGTCTCTTTGTAAACCAAATAGAGACTATGGATGTTAAGCCGTATGTAAATTCTTTGAATAAATAATACTTGGTTTCAGAGTGGGTCACTTTTGTAAAAAAAAGAAGAAGTGTCAAATAGATGTAAATAAGTAAAACACGTTTCCGAGCACAATTCAAAGTGTTGGTGCTGACCTTTAAAGCCCTAAACGGCCTCGGTCCAGTATACCTGAAGGAGCGTCTCCACCCCCATCGTTCTGCCTGGACACTGAGATCCAGCGCCAAGGGCCTTCTGGCGGTTCCCTCATTGCGAGAAGCAAAGCTACAGGGAACCAGGCAGAGGGCCTTCTCGGTAGTGGCGCCCGCCCTGTGGAACGCCCTTCCAGCAGACGTCAAAGCGATAAACAACTACCTGACATTCAGAAGACATTTTAAGGCAGCCCTGTTCAGGGAAGTTTTTAACGTGTGATATTTTACTGTATTTTTGGTTTCCATGGAAGCCGCCCAGAGTGGCTGGGGAGGCCCAGCCAGATGGGCAGGGTATAAATAATAAATTATTATTATTATAAACAATAATAATCTCCCCCAAGCCATGCCCAGTTCTCCCACACCGGAAGTTGTACCTGGCCTCAGGTGTGGGTACAGGTGGAAACATGGACTGCATTACTTCAAGGAATGCCCCTGGACCTTGTGATCACCTGAGGCCCTTCTTTGTGTGGCTCCTCCATGAGAGATCCAGAGGGCAGCCAACATGAGAACAAGCCTTTTCTGTGGTGGCTCCCCATTTGTGGAATGGCCAGGGAGGCTCACCTGGTGCCTTCATCACATATTTTTAGGCACCAGGTGAAAACGTTTATCTAGGGCTAGGCCTTTTAATGCGTTTGTGAGAGGGGGCCTTGTTGGTTTGCTTTTGTTTTATTGTGTATTTAGTGTCCCATTTTATATTTTTGTGTTGTGAACCACCCTGTGATCCTCAGAGGAAGGGTGGTATACCAATTTAATAAATACAGTGGTACCTCGGGTTACATACGCTTCAGGTTACAGACGCTTCAGGTTACAGACTCTGCTAACCCAGAAATAGTGCCTCGGGTTAAGAACTTTGCTTCAGGATGAGAACAGAAATCGTGCTCCGGCGGCACGGCGGCAGTGGGAGGCACCATTAGCTAAAGTGGTGCTTCAGGTTAAGAACAATTTCAGGTTAAGAACAGACCTCCAGAACGAATTAAGTACTTAACCCGAGGTACCACTATGCTATGAAAGCCAGGATTGATGTTCCACCCCCACCCTGCTTAGGTGGTGAGCCGATTTGGGCTCGCCCGCGGAGGCTGATGGACCCTGATAGATTCCGCCAAGCCTTGCGGGACCTTTCTCCCACTGGCGACTCATTGACTGAGCTTGTTGAGGGCTGGAATACCCAGCTCCTGGCAGCCATCAATGAGATCGCACCTAAGCGCCCTCTGCGACCCCGCAGAAACCGGGCTCCCTGGTTTACTGAGGAGCTCCGGAAAATGAAGCGGGACCTCAGACGGCTAGAGCGAGTATGGCGGGGTGCCCGTGACGGAGCCTCAAGAACATCTTATAGGGTTTTTATGAAAACCTACGAGATGGCAGTGAAGGCCGCTAAGAAGTCCTACTTCTCGGCCTCCATTGCATCCGCTAGCTCTCGCCCGGCACAATTATTTAGTATAATTCGGTCTTTAACGTCCCTCGAAGGACAGCCAAATTTAAATAACAATTCGACACACAGCTGTGAGGCATTTGCGAGCTTTTTTGCGGAGAAGGTCCTGTCGCTCCGCCATGACCTCCCTGCCAATTTGGATACAATAAAGGAACTGGAGGCCCCTCGACTGTCCTTGGGTCCAGTACTGGACCACTTTGACCGGATATCCCCAGCCGATGTGGACAGACTCCTCCGAGCTGGAAAGCCCACCACTTGTCCCCTCGACCCGTGTCCGTCTTGGCTGATTAGAGCATGTCCGGACGAGGTGCGGGCCCCCCTGGGGGATATCATCAATTTGTCCCTTGGCACCGGGACATTCCCAGGGGAACTGAAGGAGGCAGTGGTGCGTCCGCTCTTAAAGAAAACATCATTAGATCCCTTAGATCTATCCAATTACCGCCCAGTTTCGAATCTTCCATTCCTGGGTAAGGTGATTGAGAGAGCGGTTGCTGAACAGCTTGGTAGGTTTCTGGATGAAACATCGGCTCTGGATCCATTCCAGTCCGGCTTCCGCGCTGGTCATGGGACCGAGACGGCTCTGGTCGCCCTAACAGATGATCTTCGTAGACAGCTGGATCGAGGCGGGTCGGGGCTGCTGATTCTTCTAGATCTGTCAGCAGCTTTCGACATGGTCGATCATGAACTTCTGGACCACCGCCTCGCCGACGTGGGGATCCAGGGCACAGTCCTTCAATGGCTGCGCTCGTTTCTCTCTGGTCGGGGACAGAGGGTGGCGCTTGGGGGGGAACTGTCATCCCGCCACTCCTTGGTGTGTGGAGTGCCTCAGGGTGCGATTCTCTCCCCGATGCTTTTTAACATCTTTATGCGCCCCCTCGCCCAGCTTGTCCGGAGTTTTGGGCTGGGCTGCCATCAGTATGCTGATGACACCCAACTCTATCTGTTGATGGATGGCCATCCTGACTCGGCCCCAGACACACTGATCAGATGTTTGGAAGCTGTGGCTGGATGGTTACGTGGGAGCCGGTTGAAGTTAAATCCTTCGAAGACAGAGGTCCTCTGGCTGGGACGGGACGATATGGGATTGAGGGGGCAACTCCCATCTCTTGCGGGGGTGCAATTAGTGCCAGCACCGTCCGTCAAGAGTTTGGGTGTAATCTTCGATACCTCCCTCTCTATGGAGGCGCAGATTACAGCTATAACAAAGGCGGCATTTTTTCATCTCCGCCAAGCTAAGCAGTTGGCCCCTTACCTCTCTCGCCCTGACCTAGCCACTGTGATCCATGCGACGGTCACCTCCAGACTGGATTATTGTAACTCGCTCTACGTGGGGCTGCCCTTGAGACTGACCCAGAAACTCCAGCGGGTGCAGAATGCCGCAGCGAGACTCCTTACGGGGTCCTCGCTGCGAGATCACATTCATCCGGTGCTATACCAGCTGCACTGGCTCCCGGTGGAGTACAGGATCAGGTTTAAGGTGCTGGTTTTAACCTTCAAAGCCCTATACGGCCTAGGACCCTCGTATCTACGGGACCGCCTCTCCTGGTATGCCCCACAGAGGAACTTACGGTCCTCAAATAAAAACATCTTGAAGGTCCCAGGCCTCAGAGAGGTTAGGCTGGCCTCAACTAGAGCCAGGGCTTTTTCGGCTGCGGCTCCAACCTGGTGGAACGCTCTGTCACAAGAGACAAGGGCCCTGCAGGACTTGACATCTTTCCGCAGGGCCTGCAAGACAGAGCTGTTCCACCAGGCCTTTGGTTGGGGCACAGCCTGACTCCCTCCTTTGGCAATCCTTACAATACTTTAGTTTATGGTTGCCATCAATTCTGATTTTAATTAATTCTTATGATGTTTTTATAATGTTGCACTATTTTAGTGTTGTTAGCCGCCCTGAGCCCGGCTTCGGCTGGGGAGGGCGGGATATAAATAAAATTTATTATTATTATTATTATTACCACTGTAATAATAATAATAATAATAATAATAATAACAACAACAACAACAACAACAATAATAATGCTGCCAAAGAACAGCAGGGAGCCCCTTGGCAATGTCAAGGGATGCTTGCTGTCAGTGCCAATCAGCTGATGGTTGGTGACAGCAGGCCTGCGGTGATGGGCTGTGCTACACAGCTCCCCACTGGGAACTTTGTAGCTCAGCTGATCCCAGCAGGCTTCGTCTGTGTGCCAAAGATCTAACGTTTTTCCAGCATCATTCTCCTGCTACATTGGCCCCTTTCCACTTGTCATATCCAAACTGTTCACAGCCAGCCGAGATTTATATCTGAAAGGGGACCTGCATATATTCTCCCTTCTAAACTATCTGTTCCTTGAATTTCTCAATGTTCAGTTACTTAAGGAGCGGGAACATATTCCGCCTGTCATCTGCTATATATTTTCCAGCCCTTGAATCATTTCTCCCCATGTATATTAAAATATTCAGTTATTGATCTCTGCTTGCCGTTCCAAAATCTCGTAACACACGCAACCTTTCTCAGGCTTCATTATCTGTAGGGAAATCAGCAATAAATCACTCTTGAGGGAATGTAGAGGGCTTACAAGGTGGCATAAATGTTTTTGGCACAGGCAGAGCTCATGTCAGCCCCTGGCATCCTTGGGCACCTGTCAAGACCTCCTGACTCTGGCAGGCCCCACTGCTGGAGCCTGTCCAGCCACTCTTATTTTTGTCATTATTTTTTACAGCCTGGCATTCAGAGTAATGTCAAGCAACTAGAACTAGACAACCCTTTAAATAATAATGCCACTGACTTGGATAATGTAGGAAATGTCGTGTGAGTAGACCCATCCACCTGGCTACTTCCTGGAGAACTTCCATTCCAGCTTAGTAGGCCAAGCAGTACCTAGTGTTATTCATCATCATCATCATCATCATCAAACCTTTCATTGGCATCACATACAAACATCCAAAACAAATCAATACAGAATTACCACTTCCCCAGTGGCACAAAACATTTGCTAAAAGAACGGAGGCAGAGCAGTCTATTGTCACATCTTTAGGCCTCCAGGGAGACGTCTGCAGTGTATTTTGACAACAAAAAACCAAATAGAGATATGTAGACACTAACTTGGTGAGCTCCTGATCATTCCCCAGTAATAGAAAATGTATGACCTCCAACTCTGGTTTCCATTTGAGGATACAGAGTTGATCTAGAAATTGCTGATGGAGATCAGCATATAATTTACAATTAAGAACCATATGTGTAAGGGTTTCCACCAGGTGGTCTTCACAGGGGCAAGTTCTTTCTCCTTCCACCCTGCCTGAGAACCTTCCCCAAAGGAGGTTTGATGGATTTGAACTAAACCTGGCCAGCGAAAATGCCCCTTTTTCTTGAGGGTTAAACAGAAATTCAAGGTAATTGTGGTTAGTTTCTTGTGTCCAAGGCCTAGCGCTACTGGAAGAGTCCCACCAAGGGCTGCTTTAAGTCAGTGGAACAACAGCAACAACAACTTGTATCCCACCCATCGGACTGGGTTGCCCCAGCCAATCTGGTTTCCACACACAAAAGAACACACAATACACCGGACACTATAAAACTTCCCAGTACAGGACTACCTTCAGATGTCTATGAAAGGTGGCCAAAAAGGTCTACTGGACACAAGCATTTTCTCTAAGTGGCCAAGGCAGTTTTGTCCCCCTGCATATATGTCTTTAGGGGGCCAGGCCCCCTCAATATTCAGAGGATGTTGCACTCGGGCCTCTCCAATCCTCTGGAGAAGCTGTGCCTCTGCTACTGGAGAATTGTCTCACCTGGTGAAGTGACAACCAACATTTTTAGATGACCCTTGGGACCCCTTACAATTCTACAATTCTGTGACAATCCCAACGCCCCACTCTTTCCTGGTCCACAGACACCCACATCCTCCCATATAAACTTCTGGAGACTGGTTTCTGGAGATATTTCTGTCAATCTCCTGTTCTCTGGCCAATCAGCTCTCTGCACCATTTAGCCAATTTCTAAACTGGAAGGGGTTCCATTTCTGGACTCCTCTTGGACTAATAAATACACCAACATCATTTTAAAGCAGGTCTGAAAAGAGCAGGCTTCTAAGACCCGTGCTTCATTATATATATATGTGTGTGTGTGTGTGTGTGTGTGTGTGTGTGTGTGTGTGTAAAGGCTTGTTAAACTCCTGCAGAATTAAGGATGGGAGATACACTTAATCTAACAGCTCTTTTATGGGATCTTCTCTGGTGTTTTTAATTTGCTTCTCCGATACCCAAGCTGTTAGTGAGAGTAGGAAAAAAAGTCCATTTGAAACAGATAATTAAGCCAGGTTATTGGTGCACAGCAAGGAGAATTTATGCACCCGGTCTGTGTTTGCACATTGGGAGACAGTATTAACCAAGGCTGTGCTCCAGAGCCTGCTTCAGCACTTCTGATTGGCCTTATTCAATTCAGATTTCGGGGAAGGGGCGCTTGCCACAGACCCAATATCCACAGCAATAGTTGGAACACCAAACCTTCAGTCTCCCCATTGACTTGCACTGGGGAACCAAATGGACCATAACTCTGTGGCTTGTTTCACACATGTGCACAGAACCTGCTGATATAGTAGCCCCCAAAGAAGGGATTAACCTTGCCAAATTTCAGACGTGTAGATGCAGGAGGTTCTGGGCTAGCTGCAATGAAAGCTTGTTTTCCCCAAAAAAAGTATGTTTGCAAAAGTAAACCATACTAGTCTACTACAGTCTTTCTCAACCTGTGGGTCCCCAGATGTTGTTGAACTACAACTCCCATCACCCCTAGCTAGCAAAGCCAGAGCTCAGGGATGATGGGAGTTGTAGTCCAACAACATCTGGGGACCCACAGGTTGAGAACAACTGGTCTACTATATAATAGCCTACTAGGTGGAAATGAAGAAATTACAGCAGCCCAGTCAATTGCACAAAGGTCCTAGGACAGATGGCATCCATACCTCTGAACTGGAAACTGCTTTGTGGATGAAATGAAATAAATTGAATGTGAGTGGGGGAGGATGGTCTCGCCAGCATCGCTTGCCTTCACCGTGCTGGTTCTGCACCCATGATTCCTCTGCCATGAAGATTGTTGGCATTGATAGTGGTGTTGTGATAGAGGGGGGTGTTGTGTTTGTGACCTGCTGGCAGGCTTCCTGGAAAACATGTGGCTGGTGACTAGCAATGCTGGGCTAGGGAGGTCTTTTGTCTGATCCTGTGGGGTCTCTTCTGGTTTTGACCACGAGTGCCTACAATGGGGGAGGATCTTCAGACCTCATTGTGCTCTTCCTGGATCACATGATGACTATACTAGATGGTCTGAGCAAGAGAGCAGTTTTGATTTATAATACTGGGGATTCCTCACCTCCACACACACACACACACCCAAAATACAGTGGTACCTCAGGTTACATACGCTTCAGGTTACAGACTCCGCTAATAATACCTCAGGTTAAGAACTTTGCTTCAGGATGAGAACAGAAATTGTGCTCCGGCAGTGCAGCGGCAGCCGGAGGCCCCATTAGCTAAAGTGGTGCTTCAGGTTAAGAACAGTTTCAGGTTAAGAATGGACCTCCAGAACGAATTAAGTACTTAACCCGAGGTACCACTGATGCTATGAAGAGGGCATGTGTTTCTGTGCATATTAACATTGAGAGAATGGGAGGCTAAATCTCATTCAGTAAAATTCTTTCATAGAATTGTAGGGTTGGAAGGGATCCCAAAGGTCATCAATCCAACACTCTGCAATGCAGGCATCTCCACATGACAGATGGCCATCCCACCCACCTTTGCTTAAAAACCTGCAATGAAGGAGAGTTCACCACCTGCCAAGGGAGTCCTCTCTGCTGTCAAACAGCTCTTCGTCTATCATAATGTTTTTCCTGACGTTTAGTCAGAATCACCTTTCTTTCAACTTGTACCCACTGATTCATGTCCTTCCTTCCGGAAGAGGAGAAAACAAGCTTTCTCTATCTTCCATGTGATAGTCCTTTAGATATTTGAAGATGGCTCTCATCGGGTGCACCAACTCATAGGGGCAGAGGTTTTTTTGGTTCCCTCAGTATCTGCTGGCAGGGGGCCAGGCCCCCCCCCAATGTGGATGGGGGGCAGGAGGAGACAGAGCACAGAGCCGAGCATGGTGCAATTCTGTGACCGGCTCCTCCTGAGCATGAAAGAGGGAGCTGCGCCGCAGTGGGCTCCACTATGCCTGGCCTCCTCCTGATGATGTCACGTGTGCAATGTGCATATGGCATCACACAAACATGTGATGTCACATGTGTGTGACACGCACGATGCATCCCAGCCCCCCTCAATCTCAGGTGCAAGACAGCACAAAAAGAAGTATGGGTGAGCCCTTATTTAGATACCGCCTATATATGTAAATGGTAATGGATTAACCAATAATAAAGAAGCCAGTTTGTTCGGCTTGCACTTGTTGTTGCTGCTGTTGTTGTTGTTAATTGCATTTATATCGCACATTTTTCTCTGAGGAGTTCAAGGTGGCATTCATGGTTTCCCCCCTCCTCATTTAATCCCCATAATAACCCTGTGAGGTAGCTTAGACTGAGAGGCAATGACTGGCTCACGGTCAACCAGAGAGCTTCAGGGCTGAGTGGAAATTTGAACCCTGGTATTCCAGGTCCTATGGGATGCAGGTGGCACTGTGGCTTAAACCACAGAGCCTAGGGCTTGCTAATCAGAAGATTGGTGGTTCGAATCCCCATGATGGGGTGAGCTCCTGTTGCTCGGTCCCTGCTCCTGCCAACCTAGCAGTTCGAAAGCACATAAAAGTGCAAGCAGATAAATAGGTACTGCTCTGGCGGGAAGGTAAACGGTGTTTCCGTGAGCTGCTCTGGTTTGCCAGGAGTGGCTTAGTCATGCTGGTCAGATGACCCAGAAGCTGTACGCTGGCTCCCTCAGCCAGTAAAGCAAGATGAGCACCGCAACCCCAGAGTCAGCCACGACTGGACCTAATGGTCAGGGGTCCCCTTTACCTTTATTCCAGGCCCTAGCTGCTGCTGCTGCTGCTGCTGCTGCTGCTGCTGCTTCTTCTTCTTCTTCTTCTTCTTCTTCTTCTTCTTCTTCTTCTTCTTATTATTATTATTATTATTATTATTATTATTATTATTATTATTATCATCATTATTATTATTATTCCAGGTCCTGGTTACACACTCTAACCACTATACCACACTTAACAACTCCCTTTTTAGCCATACATCTTCCTCCCAAACAGAAAGCCCAGCTTACATCTGCTTTCTGTTCCCCCACAGCCAAGCCCCTTCCAAAGTCTTTGTTAACTTGTTCTCTACTGGAAGCCAGTCTCTTTCCCCTTTGTCTTAATTCTTGCTCGTAATCACGAATAATGGAGCTGTTAAGAGTCTGGCACCTCTAATGTTATTATCACTTTGAAAATTAATTGTTTCAGCTTATGGTCGTTATCGTGCTACAACTTAAGTTGGTGAAATTGGATTCTTAAATAGCAAGCCACGAAGCACTGCAGTGTGTCTTAAAATCAAGCTTGAGTTGGCCATCCATCTCTGTGAGATTCCAGTCATTTCCACAGTCTTATTAGTGAAATCTGCAGCGTAAAATAAATCTTGCTGTCTCTTAGAACAAGGAAAAAATACAAACTAGGAGTGGGGCTGGAGGAGTCAGCTCAGCCTCTCCAATACAATTGTCCGTGTTGGTGTTTCAGTTTTCTTGGATGAAAATTAAGGAAAATGTATTTGATTATAACAATGCTGAATTAAATTCATACAATCACAGTATTATAGAGTTGAGAGGGACTCCAGGGGTCATCTAGTCCCAATGCCCTACAATCCCTCCCTCCAACTCTTTGATTCTATAGGTGTGTGAATCAACTGATCATGAATTGAAAACTACGATTTAGATTAAATGAACTTCTGTTTTCTAGGATTCCTCCACCAAAATAATGGGAAGTTTTGTGTTTCTTTCCTACTTTTTCCTCTAGGACTCCAGCTATGATAGGCTGTTCTTTTGTGGTGAACCGGAAGTTCTTTGGAGAAATTGGACTTCTTGATCCAGGAATGGATGTTTATGGTGGAGAGAACATAGAGCTTGGAATTAAGGTCAGTGAGAAGCTTTCAATTAGATAATGAAAGTTAGGAGCCAATAAGACTGGAATCCTTCTACTGCTTCCTCTCATGCCATCACTCTAGAAATATGATTTGTGATGTATTATGTGCCATTTTTAGGATCTTTATTGTAAAAAAAAGTCGTAGTAAATTTCACTCAGTGGTTCTCAGGAAGCTTCTCATTTCAGACCTAGGCTATGTAAACACTAACCCATGTGTAGCAAAAAAATGTAGTTTTTCCTCAATCTGGAATCATTCATGCTCTTCCTCAACATGCTGCTTCCAATCTAGATTGCTTACAGATCCTGACCTTCACAAGGACGGGAATGGTGACTTGATACACATTTGAAAACCCTCCTCTCAGTTAGGTTACAGATGTATTTCCCTCCCTGTGCATTCTCCAAGTGAATAAAGAAGGAGGTGGTGATTGCAGTGGTGATTGAGAGCCAGTGTGGTGTAGTCGTTAAGAGCGGTAGTCTCGTAATCTGGGGAACCGGGCTCACGTCTCCGCTCCTCCACATGCAGCTGCTGGGTGACCTTGGGCTAGTCACACTTCTCTGAAGTCTCTCAGCCCCACTCACCTCATAGAGTGTTTGTTGTGGGGGAGGAAGGGAAAGGAAAATGTTAGCCGCTTTGAGACTCTTAGGGTAATGATAAAGCGGGATATCAAATCCAAACTCTTCTTCTTCTTCTTCTTGCAGTCTTCTTTTAAGCCCCCCCCCAACAACATTGTCAGGTATGGATACGCATACACCCCACAAACATTTGTTTTCACCTGTTTCCAAATGGACACATTATGGGACAATGAGGAATCCATCTGAAACGAGCTTTTATTTTTGGAATCAAACCATTTTTTTCCAGGAAGGGCAAAGAATAAGCCATAGATCTAGATTGTGGGGGTTACATAGTAAAATCAAGCACTGAGTCTCTCTTGATTCTAGAATACAATGTCACGTGTTTGCTGCCTACCAAAGCTGAAGAAATTCAGCCTAGGTTGAGAGGTTAGTCAAAGGGAAAGAAGTTCAAGTGAAGGAATTATCAAGGAACAGGCAACATTAAATGTAGTAGCAATGGGGCAGATCAGCTTTGACTAGGCTCGAGAGATGAACTGTTTCCCCTAAATCCGTATGGGGAGGGGGGAGTCATTTTCCTCCAGCTCCAATTACGAGACAGATCAGACCCTCCATGCACCCATGCATCTTGAGTTGTGATTGGAAGATTAAATTTGGAAAGTTGCTTATGCAATCAAACAATTTTCTTTTTTCTTTTTGGTTAAATATAGAATTGGCCACATGCAGAAGGCTTAAAACAATCAGCAAAAGTGCTGGAGCCATATCAACATGGAGATGTTAAGAGGAGAATTAATTTGTACCTGATAATTGCCTGAGAAACAAAGGCATATCTCATCTGCAGCGTATATATAAATGCCAAAGGATATAAATAGCTGATGAGTCTGCATGTGAATTTTCCATTATACCTGATGCACAAGCAGCCCTTTTGAATCCCATCCACCCACCAGAACAATGAATCTGGCTTCTATTATATTCATGTAAAACATTTTCGCCGGGTGCACTTATAGTAACAATGATGCCCTGTTATCATTTTTATAATACAATGATGTGTCACTGAATTTATGACATGACTGGGTTGTACTTTGAATAGTGTCATGTTCAGAAATAGAAGCCGGGCACTTTTTTCACTCTGTGATGATATTCAGCTCATCTGAAGTCCATGTGGCGTTACCAGCTTGGAACAGACAGACTCCCCAATTCTCAGACCTAGAAACTAAGCCAGTGGTTCAGCTTACACACAGCCTCTCTTGACTCAGATTTAATGGAAAAAACATCATCATGCCAATGACACTGTGCCCCCAAATCCCCTGGTGACTGTTCCCAACAGTCTCATATGGAGGTCAAATAGCATTGGGGACAGAATCAGGTCTTACTGTACCCCAAAGCTAAGCTGCCAAGATGTCTCATGTAGTCCCCCAATACTATTCTCTGGTGCCAGTCATTGCAGGTAAGAGTGGAACCACTGTAAAACAGCGCAGAGGCAATCCAGGAGGATACCATGGTCAATAGCAGAGAGATCTGACAGCAGCTGCAGAGTTGCAGTCTCTGCCTTGAACAAGGTCATTTTCCAGGGTGACCGGGACCAATTCCCTTCTGAACCCAAACTGGAAGGCTCTAGACAACGTTTCCTCCAATGGTGCCTCCATGCAACTAGAGGGAGTCCTGGCTGATGAAGTGTCTCAGCCCCAGCTGACGAAGGGTCAAGGTGAGTTAGGCAGATGTGTGAGTTCAGCAGCAGAGCTGCCGTGGCACTCCACTCTGCCCAGCAAAATCCTAAACTCTCAAAAACTAAAACAAAGAAACACGAAGGTTGGAAGTGTTTTGCATTATCTGCAATATGTATGACGGTCATACACCTTCCCTGGTCTCCTAGTTTGAGATTTGATGGCCTGGTTCCTCTCCTTAGTGGACTGCATTTTATCTAGGGGTCTTCCATTTATCAATGAGCTGGATGCTGGGGAGACTGGGGAGGTCATACATTGGGTATGCCTAAAGTGCAGTGAGCTCCTGGCTCTCTGGGAACAGGTTTATTCCCTTGAGGCCAAGGTGGCAGACCCGGAAAAGGTAAGAAAGGTAGAGAGAATGGTGGATGAAACTTTTGGGGACATTATAACTGTGTCCCACTCCCATAATGACATCTCCCCTGCTGTTGAAGACAATTAAGGTCTCTCAGAAGGAGTCCATCACCTTGAGGAAGAGGGAAACATTTCCTTAGAAGGGACCCATTCCTTGTGGGATGAATATCTTTTATTGGTGGGGGGATCCATTGTCACATCAGGGGAGGTAGAAAAAGGTAAAACAGGAAAACGCTGACTGCTAGGGCTTGAATATGTGGCGCAACCACTGCAGAATATTTGCCCTTCGTGCTCTGCAAAGGGATTAGAGCTTTTATCAACTAAACAAATCTTGAATTGGTTCTAAGCTATTAGCTGTGTAGAGTCACTGGTCAGATTAATTATGTTTTGATAGAGACGATGTTCAAGAGGCAATCAGCATCTACTGGGGTGACCATTGATGCCTGGAATTAGCATACTGGAATGATTAGAGATCTGAAAGCCTTCTCCGAGCAGACTTCTCTCTCTTTTTTTGCAGCAGGACCTTTCTTTTCAAACAACTGCTCTCCATATCATTCCTCGAGCAGGCTAGAAAAGAGAGAAGAAAGCGACCTTTATAGCTGACAGCGGAAATCGTACTTGTAATACTAATAATATTCCGCTTGGAAGTATTGAATGGGGGAGCAGTAAAGTTTCAGATCTTCAAGGCAGATGGTGTCTCTCGCAAAGCGTTACTGCATACATCGTTGCAATCTGGGTCAAACCCAAGTCACGATGTATGTCTGCCAAATGTGGAGATGTCCTATGACAGTTTTGCTTTTTGAATGTTTGCACCTTTCAAAATGGGTGCTTCATTCTGACCTATGGAGAGGGATGTGAGAGGGTGCCGTTTTTCAACCTGCTCTATATTTCTTGCCTGCAACAACTGCTTCTGTTCCGCTGCAGTTCATCTTCTTCCAGAAACTACATTATCTGCCCCATTGCCTACCGTGGTGAAGTTATTAATATTGCATTGTCGTTACGTTATCCCACACCATTCATTTCAGGGCAAAGCAGGCAAAGTGGAGGCAAAAGCAATCAGTTGTGTGTTGTTTGTGGATTGAAAGCAGAAGCAACAGCAAACACTGATCACTGCACTCCAGCAGGTGCAGAATGCCGTGGCGAGACTCCTTACGGGGTCCTCGCTGCGAGATCACATTCACCCGGTGCTATACCAGTTGCACTGGCTCCCGGTGGAGTATAGGATCGGGTTTAAGGTGCTGGTTTTAACCTTTAAAGCCCTATACGGCCTAGGACCCTCATACCTACGGGACCGCCTCTCCTGGTATGTCCCACAGAGGAACTTACGGTCTTCAGACAAAAACATCTTGAAGGTCCCAGGCCACAGAGAGGTTAGGCTGGCCTCAACCAGAGCCAGGGCTTTTTCGGCTGTGGCTCCGATCTGGTGGAACGCTCTGTCACAAGAGACTAGGGCCCTGTGGGACTTGACATCTTTCCGCAGGGCCTGCAAGATAGAGCTGTTCTACCGGGCCTTTGGCCAGGGCACAGTCTGACTCCCTCCTTTGGCAATCCTCACGGAACTTCTAGCCCAATGGTTGCCATTAATTTGATTGGAATTAATTTTATAATGAAATGATTTTAGAATGTTTTATCATTTTACTGTTGTTAGCCGCTCTGAGCCCGGCTTTGGCTGGGGAGGGCGGGATATAAATAAAATTATTATTATTATTATTATTATTATTATTATTATTATTATTTGCACTGGGTTCATTTCTGATTTGTATGAGGGATGAATGTGGCAATTGCCCCCCCCCCATTTCTGTTTTTGTCAGAAATTCTCTGGTATCCCTATCTGTAGTAGATACTTTGCACTCAATTTTATTAGCATCTTTTAATTGCTTATCATTCCGTAATTAAACAAATATCTGAATTCCAATAAAACCAATCTACTATGCCCTATTACATGGCTGCTGTTACGATCAATATATTCCTCAAGTGGCCATCATGACATCCATTTACAATGTATTTATTACTTCATAAAGTGAATCTAATCTATTCCAATATCTTTACCATAGCAAAAAGAAAATCAGAAAAATCAAAACATCATTTTATTTCATTTCATCTGAGGACTTGGAGAATATTTAAATGGCCACTATAGATTTTCCATCTTCCAGTTGCACAGAGTTACTACAGCTTCTGAACAGCCTTTCTGCTTCTTCTGTATATTTCAAGTGGTGATGGGTTTCTACAGTTCATGTACAAGTAAACCATGAGACTGGATTACTGCAAAGGGCTCTGTCATACAAAATTAACACTCTCCCATCTGCTACTGCAAGAATCATAGAACTGTAGAATTGGAAGGGACCCCAAGGGTCATCTAGTCCAACCCCTGCAATGCAGGAATCTCAGCTAAAGCATCCACAATGGATGTGCTTGTGCTGGTGGTCACAGAATGTTAGATTCATCCCTCTGTTTGCATTTAGTGCTAGTCTGCTGGGGTTTTTTTTGGGGGGGGGGGTGCCAGGTGGATAAAATAAGGAAATACATACAGTACCTTATCTTACCAGATGAAATAGATTAACGTGACCCCTGTGACCAAGTTGTATATAAAATCAGCCATCAGCATGTTTCCTTTACGTTCCTCATCACTGGTGCTTTGGTGTTTGAAAAGCTGCCTGTTTTGTCACAAAAAGGAACCACACAACACCAACCCTCTACGTTTATTACCCTACAACCACCCCCAAATTCAAAAAATTGCATCATCCTTGCCAAAAGTTTTCATTCTTGCAGTGGCATAGCGTGGGGGATGCAGGGGGGGGGCGGCCGCACCGGGCGCAACATCTGGGGGTTAGGGGGCGCAAATCCACGGGTTAAGGGGCGCAAATTACTTGCATTGCCCCGGGTGCTGACAAGCCACGCTACGCCACTGCATTCTTGCAACAACAAGAAACTTTTCAAAACCACCTTCTTCTTCTTCTTCTTCTTCTTCTTCTTCTTCTTCTTCTTCTTCTTCTTCTTTCTCTCCTCCTCCTCCTCCTCCTCCTCTCCCTCCTCTTCTTCCTCTTCTTCTGGAAAAAGTAACTCTTAGCACGGCAGCATAATACGACTAAAAACAATAAATATTCCATATGAAGTGCTGGAATAGAAAAGTTAATCCCTCTCCCCACAACAAAATAATTGAAACCATTCCTCGCCCCGGATCTTGGCTGCTTTCTGACATAGTTCTCCTCCCTGGCAATTCTTCAAAGTGCCATGAACTTTAGTTGATTTCTAAGAGACTTCAGTTTCTGCCAGCTGACAGACACATTTTATGCTCAGAGCTGTTATCCCATCTATTCCTGACATTTAGGCATGAGATCCGTTGCTTATTTAGCAAAGCAGCACCACAGTCAAATCTTCTGTGGTAAGGAGAGATAAAACAGTGAAGACTTAGTGCTAAGCACTGATTGATACAGGCAGACCAATGCATTGAAAGCTGTTTGATTTATTGAATTTTACTTGAATAAAAATTAGGGTTTTGTAAAATGTAACATTAGGGGCTTACTGCTTGTCAGTGATCCTGTCTTTGTGATTGGCCTGAAGTTTGGAAAGGGGCATTACTTTTCTTCTTAGAGGAGTCCTCTGATAGTAAAGACTTGTCCATACTTCTACTTGTTCCAGGCTTAGAAAGACGGGGGCCTGAGCAGTTTTCTCCTTGTCCTGGACTTTCCAGGCACAATCAGTTTTACCTTTCCCCCTAAATCAGAACTAACAGCAATCCGTGAAAAACTTGATTACAGCTTGCTCCAATTTGGCACTAAAGCATGGGTTTTCCCAGGAAAAAGCAGCAGCGCAAGTAGAAGTGGATGAGTGTTAAAGGTGAACATTTACTGGGATTCCTCAGTTGTTGGTGCCTTTGCCCAACCCCTAGAAAGAGTGTGATCTCATAATAGCTCAGTGGTTGTCTGCACTGATTGTCAGTGGCTCTCTGGAGATCCAGACAAAGTTTTCCCCAACCTGACCTAGAGCTAGGGATGCAAGAAGGCATCGTTTTTCATTCTTCCCTAGATTAGCCACATGCACCACTGTTTCAACTCTACTGCAGTAGGGGGGGGTGTCCCTGAGAGTCCCCTCCCCACCCAAATAGCTTTCTGAACTTTTGAAAACCTTGGGATAATCCTGTTTCTGCTGATTTTTCTCCTGGGAAGAATTGGCGCCACTATAGCTGCATAAGCAGCAACACTGATAGCCTAGATATCAGAACACAGGAACATGGGAAGCTGTCTTATACTGAGTCAGATCCCTGGCCCATCTAGCTCAGTATTACCCACATGGACTAGCAGTGGGTTTCCGGAGGATTGAACCTTGGACCTTTGGCATGCAAGACAGATACTCTACCACTGAGCTACAGCTCTTCCCCCTCTTCTGATTGGAAAGAAGAAGAAGAAGAAGAAGAACCACAACCCAGGGAAGTTACCAAGGGCATAGGCCAAACTTTGTGGTCTGGTAATTGTCTATTGCAGGGTGTCCAAAAAGTGAACTCAGAATCCACTATCTCCAGTGCACTAGAAACTTACATACAATAAACGGGTTCTGTTGAGAATTCATTTGCAAGAATAGGCCACAATCCAGTTTAGAGGTTTCCTATTGAGTATACTAAGTCTTGTACAGAGAGGTGGTGGATGCATGACTTTGTATCTTACAGTAGGTGTGCTGAACTTTTTCAGGCCAAGGACTGCATTAACCATCTAGGCAAATGGGTGGGGCCAGAGGCAATGTCATTTTCTGGTCTAGTCCTGGAACCCACAGGGAAAACAGTGAGGCTGGTTGAAGGTTGCTGGACCATGGACAGCTCCAAGTGAGAAGCTTTCTCCTGCAATGATTGGGGATAGATTGAAGCCTTCTATGTCTGTCTCCAGCCTACCTCCTCCAGGATCCAAACCCTTGAGAGGACTTCAGTGCCTTAAAGGGCCAACCATTATTTGCTCCATAGGCTCCCTTCTGGTGCTGCTAACCTCCTGATTCATGGTGGGAGGCACCTGGTTCTTCATGTTCAGGGAAAGATGTTCATGAGGGCCTAGTTCTTGTCTAGTCACCTCAGGTGCAATGGTCTCCCTCTCTTCCATTATCAGCTCCGAGCCCTGAACATGCTCTGACTCCCCATTTGGTGCTCCATCTCTGTTTCCAGTTCAGTGCTGGATATTGGGGTCATGACAGGCAAAAGCAGGCAAAGCAACACATGTACGTTTCACCATTGTACAGTTGGCTAGTTTTTATATACATTCAGCAGGAAATAAATAGATTTTAGAACCAGTCTTGTAACACAAAAAACATCCAGAAATGACATAACTGATAACAAGGTGTGTGTGAGAGAGAGAGGGGGGGGGGACAGATTCCGCACGGTACAGAGAGAACTCCCGCTTGAGATAATTCTGCTCACCGTAACCTCCTGTTATTTCAGTCATGTCTTGCTCTCAATTCCCTGTCCTTCTAATCATTTTTTCCATCATGTTCAGCTTTAAATACCGCATTCATTCTCTCATCATCAGAGCTGATAGACTGACTAATAGATTGACACTGCCCTTTCTCTTGAAGCAGTAGGTGAACATGGGGTCTATAGAAAATTAGATTGGCTTTCAGGATCCTGGGATTTAAGGCTCCTTCTTTCCACTCGGTTAAGTGTGAGCAGAAATTGAGGTGCCATCTGCATTCGGGTGAACAGAAAAACCCAATTCCAACCCTCTAATTGAATTCTTACTTGTTAAGAGTACTTTCACTCAGCTGGAAATCATAGCTCTCCTTTCACTGCATGTTAAGGGTCTCTGGCCAGAGCTGGATTAGAGATTAATAGGTTTCATCTCAAGGTGTGAGTCCCCACCCCTTTTCATTTAACTGCTAGGGGTGTTTGAAGTTGCTTTGTACAGAGTCCATCTAGCTCAGTATTGTATGCACCAACTTTCCTCAAGCTGATGCCCTCAAGATGTTTCAAGCTACAACTCCCATGAGCTCCTGCCTTCTGCTTTGGTGACCAAGTAGACTCACCGCTGCTGAGGCATCAGAGAAGACACAGACTTCTTTGTTTGGGTGGCTATGAGTGAGATTAAAACATAGCTGCATGGGGATTGAGACTTCCCAGTGAACTTTTAAGAAACTTCCCCACATTTTCCCCTCTTGCTATCTGTTGGTGGATGGTGAAATGTCTCAGGCTAGAGCTATGTTTTGCAAACTTGGGTTTCCAGCTGTTTTCAGACTGCAATTCCCATCATCCCTGACCACTGGTCTTGCTAGCTAGGGATGATGGAGACCCAAACAGCTGGAGACCCAAGTTTGGGAAACACTGATCTAGAGTCTCACTAGGAATTGCTCCTGTGTAGTAACAAAGGATGCAATTCCTATTGGGTAGGCTTTTTACTGTTGACAAGATGCCACAATTGGACAGGTAAGAAAACATTGCTTTCCATTCAGCCCTGTGGAATACAGTACTGTTTCTGTCCCTCGGCAATTCATCTTCTTGCAAAAAGTATATTATTCACCTCACTCTCTGCTGTGACAAAATTACGTAAATTACATGAATTACTCAAGTTATGTTTTCTTTATACCACCCCATTCATTTAAATCAGTGCTTCTCAAACCCAAGCTGTTGTTGGTCTGCAGGTCCTGCTAGTTAGGCAGTTGTAATCCAACAACAGCTGGAGACCCAAGTTTGAGAAACATTTATTTAAATGCAATGCAAATGGGGGGTGGGGGTGGGGCTGTAATCAGTTACATATTTCTTGCAGACCTAAAGCACCAAAAACAAATGCTGAATGTATTCAATGTCTGCTCACATTTCTGTTTTCATTCAGAGTTCTCTGGTGTTCTTAGCCACAACATTACTTCCACCTTCAAGTGGGAGCAAATTTGCCCAACCCCAACTGCCCCCGGAAAGAAGACTCTGAATGGTTTTTCCCTGGGGAGTTGCTGGGGAAGGTTCAGCTGGGTCCTTGGGCCAACTGGGATGCGGAGGGAGTTGGCTTCCTCCCTCTGCTATATGGGCTTTATGAGTTGCCTATTTGGCAACCTGAGTTCACCAGCGCTCTGCCCATTTGGAATTGCCAGCAACTGGTATTCATAGGCATATTTCTACTGGTATGAGTTGTTTAGCAGTGGAACAGATTGTCTCTGGAAGTGGGATCCTTTCCCTCATGAGAGGTTTGTCAGCAATGCGTGGATGACCACCTTTCAAGGATGCGGTAGTGAAACGCTGCACCGAGCAGGGTTTGACACGATGGTCTTTTCCAACTGTGTAATTAAATGAAGCAAGTTTTTCCATATCCACCCCCCAAAAGAAAAATTACTGTAAAAGTGTTCTTACATCCCCATTGCTGTTATCAACTATAATGGCATATAATTACCTCCTAGTGCTCTGATGATTCAGACCGGGGGCTGACTGTTTATTAGGATAAGTAATGGCCTGGGTGAACAAATACTTTTCTTCTGTGTTTTGGGCCCAATCTGCACTACACATGTAAAGCACCATGATACCTACTCCCCACACAGAACTACAATTCTTGGAGTGGTTTACCCATAAATTCTCCTTCTCGAGGGACACTTTAATTTTATCAATGCTTAATTATTATTTTTAATGATTGTTTATTTCCTCTATGTTTTTAGCAATTCTTGTGTTTATCTGTAAGCTGCCCTGTGCCTCATCAGGGGGAAAATGGGGTATAGATTATCATCATCATCATCATCATCATCATCATCATTATACTGGCAATTGGAGGTCTGTGAGGGGAATTGGGGGAGGGGATCCTCCTAACAACTCTCAGCACCCTTAACAAACTATGATTCCCAGAATTATTTGAGGGAAGCCATGACTGTTAAATGTATAGAGGCTATAAATGTATAGTGTAGATGGGACTCAAGGTAGAGCCATCAAAATGATGATGGTGAGGATTTATTTCACCTTTCTTCCAATGGACTCAAAGTGGTATACATACTTCACATTTGGATCTAAGTCAAATCAGCCAAAGGCCTGATGGAGAGGAATGTTTTCTCCTGGCACCTAAAGATATCTAATGAAGGCACCAGGTGAACATAAGATATGATCCTCTTGTGAAGCAGCTGGTCATAGATGTTGCCTTGGTTTCCCTGGCTTCCACATACTCCTTGTCTGTCTCCCATTTTCTCTCCCTCTCCCTCTCTAGGTATGGCTTTGCGGTGGCAGCATGGAAGTCCTGCCCTGCTCTCGAGTTGCCCATATTGAGCGCAAGAAGAAACCTTACAACAATAACATTGGCTTTTACACAAAGAGGAACGCATTGCGGGTGGCCGAGGTGTGGATGGATGACTACAAGTCCCATGTGTACATTGCGTGGAACCTTCCACTGGAGGTACAGTTACATAGGTTCACTCATGAGAACCATCATGGGGATCTCTGTGGGGGGTTGCCTGTTTTGCACAAACACCCCAACTGTGTGACCAGGGCAACAGCCCCCCGGTCCCCACCACTATGCTACTGGTTCCACAATCTATGGATAACAGCTAAAAAGGCCCCTGTCCCATGCTCCTGTCAGATGCACCAAATAGATACTAATTCATTGCATATAGTATTATATGGGAGGAGTTTATATTGTAGATATCCTGGTCCTAAACCCTTTTTGTATAGGGCTAATTGGGCATCAGTAGGTTGGGAGTTCATATAACCTGATCCTCATTACTATTACTTATTAAATTTAAATAGCTGCCCATCAATAAACATCCCCAGGTAGCTTGCAACAAAAAAACAAAAAGGCAAAATATGTAATCATAATTAAAAAACAACAATTAATGACAAAGGACAACATACTGGCAGCATTAAATACTTTATAACTCAGATTCAAACCATTTTAAAAATGAATGACTGCCATGCTTGCAAATTTCAAGCACTTATGCAAACAACAAGAACAAGAACAACCTAGACGGTTCCATTAAAAACATGTCCCACTCAGAATGTTCCATTCTTGCAGGTGCCTAGCACAAAACTCTGCACACCTATTTGTCTGGAATTTGGCAAGTGTTGTTCATTCAGGAGCTGTTACTATGACTTCAGATTTCACTAAGTCGTGACAAAAAGACAAAAAGACATGGGATGGCATGAAGCTTTGATTTTTCTAAATTAGGGTTCAAATTAGTTCCCAGTGTGAATCAGACAGCCACTGAATTACATTCCAAAATGCCATACTGGGGCCCTCACGCCAATCTTTTGAGGACCAATAATGTATTTCTTTCAGAATCCTGGAATTGATATCGGAGATGTTTCAGAGCGAAAAGCACTCAGAAAAAGCTTGAAGTGCAAGAACTTCCAATGGTACTTAGACCACGTCTACCCAGAAATGAGAAGATACAATAACACCATCGCATATGGAGAGGTAATTAGGAGAGGAAAGCACGACACTGAACCCATTCTAGGGATTCACGTTGAATACATGTTTCTGTTTGTTTCCAATATTTTTAATGAGATCTATGGGGGATTTCTGAAAGTGCCTAACTCTCTTAAGACCATTCTTAGAATTATCTTGGCTGGTCACAATAATCTTTTGCCATATTCCTTGCTTTCAGATTGGAGGGGATCAGGTGGATTGTGGGCATTACTTGATCTAATTGCATTCACCCCATATTTCAGTTACAGTGAATTTAATTGCACCTCAGATAAACTCTCTGTTACACCTGGGAAATTGCCAGGGAAACCCATCCTTTAGAAGTGTTTGAACCACCTATCCTGCCACTAATGCTGTTTGCTCAGGAAGACGGTGATGCTCTCATTTTTAAGGAAAGAGACAAAACTAACTCAACCCATAAATCATTTCCCATTGACAGTGCATTCCAAATGCAAACCATCACTTAGGATTTTATGTCCAAATAACACAATGTGGTTTTTGTGAAAATTCAAATCCTCTCACTTACAATTTCAAATGGGGCTGAAATCATCCATGAAATAGATGCAGAGGAGGGAATCATTATATTAAGATCCACAATAGGGGAAGGGAGTCAAAAGGGATTATATATCTATGTATTTAATTTGCTTGTTTATGTTAAATAGAAGATGCAAAAATAAAATTTGTATTAAAAAAGAAGGTGGTGGAGAGAGACAGGAAAATAGGAAAGACAACAGGGAGGTGAGAGTACAGGGAGGTACCATCCAATTTCCCACCTATGCTTCACCTTTAGAAACTTGCAACATGCTATGCGCTCCCTCCAGTCTGGTTTCTGCATCCGGTTCTGCTCTCCCAATACTCTAAAGCAGTGTTTCCCAACCGGTGTTCCGCGGCACACTACTGTGCCGTGAGACATTGGCTGGTGTGCCGTGGGAGGGAGGCGGGCGAGTCGGGCGGTGAGAGGCGGCGGCGGCGAGGATCCGCGTCGAGCCGGGGGCGGCTCCGCGGTGGTGGTGCCGAGCAGCGGGGCAGCGCGTGCAAAAGGGAGGAGCGCGAGACAGCGGAGGAGGAGGAGGCCGGCATGTCCGGGCAGCAGCAGCAACAACAGCAGCAGCAACTCCCGGCAACGGCTCCTCAAGCCCCGCCGCCGCCCCCTCCTCCGCCCGCTATCGCCGCCACCACCACAACAGCCGCCGCCGCCTCAGTTGCCGCCGTCCCTCAGTCCCTCGCTCTGCTGCCTCCTCCCACCCCCAAAGCTTGGAGGTTCCCCGGCAAGGGGGAGGGAAAAAACTTTCACTTTCGTGCGTCCCTCCCGGCGTGACGCTGCGCGCTGACGTCACGGGGCGGGGCTTTAATGGTGGTGTGCCGCGAGATTTTTTTCAGTAAACAGGTGTGCCGTTGCCCAAAAAAGTTTGGGAAACACTGCTCTAAAGAGAGATCTAGGTACCTTCTCCACCTGTTGTCTCTTACTTAGAAGCATGATTTACACGGGTACCATTGTTGGTACCCATGTCAATGATTCCAAGGCAACTAAGGCTGCTGTCCTAGCCACACCTACCTGTGAGTAAGACCACTTAATTCAGTAGGACTTCTGAGTGGACATGATTAGGATTGCAACCACATTTGTGTCAACTAATGTTTTAAAGGTGTGTTTGTGGGCGGGGGGGGGGGAGGAAAATCTTGATCATTCTTTTAACTATGCTGTAATTGGAATTCATTGTTGGTGCTTGTAAGCATTATTCCAAGACAATTTAAAAAAAAAAATGAAATCATCAATGTCCTGTAAGATAAGTGGGAAGCCACAGCCAAGTTGCTTGGCAGGTATATGAGAAAGATCCAACCAGATTAGGAGTTGGATTTTCAGTGAATTTCAACAAAAATGGAAATGGGAGTAACAATTGCCAATGTTCACATGTTTGTTCCATGGCTACAGTGGAAATAAATCCAGTGCCGTTGCTTTCAGTCCACAAATGATACATAATTGATTGCATTTTCACTCCATTTTGCATTGACTGAATGGGATGGAATAATGCAATGATAATGTAATTTACATAATTAATTGCAGACAGCAAGACGATAAGTGTAGCCTTGAGTGGAAGATGGACTGCAGCAGAATGAAGACAGTGCTGCATGTGTCAAATACTGAGTGGAATGGAAAATAATCCATTCTTGCATCCCTAATAAAGAGGAACAACCAGAAGCCCCTTGGTACACAGCCCTCTGAACTGGGACCCCCATAGGCAGCACATCTTGAACCAGAATTCCCTAAAGGGCCTCCATGTCCCCATTGCCTTCCTGCAAAAACAGAAGTCAGGAACTGCTCAGAGGTGATCGAGTACCAGCCTGCTGGTGAATTATTCATGTACTAGTAATACATGTGAAAAGGATCTAGGGGTCTTAGTGGACCACAAGCTTAGCATGTCAACAGTGTGATGCAGCAGCAAAAAAACTAATGCTATTCCAGGCTGCATCAACAGAAGTATAGTGTCCAGATCAAGGGAAGCAATAGTTCAGCTCTATTCTGAGTTGGACAGACCACACCTGGAATACTGTGTCCAGTTCTGGCCACCACAATTTAGTAAGGATGTTGACAAGCTGGAACATGTGAAGAGGAGGGTAACCAAAATGACCAAGGGTCTGGAAACCAAGCTTTATGAGGAATGTTGAGGGAGCTGGGTATGTTTATTCTGGAACAGAAGAGATAAAATAGCCATCTTCAAATATCTTAAGGGCTGTCACATGGAAGATGGAGCAGGCCGGTTTTCTCCTGCTCTGGAAGGCAGGACTTGAACCAATAGCTTCAAGTTACAAGAAAGGAGATTCCGACTAAACATCAGGAAGAACTTTATGACAGGAGGAACTTTTTGACAGTGGAATGGATTCCCTCAGGAGGTTGTGGACTTTCCTTCAATGGAGATTTTTAAGCAGAGGATGTATGACCATCTGTCAGGGATGCTTTAGTGGAGATTTCTGCATTGCACTACATAACCTTGGGGTTCCTTCCTGCTCTACGATACTATAATTCTATTATTCTGTTCCTTTAAGGATCTCCACTGTTTTGGCAGCAATTGGAGCTATGGAGCAGTAGTCTGTTCCAGGCTTTATTAGACCATATGATCTGCAGTCCTGATCCACTATCCATTTGCATTGGTTTTGGCTCAGTCACCACACACTCAAGATGTGCAGCACGCTCATGAACAGGACAAGCCCAAATTCTGAGATGCCTACCAAAGTCCCAAAGCAGTTTTATGTGTTTGCCTTTGTGCATCTCTGTACACAGCATTATGAGTGATTATTCTTCAATGATCTATGCAGTGATTAGTCTTTTGCCTTCATTACAGCTGCGCAACAACAAGGTGAAAGATGTCTGTCTTGATCAAGGACCACAGGAGAACCACACAGCCATCCTGTATCCGTGCCATGGTTGGGGGCCACAGGTTAGAATACACACGAGCTAACTGTTATGTGATCTCAGCAGCTATCTGAATTCAGGGGAATTTGCAATGTACATCTGCCCCATGTGGCCAAATCTGAAACCAAGAAAAATGATAAAAGAATTCCTAGAATTCTTTGTAGCTTAGTAAGAGGTGTGGCTCCCTCTTCCTTGACAGTCGTCCCATAACTTTCCTAATAAAAAGAAAAGACTAAAAGCTTGGGGGGGGGTGAATAAAGAGACTTTGTGGGGCCTATCCTATGTAGGACCCCTTCCTACCTGTAGTCACTTTTCCCAAGGAAAGGTGAAGTTTTCTTTCTTGGAGGAAAAACAGGTGGGGAGGACCACACAATTTGAACCCTGATCTAAATGTTAAAGTGTGAATTTGGTCTAGCTCAAAGTGAGTCAGACCCATCTGGAAATGGACCCAGACCTTTAGGGAGGGGGCTGGGGAGTTTCCACATTTTTGAGCTTCCCAGTCCACATCACTCCAAGGACAAAAATTACTGGGGTATAGTTGCAAAAACAACAACCCACCAGTTTCTTCAATCAAGTAGCTCTTTTTTTCCCATCGTTAGGACAAGAGTGGGAAACCTCAGACTTTGTGGGCCTTGTGACACTCTCCAGGCCCCTCTGTCTAGCTCCCAGAACTCTCTCTGGGCCCCACCGCTCGCTGACCCTAATTTGTGCCTCAAGTATTTTTGACTGGCGGCAGAGGTGCCAGGTTGCCCCCAAGATTGAGGGGGCCTGGCGTGTTCCATTTGTGTGTGACATCACACAAAGCTCTCAATACTGCATAGGCTGGTGCAGCCTTCTGCTAGGCTGTGCTAGTCTCCGCAGTGCCTCCCAATACTGTGCAGGACAGTGTGACCCTGCACCAGGCCACGCCAGTCCCCACAGCACCTCCTGACATTGCCCAGGCCGGTGCACAATGTTGTGTCCTCTAGAGGAGGCTGAGCCCTCTGGTGTAGCCGGGTGCTGAAGCTGTGGTGTGTGACATCATGCACACGTAATGCACAAGAGGCCAAATACTGAGGGGGCCAAAGACACCTTGGCCCCCTAGAGTTGGCCTGACTGGAATGTCTCCTTCAGCCATGATAACATCCCCTGCTTGCCTGGATGGAGACTAGAGAGAGCTGTGGGTGGGAGTGGCAGCTAGGCTTCTGAACAACGGTCAACATTACATTCATTGTTCTGCCTGCTTTTGCCTCTGGTCTCTCCCACCACAGACATCTGGCTGTGAGAAGCTTTCCCAGACAGGAATGTGGCCCCTTCTCTGAAAAATGTTTCCAGCTCCTGCTCTAGAGAGAGGATAAAGCAGACCCCTTCCCTCCTGCTGCCAGTCCTTTCTCTTTTTTTCAGTATGGTATTATGTCCTGACTAGGGTGTTGGCCTTAGGCTAGTGCAGTACTGGGTTCAGATTCCCCCTCAAGGTGCTCTCTGTCCCTCCCCTGAACTTGCTTCACAGGGCTGTTGTGAGCATAGGAAATCTGTGTGAGCTTCAGGGAGAAACCAGGGGTTAAGACATATGGGGACTGAAGTAGATAAGATTCATGACTCTAACCCAGCCTCTTTTCCCTCTCCACCTATTCCCATCCAGCTTGCCCGCTACACCAAAGAAGGGTATCTTCACTTGGGTGCTCTTGGGACCACGACACTCCTGCCTGATACCCGCTGCTTGGTGGATAATATGAAAAACCGATTCCCACAACTCCTGGACTGTGAAAAGGTCAAGAGCAGTCTCCATAAGCGCTGGAGTTTCATACAGGTTTGTGACTTCCATCATTTTGCAGAGAGTGTCACAGGGCATCATGCTGAGGTGATGGTTCCATCAGCATGCCTGATGAAACAACCTCCCTTCTCCTCCCCTGTGTGCTGTTTTGAGGGTTCTTCTGAACCCCGTAAAGCCAGTTTGGAGTGTGGGGGACATACAGGGGCAGCCAGTGAGATGCCTTGGATTGGCTCCCACTAAGCACAAGAATTTAGTGGAATCCGGTTCATACTTCAACAGACATCTAGGTATATTTTCATACCAAGCATTCCTGCTCAAGCCAAATCTCCAAAGCAGATACATTAGACATGAGCCCTAACAACAAAGAGTTGCAGCATGGAGTGCTCCCAGCCTGGGTGCCAGCCAGCTAAGTGGAAGAAATTTCTTTGCTTGTCCTCCAGTTGGGATTCTGAGACCACTGAATGTGCCCTCTGGGTCTCCCAATGGGGGTGGTAATAGGTAGGTAGGTAAATGACCCCTGGATGGTTGAGTCCAGTCAAAGGTGACTGTGGGGTGTGGCGCTCATCTCGCTTCAGGCCGAGGGAGCTGGCATTTGTCCACAGACAGCTTTCCGGGTCATGTGGCCAGCAGGACTAAACTGCTTCTGGTGCAATGGGACAATGTGATGAGTGACAGAGTGCACAGAAATGCCATTTACCTTCCCGTACCTATTTATCTACTTGCACTGGTGTGCTTTCGAACAGCTAGGTTGGCAGAAGCTGGGGCAGAGCAACAGGAGCTCACCCTGTCATGGGGATTCAAATCGCCGACCTTCCAATTAGCAAGCCCAGGAGGCTCATTGGTTTAGACCACAGCACCACCCGCTTCACATATGGGGTGTGTGTTTTAAGTTAGACTGATAGCTAACGGACATCCTTTCCCGTTCTGCCCTATATTTGTTACATGCAGCTCTGTTTCTGTTCTGCTGCAGTTCATCTCCTGTGAAAAAAACTACATTATTCATCTCATGGTGAAATAACATGACTTGCATTATTCCTCCTCGTTCATTTCCATGTAAAGGAAGTGCAGTGCAAATGGATGGTTGCATGGCGAGTTCCCGCCTCCCCCCAGTGGAAATAAAGACACATGACACAGATATTTAAGGTTAGGTTGATGTAATCCATCATGTGTTGTTTGCAAACTGGACGCAACAACAAACAGTGTGTACCAATCATATGCATTGGATTGCTTACTGTTCCAGAAATAGGATAAGTCAACACTTACAATTCAAATCTCTGTTTATTTGTAGTTGTTGTTGGGATTCTCCAATATCCCTACTGATGGTTCCATACATTGATTTCTTTCCCCTTTCTTTTTCAGAACGGTGCAATTCTAAACAAAGGGACCGGCCGCTGTTTGGAAGTTGAGAATAAAGGCATGTCAGGTATGGATCTTATTCTTCGAAGCTGCACAGGACAAAGGTGGACAATTAAGAATTTCATCAAGTAGAATGCCCTTTCTCCGTTGCTCAAGAACTGATGGAATTCAGATCTTTCACAAGGGTAGACATCCTTCCATCTCCTCTGCTCTGTTCACAATATCAGGGAAAACTCTTAAGGGAAGAGAATATTTTCTTTCTTTTTCAAAAAAATAATTATTTATTGAACTTTGATTATCTCTCTGCTGACTTCAACCAGCTGGAAGAAAACATTCTAGGTCTGCAGTTGTCATTACGTGAGCACTCAACTGGCATTTCTGCTGAAGAACTGTAATAAATGCTTTAAACATTTTCCAGAGCAATATTACTTTCTCCAAATGGGCCCGCAGAAGATGCAGGAGAATCAAAGAAGGAGCTATTCGCAAGTGATGATATATCAACTGTGAAGGCCACAATTGCTGTAGGATCCCTAGAAATATTCCTTCAATCCTACTTCAAGTTGGTTTTGAGACACTTTGGGGAGAATCCTGGACTACTAAAGGCACATTTCATAAGCTTCTTGCAGAACCTTTTCCTCCATACTAAGCACAACTTGCTGTTGTTGTTTTTGTGAAGCCTGATGTATGTGTGAGGGGGACATCCTGAATGCCAACCATGCACTACTGCAATCAGCAGAATTTACAAAAAAGGCCCTTTTTGGCATTGGCACTTCATCCTTCACCCAGTCATTAAGAGAAGTGTGCTATTTTGCACGAACATGCCAAGAGGGAAGGGAAGGAATAATTTTGTGACAAATCCCCACCCAAAGCAACAATGATTAATTGGGTGTTTGAGTGGTTTTTAAATGTGCAATAATCAGATTAACTTTGCTTCTCCTAGTTTAATTTTGTGCAATTGTGCTTTAGAGACCAGAAATGTTCTGCTATGCCATGTCCGTGGCTCTGGAGGGCAATCTTCTTCCTTAACCAGGAGCTAGTGATAAAGGACTTTAGCAACAGATTTACATCTGGGGGTGTAAGAAAAGGAAGGATTTGAGGACACACACCCCTTTAAAAAAGAGGGATTAGGTCACTGATGGTTAGAGAACATTTTTTTCCATTTCCTAAGCCATCTAATATAGCTGATGGTCAGTAAATTCAGATTAGACCACATGTTGGGAACATTTGGACCTCCAGATGCTACTGAACAACAACTACCATCTCTGGCCATTCTTGCTAGGGCTGGTGGGAGTTGCAGCTGAGCAACATCTGGAAGACCAAAGGTTCCCACTGCTGGGTTAGACTAAAGAAGAAGAAGAGTTTTGGATTTGATATCCTGCTTTATCACTACCCTAAGGAGTCTCAAAGCGGCTAACAATCTCCTTTCCCTTCCTCCCCCACAACAAACACTCTGTGAGGTGAGTGGGGCTGAGAGACTTCAGAGAAGTGTGACTAGCCCAAGGTCACCCAGCAGCTGCATGTGGAGGAGTGGGGAAGCGAACCCGGTTCACCAGATTACGAGTCTACCGCTCTTAACCACTACACCACACTGGCTGTAAGAAACTACTTCTTATCATTGTGTGGGGACAGGGCAGCTGTGCCCCTCCAAATGTTTGTAGACTACACACCCATCATTCCTGACCATTGACCATGTTGATTGGGGTATGGGGTCACCACAAAACCTGGTCATCCTACATAAGTGACACAAAGTATAATTAACTTCTGGAAGCTGCTGCCAGACAATACAGTGAAGTAGAATTTCTGACATGGACTGCCTTACATCCGGAATTTCCTGGACATTAAAGTGATTTCCGCCCAGATGCTGTTTACGAGGACCGAATACTGGCTATGTCCGGGAAATTCTGGACATATGGCAACCCTAAGTGAAGACCACCAACTTACATAGCTTTGGAAGGGAATTATGTAACCTCAAGAATCAATGACCAGTTGCTGGGGGGCATCAGTAGAATTTCAGATGTTTGTGAAGGGACCGTTCAATGTGAAAGTCCAGTTGCTTTCCAGATGCATCCAGTTGACCACTGGGAAGATAGAACTTTCATCTGGAAGCAAGGCTGCTTTTATCTTCAGATGTCTGCACATTCATTTGATTTCCAAATCCCTGCGTGCACATTTTATTTTAAAAGAGCTGTTTGGCAATTTTATTTTAAAAGACCATGCCTGTTTGTTTGTCCAAAAGTCGCAATGTCAAAAGAACATAAACAGTCAGTGGAAGGGAAATCGTAAGAATATCCCCCTCCTTCCAAAGTTTGCTCAGCCATAAAGCCTGCCAGGAGGTATTTGGCCAGTCACTCTCTTTCGGCCTAACTCTGGCTGCATTCACACAAAACACAGTAACTTTTCCCTGTTACTTTCTGTAGCATATTTGAGTTTGCGTGTAATGTATAAGTCACTTTTTGGAACGCTAGTGGAACATAGTGGAAGTTTACATCTGCAAACCAGAAAACCATGAATGGAAATGACAAAATTTGGGGTGGTATACTAGCATACAGTTCTTCCCTGCCATTTTCGTGGGGGGCTCGTGGTAGAACCAAAGCATGCACATGCGGAAAGGGTGAGGGAGTGGAAATATTGTCCAACGATGTTCATTTCTGCAGCACACGAAACAGGCTGATGTGTGCAAAATTTAGCACGCCGTGTCAGTGTATTGCTCGGAAAGCAATAGTTCTGTAACACAGCAGGTACTGCAGTATGAAAGGAGCATGAGAAAATGGGAAAGAAGCACTGGCATTGTATCAGGAAAGCTAAAGCAACATTCCCTGTGTCTGAATGCATCCTGACTCTTCCAACTGTTTCCCTAAACTGTGACTTTTTGAAAGAAAACCAAGCACAGCCAGAGCCTAGCATTTCTGCCCCCAGTGGCATTTGCTAGAGTTCCAGCAGCTTTGAAAATAAATAAATTCCCAACTGGCTCTTAAAGTTTTGGCCTCATTTTGGTTGGCTTCATGACCGTGTTGCGTGATGATGAGTGAGGAGAGTATGTCTGCTTCCTGCTCTGCTGTGAAGGAGGAAAAACAATAGCAGCTGGCAGCCACGAGATGTCACTGTCACCCACTCCATGAAAAAAATTCAGCTGGCAGGTTGTTCCACAACACCTCCCTTCATGCAATCCCCCCAATTTCTCCTTAAATGGTTTGCAGAAACTACAACTTTGTCCTAGGGGTACCACCATGTATGACTGCACTTCCTAGTTAGGATAAATTGGTATTGGGCATTTTTATTTATTTTTTCTTAAAAGAGGGAAATGTTTGATTCAGCACCAGATGTTCTGATTCAGAGCCGAAGAACTATTTTAGGTGTGCTACCCAAGAATGAAGAAAAGACTCTCCTGCTGTGTTGCAAATGTCTGTTGACAGTCACTTCAGGCTCACAGCTGAGAGACACAGAACCAAAGTTCCCAGTCCTTTGGATCTCTTCTTTCCATGAAATTTGAATTGAATTTTCTGGTGGGAGGGTCTATCCTGTGCTGGTGATGGGGACTGGTCCTGTGTGGGTGATGCTCTGGAAGGAGCATTCCTAAAGGAAACCTGCTTGTGGAGCGTCACCCACACTCTTCAGGATTGACTCATCTGTGGAACAACTGTTAAGCATATGGGCCCATCCTGTGGGGTAAAAGCATCAGGCCAGCAGGAAGTTGGGGCTTCCTTCACCTGGAAGACGAAGCCAGTAATGACAGGTTGGTCCTGGCCCTTTTGCAGTTTTGCCCCCTGCCCCGCTGTGCCTGCCTCTCCTTTCTGCCTGATGACCTGCCTGATGATGATGATGACGATGATGATGATGATGATTTATACCCTGCCCATCTGGCTGGTTTCCCTGGCCACTCTGGGCTAACAGAATATTAAAAACAGGATAAAACATCAAACATTACAAACTTCCCTAGACAGGGCTGCCTTCAGATGTCTTCTAAATGTCAGATAGTTGTTTATTTCCTTGACATCTGATGGGAGGGTGTTCCACAGGGTGGGCACAACCACCAAGAAGGCCCTCTGCCTGGTTCCCTATAAGCTCACTTCTCACAGGGAGGGAACCGCCAGAAGGCTGGACCTTGGTGTCCAGGCTGAATGATGGGGGTATACTGGGCCGAGGCCGTTTAGGGCTTTAAAGGTCAGCACCAACACTTTGCTCAGAAACATACTGGGAGCCAATGTATGTCTTTCAGGACTGGTGTCATATGGTCTTGGCTGCCATCTATGGATTCACCTGGGCCATCCAACCCAACTTACAGTGATCCGTGGCTGTCTGAACCAACTCGTCCAATGCCCAAATCCCTCCAGATAGCCCTGATTTGCCTCAGGAATGTGCCAAATCCACTGCACAGCCCTAATCATCTAGTTGTCCTCAGCCTTCTCTGCCTTTCCCTGAAATGTTCCTTTTCACAGACAGACACACATATCATCTCTCTCCTCTTGCATAGCTTGAGACTTTTTAACTGAGAGAAAAGGCAAACAAGAGTTGACAAGAGAAAATTCACTGGAACGTTGGAAGATCAAGAAAGTGTTTCTTCATGCAGTACATGGTTAAACGATGGACCTCACTCCCATAGGAAGCAGGGATGACCACCAACTTGGGTGCATTTAAAAAGAGATTGAACAGATTCAGGGAGGAGAAGGCTATATATGGCTTATGTTCTCTCTCCACTGTCGGAGGAGTCATGACTCTAATTTCCAGTTGCTGGGAATCACAGGTAGGGAGCATCAAGGTCCTGTTTGTGGGCTTCCCACAAGTATCTGGCTGGCTACCATGAGAACAGGATGATGGATTAGATGGGCCACTGGCCTGACCCAGCAGCCCTCATCTTACAATTATGTCCCCAGCCCTTTCTGGAATATTTCATGCAAACACATGGAGATTCCTAACATCATTTGGTCAGTTTAAGAGATAATCCTGGACTATTTACTAGCAACCTGCAAGGCAGTGGTAAACGCTAATGCTTGGACTTTTTTTTTCCTGCCCTAGACATGTTGAAAGGTTCTGCCCTTTGTAGAGCTGTGAGCCCTAAAATTAACTACTTTGCCATTTTCTCATTTTCACATTGTCACATTTCCAACCTGTCAGGCCTTCTGTATCCCTCTGGCAGCTCAGTGATATTTTAATTCCATTCTCCAATTCCTACTTTTAGATTTCATTGCTCCGGCGGGGGGGATGACACTAATCCTTTCACTTGAGATGTAAGAAAAAGAATGTGGGCGGAAGATATTGCCCAATTGCAAAGCCCCCAAAGCGTAGGCAAGAGAAGCTTCTGTGAGCTCTGTTTGGAAGTGGTGAATGCCAGGTAGCTGAAGGGCATCATGTCAATTCCCTGCAATGCCTTCGAACTTCATTTAAATTTTAAAAAACAGTTGAACTGCCTGGTGCTCTCCAGAGAATAGAGTTGGATATCATATATATATATATAAAAGGGCAACCATGAGAGACATCAGCAGTAGGCCCTGCCAGTGGCATAGCGTGGTTTGCCAGTATCCAGGGCACTCACACAAACACCAGGAGAACAGGGTGTAGAGCAGGCATAGGCAAACTCGGCCCTCCAGATGTTTTGGGACTACAGTTTCCCTCATCCCTGACCACTGGTCCTGTTAGCTACGGATGATGGGAGTTGTAGTCCCAAAACATCTGGAGGGCCGAGTTTGCCTATGCCTGGTGTAGAGGGTGAATGGAGCCCACAATGGCAGCCCAGCCCTCGCAGACGACATGAACCCCCCTATACCAGAGTCAAGCAGGGCCATGCTATACCACCTGCCAGCCCATGTAGTGGGGAGCTCAGCTGAATTGGCCCTTGGATCATCCGAGTTTTGCAAAGCAGCTCAGGTCTGGCAGGGTGGTGTGAAAATTACACAACAGCCACACATCCTTTGATCCCAGCCTCACTAAGCAAGGGCAAGTCTGGGATCGAAGGACGCATGGGTGTTTCATCCTTCTCATGCCACCCTGCCAGCCCCAAGCTACTTTGTGAGTCTGAGATCTGATGTGAAAGATTTACCCGATGATTCCTTCAGATCAGATCCCAGCCTTGCAAAGTGACACAGGGCTGGCAGGTTGATGTAAGGAGCCAAAGGCGCAGTGCCCCCCCAGAAAAATGTGCCCAGGGCCATCGCCCTGGCAACACCCCCCAAACTACTCCCTTAGGTCCTGCCATCTATGGGGCCCTGCCATCCATGGAACCCATAAGTGGTGCCCAGTCCCACATTGCATCCCCGCAGGCAGGGACTTTCTCACGTCAATTGCTTTTGGAGCCTTTTTGCTGAAATGTTCTTTCAAAGCTACTAGAATAATTGTCCATTGCTGAGATATGCTCTCTGCGTGCTCGTGCATTAAGCTAAACATTTCTTACTTCAAGAGAAAGCAAGGCTGTGAGCATGATTTATTTCAGAAGAGTTCAGTTTGTATCACGTTGCGCTAAGTTGTGCTAAGCGATAACAGATTAGGCCTAGCTGCGATTCCAAAAACATTCAGCAACATTTAGCCCAATCCAGTAAACACCCAGGATAGGGATGAGGGAGAGATTTGATTCAACTTGCATCTAAAGCTGAATCATCCAGATTTGCACTTTCCCCAGCATTACGAAAACTGAAACACAGCCGTCCTTTCAAATTTGCACTTCTCCAAATTTTGTGATGTAGTTCGCCAACCAAACAATCTTTACAAAAATGCATGTATTGGTGGGATCTGTGCATTAGAAATAAAGATACTAGTAAAAATAACATGCAAAAATGCCTTTTATTGGGAGAAGCTGCTTGCAAAAAGTGCATACAAAAATGTGTTTATTAGGAAGAACTTACACCAAAATGCTGAAAGATTTTCATGATTTTCTTTCTTTCTTTCTCTCAAATTGTTACAGAAATATGGAAAACACAATTTAAGCTGGGGGGGGGGGATGAAAAACAGAAAGAACTGAAATTGGCAGATACTTCCATCCCTACTCAGGAGTAAACACTTAACACTAGGATTGATGTTTGAAACTCAATAGAACCCTAAAATTAGTCCCTCAATTGGTACCTGCTTAGAGACTAGGGTAGTTAAGTGGTATATAAATTGTTTAAATATATTTAATAAATGGAAGTAATGTGGTCCAACTCCTTGCCAATACATGTAAACTGCTTCTACAGTTGATAGATCCAGCCACTGTTGAGAAACCTCTAGCAAAGGAGAGGAGAGTACCATATTCTCAGACTTTTCCAGGTTGAGCAATTGGAAAGTCCTGCCTAATATTTAGCCAGATCCCCTTTACTGTCAGTTTGGTCTTATGTTCTGACCTTTAAAACACATGAAAATGGCTCATTTATTAGCTATTCTTTGATATCACCAATCCATTTGTAGTCTCTAAGGGATGTGTTGTTGTTCCGTCGTTTAGTCGTGCCCGACTCTTCGTGACCCCATGGACTAGAGCACGCCAGGCGCTTCTGTCTTCCACTGCCTCCCACAGTTTGGTCAAACTCATGCTGGTAGCTTCGAGAACACTATCCAACCATCTCGTCCTCTGTCGTCCCCTTCTCCTTGTGCCCTCCATCTTTCCCAACATTAGGGTCTTTTCCAGGGAGTCTTCTCTTCTCATGAGGTGGCCAAAGTATTGGAGCCTCAGCTTCGGGATCTGTCCTTCCAGTGAGCACTCAGGGCTGATTTCCTTAAGAATGGATAGGTTTGATCTTCTTGCAGTCCATGGGACTCTCAAGAGTCTCCTCCAGCACCATAATTCAAAAGCATGAATTCTTCGGCGAGGGATAAGTTCCTCAACTGTCATGAAGAGTTTACCAATAATATTATCATCTTATAAAGCTTGTAGGAGCAAATTTTGGCCACAAGATCCAAAAATCCAAAAGGCCTTGGAATGGTTGTAAAAACCAGGAAAACCTCTTGGTGGGAGGCGTTCCATAGGTGGGGCAGAACTACCAGAACAGCCACCTATGGTAGCCATCCCTTTGCCACCCCACCTGTTTTCCTTTGTACTTGGATCCAGTCAATGGGGGGAGCATTGCTTGTCAGCGTCCTTCTCCTCAGCCTCAGTATTGCCCTTGTAAACCCCAGCAGGGAGGAGGAGGAGGTTGGGGACCAAACTAGAATTAGTTGGCTCTGCCTCTCACTGACTCTGCTTCCACTTCTGGGCTCCTGTCCTTTTTCCATACCAGCACGCATGAGTACCAGACACTACTGTACATTAGGGCCAGGGGGACATGGAGGAGGGCCTCTCAATCATCAGTACTCCAAGCTGAACATGCCCAAGGCTTTCAACTTTTTCTTCATAGGACTTGGTCTCCATGGCTTGTTTCCAGGTGGTCCTCCATGAGTGGTTATGTTTTGACTGCTTTTCCTGGATTGGTGTGTATTTATTGGCATGCACCAAAGTCATGGTGCATCTCTTCTCCACCCTCCATCTCAAAGGTGTAACTTTTATGGTCCCCAAAGGCAAAAATATGTGGTGGTGATAGCGGTGGCTGTCCACAGTTTAAAGTAAATGTCTGAGCTGTTGTTGGAGATGGAAAGGCACCCAGCTCCCATCATCCCTGACAATTGGCAATGCTGATGGGAGTTGGAAGTACCCACCACAACAATCAGGCAATGACTTATCCAGCTTTCACCTGTGAGCAGAAAATGGCATGGCTGAGGTAAACAGCCCTGAAATGTTGGAACTCAAAAGATTTTGCTTTGTTTTGTTGTACTATGGTTGGGGAATACTCACCTTGCATAAAGATGCCCTTAGTTGACCTGTTTGCTATGTGCAAGTTGTCTGCATGGCCACTTTTCATTTTAGAAAAAAGAAGAGTGATTTTGATGATGCTCTAAAGGTCTTTGTGACTGATGTTTCCATAAAATGGCTCTTCCTGCCCCCACTTCCCTGTGTTAAAGGAAATGGATCAAATGGGTGATAGCCTGGTTTGACTCATAACGATCAATCAGATTTATTTCCCCTTAAAATAGGAATATAGTCTTTTTTAAAAAAGTTTCCTTTCTTTCCCATGTTCTCCTGGATTTTTCAAACTGGTGGTGAGTGTATACAGAAACTGTGGATGCCTTCTGTATTGCTACAAATAAATTTTAGCAAACTGATGAGTGTTGTCTTCTCTCATTCATACAATGTGAATCCTGGTTGTCAAGTTTTTTTTCTGCCTGTCCAGTTATGCACTGCTAATATTGTACCTTTGCACCTGGATCCCAAGTTACACAACTAGAACAGGAGTCATGTTCAAAAGTCACACCCAGGAGAATCAACAGGGTCCAATGTATAAACCCCAACCTGGTTTATACATTGGGGTTACCAAGACAATTTTATTTTATTTCCTTTGGAGTTTTGATTTTCTACTTAAAGGAGCCATCTTATGCAGCAACTGATGCGTATTTAACAACTTATGTTTTAATTCTTGAAGCTGATTGTTAAGTTGTCCTGATTTTTACTCTTGTGCCAAGAAATAAGTCACAAATACTTCTGCTCTGTTCTTTAAGAGATTATGTTTACCTTATCTGCATTACAAATGTGGGTGAAATTGAATAGATCTGAAAATAGCTATCTGGTGCCCAGCATTTCAGTCTTTGTAACCTCCTTTCCAAGATATCTCTAAGGAATTTATTGCATGCTTTTCAGAGTTCAGTTTTGGACTATAAGTCAAAAGGAATGCCCTTCTCTTGTTGACCTCAGCCTTGGTGCATAAATACATTCAGTGCTTTTTTGTCAGCATCTGAAATAAATATTAAAATGTAGGCAGTGTGTTGGTCTCAACTGAATTTATCTTCCCCCAGCCATGAATCAGAAGTTTTAGAATTTTCATTGAATAAACGAAAAACTCAAATACAGAAGACGCATCAAATAGCAGTTTCTAAAACATCACTACTGTATCTAGCAATGAAAAACCACCAAGGCAGTCTTCATGGCAAAACAGGAAAATTAATGGAACCACAGGGTGAAAGCAAATATTATTTTAGGATTTGACTATTTCCCCACAATTTGCACTGCACCCAACGTGGGGAAATAACAGTTGCTTCTGCTTGGAACATCATTTTCTGAAGGTAAGTTAACGGCACTAATTCTTGACATAGTATTTCAACAATAATTCTTCTATTATTGTTTTTTCTAAGTATTCTGCCCTGAAGATACACGTTCCAGCAAGCAAGGAGTAGGGGGAAGAATGTACCCAAGAGCTCAATATAATTGAACATGGTGCGTGTAAATGAAATAATGCACATTATACAGAAATTAACAAATTACAGTGTATAATCTATCACATTTCTATCGATATGTATGATAAACACTGATGATGCAAAGTGTATAAATGGGAAAAGACAGGAGGTGTTTCAGTCCCACACTGACCATTCACTGTCTCATTCTGCCCTCTGGTGGTTAACTGCTACTTTTAATGGGTTTATTGCTTTTGAACAGGTGAGTCTGGATCCTGATAGCATGTACTCCCCTGATAGCATAGAAACCACCCAGGTCTCCAGTATCTGGAGACATAATCTGCACGTATCCAGTATCTGGAGACATTGATGTATCACAGTATTTTAATATTCTTTTGGAAGCCGCCCAGAGTGGCTGGGGAAGCCCAGCCAGATGGGCGGGGTATAAATAATAAGTTGTTGTTGTTGTTGCTGCTGCTGCTGTTGTTGTTGTTACAGGGGCTGACTCTTAGGGGCCAAAACAGTCTCGGCCCCCTCAATCTATTTTTTGAGGGACAGTGCCCCCTCAAATTTCAGAGCGCATTCCCTGACTCATTGCAATGCCATGTAATGTCACAGCGGGCCTCCTCAATCTTCTGGAGAAGCTGGCGCCTCTGTCTGGAGATATTGGGGTTTAAGGTGGAGTCTTTTATATGCAAGTTGTATGGCCTACATATTCTCTCTCTCTCTCTCTCTCTCTCTCTCTCTCTCACACACACACACACACACACACACACACACACACACTGGTACCTTGGTTTACGAACTTAATCCATTCCGGAAGTCTGTTCTTAAACCAAAGCGTTATTAAACCAAGGCGTGCTTTCACATATTCCATTTCCAAGGCAAAGTTCACAAACCCAAACACCTACTTCCGGGCTTGCAGCGTTCTTAATCCAAGTTGTTCATAAACTAAGCTGTTCTTAAACCAAGGTACCACTGTACATACTCTCACTATTCTGAATAAAGGGCTAACTTAGAAATAAAGGCAAGTGCCTATTATTATTTTTATCAGTTAGACTTCTTAGTCACTTGTTAGCCAAAGGTCTCCAAGTGGCTTAGAAATGCAAATAAATATAAAAGTAGAGTGGCAATGGCAATACCAGGGCCACACTCATACTTTATATTTAAAACAATATTGAGTTTAAAGCTCTGTGGGGGGGGGGATAAGGGTCTCCTAGCAACTCTCAGCACCCTGAACAAACTACGCTTCCCAGAATTCTTTGCGGGAAGCCATGATGACTTAACGTGGTACAATACTGCTTAGGGTGCACAGTCTATGTTGACTGCATTGGTGCTCCAGAAGACCACTCTTTTCCAGGCTTCCTCAACCTTGGCCCTCCAGATGTTTTTGGCCTACAACTCCCATGATCCCTAGCTAGCAGGAGCAGTGGTCAGGGATGATGGGAATTGTAGTCTCAAAACATCTGGAAGGCCAAGGTTGAGGAAGCCTGCTCTTTTCCATCAGGGGACTGAACATGCATAAGAAGTTGTGGACCTTTCCCAGATTTGTTTCCATTAGCCAATAGATTATATTTCATTCTTGAACCCCTTTGCGGTGTCTCATGGTGGGCACCACACTTTTCTCTCTTTCCCTGGATCTACCTAGTCATGTTCACTTAGTGATTTCTGCCTGCACCACCAATGGGGGGGGGGTAGACAGGACTACCGCAGAGTTATTCCATCAGTATGCTTGCTTTCTGAAGTTGTTAGTAAGTTTGACTTCTGCACTATCTTTTCCCTGCCCTGTTCTCTATTCCACCAGGTCACTGGTTTGGTGGCCACTGCAGCAATGTGACCATTACTGCCACAGAATCCTAGGTATGGGCTGAGGGGTTTTCTCTGCTCCTCCCGTGTCATGCCTAGCTCTGACCAGGTGCCAGACATAAATGAACCAGAGAGCCCACAGGTTGAGGACCTTGAGAACAGGCAGGGTCCCCTCAATCCAATGCTGAGGATCTCCTTGAAGAGCCTTTCAGGTAGATCTCTGATGAAGAACCCCAAGAACTGTCAGTGGAGATGTGAGAGCTCCCTCCCAGTCCTTGAGAGTGCTAGGTCTGGGTGAAAGAGCTACAGCACAGAATGTGTCTACAGATCCAGAGTCATAGAATCATAGAATCATAGAAGAGTTGGAAGAGACCACAAGGGCCATCGAGTCCAACCCCCTGCCAAGCAGGAAACACCATCAGAGCACTCCTGACATATGGATGTCAAGCCTCTGCTTAAAGACCTCCAAAGTAGGAGACTCCACCACACTCCTTGGCAGCAAATTCCACTGTCGAACAGCTCTTACTGTCAGGAAGTTCTTCCTAATGTTTAGGTGGAATCTTCCTTCTTGTAGTTTGGATCCATTGCTCCGTGTCCGCTTCTCTTAAGCAGCAGAAAACAACCTTTCTCCCTCCTCTATGTGACATCCTTTTATATATTTGAACATGGCTATCTTATCACCCCTTAACCTCCTCTTCTCCAGGCTCAACATGCCCAGCTCCCTTAGCCGTTCCTCATAAGGCATCGTTTCCAGGCCTTTGACCATTTTGGTTGCCCTCCTCTGGACATGTTCCAGTTTGTCAGTGTCCTTCTTGAACTGTGGTGCCCAGAACTGGACACAGTACTCCAGGTGAGGTCTGACCAGAGCAGAATACAGTGGCACTATTACTTCCCTTGATCTAGATGCTAGAGTCATTGGTCTGCTTGGGCCTACCCATGAGTAAGTGATCCCTGCCAGCAGCTCTGGTTAGGGCAACCTTGCAATTCCAAAACATAGGCACTCTTTTACCCGAGCAAGCCTGAATGTATTACCCTTGGCTGTACTTGAGGGACGATTCCAACAGATTCTACACACAAACCGCTCATGTCCCTGTGGAGATGTCAGCACCAAATCAGTGGCACATGCCCCCCTGGCGTGCACTCTTCACAAAGACCTGAGGGAAGAGATTATCACCCCTCTTTTATTGTCAATTCTGGGTTGCCCAACCACTGCCACAGTCTGTTTTCTCCTGGCAGGTCAAGAGGAGCAGATGACAGCAAAGGCTGCAAGGTTTTTAGCTGGGGCAGTCAGAATAAGGTCGACTATTTGATTGCTGATTCAGGCCCCTAAATGGTGTTTCATATAATTGACTTTTTATTTTGTTCTGTGTATATCACAATGTCCTTTTGTTGCCATGGCCTATGGCTGACGCAAATAAAGTTTCATTCATTCATTCATTCATTCATTCTGGTTAGGGATGTTTTTAGGAGGCTCGCTCCTGAGCCTCCCAGTTGCTGGAAACAACACCGCTCTTTGGTTCTAGTTCCCCTGCCTTGATGTATTGTACTTTGTCTGAACTTCCTGTAATGTTGACCTTGGACTGTTCCTTGACTTTGTCTCTGGATTATGTTTGGACCAGGAGTGATGCTCTGTCATCCACCATGTTTTTATCTGCAGACCTGTCCTCATTGGTGAGTCATCTTCTGTGACTGGGTCCCTTCCCATGCCAGCCAGTTGTTCTGGAGAACAGATTTCGGTTTCAATGTGAACTGCGTAAAATTGCTGTCTCATCCCTACTCATGACTGAAAGAGAAGGGTGGTGGAAAGATAAAAAGGTAAAGGTAAAGGTACCCCTGCCCGAACGGGCCAGTCTTGACAGACTCTGGGGTTTGTGCACCCATCTCACATCTATTGGCCGGGGGCCAGCGCTGTCCGAAGACACTTCCGGGTCACGTGGCCAGCGTGACAACGCTGCTCTGGCGAGCCAGAGCCGCACACGGAACGCCGTTTACCTTCCCGCTGGTAAGCGGTACCTATTTATCTACTTGCCCCCGGGGGTGCTTTCGAACTGCTAGGTGGGCAGGCGCTGGGACCGAGCAGCGGGAGCGCACCCCGCCGCGGGGATTCCGCGGTGGAAAGATACCAGAACTCAAAAGAAGAAAGCAACTTTATTACTATTGCATAAGTGATTAAAATTAGACTTTTTTTTATACAGATAAGATATTTACAGTGCTGTTTGGTTAAATAGGCAGGATATATGGCAGTTTCTTCCCTTTATATACTTTGTACAGTGCAATAATATATAATGTGTGTATATATTAAAATAAGTTCTTTTCTTAAAAAAGGTAGCATGCAAGGGACATTATTTCAAAATTTATTCCTTTGATTTTATCTGTACCAAGGTTTATTTGCCACCATTCCCACCTTCCCTGCACTTTTGTTTGAAATAACGTTTTGTCAACATAGGAGGAAACGAACATTGCTGGAATCGAAGGAATGAAAATGGACTAGAGCCCTTTTCACACGTTCAATGGGAGAGGTGGTCTTTGCTGTCCAATGTCCAAATCTTTTTCACATTCAGCCAAAGACCTGCATGTAATTGGAAAACCTGCCTGGCAATCTGCCACAGTAGGGCTGTGCACCAGCTTGGGTTGAAGCCCAAACCAAATTGAACTGACTCAGGTGAGGGCTGGTTGCACAGGGTGGTCTGGAGATGTCAGTGGGTGGGGGTGTCAGGCAGATAGGAGAGGCAAGGTGAGGAGGGAAGAAAGACAAGCTATATTGCAGGGCTCTGTTGTTCGCAAGTGCCTTCCCTTCAGGGAACAGCTGTGGAGCAGAGGATTCAATCCTGTGGGGTGCTTTTGGGGGAGGAAAGCACCCTGTCCCTTTGCTCTCAATCAGGAAAGGGGAAAAAGGAGTCTTTCCTTCCCCAGCACCTGACTGTATGTTTAGTTAGGATTTTTACCAACCGTAACTAAACATGACACACACCTCTGAATTGATTTGGGGATGTGCACAGCCCTATTATACAGAAATAAAGGCTGAATTCAGGTCTTCAACTAAATGAGTGGAATTTGAGGGGGCAGCATGACTCTCCCTGACCCCACCATGCATACAATGTAATCTTCAGTTGTGAGAATAGGGCAAAGGCTTTAATGGGGTAACAAACCATTCCCCCCCTCCAGTTCTAATACAAAATCTTTATAATTCTTAGAATAAACCAGAACAACCTGACCCGGCGACATAACTATACTCTAAGAAACTATCTTCTATAATAAATAGAAACACTTACAATGTGCTTAAGACGAAGGGTACACTGGGCCTGCCCATGTTTCCACGTCTGACAAAATATCTTTCTAGGGACGTTGCTGAACATGAGATAAGCTGGCTGTGATGAGACATTTCTACTCCACCCCCCTCCCCAAAAAACCTCGTCAATAGTAACCTAGGGTGCAATTAAATTTTAAGCAGGTGATATGCTGAATGCAAGCTCTTGAAACTCATCTAGACCCTTGGTTGGCCCATCCCTCTCTCCCTTCCTCCATCTTCTTGAGTCTACACAGGCCTGTAACTGTTCAGGGTCTTGGATGTAGATCCTTCCTAGCTCTCCTTACCTGTATATGCAAATGATATTGCCTACCACTGAACTATAACGTCTCCCAATAGCACTGTCATACTTCTGCAGCAGTGAGGCTCAACTCTAGACTAGTTTGGCCAAGCAAGAATGAATTGGTTTTGCAACCTTTTTTTTCCACACCTGTGCAGGATCAGGGTTTGAGCATTGATAATTGGATTTAACCACATAATGGAACAGCTGGGGCAGGAAAAGTGAATGAATATCTTTGTCTCAGTTTAGGTTTTATAAATTTACTATTACATTGGTGTCGGACTGTGTTTTGACATCAAACTGTGTTGTTGTTGTTTAGGGGAGGAGGTGTAAAATTACTAAACCCCATGCAAAAACTGTGTTATGATCAAATCTGATCACAATGCACACAGAATGTAACGAGAAAGGTTTTCTAATATTCCCAGTGAGGACAAAACTATGGCCAATGTGGAGGAGGGTCATTCACACACATTTCTTTCTACTGTTGCTAATAATTTTGCTCCTTAAAACCATTCCCATTTGCTACTATGACTGAATAATACCAATTTTTTTTTGGGGGGGGGTATGTTTTAGCCATTCATATCATGCCTTAAATGGCTACATTTGCACAGGTGCATTGACTGCCTGAAAAGGAGGCATTTTGTCAATATAAGTATAATTAGTTGTATAATATCCATATGTTTACATTTATATATATATACCTAATAGTTTTTATGTTTTTATTGGGGATGCTAAGTAAAAAAAAAGAAGACGACTGAAATCTTTCAGTCAGGCTTACTCCCAGTAAACCTGGTATATCATTGTAGCTTTAAGTTGGGAACTACTCAACAGACACCTAGGTATCAGAAGTGGTTTGAAACTCCATCTTTGTCACCACTTTGGAGCAATACCTGATCTGCAGAAATGAAAGTTGCTCCTGTCAATGGGTTCATTCAGCTCCTGGATCAGGCCCACGGTCCACCCAGCCTGTCATCTTGCTCTCCCGGTGTCCTACCAGGTGCCCGTGGGAATCCCTCAAGCACAAGAGCAAGCTCCCTTCTTGTGGTTTCCAACAACTGATATACAGAGCCATAGTTTCCCTGACGGTGGAGGCAGGGCACAGCCATCATGGCTGGTGGCCATCTCTAGCCCTCTCCCTCCATGGATTTTGGAAACCAGTTAGACTTACTCCCAGGTCAATGGGTTTCAGACTACTGAACTGAACAGCTGGGTACGACTTCTCAAAAGGAAATGTACGTCTACAATGGCCTTCATTTCCCAGATGTACAAAACAGTTTTATCCTATTGAGTGGACATTTCATCTCCTTATAAAGCCTCAACCAGACTTTGGAAGGAACCTTTCGACAGCTATAAAACCAGGCTGTCAATGGCTTCCAGCCATGACGGTTATGCCACTGCCATTGAGCTTGTGCCACTGAATATCAGTTCCTGGAAAACGCAGGTGGACAGAGATGTGTGGCACTCATGTCCTACTTTCAGATTTCTCACAAGCATCTAGCCAGCCCCTGAGAGAACGGGATGCTGGACTGTCACATATCAGACTACCAGGTTCTGATCAATAAACCCCCTGACAAACCATTATGGGGTTTTAGACCCTAAAGAGCCTGCTATTGCGCTCCCCAAATCATTTGTTCTTCTCTCTATATTTTTTAAAATGTGTTTCCTCTAGTTATGGATTGGCATTGTAAAACAGGAGCAAATGGTGACTAGGTTCAGAAACATTTGAATAAGACGGACTAGAGGAAGGTCAACAGACTGACTGTACATTAAATATGAAGCCATTTATGAAGTAGGTGCCTATCACAGCACTGTTTCAAAATGTGGTAGGAAGACTTTGCATTGGCCTTAAATCTCCAGGGTGATGCATCTGATTTTAAAAAACCCCTGATGGAAAAAAAAACGGGCAGTGGACAATAATAATTTTTAAAAGAAGCAAAATGGTGGTGGGCCACGGTCTTATATTTAACAAATGAACAAAATCCTCCGGACTGCATAATTCATTAATTACGCGTTTGATTGTCCCTGTACAATTCCCCGCAATGCCAGTGGGGTTAAACAGAACCATTGAAGTCAGACGAAGAGAAGCAAAAATGGATGGTTTTTAAGCTTACTATGGTGGTATAGATTTCAATTTCCTGGGAAAGCTGAACCATTAGAAATATATAGATATAGATATAGATATGCTTCAGAGTTTCTGTAAGATAGCTAGCGGCAAAACTGTCTCCAGTTGGTGTCGCATTTTCTGGGTGGCCACAAAATACCGCTGGGTGAATGTGAATCCTCATTCCGATCTCCTGCCACCACGCCAAAAAAATCAAAAAAATAATAATTCAGGGCTCTTCTGGGTTGTTTTTTTATTGCGTTAGGAAACAAAAACCATTAAAGCATTAAGACAGCCCTTTTATGTCCCTGCCAAGAGGATATAGTTGATTTACAGATACGCTGCTTGCCTGGGGTTCTCTATCGAACCGTCTGTCCTTATCCATCCGCCATTCCATCACCCATGCGATCTCTCCTCCTTTTTTCCCATTTGTTTTTAAAGTTGATCAGGGAGAAAGTTCACCGGACAGCATGCGCATGCGTGGATCGTTTTTTTGTTTCACAGTGTTATATGGCTACTCCATGCCACTTCGGAGGATCTGGTTGGCTGCAATCAACATGACACTGATAATAAAGGCCATAGCAAAAGCGCATATTAAGCTTTTCCGTACACAAGTCTGTCGGTTTTGTTTTTGAGAATGCACTAGGAGAGAAAGAGAGAGAGAGCATAATGACCTTTTCGTTTTAAAGTTACCGTATTTTTCCGTCTATAAGACGCCCCCATGTATAAGACACCCCCCCCATTTTGGGGGACTCAATATTAAGAAAATGAGGGGAGATGGCCCAAAGTTGTTGAGCCTCTCCACCTACGCAGCTGTGAGCAGGAAACACCCCCTAGATCATTTCCTCTGTGTAGCGGCATCGGCTGGTTGGTTGGAGGGCAACTTCCCCTGATGCCGCAGCGTTCAGGAAACGATCCAGGGACTGCTTCCCATGCACAGCGGGATCGGGGGAAGTTGCCCTCCTGCCAGTCAGTGCCCCATATCACTCCCCGCTTGCTGCGGCATCAGGGGGAGCTGTGTGCTGCCAGCCAGAATTCCCAGATTGTACCCTGTGCGCAGCAGCATCGTGAGAAGCTGTGGGCCCCTAGCCAGTGCCCCCAAATTGCTCCTTGCTTGCTGCAGCATTGGGGGAAGCCATTCACCCGCCAACCAGTCAGTGTGGTGTAGTGGTTAAGAGTGGTAGTCTTGTAATCTGGTGAACCGGGTTCGAGTCTCCGCTCCTCCACATGCAGCTGCTGGGTGACCTTGGGCCAGTCACACTTCTCTGAAGTCTCTCAGCCCCACTCACCTTACAGAGTGTTTGTCATGGGGGAGGAAGGGAAAGGAGAATGTTAGCCGCTTTGAGACTCCTGAAGGGGAGTGAAAGGCGGGATATCAAATCCAAACTCTTCTTCTTCTTCTTCTTCTCCCCCCCCCCCACCCATGCCACTATCCGTGTATTGGATGACCCCAGTTTTTAGACATGAGTTTTGAGTCTAAAAACCTCGTCCAATACACGGAATAGTACGGTACTTATCAATTTGATCATTATTGATACACATTACGCAGCATACAAAATGTAGCCCAGCCGTCCATTTTAATTACTTTGGTTGGAATTGAGTTGGTTACAACCCAGAGTAGGCCCACTGAAATTAATGGGCCTACGGTAGCAGTCATGTCCATTAATTTCAATGGGCCCACTCTGAGTATGTGCAACTAGGGTTGGATGCAACCCATAATTACAAAGCCTTTAACCATGTGAGTCCAGGACCTTCACTTCAGAAACAAATCCTGGAAATTTAGGATCTGAAATCTGGATGCATCTCTACGTACCCTCCAATACAATGTGGCCCAAATCTGGGAAGACGCCTTCTGGGTCGACACTCCAGCACACGACCCATGTGAAATTGTGTACCCAAAATTCAACTCGAGATTGCAGTGAGAGATCTTGGCCCAAAATCATGCAAGAGCAAGCCACCCAAAATGGCTGCCATGTTCTTATGGAGGGAAACAGGACTTCCTGGTTTTTCTGGGGCAGTAGATGGGCATGTCCCTATGCAAGAATAGACTGCCACACAGTTGACTTAAGTTGCCTTGGCGAGTGGTCTGAACAAACTGTTCTGCCTGAGATATGCAAGAGAACCTCACCTTCAAATTCTGTTTGACAGTTGCCAGAGTTCTCATTTAAGCTCTCTTCCTCATTGATGATGATGTTTTCAATATCTTTCATTGTTAAGTGGTCCTGGAACGCATGGTACAGTATATGTTTCAGCTCCTCCAGAGTTATCCGCTGCATGTCAAACTGTGGGAAGTCAATGAGAACTTAGTTTGAATTGTCGTTCACACACTACACATTACCTTTCATATTTGAATCAGAATAACTACTTCCCCCCCAAAAAAAAAAAATCCATGCCAAAGTTTGAGGGCCACGTTATCTTGTGGCCAGGCTTCCTGGAGTTAAGTGCCAATAACAGGCAGGCAACAGGCAAACGGTGGCATAAAGGATGTGACTCTCAACTTTCTGATGACTGTGAGAAATGAGGGTGTTGCTTTTTCACATACAAATGAAACAGTTGGTCAACTGTCAGCAGTCCAAGCAACTAGGGATATTTAGAGCTTGTAGTCAGAATGTGGTTGCAATAAGTAGACAAGTGTCAGCAGTCCAGATTGACTCAGATATTGACTGCTTGTGGTTAGGATGCTCATAAATGGGACAGTTTGTAGCTGAAAGACAGTTTATTGTAAGCTTCAGCAGCTATAGAACTCGCTTACACCTGTTAGTGGTCAGGATGTGGCTCTGTCACTTAAGCCACTATGTAAATGCATAGAAATAAAGAATCAAATAAGGGAAATGTTAATAGGATAATTAGGCAGTTGTGATAGACTGTAAACCTGGCAGTACCCAGCCAATGGGGAGACAAGGGAGGGAACCTGCACTCCAGGTATAGGGAATATAAGCTTAAAAGGTAAAGGTAAAGGACCCCTGACTGTTAAGTCCAGTCGCAGGCGACTCTGGAGTTGCGGCGCTCATCTTGCTTTACAAGCCGAGGGAGCTGATGTTTGTTTGCAGACAGTTTTTCCAGGTCATGTGGCCAGCATGACTAAGTTACTTCTGGTGCAGTGGAACACCGAAATCAGAGCAGTGCACGGAAACACGGTTTACCTTCCTGCCGGAGTGGTACCTATTTATCTACTTGCACTGGCATGCTATTGAACTGCTAGGTTGGCAGGAGCTGGGACCGAGCAACGGGAGCTCACCCCATTGTGGGGATTCGAACCGCCGGCTTTCTGATCAGCAAGCCCAAGAGGCTCAGTGCCTCCTTTGGACACCCGCTTTTGCAAGAATGTTTCGTATTCAATAAATTCCTTGCTGCTTCACCAATTCTGCTAGGATTTTATTTTGAGGGTCTCAAGACCCACTTCTAACGTGACTGGAATGTAGGTTACTGCACAAAAGGAAAAGGTTTATACACGTGCTCCTTTCCATCTCCACCCTCCGTTCAGGCAAGAGAGAGGCATGACAATGGTTCATGGTCTCATAGGGCTGTGCACAGGATTTGGTCAAATCCTGAATTCAATCAGGGCAATTTGGGATGATTCCTGCCCTGTTCAGATCAGGTCAAGCAACTACAAATCACTAAAGAGTGGACCAGGTTATCCTGAATTATTTTGTAGCAATCTACAGCTCAAACCATTGTTTCAGAAGGCCAGAAGGCCAGTCTCAAATATGTTGCAATTATTAATTAAAATAACGCATAGGTAGAACACAGGACAGGTATCAAATCTGATCACAATGCACGGGGCTAGGGTAGAATGTTCTCACCTTAACCAAGAACCCCCTAATCACAGTGCTTGTGGAAGGTGGTGGAATCTTAAAACGAAGAATGTGCTTGGTGGCCCTGGGGTGCTGTCATCTACCCCAACCCCCCCTTGAAGCCTATCTAGTGCAGAAAAGTCCACTTTAACTGGCAAAATCTCTTGCAGATTCTCAAGCATAAATGTTTCCAACTCATCCAACCCAAGCTGGAGATGTCTGGGAGTAGACCTGGAACCTTCTTCCTTTTGTATGCATCATCAAATACATAAAAAAATTGTGAGCAATGTTTTCATTCCTAAGAACCACCTGCAGGATCAGGCCAATGGCCCAACGAGTCCAACATCCTGTTCTTGCAGTGGCCAACCAGATGCACCTATGGGAAGCCTGCAAGCAGGATCTGAGCACAAGAGCTCTTTTGCCTCCTGCTGTTTTCAAGTAATCGGTATAGAGAAGCATTACTGCCTCCAAGCACACGACTAACATCCACAGATAGCCTTTTCAACCATAAATTTGTCTAATCTACTAATGCCATCTAAGTTGGTGATAATACAGCCTGCTATGGGAGGAAGTTCCATAATTTAACTCTGCACACAACTATGAACTACAGTCTGGTAGGGTTATATATATAGTCAAATTTTCTCATCAGAATGGCAGTTTCTAGCTGCTTTGTTCGGGGGGGGGGGCATCATCCTGAGCTGAGCAATTTTTCTTATAAGCACACTATACAAGCATAGAATTGTAGAGTTGGAAAGTAACCTAATGTTCATTTAGTCCAACCCCTTGCAATGGAAGAATCACAGCTAAAGAACTCCTGACAGATGGCCACCCAACCTCTGTTTAAAAGCCTCCAATGAAGGAAAGTCCACCACCTTTCACTGAGAATTTGCAGTGGTTTCCCCAAGAAAACATTTTTCTATGAATTTGCAGTGGCTTCCCAAGAAAACCTTTTTCTAAGAATTCTATTAAGCAAAAGTATTACAGATCCTCAGTCTGGGGAGAGAGAGAAAAACCCCACAATCTTAAGCAATGTAGAGGTCAAATCCTGCAAGTGTGCAGCTGCTTGGTAAAGGCTGCATATTTCAGAGAAAAAAATAAGAATGAGCAAGCTGTTCCCGAAATACCCACAAGAGGTAGCCAAACACAGGATTTTAAAATAACCCACAACTCCGTTTTATGAACGGTGGTTGTCATGAGTAACACTGCTTTTATATTCATTCTAGAAGGAAGTACAATAGAGAAAAATGAAGCTGCGAATTACCTAGCTTACAACTCAACAGGCCAGCCAGGTGAGCATCACGGAAGACATAGGATTAAAGATGGACCGTGCACTGCAACTGTTTGCTGTTATTTTTAGTAGCATCATGTCAGTGAACTGCCTAACAATCAGGGTTGTGCTTGGGGGGGGGCAGCAGTGGGGGGGGGGAATCAAGCCAACTTGCTTGCTTACAGAAAAATGCTTCCCCCCACCTTCCTCAGTTGGTGATTAGTATTCTGTGGTAAAGCAGCTGATGGCATGAAAATTGGCAGGTCATGAGTAAGAAGAGAAAAACAATATTCCGGTTAGAACTGCAAGCAGCAAACAGCCATGGCTGCTTTTAAGGTCATCCTGAGAGGGTCCAGGATCTTTTCAATGATGGTACCTTGACTGTAGACTAAATGAACATCCTGGCATCCACTCTGCAAGCAGCAATCTATACATTACGTTAAGTGTATAGCTTGCCCTTGAAAGTCTGATATTTCTTTTGAAATGGCAATATGACTGTGGGTTCACACACAACAGTAAGCTGTGGTTAACATTACCTGTGGTTTATAAACCAACCACAAACCATGGTTAATGAGCAACCAAGCTTATATACCCCTGGTAAAGGGGTAAAGGGACCCCTGACCATAGGTCCAGTCGTGGCTGACTCTGGGGTTGCGGCGCTCATCTCGCTTTATTGGCCGAGGGAGCCGGCGTACAGCTTCCGGGTCATGTGGCCAGCATGACTAAGCCACTTCTGGCAAACCAGAGCAGCGCACGGAAACACCATTTACCTTCCCACCAGAGTGGTACCTATTTATCTACTTGCACTTTGACGTGCTTTCGAACTGCTAGGTGGGCAGGAGCAGGAACTGAGCAACGGGAGCTCACCCCGTCACGGGTATTCAAACCGTCGACCTTCCGATCGGCAAGCCCTAGGCTCTGTGGTTTAACCCACAGCGCCACCCACGTCCCCCTTACCACAGCTAAAGCTAATAAACCATAGCTATGCTGCTGAGCTGAGTTTATACGTTACACTAATGCTGCAGTCAAAAATGGGAATGGCTGTGTTAGTTTTGCTGGTTGTAATGGCAGCACTTCCCCTCTCATTTAACAATATTCCTTTTACACCTGTTGCATTACAGAACTGTGTTTAGTTTTTTGTTTAAAAAATCAATATACTACCATGCCACACTAAGTTTAATTCCTACCAGTGGGTGTGGCATGCGACACAACAGTGGATGTCACTAGACATGTCACCACCCTGTATACACATGGATGATTGTGTTCCTCCACGATTTACCAGTGAAATTCATGGGAAATACCTGCATGCCAGAATATGGCCCCAAATTTTATCACATGGCATCTCCCATCCCTAATCTTCAGGTAGGATTGGGAAAGTCATAGACGTACAGTGGTGCCTCGCAAGACGAAAAGAATCCGTTCTGTGATTCTCTTCGTCTAGTGGTTTTTTCGTCTTGCGAAGCAAGCCCATTGACGGATTAGCGGATTAGCGCTATTAGCGGCTTTTAGCGGCTTGTCTGCTGATCGGATCAGCTGATAAGCGGCTTAGCACCTTAGAAAAAAGGGGGAACCAGCAGGAACTCGCAAGACATTGTCGTCTTGCGAAGCAAGCCCATAGGAAATTCGTTTTGCGAAGCACCTCCAAAACGGAAAACTCTTTCGTCTAGCGAGTTTTCCGTCTTGTGAGGCATTCGTCTTGCGGGGCACCACTGTATAGAAGCACAGAACTGGAGAGTTGGAAGGGACCCCAAGTGCCATCTATTCCAACCTCCTGCAATGCAGGAATCTCATCTAAAGCACCCGTGACAAATGGCCATAAGCAGAGTTTGCTGCTTAAAAACCCTCAAGGAAGGAGATTCCACAGCCTGCTGAGTGAGTCCATTCTACTGTCCCAGCAGCTCTTCCTGTCAGAAAGTTCTTCCTGATGTTTAGTCCAAATCTCCTTTCTTGTAACTTGAAGTCATTACAGTGGTACCTCAGGTTAAGTACTTAATTCGTCCCGGAGGTCCGTTCGAACAGCCTGACTTAGTATATGGCAGTTTTCTGTGTTTACTGCTATGCTTAAGCTGTGCAAGTTAACCAAGACACAGAAATAATAAATGATTGTTGCAAGACAAGCAATGCATTCCTTGGGGTTGAATACTGATCTCCCTTTACTTTGACCAAGGGGAAAATGGTCTACCCCCTGAACACATAGCAGGACTGCCCCTCCCTAGGAAAACACAAAAGGGATCCCTTCTGCCCTAAAGGGATACCAGAAGGTCCTAGCACCTGCCTATCTGCAAGAGGTGAAGTTCTGTAACGAGAGCAAACTGTTAGCCATGAAATGGAGAGATGGGTCAAGCCCCTGGTGGTTGACTTGCAGAAAGATCTGCTCTCATATGAGCCATCTTCAATGGTGCATAAGACAGGCTCATTTCTCTCTCTCCTGGGAGTGACAGATGACATTAAAAAGAAATAATAACCGTCATCTGCTTCTCACTATGGTGGGAGGACATGTCCATGAATCATACAAATGGCTTCAGTGTGGTTGGACGACCGTTTTCTGCTTTCTAGCACTGATAGCTGAGTTAGACCTTTTCATTTGATAGTGGAAATGGGACCTGGCTCTGGCAGTTTTGCATTTGCTCTGATGTTTTATAACCTCCTTTCCAAGATGGGATGAAGACTGCCCAAACAGTTCAGGGAGCCATGCAGGAGTTTGGAATGCACAAATACAAGGAGCAAAAGTCTGCACTGCACACTTGCACGCGTGCGCGCACACACACACACACACACACACACACACAGTGAAAACTTAGACATCAAAACTTTTACATCAGTATTAGGATTCATGTTTGAGAAACCTAAGTCTTAGGGAGAGGTATTTGCCAGCTCTTGCTACCCAGGATCCTTTTGGTGTGAGATGTCAAGTACAGTGGCACCTCAGGTTACATACGCTTCAGGTTACATACGCTTCAGGTTACAGACTCCGCTAACCCAGAAATATTACCTCGGGTTAAGAACTTTGCTTCATGATGAGAACAGAAACTGTGCTCTGGCGGTGCGGCGGTAGCGGGAGGCCCCATTAGCTAAAGTGGTGCTTCAGGTTAAGAACAGTTTCAGGTTAAGAATGGACCTCCGGAACGAATTAAGTACTTAACCCGAGGTACCATTGTATTGAAACTTGGACCTTCTGCATTCAAGGCACATGTTCTACAGCTGACATAATGTCCCTTTCTTCAATATAGTTTGAAACTCTATTAATATACTATTTTAAAATTAGTGCTTTGTCATTTGGTGCCCAGGTAGAGTTACACTACATCAAGGTGTTAGTATTAGCATACAAACCCCCAAATGGCTTGGAACACAAGGACCTAAATGAGCACCTTCTCCAACATCAACCATCTCATACCCTATGATAGAGAGTTGAGCCCTAGGTGGTGATGCCACCACTAGGGGCTGCCCAGTTGGCATGGACCCATAACGTAGCAGTGCCTTTTCAGTGGCAGTTTCCCATTTGTGGAATGCCCCCCCTCTGCTGGTGAGTTGTGTCTGTCTCTTTCACTGAGTTTCAGGAGGAGCTTTCAAACATTCCTGTTTACCCAGGCATTTGATGAATGGCAGACACTGTTCAGAGAACACCCTGACAAGGTCAGCTTCAAGGTCAGCAGGAATGAACTCTTCACTTATTGGCTGGCAATCCAGCACCCAGCAGGATTAAACCTTGTGCCTGCTTATCAGCTGATAACACCCAGTAATGGCAGCTGACTGACAGGTAGGGTCGGTTTCGGAGAAATGGTCTTGCGGGTTAAATTGGATTCCTTGGCAGACCAAGAGTGGCCTGTGGGCTGAAAGTTCCCCTGCCCTGGAACAAAGTGTGCCACTTCTGTCTTTTTACAGAGCCAAAGTGCAGCTTGTCGTTGTCAGGGGAGTAGGAAGGGGGGTGTTCAGGGGGTGCAGCCCACCCCGGGTGTCATCCCTGAGGGGGTGACATCAGTGGCGTAGCGTGGGGGGTGCAGGGGGGCCGGCCACACCGGGCGCAACATCTGGGGGTTAGGGTTAGGGTGCGCAAATCCATGGGTTAGGGGGCGTAAATCCACGGGTTAGGGGGCGCAAATTACTTGCCTTGCCCCGGGTGCTGACAACCCACTCTACGCCACTGGGTGACATAATGGCACACCGTGGGGGGCAGCACTTATTGTGGGGCCCGGCCTGCAGCGCGCCTGAGCCGCATGTCTCTCCTGGGAGTGATGTGGTGGATTGGGGCCCTGTGCTGCCTGAAATGGCCGCGTGGGGCTTGCGTCCGCCAGGCAGACTCCGTGGGCAGCTCACCGCATCGCCCCCTGGGCGGATCGCTGTGGCGCCCCCATAGGTGGATCGCCCTGCCCCCACAGCTCCAGGTGCCAGAGCAGCTAGCTATGCCCCTGGTCATTGTCACACACATTCGTCTTTAATTGAAAGACAGATATCAACCTTATATCTGTAAGGTTACTTTCTATAAATTAAATACTCCCCTACCCCCAACTGGGACATGGGTGGCGCTGTGGGTTAAACCACAGAGCCTAGGACTTGCCGATCAGAAGGTCGGCGGTTTGAATCCCCATGACGGGGTGAGCTCCCATTGCTCGGTCCCAGCTCCTGACAACCTAGCAGTTCAAAAGCACGTCAAAGTGCAAGTAGATAAATAGGTACCGCTCTGGCGGGAAGGTAAACGGCGTTTCTGTGCACTGCTCTGGTTCGCCAGAAGCGCCTCAGTCATGCTGGCCACATGACCCAGACATTGTACGCCGGTTCCCTCGGCCAATAAAGCAAGATGAGCGCCGCAACCCCAGAGTCAGTCATGACTGGAGCTAATGGTTAGGGGTCCCTTTACCTTTACCCCCAATTCCCTATAGAAACTCTCAATCAAAAAAACAAAACTACCCTCCCAAGCATTTTTCCTGCTCTAATAGAAAGGGGGGGGATGTACATATCAAGGCAGCTTCCCCTCCATCTGCACCCCTAAATTCCATAAGGAGGAAAAGCTATTTCATCTTCTCTGTCCCCCCCCCCATCCTCATCGGAGTACGACTGGAGGACTCTTTCAGACTGCAAAGATTATTCAGCAATCAAAAGCAAAGCAGCCAGGAGACCAAAAATATCATTGTAAATGAACCTTTCCTTCCCAAACATAGGGACCTAGGATGAGATGCTGAGCAATTTGCATTGGCAAGCGAAATCCCCAAAGCCGCAGACCAACAGAACATTTTGTTGCTGGGCTTTGTTCAGGGCCATAGGGAGTCCCAGCCAGCGCATACTCCAATGCTCAGACAGACATTAATTGAAGCGATTTAAGGTCGCAGGCCCAGTAGACTGGAATACTCCCCCCCCATCCTCAGTTGGCCAACTCACTTAGCTTGGAAATCAATATAACAAAAACATAAGCGTTTCAACAACTGAGAGTTCAGTATTGCCCAGGAGAAGCCATTGGCTTTGGGGACATTGCAAATGCACACTATTTATGGTACATGAAACAAAATATGTACAAACACACAATTGCTCCTAGAATGTAGAGGAACAATTGCTATAATTCCTGTGGCCCGGTGATGTCCCATTTTGTTCTCGCTGACCAGGTATTTCGCAGGCAATCCAACATTTCTCTGATGAAAATAGGGCACCCAATTCTACATATAGTGGTACCTCGGGTTAAGTATTAATTTGTTCCGGAGGTCTGTTCTTAACCTGAAACTGTTCTTAACCTGAAGCACCACTTTAGCCAATGGGGCCTCCTGCTGCTGCCGCACTGCTGGCGCACAATTTCTGTTCTCATCCTGATGCAAAGTTCTTAATCTGAGGTACTATTTCTGGGTTAGCGGAGTCTGCAACCTGAAGCGTATGTAACCCGAGGTACCACTGTATTTCATATACAGTCACCTTGAGCCAAGTGTATGTAACCTGAAGCGTATGTAACCCAAGGTACCACAGTATTTCATATACAGTCACCTTGAGCCAAGCGTATGTAACCTGAAGCGTATGTAACCCAAGGTACCACAGTATTTCATATACAGTCACCTTGAGCCAAGCGTATGTAACCTGAAGCGTATGTAACCCAAGGTACCACAGTATTTCATATACAGTCACCTTGAGCCAAGCGTATGTAACCTGAAGCGTATGTAACCTGAGGTACCACTGTATTTCATATACAGTCACCTTGAGCCAACTGCAACCTCTCTGTTGAAGCTACCTCACAGGAGTGTTGTAAAGAAAGATGTGCCCTGTTTTCGAGAGACAGTCCCGAAATTACAGAAGCCATCCTGGTTTCTGATTTGGGCCTGAAATGTCCAGGTTTTCCTTTTTCCTCCCCTCCATGTCTCGGAGAACAATTAAAAGTGTTCTCTCTGTGTGTGAGTGTGTAGGTGCAAAAACAAAGTCCTGTTTCTACTGGAGAAAAAAATACCTGCACTAAATGAAGGAAATAGTGAAGCTGGCATATGAAGCCTTTCTTATAATTTTGGAGGAAGATGTAGCCAATCCTCTTTAAATTCTTTAACTACATGCTTCTACAGCCAGTCATTTATTTGTTTTTAGGAAACACGGGGAGTGTTGAGTCATTTGCTGTAAATGGAGTCTTACCGTGTCTACTCAGAAAGAAGTCCCACTGTATTCAATGGAGCTTACTCCCAGGTAAGTTGGTCAAGACTTACGCTGCAATCCTAAGCATTTTTAAGCATCTGTCAGGGAAGCTGTAATCTACATCCTGCCTTGCAGATCCTTTACTAAGAGGGATTGAACTACATGATCTTTGAGGTCCCTTCCAAATCTAGATTTCTTTTTATGGAAGAAAAGAAAAACTCAGACAAAAGTATTAAGTGCTGGTGGTTCTTGCTCACAGAAGGTCCCAGATTCTCTACTAGGAATGTTTCCTGTCTATCAGCCAGTGTGGACAATACTGAACTAGTTGGACCAATGGACTGACTCAGTATAAGTCAGCTTCCTCATTTACAAGATATGGATGGGGAATAATAATAATAATAATAATAATAATAATAATAATAATAATAATGATTATTATTATTATTATTATTATTATTATTATTATTATTATTATTTTATTTATTTATACCCCCTCCCACCGGGCTGGGGTTCCCCAGCCACTCTGGGAGGCTCCCAACAGAATTAACTTAAAACTTCCCTAAACAGGACTGCCTTCAGATGTCTTTTAAACGTCAGGTAGTTGTTTATTTCCTTGACATCTGATTGGAGGGCGTTCCACAGGGTGGGTGCCACTACCAAGAAGGCCCTCCGCCTGTTCCCTGTAACCTTACTTCTCACAGGGAAGCAACCGCCAGAAGGCCCTTGGAGCTGGTCCTCAGTGTCCGGGCAGAACGATGGGGGTGGAGACGTTCATTCAGGCATACAGTGATAGCTCAGGTTACAGACGCTACAGGTTACAGACGCTTCAGGTTACAGACTCTGCTAACCCAGAAATAGTACCTCGGGTTAAGAACTTTGCTTCAGTTTGAGAACAGAAATCGTGTGGCGGCAGCAGTGGGAGGCCCCATTAGCTAAAGTGGTACCTCAGGTTAAGAACAGTTTCAGGTTAAGAACGGACCTCCAGAACGAATTAAGTTCTTAACCTGAGGTACCACTGTACTGGGGAAGGGAATACATTGGTCTTGGCTGGGGGGTTTTGCGGGGGGTGGGGGAAGAGACTGCAGCTCAATGGTAGAGCTTCTGGCTTGCAAGCAAAAGTCCATCTCCATCTCTCCCCAGCTCCGGTCTATCTCCAGCTCTCCCTTTAAACCCTGGGGAGCCATTGCTAATCAGTAGAGATAATACAGAGCTAGGTGTATTAATGGGTCTGGCGTAAGGCAGGTTCCTATTTTTCCTGTGTTCCTAACTAAAACAATTCCTGTAGTCAATTCATTTCCAACCCCCAACCCCCTTTTGCTGTCCTTAAAATAGCCTCATTGAAATAATAATGGAGTGCATATGTGTGTTTATGTGTGTGCATGTGTGTGTGAGAGAGATTTCACTTTGCATTGCAGTGCTCTCATCTCCGGGGCTATCGCACACATTCCGCGGGAAGCTTTCCAGAAGCTGGAAAGAAGTTCATAAAAATCAGAAGAGCTACACGGCAGAACAAGTCATGCTCATATTTCCATGGTAACCGCCTCATTACTATGCCGGGTGCTGCTGCAGAGAAGGGAGGGCTACCTGAAGCAAGAATGATGCATCCCTAGAAAATTCAAACACCATTTTTTTTTGGGGGGGGGAGGAGTTGACAGCATAGCACACGCAAATGGAGCCCTAATGCAGGTGTGCTTGGCTTCCTTGTTTTCTTTAAAAAAGAATAACCATTGCAAGCGAGAGGAGGATTTAGAGAGGAGACGCCGTGATGGGAAGCAGCGCTATGTATTGCATGCAAACACACTGCTATGAAATCGGGAGAATTTTGATTAATTTTGACATCAGCAACCTGAATCAGCTGAGTGACGTTTCACTCAGGTTATAAAAGGCACGGCAGAGGACCCCAAAGGCAGACAAGACCACGTATCAATGCAGTTAAAGCCCTGGCAGGTGTATTATGCTCCAGAACTTAATCCCTGGTGTCCTGTGACCCTCTGGGAAATCACCTACAAAACCAAGAAACGAGACTTTTAAGGCTCCTGCTCAGAAGTTCCCCAGAAATTTTGCTTCAGTCGAATGCTGATTTTTACTCTTCTGTCCCATGTAAGATCAGCAGAATCAACCCACTGAGGAGGTGAGGTGAAGCGTCTGCCTTGAGCTGCAAGAGCCTTAGGTGTGGAACCTGCCTTTCCTCTTCCGCCGGGGTCCAGTCTGACTCCCCCTCTCTCCTTATAAGAACCTGTACGAATGTGGCCCCCCAACTTTTCTCACAGGCTCATATAAAATCAGTACAAACAGTTAAGCCAGTGAGCATTTAAGGTCCCTAACCCTAATCTGCGGGTTGCCATCTGACTGGATTTCACTTTGATACTGATTTTATTTTAGTATGGATTTTAATTGATTGCCTGATTTTATGTCAATACAGTGGTACCTCTGGTTGCAAACGGGATCCGTTCCGGAGGCCTGTTCGCAACATGAAAAGAATGCAACCCGCAGTGGCGCGTCTGCGCATGCGCGGGTTGCGATTTGTCGCTTCTGCGCATGCGTGTAATGTCATTTTGCACTTCTGCGCATGCGCGAGGGGCGAAACCCGGAAGTAATAATAATAATAATAAGTAACCCTTTCCGGTACTTCCGGGTCACCACGGGATGTATCTTGAAGGAACATAACATGAAGCGGACGTAACATGAGGCATGACTGTATGTTATATATTTGATGTTAGCCGCTCTGAGCCTGGTTTTGGCCAAGAAGGGCGAGGTTTGTTTATTTATTTATTTATTTATTATTTATTATTATTATTATTCCATTGCAGAGGGATGTCGTGAGATCTTGCCAAAACCTCACAAGAGTGCATGAGATCTCTTGAGATCTGGATGGAAGCTGATGCTTTGCTGAAAATGCAGGTAAGAGAGGAATGGCACTGACACTGGGGGTGCGGGGAAACCCATTCCCATTTCTCCTCAAGCAGAAATGCAGCATGCACCACACATGTATATCAGGAAGAGGCTGAGTGACTTCAGAGCAGGCTTCTGAGCTTTGGGAGAATCACAGTGACCAGCTGGGTATTTATATTTTTCTGCATATAAGAGAACATTTTTGATAATTTCTTTAGTCAAAAATTGGGGGGTGTCCTTTACAGAGATGGTGAATACACAGGGGTTCGGGCTTTGGCAACCCTAACTTTGGGGGACCTCTGCAAAAAACTCAACAACTTTAGGCAACCTCCCCCCCCAAAAAAAAGTTCAAAGTTGTTCTGTTTGATATTTAAAATATTGATTTCTTAATTTTGGGTTCAAAAATATTACACACACACACACACACACACACACACACACACACGTATGTATGTATGTATGTATGTATTGAATTTATATACCACCCTAAACCCGGGGGTCTCAGGTCAGTTCACAGAATAAAATCAAAATATAAAACCACAAAATGCATAATAAAAGTAAAAACAACAACACAATCTTCTAGGGCATCTTCTAGTCCAGTCAAAGGCGATTATAGGGTGATATGCTCATCCTCTTTTTCAGGGGTAAAAATTCTTTCCAGGTGGATTTTTCAAATTTGCCTATGTCTGTGCCTATACTTTCTGGATGAGATATTGACATAACTGGTGGATGAAGTCTTGCTTTCCTCTTCTCTTCTCCTGCCCCCTCAGCAATGTATCACAGCGTCTACTGTATAGCCTCCATATAGTAGGAGTATTTAAAATGAGAGTCGTCATAGCGCCCAATTTTTTGCTTTTCAAAACATGGCAGCCCTATCTTATACATGGGGGCGCTTTATACATGGGAAAATACAGTATAAGGAATAGTATAATACAGTATAAGCAGTAGTTCGAGCAATCTGGTCCTGGGCTGTGTATATCCTTATATGTGAGTAGTAACACCTTGAACCTGACTCAGTAGCAAATTGGCAGCCAGTGAGCATCCTCCAAGTAAAGTGCTATATGATGGCAGTAGTAATCACAAGCAAACTAACCACTATGTCCTGTACCAACTAAGCCCATTGCAGTAATCCAGTCTTGAGATTGTCAGTGCATGGACAACTGTAATATTAGCTGCAAACATCTTCCCAAAATAGAATGGGTTAAGGTAAAGGGACCCCTGACCATTAGGTCCAGTCGTAACCGGCTCAGGGGTTGCGGCGCTCATCTCGCTCTATAAGCCGAGGGAGCCGGCATACAGCTTCCGGGTCATGTGGCCAGGATGACGAAGCTGCTTCTGGCGAACCAGAGCAGCACACAGAAACGCTGTTTACCTTCCCGCTGGAGCGGTACCTATTTATCTACTTGCACTTTGACGTGATTTCGAACTGCTAGGTTGGCAGGAGCAGGAAGCGAGCAACAGGAGCTCACTCCGTCGCGGGATTCGAACCACGACCTTCTGATCGGCAAGTCCTAGGCTCTATGGTTTAACCCACAGCGCCGCCCATGTCCCATAGAATGGGTTAAACTTTCTGGATTCTAGCAGGAAGATAAGGTTTAATGGACCAGGTTTATAGAAACCCAAGCCCCTTGATGCATGTTATTAAGCCAATTCTGTAGCATGATAATGCCCCAGTAGAGAATGGGCTGTATGCTAATCTTATGTCAATTCAATTAACCTCATAGAGTCAAACTAAAATAATAAGAAAAAAATAAGATGAAAAGGAGAAAACAGTTGGGATGACTTAGAAGTTACAGGATCTAAGAATCCTGCATGCATGTCCCTCCCCCTGCCTCGAAATTTCAAATCTCAATGGATGCTGAAATTGGATTTCCTCCAAATCAAGGGGAACACATAATCTTGCAAAGTCTTCACTTTCTAGTCCAGACGTGTGAGAAATTCCCAACGGAGAAAACTTGCAAGTTTTAATTGGAAATCAACTAAGAAATTATAAAAGGCACCATTTAGCACTCATGGCTTCTCAAAGAACTGGAAATTTCCATGCAAATGTTATTTCTCAAATATGTTTATAGATCTCAAACAGCAATTACTCTCCTAGCAGTGTCTACTTCATATTAGTAATTCAGCTCTACATTAATCTTTGTTATTCATTTCTCACATTTATATTCCCACTTTCCTCTAAGGAGCTGAAGGCAGCATATATGGTTCTATTCCTCCTATTTTATCCTCAAAACCACCTTGTGAGGTAGATAAGGTTTGGAGACAGGGACTGGCCCAAGGTCACCCATTGAGTTTCATGGCTGAGCAGTGATTTGAACCCTGGTCTCCCAGGTTCTAGTCCAAGCATTCTAACTACAACACTATTCCATAGTGGGAAAACAAGCATATTTACTACAATAGTCTTCATTGCCCCAAGGCTTTTTTCTGCACTGTACTTCATGTGTATGTCACGCAAAAATCCAACATGATACGCTATTGCCTTCTAAATGGTACAGATGGCACAAATAAAATAACACTCACCACCACCACTTCAGATCTAAGGTTTGCTAGTAGAGTAAACTTCCGGCAGAAGCCATTTCTTAACATCTTTTTAAGACGGTGAACAACAGGAAATATCTCACTAAATAGAAGACTGCTTCTGAGCTGAATAAATATGCATGGGGTCATAAGGTGAAAGGTAAAGGAACCCTGGACGATTAAGTCCAGTCAAAGGTGATTATGGTGTGCGGCGCTCATCTCGCTTTCAAGCCGAAGGAGCTGGTGTTTGTCCACAGACAGCTTTCCAGGTCAGGTTGCTAGCATGACTAAACCGCTTCTGGTGCAATGGAACACCGTGATGGAAACCAGAGTGCATGGAAACGCCGTTTACCTTCCTGCCACTGTGGTACCTATTTATCTACTTGCACTGATGTGCTTTTCAATTGCTAGGTTGGCAGAAGCCGGGACAGAGCAATGGGAGCTCACCCCGACGTGGGGATTCAAACTGCCAACCTTCCGATCAGTAAGCTTAAGAGGTTCAGTGGTTTAGGCCACAGAGAAACCCATATACCGCATATTGCAATACCAAATTGAGTTTTACCTAATTTTTAATGTATGACACACACACACACACACAGATAGCATTGTATGGTGTGCAAAAATGCAGGAAATATTTCCTAGTGCTGATAAACCCTTTCGGAGATGAAAGACAAATGCCCTCCAGCTCCAAATATAGAAATATTGTTCTTTTGCTGCAATCCAGTGTATGGTTAGAAAAGGGAATGAGACATTGCATCTACTCCCCTTCCATCTAGAGTGGGGTGCAGTTGGTTTCAATTCTCACAGACTTGCAAAGGATTGTACTGCAGGTGAGTGGAGGAGTCCCCAAAGGAGCACCCTGCTTGCAAAGAAACACACTGCCTCCCCCCTCCCCAATTGAATAATTTGCTCAGTAACCATGGAGCGGAGGATTTGATTGTTGGGGAGGGTGCTGCTTCAGGGCATCAGGAAGGAAAGAGGGACAGTCAATGGATAGGAAAGGTGAGATGGAATATGTTATGTATTCAGTGGTCTGTGTTTGCTTGAGCTTGAGTCTGGACTAAGGATTCTGAGCCCCTGTGTTCTGATTCGATACATGATATCCAATCGCAGAACATTTCAGGAATTGGGCCTCCACCATTGGCCCTTAAACTCTGAGTCATGATTCTCAGCTTGGAAGTTTAGACAGCCAATCATGTTGGGAGTGGGAGCGGCCCCGGCCTTCAGAAATGTATATAAGCAGCTGCTTTGCCCCTGTTGTCCAGTTCTGTTAGTTCAATAAAGGTTCTTGCTGTTATCACTGTGTCTTGCCTCATGGCAACCCACCTACACTTCAGAAAATCCACTTGCAAAGGAATACCCCACATCCAAAGGCATCACCCCCCAAAAAAAAACCCTCCTCCCTGGAAGATGCAATGAGGCAGGCAAGTCATTGGACTCAGATACGTTAGGGGAGTGGGGGAGTGTTATAAATGTGTTATAACAATGTGACACCAGATGGCGCTGTAGAGTTCAGTCTTTCGGAAACACAATTTCCCATTATGGGGTTTCCAACACGTTTTCCTGAATTATTATTATTTTTTAATGTGTCTAGATCCAGTCCTTCTCTTCTCCTTCCTCCTAAGCCTTTTCACAAAGTCTCCTTCTTTCTGCCCACTTGACTTTCTTCTTTCTGCCTACCAGGCTCCCTTCTTCCCACCCAAAGCCTGCCACTCTTTCCTGCCTGTCAGGGACTGGACTGAACAGGAGGAATGGGAAATGAGCCCTCGGTCTGATTGGCTCCTCTCAGAAGAGGAGGAGGAGTGGGGATTTTCACCCTCCCCGTCTCCAGCAGTTTCAGGAGCAGAGGGAGACAGGGATGATGTCCAGATGAATGAGGAAACCCCGAGTTATGAGGTAGCAGAGAATGAGGAGGGGGGAATTAGAGAGCAGGCAGCAGGGACCTCCCTGGAGAGTATGGGAGACCCTTCTAGTCCAAGGGCTAGAAGGTTCCTCTGATTTCAAGAACAGAGAACGCAGAGAGAGTGGAAATGTTTTGATGAATATATGGCAAAATAGTGCTCAAAAAAGATATGCTAATATGCCTAGATTAAAATGTGAAGTACTGGACGGAAGAAAAATTAGTAAGGAAAGATAATGAGAATATATAGATGATTTGAGAAGATTGTAGAATGCAAAGATTATTGTAAATTGTATAATGTGGAGGAAATCGAGTGGGGGCGGAGGGAAGCGGGAGGAAGGAGAAAAGAATAATATGATGGATTGAGGAAATGTAAATGTATGAGGGGATGGGGAAGAAATGGTGTTGGCTTTGGTACATCTGTATTGTAATGTAATATGTGGAAACCAATAAAAAAGAAAAGGGGAAGAAAACCCAGAGAATACAGAGGGATGTGTCAGGGAACTGACATCAGAGGAAAGGGAAGTGGTAGGGCTCCCAGAGACTGGGAGAGAGTCAACAGCCAAGGCAGGGACCAGCAGGGGGAGCGCGGGGTCTCTGGAGGAGGATCTCAGTAATGCTGAGAGAGACGCAGCAGCCCAGGCAGGAAGCAGAAGGGGAGAGAAAGGGGTGAGAGACACTTCGAGCGAAAATAGCGGGGAGGTGTCAGAAGCAACTGCAGGGAGACCTATGCTTCGCCGGAAGCTGTCACGTCGTGAGTCCAGGAGACGCGTTTCCGTTAAGGAACTTCTTTGCTGGAAGCGCTTCCGCAGACAGCCACTGTCGGACTCTACAAGTGACTAGAGCAGACATGTCTGAGGAGCTCTGTCACACACAGAGGTTTGTGGGGTCGCACAAACTCTGAAGGGGCACTATTTTAAGCACAAGCAGCTAATCATCCCCTGACAGCAGTCCGACAGTCTCTGTACGCTGCCTGTGCAGGAGAAGGCATCATGAGCGACCCAGCAGGAGCCGGAGCCGCAGGGGGTGGAGCTGGTCCAAGCTTGGAAGACAGATACCGAGCATTGGAGGTCCAACTTGCGCTGCAGACGGCGAGGCTCGAGGAGAGGAGGGCTCAAGATGCAGACAAGAAGGGGAGAACCACTCAGTTCCCCAGAAAGGTACCAGGATTAGTGCAGAAGTTTGGGGGGGACCCCAAGGATTACCATGCCTTTAGGACTGAAATGCAATATGCCCTGAATGTGCAGTTTGATGAGTTCCCTGATGAGGAATCCCGAGTTGCTTTCGTAATTGGGCATCTTGAGAAGGGAGCGCGAGATTGGGTTCGACCCCTGATGGCAACGCACAACGATATCCTGAAGGACACTATGAAATTCTTTCGTGCAATGGATATCATGTTCTCCAGCGATATTGAGGAGGGGGTAGTGCGCAGACAGCTAATGGCTTGCAAGCAGGGAAGCAGATCTGTCCGTGAGTACTGGACTGAATTTACCATGCTGATTCACAGATTGGGGTGGGATTTATCGGCAGCACCCATTCAGATGCTATTTGAAGAAGGTCTTTCTTCAGCTGTGAAAGACGAGCTGGCCAGGAGCCCCAGGGCGGTGTCTATGGATCAGCTGACCAAATCTGCGCTGACCATTGGAGCGCGCCAGGAGGCAAGAGCCTTGGAGAGGCGGGAAGGGAGAGGGGAACGTTGGAAGGAGTTACGCATTCCAGACATTCCTGAGCCAGCTTTCCCGCCGGCAGAGCCGATGGAAATCGGAACAGCCCGCGCGCGCGCAGTTTCAAAGCCCAGTGAGGGGGCGAAGAAGGAGGGAAAGGGACCCCGGAAATGCTATCTCTGCCAACAGCCAGGCCACTTTGCCAGAGTCTGCCCCCAGAGGAAGGAATGGCAAGGGATGGTGGGAACTGTTGAGGGGGAAGAGCAGGGAGAAACGGAGCAGGTAAAAGCCAACGCCTGGTTGCCAGCAGGGCACTGCAGCCAGGCCAAAGAGCAGTGAAAGTGCCCCTTTCCCAAGTGCCAGTGCCAGAAGCTCCTCGACCTGCTCTAGTGATTGAAGTGTCGCTAGAGTTGCAAAATGGACACCCCCTAAAAATAAAGGCGCTGTTGGACTCAGGCAGCTCCTGCAATTTTATGAGCAAGGAGTTTGCGGCTGAACACCAGATACAGACTATCCCCTTAAGCAACCCCCTGCAGGTGACCACGATCGATGGCAGAGAACTGTTGGGAGGAGGCGTCAGCTTGCAGACCATCCCAATGATAATGAGGGTGGCAAGGCACACAGAACTGATAGCGTTTAATGTGGCCACCTTGGGAGGCGCTCCCATTATTTTGGGAATGAGCTGGCTAGCCCTACATGATCCGCTGGTGGGCTGGCATCAAAGAGTGGTTTCCTTCGGTTCCGCACATTGCTTAGAACACTGCAGGGGGGAAAAGGGGTCAGCAGGGGCCCAAGCCACCCTAGCAGGGACGGAAGTGATGGAGAAGGGGAAGGTGCCATCACAGTATGCTGATCTCAGCGACGTGTTCAGCGAGAAGGAAGCTGACCAACTACCCCCGCATAGGCCCTTTGATTGCCAGATCAATTTACTCCCTGGAGCACAGCTTCCTGTAGGCAGGTTGTATGCCATGTCAGACAGGGAGATGCAGGAGTTGCGAGCGTTCATTGACAAGAACCTGAAGAGAGGCTTCATCAGAGAGTCCAAGGCAGCGGGGGGTAGCCCAGTGTTTTTTGTGGATAAAAAGAACACGGACAAGCCGAGACTGGTATGTGACTTTCGGGCCCTAAATGCAGTGACAGAGCCGGTGGCTTTTCCTATGCCCAGGATTGATGATATTTTGACCAGGGTGCGAAAAGGAAAGATTTTTACAAAGCTGGACCTAAGGGGGGCGTACAACCTGATACGTATAAGGAAAGGGGATGAATGGAAGACCACCATGTTCACCCCTTTGGGGGCATTTGAATATCTCGTTATGCCTTTTGGATTACAAGCAGGCTCCGCGTGTTTTCAAGCCTTTATGAACCATGTACTGGGGCCTTTGCTCTACAAGAATTGCGTGGCCTTCTTAGATGACGTGTTGGTGTATTCGGAGAATGAGGAGCAACATGTGAGAGACGTCAGAGAAGTGTTGAGCAGGCTGCAAGCCAACAGACTGTGGGTGAAACTGGAGAAGTGTCAGTTTCATACCAAGGAGGTGGAATTCCTGGGGTACCGCTTGTCAGACAAGGGGTTGGCCATGGACCCCGGCAAGGTTCAAGCGGTGCTGGAATGGAAAACCCCCAAGACTAAGAAGGATGTGCAGAGGTTCCTAGGGTTTGGAAACTTTTATCGTAAGTTCATCCGAAACTTCGCTCACCTGACGGCGCCCATCACGGACTGTCTCAGCAGCAAAAAGAAGTTTGTTTGGACGGGGGAGGCGGAGCGAGCGTTTGAGGAACTGAAAAAGGCCTTTGCCTCTGACGAACAACTTCTACATGTGGATTTACAAAAAAAGCTGAGGGTCGAAACAGACGCTTCTGACAGAGCCATAGGGGCGGTGCTTCTTCTGCAGCCGGGGAAGGAGGGGTCCGAGTGGCGACCGTGTGCCTTCTTTTCGCGAAAGCTGAACAAATCTGAGAGAAACTACACGGTGTACGACCGGGAACTTCTTGCGATTTATGAGGCCTTCCGGAGATGGAGGCACCTACTAATTGGTGCACAACAGAAGGTGCAAGTACGCACGGACCATAAGAATCTAGAGTATTGGAGAACTGCGCGAGTGCTCAACCAACGGCAGTTGAGATGGGCCCAGGAGTTCTCCAAATTTAACTTTGAGATTTGTTACGTACCAGGCCAGGAGAACGTTAGGGCGGACGCTCTCTCACGCAAACCTGAATATTTGGAGGGAGAGGGTGCACCCGAAGAGACCCATGTCATTCCCGAGGATCGCTGGGTGTGTGGGGCGGCATTGGTGGGGCTAAGGGAACTGATAGAGGGAACGGTGCAGGATGAATATGCCCAGGACAAACTCAGGGGTCTCAGGAGGGAGGGAGACAAACCCGGGGGTTTTGAGGAGAGAAACGGGGCGTTGTACTACAAGGGAGCGTTATACGTACCTGAAGGAGAATTGAGGGAAAAGGTACTCAAGCAACTGCACGATAGCCCCACAGCAGGGCATTTTGGGCAACACAAAACCATGTGGCTGGTTACCAGGGAATTCTGGTGGCCCAAGGTCAGGGAAGATGTGCGGGAGTATGTGAGAGGGTGTGACCGATGTCAACGAGCCAAGGGGGAGAGGCGGGCACCGGCAGGTTTATTAGAACCACTACCCACGCCGGAAAGACCATGGGAGGCAGTGGCAATAGATTTTATGACTGATCTGCCCAGGTCCAAAGGGAAGACAGCCATTATGGTTGTGGTAGACCTGTTAACCAAGATGGCCCACTTTATAGCCTGCTCACATGCGGTCACAGCAGAAGAAACCGCTAAATTGTTTGTGGAAAATGTGTTTAGATTGCATGGTGCCCCCTTGAGGGTGGTTTCGGACCGAGGGAAACAATTTACTTCCAGGTTCTGGAGGAAGCTCATGAGCTTATTGCATGTAGAGGTGAATTTTTCCACTGCCCGCCATCCAGAAACCAACGGGCAGGCGGAAAGAGCTAATGGTGTCCTCCAGCAATATTTGAGGTGTTATGTGAATGACAGAGAGAATGATTGGGTGGAGAAGCTGGCGTTGGCAGAATTTGCCTATAACAATGCGGAGAACGTGTCCACGGGAATGAGCCCTTTTTTGGCCAATCACGGGTGTCATCCCCGAGCCTTCCCAGGGGGGGAGGGGGAGAACTGGAGCGTTCCAGCCGCAGAACAGTTCGTTGAAGAAATGGAAGCGATCCATCGCCAGCTCCAACTTAATTTAAACAGGGCGAAGGAGGAATATAAGAGGCAGGCAGACAAAACCAGAAGGGAAGGAGAAAGCATTAGGGTGGGGGACCAGGTGTGGTTGTCCACCCAAGGGTTACCATTTAAAGGAGGTTGTAAGAAGTTAAGACCCAAAAGGCTGGGCCCATTTGAAGTCACGCAACAGGTCAACCCAGTGGCTTTCAGACTCCGGTTACCTAACCACATGAAGTTGCACCCAGTGTTCCACAGATCATTGCTGTCACCGTATATAGGGGACAGAGAGGGGAGGGTCAATAGGGGACCAGCTATGGAGGAAAAAGAACACAGCTACCATGTAGCGGAGATTCTCGATTCCAGGTGGAGGGGAGAGCAAGTAGAGTATTTGGTAATGTGGGAAGGGGAGCCGGAGTCGGAAAACACCTGGGTCAGGGCAGAGGATGTAGATGACGAGGTTTTGATTGAAACTTTTCATCAGAGATTCCCTCGGAAACCCCAGCCAGTGGCGAGGTTCCGGAGGGAATACTTCGCCACCACCGACGAAGAAGAAGAGTTGGAGGGGTTCGCTGATTCCGAGGTGGAGGAGGATTCAGCGAGTCGGAACGAAGACCGATGGAGGGAAATGTTCGAGACGTCGGAAGATGAAGAGGATTCTTTTAGGGGTTTCAGCTCCTCACCGCCCAGAGGAGAGAGTAGGGGCGGGGGAGAGGGGGGCCCTGGAGGGGAGGTGGATGTCAGGGAACTGACATCAGAGGAAAGGGAAGTGGTAGGGCTCCCAGAGACTGGGAGAGAGTCAACAGCCAAGGCAGGGACCAGCAGGGGGAGCGCGGGGTCTCTGGAGGAGGATCTCAGTAATGCTGAGAGAGACGCAGCAGCCCAGGCAGGAAGCAGAAGGGGAGAGAAAGGGGTGAGAGACACTTCGAGCGAAAATAGCGGGGAGGTGTCAGAAGCAACTGCAGGGAGACCTATGCTTCGCCGGAAGCTGTCACGTCGTGAGTCCAGGAGACGCGTTTCCGTTAAGGAACTTCTTTGCTGGAAGCGCTTCCGCAGACAGCCACTGTCGGACTCTACAAGTGACTAGAGCAGACATGTCTGAGGAGCTCTGTCACACACAGAGGTTTGTGGGGTCGCACAAACTCTGAAGGGGCACTATTTTAAGCACAAGCAGCTAATCATCCCCTGACAGGATGTGACTCCTGTGACTTCCTGTAGGTTTCCAGGATGTTGTGGGAGATGGAAGAGGAGAAACTCAGAGTAGCCAACATCTCCTATGCATGGAGACATGGATCCTTTGTCTTGCAACCAGATGACTGAATAAAAAGCCATACAATACGAATTATTTGTTCTTCTTGCCTCTGAGGCTATTGGGAAAGGAGAGGATGCCTGATTCTGCTTGACCACCACCGCTTGACCGGCTCAGGCCACTCTAGATAGCCCAAGGCAATTTAGGGCTATGTACAGTTGACTCAGGGAAAGCCTGGATTTTCCCAGAATTGGCCCAATTCATTTGGAGATTTGGTCAGATCAGGCGCTCAGCCCTAGTGGAAACAAATGGTCCACTTGCCTGTGTGGTCAGCCATCCTCCCCTCTTTCAAAATGAACTACTCACAGCACATAACAACTCAATCTTTTGCGGGTTTGAATTTGATTTAAAAAAGGCGATGGGCAACTTCTCAGAAATTATAGCAGCAGCAGCAGCAGCAGCAGAAAAATGCCCACCTCGGTTCACTTTCCATTCTGAAGACGGAGATTTACACAGCTTTGAAATAACATTTAAATCAGCTTGAAAATAAAAATAGCTGAGCAAAGATGCTCCTTTTATAGGCCAAATGCAGGGCATATAATTAATGATCTTGCTTCTGCTGACACTTCACATTAGTGCTTCCCATCGTGTGCTATTTATTTTGCCTCTAGAGACAAGATCAATTCATTTTGATTCACAAACATTTCAGACGGAGAAGGTTATTATAGAAGTTGAATATAATGGATAATTTCCTTTTGTATTTTGCCTGGGGAAAGCATGTAGGTGGGTGTGCCAATACACATCAGAAGTGAGGAACTGGATCTGGCCACCTCCAGAGTCCCACCCACTTGTCCATCACCTGCTGCCATGATTCCAGGGGATTGACACTGGGCAACTTGCAAAGGGGGTTGCCGCAACCACCAATCAACTGATTGGTACTGGAAGCATGATTGTCAGTTAGAGGGAGAGCCTTCGAGGTCTCTGCAGAGGAGAAAATGCTTCATTTTTAAAAATTTGATCTTTCAAAGAAAAAAATGTATTTGCTTGTGTGTCTTTGGTTTTAAGTTCTCTTGTAGTATGCATGACAAAGAGTTGCAAATACCGTATTGGCCTGAATATAAGCCGCACCTGCAAATAAGCTGCACCTTTAAAATTGGGGGGGGGGGGAGAGAGAGAGAGAGAGAGAAAAGACAATACCTGGGCTGCTCTTGGGGGGGGGGGAGCCAGTGGCCTTCCTCCCTTCCCCTTCTTTCCGGTGGCTCAGCAGAGACTTGGGAGTTGCGAGCAGGTAGTGTGTCATTGCCCCATGCTCCCGGGCTGCTTATGGGGGGGGCAGGGAGTCGCGCCGCTTTGCCAGCAGCGTAAGGTCATAAATATAAGCCACACTTTAACTTTTCATGGTCGGAATTTGGAGGGGGAAAAAAGTGTGGCTTATATTCGGGCCAATATGGTAAAACATAAAAAAGCCCATCATTCTTTAAATAGAGAACATATAAAGAGCCCTGCTGGATCAGGTGAAAGGCCAATCTAATCCAGCATCCTCAAAGTGGCTATATGTTCTCACACCACCTATATCTGTTTTTATAAATAGTGTGTGGAAGCTCTTATACCATTACATAGTTTAGCTACTGTGTAGCCTTGGGCCTAACGGTATCTGATGGAGCCTCGTGTACCTTCTTGCAAAGAGATAACAGGGTTCCTGTTTAGCATCCTGACCAGTATGCTATAAGAAGATAATAAGAGCCTGCTCGATTAGGCCAATGGCCTGGCCACAGAAGCAATCTCCCCTCCTGCATTTCCCAGAAAGTGGTACCCAGAAACTTTGCTGCCTCTGACTGTGGAGTCACAGCATAGCCATCATGGCTAGAAGCCCACAGGTCCTCAGAACTCTTCTCACTAACAGGATTTTCCTCCCCATGCAATTCTGTCTTGTATAGGAAAGCCTAGCCGCTGGGCTCTTGCAATTACATTTTATTTGGTAAGGTGACAAATCTAATTGTAACAGCTACTCAACTGGGCTTTATCCCAAGGTGACAATTACCATACCAGGGCAGCACTTTATGCGCATTATTTTGCAAATGCAGTCCCCCGCTAATGCACTTGTGCGCACTAACAGGCTTCAATTTTACTAATGAAGAGGAACAAGAGAGAGATGCCTGCCATCCTCACTCTTCTACACGGTGCTGATACAGATCTTGGTAATATTGGTGAGATCTAATCATAGATCAAAGCTGGAAACCAAACCACATAATAAATTATGGAGGGAGCTGGGGATGTTTAGCATGGAGAAGACTGAGGTTTGTGTGTGATTTGATACCCTTCTTCAAATATCTGAAGAGATGTCACATGGAAGATGGAGCAAACCTGTTTTCTGCTGCTCCAGAGGGGAGGACCCAAACCAATGGATTCATAGAATCATAGAAGGTAAAGGTAAAGGACCCCTGGACGGTTAAGTCCAGTCAAAGGCAACCATGGGGTTGTGGCACTCATCTCGCTTTCAGGCCGAGGGAGCCAATGTTTTTCCATAGACAGCTTTCCAGGTCATGTGGCCAGCATGACTGAATCACTTCTGGCACAACGGGGCACTGTGACAGAAACCAGAGCAGCGCATGGAAACACCGTTTACGTTCCTGCCACAGTACCTATTTATCTACTTGCACTGGCTTGCTTTTGAACTGCTAGGTAGGCAGGAGCTGGGACAGAGCAATGGGAGCTCACTCCATTGTGGGGATTCGAAGCGCCAACCTTCCGATCGGCAAGCCCAAGAGGCTCAGTGGTTTAGACCACAGCGCCACCCGTATCCCTTATAATCGTAGAACTGTAGAGTTGGAAGGGACAATGCAGGAATCTCAACACACAGCCCCCCACTGAATTTGAAATCATACCAGATGGGCCCTACTTAGCTTTGCAAATCTGCTAGCAGTTTTATTGCTACAGATAATTAAATGCCAAAGACCTAATGAAAAAAAGACATGTTTTTGCCTGGCATATAGAGAAACAAAATAAACTGTTATGTGAATGCAACCTTAGGGCTATGTAGGATTCCACCCCTATTATATATCACTTGACATCATCTCAGGGGTTTTCCCCTAGACACCTATGAAGACAAACAGCACCACAAGGAAGTTAGCACAGACAAGCCTGAATTTAACTCCACTCAAAATCTTCATTGCCCTTTTCAGAAAATTCCCCAGTATTTGTTTTAGAGTTCCCAGCTGCATTTAGCAGCAGCCTACAGCCCCTCACTGCTGAAAAACAGCTCTCACTTTTAACATCCTTCCACTAAAATGTTCTTCAACATGTAACAAAAACACATCGGAAAATGGGGATCAGGAAAAGAAAGATAACTTCTCAGAAACCCTGTGTATCTGAAGAAGTGTGCATGCACACGAAAGCTCATACCAAGAACTAACTTAGTTGGTCTTTAAGGTGCTACTGGAAGGAATTTTTTTATTTTTTCTCAGAAATGCTCACATCTTCTCATTTTGAGCACAACTTTGCCACCAACCTGCCAGAATATGCTGTCAATTGTATTCCCCAGAAAACCATCCCGTCCTTCTGATGACACCAGTTTTGGTCCAAGGATTGTCATGAATTCATCAAAATCAACTTGACCATCCCCTGGAAAGAAAGGCAGACAACAACAACAAGTTTTTATTAACAATACCACGCTAAGAGATTTTTTTAAAATTAATTTGTGGCACAAATTTATAACACATCTTTCTGCAAATTGCAGCCAGGGGAGCTAAGATCCTACCCACACCATACTTAGAAGCATAGAATTGTAGAGTTGGAAGTGACCACAAAGGTCAACCCCCCAAAAAAAAATGAAGGAATTGTTTGCCCAACATGGGGCTCGAACCCACAACCTTAGGATTAAGAGTTTCATGCTCTACCAACTGAGCTTTCCCAGCTTGTTCTAAAGCAGATAGCTCCCCCACAAAGACTTCTGGGAACTGTACTCGTTTTCAGAGTGTTGGGAATAGTAGCTCTATTGGGACAACCTGCTGTTTCCCAGGATATCTGGGGGAAAGTAATGGTGCAGATATGAACTAAGAACAGGGGGAAAGAATTAGTAAGAAAATGATGGCAGGAGAAACATATGAGGTCTGCTGGTGGTTTGCTTCCCTAGTAGCCTCTTTGCATCTGTCACTAGGAGCCAAGATTGTCACAGATATCAGCTACATGAGAACATCAGTAGAGCCTGCTGGATCAGGCCAATGGCCGGTCTAATCCACCATCCTATTTTCACAGTGGCCAACCACACGTCAGTGGGAAACCAGTAAGTTGGATTCCAACACAAGAAGACTCTCCCCTCCTGTGGCTTCCAGCAACTGGTATTCAGAAGCCCTGCTGCCTCCAACTGTGGTAGTAGAGCATTGATAGTTATCTCATCCATGTATTGGTCTAATCTTCTTTTAAAGCCATCCAGGGTGGTGGCCATCATTGTCACTTGTGGAAGCAAGTTCTCCAGTTCACCTATGGCCACAGCTGAAGACATACCCAGACACTCTGGGCAGCTTCCAGCATATATAAAAGCATTAAATATTTTTTAAAAACTTCCCTATTCAGTTGTACCTTGGGTTAAGAACTTAATTCATTCTGGAGGTCCGTTCATAACCTGAAACTATTCTTAACCTGTTCCTAACCTGAGGTACCACTTTAGCTAATGGGGCCTCCTGCTGCCTCCATGCGATTTCTGTTCTCATCCTGAAGCAAAGTTCTTAACCCGAAGAACTATTTCTGGGTTAGCGGAGTCCGTAACCTGAAGCGTCTGTAACCTGAAGCACCTTACCCCAAGGTACCACTGTGCAGGGCTGTTGTCAGGTGGCTGTAAGCATCTCTCACAGCTGGTTGCCAGGAAAGTACAAAGACAAGGGAAAGTTTCTTACCATATGCTTTTTTTAATTCAATATTTACAGAGGGAGGCTTGGAACCCAGCCTCTTGGATAATGGCTTTGTCCCAAATGACTCTCCACCCCCTCCTTATCCCCACTTCCTCATTTGTCATTGTCATCACCTCCCCTATGGGTGCTGTAGAGTCCATAGTCTCCGAGCCCTTTGCTCTCCTACTTTCAAGGCTCACCAGGTTCTGGAAGGGGGGGTCTGGAATGTTTTCTAAAGACACTGTGTCCTTCAGCTGTCGCCCTCCTGGTGCTTCCTCTACCTCCTCCTCTCCCATTATTTCCCAGCTTTCCCCCTCATCTGCCTCTGAGCTGTGACCTCCCTCAAACCCCTGTTGTAATTCTGAACTGTCTTCCTCTTCTCTGAAAGGGTCAGGTTGGGGAAGCAGTCTCCACCATTCCTCTTCTGCTGACAGCTGCCTTCAAGTTAGCGTATTTTTCAGTGTATAAGATGCCCCCATGTATAAGACGACCCCTATTTTTTTGGACCCAAAATTAAAGAAATCAATATTTATTGAGTTGTTGAGTTTTTTTGGGAAGAGATCACCCTTGAGTTTCTTTGGGGGGGGGAGGTTACCACCGCCAATTGCTCACCTGCCCATCTGCTTGCCACTGCCAATCGCCCAACTGCCTAACTGCCCCCCTCTGCATTCACTGACAATCCCCCAATTTTTGCCTAATTTTTTTAAAGAAAAAACATTATACATGGAATGTCTTATACACGGAAAAATATGGTATTTATCTCCTTGGCTAGGTGGTCGCATACCCTTCAATATTTATCTGATAAAAATAGGAATGTTCTAAGGAAAAGTGGGACATTCTGGGATCAAATCAGAAACCAGGATGGCATCTGTAAATCCAGGACTGTCCCTAGAAAATAGGGACACTTGGAGGGTTTGCTGAAGAAGGCCCACTATGTGAGAGGCCAACATTGGATTTCTACAGCTGCTGTTTCCTTAGTGGCCTGCCTTGGCCCCCAGATTCAGAAGTGGAGTTAGCATATGGAATACCTGGGGGGGGGGACTTGCAGATGCTTTTGCTCCATTCATTACACTCTCATCTATTTTGTTGCATCCGAAATTGAAATATATTGCAAGCTGCTCCAAGAATGTCAGTTCGTAGATACAGTAAATTAATGATAAATCATCATATAAAACCCAAACACAATATATACAAATTAAAAGCAGACAGCAGGTAAAGCTAATCAGGAAAAAAATATCAATAAAGCAATGCAGCAATAAATCAACAGCCAGTTAAAGATGTATTTAAACTAAGAAGTGGTGAAAATTCATCGGACTACAGTGGTACCTCGGGTTACAGACGCTTCGGGCTACAGACTCCGCTAACCCAGAAATAGTACCTCGGGTTAAGAACTTTGCTTCAGGGTGAGAACAGAAATCACACAGTGGCGGCAGCGGGAGGCCCCATTAGCTAAAGTGGTACCTCAGGTTAAGAACAGTTTCAGGTTGAGAACGGACCTACAGAATGAATTAAGTTCTTAACCCAAAGTACCACTGTACTGGGATAGCTCACTTGGTAGAGCATGAGACTCTTGATCTCAGGGTCGCTGGTTTGAGGCCAACATGGGGTGAAAGATTTCTGCATTACAGGGGGTTGGCCTGGATGGCAGTAGTGGTCCCTTCCAACTCTACAATTCCATGATTCTATTATTCTAATCCAGGAAAAGGGCCACATCCACACCATATATTTAAAGCACTCTTGTACCACCACAATGATCATAGCTTCCTCCAAACAATCATGGGAACAGTAGATTCCCGCCCCCCCCCTAGTCCCCTCACAGAGCTACTATTCCCAGAGTGGTTTAAAAATTGTAGCTCTTAACAACCCATGGAAAAACACAGAGATAAAAAAATCATGCTCCAAATAATGGCAGAGGTTTGAGATGGAGGAACACTGAGGGGGGAACCACATAGGGTTGCCATATGCCCACTTTTTCCAGGACACGTCCTCTCTTTTATGGGTAGTCATAGCGATCCATAGTGGAAAGCAGAAGTTTGCAAATGTGTCCTCTATTTGGCTCTTCAAAACATGGCAACCCTACACAGAATCTAATGCCCAAAAGCTGATGTAACAGAACATCTCCCAACTCCCTTATCAGTATACAAAACTGTGTTTTAAACTGTCACCTTCCAGTGTCCCCCACCTCACCTCATCCTTCCACACCTGCTTTATTTAAGCTTGTATCAAACTGCAATGTGTGGGTGCAGGAAAATGCAGGAGGTTATAATGGTTTGTCTGCAGAGGGGTAGTCCAAAAGAAGAAGGGGAAATCATGAGCATGGGAGTGAAGGTGAAAGGGGGTTCAAAGGAAGGTTGCAGAATGGAAGAGCAAAATTAATGGGATTGGGAAATTCAATAGTGAGGTTAGTAGTTGCATGGAGTGGGAACAGGAAGGATCAATGCATTAATCCAAGGGAATTGATGTGGGTGGGTGGGAACAGCAAGGATTTGGCAAACAGAGAGGGGCAGCCCCTGCTCTGATATAGCTGCAAAACTAATATCAGTTGAGATCAACTGTTTAAATAACCATCTCAATATGTTTCCACAGAGAGAGAGAAAATAGCATTATATACAGTGGTACCTCGGGTTAAGTACTTAATTCGTTCCGGAGGTCCGTACTTAACCTGAAATGGTTCTTAACCTGAAGCACCACTTTAGCTAATGGGGCCTCCTGCTGCCACCAGCCGCCGGAGCACGATTTCTGTTATCAACCTGAAGCAAAGTTCTTAACCTGAAGCACTATTTCTGGGTTAGCGGAGTCTGTAACCTGAAGCGTATGTAACCTGAAGCGTATGTAACCCGAGGTACCACTGTACTTGCAAAGGAGTTCATTTTTAATTAATTTTTTGTTTTTCACCCTAATTTTTAGTTTCCATCATACACTTGTGGAAGGTAAATTAATAAAATCAACCAGCAATGCCAACTTTTGCCAGTGCTTTCCCCCTGCTCCCCCCGTGTTGGTTCTGTGTGGTCAGCGACAGATCAAAATGCCACAAGGAGCAGCAGGGCATTAAGGAGTTTGGACCACACACAACCCGTAAACCGTAAGCAATTTAATATTCCACAAAATCGTGTAACAGGCAGCAAAGTTTGCAAATGAGCTCTGCAGTTGTTTTCAGTGTTTCCAGCTATTACATAACACGTCGTTACGGGGGTTATTGTTGCTGAAGGAAAGCAAGATCGCAGTCCTGTCCAAACTAGGTTCCGACAGAAGGATACAATGTGTCACAAAGTGATATGGAGTGGATAATATGTACATAATTGGGATAGTTCTAAAATCCAAAGAGGGCATCAGCTGAGGGTTACAACAACTTGGACCTGTGACTGAGGGCAGTAGTTTATGCAAGGCTATGCAAGTAGTTTATGACTGTTCCGGTGCAAGCCTTATTAGGCCTAGTTCTATCTGTGTTGGTGAATCCTTTTCATTCTACTAGTGGTGAGGGGGAAAGAATTTCAATTTGTTAAAGAGGTCCTCTTTTTCACTTTATTGCATTATTAATATAAGGTAGGGTGACTCACTTTTGAAGACCCAGCAAAAAGAATTTTTTTTAAAAAATGATGAATAGGGCCACACACCTGCCTAGGAAAATGAAAGTAAATGAAGGGTGGAGTTTTGGCTGCATCCCATAATAACTGTATCCCATAATAACCGTTACCCATTACTACATAGTTAGTCACTTTATGTAAGACCAGGGCTGAGGAATTTGTTTGGCTGCAGAAACCAAATCTTTATCAGGCCTCCCCACCGCCCTCCCCCATGGTCCAACTTGGACAGGTGTGTGGAACAAGCCACCTGTCAAGTTGTCACAGAGTTGACAGCTGGAGTGGCACCACCCGTTTCCCTTCACTATTAGATTTTGTCATGCATGACACCAGTTGCGCATCCACCAAGTATCCCAGAAAAGGTGGGACATCCACTTTTTTCCCCACACAAGATGGCAGCAGCCATTTTGGGCACTGTGCTCTCATTTGTGCTTGCGCCATGCTCCCCCACCAAGTGCTCTTTCAGGGTAAGATTGTGGTGCAGGTCATGTGACTTGCCCACTGCCGGATTTACATATAAGCTAAACAAGCTATGGTTTAGGGCCCCACTCTCTTGAGGTCTCCCAAAACATTTAAAGGGAAAAAAAACCTGGATGTACATTCCCAAAATATACGATAAAAAACAAATAAAATAAAACCTACATATAGCAAAAGTGTTTTGTGTTTTGTATGGACCTATTAGGTCCACAAATTACCATATAGCATATATTCAACACAAAAAACAGTGGCAATTTGTTGTTGACAAAGGACAGCTGGACATATAAAGGGCCCCATTATCTTCAGTAGCTTAGGGCCTCATCAAACCTAAATCTGGCCCTGGACTTGCCCAGGACTACACCCCAGTTTTGGAACTGAATAGGTTGGGTGGGCATGGATTCTCCAAATGGCTCTGTAGGCCAGGTTCCTCACCCCTGCTTCAGATTTTAGTGGCAGCTAGACTGGTGATTGGGAGCAGCCGCCGAGACCACATAACACTGGTCTTGAAAGACCTACATTGGCTCCCAGTACGTTTCTGAGCACAATTCAAAATGTTGGTGCTGACCTTTAAAGCTCTAAATGGCCATCATTCTACCCAGACACTGAGGTCCAGCACCGAGGGCCTTCTGGCTGTTCCCTCACTACGAGAAGCCAAGTTACTGGGAACCAGACAGAGGGCCTTCTTGGTAGTGGTGCCCGTCCTGTGGAATGCCCTTCCAACAGATGTCAAGGAAATAAACAACTATCTGGCTTTTAGAAGACATCTAAAGGCAGCCCTGTTTAGGGAAGCTTTTAATGTTTGATGCATTACTGTATTTTAATATTTTGTTGGAAGCCGCCCAGAGTGGCTGGGGAAGCCCAGCCAGATTGGCGGGGTATAAATTATTATTATTATTATTATTATTATTATTATTATTATTATTATTATTTGGGGGGGTTTAACATGACTAAACATTTCTACATGAAAAAACAACAATCACAGACACAGTGGAGGGAGGACACTTCTAGGCACTTCCAGGGGGTGCAGAAATGTTGGCCACCCTCGTTCCAAAAGCTATGCCCTGCCTTTCAAGTATAATGCGCAAAAACTAAGCTCTCAACTCGGTTTTATTTGTGACCTCGTCTGGACAGAGAGGCAGTAGATCTGCAGAAGAGCAGAGCCTCTTATCTTTCAAAGCATCTCTTTCAGAAAGATAGGAAGGGCACCTTCCTCCCTTCTGCGCAGGGACATCAAGTCAGATTCTATCAGTCACACGACACTTTGGATTACCAGCAACTGTGTGTCATGTAAAGCGACAACGCAGTAAAAGACAATTTACACAGCGGCAGATCACTTGAAAATGCAATGATAAAAAGAGAATGTGAGAGATATGCCACAAATAAAGTTAAATGAATTAAGGTGGATGCCGACCCACTCCAAATCAAATTGCAGCCTGAACAATTACTTCCCGGTTCCTTATTTGCACATTTGTTTTGGCTGGGGAGGGTGGGCTTTATTTTTCAAAGGACCCCTTCCCACCCTCCATGCATAGGCTAGGGCATTTTCCCCCCAACTTGAGTCTTCAGCTGCTTTTGGACCACAATTCCCATCATCCCTGACCACTGGTCCTGCTAGCTAGGGATGATAGGAGTTGTAGTCCCAAAACAGCTGGAGACCCAAGTTTGGGAACTTCTGCCCTAGAGCAAGGATTGGCCCAGTTTTTTCTGCATCGTGGGAGATAAGGTAATCAACAGCTACTAGCTATGATAGCTATGTTCTCCCTCCACTCTCAGAGAAGACGTGCTTCTGAATATTAGTTGCTGGAAACTGCAGGAGAGGAACGTGCAGTTGCCTGCTAACACTTCAGAAGTTACATTGATTTTACATTTGTAGAATGTAAACACCCTTCTGAGTAACATCCTTCTTTTTTAGACTATAGAACAGATCCATATGTCTCTGTAATATTATGCAATATTATGCAAACATGAGGCACTATGGATTTTCACTTTAAATTCCTGGCGGACTCAGTGGCCAGCTTTATTCAGCTGCATGTCTGCAACATCTGCTTCCCATAATTAATGATTAATCACATTAGAATACAAAATCAAAGTCATTATAAATTACCAGTACGTTTCATGGAAGTGGTGTTTATTCTGTTTTGCCTTGAGAGGAGTATGAGGATAATATCTCAATGAAATATTCAATAATCCTAGGTAAGCATATAGTATACTGTGTACACATTTTTTGTTTAATGATGTTATATACGTTGAATCTATTTTTTACTTATTTAAGCAAGAACATATACTTATATAACATACAGAAAGAAATGAAGAAAAACAATATAATTGAATTAAAATCTCTCTCTCTCTCTTAATTTGGTTTGTTTCATTCACTATTCCTGGAAAATTATTAGCATTGGCATTGAAGAGTAGTAATATTTCTTTAGAGAATTGTTTTATTTATAAATACCAGGCTATTGTTCTCTGGGTCTTACAATATTCCCACTTAAAGCTGAAATGTTACTAAGAATTCCAAATTTTTCACAGGAAGCATTTGAACAATATGAAACATCAGGAATAGCTTTCTGATGGTGAGAGTTGTTCAACAGTGGAACGGACAACAGTGGTACCTCGGGTTACATACACTTCAGGTTACATACGCTTCAGGTTACAGACTCCGCTAACCCAGAAATAGTACCTCGGGTTAAGAACTTTGCTTCAGGATGAGAACATAAATCGTGCTCCAGCGGTGCGGCGGCAGCAGGAGGCCCCATTAGCTAAAGTGGTGCTTCAGGTTAAGAACAGTTTCAGGTTAAGGACGGACCTCCGGAATGAATTAAGTTCTTAACCTGAGGTACCACTGTATCTTGAAAGGTGGTGGACTCTCAATCACTAATACTGTATTTCCTAAACAGAGGTTGGATGGTGATCTGTCAGGGATTCTTTAGTTGTGATTCTTGCATTGCAGAAGTTTGTTGTTGTTTTCATTCATCTTTATTGGGTAATTTTCTTTTAAATAACAATGGAACCACATGCAATCATAGTGAAAAAACTCTGCTATCTTTTGTTGTACATGTATTATTTTGTATTATTTTATTTTATGTTTGGACAAACATGTACAACAGCATTGCAGAAGTTTGAACTAGATGATCCTTGGACTTCCCAATGCTGCAATTCTATGCTTCTATGAATTAATTTCAGAAAACTTTTTATTTTTACCATCAATGCCTGGTGTTTCTACAGCATAAGGCAGTTAGCAGCAATCAGTTACAGGTAGGTAGCCGTGTTGGTCTGCCGTAGTCGAAACAAAATAAAAACATAAAAAAATTCCTTCCAGTTGCACCTTAGAGACCAACTAAGTTTGTTTTTGGTATGAACTTTCGTGTGCATGCACACGAAAGCTCATACCAATAACTAACTTAGTTGGTCTCTAAGATGCTACTGGAAACAGCAATCAGTTTCTCATGGTGCTCTATTTGGTTTGGTATGGTTTTATATACAGTGGTACCTCGGGTTACATACGCTTCAGGTTACAGACTCCACTAACCAGAAATAGTACCTCGGGTTAAGAACTTTGCTCCAGGATGAGAACAGAAATTGTGCTCTGGCGGCATGGCGGTAGCAGGAGGCCCCATTAGCTAAAGTGGTGCTTCAGGTTAAGAACAGTTTCAGGTTAAGAACGGACCCCCGGGACGAATTAAGTACTTAACCCGAGGTACCACGGTATTTGGAAAATGTTTATTTTTGAATACTGGTCACTGTCCATACCAAAGAGATGGATGGATGCATGGACTGAATGACTTGTGCTCCAGATATCTGAAGGAGCAGCTCCACCCACACAGAGCTGTTCTGCCCTGTGGTGTGCAAGGGGCAATTTTGACTGAGGTGACATTGCCTGTGATGGCTTCCAGTTTGCTGAGTGCTGCCTTCTTCAAGGTTATCCATCTCAAGACATTGCAAGCCTCCAGTTGCTGGGTCGACTACTAGATCTTTTTGCTCAGGCCTTTGATGGTGGAAAATGAAAGGAAGGTTTTAAAAAATGACCCTCCCCTTGGCAGATCTATTATCTCTAATGGCTGTTCATTTTTGAATTTTAATCTGTTATGTTGATTCTGTATGTGCCCCATCCCAGGTCTGCATTGAAAAGGGCAGGTAATAAACATATTAAAGAAAGAAAAGAAAATTATCTCCTTGCAAACCTTCCTGGGAAACAGATGGCTGAAGGATGACATATATCAATGAACAAGTGAAACCAGCGCCTTGATTTGAGCCTGGACATGGTGGAATAGTCAGTACAGTTAATATAAAATTAGTCCCAGTCATCTAACCCAACCTGAAGGAGAGCTCATATATCATACTGCAGAACCAAAGGGAGATGAAAGGCAATTCTGTTATGAAACTTCCAATTCCATTACCAAACCTAAAGCACCATAGCTAAGCAGATGTATGAACCTACCAAGCAACACCTGAGGCCAGTGGAAACTGTTTGTCAAAAACCAATGAGTTGTACTTGGAAATGAGCACAGAGTAATCAGCATGGATTGGTACGTTTGTCACCTACAGCATGCATCGAACCATCTGCACCCCCATTAGCTTTTCCTGTTTGCCGAATAGATGGACGCAAATGTTTTGCAATAGAAAATAGATGCTTTGGTCTGAATTCCTGCTCCTGCCCCCCCCCCATTCAGTGGGAAATAAATGCACCAATATATTGTGGCACTCATAATCAAAAGATCCTATAATTACCACTACAGTGGTACCTTGGGTTAAGTACTTAATTCGTTCTGGAGGTCTGTTCTTAACCTGAAACTGTTCTTAACCTGAAGCACCACTTTAGCTAATGGGGCCTCCTGCTACTGCCATGCCGCCCAGAGCACAATTTCTGTTGTCATCCTGAAGCAAAGTTCTTAACCCGAGGTACTATTTCTGGTTAGTGGAGTCTGTAACCTGAAGCGTACGTAATCCGAGGTACCACTGTATTTAGCAAAATTTAGGTTGAAAAAATGTCTGCAACCCAATGCTCCCCCCCCATCAATGTTATTCCTACTCAAGAGGTGACCTATTGAAATTAATGGACAAGACTAAGGTCCAATTATTCCAATGGATCTCCTCAGAGTGTAATTAATTATTCTAACTCATTCCATTCCTCCTTCACCAGCCTAGCTCCCATGATAGACCGAGACCTCCACAGCTACATAAGCAAGAAAATGAAACAAGTGAAATATCTGGTCAGAGATTTCTCAGCCAGGCTGGTTCATAAAGGCAAATGGGGAGCTCTCCCACCAACGTCAGTCATCTTTCTTCCAAGCCCACCTGCCTGCCGTCTTACTTATAACCCATCTGGGGGTGGTCCTGGCTGTCTATTTCGTCCTCCTTAGTCTCAGCACTGCCCCTGGTAAAACTCAACAGGGAGGAGGATGGGGGGAAAAAACTAGAATGATTTGGCTCTGCCCATCATTGGTTCTTTCCACCTAACACTGACTCTGGTTCCACCTATTGTTGGCCTCTCTGTCTGCAGGGGATGCAAATTAAGGGAATCCCTGCTTCCCGCGAGGCTGGCACCAGCCTCGCGGGAGTGAGTGTGGGCGGGGTCGTGAGTCCGCAACCCCCCCTCCTCCTGAAGTTCGGTAGTGGCATTGTATGCATTGGACTGCTAAATTTTGCGTAGATGGAGGTTATGTCCTCTGTGAACATTTATGCATCTTCATATACTGAACACGGTATATGCAGAGAGAAACTAGAGGACAAACATACTATGTAGAAAGGACACCAGATTAAGTCAACTGGAACCAAGAGTATAATCCTAGATATGAAGAGTTTTATTGTAAGCATGATAAAAGTTTGAGCAGCTTTAGGCATTGCTTCTAGAAGTTTGAACAGACATAGGCATCATGGAGAAAATCATGTTATGCTAATTCTCATCTCACTTCACTCATGGATTTCCTAACCTTGGTTGTTTCCCCAAAGCCAGTTGCTTCCCTTGCTATCCACCCCAAATTCCTTCAAGCAGATAGCCTCTCCACAAATTATGGAGAACCTAGATCAATCCAGACCTTTGATCCATCTAGCTCTCCAGGGTTTCAAACAGTGGTCTTTCTCATCTGCACCCGAAGGTGGTACCTGGGACTTTCTGCATGGCAATGATGTGAAGAATGCAAAGGAACTACAGTCCTCCCCCGTCCCCTTGACATAAAACCATGATGGAAGCAAAGAGGACTCACCATCCATGTCAAGGCGCTGCATGATAATTGCCAGTTCCACCTCGCTAGGCATGTATCCCAAGGAACGCATCGCCATGCCCAGCTCTTGTTTGGAAATGAAGCCATTGCCATCGCGATCCAGTACTCGGAAAGCTTCGCGGATTTCTGCAGTGAAGGGAGAGAAATATTGTGCACTGAATTCCTTTAGAATTACTTTCTGACTCAAAAATAAGGCAAGGGGATTCCCAGGGGTGGAGATTAGAAGAGGGAGTCCTCTTTGTTGGTCCACTTCCCTCAGATGTTCTGGTGGTGTTGGCCAAGAAGACAGCATTTCCTGTGGTAGTCCCTAAGTTCTGAAATAACCTTCCCACAAAGGTGTTTCTGATTTATTTGCTATACAACTTTTGGCAAATGCTCAAGACACACCTGTTTGACACCTGAGATGTGTGGTTTCAGCAACCACCCAATTCCTGTGACTATACTCTATTTTAACAGTTTTTAATTTTGAATTCTCACTGTGGTGAGGGGTGGGTAATAATAATTATAACAATACCTTCAAGCCAGCAGCTGGTTACAAATAGTGAACACCAGCAACCTTCAGGGAGCCAAATGAAGGAAGTTTTTCTAAATGATGAGAGAGTGGGTTGATTGTCCCTGATGACTGGCCATGCTGACTGACAGTGATGGTAGCCCAAAAGCATCCAGAGAGCACCAGATTGGGAAATGCTTAGAAGTTGTTCATAACCACAACAGAAACTCATCTCAAATGCTTGCTACAGATCAGGAAGTCCAAGAGGACGGCAGCATGTTTGGTAAGCACAGTCAATCTGGAAGTTAACCATGTGCTCAAGGCCATAGAAGGAGGAGGTACACTTAACACATAAGTTGTCAAAATAAATCCCCCATCTTTGATATATAAGACTAATAAAACAGATTGCTTCGCAGTCTCTTCTCTCTCTCTCTAGGAAAGGAGATTGGCAACTCTGTGGCAGAACACGCAGATGCAATGGAACAACGAGATGCAATTCAACAGAGCCATATTTCCCGTGGGAGTCAAACCCATACGCTCCCTTGGTTAAGTTCTTAGCTCGGAACAGTGGCACTATTCCATCTCTTGAGCGAGTCCTCAAGATCAAGATGGAAAAGGTTTCACTGGGTGAGAGAGACCAAACACGTTTAAAACAAGCTTTCAGTTCCAAGAACTTGAAGGTGAATTTAGTACAGCAGGTTGGGTTCAAGGCCTGCTCCCCAATTGTCCAAATATTATTGGCTTGAAAACACAGATGTGTTCAATGGCTTAATTGTGTATGAATGAACCAAAACACCCTCCCACGTTTCCCCCCATTTTTTTTATTACTTATATTTGTTCAGTTCCTCACTAAACAAGTTCTGAAGGCATCATACAAAAAGGAAACCTATTGCCATAATGCTCACCCACCCCAGATCCACAAAGAAAGTTAAAAACCCAACCCAGCATAAAACTCAAATACAAAATGACCAACAGAATAAAGCATAATACTGGTCAAAGGCCTTAAATGACAATTTTAGGTTATATTTTAGTGATTAAGATTTAACTTATATATTTTTAACTGCTGCTATATCTGTATTGTCCCTGTTATACCCAACTGCAAATTAAAATGTATCCCTTTCGTGTTTTATGACTTCCCTGATATTGTATGTGAGCTGGAACTGGTCTGTGACTGAAATTAATAAATTCAGTTGTACTAGTCAAAGGAGCAAAAAAACAGCAAGCAAAGACAGGGACTGTGACCACCAAATAAGGGAATTAAAAGCATCATGCTCTTTAAAGGTAGAGACAAACAAGCCCTAGTCAGTTGGTATGAGAGCACCACCAAAAGCTGTCCTAGAAACTCCAGCGGGTACAGAATGCTGCAGTGAGGCTCCTCACGGGGTCTCTGCCATGGGAGCATATTCACCCAGTGCTTTTCAAGCTGCACTGGCTCCCGGTGGAGTACAGGGTCAGATTTAAGGTGCTGCTTTTGACCTTTAAAGCCCTTCACGACCTAGGACCCTCGTACCTACGGGACTGCCTCTCCTGGTATGCCCCACGGAGAGCCTCAAGGTCCATAAATAACAACACCCTAGTGGTCCCAGGCTCTAAGGAAGTTAGATTGGCTTCAACCAGAGCCAGGGCCTTTTCAACTCTGGCTCCGGCCTGGTGGAACGCTCTGCCTCATGAGACCAGGGTCCTGTAGGATCTGATTTCTTTCCCCAGGGCCTGTAAGACAGAGTTGTTCCGCCTGGCCTTTGGCTTGGAGCCAATTTGATTCCCTCCCCTCCCCCCATTTTCTTTTTTCTTTTCCTTCTCCTGCAATGAGGCTACATTTTAATATTTTAATGTTCCATTATTTTAATGTTGTATTTTATTTTTGTTTTTAAGTTGTAATCATTCATCTTGTTTTTATTATTGCTTGTAAGCAACTCTGAGCCCGGCCTTGGCTGGGGAGGGCGGGGTATAAATAAAAAATTATTATTATTATTATTATTATTATTATTATTATTATTATTATTATTAAACCCCCAGTCTTCTTACATCTACCCTCCAAACTGCAAACTGAGAAGGGTTTCCCTTGGTAGTGATAACATAATCTCTTCTGGAATTCTTCTCAATGTGGAATACTCAGGATGAAACGGTGAAATCTGCTATGATTAAATGGGCACAAGATGTTGGACATAACATTATGTTTGCTGACTGGGAATAGTTGTGGACCACAGGTATGAAATTTACGGCATGTAATGCCCTAAGAGAGAATATTATGAAAATGATATACAGGTGGTACATAACCCCAGTCAAGCTTGCAAAAATCTACCATTTGCCCGATAACAAATGTTGGAAATGTAAAGAAACTGAAGGTACATTCTTTCACCTTTGGTGGACGTGCCCAAGGATTAAGGCTTTCTGGGAGATGATATATAATGAATTGAAAAAGGTATTTAAATATACTTTCTTGAAGAAACCAGAGGCCTTTCTCCTGGGCATAGTCGGCCAATCGGTGTTAAAGAAGGACAGAACTTTCTTTATGTATGCTACAACAGCAGCAAGAATACTTATTGCAAAGTATTGGAAGACACAAGATTTACCCACTCTGGAAGAAAGGCAGATGAAAGTGATGGACTACATGGAATTGGCGGAAATGACTGGCAGAATCCGAGACCAGGGAGAAGAGTCGGTGGAAGAAGATTGGAGGAAATTTAAAGACTATTTACAGAAATATTGCAAAATTAAGGAATGTTAGAATGATGTTGGATTGAAGTTAAGTGGTTTCTAGCGGTAATGGTTTAAAAGAATATGGAAAAATTGGATTTTTAATAGGTAAAAATTTAATGTTATAATATATTAAGATTAAACATCAGGATAATAAGGAGGGAAAGGAATTGCTGAACTAATAAATTGAACTGGAATACAAAAAAGGGAGGTATGAGGAGGTCCGGGAAACAAGTAAATGAAAGATAAGTGATGTAAAGATGGAATTATGTTTAACTGTTTTTTATTTCTTATTTTTTCTTTTTCATTATGTAATATTGTGAAAACTTTAATAAATATTTATTTATTTATTTTTTAAAAAGAATTCTTCTCAATGTGAACTTTGGAGACCTTTCCCCAGCCCCCAGCCCACCCACTGAGGGGGGCTTGGAGGCAAGAGAGGGGGTCTTTTCAGTTGCAGCTCCCCCTCTGCGGAATGCTCAACCCAGTGAGGTCCACCTGACACATTCTTTGATATCTATTGGTGCCAAGTAAAGACTTATCTCCCTGCTCCCCAGGTTTTCATAGACTAAGGAGAAGGGTTTAGGAAGGACCCACTTCCTCTGGGCTCTGTTAACTGTTCTCCCCCCATTTCATCCTCCTCTTTCCCCTCCTCATCCATTTCTACCTGGCATTCCATGCCTGCACCAGGTGATGCCTTGAGACTCATGGCACACATTGTAGCCTTGGGCCATTGTCATGTTGCAAGGGAAGCCTGTTCCCTCCTCCATTGCTTCCCCAAGCAATGTCGATCTGAAAGCTACCATGCCTTGAAAAAGCAACTCGAGGTTCCTTGAGCATTTTCAAGGGAAGCCAAACAATAATGGAAAATTCAAATCAGCGGAGTTCTGGAGCTCTGTCTTCACTGCTTATGGGGAACAATTATCTTGCAATCTGGTTGTGATTATTGGCTGTGTGTGTCAATGATTTAGCACTGTTCTGGCTTGTTTGAGAAGGATCTCAGATTTTCAAAATGCCCATAGGGAAGCTCCTGTTTAGCTCCACAGCCTGCGAGGGCTTTGATGATTTCCTACCAGGGCTCAGTATCATGTTTAGAGCAGAGAGTGGGCTTGGGTTGAGTCACGGCTGCAGCTTTTGAAGGAGTCTGGCAGAACATGCTCTTCGTGACGGAGTTTAGGCTTCAAAACAGAACCTAGAGACTCGGTCCAATGTTTCTAGTAAACTAGGGACTCTGCTGGCCCAAACAAAAGCATCTCTTTTTTTCCTGATGTGTTAAGGCTGCCAAGTCTCAGGGTATGACCCAAGAGATTTCGCCTCCTTGTGCCATAGGCAAGGGATTTAACTTGTGGGTGCTCTCTGGGGAAGAATCTGGAGCCTAAAGAATGACAGAGCGAAATCCACACCAACATATAAAAGTGTAATAGAGGTGAAAATAAAATACAGTGGTACCTTGGTTCTCAAACGCCTTGGTACTCGGACAACTTGGAACCCAAACACTGCAAAACTGAAAGTAAGTGTTCTGGTTTGAGAATCTGTTTCAGAAGCCGAATGTGCTCCGTTTTGAGTGTTATGCTGTTTTTGCTATTTATTTTGCGTTTTTGTTTTTGCAGCTCTTTTTGTTTTGTTTTTTTGTGACTGTGTGGCACATGTGTGACTGCAGCACATTGTTTACTGCTTTCATTTTCTGGAACAATGATCTTGTTAGATAGTAAAATTCATGTTAAATTGCTGTTTTAGGGGTCGTTTTTAAAAGTCTGGAACGGAATAATCCATTTTGCATTACCTTCTATGGGAAAGCACACCTTGGTTTTGGAACACTTTGGTTTTGGAACGGACTTCCGGAACGGATTAAATTTGAGAACCAAGGTACCACTGTAAAATAAAATCAGGGCATTCACGAGTGCAATGATTTACCAGGGATAGGGAATTGCTCTTGGCAAGCAGAGACAATTAGGAAGGGAGGTAGCTCAGTGGTTGAACATCTGTTTGCTTGCAGCAGGTCCAAGGTTCAATCCCCAGAATTTTCAGGTAGGGCTGGGAAAGAACCCTATCTCAAATCTTGGAGAGGCACTACCAGTCAGCATAAACAGTTCAGACAGCACAGCAGTCCCCATGAAAGCATTGCACGCTCTCTGTCATTTCCACAGAATGAATTTTGTGAGGAGGCAGTAAAAGTATCACTTCACATGACCAGTTTCTCTCCAGCAGCTATAACTGTAACTATGGCTGGTGGCAAGGGTGGGGAGAGACATAAAACTGGAAGAAAACACTATGTATTATTTACAATGTTTTTCTGGGTTAGGCAGCACTGCCCATCTGTCTAACATCTTTCTTGGACTCCTCTCTCAATGCTGAGAAGCAGCAGCAAAACCAGGCTCTGAAACCTTAAGGTTGGCACTCGCCTGACAGATATTTTCCAAAGAATTTAATGAGTCCCGATTCCAAATGAAATTACTGAGAGAGAATTGCTTTTCTGCCACGCTGCTAGATACAAACTGGCTTAATCCGCACCACTCAAACTTGCGCGCAGATTGATTTTAGTGATCTACTCAGTTTTTGCCTTTCCAAATTGTTCCGGTGCAGTTCTTGGCTCAAACAAAGGAACAGGGAAATCTGTCAATTGCTGTTTCTCTGAGTTTCTCATTTTCCAAATCTTAAATTCAGTTCTCAGCATTCCCACCTGAAAATTCACCAGCATGTGAGTGTGAATTTCTCCTCACATGCTTTTTTTTTTTTAATGCATTTTTTCCTAATATGCAGAAACTGATGTGGAATGTGGAGAACTGAATTTTAGATTGGGGAAAAATGAGAAACTGAGACAAACAAAAAATGACAGGTTTGCTCATGCCTATGCTCATTTTCTGGGTGCTGATCTGTTGTCCTGTGAACACCCAGCTAAGAAGGACAACATACAGGGGTGCCAACTTGAATAAAATATTTGGGGGGGGGTAGGTAAGCCCCAGGCTGCATAATCGATTCTATGATGCAATGCAAGCACACCATTTGAATGGCAGTGCCCAGAAACTTTAGGGCCCCCCAGCTCCCTCAAATACTGTAAGAACACAGGAAGCTGCCTTATCTACACCAGCATGGTGTAGTGGTTAAGAGCGGTGGACTCGTAATCTGGTGAACCGGGTTTGCTTCCCACATGCAGCTGCTGGGTGACCTTGGGCTAGTCACACTTCTCTGAAGTCTCTCAGCCTCACTCACCTCAGAGTGTTTGTTGTGGGGGAGGAAGGGAAAGGAGATCGTTAGCAGCTTTGAGACTCCTTAAGGGAAGTGAAAGGTGGGATATCAAGTCCAAACTCCTCTTCCTCCTCCTCCTTTTCTTCTTCTTCTTCTTCTTCTTCTTCTTCTTCTTCTTCTTCTTCTTCTTTGTCTACCAAATCAGACCATTAAGTCCATCTATCTCAGTATTATGTACACGGACTGGCAGGTTTTCAGGCAGATGTCTCTCTGCCAGCCCTACCTGGAGATGTGACGGATTGGACCCGGGACCTTCTGCTTGAAAAGCAGCTGCTCTGCCACTGAGCTGCAGCCCTTCTGTGATTTCCCCCGCACCCCTGATAAGAGACACTTCCACTGTTGTACAGCAAGGAATGTATAATCGCTTGCCTGCCTTATCCTGTTTTAATTAGGAAAATAGCATGGTTGAGGACTCCAAGCACAGCACAAATTAAACCACCACCTCCACCTCCAATCCACTAAGGAACAGAAACGCTCACACTGAAACAGCAGAGTGCACATATATTTGAAAAAGATTATTCTTCCTCCTTCTAGAAACGGGAGATCAGGTAGCCTGAGTTCCATTATTTCCAATGCTCAGGCCGCTACTTATCATCCCTGAAGACAAGAGGGAGGTATCAGCAGACTTGAGAAATCACAATGGTTTGCAGAAGTATGTTTAAAACAGCCAAGTGAGTCTGAGCATGTTCACTGGTTTTGGAATGCTAGCTGTTTGTTTGGGAATAGAAAACCAGGTGGAAATGGAAGATTGTGCCTGAAATCCTGTACACAGTCACATTTTGTTGCAGCTCCCACTCGTTATCTCTGTCCTGCCCCCAACTATTATTTCTGACGTCGGTCCTGTCAACATCCAATTCACCAAGATAAGCAATCCAGTATGCATGAATATGTCCAAACCTGAAGTACTGGTCTCTTAGCAACCGGAGTACCCTTTGTATTAAAACATAGCTGAAGGGAACCAGCTGCCATTTCCTACAGCCTTACACATACCAAACCAGCAAGTACCTATTAAAAGATTGACAGCCCTGCAAACAATGATTAAACACAATTCCACTATGGACGTCATTTTGTGTTTGACTTACCAGTGCACTGAAACTGGGTACACAAGAACCCTTTACTCTGTAACAGGTGAAGAGGCAAGCATGGCTGAGTGTCAGATGAACGCATACAATCACATCAAGGTTGGGTTTGTGCAGTCTTTAACTGATGCTCACATGCGCTCTCGCAAAATGCTCTCCGGCAAAATGACACCCGGAAGGAATATTGATACAATCACACATACAATCGCGTCCTGATTGCTTTGTTTCCCTGGCAGTGTTTCATAATTAGAACATCAGTAAGAGGGAAATGGTGCAAAAAAGAATAAAAGAATAAAAGGGATTGAAAAGCATAGAAATCTCTACATCAATTTTGGAATTAATTTTGGAAATTCTTCTAGTTAAACTAGCATTCAGATTGGAATTTGAGGCAGAATGAATTCACATGTCACCTGTCTCCTTCCTCAGCTTCCTAGGACCCTCAGAACACCAAGTGACCTCAGAGATTTCTTCGTGGGACCCTTACTGCCACGGCCTGGAAATCCCCTTCTCATCACAGGACCCCATTTCTATTTTAATTTCCAAGGTGTAGGGCTTTCCTACATCCACTTGGTTTTGACCCATAAAGCCTTAAATGGCTCAGGACCATAAAACCTCAAGGACCACCTCTCCCCACATGATCCGACCTGGACCCTGTGATCATCATCTGAGGGTGGCAACAACGAGAGCGAGCCTTTTCTGTGGTGGCTGCCCACTTATGAAATGCTCACCCCAGGGTGGCTCGCTTGGCCCCTTCACTGAATATCTTTAGGCATAAAGTGAAAGCGTTCCTCTTCTCCCTTGGCTAATTAAACAATCTATGGCCTTTGAAACTGGGAGAAGGGTATTGTTTTTGTTTGTTGCTATACTATCTATATGTGTTTTTAAATTGTAAACTGCCCTGTGATCCTCGGATAAAGGGTAGTATAGAATAATAATAATAATAATAATAATAATAATAATAATAATAATAATAATAATAATAACAACAACAACAATAATAATAATGGCCTAGTAGCTCTCTTCACCTGATCATGCAATTCTACAATGTTCCCTTACTTGAGGGTCACCCCAAAGAATCAATTTATTTTAGAGCATGCTGCTGATAATGCCGAGGTTGCAGATTTGATCACCATATGGGTCAGCTGCATATTCCAGCATTGCAAGGGGTTGGATTAGATGATCCTCAGGGTCCCTTCCAAATCTACGGTTCTATGATTCTATTTCCCCTCTGGCTCTAAGTGCAGCCACCACAGTTTTACTCGTGCTGCTCCTAGGCTCTGTTCTCTTCTGCTCATCTGCTTCCTGGGACCTCACCCCCCTCAAACTCCCACATCTTGCTTTTTATGTAGCCGCTCTGGGCATTAAACCTAAACAAAGGCAAAAGCATATCATGCTTTGGCAAAGCAGCACAGAAGTGTGTTAAAGAGCCAGTGTGGTGTAGTGGTTAAGAGCGGTAGTCTCGTAATCTGGGGAACCGGGTTTGAGTCTCCGCTCCTCCACATGCAGCTGCTGGGTGACCTTGGGCCAGTCACACTTCCCTGAAGTCTCTCAGCCCCACTCACCTCACAGAGTGTTTGTTGTGGGGGAGGAAGGGAAAGGAGATTGTTAGCCGCTTTGAGACTCCTTAAAGGGAGTGAAAGGCGGGATATCAAATCCAAACTCTTCTTCTTCTTCTTCTAAAGGGCTCTGCATGGAGAGCCACTGGTACAGCAGGGGTCCCAGTTGCTCACTCCCCCCCCGGTAATTCATAGTCTAAGCATTAGGTAGATCTGCCCACACAGGTGATAAAAGTAATGGTAAAAAAACTTCATGTGCTTTGCTCAAGCAGAAGACTACAAGGCTTCCCCAAACTGGCAATTGTGAATTTTATTGATCTAATATGAAAGGGAACGTAGAACTGTTTTACTACTAGATGGTCTGGAAGTTCTTAGGAGGAGATTATGCCATTTACTCTGATTGATTGCTTTGCCAATGCTATTTATTAGTTCCATTCGCACATTATATCCAATTGCTTTAAGCTGCTTTAAATTTCATAATGTGTAACTTTGTTTCCTTTCCTGTGAATCCTATAACTCTTCGTAATTCCATTTCATACTGTTTAATAATGCCATTAGGCTTTGTTCATTAACAAACTGACTGGTTCAGTTCAGTTACAATGAGCTGTGTGCAGCTTTTGCTGGGTAAGCTTCACTCCTGGTTCTACTGAATTGCTTCTGAGCAAATCTGAACCTCAATTGGAATCCAATGGCTGCATTGGCCAGGATTTGGCATGGCATGGGCTGAAGCTGGTTGGATCTTGAGATCAACAGACATCAGGAGAACACCTGAAGACAATTCCAACACAGATACAGGCTGGGGAAGTTCTCTACTTTAAAAGGCTTGTCGGAAGAGGAAGGTCTTCAGTAGGTGCCAAAAAGACAACAGAGATGGCGCCTGTCTAATATTTAACACAAGGGAATTCCCAAGGGCAGGCGCCATCACACTGCAAGTCCCATGTTCCTCTGTTGTACAGGATGGACCACCAGATCAAGTGGTATCTGCAGTGATCAATTGGGTATGGAAGAGATGAGGTGATTTCAGGGACATGAGGGCAACAGCACTGAGATTCCCAAAAACTGAGGAAGGGCTATCGCTCAGTTGTAGAGCATGTGCTGAGCAATGGGCTCTGTGGGGTGGTGAATGCTTCCCTCTGTGAGGAACGGCTGTCAACCAGCTCCATCTGGTAATCCAGCTAAGGTGTTCTGTGTTCACAGTTTGCCGCAGCTTTCAGCTCGTCTCCCCCCACACAATGCAACAACCTTGACAACACAGTGGGAATGACCTTACTGAGATCTGCTCACATTCAGATGCAACTGCATTGCACTTCAGCAACTGGGTTGAGTTGCTGCCCTACTTCCACGAATCGCAGCCCAAACCCAGCAATTAAGCAGTTAAACAAGCAAAAAAGCAGCAGTACACAAGTCTTGTAAACAGGCTGTTAAGGGAATAATATTTTTGACTGGTGGCATCTAAAAATATCTTCAGAGAATTCAGGAACAGTACAAATGGGTTCTGTTCCAATGAGTGAATCACACCCTCTGCCACACACACAAAAAGTAGGATAGCGCTCTTATCTTCAGCTTAGAGGGGGAAGGATCAACAGTGGACTTAGAAGGCAGCCCCAGTATATGGAGCATGGCTCAAATTAGGGGCAGGGACATTAAGAAAGCCCACAACACACACACACCGCCTTCAGTCAAATAATAGCTTCTAAAACCAGCAGCTACAGGGATCACTAAAGGTACAGGCTCTGTTCAATCTCATCTGTTGGAAGCATTATGCCTCCGAATGCCAGTTCCTGGGGGGGGGGGTGTGTGTGTCAGAACTGTAGAGTTTGAAAAGACCGGAGGATGAACTCTGCTAAAGGCAGGGTGTCACAACAGCATCCTTGAAAGGTGATAGTCCAGCACTGGTTTAAAAAGCTCTGCTGTCAAACTCATGCCAACAGGAACCCTGCTGGAGGCAATATGCATCTGAATACCTGTCACTGGGAATCATGGGGGTGCCAGGAGTATTACTGTGCTCAGGTCCTGTTTGTGGGCTTCTCCTAGACATCAGGTTGGCTACTGTGAGAACAGGATGTTGAGCTAGACAGGGCTCTTTTCATGTTCTTACAGGGACTGCCCTATGTCTCGCCTTAAATCAAATCAAATTTTGTCAGCATGAGGAAACATCCATGTTCTAAGCCTCAACGACATTGGAATACACAGCACTGCTTCTCTTTCTCCGTCACAGTCTTTCAAGCTTATTTTTCCCTGCCTCCCTGAACTGCAGGTGTGCAGAGCGTGGAGTTAACAAACATTAAAATGCAATATTCAAATGAAATGAAATGAATTTGCGCAGATCTGAACAAAAATGAAACCTGAATGAATTAAAGCATATAACAGACTTTAAATTCAGAACGCAACACCCATTTTTCAAGGATTTCCTCCTCCCATCAGTACCTGTAGCCAGTGTGTGTGTTTTTCCTCTGGGGGGACGCAGGGGTACGCATACCCCTAAACATTTTGTGAATCTAAGTTTGGCCTCATTGAGGGCAGTATTTCAATATGAGTAGGAAAATGAGAGTACCCCTAAACATTTTTTTAAAGAAAAAAAGCACTGACTGTAGCTAAAAAATGTGCCTCCTTCAGACTTGTGGTCAGACTTTCCCCCATCTTTCCCCAAAATACATTCCAAGTATTGCTCTCTCAATGCATTTTATAAAGGGTGATATATTGTGATATGAACCTTCAGCATTAGGTCAACACATCAACTTATAATTAAAATTTTAATTTACACCTCAGTCATAAGGGAAGGGGAGTGGTTTCAAACATCTGCTTAAAATTTGGTTGGAGGATTTACAGCTGTTGCACTTGTTCCCATCAGCTCCACCCAACCTGATCCGTGGTGAGATGCAAGATGTAAACCAAGAATATCTGGAGGGCTACAGATCCCCAATTGCTGTCTTAAAAGAAATCCATCTGAACAGGCCACATAATATTCTTCATCACAGTGCTTGTTGTGATGGAGATGTGGAGAACAGGGGGCCAGAGTTCTTGGCCTATTTCTATGGCAGAAGGGTGCTAATGCAGCAGTTCAGTTTTCACACTTCGTTTAGAGGCATTATGAAGTTAATTGGACCACAAAGTTGAGTCTAATTGATATTTGTATTGATTTAGCAATCTCCATGTCTCAATCCTGCTTGCAAGCTACACTTAGAAATAAAAGCCCGTCATAATTAAGACAGGAGAGGTAATTAATTGATGTTTATGGCCATAGCAAAATGCCTTGCTCATTCATCTGAATTAAACCAGTGGCCAGTTCAATGCTGTGTCTGACAAATCTGACAAGGATGAACTTTGGAATGAAATTTATATCTCTATCCATTTATATCTATATGTGTCTTAGTTAAAATGTACTCAGGTATTAAATATAGCAATAAGCAATTTCCTAACATTTCCCCCCCTCTGTAACGATGCAAGATCATTTTACTTTGTGACCCTAAATTTAATCACAGTCCTCCAAACGCAGCCTAACACACACAGTGTGTGTGTTGATCTATTTCTATTAATGATCTATTTCTATTAATGTATTAAATGCCAAAACATACTGCTCAACTTTTGTTCAACTAAGAAACCTAGATGTCTAGCATGCACTGCTGTTCTCAACACTGTTGTTACCTTTCAAGAACACAAGCAAAGCCTTGCTAGCTCAGGCCAAAAACCCCTCAGGTCTAGTATTCTGATCTCATGGTGGCGACCAGATGTTCAAGAAAAACCCACAGACAGGACCAAAAGGGCAATGAATAACCCCAGGAACTGGTAATCAAAGCACATCACCTCTGACAGTGAAGGTAGGGAAAAAATAGCCTCCATCAGATCAAGCAAGGCAGGCATCAATGCTCATAACAGACATAGATTTGGGTTGGCATATTTTGAACAGCAAAAAAGAGGACGCTCTGACAACTCTCATTTTAAACACCTCTACTATATGTAGGCTATAGAAGCTGTGGTATATTGCTGAGCGGGGCAGGAGAAGAGAGGAGGAAAGCAAGTCTTCAGCCACAAGTTGAATACCAAGTAACCCGTTCTATATTGGGAAGATGTTTGCTGTTGATGCTGCAGTTGTCCATCCACGGACAACCTCAAGGCTGGATTACTGTAATGTGCTTAGTTGGTGCAGGACATTAGTTTGCTTGTGACTACTACTGCCAACATATAGGACTTTATTTACAGGATGCTCACTGGCTGCCAATTTGCTACTGAGTCAGGTTCAAGGTGTTGCTACTCACATATAAGGATATACACAGCCCAAGACCAGATTGCTCAAGATACCACTTTATTCCTTATACTGTACTTTTCCATGTATAAGGCGCCCCCATGTATAAGATAGGGATGCCATGTTTTGAAAAGCAAAAAATTGGACACTATGTCAACTCTCATTTTAAATACCCCTACTATAACCACTGAGCCTTGGGCTTGCCAATCTAAAGGTCAGTGGTTTGAACCACCCGCGACGGGGTGAGCTCCCATTACTCAGTCCCAGCTCCTGCCAACCTAGCAGTTCAAAAGCACACCAAAAAGTGCAAGTAGATAAATAGGTACCACTCTGGCAGGAAGGTAAATGGCATTTCCGTCCACTGCTCTGGTGTCAGAGTTCCAGAAGTGGCTTAGTCATGCTGGCCACATGACCCGGAAGCTCCCTTGGCCTGTAAAGCGAGATGAGCGCCACAACCCCAGAGATGTTCGCGACTGGACTTAACTGTCAGGGGTCCCTTTACCTTTACCTTGTAGGCTATAGAAGCTGTGATATATTGCTGAGCGGGGCAGGAGAAGAGAGGAGGAAAGCAAGTCTTCAGCCATGAGTTGAATACCAAGTAACCCGTTCTACATTGGGAAGATGTTTGCTGCTAATGCTGCAGTTGTCCATGCACTGACAACCTCAAGAGAAGAGGAAAGCAAGTCTTCATCCACCAGTTATGTCAATATCTCATCCAGAAAGTATAGTCAGAGACATTTTGGCAAATTTAAAAAATCCACTCAGACAGAAATTTTACCCCTGAAAAAGAGGATGTGTTCTGGAAAAAGAGGACACGTGGCAACCCTAATCGTAAACTGTATCAGCCCGTGAGGAAGGCATACAATCCTGCCCCAAAATTCATTCATACGTTTTATGCCAGAAATAAACTTGGCATGAGCTTAACTGCAGCAACTCTCTAACCCTATTAACACTGACTGAAGACCATGCAAAATTGATTTTTTAAAACGTGTTATTTAAAACGTGTAATTTGTTTAAGTTAATGCTAACTGAATCAGAAAAGGGGGGCGGGATATGAAAGCCAATTAAGGCATTGCAGTAACTTCAAGAATGTCTTGGAAGGACGTGAGGACACTGGACCAGAGGGGCGACCTCTCCCCCCAAAAAAAACCCCCCCATGGAATATGCATTTCAAGCTCTGCTGAGCCACTGGCACCTCCCTTCCCTTCTTTCATGCAGTTTATTCGAGTTCATTCTGCCCCACAGGTCTACAGTTTCATCAGCTTCCCCTCATTGTCACTCTCTTGCACTACCAGATCTAGGCAGTGGTACCTCAGGTTATATACGCTTCAGGTTACAGACTCCGCTAACCCAGAAATAGTACCTCGGGTTAAGAACTTTGCTTCTGGATGAGAACAGAAATTGCACACTGGCAGTGTGGCGGCAGCGGGAGGCCCCATTAGCTAAAGTGGTGTTTCAGGTTAAGAACGACCTCCGGAACGAATTAAGTACTTAACCCGAGGTACCACTGTATTGTCAGATACTTCCCCAATATATCTCTCACCATAGCGAGAAAGACTGTGAGCAGTTGAGCTGTGTGCCTACTCAGTTTACTGTTCTGGTGCCACTGATGGGAATTTCAAGCCCTTCTGAGGGGTCTTTCAGTCATGGTTGGTGCCCAGTGGAACTAGTAAGGTAGAAAGCAGGGAAAACAAGGGAGGTGGAGCCCAGGACAGGCACAGCCAATTAATTCCCCAAGAGCAACACTGAGACTAAGGAGGAGGAAGCTCACAGTCAGTGCCACTTCCTGAATTGGCTGTAAGTAAGAAGGTGGGTAGGGACACGGGTGGCGCTGTGGGTTAAACCACAGAGCCTAGGACTTGCCAATCAGAAGGTCGGTGGTTCGAATCCCCGCGATGGGGTAAGCTCCCATTGCTTGGTCCCTGCTCCTGCCAACCTAGCAGTTCGAAAGCACGAAGTGCAAGTGGATAAATAGGTACCGCTCTGGCAGGAAGGTCAACACGTTTCCGTGCACTGCTCTGGTTTTGCCAGAAGGGGCTCAGTCATGCTGGCCACATGACCCGGAAGCTGTACGCCGGCTCCCTCGGCCAATAAAGCAAGATGAGCGCCACAACCCTAGAGTCTTCCGCGGCTGGACCTAATGGTTAGGGGTCCCTTTACCTTTACCTAAGAAGGTGGGTAGGTTGGGGCAGTGCCCCATTCACCCTAATGAACCAGCCTCCATTGGGTTCTTTGTCTTTAATCCACTCTCTGACCACACAGCTTTTCAAATGGAAGTAAGATACATTGGGTTGCATCCAACTACGTCAGGATTGCCATATTTCAAAAAGCGAAAATCCAGACATGCAAAATCTAAAAATTCAGTTTAATGAAATTCGTCAAGATCTACACTTCCGACATGGGCTGCCATATGTCTGGGTTTTCATAGACATTTCAGTGATTTCCACCCAGATGCTGAGAACAAGGCTTTGTCCAGGAAATTCCAGATGTATGCCAACCCTAAACTAAGTCCTGCTCTGTGTAGACCCGCTGAATTTTCAACATGTCTGCTCTGATTAGGACTAGCTTGGATGCAACCTATATGCACCCTGGGGATATCAGGGGAACAAACCCCCCAGACAGAAAATGTAAACAAGCCAGATCCCCTTCCAGAGCTGCTGCCACAAAGTCAATTTTGAAAGCCTCCACCCAGTGGCGTAGCGTGGGGGGGTGTGCAGGGGGGGCCGACCGCACTGGGCGCAACACCTGGGGGTTAGGGTTAGGGGGCGCAAATCCATGGGTTAGGGGGCGTAAATTACTTGCCTTGCCCCGGGTGCTGACAACTCACGCTACGCCACTGCCTCCACCCCACAGCAGCAGTATTGTGATAAGTGAGATGCAGAAAAATAATAATGAGAGGCCTACATTAAAATTGCATGAACACTAATAAATGACTTGCATTTTTTTTAAAAAAACCAACAACAACAACCCCAAAACCTTCTGGATGACTCAGCATCAAAAACCTACCCTATGGTTCTGTGCACAGAGTCCTTTTTAGCAATACAGAGGAAAGTGTTGTCAAGTCACACTGAGTTTAATAACACAAGACTATAAAAAGAAAAGAGTTTGCTATGAGAGGTCTGCTATTGAGATCACTGTGGGACATAAAAAACACTTCCTCCTAATTATATAGGACCTTAGTCACAGGTACAGATCATAGCTTTCAGATGCATATTCAATGATGTGCTAAAATGAGAATGGGAATGCATGGTTAAGCGCTCAGATGATCCCGGCTGGGGGAGCGGGGGGGGGGGGACACAGCTTGTAAATAAAACATTTAAAAATGGCTGCATTTTGTTCCCCTCGGTGCATTATTCATTTCTGTAATCACCATTTAAGGAAACGGGGGGGGGGGGGGACTCACAAACCTATAAGAACTGCAGAGTTCTTAGACCACATTCAATGACTTGTATCTAATGCTAGTCTTGTGCAGAGTAGACCCATTGAAAATGAAGGACATGACTAGGGCTGGGCAATATCTGTTTTTCAACATCATGATATATCACCAGCTAAACACTGTGATATACCAAAATATCACAACATCTGAAATAAGGATGGAACTATGTACTGTAGAGGTGAACATCAGGGCTAGGTGATATCTGGCTTTCAACATTGCAATATATCACCAGCTAAGCATCACAATATACTGATATATCATGATGTGTGAAATCGGTATATTGTGATATACTGATATATCATGATGTGTGAAATATGTAGAGGTATGGGCTGGTTTCACAGTTTTCCCTGCAGCATGATTTTTGTGTAGCGTGCACACACACACTCACATCATGATTGGTGATATATTGCCAGGTCGAAAATAATGAAACCTATACCACGATATGGACTTCAAACTGGTTTTGGACGATATATCGATATATCACCCAGCTCTAGTGTCTAGCTGTCTACAAATCATGCAGTTTGTGGGGGAAGGGCTGTAGCACCTGTTTTACTTGCAGAAGCTTCCAGGTTCGATCCCCGACATCTCCCATTAGGGCTGAAAGAGAACCTAGACTGACACCCCATAGAGCTGCTGCCAGTCAGTGTGGCCAACATTGTGATGGATGGGCCAAGATTTAAACTCAATATAAGGCACCTTCCTACGTCCCTTATGCAATGTACATAAAACAAAGCAGGTTCACACATATAGATTTATAGTTCAACCCAAGAATCCTTCCCAAAATGATTGGTGAAGTAGAGACAGTTTAGCCTTCCCCTGGGTTGGAATTAATAAATGCAAGAAAGGGTGTTCAGGTTGCTTCAAATGCGTCATGCTCCATGTCTCTCCTAGCCAGTTTGCACTGCTGCGTAACTTGCCAGCTGGCGTCGGCAGCCAGACTCTGTAATACCATTCCTTTAGGGACAAACTTCTCATCGACTTTCCAAAAGGGAAAGCTATGAGCAGCTATGAGAAGATAAGAGATTGAATTCTTACAGATTGAATTCTTAGCTTGATCCTAGAACAAAGCACAAGGAGAGGCCCAAATTCACGTACCTGCCTTACAGTCCCTATAACCATGAAGGTACTTTTGTAAAAAAAAACCCTCACCCTTAAAAACTCTCACAAGAGAAGTAGTGACCGCCCTCATCCCTGACATTTCCTCCCTTCCTGATGTAGAATCATAGAATTGTAGAACTGTAGAGTTGGAAGGGACCTCAAAGGTCATCAAACTCCTGCAATGCAGAAATCACAACTGAAGGATACCTGACAGATGGCCACACAACCTCTCTTTAAAAATCTCCAATGAAAGAGAGTTCACCACCTTCCGAGGTAGTCCATTCCACTGTTGAACAGCTCCCACCACCAGGAAGTTCTTCCAAATGTTTTGTTGAAAAATCCTTTCTTGCCATTTGACTCTACTAGTTCAGGCCCTCCTCTCAGCTTGCTCCATCTTCCATGAAACAGTCCTAGAGATATTTGAAGGCAACTATCATATCACCTCTCAATCTTCTCTTCTCCAGATAAACAACATCCATAAGGGGGGGCTTTGACGAATGGTTGAGGGAGTTGGGTATGTTTAGCCTGGAGAAGAGAAGACTAAGAAGTATCACGATAGCCATCTTCAAATACCTGAAGGGCTTTTGCATGGAAGATGACGCAAGCTTGTTTTCTGCTGTTCCGGAAGGCCCTATACCCAGAGTAAGACAAAACAGAGCACATGTTTTCAGGACACACTGCCAGAGTGAGGAAGATTGTCATCTTGTAACCCCAGTTTGCTGACCACCAATGGTGCCCATTGGGGCTGGTGGGGCAGAAGATAGGCAGACCAACTGTAGGTGGTGGCAGAGCCAATGACAGGCAGAGCCAGCTAATTTTGTCCGATCCTCATTTCTGCTAAGTTCTACAAGGGCTTCAAAGTGTTTGTGCTTGACTGGAACAGGGGTCACAGCCTTTCTTTCATTGCCATGAGTTTAGATGGTTGCAACAGTGATTGATACCGCTGTGCTTGGCAAACTGAAGGAGATCCACAAAGGAGGAGGAAGTGTATAGGCATGACCATGTCTGTACTGGTCAGAAGTAAGAAGACAGGTAAGTGGAGGGCTGGCTGGGGATGGGCTGAAGTTGATAGGGGCAGTGTCCCAGTTGTGCTAATGAATCACCCTCCACTGTATACAATTGCAGCCTGCACTCTTTTCCTGAGCAAGCTATATTTGCCTCTGAGCTTCCACCCTTCCTGAGCAAGCTGTTTGCCTCTGAGCTTCCACACTTCCTGAGCAAGCTATATTTGCCTCTGAGCTTCCACACTTCCTGAGCAAGCTATATTTGCCCCTGAGCTTCCACACTTCCTGAGCAAGCTATTTGCCTCTGAGCTTCCACACTTCCTGAGCAAGCTATTTGCCTCTGAGCTTCCACACTCTGAGCTTCCACACTCCCTGAGTAAGCTATTTGCCTCTGAGATTCCACACTCCCCGAGCAAGCTACTTGCTTCTGAGCTTCCACACTTCCCGAGCAAGCTATATTTGCCTCTGAGCTTCCACACTTCCTGAGCAAGCTATATTTGCCTCTGAGCTTCCACACTTCCTGAGCAAGCTATTTGCCTCTGAGCTTCCATACTTCCTGAGCAAGTTTTTGCCTCTGAGCTTCCACACTCTGAGCTTCCACCTCCCGAGAAACGGCTTTGGGACCTGCTTTGTTGCAATGACAATCCAAATACTCTCACCATTAGCTTGTATAAATACCAATATTGTTAGCCCTGGCTTTGCCTTTCACTGACCCATCCTGGCCCAATGGGCTGCATGCATCATTGCAGTTTCCCAACTCACCCAAAGCCCACCTAGGAATTATGTGATTTCCCTCCCAACATATATTTATTATCCTCTCTCCTCCTTCCTTTATCCTTTCCAACAATAGCCCATTATTATAATGCCTCCTGTAGGGGTGACTCAGCAGTGATGATCCCATTCACCGTTAGATATATTTCCAATCTGTGAACAGCATTTTTAGCCATTTGCAATATTAAAAGGAGCAAAGGGGGGCATCCAAGACAAAGGAGTTAGCATAAACCTGTCTGAGGCAGTGCAAGAATTGCCAGGCGTTTAAGCTGAAGTGGTGTTCCGGCTGCCTGAATTAATTTGCTCTAACGTAGACATCATTACCCATATGGCACAGTTTTAAATAGAAACCCTTAACGCACATCGGAATCCTCCCAAGACACCTGTTATGGATGGCATGTCAGTTTCAACCTGGCAATTTACTCTTGAGTTACACAATTTAATATCAATTAAAAATCACCTTGTTGTGTGTTGATTTTTTAAGAGTTTTCTTTCAAAAGGTATGTGTTTAGGGGAAAGGCAAATCAAAATCCAAATGCTTTCACACTACTACAAATAATAAATGGCACTGCTAGAACTACTAAATTTTTGAGGGTAATTAGCTCTGGAGCTTAGTATTCCAAATGCTATCACACCATAGAGTTGTATAATGGCATTATGATATTGGCAGGGTTCCCCCCCCCTCAGTTTCCTAATGATTCCTGGCATGAAATTTTCCCTTTTCACAGCTGCCACACATTGGATTTAGGAGTCACCTCCAAAATCTAGCAGCCAGGGTAACAAACGGACAATGGGGTGTACCTATGCCAGGAAACAAAACCAATTCACCACTGCGAGCTGGCTCCAGGAGGAGGAGGAGGAGGAGGAGGAGGAAGAAGAAGAAGAAGAAGAAGAAGAAGAAGAAGAAGAAGAAGAAGAAGAAGAAGGGGAGGAGGAGGAGTTTGGACTTGATATCCTGCCTTTCACTCCCCTTAAGGAGTCTCAAAACGGCTAACAATCTCCTTTCCCTTCATTCCCCCAAAACAAACACTCTGTGAGGTGAGTGAGGCTGAGAGACTTCAGAAAAGTGTGACTAGTCCAAGGTCACCCAGCAGCTGCATGTGGAGGAGCGGGGAAGCGAACCCAGTTCACCAGATTACAAGTCCACCACTCTTAACCGCTATACCACGCTGGCTTTGCAGCATGGAGAACTTGCCCAATCTTGCCCAGGAACTTGCCCAGTCTTGTCAAGGCTTATTTTGAGTAACCTTCATAGGATTCAGTGCCGGATTTACGTATAAGCTAAACAAGCTATAGCTTATTGCCCCACTTCCTTGCCCCCCCCCAAATTCACTATTAATATACTTCTTCTTAATTGTATTTCAGTTCAACAATTACTTTGATAAAATACATGTTTTGTAATGTGCAAATGGCTTTAGATACCTATTAGGTCCATATATTACCATATAGCATATATTCAACACAAAAAACAGTGACAATTTGTTGTTGAGAAAGGACAGCTGGACATATGGGGCCCCATTACTTTCAGAAGCTTAGGTAAAGGTAAAGGGACCCCTGACTGTTAGGTCCAGTCGTGGCCGACTCTGGGGTTGCGGCGCTCATCTCGCTTTATTGGCCAAGGGAGCCGGCGTACAGCTTCCGGGTCATGTGGCCAGCATGACTAAGCCGCTTCTGGCAAACCAGAGCGGCGCACAGAAATGCCGTTTACCTTCCTGCCGGAGCGGTACCTATTTATCTACTTGCACTTTGACGTGCTTTCGAACTGCTAGGTTGGCAGATTTGACTTAAACCTCCCCCCCCACACACACACCTTTTTTGGGCCTGTGGACACATTCTGCCATAGGCAATACTAGAAAATACCAGAAAATGTGTTTGGGGGTGGCTAATCACAAAAGGATTCCTGCGGAGGACAACTCCACACACACATAATGCCCCCCAATCAATTCCTGTTGAAGGAACTCTCAATCTCCTCTTCTCTTTTCTACCAGCACAAATCCACTCCACCATTTATCTTCCCCTCTCTCCCACAGGAACATCACCCCAAAATGCACAGAAATAGATCCCGTCTCAGAATTACCTGCACTAAAACTCTCTCTTTGTTTCTCAGAATCTCTGCTGCCTCTTCTCTCTCTATGGGCTGGCTAAGGAATCAAGACACCCCCCCTCTCTGTTTACATAATCTCTCATGCCACCAGTGGGTGTTCAGGGTTCTTTCAATTATTAGCTGTGTGACATTTCCAGTTTATAGAATGATTTTTTTAAAAAAACCATATGAAACAGAACACTATCAAGTCATTAGAAGTGTGGGGCTGTGAGTGGCTGGTGTGGGTGGGTGCCATTGCAGGATTTGCATGCCATGCCCACAGCAGGTTCTGAATTTCCCAGATGCCCTGACTGGCCAAACAAACAAACATTAGCAACTTTTCATCTAACCACTGCACCACACTATTCTATTCCATAAGCCAAGCAATAAGTATTGCACATGTTAACCACTAGGTGGTGCCCTCCGCAAACAATTAAGTCCCCCACCCCCCAAAAAATATGTTTCAAAACACTGGTATCCAGTGTCTCATGTCGCAGGTAGTTGGTGCCACAGGATTTAATGGGCAATAAAAGCTTGAGTAATTTTTAAGCGCTGCTTGGAACTTCACAAAATGAATTAAGGCTTGCCTTCCCTGGCAACAATAAATAATGTACATCAGTAAGCTCTCACCAAAATTGGAGTGAGGTATACAAAATGCCCGTTTAAGAAAACGAGTGAAAATGGTCAGCACGTCCATTTTCAATATTCTTAAACTTCCTATACTTGTGGCAATTTTTATCAGAGGCATCTGAAATTTGGCATATCTGTGGATGCCATCAGTTAGAATGGATCATGCATGGCAAGTTTCAAGTTACTAGCTCAATGGTTGCCAACTTTTCATAAAATGTATATACTGCTTGACTGTAAAAGCGGTTTACAAAAAAGAATAAATCAATAAAATCATAAATAAAACAGATTTAAAACACATGTTCACAGTAGGCTTGTCTAAATGGACATGTTTTGAGTAGGTGCTAAAAACAGTACAGCGAAGAAACCTGCCTGATGTCAAAAAGCAAGGAATTCCAAAATGTGGGTGCTGCCACAGTAAAATATCAGCTTCTTACAAATGCAGAATGAATATTATTTCGTACCTCTAACAGTGTCATTTTTGCAGATCGAAGCAATGGACATATATACAGTAAAACGATCTCACAAGTAGACTGGTCCTAAGTTGTTAAGGGCTTCATATACTAACATTAAAGCGTGTTCTCCTTCATGGAGAGCATGTGTTGCGGTGGGGGCCGCCAGGACACTCCAAAGTTGGGGGCGGGCTAATTGATCGTTGGCCACTGATGCAATTGGGGCTTCCCTTGTTGTTGGGAAGAAGTTAATGTTGCCATTTGTTGATTGACAGCCAGAAACGCTAAAACTCCTTGCACGAGGCTAGGGCTTCCTCTTTTCGCCCGTGCATCGGATTGCCCGTCCCCCCCTCCCTAGAATTAGGGTTGTTCGCTTTGACCTTGCTATGCCTGTCATGGGGTCCTCTGCTCTTGGGGCAGGGGCCTGGTAGGAATTTTGTCCATCTGGCTGATTGGCTGGGGCCATTTGGTTTTTGCCTACTGCGTAGCAAATCGTCACAACTTGTAAGGTTGCGGTTAGGCTTTGGTTTATTGTTTGGTTGGTTGAGGGGCATGGATTGGCTGTGCCTGCCCCTCTAATGCTGCTGCTGCAAGGGATTCCGTTAAAGGAATCAGGGGCTAACTATTGCTTGTCCACTCTGTCAAGGGGGCTCGGGCCATAGCTATGAGCTCCTGGTTGCATTTGGGGAGGGCTGAGGGCAGATTCCCTGCTCCGTCGCTACCCCCAAGTGTATTCCCCCTTTCTAACTTTCGCATTGTGCGGAATGTCAGTCTGTCCCCCATGGTGGGGGCAGATAGTCGCAACCAATGCCTAAGCGACCACTCACATTTTTGTATTTTAATAAAGCTTTGGCCAAAATTATGCCTAAAACCTTAAACAAAAATTCTGTGTTAATGGGTTAATGGGTTAAAGGTTAAAGGTTAATGGGCCACTGTTAAAACAGGATGCTGGACTAGATGGGCATTGACCTGATGCGGCAACCTCTATGGTTGATGGGACTGTGCAGGGGTCAAAAGGGGCCTGGGCTGGTAAAGAAGTTCATGAGGTATAGTGCAAAAAAATTAATAAGGAACTAAGATTCTCATAGATAACTGGCATGGGCATGTGCAGAGTGCACCTATCTTGCCATTAGGGAACTTCTGTATCTAATACGACAATTCCACAATACAATGGTATTCTTAGACTTAAGACACAAACTCACAAACCTCCAGCCCAGTATTCACACACTTGTCAAAGCTCATCAGGTCCATCCATCTCATTAGAGAAGGTAAAAAGTATGGTTTCATTATTTACACTTGCTTTACTTCCTTATTCCCTCCTTCATGGTGCCGTGGCACTTGAGCACTAGGAAATGTTGATGATATATTGATATCCCTTGACTTTATTTTGCTTACATTCGGAAGGATTTGGGTTGAGGCCCATGGAAACTTTCTAGGCTCATCAAGGAGCCAAGGAAAGCCACCGGTTTGGGAAAAATTGACGTCAAACTCTGAGGTTTATAATAGCTGAACCTGTCCTTGGTTTGGGGTGGGTTCCTTTGCACCAGTCACCTTAGCTAAAGGGGTGCTGTTTAAATACACCCAGCTCACCACCGTGGACAATTCAGTGACCTGGTTGCAGTGTGCTGTATCTTTAAGCCAGCTTTAGATCAGACAACTCATCACCTAGATGACTGACCTTTGTCAACTGGATTGCCTGAGCGCCTTGGCTGTGCTGCAATTTGTTCCCAGGCGAGAGCGATCAGTTCTGCCCCAGTTCACTCTCAGCTGGGTCCATTTGTGCCCATGCTATACTTCTTCAGAGTGTAAGGAGGGGATCACACAAGTGAATTATTATCTTTACAAAGCAATATCCATCACGTAGAACATTGGAACGTCAGGGGGAATGGGTCTCTCTTAGGCTTCTTGCAGATGTGGCAGTTTTATAATTTTTATTAATGACATCTTGAAGCAATTTCACAATGAGAGAAAGAGAGAGAGAGCACACTGGCATATGCAAAAATCTTTCAAAACCAAACACAGATACCTACTAAGATGCAAATCTTCACTGAGGAATCTTGTTGAAATAAGAAAGCCTCCCACCAGTGGCACTGTATAGTCTTATACTCCATGAGCTTAAGGGATGTGGCAGGAGGGGGTACTAGGCAGGGGACATAGCGTGGGTTGTGCGAGCCCCGGGCACACAGATTTTGAGAGGGCACAAAGTAGGTGCTCACACGCGTCCCCAGTACAGCTGGTGTTCCTCTCCACCCACCAAGGGCCACACCAACTAGCTGGGCCCCCCCCTGTGTGGGCAGGCAGGCAGGCAGCTCAGTGTGGAACGACATTGCTCTGGTATGGGTGGGGTTGCTCTAGCAGTGGCGGCAAGGGCTAGGATGGCACCCACTTGGGCAGTGCACATGCTTTTGTGCCCACCCTGGGCACCAGTAACTGACACTACACTACTGGTACTAAGGAAGGCTGCTGAGAAAGAGTACACCACCCTTTGAACTGGACCCTAAGCTAAAGTTTCATTCGGTGAAGTTTGGTTTTGAGACTCGGCACCATTTGACATGGGAGAAGGCATTTAGAGCCCCTGCTGAGCCCTTAAGCTTATGGGCTGCTCTGCTAGCAAGAAAGATAACTCAGGTAGTTATAAATAGAACAAAACTACTGCTAAAAAGTTCAAGAGAGAGATCATCCTTCTAGTTTTTGTTTTACTTCAGCCAGTATTAAGGGGAACAAGCATGCATGCTGTTATAGAGATCTCAGAGAATCCAAATCATCTTCAACACAAATGGAACTTTCTGCCTCTCATTTTTAAGCGCCCCTAGGAAGCAAATGTTTTCAGCTTAGCTGAAAGACTGGGACATCACCAGGAAGCTATGATTGCAACAAAAACTGTGCTAGGGAAAAAAAATGTGTTGGGATTTCCCATGAGAAAACTGATTGTCTAACAGGTGAAGAAAAACAGACTATTAGCAAAAAGTTCTAGCGACATTATGCAAAAAACAAAACAAAACCCCACACATACACAGATACTTCATGCAACTCAAGCGGGGTGGGGGGTGGGGACAAGGCAGAAACCAATGTGCTGAATTCACACTCACAGTTTTTATAACACAGCTATCAGAGAGAGCATCCATTATGCCTCTTTCCACTATGGAAACTCATTCAGAAAGACACATTTCTGTTCATAACCAAGTCTACGAGTCGAGTCCATCTACAAACCCTGAACTGGGCATCAGAATGTGTCCGTGTGTGTGTGTGTGTGTGTGTGTGTGTGTGTGTGTAAAACAGGTGTCCCTTAAAGAGAACCCATTCATACCCAAAACTCTCTGTAAGATTAACCAGAATGGAGGAAGTCAGCTCTGAAGCATTGCCTTCACATCTACACACCTGCCCTGTCTGAAAGTAAAAATTAAGAAGGGACTGGTCATGCGCAGCTCTCATGTCCCACCTCACTGGATTGTTGTCTAATACTAATAAACAAATTGTGTAAAACAGGGGTGGGGAAACCTGTGGCTATCCAGATCTTGCAGAACTACAATTCCCAATAGCTACAGCTCACATGGGCAAAGGCTGGGAGGTGATGGGACCTGGAGTTCAGCATTATTTGGACAGCTGTTGTTGTTTAGTCGTTTAGTCATGTCTGACTCTTCGTGACCCCATGGACCAGAGCACGCCAGGCACTCCTGTCTTCCACTGCCTCCTGCAGTTTGGTCAAACTCATGCTGGTAGCTTCGAGAACACTGTCCAACCATCTCGTCCTCTGTCGTCCCCTTCTCCTTGTGCCCTCCATCTTTCCCAACATCAGGGTCTTTTCCAGGGCGTCTTCTCTTCTCATGAGGTGGCCAAAGTATTGGAGCCTCAGCTTCACGATCAGTCCTTCCAGTGAGCACTCAGGGCTGATTTCCTTAAGAATGGAGAGGTTGGATCTTCTTGCAGTCCATGGGACTCTGAAGAGTCTCCTCCAACATTTGGACAGCTACAAGTAAATAATGCATCTCAGGGAGGTCAAGGAGTCCTGGCTGCCTCTACTTGCGAAAATAGCATCAGAAATGTAAGCATCTCCCCCTGAGTCAGGCCAAAGGCCCATCTGCTTCAGCATCTTGTTCTCACTGTGGCTAACCAGATGCCTGTGGGAAATCAGAGAGCAGAACGTGGCGCAACAGCATTTTCCCCTCTTGTGGCTTCCAGCAACTGGTATTCAGAAGCATTGCTGCCTGAAGCTTTGGGGGTAGAGAATAGCCATTATGGCTAGTAGCCATTGAGCACCTTCTCCTCCATGCATCTGTCCAAACCTCTTTTAAAGCCATCCAAGTTGCTGGCCATCACTGCCTCCTGAGGGAACGAGTCCCATAGTTTAAATATGTGCTACTACTACTACTACTACTACTACTAATAATAATCTTTTATTTATACCCCACCCATCTGGCTGGGTTTCCCCAGCCACTCTGGGCGGCTTCCAAAAGAATATTAAAATACAATAACCTATTAAACATTAAAAGCTTCCCTAAACAGAGCTGCCTTCAGATGTCTTCTAAAAGTCTGGTAGTTGTTTTTCTCTTTGACATCTGGTGGGAGGGCATTCCACAGGGCGGGCGCCACTACCAAGAAGGCCCTCTGCCAGGTTCCCTGTAACTTGGCTTCTCGCAGTGAGGGAACCACCAGAAGGCCCTCGGCACTGGACCTCAGTGTCTGGGCAGAATGATGGGGGTGGAGACGCTCCTTCAGATATACCGGACCGACGCCATTTAGGGCTTTAATATTTTTTTTGGTAAAATTTTTTTATTGGTTTACAACACAAATATACAATTTTATCCAATTTTTAACAAACAAATTCTCTCTTTTTGGACTTCCTTCAGCTTCTCTGACAATCATCCATCTTTACCTCTTAATTACACATTCCTTCTGCCATTTAGGGCTTTAAAGGTCAGCACCAACACTTTGAATTGTGCTCGGAAACATACTGGGAGCCAATGTAGGTCTTTCAAGACCGGTGTTATTTGGTCTCGGCGGACGCTCCCAGTCATCAGTCTAGCTGCCGCATTCTGGATTAGTTGTAGTTTCTGGGTCACCTTCAAAGGTAGCCCCACATAGAGCGCATTGCAGTAGTCCAAGCGGGAGATAACTAGAGCATGCACCACTCTGGCAAGGCAGTCCGTGGGCAGGTAGGGTCTCAGCCTGCATACCAGATGTAGCTGAAAACAGCTGCCCTGGACACAGAATTGACCTGCGCCTACATGAAGAAGTCCTTGCTTTTATCTGTCCTAAACCTTCCACCATTCAGCTTCATTGGATGTCCCTGAGTTCTAGTGTTATGAGAGAGGGACAAAAACCTTTCTCTATCCACTTTCTTCATGCCATGCATAATTTCCTAAACTTCTATCATGTTGCCTCTTACTCGCCTTTTCTCAAATTCTGCAGCATTTATCTGTAAGGGAGTTGTTCCATCCCCTTGATAATTTTTTGCAGCCCTTATCTGAACCTTTTCCAACTCTACAAGATCCTTTTTGTGGTGAGGCAACCATAACTGTACACAAGTTCTCCAAATGTGGTCGTATCTGTCAGTTTGCATTTCTTAGTACAGAAAGTATTGATCAGATACGTAGAGATCTTCCCTATTCTAATTAATTCAAGAGGGTTTTGGAAGCTTCTCTGTGTGAAAGAAACAAGCAGAAGGTTTGTGATGTTTGGGTTATTCCTTCAGAGAAGCTCAGTACAACTGGTTTAAACTGGTTCTCTTATCTCTTTCTGTCAAGGTCATGCTGACTACAAAAGTAAGGCCAGAAGGATCCTGGGTTTCACTTTCTCTTTCTGCTGTGGTGTTCTGTACATATTATATACAGTATTAAGGTTTAGACTTATAATAAGTTATTGTAAGTCTAAATTAAGTCTGCTGCAATTGGATTTCTTATGGACAGTGCCAATCCTGAATGTATTGGATTTGTGACCATTATGCTCATTTGCCTTCAGTAGCAGGAAAGCTCTGCTGGATGAAATACAATTGCCTCTGGTCTATTTTTGGGAATCCTGCAATGTGTTTTATTCTGCTAACTTTACAATGGAGTCCGCTCTGAAACAATATTGAGTAGAACTCCATGACAGTACCATACTGTAATGGCATGATGATATTGGCAGCTTTCTTTTCAATTTCTTTCTTAATGATCCCTAGCATGAAATCTGCCTTTTTTTACTGCTATGGCACACTGAATTGACATCTTCTTTGAGATGTCTACTGTGACCCCAAGGATTTGCTTCTGATCTCTCACCTCCAGTTCAGACCCCATGAGTGCATATATGAAATTAAGAGAGTTGGGGTTTTTTGTTCCAACATGCATTCTCTTGCAGCTTCCCAGATTGTTGATCTGACAAAGGCCCGTGGGAGGAGTTACCTTATGCCATCTTCAATTGGACTTCAACAGATGCATGGGAAGATGGAATCAAGTTCCTGTGATCAGCGATCTCACAATTATTATTTTTTTAAAAGTGAATGTTTTAAATTTTCAGACACACTACCAAAGTAACCATTTTCTGGCCCATCCCATGCATATCTTTCAACTCATAACTTGCAAGGTCATAAGAATTTAATTTTTAAAAACGGATCGCCATGATTCACCAACTTGTTGGTGAATCATCCTTACCGTCCAACTCTTCCACTGAGATGTTGGCCAACTGCTCACTGTCACTGCCAGCTGAGAGTGACCGGTTCAGATAGTTCCCCTTGTACAACAGCCCAGCCGTGACATGGTGGAATGGCATCTTCTCCCTAATGGGAGAGAGAAGAAACTATGTGAGATCTCCTTTGATTAGTGATCCAGGCTTCTTCAGGAAACAAAGCAACAAGTAATTCTGGAATGAGTAATAAAACAAAGGGTGAATTAATTTGACTGAATAATAGAGATCTTGAAGAGATAAGGTGGTTGAACACCACTGCAATGCTTTTTATTTATGTTCTGAAATATTGTGTCCTCTCTTTCCCAAGGGGACCTCTAAGACAGCTTACGGAAATGTGAACACCAAATATTAAATATGTAACACACAGCATCAAAGATCTCCACTGCATCCGCATCAGAAATACTGCTTTACATATGGATAACTTCAAGCCATATCCTTCAACATCCCAAACTTAACTTATCCCCCAAATCTTTCCTATTTAACCAAATATGTATTGCTTGTCAAATCGTGAGCAGCATTTGATGGAAGTGGGCTTTTGTAAGGGACTGGGCAGAGGAGGAATGGTGGAGACAGCCTCCCCATCCTGACCCTTCCAGGGGGGAGGAAGAGGAGGAAGACTGTATAGATTTGCAACAGGGGTTTGAGGGAGGTCGCAGCTCAGAGACAGATGAGGGGGAAAGTTGGGAAATCACGGGAGAGCCAGAGCAACACCTTGCTGACACGTTGTCCTTCGAAAGCATTCCAGCCCTCCCTCTCCCAGAACCTGGCGAGCCTTAAAAATAGGAGAGCAAAGAGCTCAAAGACAGAGGGCACGTAGAAGCACCTGTAGAGGAGGTGATGAAAATGATGAATAAGGAAGTGGGAGAGATGGGGGGGGGATACAGATTCACTTGGGGCAACGCCATTATCCAAGAGGCTGGGTCCTATAGCCTCTCTCTGTAAAGATTGAAATAAAAAAGGACTATAAGAAACTTGTCCTTGTCTTTGTACTTTCCTGGGCAACCAGCCGGGAGCCACTGATAGCATCCTGACAGCTTTTATTGGGAGGGTGTTCCATAACTGTTGTGACATAGCCAAAACGGCACTGGCTTTTGTGCCCACCCACCTTATCAGTGACTCACAAAATGCGAGGACATAAGAACAGCCCACTGAATCAGGTCAATGGCCCAACTTGGCCCGCATCCTGTTCTCACAGGAGCCAATGAGATGTCTTTGGGAACCTGAGCAGAAGAGCACTCTGCCTGCCTGTCACTCCCAGCAACTGGTATTCAGAGGCATACAGACCCTAACATTGGAGGTGGAATATAGCCATTGTGGCTAGCAGTCATCCACAGCCTTCTTCTCCGTGATTTTGTCAAACCACTGGAGAATCACAGTACCAGTTGGGGCTGCAGAGACCAGGAACTCCCATGTCATCAGCACCACCAAAGTGACCTCTCTGGGGTGCAAGCCTGGGCAGTTTGTATAGAGGTCTTGGGTTGTCCAGACAACAAGACCCCCTCTCAGTCTCACTGATGTGCTCCAAACAAAAGCATAGCAATACATTTGGCACTAGCTTGGCTGCCACAGTTGCTGGAAAGAGGAATACAAGATGCCATCCAACTGTCTTAGACACTCCACTCTGAATTTGTTCAGGGTTTACTCCTTAGACTTTTCTTCTCTCAAAGATGTCTCACAAGGTATATTACTGCACTTAATATCTATTGCAGATGGGAACCTATTTAAATAAATCTTAAGCTTTAACCTGAAGGCTGGATTACTGCAATGTGCTCTATGAAGGGCTGCCCTTGGGTCTGGTCTGGAAGCTCCATCTGGTGCAGAACGTAGACTGCTGATGAAGGCATCTGGAGAAGTCATAGTGACACCACTCTTAACGCAGCTGCACTGCCTGCCCATCTATTACCAAGCCAGGTTCAAGGTCCTTGCATTACTTTTATAAAGCCCTAAACAAGTGAGGTCCATGGTACCTCAAGGACTACCAGAACCTTTATATTCCAGCTTCATCACTGAGATCATCTGCAGGAGTGCTGTTGGTCATCCCTTGAGCTGGCAAGGCTTTAGCATTATGAGCCCAATATTTTTGGAACACTCTGCTAATAGAGATTCAGTAAGTGCCTTCTGTTTTAACTTTTAAATAACTGCTGAAGACTTTTCTGTTCACAACTATGCAGGCAATTAAGAATACAGTAGTTAGCCAATTTCTGATTTTAACTTTTTAAATATGGTTTTGAATAGATGGTTTTGCGGACAGTTGTTGTGAACCATTCTGATATTTTCTTATTAGTGGTTTGTTTCTTTGTTTCTTTGTTTGTATGTGTGTGTACACACACATAAACTACACACACACACATATATGTATGCATAAAACATTTGATTCGAGTAGAAGTGCCCATTTATTTTCATTTACACATTATGAAAACTGCAGCAGTTTTCTTTGCTATCAGATCCTACTCCCGTTTCCTGCCACAGAGAGTTAAAGGCCACTTTGCATCCTAATCTATCAAAACTGCACTTCCAAAGCACCAACTTACTCATCAAATGTCCTATAGAAAAGAAAAATCGATGCACCTTTTGCCAAGTCTGAAATACTGGATAGCTTTTGGCTTGCTTGTTTCCCTACTGGACAGAGTGTTCCAAAATTGTCCCATCTTATCAGCAATTGTCCCATACCGAGCATGTGGATGTAAATTACATCAGTATCTTTCCCCTCTGAACTTGCTGCAAAAAAACATTACAGTGAAGGGTTTTATTAATGCCAGTTTATTAAGTTAAGATATGGCTTGAAACCAAATGCTTAAAATTCAAGACGCTCACGTATATTGCATTGGAGACCTGATTCAAAGGAACAACTAAAATCAACCTCCCAAAATCCATTGCCTTCCTTCTTAGTATCTAGGACCCCTTGGGTTACTAGCTGTGATTAAGAACCACAACCCAAAGCCTCAAGATCACCAGTATCAAAAGTTTTGGGTCCAGGCTAAAGAGAAATGATATGGTGCATTAGCCTACTCAAGAGTAAGACATCCCCAATAACTCCTGCACTGCCAGTTGTTGTTGTTGCAGACCCATAGTATAAGAGGCCTCCTTCTTAAGCCTTCTAGTTGCTAGAGACAACAAGGGTACCTCTCTCCTCAGTGCTTTGCCTTGCTGTGCTTTGCCTGAACTCCCTATGATATCAACAGCAGAGTGTTGGCCGACTTTGTCTCTGGAACACTTTTGGATCTAGACTGATTCTTCATCCTTGACCTTGGTTTAATTGGACTGTGCTGCATATGCCACCCAGCCTTCAATGCTTGAAGAAAGGCATATATTTTCTGTAACCTGCCCCCACCCACACTTCCCCCACCACTACCACCACATCCTGTTCAGCCCCCATGGAGAGCAACATGGTACTAGACCTCATGGAGGGTACTGAGGGAAGGAGGTCATGGCCCCCACAATGCAGCCTTATAAAGGTGTGGCCTCACCCCACCGTCCTACACCAGGACACAGCATATTTTGAATCCGCATACCCCACTTCATCCCAAAATGGTGGGGGCAACCTTCCTCCATTTGGAGGAGCACCATCCTCATAAGACTAATTCCTTGTTTGAAACACATGCGTGGAAAGTGGTTCTGAATCTTGCAACCTGCCTGGGCTGGTCTTCCCAGATGCCTTTTGAAAGTGACATTTGAAGGCCTTCTAATCGAGTTAATGCACACCTAATCAAGCTTCTATTGCTGTCATGGGAATGTTGGGGGTGACCCTGGTTCGAGCAAGGGCCCGATTTGCACGCAGAGAAGTTCCTTGCTAACCCAAGGTCATCTCTCTCGTCCCCAGAAAACTCCATCAGCAAATGCGGAACCTCAAAGTCACTTCAATGCTCTTGCAAACTAACACTTTGCCAAGCACACACACCACTGCAGCATGATGCCAGCTTCCCAATTTGCTAGCTGCCAGAAGAACGGTGGTTGAACTCCAACGCGATTGGTGACATGCCAGAAGCTGGACCTCAGGGGGCACACAACCCTCCATCAGGGTGTGAGGTGAATGTGACAGCATCAAGAAATAAAGTGAACAGTGATCCTGAATTCACCTTTGGTCTGATTCTATCCAAAGTGGATGAGCAGGTGTTGGAAGCAGGAGACACAAATACAGTGGTACCTCGGGTTACATACGCTTCAGGTTACATACACTTCAGGTTACAGACTCTGCTAACCCAGAAATAGTACCTCAGGTTAAGAACTTTGCTTCAGGATGAGAACAGAAATTGTGCTCTGGCGGTGCGGCAGCAACAGGAGGCCCCATTAGCTAAAATGGTGCTTCAGGTTAAGAACAGTTTCAGGTTAAGTAAGGACCTCTGGAATGAATTAAGTACTTAGCCTGAGGTACCACTGTACTGGTGTAAGGTTGGCAGGAGCATTCAACGAAGGAAATGCCACAAAGCAGAAAAGAACAAAACACTCCTCCAGAAGCATCAGGACCCTGATGAGATTGTCCTCCTAACGCTGTTACTTTCAAGGGCTAAACTAGACCAGAGGACAACTGTGTCCTTGCATCTTAGTGACTGCTGAAGAGTGCATGTTGCCAACCTCAGGTTTTGGAATCCCCATGCGCTTAGGCTCTTGGTGTTCAGGTTACTGGGAGGGAGAGGTGACAAATTGTGGAGAACATTAGGGGGATGATGACACAGGCACAATGGTGTGATGGCGCATGATGTGTGAAGTCAGGACATCAGAAGGAGCCAGAGGGCAGAGCTGAACGCACCAGTAGGCTCCTCCTCTTTCACACCCAGCCTCCTCCTCCTCCTCCTTCTTCTGCCATTGGCTGGGGACTGCTTCCCCTTACATGGCAGGAGGAGAAGGAGAAGCCACTGAACCCATACTGTGCCTCGCTCAACTCCACAATTGGCCTCCTCCCACTGTGACCACTGGCTAGGGGCTGCTTCCACCTCCTTTCCCTCCATGGTAGCAGGAGGAGGAGCCAGCCACTGAAACCATGCTATACTCAGCTTCCTCCACCCTCTGACCATTCTGAACATTGGGGGGTCATATGGGGGGACAAAAAAGTTGGGCCGCTAGGAGCTGGTGCCTATGCTGGGAGTTTAGGATTGGAGTTGTAAGTGACCAGTGCACTCTTCTGAGGTTCTGGGGGAGGCTCAGAGAGAGTGCTGGCTGCTGCTACAAAGGTGAATGGAGGCATTCTGGGGGAATTAAAAGCAATTGTGTGAGTGCATCCCAGGTTCCCTTCTGTCTGGGGACCCGCTCGCAGCATTGCAGGGCTGCTGTGTTGCAGCTGGGCAATGAAGAAGACTTGAGAGGCTCTCTTGGGCTTCACCTCCTCTGAGCCCCATGTGACCTTTTCAAAAGGCTCTGAAGCCAGGGCCTAACACTCTTCAGTTCAACCGACACCTTTCTGGGTTAGCCAGAGTGCAAGTGAAAAGTTTTGCAAATGATATATTTGTCTGCCAGAGAAAGAGAGAGAGAATCAACAGGATTAGAATAGGCATGGAAAGATAGTTTAACACTTTCCTCCCTAGCTAAAATCCTAAGGAAAATCTCCATTGCCATTCATTTCTTCCCAATGCAAATATCAGTTTTAGAGAAGGAATTCTGTCAGGCGGGGCAGCAACACAGGAAGAAATAGTTAAATTCACCTTCTTTGCCTACTTTGTGTCAATTAATTGATTAATTTTATTTATTCCAACCATTTATATTCCCATTATCACCATGGTCTCTAAGCCATGTACAGCAAGGTTATAAGATACAGACAAGATCAATTCTGTGAGAACTAACCATAACATTACAAAACTTGCTTAAAATGCTTGCTGAAATATATCACCTGACACCAGAAGTTTGTCCAAAACTGCTCCCAGGTGTCGGAAGGTTTCTAAAAAAAAAAAAAATCCCCAGTATGTAGCAAATCCAGAACCAGTATGTAGCAAATCCTCTTCTGAGCAGCAATATCTCATCCCCACATTGAGACTCCTCAGCCATCTATCTAGCTGGCCCTGCACATGAAACAGGTAGCATTTCAGAGAAATCCACCTTGAAAGTATTCACATTGAATTTAGGCTTTTGGCACCACACCTCAACATTTTCCCTTGTCATTGGCACCAATATCTACCATGGCCACCAGCTTCTCGCCTTGTCTGACATACAGCCCCCCACACTACAGACTGGCATAATACAATGGTAACTCGGTTTTTGAACAGCTTAGTTCACAAACAACTTGGAACCCGAACACTTGAAACCCGGAAATGAGTGTTCCGGTTTTCAAACTTTGCCTTGGAAGCTGAGCGTGCTCCTAGGCAATACCGCCTGTGTGGCCGCGATTCAGCCTCCACTGCCAGGGGAAGAAGGCACCAGCTGCGGGAGGCCTAGCAGGCCACACCATGGCCCCCATCCCACCCCCCAAAGTTGTGGAAGAGGTGCCAGCTGCAGGAGGCCCAGGAGGCCACACCGTGGCCCCAAACCCTGACGAGGAACACTTACCTAACCAAGAGTCAAGTCCAGCGATGAACCTGCTAGGAAAACAGAGTGAGCCTGGGCTGAAGAGCACCAGCCCTTTACTGGCCCTCGCCCCATCCCCTCTCCCCATTACCTGGCAAGGTAGCCAGGTAAGCCCACCCACCAGCTGGAAGGCAGGTAAGCCCACCCTCTGTAGGTGGCAGTGGTGTAAAGAAAAGCAAGGGAAGGAATGGCAGGAGAGGAGTCACCAATTTTGAAACTGGAAGAGGACCCCGACCCCCCCCCCATCCAAATAATGGCTATCATCAGTGCAGGTAAAGGGGGGGGGGGAATCACATTTTCATTTTTTTAAAAAATCACCAATACTGTTGTATTGATTTTACAGTACAGTACATTGTTTATTGCTTTCCTTTTATGGATCAATGGTCTTGTTAGATAGTAAAATTCATGTTAAATGTCTGTTTTAGGGGTTGTTTTTCATCTTCTGGAACAGAACAAAGCAGAAAAACAGAAAAAGCAAGGGGGCAGAGACTGTTTATAAGATTTGTTACATCTGACATAGTAAAAAGAAAACCTTAAATTTTCTTGTCCCTTATTACAGAAAATTCCATTTTTTTCAGCAAAACATTCATATTTCTGACCCAAATCATATTAGGAAGAACATTTTAAGTATGACAAACATCTTACACACATTCTATGCCCTAGAGAGGAAAAAAGTCTTGTAATGTGCTGAGTTTGTTTAATTATTACACTTATAAAGTTGCTTCTGCGTTCACCCTTACGTGTACTTCTATTGTTTAAACCCAGAATGGAAGTTGGATAGCTTGCTCTGCAAAGCTGATAAAAAGGACAAAGCATGGCTTTTGAGTCACCCCTTTCTGACTGCAGCGCCTTCACTGAAGACAATTAGCTGCTACTCCATTACTCCAAAGTGAAGTGAATTTAGGGTGGCTCTGCTCAAGGGCAGGTACGGGGGAAGAGGCAGGGAGACATAATTTATTTTGCAGCAATCTCTGAAATTCTGAATGGGTGAATTCACCGCAAGCATGTTAGACCTACAGAACAAACAAACTCAGAAAATCAATGTGAGCATTGTTGAAAGTTCCCAAAGGAAGTCAAAGCTTGAGCGACAGGGCCAGGGGGGAGGTGGGAAAGGCCTGGGAGGGAGCAAAATATTTCACAAAACCGCACAGTCTCCATTCAACTCTTTTCCTGCTCCCACTAATAATTTCCCCCTGTTGCTCCTCTCTCTCTCTCTCTCTCTCTCTCTCTCTCATTCTCCCTTCCTTCCTTTCCAAGACCCTTCAATGCCTCTTTTTTTGCTGAGAAGAAACTTTCCTTCCTTCTCCTGCTCACACCCTCACAGTGCCATCTTAAAAGCCAAATCAGAGTGAGTGCAAAAGCGACAACAGAGTGAGGGCAGCAAAATATTTCTCCCTGACAGTCAGAATAGGAATGGAAGGATCCATGGCTGGGAGGGAATCAACAGCATAAAGACTCCTACCAGCCTCAGCAAAAGCACAAAACAAAACCTACACACAGAATACTTGCACACTGGAAAGCAGACTAGACTAAACATTTTCTCCCTACTAGAATGTTCAGCAAGCTTTTTGTGTATGGAGGGGCATCCTGTCATTGGAGCCCTAACGTGCAATTTGTAGTCATTCGGGCACTGGTTGTCCACCTCAATGAGAACTAGGCCTCAGACTTTTATGGGTATAAATAAATTTCATTCAAGGGACTGTCTCCAGCTTTGTGATCAAAGGAACACAAGGATCTATTGCATACTGAGTCGAATCATTAGATCCATCTAGCTCAGGATTGCCGACCCTAACTGACCGTGGCTCTCCAAGATCTTCCCAGCCCCGCCTAGAGAAAGCAGGTGTTGAACCTACAAGGCAGGTGTTCTGTCTCTGAGCTACAATTCTTCCCCATTCAGCTCCCCTGTTGAATGCTGAACCCTTCGACAGCACAAGAATATCCATCCCACCCAAAATGAATCCATTCTGAGCACCAAAAGCACTAATATTCAACTAACATCTTTTCTCCTTTCTTGCAGTAGCATTTCAATCCTTTAATCTCTTTTTTCAAAAGCAGGATGCACTTAATGAAAAGCAATCATGTCAAACGGCGCGTTTTCCAGCATACTTTCTTATATACGCCAATAATCTCATTACGTAAGATTTCTGTGCTTTCTTCGCAAGACGCTAACGAAAGTCAAAAGTTGTGAGCGACACCAATTCTCATCAGAAGTCAGCTGTCAGCAAAATACCCATTTCCCCTGGCAATGGTGCAACTGCCTCTATCCCCTGTCAAAATGCAAGATCATTTATATTGTGACTAATGCACTCGTAAGTTGACTTTCACTGTGATCCAAAACTATTTGGCAAAGGAACGTATGTGAAAGTGGGGAGAAGAGATTATAGAATTGTAGAGTTGGAAGGGACCTGAGGGTCATCTAGTCCAATACCCTGCAATGCAGGAAGATCAAAAGATACATCATATTTCAAACTAAATAGAAAGCAAAACCCATCCATACGTTGTTAGCCTGGTGAACAGATTTTATTTTTCCTCCTTTAAGAATGTAAATCGTTTGCTTGACTTAAAACACTGTTCATGGACCATTCCTATGTATACAAACAAACTGGACACTGGACAGTTGTTGTTTTCTAGGTAAAGGCAAAGGGACCTCTGACCATTAGGTCCAGTCATGACCGACTCTGGGGTTGCGACGCTCATCTCGCTTTATTGGCTGAGGGAGCCGGCGTACAGCTTCCGGGTCATATGGCCAGCATGAGTAAGCCGCTTCTGGCGAACCAGAGCAGTGCACGGAAATGCCATTTACCTTCCCGCCAGAGTGGTACCTATTTATCTACTTACACTGTGATGTGCTTTCGAACTGCTAGGTTGGCAGGAACAGGGACCGAGCAACAGGAGCTCACCCCGTTGCGGGGATTTGAACCGCCGACCTTCTGATCAGCAAGTCCTAGGCTCTGTGGTTTAACCCACAGCGCCACCCGCATCCCAAGTTGTTTTCTGGTTACTTGCAAATGAGAAGAAATACGAATGTTATTAAGGCATTTAATTCCAGGTCGGTGGCTAACCACTGTATTTTCATCAGCCTTTAAAAGAAGGAGGAGGGGAAAGAAGAAAGGGTTTAACCTGGAAAGGCAATGGACGTAAGTCTTCAGCCTGCATGAGAAGCGCTTAAGTTGTCAACTTAAAAAACAAGTTCATTTCCCTTTTTGGTACTAAGAACATGGTGAGATCTTTAAGGACATTGCAAGTACATTTCATTGCCTCTCTTCAGTTAAACCATCTTTTGCCATGGACGGAAAGCATCAGCAGAAATGGAATACTGGACAGAAACATGCTATGCGATGTAATGAAATGACTTGTTTATTTTATGGTATTTATAGCCCAATATATCCTCCAAAAAAGCTCAAGCTGATGTACATGGTCCCTTCCTCCCATCACAGCCCTGTGGCTGAGAGGTAATGGCTGGCCCAGTGTTACTCAGTAAGCTTCATGGCTGAGTGGGGATTTGAACTGAGATCTCCCAGGTCCTAGTCTGACACTCTAACCGCTACAGCACTCTGGCTCTTTTCTCTTATAGGTTTTGAATGTATCCTGCTTTGCACGGTGACAACCAAATGCTATTCAGAAGCCTGCAAAGGAAGGCATCAAAACATAGCCCTGTTATACTGTTGTTCTGCAGTATTCAGTGGAATTCAGAGTAAAACAGAAACTAAAACAGATCCTTTCTCTGTCTTCCGGACAACTTTAACTAGTGGGTGGGTCATCCATCTGTCAATCACCATATATCATTGTGACATCAGGTGCCAACTTAAAAGGGGCTCGCGAAGCCCATCTAAAGGCTGAGCTGACTCACACCAAGAGCCTGCTTCTAAGGAGAAGGCTCTCAGCACTCATCAGCTGGTTCCAAGTACCAGGCTTTAAACATTAGAAAAAATGGGGTCACCGTTACCATTCATGGTACTCCCTTTGGAGAGTACGGACCCTAGACCAGGCTTCCTCGAACTCAGCCCTCCAGATGTTTTTGGCCTACAACTCCCATGATCCCTAGCTAGCAGGACCAGTGGCCAGGGACAATGGGAATTGTAGTCTCAAAACATCTGGAAGACCAAGTTTGAGGAAGCCTGCCCTAGACTCTGCCTGCCCACATACTCTCCAACATTTTTCCAATGAAAATAGGGACGTCCTATTCAATTATTATGATTATTATGATTATAATGATTCTTGTTGTTTAGTTGTGTCCGACTCTTCGTGACCCCCTGCACCAGAGCACGCCAGGCACTTCTGTCTTCCACTGCCTCCCGCAGTTTAATCAAACTCATGCTGGTAGCTTCGAGAACACTATCCAACCATCTCATCCTCTGTTGTCCCCTTCTCCTTGTGCCCTCCATCTTTCCCAACATCAGGGTCTTTTCCAGGGAGTCTTCTCTTCCCATGCTGGCCAAAGTATTGGAGTCTCAGCTTCAGGATCTGTCCTTCCAGTGAGCTTATAATGATTACTGCTACTGTTTATACCCCACCCATCTGACTGGGTTGGCCCAGCCACTCTGGGCAGCTTACAACATATATATAAACATAATAAAACATTAGACATTAGACATTTAAAAACTTCCCTATACAGGGCTGCCTTCAGATGTCTTTGGGGACAGATAACTCCATACCCTCTAAGATTGCTCTGATGAAAATAGGGACACCCTACTATATCCACCTCCTACATTTCTCCAATGAAAATAGGGACGTCCTAAAGGAGAGTGGGGCATTCCAGGATCAAATCAGAAACCAGGATGGCTTCTGTAAATCTGGGACTGTCCCTGGAAAATAGGGATACTTGGAGGTTTTGCTGAAGAAGGCCCACTTATGTGAGAGGCTAACATTGGGTTTCTACAGCTTCTGTTTCCTTCGAGTACCTGCTACTTGCCTTCAGAATGGAGAAAATACTTTCTGCCAATCTACAGGTGAAGTAAGTTAAGCTGGCAGACCTGTCATTCCCCACATTTTCTGTGGATCCTTGAAGAAGAAGAAGAAGAAGAAGAAGAAGAAGAAGAAGAAGAAGAGTAGTAGTAGTAGTAGTAGTAGTAGTTTGGATTTGATATCCCGCTTTATCACTACCCGAAGGAGTCTCAAAGCGGCTAACAATCTCCTTTCCCTTCCTCCCCCACAACAAACACTCTGTGAGGTGAGTGGGGCTGAGAGACTTCAGAGAAGTGTGACTGGCCCAAGGTCACCCAGCAGCTGCATGTGAAGGAGCGGAGACGCGAACCCGGCTCCCCAGATTACGAGTCTACCGCTCTAACCACTACACCACACTGGCTCTCATTTTTATTTTAGCCAACATAATACCAATTGTCAATCTTCTAGCTTTTTGGTCCAAAGCTTGACTTTAGTGATGAGCAGCATTTTCTCTGAAGTACTGCAATATCAATTGAATGGCACACAGGCAAAGTAATAAACAAACAAATATTTTTTAAAGCCAACCAAGTCCTAAAACTTCATCCTTTGACACTTCCATTTGAATCACAGTTCCCCTGCTGTACTACTTGAACTGTAAAAGAAAAATCGGGTGCCACCATCCCTCCAAACTTGTTCTCTGTAAAGACAGGTAGAAAAAAGCAGATACTTTGCTTTTCCCAAACAGGAGTGTACAGACTACATAGACCATAAGATTTTATTCGGATACCAATTTGGCACTTCAGAATAGCAGCCCACAATGACGTGAGGCTGCCCAATTCGACTCGGGGTCTACCTGAGGATGTTGTATGTTTTGTCACCTCCCTTCATTATTTGATTTGTGCAGGATTTACCCCTTAGCCTTTTATTCTGCTGAAGATATCCCACAAGGCAGCGAAGGTTTAGGATCAGCATTTTCCTTCACATGGATTATTCAATATGACTATCCACAAGAATCTCAATAACTTATCGTTGCAAGCCAACTGAGGACTTCACCTAACATAACCTCTTTCCCCCGCATCCCTCGTTTCATACACAATTCAGCATAGAATCCTTCGGAATCAGCTGAGGACATAAGCTTTCTGAGCAAATTTTCCTAATGGTTGAGTAAAAATTAATGTGCCGTCATGAGTCAGTTTTTCAAAGCAGGACCCAGATGTATTCAAACCATTGCACAGTTGTTTAAACCAAACACAGGCTGTGCCCATAACACTGCGCGTAGAATTTAAAAGGCAGTGGTGTTTACAGATGCTCTATCCAATTAATATTTTCTATTTGACTTCCTTTAGTAATGCTTTCTTTCAAAATGTTTAAGATCTTTTCTTTCTTCCTTTCTTTGCCCACTTTGCTGTGCTAAATGTGCACATCTGTAGCTGACCTCTTTTGTAATGAATTATTTTGAAATCCTTAAGACAATATTTTAGTTTCCTGTAAATTAAGTTGCTTTGAATGCATATGTATGTCATGGCTGACTTTCCTCGGTAATGTTTTATTCTGGACTGTTTCATTTGACGTTTTAATGTGTTGTGAACTGCTTTGAGGTTTTTTTCCCCTTAAAAATATAAAGTGGTATAGAACTGACATTATTATTATTATTATTATTATTATTATTATTATTAATAATAATAATATTCCTGCAAAAAGAAATCAAATCAAATCACAGCACCTGACTAGAATGGAAGGAAGTAAACCAAAAGAAGGAATTTGGGACCTACAGAAGTACATGTGATCAGTGTAGCTTTAGCTGTTGAAGAACTACTGCAGTGTGTTCGTGCGAGAGTGAATTTTCACTGGAACACAAGAAGAAGCCTTATCCCTGGTCAAACCCTCCGTCTATCATGCTCCGTAATGGATACACTGAGTATCTGACAGCAGCTCTCCAGGGTTTCAGACAGGAGAGTCTAATGATGCTTCTGGTAGACCCCGGCATCCTTAAATGCAGAGCATACACTGTACCACCGAGCCACAACTGGAGGCAAGGGAGAAATTGGATCCGGTTCATATTGAAAGGTGGGACCCAGCTAATTTGAAACAGAAAAACAACCATCCTTCAAAATCCACACTTCTGCACATTTTGCCAAGTGATGTATATGAAATCAAATATGCATGGGGTTAAGCGTGCACACAAGTGCATATATTAATGAATCCAGCTTACAGAAATGCATTAATATATTAGGAGAAAGTACACTGCAGAAAAAGAAATGTGTGCAAAGGTGTGTATGTTAGGAGAAAGTTCCAGAAAGGTGCTGGTGAATTTTCATGTGGGCTTGATATATATATTTTTAATCACAGCCTCATGTGGAAATGTGGAGAACTGAATTTAGGACTTGGAACAAAATGGGGAAACCGAAATTGATTTACCGATCGCTTGCTAAAATTCACATTGCCCTTTGTCAGGCTGGCAGCTCATAGACCCATGTGCTCTAGTTAGCTCCTTCAATACCAGGATCAGTCCCAATTTTCCAAAGCCTACCCCTGATGAACCACTCAGGCCCAGCATCACCCAACGCTATCCTGAGAGACAACTGCCTGGGTCTCACCACATTGTCTGACTAGGATGTGAGAGAAGTGGGTCATAGGATCTTAGGACTGGTCATATCTGAGCTCAGTGTCTCTCAGAGCTGCTGTGGGAATAACGGAGGTCTTTGGAGGAAAGGTAAGGTAGAAATATAAATACAAATACATGCACACAGGTGTGGACTCATCCTAAATGCTATTGATGGAGGGGGCAGTTTGTGTTCATGCCATTCTTATAGGCCTCTCTGGCTGTCCACTGCCAGGCACAGGATACTGAACTAAATGGATTCCATGTGTTCCAGCAGCATTGATCTTTTTAACAGAGAATGCTCATCTTAACAATTAGGCCAGGCTTCCTCAAACTCGGCCCTCCAGATGCTTTTGACCTACAACTCCCATGATCCCTAGCTAGCAGGACCAGTGGTCAGGGATGATGGGAATTGTGGCCTCAAAACATCTGGAGGGCTGAGTCTGAGGAAGCCTGAATTAGGCTAAAGCAGTGGTTTTCAACCAGTGTGCCGTGGCACCCTGGGGTGCCTTAAATGATGGTCAGGGGTGCTGTGGACAGCACTGGCCTCTGTCCCTCTTTCTTTCTTTCTCTCTCTCTCTCTCTCTCTCTCCCTCCTCTGATGCCCTCTCACGTCTATGCCTCCCAAAGGCTTGCACAACTGTTTAGTGCAGCAGTCCTGGCTATAAGCTCCCCAGGTGAATGGTGCCTCTGGGGGGCCCCTCTCTTCGGGGGAAGGGGGGCAGCTCAGAGTCCAGGGGTGGCGGCAGCAGCAACTGCCCAGAGGACTCCCAAGGAGAAGGGAGAGGAGAGGAGGCTGAGGGAACACTCCACAAGGGAGGGTGTTTGGAAAAGGGTGAGAGGCTGCTAGCTTTGCAGGCAAGGGCTGATATAACTGGGCTCCTGAGCCCTACAGGGGTGCCACAGAAAGAATGTACAGTAGTTGGTTAAGGGAGCTGTGGACTCAAAAAGGTTGAAAACCTCTGGGCTAAACCATTCATCCCTCTAACCCAGTATAATCATCATTATCATCATCGTTTTATAAACTTCCAGCTCATTCAATATATAGATCATTAAAACCATTAAGACATCATAAAATTATAAAAACATAAAGTACAGAACAAATGACTAACAACGAATCAAATTAAATCTCTGGAAATGAGTGGCGAAACTCATTGTGTGCAGGCAGCAAAATATCAGACTTGTGAGTGCCTGCCCAATTTCACTGGGGACTGCGCCAGCTCCAAAGTGCTGGTGCCACTACGCTAAAAAGCTGTGGGACAGTCAGGAGGGCTGCTTGAGATGATTAAAGTCATCTGACCAGGGTATAATACTATGCAATTTCAAGAGGATCTGTTTTACTGGATCAGACTTGTGCCTGCATGTACACGCCAGACTTCTCCCTGGCATGGCATACTCTCTTCCCCTACGTCCCCTAGCACCCCACTTTCTCCCCTTACCTCCACTCCATCAGACACTCTTTTTGTCTCTCTGCCACCCAGATCTCTCCCCTTTCTGTTCAGCTGCTGATCTGAGCATTGGAAAGTGCTTAGAAACAAAAGCTCTTCCAACTTCCTCCTTCAGCTCTATGTAGGATTTAAAGGATAAGGAAAGTTACTGCTCTGGCCATCTCGTGATGGAGACACTGATCAAGGCTTTCATTGCACCCATGGGTGCCATGCTGATGACCTCAGGATTAGGCACTTTTTTGGGAGGGGGCGAGATTGACATATGTCAACAGCATACATATGGTAACTATATCTGTTGCTCTGGAGGGTAGGACCCCAACATTAGGAAGTACTTTTGGATGGTAAGTGGAACAGACTCCCTCAGAAGGTGGTGGACTCTCCTTCCTTGGATGATTTTAAGCAGAGGTTGGATTGCCATCTGTCATGCGTGGTTTAGTTGAGAAGAAGAAGAAGAAGAAGAAGAGAGTTTGGATTTGATATCCTGCTTTATCACTACCCGAAGGAGTCTCAAAGCGGCTAACATTCTCCTTTCCCTTCCTCCCCCACAACAAACACTCTGTGAGGTGAGTGGGGCTGAGAGACTTCAAAGAAGTGTGACTAGCCCAAGGTCACCCAGCAGCTGCATGTGGAGGAGTGGAGACGTGAACCCAGTTCACCAGATTACGAGTCTACTGCTCTTAATCACTACACCACACTGGCTCTGAGGTTCCTTCATTGCAGGGCAACAGACTCAATGACCCTCTGAGTGCCTTCCAAATCTACAATTCTATGATTCCATATGAGACTATAGTTCTGTGTGGTGGTAAATAATCTTATACAAATAAAACAATAAATAGATCCCAGACTTTACAGAATGAAAGACTGAGGTTCAACCCTCTGGCATCTCTCCAGTTAAAATGTTAAGATCATCAGTGAAGGAGAAACCTCTTCCTGGACTCACTGAGCTACATGGACAAAGAGGAATCCTTTCTTATACCAGGTCAGACTTTGGACTGGTCACTGTCTTTCAGAATTAACTACCTCCCAGGACTGTTGCAAGGATTGCAGCATGTGGGGCTGCCCTTGGGTCTGGTCCAAAGCTCTAGCTGGTGCATAATGCAGTGATGAGATAACAGATGGGGGCACATAGAATCATAGCATTGGAAGGGACTCTGAGGATCATCAAGTCCAAACGCCTGTTATACAGGAATATGCAGCAGTCCCATACAGGGATCAAACCTGTGACCTTGGCGTTATCAGCACCATGCTCTAACCCACTGAGCTATCCACCTGGGTGGCTGCCAACATGTGACACCATGGATAAAACAACTGCACTGGTAGCCCATCTACTACTGAACCAGGTTCTTGAATTAATTTACAAAGCTCTAAGCAACTTAAGTCCAGGGTCCCTTTGGGACTACCTGAACCCTTATACCCCCAGCTTGATCACTGAGAGCACCAGCAAGGGCACTGCTGGTTGTCGCTGGAGTTGGTGAGGCTTATTTTTCATCCAAATCAAGTCTTCAGGGCAAGTGGCCTGCTCCCGTGAAGTGCTCTTCCAGTAGAGATTCAGCAAACGCCTTCCATGATAACCTTCAAACATTTGCTGAAAACTTTTCAGGCTATGCAAACAATTAAGAAAAAAAACATTGTCCATAATAGTTAACTGGTGATCTGTAGGACTTTTATTGCACTATAATTGCTATTCTTTTTTTCTTAACCAAATTGCAATATACAAATATTTTTTAATAAATTTAAAAAAAATGAGACTGGGTGGGTGGAAGAATCATGTACGTTGTCATGAGTTCCCTGGAGGAAGACTGAAATAAAAATATAGCCTATGAGTTTAGATAAAAATAGTTGCATAAGGAACCCTACAGGGCAAGCAAATTGCAGCAGACAACACAATAAATGGGTCAGGGAGCTCTGAGTTCAAGCCCCACCTCTGTTGTGGACTTACTATAAGGCTCAGGAACATAGGAAGCTGTCTTAGAATTAGTGAAACCAATGCTCTGTCTAGCTCAGTAATGCCAACATTAAAGTAAAGGTAAAGGGACCCCTGACCATTAGGTCCAGTCATGACCGACTCTGGGGTTGCGCGTTCATCTCGCTCTATAGGCCGAGGGAGCCGGCGTTTGTCCACAGACAGCTTACGGGTCATGTGGCCAGCATGACTAAGCTGCTTCTGGCGAACCAGAGCAGCACACGGAAACGCCGTTTACCTTCCCGCCGGAGCGGCCCCTATTTATCTACTTGCACTTTGACGTGCTTTTAAACTGCTAGGTTGGCAGGAGCTGGGACCAAGCAACGGGAGCTCACCCCATCGTGGGGATTCGAACCGCCGACCTTCTGATCAGCAAGTCCTAGGCTCTGTGGTTTAACCCACAGCGCCACCCGTGTCCCTATAATGCCAATATTAACTGGCAGTATATCTCCAGGATTTCAGGCAGGATTCTCTCCCGGCCCTAATTGCGGGTTTTTGGGATTGAAGCTAAGACCTTCTGCATGTAAAGCAGAACTATAACCCTTTGGGAACACCAGTCTTTTCTGGTCTGAGATCTGTACAGTGGAACAATTGCATTGCCTCAAAAGATTGTCTTCTCTGCAATCATCACATAGATCAGAGATAGGAAACCTATGGTCCTCTGGGTACTGTTGACCTACAATACCACCATCCCCAAGAATCAGTCATGCTGTCTGTGGTTGAAGGAGTCCAACAACATATAGTGGACTACAGGTTCCTGCCCCTGACATAAATGACAGGTGTTGGCCTAGAACAAGGTTTCTGAAACTTTGATCTTTGGCTGTTTTGGGACTACAGCTCCCATCATCCCTAACCACTGATTCTGCTAGCTAGGGATCATGGGAGTTGTGGTCCAAAAAAGCAACCAGAGATCCAAAGTTGGGAAACCTTGGCCTAGAAGAAGAATAAAACCCCAAAGACAACTCAAGAGTCACAACAAAGTCAACAGACTTTTATCCAGAAATGGGAAAAGGCTTGACGATGAAGAATGTTGGAGAACTTGAAAGCTTGTGATTTTTTTTGGTTGGTCCTAACAAAGATGTTGGGACATGGGTGGCGCTGTGGGTTAAACCACAGAGCCCAGGACTTGCCAATCAGAAGGTCGGCAGTTTGAATCCCCGCGACGGGGTGAGCTCCCGTTGCTCGGTCCCTGCTCCTGCCAATCTATCAGTTCAAAAGCACGTCAAAGTGCAAGTAGATAAATAGGTACTGCTCCGGTGGGAAGGTAAACAGCTTTTCCGTGCGCTGCTCTGGTTCGCCAGAAGTGACTTAGTCATGCTGGCTACATGACCCAGAAGCTGTACGCTGGCTCCCTCAGCCAATAAAGCGAGATGAGCACCGCAACCCCAGAGTCGGTCACGACTGGACCTAATGGTCAGGGGTCCCTTTAACTTTACCTTTAACAAAGATGTCGCCCTACTGTGGGTTTTGGAAACATCTAGATGGTAAAACATTTTGAAAATTCCAAAGTGCTGTGGGAAGACACAGTGACAGTACGTTGATATGTGGCTGGGTACATGACTGGAGCTGGTTCCTGGAAGAACTGGGAGGTGTTAATAGCATCTGTTCATTGGAACACTGTGATGCAAAGAAGGCTGTTCCAGAGAAGAGCAATGTTCTCAAGACAAACATACAGCCTAGCAAACATATATTCTTTAGGAAAACTATTAAACCATGAAATAGCTAAGGATTTGCATTGTTAATTCAGCAAAGACTACAATGATCCCTAGTATCCATTACCTAAGGTAGAGAAGCAAAAGCAAAATGGGAGCACAAAGCAGAGGCTGGAGATGGTGCAATAATAATTAGGACTTGACATTCATACTTGACATTCAGGTAGTTTCTCAGAATGCTTGAAGCATACACATTATCTTGCTGCAATCCTTAAAACAACCCAGCAGGTTAGGTCAGCATCACTGTCTCCTCAAGGTAGCAAAGGCTTATCTGTGGCCTCCAAGTGAAGTTTATGGAGGTAGAGTAATTTGACCTGAATTTCCCTATTCAGAGTTCACCCACCCAGCATCACACCAGCTCCCCAAGTTTAAGTGGGCCATCACAAATACCCAAGATGCAAAAATGTGAATTGATTCTGGATTCAGTAACAGAGCATGCAGTTTTGGTGTAGTAGGGTAAAATCTTATGGGATTACACTGGTCAACTCTGGGAATGGACAGAAAAGAAAAACTTCAGAGTGTTCCTCTCAACTAAGGGTCTCTAACTAGAATTCTATCATCTATCTATCATCTGTCTGTCTGTCTGTCTGTCTATCTATCTGTCTCCCACACTTCATCCCAAAGGGGCTCAAGGCAGTAGACCCGTCAACAATAAAAAAGCATTTTTAAACGCATTCTAAAACCACTTAAAAAGCATTCTCTCAACGAGTGATTTCAGGGTTGCTAGGAACAATACATTTTACCCATCAAATTCCTCTCAAAAGTCAACAATGAGGGACACACACACACATACACACACACACCACCACCACCAAAGAGGACACTGAACAAATGGGGAACCACCACCAGAAAGGCCCTGTCACAGGCCAGCACCAAGCGGGTAGCCCCCAGAGGTGGCACTATCAACAAGGACTCACCTGTCAATCATAGGGTCTCAGGTAGCTGATATTGGGGGAGGTGGTCTTGCAAGTACTTGGGTGCCTATTGATGTTAAGTGCATTGCTGCCACTCACATTAGGGTGTTATGTGTATTTAATATCTAGTAAGTAAATAAGTGTGTGTGTGTGTGTGTGTGTCAGAGAGAGAGAGAGAGAGAGAGAGAGAGAGAGAGAGAGAGTACTCTTCTTTCTGACAGCAATCTCCATGAAAAGCATACACACACTGCAGTGAATTATTAGGATTGCAAATAGAAGCCAGTAGAAGCTTTTTCTTTTTCTATAGAAGTGGACCATTTTTGCGGAGTACATATACAAAGAAATGGTTAAGACTGCCCCTCCTCATACTCTGCCATCTCAATAAAATAAAAATCACCCCCTGAACTTACTACTAAGTAAATTAACAGCCCAGACATAATTGACAGTGGCAAATTTGTAACTTGTGTATTTTTTTAGGCATTTATTTTGAAGCAACACCTTTTGAAACAACCTTTAGGGCTGCAATTCTATACACCAGGTATCTTCAACCTTTTCGGACCCAGGATCAACTTTTAACCCAAACAGGTATTTGCAGACCGGACCCATTGCTTAACCTTTCACCATATTTTTGGATGGTGGTTGTGTTCCTATGGCGACCAACCTTGGATCAAGCTTCAGCCCACTAGTGGCTCCCAACCAACCTGTTGAAGACCAGTGATGTTCAGGCTCACCTGAATTAATCCCCATTCAGCTCAGTGGGATTAACTCCCAAGTAAATGCATCTGTTGAGACGGAAAAGTGTGACTGTCCAATCAAACTTATATTCAGCATTTCAGGATAACAAGGTTGCAAAGATAACACTTTGAGTGCCTATGCCAAAAAAAGGTGCTAGATTGAGACAAAAGCATTATTAAAACTTCTCTAACTTGTCCATTTCTCTAATTTAAGGGGCAACTTTGAATATTTTACTTCTAGCTCCCAAGCGGAGAAGCTATTTGCGTTGCCTCCTCACCCCTTTGCATATGTACCGTAGCTGCTAAACTTCCAATAAAATGAATAGGTACTGTATTTGGTATTCCTGCATCTTGGGCAGAAATGTCATTTGTGCAAACAGCTGCAGGCACATCCGTGTGCAAAACATGAACTCTCTGAATAGAGAGCATGCTCTGCATGCAGAACGCCTTCACTGTCTATGGGTACAAGGATCTACAGTCCCAGGATTTGACTTGAGAGCGCAAGAAGAGTCTTGCTGGATCAGGCCAAAGACCCATCCTGTTCTCACAGTGGCCAACCAGGTGCCTTTGGGAAGCCCACAAGTAGGACATGAGCACAACAATGTTCTCCCCATCCTGTGGCTTCCAGCAACTCATATTCAGACACATTGCTGTCTCTGACAGGTAGGAAGCCTGGGACCTTTGAGACAGCCCTGTGGTTTGCCTGCCTGGCAAAACAGCTTGCTTCCTGAACTGTATTTCCGCTGTGTACAGAGACCAGCCATGAATTAAACCTATTTGCCATAAGGAAGAGAAATGAAACCAAGAAGCAAACCTGCAACAGGTCTTGAACCATTGCTCAGAGATAGAGCACATGTTTTTCCCCCACGCAGAAGGAAGATGCTCTACCATTGAGCTACGACCCTTCCCTAATCTAGAAGAATTAGTAGACTGACTTGCCTGTATAAATGCACCTGACCTTCCAATGCTCATTTTAAATTGAGTCTGCCCTATCCAAGAGCCTTGGATTACCTAATAACAAAGTCTCTGTGTAATGTTTTCTTGGGTCTTTGCATTATGCACAAATTAAGGCCCGTCCAGCTTTAAACACATACATAAATTGACATGCAGCCTGACATCCTGTTGATTACTTAATATTCCACCTTTCCTGCCTATTATCACGCTACACACTTTACCTCCCCCCTCCCCCCCCAGTTTTCTCCTGAATGGACCTACCTGATGCTTAGCAACTTCATAGTTATTTTTGGAACCCAACCATCTTTCCCAGGGTGCTCAGCCCTAGTCAAGCGAGGTTTCCATTATGAGAGAAGCCTCAGCTCTCCTGCAGTCCTGCAGAATCTGTGCATCTTGGACATGGAGGGAAATTTGAGAGGGATGGAAGGGGCGGTAGTGAGTGAGAGAAAGGACAACACTGAGATGTTGTTGTTGTTTTCCTTATGGTCCACCCGATGATCTCCGCAGCTGGTTGCCCAGGGAAAACATGTTGGTGTGTGAGGAACATAAGAACCTGCTTTCTACTGAGTTGGGTCCATCTAGCTTGTTGTGGGTCCATCTGTTTAGTCTGACTGGCAGTGGCTCTCCTGTCCCAGCCCTAGCTGGAACCGCCTGGGGATGAGCACGGACCTTTCTGCAAGCAAAACAGGTGATCTACCACAGTCAAGGCCCTAAGCAATTATGTTTTTATTAACTAAACATAGAAGAGAGAGACAGAGGACTACAAAGGCAGGAGTACACGAAGGTAGAGGAGACCACTTTCCCCATACAACCACTCTCACCTTTCCTAAATAAGAAATGAACCCTTCCTGTGACTACTGTCCCTCATTCCTCTGCTAGCATCTTATACCCAGGACACAGTTTTAAGAACAATGATCTCTTTCCAAGGTAGAAATCTGAGGGGTACATTTTTTATCTGACACCTAAGCCTATCCCTGAAGAGCAAAACCTCCCAACGCTAGAAGATGAATGCCAGTTCTGGAAGAGAGCCTTCTCTTAAACCCAAAGCTCAAGCCACACTAAAGAGAAGGGGGCTCTCTCCCTACTCAGAGGAGACCCATTGAACTCAACAGGCATGGCAAACTTAGGTCCATTCATTTCAAGATGGTCTACTCCGAGTAGGACCAACATGGGAAGCAACCCGGGGGCACTGAAAAGGAACCACATTCCAGATTTTTTATTATTATGATAATCTTGTGGCCCCTTCAGAAGAACCAACAGCTTGCTGTGGCTTCCTTGCTCATGCTGATTTTATGTAAGCATCTTCCACACCACACACGGTCACCAAAACCCACAGAACGGCTCTCGCTCTGCTTCCGAGGACGCCGCTCACACCCAGCCCTGGAGGGGAAGAATGTCAGCGGCCACCGACACAGCAGACCCAAGCCGGATCAACTCCATCGCTCCTCCGCCACCCTCTCCAGCGCCTTTTGCTCGCTAACAGGTCTCTCCTCTTCAGGATCTCTCCCCCCCTCGCCTGTCCTTCAGAAGCAGCAGCAGCAGCAGCAGCAGCTGCTGCTGCTGCCTAGAGCCGTCGCGAGCCCCCGAAGCCAACCTGCTCGCCCACCTCCACCGCGGTCCTCGCGTGCCCGAGCGAAAAGCATCGCCGTGCGCTGCGCTCTCTTGGGCACGTTTGGAGAAGGAGCCTTGCGCGCACAGGCGGCGGCGGTGCGCCGAGGAGGAAAAGCAGGGCGGGGGCGGTTGAGTCTTACCTTCCAGGCAGGCGGCTCTGCTGCTCCTACAGGTCTGGATCCCGCCGCCTCCTCAGTCCTCCCTTCCGTCGTGCTTTCCCCTCTTTATCCGCGTCTCTCCTTGCCTTCTTTTCTCCGCCGCCCCAGATCTCTCACCCGAGGGAGAGAAAGAAAGAGAACCCGCGCCGGCCCCCCAGGGGGTCTCCAGCAACCTCCGCATAAAACCTCCCTTTTCCGAGGGACAGCAGCGGGGGAGGGAGGGAGGGAGGGGGACGCACAACTCGCTCCAGCTCAGGTGCGCCCAGCTGGTCCCCACAGGTGCCCGGCCGGTCCCCAACGCGTTGCGCTCCGGGACAAATCTACCCAGCAGGTGGCCATGGCAGACGCCGGCCCCACCCGCTTCCGTGGGGATGGGGGGGGGAGCGGCGACGCACCTTTGCCCAACGGCAGCTCAGCCACCCAGCACAAGCTCCTTTTCGTGGAAGCCTGGAAAGGGGGAAAGAAATCCTGTTCTAAACAGCCCACCCACCCCCGGCGTGCGCGCTTTCCAGCTCCTCCTGCCTCGTCTCGCCCACGCTAAAACTCCAGCACAGAAGAGGAGGAAAAAAAGCAGACGGCTGGTCCTCGTGGTGCCTGGACGCCGGGGTCTCACAGTAACCCCTTCCTTACCAGGCATCAATCACCAACCTTGTCTGTAGATTCCCCCCCCCCCTAACCTCTGCGGAAATGAGAAAAAGGAGGGGAGGGTCGTAGCTCAGTGGTAGGGCATTTGCTTTGCATGCAGAAGGTGCCAGATCCGACCCCTCCCCTCCCCGCATCTCCAGGTAAGACTGAGAATGTCCTCTGTGCTTTGTATGTTATGATTCAAAGACCTAACAATATGATACCCAGAGGCGTGCAGAAGGTCTCATGTTTGACCCCTGGTGTCTCCAGGTGGGGTTGGGAGAGACTCTCTTCCTGAAACCCTGTACAGCCAGTCAGTGTAGGTGATACTGTGCTAGGTAGACAGATGGTCTGACTTTCTCCAAGGCAGCTGCCCGTATTCCAAAGGATTTGAAAACACACACGTACACCAACAAAGAGATTAGTAGTTGCAATCTGATTTCTATTAGTCACTGGGTGCTTCCAGACCATTGCTATGTTGCGGTGTGGTTCAATCACCTCTTGGGAAACCCAAGTCATGCAAGGAAAGCTGGTTGCTCTTCCACCTTCCAAAAACCAGTCCGACTTTTTGCAATACGGAAAGTGATGGGGGAAAGTGTGTGATGCTACTTGCTTGATGCATCTAACCTCCCCACAAACAAATCAGGATCATTCTCAATAAAGAAGTCATCCAGAGGCATCCTGTATTCCAAGATCCAACATCTTCCCCGTTGAACCATGGTATTACTATTTTTGTTCTTATTTGTACCGCTCCTTCTGGAGAATATTCCAGCCAAGCTCATGTCTATTCTTGAAACCAATGCAGAACAAACAAATAAACAAATGGCATACAGTGCAAGCCTATGAATGTCTATAACGACTTCATTGACTTCACAGACTGTTGTAATCAAGACTGGAGATACAACTGCAACTGTCCAGGCTCATTGGACAGAATCTCACAACTAAAATACTTTGCATCGCATGCTTAGAAACATAGAAAGCCGACTTACACCAAGGCAGACCATTGGTTCATGTAACTCAGCATTGTCCACACTGATTGGCTGTGGCTTTCCAAGGTTTCAGGCAAGGAACCTTTCCTAACCACTGAGTGCAGATGTAGACCCCTTACTCATGAGCTATCTCTTTGATCTCTCAGCATTGGAGAACATGGGCACCAAAACGTCTGTACCTCATTGCTCTTTGGTCTAGGTCCAGACTTTTTGGTGCCCATGTTCTCCAATGCTGAGAGATGTCTCCACCTCATCCTTTGACAGCTCCACAGGTTCTCCAGCAGGTCTACCACCAGAGGGGCACTGTCTGTCAGAGACCCTACCTGCTCCTGAGGATCTTTGATCTGTGGGGTGTCTGGTTCATCCTTAGAGGATTCCCTGTCTGACACCAGGTTAGCGCCAGGTGTGAGAGAGGGGTAGTAGAAACCCATTTGATGTTCAGAAGAATGGCACCCTCTGGGTCACTCTCACTTCATTGAACAATGCAGCTAGTAGTTAAATAATAATTTACAAAATATAACAGCTACCACTGCCATTACTCGTCACAGTAAGCTTCCCATCCCTAGACTGCAAATGATTGTTCCACCCAGCCAGGAATAGTCCTGAAAATGCTGCTCCGCTACAGCTTGTGATTAGGCCCAGACCCACTTAGTTTCATCAAGCTTGCTGCATAATTTGCTTTCAGACAACACTTTTGGCTCAATAACTTATTCCTGTAATGTGACTAGGAACTAAAGTGATTTAGAAATGGCATGCTGTCCAACATTTCTCAGATGAAAATAGGGGCATTCTATTCTACAGCAGGAAGCTCCTCTTGCATCTGATCTCTGCACACACATAGATGTCATATACACATCTACATCTGTCACCTTGAGCCAATTAAAGCTTCTCCATGAAAACTACCTGATGGGATTGTTGTAAAGCAAAAATGTGTGAGGGAAGGGATCATGTACAACATCTTCAGCAGATAAAGGGAATGAAATAAAATTGTAGCTATAAGTTGCCTTGCGTCCCTCTCAGGGAAAAAGGTGGTATATAATACTAATACTAAAATATTAGTACGAATACTAATACAGTGGTACCTCTGGTTAAGAACTTAAATGGTTATGGAGGTCCGTTCTTAACCTGAAACTGTTCTTAACCTGAGGTACCACTTTAGTTAATGGGGCCTCCTGCTGCCGCCACGCTGCCGTTGCAATATGTCTGTTCTCATCCTGAAGCAAAGTTCTTAACCTGAGGTACTATTTCTGGGTTAGTGGAATCTATAACCTGAAGCGCCTGTAACCTGAAGCATCTGTAACCCAAGGTACTATGGTACTAATACTAATGGAAACTGTGAGAATGTTCAGGAACATGCCAGAAAGTAAATCCTATTGAACTCAGTGGGACTTAGTTCTGAGTAAAAATACTTCAGACTGCAGTGTAAGTCTGCACAATCTTTACTCAATAACCTGGGAGTAAGCTCCATTGAATACAGTGGGGCTTACTTCCAAATAAGGTCCCGTTTACAATAAAGGAATCAACACTGCAAGCGTTTCCTAAGAAATGGCTGGCTGCCGAAGCATTTCAATTAAAGAATTTAAGGTGGATTGGTGACCTTTTCCTTCAAAGTTATTGGAAGGGCTTTGTATGCCACCATCACCATTTCCTTCATTTGGTGCAGGAATTTCATTTTCAGTATAAACAGGACTCCGCTTTTGCACCTACACACACACACACACACACACACACACACACACACCTACCTTATAATTGTTCTCCAAGATGTGGAGGGGATGAAAAAGGAAAAATGGGACATTCCTGGATCAAAACAGAAACTGGGATGGCTTCTATATTTCTGGGACTATCCCTGAGAAATCAGAACACTTGGAGGGTCTGAAATGGTTCTGTACATGGCAGAGCTGCTCCCTTGCTGGATGGAGGGCAGGATCAGTTCTGGGCAAGACCAGCAGAGAAAAGAAGCTGAGAAGATCTGTCTAGTTTCAGTTTTGTATACAGCTGGGTAGCAGCAACTGTTACCCAACTGTTACACTGCTAAGTAAAATTTGTTCCTTCTAATCCAGTCAAATATTAGAATTTTACCACCAGGAGATTGCTAAATTTGGTAGTGTAAGGACCACACACATAATGATTAAAGTATTTTTTTTAAAAAAAAAAAATCCCCAGGATCTGGCCTGAGTAAATGGGGAGTGATCACCCGGCTGAAATCAAAACAAGGTGATTAATGCATGTAAATTGGGAGTGTGATAAATAGAACTTTATTCTCCCCTCCTTCTGTTTTTCTGTGTCTAATGCTAGATTAGACACAGGAAAACAGCTACATTCCAGGACACCAGTTGGGCACATGTCAAGCTGGTTTCTCTTTGAAAATACACACAGAACATAATGTCTTTCTGGCAGCCTACTGGAAACCGAATCATTGTTTGAGATGTGGGATCAACCAGCATATCTTTTTGAAACAGTTTGATTTTGATAAGCATGGGAGAGGTCTGCATCGGCTGCAAGATTTGGTCTACACCCTGATTCAAAGCTCCAGAAACCAGTCCATCTTGATTTGTGGCATTTCATAGACTGCCCAGTTTGGCTTGGGGTCCATTTGAGCCTGCTTTGTCTCTCTCCCAGCTCTTCACAATTACGATGCTTTCCCCTGCATAACATTTCCCCCGTTTTGATGGAATATTAAATTTGCAGTCACACTGGCCTCTCAAGGAACAAACCCTGGCAAATTACTGGCAGATAGACCGAGGGTCTTTTGTGCTGGGCACCATTAAAGTTGATTCTTGAATGGGAAGAACAATTAATACTACACAGAAAGCAAATCCTATCATCACCATCATTTTTCCCTGTTATTTCTCACATAGAATCTAAAACAGCCTAAAACATCTGCAAACGTAACATCAAAATAGGATAAAATCACTGCCACCGATTTTGAGCTTGACCTGCTGCTCACAATGAAGCTCTGCTTCTGCATTCTCCCCTCCCTGTCCTTAAGCTTGGAGACATATGTTCTGCTTTTCCAAAGCTGCTTTGTCCCCAAAGCTCTAGGATTGGTTGATTCTTGGTAAATCATCCCCTCTGATTACAAGCCAGACCTGTCAGTCACAATGGAGTCCTTCCTATACCCTCTCCTCCATTTGGCTCACGGTTTGCTCTTTTCCCCCATCAACCCACTCTGGAGCCATGACATTATGGTAAGCTTAAAGGCATCACTTTCTCTTTCAACCAATGCTTGTTTGCAGCATTGCTTTTTTTGAAACCTGGATCACCGAGGAACCACAAAGCACTTCAGAAATCAATTTATGTTGCCTTCTACAGATGCCACTTTACCTCTCATGAATGCGTGGTTCTTCTGAATGCCCTCCGTGCCCTCCAACTCAAGAGTCATCCTAATATGTTGCACACTCCATCTTTTACACCATCATGTAGAAAGCAGTACAGTAAAACAGTCACCTCTGTGCACCAATATATATCCTCTGTATATCAGTATGTTGACACCAGTTTCCAGCCCCTCTCATTCTAAATACTACTGAAAAAACAAGCTTGTTCCGTCTTCCATGCATGACAGCCTTTTAGATATTAGATGATGGCTATCATCTCTCAGTCTCTTATCCAAGCTAAACGTACTGTATATTTATCACTCAAGATTCTGACACTGAAGAAGTCTTGACAAGTGATAACAGAAGATGGGGACTTCTTGGTGGCAGCACCTTAGCTGTGAAACTCCCCCTAAGGATAGTTTGGACTTCATTGATGGCTTTTATGGGCAATCAAAACATTTTTAAAAATTATAATTTTTTTAATGGTATGTTTGACTCGGTGGTCTGTTTTAATTTTGTTGAGTTTCATAGTAGTTTTAATATTCTCCTTTTTTATTTTCACAACACTGTAACAGTTGTGAACTACACTGGAGCCTCTTATGGGTTAGGAAGGAAACAGAAAGATCTGAAAACCAAGATGCTAACAAATTAAGAAATTTAAAAGTTATGCAAAACTGGGAATTCCAAATGGAACACATTTGCTTTGGTAACAAGACCAGCTCATTTGAATCTCCAGAATGAGGGGTGAAATCCTGAAGAACATTTCACAAGCTTATTTCAACCAAAGCTGGGCAGCTGTGATATTAGATAGGACATAAACAAATGAGAAAGCAAACCACACCAAATCATTGGTTTAAGGCATTGCTTTCTTCCAAAGAATATATTGCCAAGTTCTGGTTTTCAACAAATGGATTGGAAGCTGACCTATAATAGGTACAATAAGGCATGCCATCAGTTGTCTTAGCTTCAGATGCCATATGGAAATCACAATGGATCCTTCTAAGGAAAGATGCCTCATAGATTGCATATTTGGTTTCAAGGCTGGACTTGTTTTGAGTGAGCATCACATGATCATTCTGAGCTGCTGAATGGCTTATCTTATATCTGTTGGGGTTTTCTCTTTGTGTGGATTTTGTTTTAGTGAATTATTTCATTCATTCATTCATTCATTCATTCATAATAGTGTGGTGCTTTTTTTCCTGCCAAGGTCTTGTGCAGTGCATCAGTAATTAGTCATTGCTCCTTTGTACTCACCTAAATGCTCTCTCCCACTTAGTTCTATGGAAAAGAATGTACAGGGAACCTTCTGGTTGCAGATGAGAATGCTGCCATTGAGAGTTTTGTTGCCTGTTCTCTGAGGTCTTACAGAGAGTCTCTGTTAGTGGCCTCCTATTTCTCAGACGCATGAGTCGTAACAGATAGAAGCTGTGCATTCATTGTTCTGGGCCTAAGCCTGTGGAACTCCCTCCCAACCGAAATAAGACAGAAACCCTCCTTGCTGAGCAGCAGGTGTATGACTAAGATACTCTCATTACATCAAGCATTTTAAGGTAGTGTTTGGTTCTATTATAATTTTTTTTGTTTGCTTTATTGTCTCATTTTCTGCAGATTGTTTTTATGTGCACCAATTAGAAATGAACATAATTAAGCAGTTTACAAATGCCTTAAATAAATAATAATGATGGTGCCTTTTTCAGCGGGGGTCAAGGAAGTCAGAACTATGGACAGCTCACTTTGGTCCTGCTGGCTGGAACAAGCAGGCAGGCAGGCGATAGCTGGCTGGTCACACACTGAGTTTGTGGGAGACAGTATCCCATTTGCCCCAATGGAGTAGCCTCCACTGCCTTTTTTGCTTTGTCTCCCTGTAGAGTGATTTGCTTTGGGGTGGGTGGGTGGGTTATCATTAGAATCTCAAGAAAGAGAAAACAAATCATGAAACTAACCAGTTGGAAAATTCCAGCTCTCTGTTTCTCTGCAAACAATCTTCCAGTACCCTTTCATTGGAAGTGGGAGAGTCTTCCCTTTGGTCCTCCTCTGGTATGGGCTGACCCTCTCCATGTTGTGCTGTCAGCCTCATTGGGCAGAAGAAAGGTGGCTGTTCCCGGGAGAAGCTCAAGTGTTTCAGGACAACATCAAAGGCAGCAATGCGACTCTGAAAGAAATGTGACGGGAAGTTAACTGCACAGCTTGCACCAGTTTATAGTTTATTTAAAATAAACTATCCCCCCCCCTATTATTCATGCTGCCCTCCTTCTCTACCCCCTCCTTTACAAAACAACAACAATTAATTCCTTTGCAATAGCAGGACGAGAGCGAACCATTGCAACTGTGCAGCAGATGTTTGGAGAGTCATAAAAGCTCGATGCTACCAGAGTATATTTGTTTGTAAATGGCCCGCATTTATGGATATGGCCTCAGCTATTTACAAGTCATGAGGAATTATTGCTGGAATGGCATTTTATTTGCTTGCTTTGTAAATGTCACATTTGGAGAGGTCGTGCCAGCTTCATTACAACAGAAGTTGGTGCTGAAATTTGGAACCGGGGGAGCCTTGGGAATGCTGCATTTCCCAGGATTCCCAGAAAGCGGGGGGGGGGGGCGGCACAGTAGTACCTCAGCTTTAAAGAGGAAGCCTTATTGCTGCTGCTCCTCCTCTATACTTTTGGTACATACCTTTCTTTATTCACTTTGTTTTGTATATTCCGTTTTATTATACAATGTGCATGTGGGTAGATCAATTCTGTTATCGTTCATTGGTTGTATGCTTTGTATTGTATTTTCAGCTGATGAAGACTATCATGAAACAGTAGTATTATTCCTGTGATGGCCTGGGATTCGGACTCAGAGGCTGAACCTGAGGAATCCCAGCCTGCACAGGAGTCCCCGCCTTCAGAACCAGCTGAGCTGGGCCTGGGGCTTGAGCCTGAAGGGTCCTCACCTGTGATGAATCCTCAGGAGCAGGCACCAGCTGAATCCACTCTGGCTCCAGAGGTGATTGAGGACCCATTGCCTGCAGTTGCGCCTCTCCCAGCCCTGTCAGGGGAAGGTGAGGCTGCCTCTGGGTCCGGTAACCCTCCAGCCTCTCCTGAGCTGCAGAGGCTCAGGGCAGAGAGGCGGAGGGAACTAAGTTCCCGCAAGAGGAGTGCACGCCTCCAGGCCAGGAGAAGCGACTCACCTGTGGACCGGGGCTGATCTATGCCTCGGGGCAAATAAAAGCCAGTCAACCCCAGTCCCAGGTTGTAGGAGCAACATTGTTGGTAGCCTGTTCCTGCCTGCACCCTGTCCTGCTCTTCTGCCAGAGTTCCTGACCCCACCCGACTCTTTGCCTTGGACCCAGCTTCAGCTTTGACGGACAGCCTCCATACCGCAGCCTTGACCTCGGACTGGACTCGGACCTCACCGCACGGTTAACCCTCAGGACCAGCACAATTCCGGAAACACTGTCCTTAAGACTTTTGGGACGTCTTCCATTGAAACTTTTGAAAAACTACTGAGAAAACTTTTTAGACGTTTGAGACGTCTTCTGTTGAAACCTTTGAATAACCATTGTGAGGCTGACCTCTGGTGCCTATCTTGAACGTTCTCTGCCACTAGTCTGTTACATTGTATATATGAACTCTAATAGATTTATTTCTACCTTTTGAATGATATCATTAATCTTTTATATATGCTTTCACAGTTATCAGCCTACGTGGTGTGTCTATATTTCTGTGACTGCTCCATGCTTAACAGAAGACTCTGTTGAATCCCAAATGCCTCTGTGAAAGATTATAGGCAATGAACAAATGTAACGACTCTTCATCACTGTGTGTTCCCTCCAGCAACTATTATCCTTTGGTAGGGACAAGAGGATTCACATATTTAAATGTGAATTTACCTAATTCACACTTTCTGAAAGAATACGCAAGCTGAAATACAGACATCCTTCAAAATTCATGCTGCTCCAAATTTTGCAATGAGATTCTCCAGCCAAGTATTATGAAAGTGCATTTTAAAATTACCTGTATTCATGAAGACAACGTACAAAAATACATTTTTTTTGGGGGGGGACTGCTTTGCAAAAATATGTATATTTAAATTGCTTATAAAAATGTGCAGATTAGGAGATATTTGCACTAACATGCTAATGAACATCCATGAGGTCTATGCATTGGCACATTGCCTCTGAACCTGGAGAGAACAATACTTGATTTATTTATTTGTTAATTTTATATCTCGCCTTTCCTCCCAAAGGAACCGAGGGCAGCAAACAACAAGTGATGGAAACAATAAAAAACCATTAAAAACAATTCCAATATAGAGGCAAGCTGTGAAGGATCTTGTCTTAAAAGATTTCTTAGAAGAAGAAGGTCTTCAATAGATGATGAAAAGAAAACAGAGATGGCACCTGCCTAATACCCAAGTGGAGGGAATTCCAACTATCCACAACACTAAAGGTCTGATTTCTACATTGTACTAAAAAAGAACGAAAGAAACTCCTGATAAGATTGTGTCTGCAAGAGGCCCTCATATGCAGGACACAGTGATTGACTGGGTATATGACAGGTGAGATTATTTTTCAGGCATCCTGGTCCAAATTTGTATAGACCTATCAATAAAAATGGTTGGATGAACATTCCTTCATGGCATTGGGGCCCTTGGGTGCTCAACAAGAGAGCTAAGATAAAATATTTCCCTGACTGCACCACCTCCAAGTTGTATCCCACGAAGAGGATGATGATGATGATGATGATTCCTTTCCCATTTAAAGGCTAACCAACCTAACTCACATTTTCTGAAACAACGCAGAAACCAAACCACAACCTTTCTTCAAAATTTGTGCTTCTCTGAATTTTGCAAGACAGTTCATCAGCGGCGTAATACATATAAAAAGACATAGACTGCTGGAAAGTGTGTATATCATACAAATGACAAAAATGCATTATATTAAGGAAAATTGGTTTGCAAAAGTGGTGGGTATTGGGGAAAATTGCATGGAAGTGTGTATATATTGAGAGAAAATCACACTCAGGTGCTGATGAATTTTCATGAGGACCTCTTTTTTAAAAAACAAAAAACAAAAACACAACAACTACATGTGGAAATGTGGAGAACTGTATGACTGGGAAAATGATAAATTTCTATGCAGAGTTTCCCAAAAGTCAAAAGCAAGGATTCCTGCAAAAACGGTGATGGAAGAGTATTTCACCCCATGGGACCAGCGACACTAAATGTCTGACTTCTAGTTGTGGCCAGTTACTGTACCATGGGACAAAACTAATGGCGCTACTCTGGATAATCTCAGTGATCAAGTTGGGATATGAGGGCTGAAGTGGTCCTTGAGGGATCTTGGTTCAGGTTGCTCAGGGCTTTATACGTTAACACAAGAATCTTGAACCTGCCCTGGTAGGATATAGGCAGCCAGGGCAGATGTTTTAGCAGAGGTGTCATGTGTCGCTATCGACAGTCTAGCTGCTGCATTCTGCACCAGTTGGAGCTTCAAGACCAGGCTCAAGGGCTTCCCCACATAGAGCACATTACAGTAGTCCAGCCGTGACGGGATTGTAACGCCTGTCACTTGGCAGCAGTCACTACACCAAGGAGGGGAGAGGAAGGACACAGGCCCAGTCCATTGGTGCTGCAAGCTGACTAGCATCTTTTGTTTACCCTCTCCTTGAACTTTTCCATCCCAGCTGGTCGTTAGAACACCTTGCAACTCAGAACATGAAGCTGAGTTTGCGTATTTCCTCCTCCCTCCTCAAACCACTTCCTTTTTGTGTCGTGCATGTTTCTTCAGGGGGGAAACAATGCTGTCCAGGGTTGTAAAGACTGGGGAGAGAATAATTGGGTGCACTCTTCCCACCATGGATCATGCTTCCAGGTGCCATAAGAAAGCTGCAGACATAGCACAGGATAGTACGCACCCCGGAAATGATCTCTTTCAGCTTCTGCCTTCTGGAAGAAGGTACAGGGTTATAAAGACTAGGACTAGCCGCCCGAGAAAAAATTTCTACCCAAATGTGATTTTTGTTTTAAATGCAGCGTAAGGTAGTCTCCATGGGAGTATATTGTATTAAAAAATGGGGTACCAGAGTTTTTAGGGGGCTAACCAGGTTGGGATAGCTGGGATAGCAGGCTTGTTGGGTTTTGAATGTTTTATGTAGATTTTTCAATTTTGTTGTTCTGTACGGGACAATGACAATAAAGATTAACGCATCGTATTATTGTATTGTAAACATGAACTGCTTTTTGTGCTCTGGGAAGAGGGACTGAAGAGTGTGACAAACACACTCCTGTAGCCCAGTGACCTTGATCACACATGCACAGTTCACAAGTGTCTTACTGAGGTGTGTGCATACAACTAGTGTTTGCTGTCAGTGTGAGGTTTTCCACTTGTTCAGTGGGACACTCTCCCTTCTCCTCCCACCCACTACATGTGCCCTCCCCAAATCTTGGGGTTCCAGCAACCCTCCAGAGCAGAAGGGGCATGATGGGAGGAAAACAGGGCAGTCCTACTGCCAGGACACTTTACTCAGTGCTACTTTGGATACAACCCATAGTTTTTGTTCTTCTGCATACTGCAGGATTCACCAAAACATGCTGACACCATTCTCCTGCTTCATAGTGACCTCACTATGGCTCTAATACTTTTTTTGAAAGAAGAGGCCATAGAAGTGAACACTCGCTTCCTATCAAAAAGACAGAGGCTAAAACAAAACTTTGTAAGTCACCAAACTGGCGTTCAGGGAAGAAATGCATCTGTTCAGACTTTATAACTACAAGCAAACCCACCACCAGGCACACACATTTTATAATACAGAGACTTCCTCCACAAAGCATTTTTTTAAAAGACCATACACATGAGAAAAGGAAACTTAAATATTCTCTTTAAAAGTAGAAGACTGTATTATAGATACCTTTCAAATCCTGTTATCGCAAAGAAAGGATTTAGACCTCTTTTCTCCTAGCGAGATCGCTTTCACAGAACCATGCTGTCTGCTTCCAAAAGCAATTCATGTAAGGCAAAGTTTAGGATGACTATACCTGCACTCATTTGCTCACCTGAACCTACTGTAGCCAGCCCAGAGGTCTAGAATTTTTATCAATTTATCACCAGTTGACTTTTTTTTTTTTAAGGAGGAGGAGAGAAGAAACAGGTGATGATCTCTACAATGCTTTTCTTGTTTAAGAACTGACTCTCTCTCCCCTCCCCCAACCCTGAAGCAGTGTCGCATGAAACTGTTCAAAAGCTGGGCTGGGTTACACATTGAACCAAGCCAAAAGCTAAATCAGCATTTCTTCAGCCTTACATCCTTTCAACGGCAATTAATTAGAATCTTCTACTGCTTAAGAGCTGGGAATGAGTCTTGCTAAATCACTAGAGCGGCTAGTCCAATGAGGAGTGGTTGAAAGAGCCTGGGTATGATATTCTGCAGGACAGAGAAAGATTAGGGGAGGCATGATTGGTCTTCAGTGTTAGGACAACTACCACCCAGTTGATAACATTTCCTTCATTGGCAAGGTGATTGAGAGGACGGTTGCCAGAGAGAGTCAGGCAAACCTGGGGGAAGCTTCTTGTGGTTTCACTTAGAGGTTCTGCTACCATCAAGCGATATATGCATTTTGTTAAATAAATCAAATACAGTGGTACCTCGGGTTAAGAACTTAATTTGTTCTGGAGGTCCGTTCTTAACCTGAAACTGTTCTTAACCACTTTAGCTAATGGGGCCTCCTGCTGCCGCCGCATCGCCACCACACGATTTCTGTTCTCATCCTGAAGCAAAGTTCTTAACCCGAGGTACTATTTCTGGGTTAGCGGAGTCTGTAACCTGAAGTGTCTGTAACCTGAAGTGTCTGTAACCTGAAGCGTTTGTAACCCGAGGTACCACTGTACAGTGGACGCTCGGGTTGCGAATGTGATCCGTGTGGGATGCACGTCCACAACCTGACGTGTTTGTAACCTGCAAAGGCACGTCTGCACACGCGCAGGTTGTGATTTGGCGCTTCTGCGTATGCGTGACTGCCAAAACCCAGAAGTAACCTGTTCTGGTACTTCTGGGTTTCGGCAGTCCATAACCCAAAAAAACGCAACCTGAAGCGTTTGTAACCTGAGGTATGACTGTAAAACTGATTATCTAGACCAGTGTTTCCCAAACTGGGGTCTTCAGCTGTTTTTGGACTACAACTCTCATCATCCTTAGCTATCAGGGCTAGTAGTCAGGGATGATGGTAACTGCAGTCCAAAAACAGCTGGAGACCCATGTTTCTGATCTAGACCCATCTCAATCTGGCTTCATAAGAGGAGACTGCTGGATCAGGCCAAGGACCCATCAAGCCTGATAATCTGTTCTCAAAGTAGCCAGCCAGATGCCTATGGGAAGCCCGCAAGCAGGATGTGAGCACAGGCACATTCTCCTCTCCTGCTGCTTTCCAGCAACTGATGTTCAGACCTGTAGCACTGAAACAGCCTTAGCCACCTTGATTGATGCCTTTTATCAGGAGAAGTTCAAGGGGAGTATAAACAAATAATTTTTGGATTTTGTAGATATTGTCGTCCCCCCCATTTAATTTATTTCTACTTGACATTGGAAACAATTTCCCCAACACCCTCTGAAAGAGAATGTGATGTTCAGGCTGATAAGTATGTGGAGAAGCAATGAGATACCATGTGAATTTTGCATTAATTTTACTCTCTGGTCTTTCTGTTTGGAACATCTGTGTTTTGCCTGTGCTCAGAACCCAACTCTATTGGTACTTAACCTGCTGGGCAGCTCCCTTGCCTTCTCAGAGGGCCAGAATGGGACATTGGCTCATGGCTTATGTTCTTCACCGCTAACACTTGTCCTACATGTTCCAACACATTTTCCTTTCACGCCATGTTATGGAAATAGATCCAATTTTAGGACTATTAGAGAGTTCTGAATCGCTGAACATGAAGGCCCTGAATTCTCCAAAGGGACTGTGCCCGGAACAGCTGTTGATTCTCGTTTTAGCGGTATTTGGAAGCTGACGCTGCTAATAAAGCTTGAAATTGCCCTAGTTTAGTCACATCATTGAGCAGATGTGAAATTCCCTTAACACGAAGTCAAGCATGAAAAAGGTGGAGAGGGGATTCAAAGCAGAAGGAAAACGCCTGGCTCACAGGCACTCACTTGTAGCTTCAACCTGGGTAAAGACCTTCCTCTCCAAAGTATGTCCCACTATGACTGTGTACAGAATGCCTTATAGTGGATTTACAAGCAGCATGGGGCCAAGGTTCAGGTGTAAGAAGTAAGGAGCCAGAGACCTGTGCTGTTTCCAGAAACAGGAAGGCTCAAGGAGGAAGATGAACCAAGATGATAAAGGGTCTGGAAATCAAGCCTTATGATGGACTCATGAGGGAGTTGGATATGCTTAGTCTGAAGAAGAGAAGATGGAGAAGTGATATGATAGCCATCTTCAGTTATCTGAAGATATGTCAATTATCTGAAGGCATGGAGCAAGCTTGTTTTCCGCTGCTCCAGAGGGGAGGACCCAAACTAATACATTAAAATGACATGAAATGAGATTCTTCATCACTTTCTGATGGCAAGAGTTGTTTGACAGTAGAATGGACCACCTCAGAAGATGGTGGACTCTCCTTCATTGGATGGCCCTCTGCCAATGATTCTTTAGCTTTGATTCCCGCATTGCTGAGAGTTGGACAAGATGACCCTTTGGATTCCTTCTAACCCTACAGTCTTATGTTTCTATAGATGAAGATGTTTCAGGGACAACTTGCAGTCAAAAAGACCTAGAGTCTCCAGGCACCCTTCCTCTTGCCTAGGGATAAGTGAATCTGTTCATTTCCATTTCTCTTTTATATAGTCTTACTTCTAGTACTCCACACTTCCACACCAGTTTGTGATTTGTTTATTTTAATGCCCACATTAAAATGCATCAGCATTTTAGTGAGAATTTTTCCTAATCCATGCATGTTTGTATGCAATTTCCCTCAGTGTCTACTACGTCTTTGCAAAGCAATTTCCCCTATCAAAATACAGCAGTGAAAGCCCAGTGATGTGACAGTTATATATCAAAGAAGCATTGAAGAAAGATGGCAGGTGCAATTCTGCTGTGAAAACTATTGTGCTAGTTTTCCTGATTATAATGCCAGCACTTCTGTCCCACTTTCTAATGTCCCTTTCACATGGCAGTACTTGTTGTGCTATGGAATGGTGGCTTTTTGATCAATATACGACCACGTGATGCTAAATTGTAAGCAGTGGGAAAGAATTGTATGGAAGCATACAGCCCCACATTTTGTTGTGTGAAATTATAGTGCAGAATTCACCCCTCCCCATGTTCTGACTTAACAAGGTTGCAAATTGATTTTTTCCAGAAACAATTAACAAGGAAATGCATGCTAAACATCTGCTAAATTCCACTAGACTTCCAGAAGTAGCTTTTATGTCCTGTTAAAGGTCGCATAAAACATGGAAATTAAGATGTAAGGAAACACTGGGAAGGTGGAGTAAATTGCCTTCTGAATGCAGGCAGAGAAATTGCAAGAGAAGCAAAATGAAATATTAACAATAAATATGCTGTTAAGTTCCCAGAGTCTTTGTTTCTAGGGAGCACCAATGATGAAGTATAGAAAACAGAGGTGGCAAGAGATTGTGTGTTAGAGCAAAATGACAATTAAAAAGAAGAAGAAGCTAAAAGCTGCGAGTCACCAGAGTGTGTCATTCCCTCGGAAGTACTTAGATAACTCAAGTATGAAATTGTTGGTTTTTAAAATAGAATATCTAAGTATATCATAAGAAATCAAAAGGGACCTTTCAGAAGTCCGGGAAACTGCAGAGCAATCAGCTGTCATCCCAGGTAAAACTGCCAGAAGGGGCTGTTGCACCATAATTGTTATTCAACATACAGAAGAATAATCCATGCTGAGGATGAATTCAGCATGAATTCACCAGGCTTTTATAATTATTTGAGAATGTGGAACAAACATGTAGATGTGCAGCTGTTGGGTAGAAATCGTATAATCAATCATTTACCAGCTCTGAAGATGGCTTTCATATCACCTCTTAATCAGCCTCAATCCATCCAACGTGGTCTGGAGCTAAACCCCACCCCCCACTGCCCATATTATTGGTAGAAATTGCTTCCATTAATCTGATTTGGGGCCTTTGTCACACAACTCCCGTGTCAGATAAGATTCTGCAAAGGAAGACTCTGAAGCTCTTGTGGGTATATGAAGTAAGCAGTCATTTATCTTTGGGAAGCTTTCAACCTACCTTAAGTGTTTCAATACTTATTATTTTTTATTAATTACATTTATTTATTATTTATATACAGTGGTACCTTGGTTTTCAAGAATCTCAGAAGCCGAATGTTTTGGTTTTCAAACACCGAAAACCCAGAAGTAAATGCTTCTGTTTTCGAAAACACCTCAGAAGTTGAACGGCTTCTGCTGGGTTTTTCCCCCTTCAATTTTCTCCATCGACTTTGGAGACCGTCCTTTGCACCTCAGTTGTCAAACCTTTCGGAAGTCGAACCAACTTCTGGAATGGATTATGTCCGACAACTGAGGTACCTCTGTATTAAATTTACATGTCAACCTTCCTCTGAAGATCACGGGGCACTTTATAGCATAAAAATACAAACTGAGAACACAAAATACATGAAAAACAAACAAACACAAACCAACCAACCAACCAATAACCCCACCTCCCACAAACACCTATAAAATGCCATAGATGGTTTAATCTTCCAAAGGTCTGCTTATAGAAGAGCATTTTTGCCTGGTGCCCAAAGCTATGGAATGAAGGTGTCAAGCAAGCCTCTCTGGTGAGAGCATTCCACAATTGGGGAGCCACCACTGAAAAAGCACATTCTCATGTTGTTACGCTCTGGACCTCTTGTGCAGGGGGCACACGAAGAAAGGCCTCTGATGATGTTTACAGGTCCAAGTCAGTTTTGTTACATTTACAATATTATGATTTTGAACAACAACTCTATTTTTCTTGATTTTTTTCCAATTTTTTTTACCAAATCAGCCACATTATAACAAATTTAATACAATTTCCCCCAAAAAATGGATTCCCACACTCTGCTCCTGATGTGTCCAAAGGTTATTTTTGTTGCTGCATTATTTCCCTTGTTATTTCTAATTCACATTTTTAAAACTTATTATCTTTAACCATCAGCCCGGCATGTACAATATTTAACATTTACAATATCGCCAAGTAAGGTTTGTCAACTGATTATCGGTCCACAATGAATCAACAATTTTCATTTCTAAAATACTTTCCCTTCATTCTGCGTGTATGAAAGCCTAATAGTTCACATTCACTAGATGTATAGCAACTGCATGAATGAGAAAGACTAATTGAAGGAAACAACATTCTTTGGAAGATAAAATGGTATTTTACAGGAGTGCTGTGCCCATTTGTCCAGAGACACCCAAAGACTTGAATATGGTGTGTTCTGGTCACATAGCCTTATAACCCAGCAGAATGTATGCAATCAAGGCTTCTGCCTAGTTGACATTAAGGATGGGAGAGAAATTTGATTCAGTTCACATGTAAAGGCGAACATTTAATTTGCACTTACTGAAAGAAGTGAAGTCAGACACTGTCATCCTTTGGAATATCTAACCAATACCTTGATTTTGCAATGCAGTTCCCCATCCAAGTAGATACAGTATATCCAGTCAACATTGTTTTAAACTACTTAAGAGTTGTTTGTTTTTTAATAATCAAGCATTATATAAAATTTGCTCAATAAAGCAACAATAATGAGCACAAGGGTGCATACACTGGTGTAAAATGCGCATATAGTGTAAAATGTGTATAAGTGAAAATAACATATACATATGCAGTGCTTTGTTCTGGGGGGACGCAGGGGTATGCGTACCCCTAAACATTTTGTAAATCTAACAGGAGAAGAAACCAACTTTTTTAAAAAAAGTTTCTTCTCCAGCATGGTGAATCATCATTTCCTTTGCTACCCCCGATGGCCTCTTCATTTCCTTTCCTGATGCTTCCTAAATCTCAGACGGATGCGAGCGTTTAATGTGTGAAGCAGTGTGGAATGTGGATGTGTAGTGTTTTACTGGTGAAAGTTTGGCCTCATTGAGGGGCAGTATTTCAATATGAGTAGGAGAATTACTATTTTTCATCAGAGGAATCGGGAAGATGTTAGTGCACACAGCCTCATGTGAATGTGGAAGTTACTGTGATCTGTCAGCTGTGTAATATGAGGTAATGCATGCCCTTCGTACTTTTGTCCATTTACTGTATTTACTTTCCCCAATTTGATTTATAAAATGCTGGTTTTCTTGAGTCAGAGTGAGGGTACCCCTAAACATTTTTTTTAAAAAAAGAAACGAAGCACTACACATATGCATTATATTTGTGGGATTTGTTTTCTTTTGCAAAAATGTGCATATTAGACAAAATTGCATGAAATGTATATATTAGGAGCAATGCATGCTAAAATGTTGACAAACTTTTAAGAGACCTTTTAAAAATAATAATTCACAAACTGATGTGGGAATAAGGATAACTGAACTTAAAGAGTGAGGAGATGAGAAACTAAAATCAACATATTTTACCATCCCTAATTGTTGTGTAAGAAAGTCTATAGCAGAATATGAGAACTCCAGAGACAGAGCCATTTTGGGTTGGAAACCTCTACAGCTCCCTGAGAACAAGTGTGGCAATTCCACCAGCTTCTGCCTCCCTGCCTCCCTTTGTGCCACTATGCTTGCCACCTAGATAGATGCAGCAAATATCTTTGGAAATGACAACATGTGTGCATGTGTGGTATGATTGAAAGCTCTTGAACAGATGGATTTAACTGAGATCTCTGGTGCTCTGTGTCTCTCCCCTCCAATCCCAGGTTGCATTCATGTCACCTTTTCATCCTTCTCCATCCTTCTCCACAACTCCTAGATCAGACACGTCTGTTGTGAGGTGTGATGAACGACACATTTTGCTTAAAGATGTTCTACCGTTTCATGAGCATTTTTAATTCATAGGTCTAATTTAAACTGTCAGCCGTCAGGCTGATACATAGGATTCGTTTGATATATACTCCTAATTCAGTGCAAAATATTGTGACTATAAAGAATAAATCTATGACATCTCATTCCGATTTTTTTGGGTGCCTAGGCAAATATCTTTCAAACAGTGCCAGGTTACCAAATAGGCAGAGCAGGCACCGGCCTATGGGCCCCACACCTTTTAGGGGGCCTGCCCCTTGGCTTATTAAAATTGTTGGCTGGTAGAATCAAAAACAAATTAGGAGAATTTGTGAGGGGATTTCCTGAGATTTCAACTGCCTAGGGGCCTCCGGCACTGCTTTCAAATATGGTGTGATAATGGGAAGGTTTTTCCACTGCCAGAGGAACAGGGGGCAGGGGGAGCGCCACCGCTCCCAGCACCATTGGGGAGGGGGATACCACACACCCCAGACACATGTCGCAGATCCCCCCACCACACTGGGCTCCATGTCCTCACATGGGGCGCACAACACCCCAGGACACATGCCACACCCCCGGGATGCATGCCACTGTTAGGATATTTCCGTTCCACCTTAAAAGGGAGCAGGATGTTTGTGTCACAGCCTGCGTATTTCCTGTTCACAGGATGTTTATGTTTTGCTATTGCTTTCGTTTCTCAGTCGGTCGGAGACACTGACTCAGAACGGTCATGTTTTTCTTTGTTCTGATCAACGCTAAATAAAGTCTGTAAATATGCTCTCCTGCTGTGCATCTTCTGCTGTGTGCATTATCTGCTGATAAAGAGTGTGCACGAGCCCTGGAATGTGGCAGGAAACTCGTGTTGCTAGAAGCTGCGTGACTACAGGGATCGATGGATCGTCCGGCAGCCGGCTTGGGGCCATGATGGACTATATCTCCCTGGCAGTATCCCAACAGCCACGCCCCCATGGGTGGTGTGCCACACCCCTGGAACATGTGCCAGCCATGCCCCCATCTCCTCTCCGCCCCCGGTGCCAGAGCATGCAGCTTCACCACTGCGTTTTCACCCCCCCCACACACACACAACTGAGTCTGCTATTTGCCCTGTTAAAGAAAATGCGCACCTGCAAGTGTCATTTGCATAAGAGGATATGACTAATCTGCAGGATCAGGCCAGAGGCCCATTTGGTCCAACATCCTGGTCTCAAAGTGGCCAACCAGATGCCATTGTGGGACGCCAAAAACATTTGCTGGGGGGTGGGAAGGGTGAAATCTGGGAAGTCGGGCATTTTGAGTCCTCATCTCATCTATCTTGGCCATATTTCATGTTTAGACAGAATTTCAATTGCAACCATGCACACAATGTTTATGAAGGCATATCTATTCTGTTCTAATTTAGGAAACGTTTGACTCTCGCAGTAAACAACAGCAGCAAGATACCTCGGTCCCTGCGATTTCCCCAGTCATGAGCATGGTCTGTGTGCCATCTGTTCTGTACTCTCCCCCCCCCCACCAACCTTTACATGACAGCCTCAATGAATTATAGCTCGGAACATTTTGAAAATGTTCCAAAGCCCCATATCAATTAAGATGTAAGAGCCGATAATAAACATGAGACCCTGGGGTCATCCTCCATAAAAAACCCTAGAAATACTCGCTTCCTGATTTAAGCACTTCAAAAGAAGAAATAATTTTAGAAACTGGTTAGAACTTCTAACACATGACTCAAGCAGCACACAAACTATTATTATTATTTTAAGCCATGTTCCCAAGCTCCATTTTAATTTATTTGCCCAGGTCGATTTTAATTTTTCTATCAGGTGAGGATGTCTCAATACCCACCCACCCTCCAGCCGATTCCTTTTTCTCACTCAGATTATATGAGCACAGAATGCAGAGTTTAATTAAAGAGAACAAAAGACCTAATTTATAGCCATGGCTGATTTTGAAAATGACTATAATCCTCCGCATTCTCAGAATCCACGGTAAATAAAAGTCAGGCCCCTGTAATCTAAATAGATCTATCCATCTGCCAAGCTACTTCAGCCTCAGATTTAACAGAAGAAATGGAGTTGTGTTTTGTGATGTTGAAATTAAAGACCCTGGCAACATTCAGAAAAAGTCGTCTGGGAACCGCACAAAGCCTAGCTCAAGTGTGGGGCCCACTTTTAAATTCCTGGAATTCCCAAACCCCACAGTGTTTGAATCCTAAAATCACCCTTCCCCATGGGCCCTCATCCCCTTACGCGGGTGGCACTGTGGTCTAAACCACTGAGTCTCTTGGGCTTCCTGATCAGAAGGTCAGCTGTTCGAATCCCCACGATGGGGTGAGCTCCCATTGCTCTGTCCCAGCTCCTGTCAACCTAGCAGTTCGAAAGCACGCCAGTGCAAGTAGATAAATAGGTACTGCTGTGGCGGGAAGGTAAATGGTGTTTCCCTGCACTCTGGTTTCCATCACGGTGTCCCATTGCACCAGAAACAGCTTAGTCATGCTGGCCACATCACCAGGAAAGCTGTCTGTGGACAAACACCAGCTCCCTCACTCTGAAAAGCGAGATGAGCGCAGCAACCCCATAGTCGCTTTTGACTGGACCTAACCACCAGCCAGACATCCTGGAGAGTGAAGTCAAATGGGCCTTAGAAAGCACTGCAAATAACAAGGCCAGTGGAAGTGATGGTATTCCAGCTGAACTATTTAAAATTTCAAAAGATGATGCTGTTAAGGTGCTACACTCAATATGCCAGCAAGTTTGGAAAACTCAGCAGTGGCCAGAGGATTGGAGAAGATCAGTCTACATCCCAATCCCAAAGAAGGGCAGTGCCAAAGAATGCACCAACTACCGCACAACTGCACTCATTTCACACGCTAGCAAGGTTATGCTTAAAATTGTACAAGGCAGGCTCAAGCAGTATGTGGACCGAGAACTCCCAGAAGTGCAAGCTGGATTTAGAAGAGGCAGAGGAACCAGAGACCAAATTGCAAACATGCTGGATTATGGAGAAAGCTAGAGAGTTCCAGAAAGACATCTACTTCTGCTTCATTGACTATGCAAAAGCCTTTGACTGTGTCGACCACAGCAAACTATGGCAAGTTCTTAAAGAAATGGGAGTGCCTGATCACCTCATCTGTCTCCTGAGAAATCTCTATGTGGGTCAAGAAGATACAGTTAGAACTTGATATGGAACAACTGATTGGTTCAAAATTGGGAAAGGAGTACGACAAGGCTGTATTTTGTCTCCCTGTTTATTTAACTTATATGCAGAATTCATCGTGCGAAAGGCTGGGCTGGATGAATCCCTAGCTGGAATTAAGATTGCTGGAAGAAATATCAACAACCTCAGATATGCAGATGACACAACCTTGATGGCAGAAAGTGAGGAGGAATTAAAGAACCTTTTATTGAGGGTGAAAGAGGAGAGCGCAAAATATGGTCTGAAGCTCAACATCAAAAAAACGAAGATCATGGCCACTGGTCCCATCACCTCCTGGCAAATAGAAGGGGAAGAAATGGAGGCTGTGAGAGATTTTACTTTCTTTGGCTCCATGATCACTGCAGATGGTGACAGCAACCACGAAATTAAGAGACGCCTGCTTCTTGGGAGGAAAGCAATGACAAACCTAAACAGCATCTTAAAAAGTAGAGACATCACCTTGCCAACAAAGGTCCGTATAGTAAAAGCTATGGTTTTCCCAGTAGTGATGTATGGAAGTGAGAGCTGGACCATCAAGAAGGCTGATCGCTGAAGAATTGATGCTTTTGAATTATGGTGCTGGAGGAGACTCTTGAGAGTCCCATGGACTGCAAGAAGATCAAACCTATCCATTCTGAAGGAAATCAGCCCTGAGTGCTCACTGGAAGGACAGATTGTGAAGCTGAGGCTCCAATACTTTGGCCACCTCATGAGAAGAGAAGACTCCCTGGAAAAGACCCTGGTGTTGGGAAAGACGGAGGGCACAAGGAGAAGGGGACGACAGAGGACCAGCATGAGTTTGACCAAACTGCGGGAGGCAGTGGAAGACAGAAGTGCCTGGCATGCTCTGTTCCATGGGGTCACGAAGGGTCAGACACGACTAAATGACTAAACAACAACAACTACCCCACCTCCCAAACATTATCTTCCCCCTTTCCTTAAAGTCTCACATGGCCTGGAGTAAGGATGGATAAACCTTTCAGTTTCAATTTCTCCCAGTTTCTCATTCTTTCCTATCAGCACAGCTGGGGATTGAACTAGATAATCCTTGGGATCCTATTCCAACTCTACAAATATATGCTTCTATGATTCCATGTTCGCAACATTTCCCATATCAATTTGCTATTTATTTATTTATTTATTTTTTAAAAGAAACCATCACACACACACAAACCATCACCACCGTTTTAGTGGAAATTTAGCAGACTTAGAAAATAAATTCCTCGCTGCCAACCTCCCATGTCCTCCAAAATGCTGTTGCCCATAAAGCCTTAGCAGGGCAGGTGTAGGTCAATGTCTATGTGTGCAGAGAGAGGAGGAGAGAAAATTGTTTAGTCCAGACTCCCTTCCTGGCAAGCTGGTAAGCTGAATAATTGGGGAAGGGCTGTGGCTCAGTGCATCTACCTTTTATGCAGGGGGGGGGGTCCAAGGTTCAATCCATTTCATCCCCAGGTAAGGCTAAGAGAGACTCCTGCCTGAAACAACATCTGGAGGGCCAAAGGTTCTGCACGCTTGCTGGAGACAGACAAAAGTGTCAATTTTGCTTCTTTTAGTTAACCGTTTTCCCGAGCTTAAAGTTCAGTTCTCTACATTTCCACACTAGCTTGCAAAACCCTTATGAAAATGCACCAGCGTTTTGGTGTTATTTTCTCCAAATAAACATATATTTTATTTTGCAGTTTTGACAAATGTACACATTTTTGTAAGTGGTTTTTCCCATGAATTTAATTCATTTTTGTATGTTATTTTCACTAACATCTGCCTTTATACGCAAGGTTTACAGCATGCATTTTTTCTACCCATTATTGGACCGGAGAACTGCACTGCAAAATTCAGAGGGGAGCAAATTTTCTGTAGGATCGCTGTATTTTGGTTTGTTTATTGTTTCAGAAAGTGTGAATTGGGTGAGGCTTTCTTTAAATGGAAGCTGGTTCAAGTATGGCTCCCATCCCTAAAACAATGCACCTTCCTGCAACTATTTGTTTGGCGTTCCTTCTATCTGACCTCCTTCCAGCCCTCCCATAATTCATCCCTTGGTTCCCTCCGTCATACCGGGAGAGCAGGCCTTGTAGCTCTGCTAAGATGAAGCAACTGACAGCTCTTCTGCCACCTCTTTCTTCTGGAGTGAAATGCCTGAGGCAAAACACAGATTGTTACCTGACCTGCTTCCTGGGCCTGAGCAGGAGCTAAGACTCTTACCTTGAAAGGCATCCGGCCTACAGTGCACCTGGCCATGATCTCTGCATGAACAAGCAGACATCAGTGGCATGAAAGGAGAGGTGACAAAATAGCTCCTTTGTCCCCTTCTACAGAGGGTGTGTGTCACCACCACAAGCAGCCTGTTCTGCTGCACTGCCTTATTCTGTGCAGAATTCATACTTGAAAGGCACTTGGCTGCAACCTCTTGCAAAAGAGGGCAATGTGAGTGTGAGAGGAATTATTAGCCAAAGGGGGGGGGCGACATAATGAAAGAGAAATCCACAAGAACCCAACATCCCGGACCTGTGCCCAGGGGGAACTCACTGAAATATCCAGGGAAATCTGGACATATGTCAACCCATATCAGAAGTGTAGATTTTGTGTCTGGATTTTCACTTTTTGAAATATTGCAACCCTAGTACATTGGATTGCAGACTTAATAGGTTTTTGGGGTGATGACTAGTGCCATCCCAATACATTTTCTTGCTGAGGCAAAGGACAAATTGCCCTCCCACTTCAGGCATGTAAGCTGACGGGACTGGTGGTTGATTCATCCGTTAGCACTGGCAGCCAAGTACATAGTAGGCTAGCATAGGAGGTGCTTGGTAGCTCACATGTTAAATACAGCTGTATCATCCAGAAGAAATTGTCCACAGGCCCAGGGAAAGTGCTAGGGGAGAAGCTCTGATTATCCTGCCCTACAAACATGCACATGCCAGGTTCAATCCCTGCCATTTCCAGATAAGGCTGGGAAAGACCACCAGCTGAAACATTGGAGTGCCACAGCCACTCTGTATAGACAGTAACTGAGATAGATTGACCAAAGGTCTGATGAGGTATAGCTCCTAATTCCAGAATTAAATTGCATAGGACCTCAGAGTTTGTTTTAGGAAACTGGTGTTTGTAACAAGACCCAACCACAACATGCATTTGCGCTGTGTACTTTTAATGGTGGCTTGGTTGATGAAGCATACACAGTAAAATTTCCCTGACCACTGAATTGCACCAGGCAGTAGCACCCATGAGCAGAGCATCGCTGCACTTAGATTTCGGCTCCGGAACTTTGAAAACGAAATAAAATTAAGCCCTGTTCTAATGTGACATAAATCTGTAATGCATTATTGGTTTGTGTGCTAAGGGAATTGAAAGCAAGTGTATGTAAGTATGAGAGAGAATGAGAGAGCATGCTGCAGATTTTTAACTCTTCATAGAATCATAGAATTGTAGAGTTGGAAATGACCCTTGGGATCATCTAGTCCAACCCCATGAAATGCAGGAATATGTAGCTGTCCCATATGGGATTCAGCCTGCAACTTTGGAGTTAGGAGCACCACACCCCAACCAACAAATCATCAAGTGGATAGATTGTTTGTCAAAATCTGAGAAGAACTGCCACGTTTAATGCCCCCTTCCCTGCCTCTACTTTCCATCTGAGCTGTGCGGATAAGTCCACTGGACTCATGGGGCACTGTCCCACCAACCTCAGTCTGCCCTCAGCCATCCCTCACAGGCCAGCATTCTTACTTACAAACAGCCCTGGCAGCCATCTTCCTCCTCCTCAGTCTCTGTGTTGCCCTTGTGGGACTCAGAAAGGAAGACGAGGATAGAGGTGAAAATAGAATTAGTTGGCCCTGCCTGTCATTGGCTTTTGCTCCCACTACTGTTTGGGCTCCTTGTCTTCTACCCCACCAGTCCCAAGGGGCACCAGCCACCACTGAATCAAGGAGAATGTCTACGTTCACCTAGAAATTCCCTGTGCAAAGACAACGAGAAGCTCATTAAGATACAAGAATGTTAATGGACAACTATGAGATAGAAATGAGGGAGTGCCAATCAATGCATAATTTAAGAACAGTTCAGCTGTAGGGAACTAAGAATTAATATTTATTTATTTATTTATTTCAATTTATTTATTTATTTGTATTTGTTTATGGTCTGCCCTTTGTCATGTGTTTCCCAAGGCAGGCTATATTCAGGGCAATGGAACACGTAAACCATGTTATACAAGGCACTTCTAGACTGTCACTATTTTCGAGTGAGAATCACTGACCTACTGGAAGATTCAGGTTGTGAAATTCCAGTTGATTGGAAGGTCTAATGCAACAAACCCGCTTTCCCAAAATATCTTGCTTTCTGCAACAGAAAATTTGCACTGGAAATTGTAGGATAAGAAACACTTGCTTCGACACGATGGCATCTAACCCTCCCGAAAACAAATAAAACAGAATGCTCATTAAATAGCGAGCATCGTTGTCTAATCTTCCTGCAAACAAATCAGGATGAATGTTCGATGAACAGATCATCTGGAAGTGCCCACAATATTCTTCCATAGTGATATGTCTCTGCTGAGAACAGGGCTCTTGGAGGAAAAGAATAATAATCCATTGGCCGATGTGGTTAAATGCTCTTCTGACACAGTGCAACAACTAAGAGGCAATTTATAAACACATCCATTACTACTATACAGCAGTGACTATTCTGTACAAAACACCCCTATAGAAAATGCAGAAAATTTTACTGCTGCCGTGTTAGATTTATGAAAAATTCTTCATAGTAAGAACCCGATTAATTGATGAATTGGGGCACGGGGGTTGAATATAGCAAATTTATATAGTTTTATGCCCTTCCAAAGAAAAGGGGGGGGGGGGAAACAAGACTGAAAATTGCAATGGATTTCATTTATCAAAAGTATGGTGATGGTCACTTATTTGGCTTTTTTAAAAAAGGATTAGCTGCATAGGTGATAGGTTAGGAATGATGGGGTATGCATGTTTTTAAAATTGGGCTTTCATATTCTGGGATGCTACACCACCAATCGCATGATGCCTGTGAGGTAAATGGTGAGATAGCCGGCTGTTGAATTTCCCCTTTTGACCTGGCTGGTCCCTGCTGTAGATCTCTAGTGCTGGCACACATCTCCCTTTGATCTCATCTCGCAAGGTGTGTTCTCTCAGAACACCGAATGGGTAATCATCACAGCTTCATCACCTCCTACCATGAGTGACAGGTCTCAGGCCAAGTGGAACCACAGCATGAAACTGAAGTCAAATGTTGCTGTCCCCAGCAGAAAGTTACGTCCCTCAGGTTACAAATCAAGAGGCAACATACCTTCTTCTCTCAATCACTGGATGAGAAGGAGGAAGGGGGGAGAGCCAAGTTTTCACATTTTCTATCTTGAGAGCAAAGGCAGAAGCATAATACAAGGAAAAGGAATAAGATACGCGGGGGGGGGGATGTCAACCTTCCTTGCCTTCCCCCCATCTGCACATACATGGATATATGTCAGCTGCAAAGCCCCCACCTCCCCAGATTTTAGAAAGATATCTTACCTAGTCAGGATGTTGGGGAAGCCTCTTTCATAATCCATGGTGTGATTGCTGTGGTTGGTTAAACTGTTCCGAAGGAGCCAGAATGAGTGCAGCAACTTGCAAAGACAGAATATAGGACAAGCTTAATTAAAAGAATCCGGAGGCTGCCTGTCTTCTTTTTTTTAAGGAACTGATACCATTTAAAGAGCTAAACTCCCAATTTGCTACAACATCTCCCCGAAGAGCCATCTCCTGGCACCTCAGCCCGCCGAGCCTCCAAAATCCAATCCTGCCGAGGGGGGTGAGTCAGTAACGCGAGTAGTAAAAGCAACGGTAGTAGTTTACTCAGCGGCAGCGAGCAACAAATTGTAAATCAATAATACGGAGTGTAAAGCACAGTAAGCAAAGATGCTGACGAGCAAAGAAGAGGCTGCATTTCTGCAGCGGGGATGGGAAAAAGTAGTTTGTTAACTGCGAGATGCATGCCCAAGTTTATAATAAGATCACCTCCTTTCCCCTCCATTTGTGTTTGTGTGTGTATATATAGCACAGCAATCTGCTTTTTCGAAGCAGGCCTGTAACACTGAAGAAAGAAGGTACAGTGGTACCTCTAGTTACGAACTTAATTCGTTCCGGAGGTCCGTTCTTAACCTAAAACTGTTCTTAACTAGAGGTGTGCTTTCGCTAATGGGGCCTCTTGCTGCCGCTGCGCCACCAGCACACAATTTCCGTTCTCACCCTGGGGCAAAGTTCTCAGCTTGCGGTAACTCTTCCAGGTTAGCAGAGTTTGTAACCTGAAGCGTTTGTAACCTGAGGCATTTGTAACTCGAGGTATACTACTATACTAGGAAAGTAGTTATTGTATCTTCCCCCTTGTATATCTTTCCTCTCCCTTTCACAAATCAGATATTTTACAATCATTGCAGCTGTAAATAAACAAATAAGTGAGCGGAAATTCATCCAAAGTCATTCTGTTTTCAGCTCAGACAGGTGGGACTGGTTTCCTTCTCAGAATCATATTGTGTTCTTTCTTTCTTTCTTTTTAAAAAAGATAACTATAAAAACCACAACTTTACAATACAGTGGTACCTCGGTTTATGACCTTAATCCGTTCCGGAAGTCTGGTCTTAAACTGAAACCATTCTTAAACTGAGGCACACTTTCCCTAATGAGGCCTCCTGCCACCGGTGCCCTTCCACCGTTCAGATTCTGTTCTTCAACCGAGGTAAAGTTTTTAAACCAAGACACTATTTCCAGTTTTGCGGAGTTTGTAAACCAAATCATTCTTAAACTGGACCGTTCTTAAACCGAGGTACTACTGTATATTTTACTGTCTGAATGTTATGGGCTCAGAGTAGAATGGATTTGCATTGGATACTACTCTAAAGAAGCATGATCTAAGAATGTCTGAATGTGCTTGTTTTCCCCTTCTGTCCAAGTCTCTTTGTCCTCTTATTTATTTATTAATCATTAGCAATGTCAGCTCTGATTTTCAGGTGCAAAGGATCCAAGATTGTCTTGCAGCAGGTTGATAGAAGCAAGAGACTTCCTGTCTGCACAAAGAATTTATAATGGAGAGACATATTTAAGTCCATACTCTCCAATGTTTCTCTGATGAAAATAGGCATGTCCTATTCAATTATTATTATTATTATTATTATTATTATTATTATTATTCTGACTGGGTTGCCCCAGCCACTCTAGGCAGCTTCTAGCATACAAAAACATAATAAAGCATTACACATTGGAACAAACATCCCAATACAGGGCTGCCTTCAAATGTCTTCCAAAGGTTGCATAGCTATTTATCTCCTTGGCTCAGGGGGTCGCATAACTCCACACCCTCCAATGAAAATAGGGACGTCCTAAGGAAAAGAGGGACATTCAAGGATCAAATCAGAAACCAGGATGGCTTCTGTAAATTCGGGACTGTTCCTGGAAAATAGGGACACTTGGAGGGTCTGTAAGTGCAGTAAAAATCTTTCATTAACACACTATTACTGCATCGAAGGTACATTGGAGAACACGCTCATCAGACAAACAAACAACTGGGAGGGGCCTCTGTGTTTACATTTAAATTATATTATATTTTCTTCTAAGATTACATTTATACCTATAAATTAGCACATGGGGATTTTATGCAAATCTGTGTCCTTTCGGTTGCATTTCCTTGTTTTGGCACTATGTAAGTAGTCAGTCTCACTCTTTTTATGACTGGGCCTATAAACATCTTAGATGTTTGATATCGCTTCTGGTTGGGAGATGAGAAATGAATTCTCAAATGGCAGCAGTCCAGGAGTGAATAAAGTTCAGGATTCTAATACCTCGGGCAGATTCATTGTTCTGAGAAACTATCATCTACAATGGCAAGCCTGAAAGACTGTATCCCATCTCTTAGCCTGCAATGTAACCGTTCTGCCAACCTCTCAGTTATAAATGGTGTAGGCTGTGAATGCCAAGTCAAAACTCAATTTCATCTCAGTTCATAAACCCCCACTGCAAGGCCTTGGTTTAATCAGCAGATTTTCAACTGAAGGAGAGCAGAAAACAGTATTCAAAACATGCCAAAGGAGGGCAGAACATAAAGATATAGAATCATAGAGTTGGAAGAGACCACAAGGGCCATCGAGTCCAACCCCCTGCCAAGCAGGAAACGCCATCAGAGCACTCCTGACATATGGTTGTCAAGTCTCTGCTTAAAGACCTCCAAAGAAGGAGACTCCACCACACTCCTTGGCAGCAAATTCCACTGTCGAACAGCTCTTACTGTCAGGAAGTTCTTCCTAATGTTTAGGTGGAATCTTCTTTCTTGTAGTTTGGATCCATTGCTCCGTGTACGCTTGTCTGGAGCAGCAGAAAACAACCTTTCTCCCTCCTCTATGTGATATCCTTTTATATATTTGAACATGGCTATCATATCACCCCTTAACCTCCTCTTCTCCAGGCTAAACATGCCCAGCTCCCTTAGCCGTTCCTCATAAGGCATCGTTTCCAGGCCTTTGACCATTTTGGTTGCCCTCCTCTGGACACATTCCAGTTTGTCAGTGTCCTTCTTGAATTGTGGTGCCCAGAACTGGACACAGTACTCCAGGTGAGGTCTGACCAGAGCAGAATACAGTGGCACTATTACTTCCCTTAATGAATCAGAGAGCCTTAATGAATCAGGCCAATCGCCCATCTAGTCCAGCACCCTGTTCTCGCAGTAGCCAACCAGATACATGTGGGAAGCCTCTGAGCAGGATCTGAGCACAGGAGCACTTTCATTTCCTGAGGCTTCCAGCAATTGGAATGAGATCTCACATTCATTCCAAAGGAAGCAAAGGGACAGGGTCAAGTTCAAGTAGGGGTAGGTGACACATTCAATTCAGTTTGCATTTCAAGGTGAATCTCTCAGATTTGCACTCCCTGAAGTGGGAACTGAAACACTGTCATCATTTGAAATGTGCAGTTATCTGAATTTTGCAACAAAAAAGAGAGCCTATATTGGGGGAGGGGAGTGTTTCAGAAAACAATATATTAAAGCAAGCATTCTCCTGAATTTGGATTTCCTGATCTAATTGCTTTGGGTTTAAAACTGTTTTAATTTTTATGATTTTTACTGGTTTGTTTTATTGTACCTTTTAATTACAGATGTTTTAATGCAATGATGGAATTGTTTTATTTTGCCTTTTAAGTGCAATTACTTTATAATAGTTTTTATACATTTAAACCAATTAGTAGCCATTCTGGCACCTAAGCTACACCCACACTCGTCAATTTATTACAGGATCAGTTTTCCATCATCTCAATGCATCTGTCTTGAACTATTTTCTAGATTACTGTGGTTTGAGATACAGCAATGTTGCTTATAATGACATCCGCACGGCTGCATTTTGCTCGTTAATATAAAAATACTGCTCTAGAAATATGAAGAAGTATTTCTTTTTCTCCCAGCAAAATGAGGACCAAGTTGCAGTGCTGGCAGAGACGGAATAAACCTGGAGACTGGAACCTTCAATTCCCATTGGATTGGATTGCTTTCTTTTCAAGAATCTACAAGGCAGTTGGCCGCTCTCAAGTGGGCATCAATTTTTAATGCCCCCGTTGGCATTTGTGGATTTATACATGAGAGTGTATGTACTGATAGGATCTGAACCGGCTGTGGCTAACCAGAAATGATATCTTGGGTTTATCAACTCAGTCTGCAGTGCAAGCGGTTGAAGAAAAGTCAACATGAACAGAGGCATTGCAAATAAAATAGCCAGTAGTACCAATATGCTTTTTATATGGTGTGTTCACGGCAATGTTTTCAGCAGCTGCTAAACCTTTCAGGTAGCCTAACTAGGCATGTATTTTCCTTTTGAATCATTTTTTTATTGCGGTTTTCTAAAAAGCTACGAACAAGCGATTCTAGCTTACTAAGTTCAGACGGACTGAAATTAATGGACCCAAGTTAGTCGTCTTCCTTATTTTCATTGGCTCTACTCTGCACAGGAAGAGCAACAAATGCAGCACAAAAATTGAAAGAAATTTTGTGCAACCCCGAGAACCTGGAAGTAAATAGTTGTATGCAATGTAACATAAGTTGAAATAAATCATAGAATTATCATGGAATTATATAATTGTGAAGTTGGAAGGGACCACATGGGTCATCTAGTCCAATCTTTTGCAATGCAGGAATTTATTTTTTGCCAAAGGTGAGGTTCGAACCCATGATCCTGTGATTAAGAGTCTCATGCTTTACCAACTGCGCTATGAAATAAAGAAATACAGTGGTACCTCTGGTTACTGACACTTCAGGTTACAGACTCTGCTAACCCAGAAATAGTACCTCGGGTTAAGAACTTTGCTTCAGGATGAGAACAGAAATTGCGCGGTAGTGGGGTGGCGGCAGCAGCAGGAGGCCCCATTAGCTAAAGTGGTGCTTCAGGTTAAGAACAGTTCCAGGTTAAGAACGGACCTCCAGAACAAATTAAGTTCTTAACCCGAGGTACCACTGTAAAGAAAAATAACATTCATGTTTTCTTTCCCAAAGGACAAAGATGTCGCACGTGGATGCTCTTTGAACTTTTCATATATGCATGGAGCCCATTTCAAGCTTAGACCATGCTAGAACCTTTCTGAACTCCAGACGCTGCCATGCCAGGTATCAATGATGGCCCTCTTTAAATGTGTTTGTCCTCTAGACTATATGCAGGAATGGGAATAAGAACATAAGAAGAAGCTGCTGGGTCAGGCCAATGGTCCACCTTGTCCAACGTCCTGTTCTCCCAGTGGCCAACCACTGTGGGAAATCTGCAAGTAGGACCTACCTGAGCAAAAGAGCTCTCTCCCTTCCCTTGGCTTCCACAAATATTTTCAGAAGCATTCTGGAGGCAGAGCATAGCCATTGCAGCTAGCAGCCACTGATATCCATTGACAAGGATGACTCGATCTGTTAATTTGGTTCTCACACGTACAATCTTCAGTTCTGTTCTTATGTTCTAACCTCCATGATTTGTTACTGAGAGCTGCTGACATGGTTATGTCACCAGGTGGGAATATACTGGACAGTATAACAGAAAACAAATGAAAGCTTTGGCTGCCCGACGGCCACCGATTCATAAACCTAACTTCATTGGGATTTTTTGAGGCCGACAACATTATCTGAAACACTAATGCAACAAAAGCCTTCCTTTTAAATGGAGAATATTAAATCACAGAAATAAACCTCAATGTGCTCAAGGTTTTAATATCATTATAACTATATTTGCCATTCCCTCCCTGATGCTATATATTTCATTTAGATTTTTCACATTATATTTTATGGCCCACTCAGTAAGTCCATTAAACTACAGAGAAATGTTGCAAGAGCAGGAAGGAATCAATTTAGGCTCATCACAGCAATATGTACAATGCCCAGAAAAGCACCCAGGAAAATAGCATGATATTGCCATTTTTTAAAAACATATATTTGGCCTCCTCTTGAGATACTGCCAAACTAGGCATGATGGTTTCCAGGGTGGGGGGAAAGCCAGAGAAACAGTTTGTGAAGGAAGCTGAGAGTTGTTAGGAAGCCCCTATTCATCTCACAGAGCTACAATTCCCTGAGGTTCCTGGAAAGAGGTATTGATTGTTGAACTACTCTGTGAGGGGAACAGGGGTCTCCTAACAACTCTCAGCACCCTTAGCTAACTACAGCTCCCAGTGTTATAGGAATTCTAAGGTCTCATATATAAAAATCATATGTTCATAAATTTACAAGGTAAACATGTCTGAAACGGGAGAGCAATCCTGAAACCATTTTGACTCTCCCAAATTGACCTCAAATGTTTCTCTGCAAGGAGTAAGGAAATGGGAAAGCCTTCCCATTGTCTCTTTGCTCACAAATCCTGTTTTAAGGGTGTATCTGTGTACGAATAGGGTAAGCCTGTGACCTGGATTCAGGAACTGAGTATTTACCATCGCAAAAGAATGGCCAGGATGCCCAGGTAAAAGCAACCAGTGACCATTATCAGGTATCCTGGCAGAAAAGTTTTCTGCGGTAGACTGCCCCTTCAGTGATGTATGTATGATGTTTGGGGGGTAGTATTGAGCTACAGGGGAGGTAATTTTCAAAAGTCTATATAAGAGCTTGCACACCATTGTTCTAGGTTACTCTCCTCCCTCTCTGTGTGGGGTAAGCGGGGGACCCTATTGCAACAGTTTAATAAAGATCATGCTCACTAGCTGCTTTGCTTCTCAATATTCTCTGGTTGGCCTCTGTCATTTTCTCCTACCCATAGAGAACCTACTTAAGGACTCTATATGGGCTCTTGGGTACCCCATAAGGGAAAAAGGAGCAGTTTTTTTTCTTATAACACCAGGATTATTTTAGAAAAGCCATCAGTGTTAAAGTAGTCCAATAATGTTTTAATTACATGGTATGAATGTGGCCATTGCCTCACAAAACACACACTTTTAAATGCATCTTGTTGCAGTTCTTCAGCTGAGAACTTTATTGGAACATTGTGGAAGAACAAAGGTGGAACACTGGTTTGGGAAGTTCATGGCTAGAAATGTGCAGATATTGAATTTGTCTCTTGAAATACCAGGAAGTGGACCTGAGACCTCCTGTTTACAAAGAATGATATCTGGAATAGCTCAATTGGTAGAGCGTGGCATTCCTAATGTCAGCATCATGGGTTTGAGCCCCACTTTGGGCAAAAAAAATTCCTGCTTTGCAGGGCGTTGGTCTAGATGACCCTCATGTTCCCTTCCAAATCTAAAATTCTATGATTCTATAAGCCCTACCACTAAGCTATGTCCCTCCATCTGCAGCATAAGGTGAGAGCACTGATGCATTGTTACAGGGATGATAGAAATAAATCTATTTAATGTGTGCATTAATGAGAAGCTGTTACCTGAGGACACGCTGCTTCATTGACAGCATGATTAAAGGGTTGTACAAATACAATAAACATTTGTATGAAAATTAGATTGTAACTATCCATTTACCAATAAATCAGGTATGAGCAGTTCAAAAGATCAAAGCAGTAAAACACTGCAATGCACAGAATGCCTCTCATAGTTAACTATGGGCTGCACCTGATGAGATGTCTTTCATACAAAGGCAAATTTATCAATGACTTCTTAAGAGGAAATGGCAGGACACCTTTAGATTTATCAACAGGAATAATCTAGAGAAGGGGTAACCAACAAGGTGCTCTCGAAATGTTGATGGACTACGACATCCATTTTTCCTGGATCATTAGTCGTGTCAGATGGGGTTGATGGGAGTTGTAGTCCAACAACACCTTGAGGACATCACATAGGCTGCCGCTGGTCTAGACCAGGCTTCCTCAACCACAGCTCTCCAGATGTTTTGATACTACAGTTCCCATCATCCCTGACCACTGGTCCTGCTAGCTAGGGATCATGGGAGTTGTAGGCCAACTCTGGAGGGCTGAGGTTGAGGAAGCCTGGTCTAGACCACATCTCTAGCATTTTAGTGCCTCAAAACTGGCTGGCTGTGAAAAAAACAATGTATATTAGAAGAGATGGGTCTTTATTTTGGAAGAATTTCAAAGGACTGTAACTGCATGGTGTTACAGACCAATATTTAATAGAGTATTTGACCCCTTCTTTTCAAGATTAACCCAATACCACACATAACTGTGAGTTTAGATTATGTTTGATTGGGATTTTCTTAAGGAACATGCTTGTCTGTTTCTACTTAAAACTTAAACCCCTTTTAAAAATCGCCTTCCGCTAATCCCAAATGCACATTTCATCAAAGAAAATCCCATCATTCCGATGGAACTGTAGCTAATGTCTCCCAGCAGAGTTTTCCATTAACAAATGTGAAATTACACCAGTTCAAGTCACAGGCTACAGAGGAAAGCTTAACTGTTTGTGCAGCTGTTACCCTCTAATCGAGAACTTTGGGGAATTCATCCGACTTCCCATTCTTCTTTCTGAAAGAGGTTTCTGTGATGCCTCCTGGTCTGCCTCCTGGTGACCCAGGAATCAGAGGAAGGTGGTGTGTTGATCAGCCATTCAGGAGAGAGAAAGTGGAACTTAGATGCTGACAGTTAATGGCCAGATAGGGACCATTTGGGAGAGAGGAAGCCTGGATTTTCTTTGGGTTAGACTGGGACCAGGGAATTCATTTAGAGACTTTCTGTCTTGAGTAGGCAGAAATAGCCTCTCACTATCTGAGTGGACTCGGATAGGGTTTATCTGTCAGTGGGATCAGATTGTAAATTGTCTCAGAGATTGGGATTTTCTATGGGCAGACAAGGTTCTGTCTACCTGAGGGGAAGGTAGGGTCTGTAAGGGTCTGGGAGTGTTTTACGCATAGCCATCCTAGAAAGAATTCCAGCAGTGGGCCTCCAGGTAGGGAACGGCCGCTCGGGAGACAATTTTCATTTGAACTACAGTGAAGTGGCTTCTTCTGAGAAATGAGAACCAAAACCTATTACACCTGGTACCATCATTATCAACCTTTAAGACCTGGGTGAAGAGGCAACATTTAGTTTTTAATTGGGATCATATGGTATTATTATTAATATCAATTAATAAAATATATACACACACACACCACCTACATGACAAAATGACACCCTAGGCTGTTGTCCCTCCTTATGATATTGCCAGATAAGCACTTTTCATAAATAATGCCATTTTATTCAAGTAGTGTTGTTTTCAACCTTTGCATTTGTATGTCCTTGTTCTTGTTTTACCATTGTCAGTCTCTTCGAGGCATTTTATGTAGTAAGTGATGAATAAATGTAAATAAGAACAGCACAGTACACATGATTCATACATTGCAAGGTTTGTCCCATTAGGGAGGAGAGGAGAAGAAAAGCAATGTGTGTATGATGCATAAATCCCATTCCTAGCAACAAAAAAGAGCAGAAGAGTAATGTTGCAATTACTTGGTTCATAATGTAACTTTGTCCTGCTCATAATATTTTCAACAGCCCTGTTCTGCCATTCATTCCACCTTGTTACTGGCTGGCAGGGTGCATTTGTAGCTCAATGACCAAAAGAGGCAGCCTCCCATTTAAGGGCTGGCCAACCACCTCCCACTCACTTCTCTTTGCAGCAGCAGCTACACTCCCTGTCTCTCAGTGTGATTTATTTGCTCACTTACGGCCTGAGTAGGAATGTTTGGATAACATATGTTTTGGCTTGTGGGTTGATTTTGTCTCCTAGCTAAAGGTAAAGGGACCCCTGACCATTTGATCCAGTCGTGACCAACTCTGGGGTTGCGGCGCTCATCTCGCTTTATTGGCTGAGGGAGCCAGCGTACAGCTTCCGGGTCATGTGGCCAGCATGACTAAGCCACTTCTGGCGAACCAGAGCAGTGTACGGAAACGCCATTTACCTTCCCGCCGGAGCGGTACCTATTTATCTACTTGCACTTTGACATGCTTTCAAACTCCTAGGTTGGCAGGAGCTGGGACCAAGCAATGGGAGCTCATCCCATCGTGGGGATTCAAACCGCCAAACTTCTGGTTTAACCCACAGCGCCACCCATGTCCCATGTCTCCTACTCCATGCTAAATAGCTGCTTGGTGGCACTAGATCAGGCATGGCCAAACTTGGCCCTCCAGATGTTTGGGGACTACAACTCCCATCACCCTAGCTAACAGGACCAGTTGGTCAGGGATGATGGGAACTGTAGTCTCAAAACATCTGGAGAGCTGCGGTAGTCCCAAAACATCTAGAAGGCAAGTTTGGCCATGCCTGCACTAGATGGTCCACCATGTTACTTAATTTGGTCTTTAATTTGGTCTTTAATTTAATTTGGTCACAGTGGGCGATTAGGTGCAGGAAGGGGAACAGTTTTGTTTCAGCCCACTGATTCCCCTTTAGCATCTTTCAAGGTGATGGGTTGGTACCAAAGCTTGCTACTGAGGTTCTGGAGCTGGATAGGGGCCACCTTTGAGGCAAAACTGCCTCAACTACTTGGTGCTATGGGAGTCCAGGGGATGGTGATGCAGCAAGGCCTTCCTATTCACCTTGGCCTGGGAAGAGAGAGGGGTAGGCTGCATAGCCATAACTCCATTTCCTGAAGGCATAACTTTTACACTACACAACTTGTAGAAGACATCTGAAGGCAGCCCTATATCAGGAGGTTTTTAATGCTTGAAATTTTATTATGTTTTTATATGTGTTGGAAGACACCTAGAATGGCTGGGGTATAATAATAATAATAATAATAATAATAATAATAATAATAATGGCCACTTCCAGAAATGTAGTGAAACACTGAAAAAACTGAATGGTCATTTCTGAGTTTGCTTCCATAAAAGAGCTAATTTGCAAATAAGACTGAAATAAGCACTAACTTTGAGCTATACTCTGTTATATTTCCAGAAATGGTATTTATGTTGTGCGAAAGCTCAAATATAATCCACATACTAACAATTAGCAAAACATCAGGGAAATGGAACAAACCGCCATGGTGAATGCAGCTTACCTATGACCTCCTGACTTGGCTGGGCTGAGTCTAACATAAGGTCAAAAGCTTCTATTTTCCTTCGCTTGAAAGGTTTACAGGATGCCACAAGTTTGCATCAAATAGACAAGGTCTTTTGACTGTTTAATCACAGTTTATCTTTGTCTGGAGGTACAATCTGCTAGAGAGAGATTATCCTATCACTCAAGGAAAGCGATTATCCTATTAAGGGTGATGAAATTGCTGATTGAGCAACTTGAACATTTCCTGGTAAATCCCTGAATTTAGGAACTGCTCATAACAACACTAATTGGACTAGTTGATAAAGACACTCTTTGACTTTTAAACTCTGTTTTAATTTGCATTTGCTAATAGATGAAGCTAACCTAGAAGTATTCCTTGGTTAAGAGTTAGATATTTAGTCAACAGTCCTATGGCACCTGAAAGTGTAACATATATATCTACTCTAGCTTTGTCCCCTTTCTGGTCAGATAGCCCAAACTCCAGTTATCCAAACCCTGGTATTCATCCAGCTAGATGGTTGTAACGCATTATATATGAGCTGCCCTTGAAGAGATTCAGACACTTCAGTTATAATATAACTGGTGGGAACTGTTACCATGTTTGCTCAAGAAGCTGTGTATCTGATACACATCTGAAACTGATTCCAGTGTCCTGTAAGCGTTTCTATCTGGTACAAGAGAGAATTGGGGTATTAGTCTGGTACTAGGAAACCACTTCCCACTGCAGGACAAATAGCTATACATCTGGTAGAAATGGTTCAGAAAATGAGAACTCAATGAACAGGAGCTATGTGTGGAAGCTTAGGATCTTTGGGATAGAGCAGGTGTAACCCTACAGGCGTTGCTGATCTACAACTCCCACCAGCCTCAGCAAGAATGATCAGTGGCTAGGGATGGTAGGAGATGCAGTTCAGAAGCACCTGGGGGGTCAAATGTTTCCTATACGTGGTTGAGAAAGCAGGAAGAAAAGACAAAACTGGCTTCAGGGCTTAATCAAGAAAGGGAGTTCATTAACGAACAGACCAAGAAACATTAACTTACTTGATCAAGTTAGAAGTGACTTTAGATGGATCTTTGTATTTAACATACACATTAGTTTGAAATGCAAATATCTCTCCCTGGGGGTCCGATGGTTATTGAGGTCACAGCAGGTGGGAGGGGGAGTTCAACCTTTTATTTCTATTCTGTGGTACTAATGAAAAGTTATGCCTCGAACGCTATTTAGATTTTCCCATTTTGTGCTGGGGAGGCGGGTTCCTAGAGAAAGGCCACAGTATGTGGCTCTCATCCACACTTTGCTTCTTTCACTCCTGAGAAGGCTTCAGATTTAGCTTTCAGCCAAGGTCAGATCCATCCACACTATACATTTAAAACATATTCAATGAACATTTAAAGCACATAGTAAAGGTAAAGGGACCCCTGACCATTAGGTCCAGTCGTGGCCAACTCTGGAGTTGTGGCGCTCATCTCGCTTTATTGGCCAAGGGAGCAGGCGTACAGCTTCCGGGTCATGTGGCCAGCATGACTAAGCCGCTTCTGGCGAACCAGAGCAGCGCACAGAAATGCCGTTTACCTTCCCGCCAGAGCAGGACCTATTTATCTACTTTCACTTTGACGTGCTTTCGAACTGCTAGGCTGGCAGGAGCAGGGACCAAACAACGGGAGCTCACCCTGTCGCGGGAATTCGAACTGCCGACCTTCTGATTGCCAAGTCCTAGGCTCTGTGGTTTAACCCACAGCGCCACCCGCGTCCCTCTTTAAAGCACATAGCTCCTTCCAAAAAATCTTGGGGACTGTAGTTTGCTAAGGGTGCTAGGAGCGGTATTTCAGTTATAGGAAAACTACAGTTCCCATGATTCTTTGGGGGAAGTCATGTGGTTTGAACAAGTATTTCATGTGCTGTAGATGTGTTGTTTATTTATTTCATAAAATTTACACACCACTGTAAGAAACCTCAGATAGGTTGACAAAAGATAAAACAGTAAAATCAAGGAAAAAAATTACAACCCTGCTTTAAACCATACAATAGTTAAAATACTAAAAAACAGATTAAGATGACCTCAGCTTTCTAAACATCTGGGTAGACTTGCCTAAACATGTATGGTGCGGATCTGCCTTCAGATCCATCCCTATACAGTGGTACCTCGGGTTACATACAATTTAGGTTACATACGCTTCAGGTTACAGACTACGCTAACCCAGAAATAGTGCTTCAGGTTAAGAACTTTGCTTCAGGATGAGAACAGAAATTGTGCAGCAGCGGCGTGGCGGCAGCAGGAGGCCCCATTAGCTAAAGTGGTGCTTCAGGTTAAGAACAGTTTCAGGTTAAGAACAGACCTCCAGAACGAATTAAGTACTTAACCAGAGATACCACTGTATAGCTACAATAGGAGGGAGGTCTCCAATCAGCAAGGCTCACTGGGAGTTATCCATGGTGCTGACTTCCCTGACCTCCACTTATAAAGACCTGTGGGGGAAGCAGTTCAGCCAAGCATTTCCAGTGTGCAGTTGACCTATGGAGGCTGGTCTGTTAGGGTGAGTGAGGGCACTGCTCTGCCAATGCCAATCTGCCACCAGCCAATACCGATCTCCCAACCAACTTACAACCAACTCAGGAGGTGGTCATGGCTGTCAGCTTCTTCTGAGTCTCAGCGTTGCCCTTCTAGATCTCAGCAGGCAGGGGGAGGAGGATGGGATCAAAACTAGAAGTCCTACCTCTCATTGGTTCTGGATTCGGCTCCCTGCCTTCCACCCCATCAATCCAAATAGCCAGCAGTGGAGTTAGCTCTCTTCTGGGAAAGGTTACCAAGCAGGCTGACCCCCTGAGGTTTGCCCTACTGATCCTGTGCGCCCCAGACAGATTCAGATAGCTCACTGAACAGTAAATGCAAAGGGACCCCTGACCATTAGGTCCAGTTGCGGACGACTCTAGGGTTGTGGCGCTCATCTCGCTTTATTGGCTGAGGGAGCCAGCGTACGGCTTCTGGGGCATTTGGCCAGCTTAACTGAGCTGCTTCTGGAGAACCAGAGCAGCGCATGGAAACACCGTTTACCTTCCCACTGGAGTGGTACCTATTTATCTATTTGCACTTTGATGTGCTTTTGAACTGCTAGGTTGGCAGGAGCAGGGACTGAGCAACGGGAGCTCACCCCGTTGTGGGGATTCGAACTGCCGACCTTCTGATCGGCATGCCCTAGGCTCTGTGGTTTAACCCACAGCGCCACCCACGTCCCTCACTGAAAAGTAGCACCTACATTAAAGGGAATCTTCATAAGCCACCTGTGATATGGTATGGGGAAGCTTAGCAGAATAAAGGGGTGGGGAGGGAAACCAAGTTAGACTGGGCATATGTCATTGAGTGAACCTTAAATAGCTCTTTAAATGCTAAATATCCCTTTGGGTATCTGCTTGTGCAGAGCGTATATATACAACCACATTCACACCATACATTTAAATCACTGCTATACCACTTTAACAGCCACAGGTTCCCCAAAGTATCGTGGGAACTGTAGTTTGTTAAGGGTACTGAGAATTGTTTGGAGACCCATATTCCCCTCACAAAGCTACAGTTCCCAGAGTGGTTTAACAAAGGAACTCTGGGAGTTGTAGTTCTGGGAGGGGAATAGGGGTTTCTGAGCAGCCCTTAGCACCCTTAACAAACTACACTTCCCAGGATTCTTGGAAAGAAACCATGATTATTGCAGTAGTATGGTAGTCCTTTACTTGTATGGTGTGGATGTGAATGTGGTTTTCCAGATCAAGTGCTTTAAATACTTCATGCTTGAAAAAGTTTCCACAACTGGGAGAAGATGCATCTGATTCAAGTAAACAATCAGATCAAATGGGATGTTTTTTAAAGGGGCAAAAAATCAAGGTTAAATAACAACTCCACCCACCCTCCATTTCCAAATTACACCATGATAATTATCCATGAGGCTCCTTCTCTCCATGTAAACAACTATTTATGTGGGACATGCTCTCAGCATGATACATGTGCAAGTCCTCCCCGCGTCCAATATTTCAGTCTTATGTTGTTTTTAAAAAGCAGCAAGACAACTCCTGTCCAAATCCTTCCCAAGGAACCAAAAGTAAACACATATCTCAATAATGAAAGTGGTCATTTTCACTGGGGGAAATTCTACCCAAATAAACAGAGGCTACAAGTCAGATTGCAAAGATGCAGGTGCCCAATTTCATTTGTAAAACGATACCTCGTTTCAAAGCATCCCGGAGTGGGTTTTAGAAAAGGTGAGGTCAACTCACCCAGTTCACCTGCATCAATGAACTGCTAACATATCCCCCCAGAAGCACACTAGTACGATGGGGGGAGAGTAATAGGGATAGACTACAGTTCTCCCCCCTGAATGCAGCTGGGGGAAAGGCAGCTTGCTCGATCCCAAAGGTGGCAAAGCACTGCAGCAGAACTAGAAAAAGCATATAAATCTTACCTTATGGGGAAAGGAGGCAGATTGACTTAATCTGAAGGCACCTGAAGAGAGTTTTGGACCGGATCCTAGCTGTAGTAATTGAAAGGGCCGCTGGCGTTCAGGAAGGGATCCTGGTGGTATTGGCTAAAAATAGATTTGGATGGTCTTGAAGGAGCCGAGGCTCTGCTTGGAATAAGAGAGGGTAATCTTAAAGGCACAGAAGAGGCTTTTGAAAGTAGAAAGGTAGAAAAGCAATGCTTCAACATGAAAGGAGTGCAAGAGTAGATGTCTATGAATATCAGTTATGTAATACCGGCTACTGGAGGCTGCAGGAGGGGAGAGTTGCTGTTGCGCTTAGGTCCTGTTTGTGGGATTCCTGGAAGAGGCTTCTGGCTGGCCACTCTGAGAGCACAATGCAGGGCTGGAGGGGCTACTGGCCTCATCCAGCAGCCTCATCCAGCAGCCTCTTTGCAGTGAGTGCACATGCTGTTAGCTACTATGCATATGCATCCTGTAGCTTCTTGCTTGCTTGATGCAGTTTCCCACAAAGCAGCTTCCACCTGATTTGCAAATGTAAGCTGTGTGGGGTTTGCCTTTATTTAATGCATTTATGTCCCACCTTTTTTCTTCAAGGAGCTCAAGGTAGCCTCCTCATTTAATCCCCACAGCAGCCTTATGAGGTAGATTAGGCTGAGAGACAGTCAGAGGCAGAGCAAGGTGGGTGTGGTCATCCCTGAGGGTGGGTGACATCACCATGGGCAGCAACCCCCTGGGACGTGCACCGTTGCACCCCCACGGGTGGCTAGCCCCACCCCGGCGGGCCGCTCCAGGTGCCGGAGCAGCTAGCTCCACCTCTGGAGACAGTGATGGGCTTTCATGGCTGGGTGAGGTTTTGAACCTTGGTCTCTCAGGTCCCAGTCCGACACTCTAGACAGCCATTGCACATGTGCAGAAGACAGCCCATGTCCAGATGAACTTGAGTCAGGTGGGGTTGCAGGCGCCAGGAAACTAATCAGTTAATGTGCAATTGGGTGAAGACAACATCATCCCCTTTCTCTGGTGTGCACAACTGCACAACATTGTAAAAATCCAAACTGAAATGAAGAAGAGGAGGAGGAGGAGGAGGAGGAGGAGGAGTAGTTTGGATTTGATATCCCGCTTTATCACTACCCGAAGGAGTCTCAAAGCAGTTAACAATCTCCTTTCCCCTCCTCCCCCATAACAAACACTCTGTGAGGTGAGTGAGGCTGAGAGACTTCAGAGAAGTGTGACTCGCCCAAGGTCACCCAGCAGCTGCATGTGGAGGAGCGTGGATACGAACCTGGTTCATCAGATTACGAGTCCACTGCTCTTAATCACTACACCACACTGGCAGCAAAAACCTTGAATGCTACTCTGTGCATAGTTTTTGGACTTAACCACACTTCCCTTTGTTCAGCATCTTCTGCTTCTCCTGTGCCAATGGACATTTGTTATGATTCCGTGTGAAACAACTGGTTTCCCTGGAGAAAGCAACCGGGCTAAAGAAAAACCACATGGATCTGTGCTGAGGAAGCACAGAACAAGCGGAAGTATGGATGAGCCCTTAGACTGCCAATGGAGGAAGTGTGTAAATGTGGTCAGGGGGCAGGAATATCACAACTATCTTCTCTGCTGCGATTGTTTTGTTGTTCCTTCCAATAGTGGTGAATAATGCCCGACCCATCAATACAATGCTAAATTGTGGAGTGCTCCTCTTCCAGAAACTTGTTTCAACCTCCACTTCAACTCCAGTTTTCTGCCCTTCCCAAACAAGCACTGAGTATTCAGTACATGCTGATCTTCATTGGGCTGTGTTTTTTTGGGGGGATGGGGTGGGGCAGTTGCTATGGAATTAAAATTGGCCACAACTTCATTAAGTTTCAAATGTAGGGAGACCTTAGCTCAGGCATTGGGCGTTTATCCTTCCCAGTCCCCAGCTGGGGATCTGGGAGACATCAGGGTTATCCAGAATGTGCAGGGATTGGGCTGGCTCTGGAGAACATATGGAGAACATAAGTAGAGAGCCCGCCCCCCCATTTTGCCGCCATCTCAGGGGAGAGCAATGACAACCTCTCGGCGTATGTCCAGTGCCTCCCCTCAAGACTCCTTTAACGGGGAACCCTGGGATCACTGCCACAAGGGGGGAGCGGGTCACTGCTTCACCCCCCCCCCATTCTGTAGCATGATTGCTTACAGGATGGAGACCTTGCTTGCATGTAACACCAGCACTGAGATATCTGAACTAGTTGCAAGTTTGCTACCAGGCCAAGTTCAGTATGTTACTATTAGTAGACAATGGCCTTAAAGCTTGGGACCAGTTTACCTGTGAGATTGCCTTATCTCATATATGTCCACTTGACCATTTCATTCTGTTACAGATGCTACATAATACCCATTCTGCATTTGTAAGTAATCAATCTTTGTGTGGCAACACCTGCAATCAAGTTGTGAATGAATCTAACTACTACGGCGACGACTTTATTTATACCCTGTCCCTCTGGATGGGTTTTCTCCAGCCACTCTGGGCAGCTTACAGCACATATAAATACTTCTTCTTCTTCTTCTTCTTCTTCTTCTTCTTCTTCTTCTTCTTCTTCTATAAACTAGAACCACACTATTTTATCTATCCCTTAAAACAAACAAAAAAATATTTTCAACAACTCTTCTAGCTTATTCTGTTTAATATTCATTACTTGTTACATTTCTATCCCAGCTTCCCATAAAAAAATAACTAAAACATTTAAGGACAAAAAGACCCTTTAAAATCCACATGATGTAATAAGAATTAGCACAATAAAACTGTGTACAAAACATATTAAGAGCATATAAAATGTCAGAAAGAAATGTCAGCCAGCTGAAAACATAATTAAATTTAAAAATGTAGCTTAAAACAGAGCTCAGCAGAGATTAACGAGCACTGTATACGGTATTTAAAGCACAAACACATCACTTTAATAGTCATGACTATCCCACCCTCACCGAAATCTGGGAACTGTCTTTTGTTAAGGGCGCTAAGAATTGTTAGGAGATCCCTATTCCCCTCACAGAGCTACAGTTCCCAGAGTGGTTTAACAACCAGTCCATCTTCTATGTGAACTCTGGGAATTGTAGCTCTGTAAAAGGCAATGGTACGTGCAATTACAATGCAGAAGTACATTTTAAAGGGTTAATCCCAAAGGGAGTACAATTGGTAACTTGGACTAGGGGAGAGAGAAGAGGTTTGTGCTCCAGAGGGAGAGATTCTGCCATTTCCAGCAACTTAGAGAAAAATGCTAGCTCAACAAGCACAGGCTTTTAAAGCGTGTATAGCCAATTACAGGAGCAGAAGGCAGAAATAAATATGGCAAGAGATAGAAACACGTTTGATTGAAGCGATCTACAAAGAAGGAACAACTGAGCTTTGAAGGCAGCTAAATAAGCTTTCTTTCAGCCTCTGGGAAAATAATTAACACCTCAAAATCAAAGGAGGCCGAGTTGGAGTATTTAGCATAGCAAAACAACACCGCTAACTAGCCTTATTCTCTCTCCTTCCTCCTCTCCACTCCAACGAAGTATGGGCTATATCAAGTATGGAGATTTTTTTGGTTTGGGCACCAGATCTTTCTTTGGCCCTTGTGGGTCAACTCTGGCAACCTCTGTCATTGACCAGCAAGTTGTGCCTCTCACCTTTCACAATGCCTTCCATTAGGTTATCTGACAGCCAGGTTCTTGGAAACCTCAGTGCTAGGGGAATTGCCAAAGGGTAAGCATAGGGCTGACAAAATGCTCAAGTGATAGGAAGAGCAGAAAGAAAGGTGTCTTTTGCCAGCATGAGCTGTGAGGAAAAGTCTAACCATTAGATTAACAGAGGCCATACCTTCCAACACTTCTCTGATGAAAATAGGGACATCCCATTCCATAATGATTATTTTACTATTTATACCCCACACATCTTACTTGGTTGCACCAGCCACTCTGGGCAGCTTCCAACATAATTAAAACATAATAAAACATTAAACATTAAAAAAACTTCCCTATTCAGGATTGTCTTCAGACAGCTCGGCAGTTGGATAACGCCATACCTTCCAACATTTCTCCAATGAAAATAGGGACAGCCTAAGGAAAATGGGAACATTCTGGGATCAAATCAGAAACTGGGACGGCTTCTCTAAATCACAGACGTTCCTGGAAAATAGGGACACTTGTAGGGGTATAAATAGTAAAATTATCATTATGGAATGGGACGTCCCTATTTTCATCAGAGAAGTGTTAGAGGGTATGTCCTTGGTCTCTCTACAGCTTTTGATATCAATGATAGTATTCTTATCTAAAGCATCTTTACTCTGCTTCTCAGCCCCAAAGTGTCACAGAATGTCATATAGCTCAATAAAGACAAGGGAGTCCCTGCCTTCACCCTCCTTCTGGACTTGGCAGGAACTGTTTAGTGGTGGCTTCAGTTCCACCTGCTGGATGGGTTCCAGAAGGTAGTACTTGTTCTGTCCATAGCTTTTGTCTTCCAGGGAGCGACTCACAGGAGATGTGGTCCAGGGTGTGAATCACCAGCACGGCACCCCTGAGCTCTGAAGAGCTCTTGGTGTCTTCCCCAGGCACCCACAAAGTCTCTGAGCTCCCCCTACCCCCAAACTCACTGACTTCAAATCAGAAGCTGGGATGGCTTTTGTAATTCTGGGAATGTCCTTGGAAAATTGGGGCACTTGCCTACCACTTTGCTTCTCAGATCAAATCAAGGTGCCAGCTTTGGCCTTTAAACCCTTAATGATTTGGTACCAGAAGATCTCAGGTATCACCCATACACCCACACACTCCTTTGTTCCATTAGAGAGGCTCGTCTTTGAGTTGCATTGTAGCTGAAATGAAGTGTGTAAGTGTCCACAACAAAAGCTACTTTGTTATGGGGCTCAGGATTCAGATCAGCATTCTGAAAAAAAGTATGTGTTGTTCCCAGACTGCCTGCTTTTATGTAGTTGGTGAAGACAACATCATTATAATAATAATAATAAGTATTAATATTATTATTATTAGGGGGGAGGCTTTGCTTTTGCTCTTCCTCTGTCCATGATTGATTATGTCTCTGCCACTGCTGATTTTGTTGTGAGTTTGTTTTTATAGGATAAGCTTTAATGCAGTTTGTTCATTTGTTTTAAATCTGGGGCAACCCACCTTTTATACCATTGTAAAAAGGTAGACTAGAAAGAGATTGATAGTTAAAAAGAAAAAGAAAGAAACCTAATATGTTATTACTGCATATAACTGTAAATGAATTTTTAAAACCAATCCCCTAGTACTGATGAGGTCTGACTCATGATTTTTGAAGGCATATGTCTTGTATTGCTGCATTAATCATAAAGACAGAGACATTTATTTTTAAATAACAATGATTCAACTGACAGGTTCCCTGCATGATAATTGCAAGGGTTCCATTATTCATATATATATATATATATGAATGAAACAAAATAGGCAGCGATCCTGTGATTTAGATTGAAAACAGCAGTAGGTGTTGAAGGAGAAGATAAAAAGGAAGAGAACTAATGATGAATGGATATGTGTGCCTTGCTTCAAAAGACCCAAACTGAGCTTTGAATCTTGGATCTTTTCCTCCCGAACCCAGTCGGGAGACTAGAACTGTCTTGATGGTCGTTTACTCTGCTCATGCAAAAATGATCTAAGATCCTCCTGTTGCCTTGAGAACATAAGGCAAGCCCTGCAGGATCCAAGGCCCATCTACTTGTTCTTTCACTGGACAGCCAGATGCCTTAAGGAAGTTTGCAAGCACAACAACACACTCCCTTCTTGAAAATCCCTGTAACTGACGCCAACAGTGGAGGTAGGCTGTGCACTTTTTCACCTCTTTTTTTAAAAATTCAATTATATTATTCAATTACATTCTTTTTTCCCCTCCCCCACCCAGGACTTCCCTCAGCTCCCCTCTCTGGTTTCTTTACACATATTATTCTCTGCATATTATAAAATTATACATATCCTTGCCTTGTCTATCATATATTCAACTAATAAATTTGTGTACGTTTATTCAAAACCTGCCAAGGAGTACGAGTCATTTTGTTGTCTTTTTAAGTAGTTTGTGAAAAGTTCCTATTCTTCCTTGAAGTCATGATTGTCCTTGTCACACAGTTTATATGTCAATTTGGCCAATTCCGCATAGTTATAAATTTTTATTGCAACTGTTCTTTCATCGAGATTTCCTCGTTCTTCCATCCTTGTGCTAACAAGACTCTTGCTGCTGTTGTAACATACATAAATAGATTGGGGGGGCAGGTCTTGTCCTATAATCCCTAACAAAAATGCTTCTGGATTTTTTTACAAATGTCATTTTAAACATTTTTTTCAATTCGTTATATATCATTTCCCGAATTTTTTTAACTTCTCTACATTCCCACCACATATGATAAAAAGCACCTTCTTTTTCTTTACATTTCTACCATATATTTGACCCGGTTTGCGCTTTTTCACCTTTTGAGGCAAAATGAGAAATGCCGCCTTGCCCTGCTGGGCAGTGGCGTAGCATGGAGGAGGGGCTGGTGAGGGCCATTGCCCTGGGCACATTTTTTTGAGGGGGCACTGTGGCGTTTGCCCTCGTAGGTGACATCATGCTGGGTCATAAGGAAAGGGTTAAAGGAATGTGAAGTGATTGGCCAGTGGGAACCCAAGGGGAGGAGTTAGAGTTAGAGTTAGTGCTGTTAAGGAGTCAGCCGGGTGTTAGAGAAGAGAGGGAGAGGATGCGTCCGTGGGTTGGGATAGTTTGATGTGAGTGAGTGAGCGAATCTGTTAGGAGTCAGTTAAACAGTTGGTATAATCAGTTAGCAGTTAATAGGAAGGTATAGGCCAGTAAAGAAACTAAGATTAAGAAACAGACAAGAAAGATTATCGGAAACCATAAACTTGATACAGCTTATAAAATAAACTTGTTTATTTGGTTTAATGTTAACAACTGTCTGGACTCAGTGTGTATCCGAGAGAAACAGGTTGGTGGCAGCGAGGAAGCAATCACAGTGGTGGCACAGGGATCAATAGACCGTCAAACGTCCGGGGACCCTGTGTGATCGCCACAGGCACAAGCAGGTTCTCTCATTGAGGGAAGCCACACCCGGGCCAGGCCTTTAGGGCTGAGGTGACAGTGATAGTGTCAACAACACCTTCTCCTTAGGGTTGTCCCTGAGCCGGCTGAGCAGGGGGCACAGCCACCAGCTGGCTGCAGCTTCACTCCTGGGTCAAGCCTAATCCAGGGGCTGAAGATTCGGAGGGAAGATGATCATGGCTTCAACCAGGGATGGAAGAAAAGTTCAAGTCAGTTCACATTTAAAGGCAAACCCACTTACGGTAATTCACACTTTCCCAAAGAATACGCAAACTGAAATGCAACCATCATTCAAACTTTGCACCTCTTCTCTAGCCAAGTAGTGTGTATGTAAAAAAATAACGTACTACGGTAAAGTGTGTGGGGGGAGGGAATGTATATGTTGATTGAAAAAACCATGCAAAAATGCACTGTATTAGGGAAAATTGGTTTGTACAAATGTGTATGTTAGGCAAAATTGCACAGAAAACTCTGTACATGGGGGGCAGGAATCATACAAAAATCCTGATGAAGTTTCATGAGGACCTTTTAACAACAATAACAGCCTGGTGTGGAAACATGGAGAACTTAATTTAAGATTGAAAAACCCCCTGAGAAACTGAAATTGACAGATTTGCTCATTCCTAGTCTCAGCTGTTGATATTAATTGTCTTGTTTATAATAACTTCTCTCTTTGGTCTGGTATCCTCATATGAATCTTTTATATCTTTAGTTTCCTACGCCTCTTCCCTCATATCTCTATAGTTTCAGTATCTAAACCTGTGGTCAGTACCCATACCTCTGTCTTTTGTTTACACACAACACCTGCCTTGTGTGCCAAATAATTAACATAAATTCCATTTCTTTTCTCTGAAAATCACAATAAAAAGGGGGGAATAAATTAAGAAATAAAGGGTGATTGGAAGCACTCATGGTCCGCTGTTGCGATGGGCTTTTTGATAACCTGTTGTAAAATCCTGGCAAACTATTTGAAGCACAGTAAGATTCGTCTGCTGAATGTAATGCTCAATAAAGATGATTTAGCATAATCGCATTTGAAAATTAAACAGTCTTTCAAAAGCCACTGAAGGTGTGGTGAGGAGAGAGTAGATCTACGAAAAGGGTAATTATTATATTATGGATTTTCTTTTCTTTAACCAAGGCCTTTTAAATTGTCCTGTCAGGAACCTTTCCTCCTTCAAGTGGGACTTCTAATGTTTGAGTTTTATGTCAACATGATAATTGAATAGTCATTAAAATTCCAAGCCAGAGAGACAGAGAGAGAAAGGTCAACAGAACCGGTTGACTGAGTCCATGCAGCCTGCAGAGTTATTTTATTCCCCCACTCCCGAAGGCTCTCTGCACTTCCTTGGCTTGGCTTTTTGTAACGCATTAAAATAAACTGTCCTATAAAAGCGAGGCAAACAGCTGCTGCCCTGCGTGGAATCCGTGCATATAAAGAGCCAATTGCCAATGACCGTCTAGTCCAGCATCCTGTTTTCACATTGGCCAGCCTGCATACACAAGAGTACTCCCCACTCCAATGATTTCCAGCAGCTGGTATTCAGAAGCATTATTGCATGCAACTAACAGAAGAGCATAGTCATCATGGCTAGTAGCTAAAGGTAAAGGTAAAGGGACCCCTGATCATTAGGTCCAGTCGTGGCCGACTCTGGGGTTGTGGCGCTGATCTCGCTTTATTGGCCAAGGGATCTGGCGTACAGCTTCCAGGTCATGTGGCCAGCATGACTAAGCCACTTCTGGCGAACCAGAGCAGTGCACGGAAATGCCGTTTACCTTCCCACCGGAGCGGTACCTATTTATCTACTTGAACTTTGATGTGCTTTCAAACTGCTAGGTTGGCAGGAGCAGGGACCGAGCAGCGGGAGCTCACCCCGTCACAGGGATTTGAACTGCTGACCTTCTGATCGGCAAGTCCTAGGCTCTGTGGTTTAACCCACAGCGCCACCCGCGTCCCATTGGCTAGTAGCTACTGACAGCTTTAAACATACTTCAGATGTGGCCCAGTTCCCAGGATGCCTTCGCCACATGATCCTTGTGAACAATTAGTAACAACAACAACAACAACAACAACAACACCATAACAAATTTTTATTTATACCCCGCCCTCCCCAGCCAGAGCCGGGCTCAGGGCAGCTAACACCAGTAAAATTACAATAAAAACATAATGGGGGGGGACACAATTTAAAATACAGGTTAAAAATACAATTTAAAATACAGCCTTATTTTAATAATAGCCCATAGATCAAAACCATAAGGGGAGGGAAACATAAGGGCAGGCCGAGTCCAAACCAAAGGCCAGGCGGAACAGTTCTGTCTTGCAGGCCCTGTGGAAAGATGTCAAGTCCCACAGGGCCCTAGTCTCTTGTAACAGAGCATTTCACCAAGTCGGGGCCGGTACTGAAAAGTCCCTGGCCCTAGTTGGGACCAATCTAACCACCTTGCGACATGGGACCTCCAAAACGTTGTCATTTGTGGTCCTCTGCATAGGTCAGCCTTCCGTTATGAACAGGTACTTCCTGCCTGCATCACTATTGTCATCTTTGTCTTTGATCATCACATCTGGTGATTCCAGATACGGATGCTGCATTTTCAGGTTGGCACCCATTCGGTCAAAGAGTCCCTCACTCCAGCATCTGTGTGTGCCGCTGCCCTCTTCATGTCAAAATGAATCAATCTCACAGAGAGACACGGCTACAAGGGAGCGATTCCCCCCTCCCCACACATTCCCCCCCCCGAGTTATTTTTAACTTCTTTAACTTTTGTTGAGATCAAATGGCTCTTCTTCATGATGATGCTCTGGAGAGCTGTGGGATTTTCATTAGAACATCTCCCTAGTGTAGAAGAAGAAACACTTAAATGAGTTCATTTTCTTCTTCTTTTTTACACTACAGTTATCATATGGATAGGAAAAAGCTTGAATGATGCATAATGCTCTCCCCCCCCCTAAAAAAAAAAGGTTGGGAGGGAGTGGTGGACTTAATTGTGCTATATAAAACACCCTGCTGCATACGGAAGGATGTGGCATCACATTCACATGCCCAGAACATTGGAGAGTTTGCTTAATTTCTGGCTCCACCGATCACTTTTCAAAGCAGATTATGTCCAGCCAAGCAACCACATCTATGTTTTCAGTTGTCTCCTCTGCTCCACTTCCATCTGCCATTTACATCATCCAGTATTTCTTACCTTTTGCCTCCTAAAGGATCAGCCATGCCCCTGCCCATCTGTCACGTCCATCACAATCAAAGCTCTGCGTCTTTTTGTAGCATGGGATGCAGGGAATGGTGCATTTTGCATGACGACTTTCTGCCTCCTGCAGGGGCAACAGATGTCCCCTATTTCAAGGGGCAGCCTTTACTGAACAGCATAAAACGCAGAACATCATAACTCCAAATGTACTCTGCGGCTTGACAAGAATACCTTTGGAAAAAAATCATTAGGCTGAAATGGAAATCTGTGGGGAGAGGACAAATTTAGGATTTCAAGGGATTTATATCACCTCTAGAATCTTATTAATCAGTGCACTTTTGCTGTCCTTGGAGAAATACAAAAGGGTATGCCCTCTCACCACAAAAAGAAGATGGCTAGTGTGGCCGTTGTTTATTTGTTTGGTGATCCAACACCTCGCTTCCACCACACCTGAGGACACCTGTTATTCATATCTTACAGATGTGCAAGTGAGGACACCTGTTATTCATATCTTACAGATTTGCAAATGAGGACACCTGTTATTCATATCTTACAGATGTGCAAGTGAGGCAGAGAGGTTGTGGCTAGACCAGAGCCCACAGAGTCAGCCAATGGCAGGCAAAAAATCTAAATTGAGCTTTCAATACACAGGGCAAAACTATTTCAGCGGTGGTGGTTAGTGCCATTGAAGAAGTAGGTGGAAAGTAGACAGTGGGTGGAGTGAGAGCCAATGATGGGCAGAGCCAATGATTGCTAGATTGAACCTTATCCTCCTCCTACCTGCTGAATTATGCAAGGGAAATGCTGAGACAAGAAGAAGAAGAAGAAGAAGAAGAAGAAGAAGAAGAAGAGGAGGAGGAGGAGGAGGAGGAGGAGGAGGAGGAGGAGCTTGGATTTGATATCTCACTTCATCACTACCCGAAGCAGTCTCAAAGTGGCTAACATTCTACTTTCCCTTCCTCCTCAACAACAAACACTCTGTGAGGTGAGTGGGGCTGAGAGACTTCAGAGAAGTGTGACTGGCCCAAGGTCACCCAGCAGCTGCATGTGGAGGAGCGGGGACATGAACCTGGTTCACCAGATTACGAGTCCACTGCTCTTAACCACTACACCACACTGACTAAGGAGGAGGAAGCTGACACCAAGGCCGTTGGGAACTGGATTAAGTTGACCCATTTGCCAGAATGAACCAGCCACCACTTCATCTCAGTTTACACGTATACATCCCTTTCGGACATACAGACGAAACTCTGGCACAGGTGAAAGCAATACTGCTTCCGCATACATTTTACACTGCATTACCAGTTTGTTCCCTTAAAATTAAATCAGACTAGACACTCCTTTAGCATTGCAGGCTGTTAAAACGTGGGCTTTCCAGAGCATGGCGACTGCATTTTACTCGGTTTTATATGTATCTGATTATCGTCTTTCAACTTCTATCAGCATAAAAGCTTTAACGGCACTGCCAACCTTCCAAAGGCTTACAGCCAATAGATGAGAGGGGAGGGCTTTTTTTTCTTTCTTTCCTGGAGCTGAACCAATAAGCAATGCTGGTTTCAGCAGCCAAGAAGAGGGTGAATAGTACAGGGTGTTCTGATTATAAAATGAATGCTGAGCAAAGGGATGTTTTAGGTGAGAAAATGAATTTGGGGGCTCTTTGAGATGAACACAATACAATATTATGGCACATGCTTTGCCTGTTGAAATTCCCTTGCTGATATTGCTCTAAGTGGAGGTTTTGATCATATAGCTTCCCATTTATAGTACACCCTGGGTTAGATCTTCCATGTGCCCTTTTAACCCTTGGTGCTCTCCCAGTAGCCTCATATATATAATCTTTTATATAAATCTGACATAATCTCATTTAACTTGACCTTAGGTTGGTTGCAAAGGCTTTTGATACATTGTTAGCAGTCTCATTGGGTCACCATCCTTTTCTCTCCCCCCATCAAGACAAGAAAGTCCTTCAGAAGTCTCTGTGATGACAGTTGGGCAGAGAGAGGGGGCACCCCTGGGAGATAAATGGCAACAGCCTCACCAGGATATATTTCCTTAGATAAAGGGTCACAACTGGCCCCTGGGCCTGAGGTGCCGTATCCCTACACTTGACTCTGCCCAATGGTAGCTGGTGCCCATTTGGACTGGCAGAGCAGGAGTCAGGGAGCCCAACTGTAGGTGCAGGCAGAGCCAACTTTGGTCTCCACTTCCTCCCTGCTGAGTTCTACAAGGGCAACACTGAAATGGAGGAGGAAGTGGAGGAAGCTGACAGTCAGGGCCACCTCTGGACTGGTTGTAAGGCAGGGAGATGGCGGGTTGAGAGCAGAGTGAGATTGGCAGGGCATTGCCCCATCTGCCCTAATATACCAGCCTTCGCTGTCTCTACTCATATAGAGACAAAACAGGATGTCCATGGTGGTGGTGGTCCATGTTCTAGTTGAGCTTTGTTTGAGCAACAAGGTTGAGTCTTCCTGAGTTCTAGGTATGCTCCTGAATTATTGGTTATTTTTCAATTTTGCCTCCTGCTTTGTTTTCCAGCTCTTTCAACTTGCTTTTTGGCCCTTCTCTCCTGGCTTGAACTTTCCTGATTGGTCTTTTGATCCTGGCTGCTGCTCCATCGCCATCAGTTTCATCTTCATTTTTGTTTGACTTTATTATCCAAGCAATTTACAGCACATTTCAGAATGCAAATATAACTTACATATGTAACCACAAAAACAAAGCGAGCCTCACAAGCGCAGGGAGCTTTGGCAACACACCAGGAATGAAACAGTGTCACACCAATATCTCAGCCAATCAAAAGGCTTGGGGGTGGTGAGGCAAGTTTTCACCAGCACCCAAAAGTCAGCAAAAGTGCCAGTCAGGCCTCACCAGAGAGAGCATTCCAAAGAAGGGGAGCCACAATAAGGCACCATATTTTCACAGGGAAACTTCTTTGCCCCTAGGGAAAAATTAAGGATTTTTCTGCTTGAGAGCATAGTGGTCTTGTGTGTCTATTTTGCACCTGAGTCAAACGCATTCCTCTGGCCCAGGGCTTGGAATTATAGAATTATAGAGTTGGAAGGGACCTCAAGGATCATCTAGTCCAACTCCCAGCAATGCAGGAACATGTAGCTGTCCCATACAGGAATTGAACCTGCATCCTTGGCATTATCAACACTATACTTTAACAAACTGAGCTAAAGACAACAGCTGAATCAGGAAGTGATTGCTGGTGTCAATTGGGAAATGACCATGGCCCAGTAATAGTGCACCTGTTTTGTATTCAAAAGGTCTCCAGTTCAATCTCCAACAAGGTAGGGCTAGGAGTATCCCCTGCCTGAAACCCCCAAGAGCTCCTGCCAGCCATTGTGGACAATACTGACCTAGATGTACCAATGGCCTGACTCAGTATAAAGCTATGTAGCTTTTTCAAATGGTTTGCAATTCACTGAACAGTACTCTGGCTTCTGATCAGTCCTGACTCATACAATTACCTTGGCTTGAGATTTCCAAGTAAGAAAAATTCACATCACGCAGGGGCTGGGCATACACTGTGCAAATGTAATCTTGGTGGAATCAAGTCACGAACCTTGAAAGACCAGCTCCATCAGCCCTTCTCCCTTCAGCTGCCAATTCTGGTTTCTCTCCATTTCTCAATTTTCCAGGCTTAAGTTCATTTCTCCCCTTTTTTTTTCTCTCTCTACACCAGCTTGATACCTTTTTAAAGATCCTCATGAAAATTCACCAGCATTTTAGTACAACTTTCTCCTAATATCATAGATGCAATTTTTCCTAATATACACATTTTGCAAACATGTTTCCTTGACTATAATGCATTATGAGATGCAATCTTCATGGGAAGCACGTGTTATTATGTGTTTTGTATCCTACAAGCATTTTTTGTAGACAATACTTGTCAGGAAAGCTGCATTGCAAAATTCAGACGAGCGTGAATTTTCACAGAGTTTGTGTTTCAATTCACATAGTTTCAGAAACGGTGGATCAGGTAGATTCACCTTTAAATGAATCAAAATTTAAAACTGTATCAAATTTCTCTGCCATCCCTGTCGCCTAGCAGCACCTTGAAGACTGCAGGAGGTTGGGGAGAGAGAATGATCTGAGGCAGGGCTGGCGTATCACCTCTGCTAAGAGACCAGCTCCCTTTGGCTACCCCTCTCCCTGACCCATTTTCATTCAAGCTGGCTATTTTTAAGCATCACTGCAAAACTTTAAGAATTGATGCTTGAGTTTTCTTCCCTTTTGTGCTGTGGCTTGTAAAATTGTAAGCCTGAGCAAAAGGGACTGTCTTGCTTTTGACTGATCCATATGCAAGGAGCTCCGACAGCCCCGTTTCAGCTGAAAAGTAGGGTAAAAAAATGGCTTTTGCTTTAAATAAATAAATAAAAGTTAGGTGGTTGTGGGAATTAAATAAAATGGAATCCTCCAGGACCAATTGTTCAAAGGGGGTAACTTTGCCTCGTAAACAATGGGCCACTTTTAAAAGATTGTCAAGCCAACCACACATTTTTTAAAAAAAACACACACAAGTGACATGCCTTCATGCTACAGTTCCCATATTGCAGCAATGTGCAATATTTTTTAAAATACCTCATGAATATCAACAACATTTTAGTGTATGTTTCTCTCAATAAACACTATTATTTGCACTTTCGACTAATGTTCACATTGTAATTTCCTGCAATATGATGCATTTTTGTATATTATTTTCACCCGTATTGTCATCTATCTTTCATCTATCTATCTATCTATCTATCTATCTATCTATCTATCTATCATCTATCTATCTATCTATCTATCATCTAGCTATCTACTATCTTTCTAATGCATTGTTAAAAGATACTTTGCAACGCATTTCATCAGAGGGAGAGACACCCTTGACACACAATATAAGTCACGGACACTCCTTGAACGTTCAAGTTGTCAAAGTGCTAAATAAAATTGCTCTGCCAGGAAGATACCTCCTTTGATTTGTAATAACTCGAGCCTTTGACAGCTTCCTGTGCAGAAGAACATAAGAAGAGCCCTGCTGGATCAAGCACTCTCCTCACCAGTGAACTGTTAATCAGAGGCATACTTCTTGTGACAGCAGAGGGAGAACATCCCTATCCAAGCTAGTAGCCACTAATAGCCACATCCTACATGAATTTCTCTAAATTGCCTCTAAAACTGTTCAAGGTGCCCATCACTGCCTGGTAGTGGGAGCAAATTCTGTTGTTTAACCATGTGCTGTACTTTCTTTTGTCTGTCCTGAATCTTCCAGCATTCAGCTCCCTTACATATCTCCGAGTTCTACTGCTTTGAAAGAGGGAGAAGAGCTTTTATCTATCCACTTTGTCAGCACTATGTATAATTCAACTTATCTAACTTGTCCCCTTTCTTCTGGAAACTAGAAAGTCCCAAGTGTTGCAACCTTTCCTCATGGAGGATTTTCTTCATCTCATTTTTAAAGGAGCCATCTACCCCAAGTATCAAATATGAACTCATGATGCTGGTTCAAGAAATGAATACTCTCTTATGTATAATGAAAAAGTGAGCCCTGTTCAAGCGACTGCTATGAGGTGGCGCTCAAATTCTGAAACCTTGTCCCTAGACAGGTATGTTGATGTGATGGTGCCTTTACTATCCCATTCTCCAATGCCCAATGGCTTTAAATCATATCTAACCCTTTTCACTGCTGTCTGCTTCTCCAGATTTTGCAATGCCAAGTAATGTGTACAAAAAGGCACAGGATCAGGGAAAGCAATGCACAGATATGCCTTGTATATCAGTTTGATGTATCACGGTATTTTAATATTCTTTTGGAAGCCACCCAGAGTGGCTGGGGAAACCCAGCCAGATGGGCGGGGTATAAATAATAAATTATTATTATTATTATTATTATTATTATTATTATTATTATTATTATTATATTAGGGGGGATAGCTTTGCAACAATTGGTGTATTTGGCTAAAATGCCCAACAATGTGCTTGTTGGGATAAATTAAAATGCAGGTAGTTTTTAATGAGGATTTAATAATAATAATAATAATAATAATAATAATAATAATAACAACAACAATAACAATAATAATAATAATAATAATAATAATAATAATAATAATAATAATAATAATACAAATCGCAAACTGCTGCAAAAGTGTGGGGAACTGACTTTAACATTAGATAAATTAGAGGCAGAGTGAACTGAATTTGACAGGGCCATCCATCCCTGTTCTCATGTTCCACTTGTGGGTTTGTGAGACATGTCTGCTCAGGCACTGTGGAAAACAGGATGCTGGACTAGAGAGGCCTCTTGTGTGTTCTCAATGCAAACCAGTTCTTCCAGAATGTAAGCAGTGATTTATACAGAAGTGATTTAAAAAATGAGTATGATATTCATCCCAGAAAAGTTCAGTTCATGAAATTCCCAATAGTGAATTATCCAAACTCCTCCCTCCCTTTGAGATCAAGTAAACAGATACAACGAAGAAGAGGAGGAGGAGGAGGAGGCGTTTGGATTTGATATCTCACTTTATCACTACCCGAAGGAGTCTCAAAGCGGCTAACATTCTCCTTTCCCTTCCTCCCCCACAACAAACACTCTGTGAGGTGAGTGGGCCTGAGAGACTTCAGAGAAGTGTGACTGGCCCAAGGTCACCCAGCAGCTGCATGTGGAGGAGTGGGGAAGCGAACCCGGTTCACCAGATTATGAGTCTACCGCTCTTAACCACTACACCACACTGTTGGTCTCTTTTTCTATTTCCCCATTTTCCAACCTAACTTCAGTGCTTTGTTTGCTGGAATGAACAAAGATTAGTATCTGGAAACTTCCTAACACAGACTGACCATTCAGAGCTCTTTCTCCAACTTTCATAACATTGTTATGTCCTGGAGAATGTTTTCTTCTACCTGATAATTTGAATAATGGGCTAATAAGTGTATCAAGTGAAAAACCAGTTTACTAGACACACAAGTAGTGACTGAAAATTGATGTCCTGCATTTGAGAAGTCTGTAGAAGGAGTTCTGCAAAGTTGCAACCAGAAAGCATGGAGGATCTGAAGTAAAATCCTCCATGTCTTCAGTTAAATCTAATGACTTGAAGAAGAGAAATCACAAACTATGGTGGCATGTGCATCTTCACCCTCATCACTCAATCCCACCCTCATTTTAAAATCTAGGGGGGAAACTGGATACTTAAGGCAATAAATTGGTTGTGGAATTACTCATCTCCTCCAAGGGGCAGAGAATCAAGTTTCCACTGTGAGCATTAGCATCCAGGAACAGAAAAGGGCAAAGTGAATTAAGTCTGAAAACAAGTCAATGGAGTAAAAGTGCTGACTTTGGGGAAAACAAAAAAACAAAGCACTGTTTGCCAATTCCGAGTGCAGCCAAAACTCATATTGAACAGCTTTCCTTTGGAACAGTACCCTTGAATGCTGACTCTCCAAGGATACTCACTGTCCTATGTCCTGTACATGCCTCTCCAGCCAAATGCTAATGGAAGAGAACAATAAAATCAAGATAAAAGGAGGTGACAATCTCTTTGATGGCCTGGATGCCAGCATCTCAGGGAAGTTCAGTTGGACTGGGGGCGGGATTAACTTGTCCTTTTTGAGCTCTTGGATTTACCTGCCAATAAATGTTAATTTGAGCCATGGTTAACAACTCAGGTTGTTGTTGTTTATTAAATTTGTTTATTAAATTAAAATCTCGCAGAGTCATGAGATTCATGTAGGAGAGCAGCCCAGAAGATGCACATCCCAGTTTTGTGCTGGGACATGTTGAAGGGTATAGTGACACTATTCACATAACAAAAACTACCACAGAGATATCAACATGTCCAAAAGTAGGATTTCCATGTCTTGGCTTCTCAAAAAACCATGGGTCTAATTAGTAACCACTGATCTAAAAGTTTAAAAGAAGACTTCCACTTTACCACTCCATTTCATACATCTTATTTATGGAAAGCCAAATTGGGTTAGAAAACCTCAAGAAAACTGCAACAGCTGGATTCTTTGCTCTAGTTTTCTTTTTAGCAGTTTCTCAACTGGAACAGCTGGAAATCAATTGGCTTTTCTGAAGCTTTATTTCCTGACACACATTTCTCCAAAGATAGTTGCTGCTTTGGGTAGTGCATTTATTCAAAGGAAGTGGGGAAAGCTCTGTGATTTGAGTGGCTGAAAAGGGAGACAGACAGACAAAATAGATTAAGCAACTTTCCACCGAAATGACTTATTTATGGCTACCTCAAAATAGCACTGCTTTGCTTCAGCAGGTGACAAACCCTTAAAATCCTAGTACTTTTGTATCATTGAAATTGCTTTTCTTTCTCTCTCTCTCTTTTTGGAAGAGAGGTCAGAATTGTGTCAAAATGCTTTAAACAAAATTCACAGAATTATAAAATCATAAAAACATAGTGTTCCAGGGGGCTATAGAGTTCATCTGATCTAATTGAACTTCAGTGCAGGATGCAACAATAGCACCCGTCCTGACTCCCATTCTTGGACACATCCCTTGGACTTTTGGCTCAAGGAAAATGGAACACTTATTCAAAACATCTGCACACAGCACAAGCATTAGCACTAGACACACAATACATGATTCATAAGTCTACAACAGAACTCTTAACATTCCTAATACGTAGGTAACATTCAACATGTCCCTCCTGCTCTGCTTTTAAAGTGTGGGGAGGAGCTAGTCATTCATGCCAGTGGTGTAGCATGGAGGGAGCATGGGGGCAGTTACCCGGGGGGGGAATTGTTAGGGGTGCAAAATTTCAACACCCAGTGCTTCCGTCGCTGGGCTCCATTGAACACATCTTCTCCATGCAAACCAGGAAGCGACATCTCCAGACAATGGAACAGCTCTTCTTTTCTCTGTGGCTGTGATCTCCTGGGGGACACAGATGCCATTAGGCCGTTGAATGCACGTGCGTATTCTGTCTGTTTCCCTACCTCTCCGCAGTCCTGGACTCTGGCAACCCATACTACGCCACTGATTCATGCAATCCAAAATGAGAAGAATGTGCTTGCAGGCATGCACTGCTACAGAGAGGAGTCTGAGTCCGAATGTGGAGTCCCAGAATCCACCACATTCTTGGCAACATGACTTGAGCCCTACTTTCTGACTCTCCCTTTGCCACCTCTTCAGCTGACCCTGCCAACTTGCCAGCCACCTCCTCAGTTACCATGGAGATTTTGCTCTCAGACGGTGGAGTGGAGTCTGAACCAGATGGCTCTTGTGATGAGGTGGACACCTCTACCAAGCTTATGCTTGAACTCTCTCCTCTTCCACCCATGGGCTCCTCCTCCTCCTCCACTGATAGATATTGTCTTAACCCCAACTCAGCAGGTGCTGTGGGATCAATGACAGCATCCCTGACAGATGGTAATCTGGCCTCTGCTCAAATTATTCCAACAAAGAGGAGCCACTACATCCCGAAAGAAATCAGAACAATGGAGGAAACTGAATAAGGAAGGAATGGAGGAAAGCGACTATGTAAATACTGTTTCAGACTCAATTTCTGTTTGCCTTCAGGCCATGCCTTAACATCTAGCTTTGCTGTCCCAATTTAAACCTATAGCAGGATAGAAAACCAAGAATCTTGCAAGCAGTAAAGGATCAAAATGCTGATCCTGCTCATTCACAATGCTAAGATTTTCATGCTACTGTTTTCAATTCCAAACCAAGGAAATAGTTCTGTACAATAAGCCATCAGTGGCAGCATAATAAAATATAACAAGCATAAAACATTGACAATTGGAGGTGGGGAATGCATCAGCTAATAACTAAGCACATTGTATATATGCCTTTGGGGAGGACTGATCACATTTGTAAATATGGCAATCAAATCTGTTTGTTGCTTTGAACAGTGTTCATCCTAAACATTAATTTTCCTTAGTGAATATATGATTGGGGGGAAAATTATGTTTGCCTTTTCTTCTGCTATGAATTGCTATGTTAAATGGAAAATAGTTAGCTAGAGCCTTAAGAAATGGTGGTTCCTTTAAATCTGTTACTGCAACACTGGTTTTTAATTAAACCATTCATTTAAAAGCCACATCCAATCAAAAATCCAGAGTCATGAAGCACACTCTGTAACACCTTTATGGGAAGCTCAGATTGATCTAGACATCACCAACTTCATAGGCACCAAGACCAGGAAGCAGACTGTATTTTAAATGCTGCATTCACATTTTAATTATAGGAGCTGTTTTTAGTAAATTGGTTTTATTCCTTTTATCTTGCTGTAGCTTTTATTTCCTTGTGAACCACCTTGCTTATTCCTTTTTGAAATGAACAGTGCTATGTAAATTATTTTAATAACTAAGAAAGGAAGTACTGTATACCCAAATACCGCATTTTTCCATGTATAAGACCATATCTGTGTCTTATACACAGATAGTGCATATGGGGGGATTTCTTTATTTGGAGACCTAAAAAACAGGGGTCGTGTTATACACGGAAAAATACGGTAATCCATTTTTATCTATCTACTCACCAGAAAAATCAGTACCTTATTATATGAGTACAGTGGTACCTCGGGTTAAGAACTTAATTTGTCCTGGAGGTCCTGAAACTGTTCTTAACCAGAGGTACCACTTTAGCTAATGGGGCCTCCTGCTGCCGCCACGCCATTTCTGTTCTCATCCTGAAGCAAAGTTCTTAACCTGAGGAACTATTTCTGGGTTAGCGGAGTCTGTAACCTGAAGAGTCTGTAACCTGAGGTACCACTGTACTGCATTAGGGAACATTGTTATTAAGATGGAGCAAGCTTGTTTTCTCCTACTCTGGATGGTAGGATTCGAACCAATGGCTTCAAGTTACAAGAAAGGAGATTCCCATTAAACATCAGGAAAAACTTTCTGACAATAAGAGCTGTTTGACAGTGGAACAGTCTCCCTTCTGAGGTTGTGGACTCTCCTTCCCTGGAGGTCTTTAAGCAGAGGTTGGATGGCCATCTGTCATGGATGCTTTAGCTGAGATTCCTGCATTGCAAGCGGGTTGGGCTAGATGACCCCGGGGTCCCTTCCAACTCTACAATTCCATGATTCTATTTTCAATACATTCACAGATTTGTAGGATTTTATTTGCAGTTCAAAATGTATCAGAAAAATAATACCCTGTTCTTATAAGACATTTTTGTACAGTGGTATCTTGGTTTACAACCATAATCCGTTCCGGAGGTCTGACTGTAAACCAGAATAGGTTGTAGCCCAAGGCACACTTTCACCATGGGGCTCAAAAAAAAATGGGTTGTAATAATTAAAAAAAGGGACATGCCCTTCCAGGTTTGACGTGGTTGTAATCCAAAACGGTTGTAAACCAAGGTACCACTGTATGTGGGTTCAGGATTGAACTCTTGCTCATGTGCAATGCATTAAAATAACATGTTATGTTATCTAATATTTGCATTTACATGCACCCTCTCTCCTAATATATAAATTTTTGTACACATTTATTGGCTGCGGTAACGCATTGGTTTGGCTTAGCATTAAGTTCAAAATGTGCCGATATCTTAATTGTGACTCAAAAGCAAGGAAAATCCCAGCACCGGTTTTTACACGCTAAGGTAAGTATTCCTAATAGAAGCTTTGCAGGGATTAGAGAGGGATCAGGTTAGAGATCTGAGGATTCTAAAAACTGCTTACTCAAAAGAGAGAAAATGTTACTGTCAACTTAAACATTTCTAACAGGCCTTACTAGAAAGCAATAGTAGCTTTTTCTTCACTTCTGGAAGACAGCTCTTTAAAAGCAATCATGTTAACTGCGCAACACACGTTAAAATGACAGAGCTTGCGATGGTTGGCAGGAAAGAAAGAACAGAGGATGGATCTAAGATTCTTTTCTCCATCCATATTTATTCCACCTTTTAAATATGTATGTACACTTTTATTCAGATCATTAGAACATCAACTACAAAAATTCCAACTAATTTCTAAATTATTTTTAATAGGATTCCAAGTATGTAAGTATAAGAAATAACAACATGTGCAAAATGGAAAACAAGCTCAAATATATTCCCAAAACAGGAATGGTTATAAGGTAATAGATAAATCACAATAAAAACAGTTTACCTGGTACATGGCATCTAGCAAATTCAGTAAAGTAGCCTGCAGTGGTCTCTCCACCCTACCACCCAAAATGTACATATTCTTTATTCCACCTTTAAGGAAATGGTACATAAGCAAAATCCAGCCTTCTATGCTAAAAAAACCCCAGATTTCCAACTGGATTTTTTTTAATAAAAAAAAAATTATGATTTTCAATTTTATACGTTTCAATAATTTTGCAATCATTTTAACATTTTGAAACTCGACTTCCTTCTTCCCTCTTTCTGCAGTTCATATATATATATATATATATGCTTTCGTAGATTTTCACGGGTACAGGAATGCAGGTTTTGGTGTCTTCGGGTGTCTTCCCGTGTAAGAGTCGGGGTGTCTGGGCGACGTTTCGACGAGGTCTCACTCGTCATCTTCAGGCTGGTGCTTTCGGCTTCTTGTTACTGGAACAGAGCAGAATCTGGTGTTTGAGTTCCTATAAATACTGTTGAGGGGTGTGGTGTATAGCCTCCAACGTTCTGGGCAGAGAGGAAGTTCCTAGATTAGTGTGCCTTTTCTTCTTTTGTTCCTTAATTACTTGAGGGATATCTTGAGAGATTTCATGAGTGATATTCTGAATACCACTGGGTGGGTCATTAAGTGTAGATTAGTTGCTAAAGCTTTCGTGTCTTGACCTCTTGAGCTTGTGAAGAGTTTTTCTGAGAAGATGGCTGTGCTGCATTTAGTTGTGCTCTGGCTTGGCTTCGTGTATAGGGGCGAGCTGTGATTTTGTGCCTTGTGCCAGCCAGATCTGTGTAGGGATTGCAGGGGGGTGCAGCATTCGGAGGTGCCACTATAGTTTGGCTACTGGATGGAGTCTGTAATATGTCTGTGGAGAGGGTCTGGGTTTGGGTCTGGTGTGGTTGATTGGTGACGGCGTTCTGTGTGCCTCTGGTTCTGGTGTCGGTTTTTGTGGGGAGGGCTAATTTCCAGATGTCTGGCAGGCGGGACGTGTCGTCACGCTTGTTCATGTTGTGAGGGTGTTTCTCTATCTCGATGGCTTCCATGATTATTCTCTTGTGGTGATGTTCCATGTTAAAGAGCAATTTGGAATCTGCAAAATTAATTTCGTGTCCTGTTTCTTTCATGTGTTGGAAAAGAGAGGAAGTTTTTTCTTCTTTTTTGACGGCATTCTTGTGTTCTGCGATACGTGCATTTATTCGTCTGTTTGTTTGTCCAATGTACGTGGCTGGGCAGACTTTGCAGGGTATTTCATAGACCCCTTGGTTTTCCAGCTGGATTTTGTCTTTTGGGTTTCTGAGGATATTGGCTATTTTTTGGTTGGTGCAGAAGGCTGTTTTGATATTGTGTTTATGGAGGATTTTGCTAATTTTGTCTGTAGTGCCCTTGATATAAGGAAGGAGGGCCATGCCATTGTTTTCTTCTGTGTCTTGGTTTTTGGGGGGTGTTTCTTTTTGGATTAGCTTCGTAACCTTGTTTTTCTGGTATCCATTGGCGATTAACACATTTGAGAGATTCTGTAACTCAGTTGTCAAGTGGTCTTTGTCAGCCAGGCGTTTGGTTCTGGAGATGAGAGTCTTGGCTACGGAGTTTATTTGTGCAGGGTGGTGGTGTGATTGTGCATGTAAGTAGCGGTTGGTGTGTGTTTTTTTCCGGTAGATAGTGTGTCCTAGGGAGCCATCAGGTTTTTTGTAGATTAGGACGTCAAGAAAGGGGAGTTGGTTGTTGTCTTCTATTTCCATAGTGAATTGTATTTTGGGGTGTAGGCTGTTGAGATGTGTGAGGAAGCTATCTAGTTTTTCTTTCCCGTGTGGCCAAATTACAAAGGTGTCGTCAACATATCTGAGCCAAAGTTTGGGTTTGTGTTCTGACTTGTCTAAAGCATTGGTTTCAAAGTGTTCCATGTACAAATTTGCGATGACCGGTGAGAGGGGTGATCCCATAGGTGCTCCTTCTATCTGTTTGTATCTTTGTCCATTGTGGATGAAGTACGTGTTGGTTAGGCAGTGGTTGGTCAGGTCCAGGATGTATTTGGGGGGATTGTATTTGTTTTGAATGGCTGTCAAGGCTTCATTAATGGGCACTTGAGTGAAGAGAGATACAACATCGAAGCTCACAAGTAGGTCATCGGGATGTAGGTATTGCTTCTTTATTGTTTCTATGAACTGGAAGGAGTTGTTTCTATGAACTGGAAGGATGACCTACTTGTGAGCTTCGATGTTGTATCTCTCTTCACTCAAGTGCCCATTAATGAAGCCTTGACAGCCATTCAAAACAAATACAATCCCCCCAAATACATCCTGGACCTGACCAACCACTGCCTAACCAACACGTACTTCATCCACAATGGACAAAGATACAAACAGATAGAAGGAGCACCTATGGGATCACCCCTCTCACCGGTCATCGCAAATTTGTACATGGAACACTTTGAAACCAATGCTTTAGACAAGTCAGAACACAAACCCAAACTTTGGCTCAGATATGTTGACGACACCTTTGTAATTTGGCCACACGGGAAAGAAAAACTAGATAGCTTCCTCACACATCTCAACAGCCTACACCCCAAAATACAATTCACTATGGAAATAGAAGACAACAACCAACTCCCCTTTCTTGACGTCCTAATCTACAAAAAACCTGATGGCTCCCTAGGACACACTATCTACCGGAAAAAAACACACACCAACCGCTACTTACATGCACAATCACACCACCACCCTGCACAAATAAACTCCGTAGCCAAGACTCTCATCTCCAGAACCAAACGCCTGGCTGACAAAGACCACTTGACAACTGAGTTACAGAATCTCTCAAATGTGTTAATCGCCAATGGATACCAGAAAAACAAGGTTACGAAGCTAATCCAAAAAGAAACACCCCCCAAAAACCAAGACACAGAAGAAAACAATGGCATGGCCCTCCTTCCTTATATCAAGGGCACTACAGACAAAATTAGCAAAATCCTCCATAAACACAATATCAAAACAGCCTTCTGCACCAACCAAAAAATAGCCAATATCCTCAGAAACCCAAAAGACAAAATCCAGCTGGAAAACCAAGGGGTCTATGAAATACCCTGCAAAGTCTGCCCAGCCACGTACATTGGACAAACAAACAGACGAATAAATGCACGTATCGCAGAACACAAGAATGCCGTCAAAAAAGAAGAAAAAACTTCCTCTCTTTTCCAACACATGAAAGAAACAGGACACGAAATTAATTTTGCAGATTCCAAATTGCTCTTTAACATGGAACATCACCACAAGAGAATAATCATGGAAGCCATCGAGATAGAGAAACACCCTCACAACATGAACAAGCGTGACGACACGTCCCGCCTGCCAGACATCTGGAAATTAGCCCTCCCCACAAAAACCGACACCAGAACCAGAGGCACACAGAACGCCGTCACCAATCAACCACACCAGACCCAAACCCAGACCCTCTCCACAGACATATTACAGACTCCATCCAGTAGCCAAACTATAGTGGCACCTCCGAATGCTGCACCCCCCTGCAATCCCTACACAGATCTGGCTGGCACAAGGCACAAAATCACAGCTCGCCCCTATACACGAAGCCAAGCCAGAGCACAACTAAATGCAGCACAGCCATCTTCTCAGAAAAACTCTTCACAAGCTCAAGAGGTCAAGACACGAAAGCTTTAGCAACTAATCTACACTTAATGACCCACCCAGTGGTATTCAGAATATCACTCATGAAATCTCTCAAGATATCCCTCAAGTAATTAAGGAACAAAAGAAGAAAAGGCACACTAATCTAGGAACTTCCTCTCTGCCCAGAACGTTGGAGGCTATACACCACACCCCTCAACAGTATTTATAGGAACTCAAACACCAGATTCTGCTCTGTTCCAGTAACAAGAAGCCGAAAGCACCAGCCTGAAGATGACGAGTGAGACCTCGTCGAAACGTCGCCCAGACACCCCGACTCTTACACGGGAAGACACCCGAAGACACCAAAACCTGCATATATATATATATATATATATATATATATATATATATATACTGCATATTCCAAATTAACTTAACGTACTCATTTATCCATCTACTTTAAATAAACTCTTATAAAACTGCAGGTTATTACAATAATCCTGCCTATGTTCTTATCTGTTTACAGTTTGTTTGTAAATATTCAATAAACCATTTCCATTATTTTATAAAAAGTTTGTTATTCCCCCCCCCCCGGTAAGTTTCCCCATTTGTGCATAGTCCATAAGTTTTTGTATCCATTCTTCTTTCACTGGGACTTCTTCTTCCTTCCATTTTTGGGCAAGTAACATTCTTGCCGCTGTAATTTCCAATTGGAATTAAACCAAGGTAAAACCAACCTGTTGATATAAAATCCCAGAACAATTATGGAACAAAACTGTTCTGTTCCACTCACCCCCATTTCTAACAGACATTTGATCAGAGCTCACTGCTGGATAGGGAAAAGGACTGTGTGCTCTAAAGGCAGAAAAGTTGCTGTGAAAGATCCCCACCACTCTGAAATATCATAGCTATATTCATCCTAAAATATCTTTATTCACACTAATGATATCTCCATCCCCACACAATAGGAGGTGTTATCTCACTGCCTAGAATAGGCAGCTTATTTTTCAAAAATTGTGTTAGTTCTGGAGAAGGTTAGCAGTGGAGAAAGGACAATGTCCGAGGGGCGGAGGCAGAAATACATTTCCTGCTATATTGTGGCAATAAAAATGGTCAACCAAGTGTGTGGCAGCTTTGAAAAATCCAGGGCTGCCTCAGTCCAATAAGGGAGAGGTCTGGATGTGCCTGGTAGGCCGTCTCAATAGTTATGTCTGCTGCCTGCAGAATCCCCATTTATCAAGTGGTTTGATTTAGCCGCCTGATAGCTGGGAAACCATGATGTCCCCTATAGCAGAAGTACTTCTGCCTGGTGTTGGTGGGAAGTGACACTTTTCCCCTGGATCGTGTCCAATAAATTAATGGTGGCTGTAGAGTCCCTGAGAGGAAAAAGCAACAGTGTCTAGAAAGGTCCAGCTGCTACAGAGTGAATAGACTCTTAAGGGGCAGAAAATCCATATCCTCCCTAATTCTAAATTGAAAGAGATCAATACCAGCTTTCAACCAAAGAGTGAGAGCTTGAGGGGAGGAGGAGAAATGGGAAATTGTTTACTTCTTCTCTCTAGCAAGAATGACAGGGATAGATGATGCGCAGTAGCGAAGTTTTCAGCACAGTTTATGCAAGGGGTGGCCAATGTGGTGCCCTCCGGATGTTTTTGCACTTCAACATCCATCGCCCTGCCTGGGGCTGATGGGAGTTGTAGTCCATCAGCATCCGGAGGGGCAGAGATTGCCCATCTCTGGTGGCAAATGCTGAAAGGGTAAGAGTATCTTTCCTGGGAGGGAATAGGGTAAAGGAGGAAATTGTTGGCATCCATCTGTCTTGAAGTGACAAGCCTGGGCAGTCTGTATGGAGGTCCTGGGCTGTCCAGATGACAAGACTCTCAGCCTCACAGATGTGGTCCAAAGGAAAGCAGAGCAATACCAGCTTGGCTGCAGGAGTTGCCAGAAGGAAGCATACAAGGTGCCATCAAACCGCCTTAGGGATTCCAGTCTGGATTTGTGTAGAGTTTACTCATTATCCTTTTCTGTTCTTGAATATATCCTGCAAGATAGTGGAGATTTAGGATTCAGATTAAAAAAAATATTATTATTTTAGGTTTTTTTTGTTTTTTTATTCAAAATTTAAACAAGACATATTATCCAAAAATATATCATCCTTGTTTTCCCCCATTTTCCCTCCCTCCCCCACTCCCACACAAAACCCACCCGCCCCCGCCCCCGACTTCCCTCACTTCCAGTCTTTACTTTCTCTGAGACTGCTGTTTTCTGCATGTTACAAAGTTGTATAGATCCTCAAACTATTTAGCTGATTATTATCAATAAAAGGTTTGTGAATGTTTATTCAAAACCTGCCAAGGAGTCCAGTTCGCTTTGTTGCATCTTCAGATACTTTGAAAAGGGTTCCCATTCATCCTTAAAGTCACAGTTATCCTTGTCCCGTAGCTTATATGTCAGTTTTGCCAGTTCTGCATAGTCCGTCAATTTTTCTTGCCATGATTCTTTAGTTGGGGTTTCTTCAGTCTTCCATCCTTGTGCTACCATAACTCTCACGGCTGTTGTCACATACATGAAGATGTTTTTCAGCTTTTTTGACAGGTCAGATTTCCTTCTCCTAGATGAGCTCCCTTCCCAGGTTGATGTGCTCCACCTTATTTCCCTCTACAGCACGTTCAGAAGCCGCCTTCTTGACCATTGGACCTGCTATTGGTCTCGCCACACAATCTGTCCCTAACTCACTCAGCTTTGAGTTCCATCACCTACCCTCACCTGGTTTAGCTGGCCATTCAAAGCCATTCTTGGGGTGTGGCTGCTGTTGCATGCTGACAGCTTCTAGTAGCCACGGGTGAGAGCTGAGTGCAGGGTGAGGATCAAAAGTGCCCTGAGAATGGAAAGCCTTCTACTCCTTCCTCTTCCTCCCTATAGCACACAGTGATGAAGTCAAGAAATTCAGTATTCAAGAGATCTTCTCTTGCACCACCAACTCCATTCATCTCCTTCCTATGCACAGGGAAAAAGAAGCTCCTTCTTTAGTGTAATAAGGCAAATGGCCTCATCACAGAGAACAGGATGGAAAAGAGGGCTCTTCTTATCTTCTTATGGCTCCCAATTGTTCCAGGTGTGCCTTTACCTGCCCCACACCTGACATCATGTATGGCATTGGGTGTGAATGGCATGGTGGAAATGACATAACTGGGCTCACAGGCAGGTTTTTTCTTTTTAGCAGGAACCTGGGGGAACTAAGCTCCCTTACCCTTTAAAAATTAAATTATTATTGTTGTTGTTTGGTAGTGGGTGGGACTGGAACAGATACGCACCCAATGTCTGAGCCAAAAAACCACCTGTATCTGCAATCAATAAAGTTGCGGCCATTTCTAATCCAGATCATTGTCTGCTTGTGTTTATTTATCAGACCTATCCATTCTGAAGGAAATCAGGCCTGAGTGCTCACTGGAAGGGCAGATCCTGAAGCTGAGGCTCCAATACTTTGGCCACCTCATGAGAAGAGAAGCCTCCCTGGAAAAGACCCTGATGTTGGGAAAGATGGAGGGCACAAGGAGAAGGGGACGACAGAGGACGAGATGGTTGGACAGTGTTCTTGAAGCTACCAACATGAATTTGACCAAACTATGGGAGGCAGTGGAAGACAGGAGTGCCTGGCGTGCTCTGGTCCATGGGGTCACGAAGAGTCAGACACGACTAAATGACTAAACAACAACTACAACATTTAGTCACTAAGATGGTGTGTGTGCCATTGCAACTGTGTCTGCAATAAACAACAAGCAAGCAAACTTTGTGATGAGTTTCCTCACCTTTTTCCAGAAGAAAGCACCACTCACAGGCTATTATTATTATTATTATTAACTGAATTTATATACTGTCCTATACCCAGAGGTCTCAGGGCAGTTCACAGGCTATGCACAGTCCACAAACATGTGGTCAGCAGTGAATGTGATAGAGTGCCCAGTGTAATCAGGTGTAGACTTGTGCACCGCAGCCCTGTGACCCCCTCAAACATTATTTAATTGCAGGATGGGGTTCTCCCACTACCACCACCTTGGGAGAAATATTAAGGTCGTGTAATAGGGTCTATAACTACATGAGAAATGTAAATAATGGAAGGATGGTAGCAGAAAATGAACCAGTTCCAATCTCTAACAGCAAATGGGCTTCTTATGGCCCTGGCCATAAACCTGGATTAAAGCCACAATTCCTTTTTAATGGCTCACAGATTTATGGTGACAAATGGAAATATGGGGGTCGGAATTGTACAAGTTGCAGATACTGAAATAGCAGTGCTTGTTGCAACTCATACTAATTCCTCTCTTGGATCCTCAGTTAAAAGGGGCAGTTATCTAAGTATTCTATCCCAAAAAGATTCAAGATGTACTAGCTCCCAGTTGACCTACAAAAAGGAGAAGATTAAGCATTAAAACTGGATTTTTCTTTCTTTCATCCTGGCCAAATGCTAAAGACCCTTTGGGGATGGGAAATGCTAGCATCAGCCAAAATTCAGATTAAAAAAATTATTTTAATTGCTCCGAATAAATGCCTCCACATATTATTGAATGTAAAGAAATCAATGGCTTAGATCCAAAGTTCTTCCTGGCTCAGCTTTCTCCAGGGGAGTAACCGATTTTCATCTCCCCATTTCTGCAGTACATTGCGAACTACCAAAAATGGAATTCAGAGGGTTCATCCAGAGTGACTTGCTGGGGGCTCAGAGACTGAAGATGGAGTGATTGATTGATTGATTGATTGATTGATTGATTTCCTTGTATGCTTCTTTTCCACAATGAGCTGTGCCCAAAGCAATTTACAGCAAACATTCAAAACATCGAAATGCAGAGCATTTGAGATACAGATATCCAAAACACAGAAAATGTTACTAAATTAAAAAAGCGTTGAAAAACGATGATTTGGCAACCATAAGAATCAATGCAATATTTCAAAGGCAAGCAAGCAAGCAAACAAAAAACAATCTAGGCTTAGATGCATAGCAAAACAAGAGTTAACCAGCAATAAAGTTTATGGTACTGGTGTTGCTGCACTCCAAACAACCTGGCTGAAATACAGTTCAGAGGGGAGGGGTAGATGACACAGAGATGGCTCCCATGTCTTTACTCCAGAAGAGGCTGACAGCAGCAAAAAAGCAGGGGGGGGGGCAATGATGGAAAGTCTATTTCCCAGCCTTCTGAAAGTACCAACTGCTAGTGCAGGTCTCTTGCTGATGTTGTTCATCTTTTGAATCGAAGTTGTATTATTCATTCCCCACTTCACCTCCCTTTTCTGCATATAATCCTGTGCATAAAGCTCTAATTGACAATGGTTGTAGAAAAAAACCAGTATTTACAACTGGGTGTTTGCTTTTCCCCCTCTAAAGCCATCCTTTATAGAACTGGCTAACCTTTTCACCTTTCTTCTTTCACTGTCAATTTCATAGCAGATAGCAGCTGTTGCAATAAAAAACTTATTGCAGCTCAAACCCGCAGCAAACTTGTTTCTTACAAGGATGATATATTGGGAAATAAATCTTTGGACATGATTAAAAACAAAAGGTTCTATTTTTTATATAAAATAAAAGCATTTGCCAATGAACAGTGAACAGCAGAAAGTTTTTGAATTTTTGAAAAAGTTTGATCTCCAGCAGAAGTTTAGACTCCAGAAGAACGGGTTGGGAGATGAATGAGAGTGGAGCAATAAGGATATGTTCATACTGGGGGTGTCAGAAAATTCTGACAAAAACAGAAATGGAAGTTGTTAGCGCTCACTTATTCAGCTCATGTCCAGAATGGAAATCAATCCAGCAAATGTGACTGATATTAGCTGTTGCTTTCAGTTCACAAGAGAAACATAACTGATAACATTGCCCCCCCGTATTTGCATTGAAATGAAAGAGGTATAACAATGCTACCTGAAATTATGCTAGTTATGTATTTTTGTTACTGTGGACAGTGAGCTGAATAAGGTAGGCTTTGCAATGACGGATTTATGAATAAGCTAAACAAGCTGTAGCTTAGGGCCTCAGTCTCTTGGGGGCCCCCAAAAAATTAAAGAAAAAAAACTGGATGTACATTTCCAAAATATAAGATAAAAAAAACAAATCCATTAAAACCTACATACAGAAACAGTGTTTTGTGTTGTGTAGGCTCCTATGATGTAAGTAACGGGCCCCGCCTGCTAGCCAACTCCCAAAAATATCACCTATAAAGGGCCCCATTACCTTCAATAGCTTAGGGCCTCATCAAACCTAAATCCAGCCCTGAGGCTCTGGGGGAAGGTGAACTGTGGTGGAATGAAAACCATGCTGCGTGTGACAGGAACAAATTCCGTATACAACACTAATGTCTCACATCAAATGTAAGACTCTATAACCTGAATAAAGAGATGATGCATGTACTTTTGTAAACCAAGAAAATCTTTAATACATATATTTTTAAAGGAAAATGATTCCTTTTTACATTCCTGGTGAGCACTAAGTTGCCATAATAGTAGTGCTTTCCCATCCACTATAGATGGGGGAGAAGTTCATTTTTTCTTCTCATTTCAATCTGAAACTGCCTAATTCACACTTCTTGAACCAGTATGCAAACCCAAACACAGCCATCCTTAGAAATTCAGACTTCTCCGAATTTTGTGATGAAGTTCTGCAAACAATGTTTACAAAAATGCATAAATTAGGGAAAACGGTACATAAAATGCATGCAATGATCTCTGCTGATCAATTTTACACAACTTTGTCTTATGTCAGTTTCCTTTTCATAGTGATGTTTTCAGTGGCATCACTCTATTTACTTAGAATGTCGTAATTATGACTTTAGGAGGATTTTGTTCTTTCTTAAGGCCATCCCGAGATCTTCACAAAGGGTGTTAGGGCATAAACAAAATAAACAAAATAAACCAGGCAAGTTTGTTGTGGGTTTTTTCCAATTTCTTTTTATTAAGTTTCATATACATAACCAAAAAAGAACAACAAATCAGCCATTACAGGTTTTATAAATAATGAGTTAAAAAAACTAAGTTAGTTCTTACCAAGAACTAACTTAGTTGGTCTTTAAGGTGCTACTGGAAGGAATTTTTTTATTTTCATTATAAATAAGTTCCCAATATTTCTTCATTTCGTCACATGTCCACCACATGTGGAAAAAATTGCCCTCTTTAATTTTACACTTCCAGCAGTTCTTATTCCCTGTTTTGTACATTTTCCCCAGCTTTGCTGGAGTGATGTACCACCTATACATCATCTTTTATAAATTTTCCCTGAGTGTTACGCATGACGTGAATTTCATTCCACTAGTCCATAATTTCAACCATTTGTCATACTCTATATTATAACCCAGATCCATTGCCCATCTTGTCATTACCCCCTTTATTTCTTCGTCCTTGGTATCCCACTCTAATAGGCAAGTTTGATTCCTGACATAATGTTATTCTGCTGCTGTGGACAACTTTCAAAAACCTGCCTTCTGTCCAATTCTAGCTGATTTCCTTCCCATTTGGAGTGTGTGGGGGGAAGCTTATTGACAGCTGAAACACACATATTACAGCACAAACTGGGCTGCATGTAATAAGGTACCTCATAAGCCATCAAGAAACAAACGCAGGTAGGTGAAATGTCAATAAAAAAAACGAATAAAACAGATCAAAAGAACAGCTGGCTGATATAACTGCAACATTTACCGTTGCCATTACAGTCAACTTACGAGGCCAAAGGCCTTTATGAATAAAATATATGTTTCCCATGCCAGGAGCTGTTAGGGCCTGAGCAGCATCCTGAGCAGCTGCCAAGGATGGAGAACCTGTAGTCCTCCAGGTGATGTTTAATTATAACACTCAGCATCCCAGACTATCAGTGACTGGGACGGGTGGGAGTTGGATTCCAATAATATCTGGACCAGGCATAGGCAAACTCGGCCCTCCAGATGTTTTGGGACTACAACTCCCATGTTCCCTAGCTAACAGGACCAGTGGTCAGAGATGATGGGAATTGTATTCCCAAAACACCTGGAGGGCCGAGTTTGCCTATGCCCAATCTGGAGGGTTACAGGTTTCCCATGCCCAGCATAGGTTTTTCAGTAGTAAGCTCAGCCAGGCCCTGTAGACGCTGCTCAGCCAGGCAGGCCATTGGATCCCTCTGCAAATTGGTGTTTCCTGTCCTAGCTACAACTTGTTTGACTGTCATGGGCTCCCTGGGCTTTGGTATCTTTCTGTAGTCCTTGGTTCCAGGGGAATTCTAAAGCACATACATGTATGCTGAAGATCCTAGATTCATTTCTCAGCATCTTCAGGTAGGACAGGAACCTATTTGAAACCCTGGAGAGTCGCTTTAAATCAGTGTAGACAACACTTAGCTAAGTAGGCTAATTCAGTATGAATCAGCTTCCTAATGTTCCTATGATTCTGACTTCCAGTTCATTTCTCAGCCCTGCTTTCTCATTTGCCCTTTAGTTTTGACTTATTTTTTGGTCCTCAGTTCTGGTTTGTCCTATGGCTCCTAGCTTATCAATGGGAAAAGTGCTGTTGACTCAGGTCCTACTTGTGAGCTTCTCATGGGCATCTAGTTGGCCATTATGAGAACATGGTACTGGACTGGATGAGTCTTTGGGCTGATCAAGCAGGGCTCTTACTGCATTCTCAATCTGTTCCTGCCAGTGGGAGGAAAATAATCAGAAATGGTGCCATACTTTTTTTAAAAAATGAATATATCCTAAGCTGACTGTTATAGCCACTGTAAACATTGCAACCTCATCAACTGATTGCTCTGTTCATTTGAAGTTTTACCTACCTGTGCTTATGTATTGATTGTTATCTTGTATTTTACCGTTAGCCACCATGTGCACCATCTGATAAAAAGCTACTACATTTCACAAGTAAATAAATGTAATCCCACCGCTATTTCCAAATTTCAGTGGATATGGTTAACTTGGGTACATGCAAGTTTCACTGTTCCATAGTAGAATGGCAGGGGTGGTTGGTGGGGTGAAAGTCAAAAAGACCAACTTTAAGTAGATCCACAGCCCATCACAGGTCAAGCCAGCTAATTCTAGTTTTGTCCCCATCCCTTTCCCTGCTGAGTTATAAGGGCAACACTGAGATGGAGGAGGAGGAGGAGGAAGAAGCTAACAGCTAGGGCCATGCCTGAAAGTAAGAAGACAGGCAGGTAGGGGCTGGCTGATGGCAGATTGAGATTGGTGGGGTAGTGCCCCATTCACTTGAATGGACCAGCCACCATTAGCCAACTGCAAACAGGAGATGCTTGGCTGGACTGCTTTTCTCAACAACTTCTTAGGGAAGTCAGTGGAGTCAGGACCATGGACAACTCCCAATGGGCCCCATTGGCTGGGGCCATCCTTCCTATTGTAGCTGGTGGGGGCTGGCTGGGGGCAGGCTGAAGTTATTGGAGCAGGGGCCCGTTCATACTAATGGACCAACCCCAATTTGTAAAGCAAGACTGTTCTAGTCAGTGGATCCCAAACCATCAGATTTTAGTTCAAAACCAGAGCATGAGCATGATAGGAACTGTTGGCTCATTCTTAAGAAGTTTTTACTACTTCCCAAAGTGTTACTTCTGCTGTTAAAAAGAGTCTGACAACATTATCCATTCAAAGGCAATTACCACTTCCATTAGGGAAGTGCCGTATTGCATATGTCTTCATCAGAAGTCCCAATCTTGTCTTAATACTCCTCCCCCACACCAGTCGCTATTTTTTCATAGTGAATTTATCTAAGATAATAAAGTGAATGCTGCAAACTGCATTTTCCCTAGACAGTCCTAATTGCAAGGGGGAAAACAGAGATGCTTTGCAAGATTAATATGGCAGGATAAAATATAGAACATAAAAGGGAGGAAAAAAAGTACAAAGAATGCTAAACGCAAGAAATGGAAAGTAGCCAAAAATCAATCCATTCCCTCTAATATGGATAACTCTATCACTAATTTAGAATAAAATTAATTAGGCAGATGCTGGGTTGTCACTTCCTTTACCCTGGTAGTAATTTATATGTTGGAGGCACAAATCAATGAACAGTGTGGGGCTTTATCATTGTTGGCAAATAAGTGAGAAGTTTGTGTTCCACCACCTCCTTTGGAATTGCTTTGGAGCCACCAGGCTTCATTAGGTTGTTCATGTGAGACAGGATTGGGAGAACTGTGGCATCTCCGAGGTTGCAGAATGCCAACTTCCAATAGCCCAAGACATCATGGCTAATGGTCAGGGATGGAGGGAGTTGTAGTCAACATCTAGGTGTCTGTAGGTTCCCCATCCTGGAATGTTGAGGTGGCATATTCAACTGAATTTTGTTTAGAGCAGACCTTCTGAAACCAAAGAACATGACAAGGTTAGGTTAATTAATTTTAAGTGGTTATCTAATTCAACCCCCTGCAGTGCTGGTCTGTTCCAATTAAAACATAGAGGCATTTTTCAAACACCAGAAAGAACTTTCTGACAACAAGAGCTGTTGGACAGTGGAACAGTCTGCCACAAGAAGTAGTGGACTTTCCTTGCTTGGAGGTTTTTATGCAGAGGTTGGATGGCCATCTGTCATGTATGATCTAGTTGAGTCTTCTGTGTTGAAGGGGATTGGACTAGATGACACTTGGGGTCCCTAACAACTCTACAATTCTATGATTCTATCATTCAAAGCAACATTGATTGCAGCAGGTCGATAACACTTCACATTGCTCTGAAAGAAAACACCAGACACAAAGACACAAAACCATCCTTGTGGAATCTCTGTCGGGTATATATTAAACTTTATCCCGAACAGATTATAGTAAATCAGAAATGCATTACGGTAATGCTTTTTCTAGGCTTTTTTCTTTCTTTCTTTCAAAGAAAGGGAAAGCCATAGCAACCTTACTAAAGAGGTTTCTCAGTGGTTCATTAAGAGTGACATTTGCTGAGACGAACTTAATTCTAATGGCTAGAATGGATTGGAATTGGGACGAGCATCACCACCTCCCTTTTTAGTACACTATCAGTTCAAATGTCTCTACAGCTCCTGCAGAAGTTTACTCCATAACCTGTGTCTCGTTTCTTTATTTCTGCCCTCCTAATGCAATTTACCTTTGCAACAGTGTTTCCTGAGCTTAAGTTGGGGGGTGGGGGACCTTTTTTCAGCCCAAAGACTACATTATGCTGCCACACAATACCCATTCCACATTTGTAAGAACTCAGTCATTTAGTGTGGCAGCACCTACACTTTGGAACTCCATGCCTATTGATCTCAAGCAGGTATCTTCACAGATGCTTGGGGACATGGGTGGCGCTGTGGGTTAAACCACAGAGCCTAGGACGTGCCAATCAGAAGGTTGGCAGTTCGAATCCCCACGACGGTGTGAGCTCCCGTTGCTCGGACCCTGCTCCTGCCCACCTAACAGTTCGAAAGCATGTCAAAGTGCAAATAGATAAATAGGTACCGCTCCGGCGGGAAGGTAAATGGCGTTTCCGTGCGCTGCTCTGGTTCGCCAGAAGCAGCTTAGTCATGCTGGCCACATGACCCGGAAGCTGTACGCTGACTCCCTCGTCCAATAAGGCGAGCTGAGCACTGCAACCCCAGAGTCAGTCACGACTGGACCTAATGGTCCTTTACCTTTACTTTACCCAGATGCTTAGAAAAGCTGGTGAGAATTTTCATCTGTTTTAGCATTTAAACTTTTTGTATGTTTTAAAGTATTGTGATTTCCCCCTTGAATTTCTTGTTTTTATTGGGGTTTTTTAAAAAAACACAGACACGTACTTCGTTTTTGTTTTTACAATCAAGCAGTGTGTACATTTTATGAAGCAAGTCAATTCCCTTCCAGACCACCTTCAAAGAACCACATGCCAGTGCTGGGCAAGATCAGAGATTAAAGCAGGCTGAGCCACAAATGCAATGTTTGTGCAGTAGGCTCTCTCATCTTTTTCCTCCACTCACACAGCAAGAGGTACTGTATTTACTTGAGTCTAATGTGCCATCGAATCTAATGCACACCTCAATTTTCAGAACCTTGAAACCAAAAGAAGTATTTGCTGGGAAATGTTAATGTGTCATCAAATCTAATGCACACCTTGATTTTCGTGACATAATTTGGGCAAAAAAGGTGAGCTTTAGATTTTGGTAAATACGGTATTATCCAAGTTCAACAATACCTCCCAGCCAGCAGGGGGCAGTGAGGGGAGAATATTAAGGGCTATATACATTTAAAATGCCTGTGGCATACTTCTCTTTTTTAATAATATTTTTAATTGAATTTCCATTTTATAATATTTAAATACATCTTTAATACACTCTTTACTTATTTGCTCATACTCCTTCCCTCTCTCCCACCTCATGGTCTTCATAATTCATTAAATACTACTCAATTATTTTTAATAGGGAAGATCAAGCTAGTTAACAAATAAATAGCAGAATGTTTATCAGAGTTAAATAATATCAAATAAAACACAAAGCATTATGTAGAGAAACTTACAAATGTTGCGTTGGTCACCTAGCCATTGACAGGCCAATCCTCCATAAATTTGTCTAATCTTCTTTTAAAGCCATCCAATAAATTGGAATACACAACTCTTTCAGAAACAATTTAAGTCACGTGGTGGATTTGACATCCTGAGAGAAGTTCCAGAGATCACTCTTTTTCTCTTGGTTGCCTCCCTGTTCTGGTAACTGTGGGTTTGTTATTTAATGCACTGAAGCGGATTTATTGCTCTGACGGTCAAGAAGGCCAACATAGAAGGGAACACCTGATCTCATCTCCTGACCCATGTCAAATTAAGGATTAGTTGAGTGTTTGAGAGGGAAAGAGAGAGAGAGGGAATTAACTCTTCAATGAGATTTTAATTACTAGAAGCACAAAGTGACTGCCTTCACCAATTAAAAAGGAAGGAGGGGCAGCTTCTCAGAATTGGCTCTGTGCCAGACTACATGGTGCACGGATGCCAGAAACAGCTCTCAAGCAAACAACCCCAAATATACTGCAACCTTTGTGCTGTTTTTATGCTGATCTGGAGGTATTATGGTTCAACCTGCTGTCTAAAATGAGTTATAAATTAGGACTGTACACAGACCACTGTCAGGGTTGGAGTCAGGCCTGACAAAAACAATAAATCACCCGAGGCCAGTGCAGTCAAATATTTATTCAAGGAAGCAAACCATACCTCAGACCTAGTGGTCTCAGCAACTCTTTCTAGGAGGTCTTGCCCCTGCTGAAGGTCCCTGCCTTCTCAGTGTCCACTAGGACAGGGCAGTGATGGAGCAAACCAATTGGGCGTCTGGGGCGGCGTGCGTACCCTGTGCCCAGGGGTGGGGCCAACATAGCTGTCAACTTTTCCCTTTTCTTGCGAGGAATCCTATTCGGAATAAGGGAATTTCCCTTTAAAAAAGGGAAAAGTTGACAACTATGGGGGCCAACCACCCACGGGGTGGGGTGAGCTGGGGCAGGACACTCTGTGGGGCCTCTGAGGAGTCTGCATGCTGCCTCCCACTCAGCAGCCCTACAGCTGAGGGGGGAGGCAGCGGGTGGAGCATTGGGGGCAGCGTGGCGCCCAAGCCACTGCATCACTCCCAGGAGAGATGTGTGGCTCAGATGTGATGAAGGCCCCACGGTGAGTGCCGCCCGGCATTTTGTCACCCCCCTCAGTGGTGACACCTGGGGTGGCCCACCTTCCTCTGCCCCGGGACAGGGTCTTTCCAACACAGTCTCAGGCTGTGTCTGCGCAGAGCAGAACAGGGAGGCGGAGAGTGGAGAGCCAGTGTGGTGTAGCACATGCAGCTGCTGGGTGACCTTGGGCTAGTCACACTTCTTTGAAGTCTCTCAGCCCCACTCACCTCACAGAGTGTTTGTTGTGGTGGAGGAAGGGAAAGGAGAATGTTAGCCACTTTGAGACTCCTTCGGGTAGTGATAAAGCGGCAGCCTGTCTCCACTTTGCCTCTTGCCCTCCCCCTCCAGCTCCTGCTTCAGTCTCAGAGTCCAAACTGCTAATGTTTAATTAGGCTTTTGAACTAATAAAACATGTGGGATGGGGGCATCTGGCTACACCAGCTGCTGGTGGTAGGTATCTCAGAGTCTACTCAAATCCAAATGTTCATAGAGAGAGAAAAAAGGTTGGAACCAAGGGCCACTGAAGAAGTGCTCCAATAGCCACCTTCATTTGGAGATCCCCTTGTAGAGAACTTCAGAGCATTAAAGGGCCAACCCTCTGGCCAGTCCTCCTCTTTTCCAAAGTCTCCCACCTGGTGCACTTCCTGAACCACTGGACTAGTGGTGGGAAGCATATGGTGCCCCAGGAGAATTTGCCCATGGAAAACCAGGCTCTCACTCTACAGGTCCTAGTGGCTCCTCTGGGACCTCCTGTTCATCAGCCTTAGGCACAGTGGTCTTCCTGTCTTCTGGAGTCAGCTCTGAGCCCTGTGCTTGCAGCCTCCAGCCTGTGTCCAGACCACCACACGGCTTGTGACACTAAATGCCAAGCAATTCCTGGATGATCATGATGGCTTGACATCGGAGAAGTTCAGAATGAATTGTCGTCACCTATTTTGTCAGCAAGCAAACAGAGCAGGGAGCCAGCTTGTTTCTTCAACCCCTTCTCCATTTGATTGCTTTGATGCTGTTGCTTGGCAACTGGAAAGGGGAAAAAATATGTTCTGGTGTCAAGCCTACTGCATGTTATACATATGAACACCCTAGTTTGATGTGCGGCTCAGTACCCTTATTACGGTTTAATTAGACTGCCTATCAAAACTAACCAACAAAACAAATCACTATTTGGGTTCCTGAGTGGCACAGAGGGCCGTTACATTCCCTTGTCAGAGAAGCGAGATGGGGAGAACAAAAATACACTCTCAGTTGTTCATGTGCTCCTACTATTGCTGTTTATGTGCCACGGACAGTTCTTATTTCTTATGGTACCCAGGAGGGATGTTTTTCGAGATGCTCTCATAATGAGAAACCTTTTCAGGTCTTAACATAGGAAGCCTCAGACCACTGATCCACGTTGCTTAGTACTGCCCACACTGATTGGCAGCAACCCATCGAGTTCTCACAGGGGAACCTGCAAGTAGGATATGAGCACACCAGTACTTTCCCAACCTGCAATTCCCAACACTTGGGTTTCAGAGGCATTACTGTCTGTGATTGTGGAGGCCATGGTTGTTTTGTCATTTTGTTTCAGCTCTAGTTACAAATATACAAAAGTCCATTTTCTTTTTTACCCAGGAGAGCACTAGTGAGTATAAGGTAAAGGTAAAGGGACCCCTGACCATTAGGTTCAGTCGTGGCCGACTCTGGGGTTGCGGTGCTCATCTCGCTTTATCGGCCAAAGGAGCCGGTGTACAGCTTCCAGGTCATGTGGCCAGCATGACTAAGCCACTTCTGGCGAACCAGAGCAGCACACGGAAATGCCGTTTACCTTCCCGCCGGAGTGGTACCTATTTATCTACTTGAACTTGGATGTGCTTTCAAACTGCTAGGTTGGCAGGAGCAGGGACCGAGCAATGGGAGCTCACCCCGTCGCAGGGATTCGAACCACCGACCTTCTGATTGGCAAGTCCTAGGCTCTGTGGTTTAACCCACAGCGCCACCCGTGTCACTTCGGCTCTAGTTACAAATATACAAAAGTCCATTTTCTTTTTTACCTGGGAGAGCGCTAGTGAGTATGTCATTACCTAATTTCCTCAAAAGAACATGGTGCCTCAGGTCGAAACTGCTAGCAACAAAGGCATTGGCCAAGCTGCAATTCTTGGAAGAAGAAAAAACTTAAATAACCTTCCTGGTCTTTTGCAGAGATTTCCATCTCCCTCTGTCCTTATGAATGATACATAAATGCCTCTCAAGGAGGCCATTTCAGAGTAGCTAAGGCACTCAGCTGAGGGTGACTTAGGCCAAACATGTTTTGGTGACATATTTATTTTGAAATAATGATTATTCAAGTAAGCAGCATAAAGGAAATTCGGAAATGAGTGAAACATCCAAGAAATAAGTCATTTCTTTTTAAGGAACAAGCTCTTTGTAGCTGCGTGTTCTCCTGCTATGTTTGCAATACACATAAATTCTCTTTCCTTTCTTTTACATCACTATGCCTCATTAAAAGGTGCTTATAATCACAAAGACCTCACTTCCAAGGCTATATCCCAACAGAGTTATCTCTCTCTCTCTTTTTCTCTGGCTTGGTTCAGAAGTTATGTTCTACAGTTTGCAATGCAAGCTATGGTTTGGACATCAGGAGCATGCCAGAGCCTTGTGCATGGTCTTCTTCACGCCCATGTGCAAAGTCTAGCCATGTTGACACTATACATTTAAATACCACTTTAAAAAGGCATGGCTTCCCTCAATGAATCCTGGGAACTGTAGTTTGTTAAGGGTGCTGAAAGTTGTTCCTCTTGTAGAGCAAAATTTGCAGAGTGGCTTCTTCCCAATGGAACTCTGGTGACTGTAGCTCTCAGAGAGGAATAGGGATATCCTAAGAATCCTCAGCACATTTAAGAAACTACAATTCCCAGGATTCTTTAGGGGTAGTCATGCCTATTTAAAGTGGCATAATACTGCATTAAATAAACTGCTTTTGTAAACCACTCTGAGGGTTTTTACAATCAAATGGCATAAAAAAATCACTTAGTGGTGCAGCAATAAAACTGCTAGAGCATTTGCAAAGCTTAGCAGGGTCCAGTATGGTTTCAGATTGGATGGGGTACCATGTGTTGAAATTTACTGCTTGCACGGGGTTGGACTAGATGATCCTCAGGGTTAATTCCAACTCTACATGATGCCAATTAGGAATAAGATCTGAATCCATGCAAAAATCAAAATATTTATCCAAGGTTTCTGTTTGTTGTTGTTTGAGTATTTTGTTTCTTTGTCTGTTGTTTGAGTATTTATTTCTGTATGCATTAGTTAGCATAATGGATCAATAGTTGAAACAAGGGCACTTGAAGATCACAGTAAAAGCATAAATCATCTCTTAAGTTTTCAACCATGAACAAGAGTGTAAGGAGATTGGTTTCCTCTTCAAGGCAGCCTTCCCCATCTTGGTGCCATCCAGAGCTTCAGATCCCATCTGCCCCAGCCATCATAACCAATAGTTCAGGATGATGGGTGGTGTAGTTCAAAAATATTTGGAGAGTACCATCAGCACTAGTCATCGTGGCCAGTGCTCCAGGGTGATGAGGGTTGCAGTTCAAAAATATCCCTAAGACCTTGCCCACAAATTCAGAACAATTACTTCTGAGCATATCTGAATGCATTCTGATTTTTTTAAAACACACACACACACAAACAAACAAAAAACAGCAACAAGAAAATCAATTCCCAGCATGGAGAAAGCTTTCATATTCAAGGAAAGAGTCCAAGCTGAGCCTTCACTCTTTCTTATAGGATCAGCAGGTACCGGAAGCTTAGCTGAAACACGTGGAGGTCCACAAGAATGGGGCATTAGGAAAGTCGCACGCAGAGATGTACCTGCAACATGCAGTCTCGATGCCTCTGAACAACAGCTGCTGAGTGAAGGCAGCAATTCTGAAAAGGAGGAGAGTTAGATGGTATAGCGTGTTCTCTATAATAGAGAGCACGTGTTGCAGTTGGGAAAAACAGGCCACCCTGTAGTGACTAGGCAAATTTGGAGGAACCCAAGCCATTAAGTGGTTAAATTGGGTTACTGGGGAGTTTTGATTGTTGCCAATTTGGAGGAGGGGTCAGAGTCTTTAAATACAGGGGCCAGACGTTGGACGTTCTCTTGGCCGTTTTGCACCGGATCACCCGCCCTCCCTCCCTTTTATAGGGTGGTTTTTTTTGTTTTGCTCAATTGACCTTGCTATGCCTGTCATGGGGTCGTCCGCCTTGGTGCGGGGGCCTGGTAGGAATTTTGCCATCTGGCTGATTGGCTGGTGCCATTTGGTTTTTGCCTACTGCGTAGCAAATCGTCACAACTTGTAAGGTTGGCGGTTAGGCATTGGTTAAATTGGTGCTTGGAGGGATAAGTGCCTATCCCTCCAAATGATGCGAAGGGAATTCCGTTAAAGGAATCCAGGGGCTTGCCATTCTTTTCGTCCTTGTCCCCGGAGTCGGACCTGGGCCGTGCAAGCCCCACCGGAACATGAGGGTGAGAAGAGAGGAACTGTTACCCAGCTTCATCTTCTCACCCAATACTTGTTTCCCATTGCTGGCTTCCGCTGGTGTCCGGAAGGGCCAGCACTGTCCTAGAGGGCAAGGACAGATAGTCGGAACCAATGCCTAAGCAACCACTCACATTTTTTGTATTTAAATAAAGTTGTGGCCAAATTTATGCCAAAAACCTTAAACAAAAATCACGTGTGAAGTGTGAATTTTTTGGTGGGTGGCACTGTGGGACTCAACACGCAACAGGAGAAGATGCAGCCAGCAGTCATGTAGGTCTTGGCCTCTGTGTGGGTTTTGTCTCCCTAAACACAGAGATTCCCTGTGCTTTGAAAATTTGAATAGGAGTGCTACATTGATTGCATAGGAAATCTTTGGGTTTAGCGGGGAGTAAGGGTGGGGCAGTGGTAGTGGGAGGAGAACACTGCTTGGATGAGGATAGGATGAAAGGAGACACAAGGTGTTCACATTAAGCCGAGGGATGGATGTCCCCAATTAGGTTCAGGTTCACAGTGCGTATACAGACTGCTACTAAATTTGAAATCAAGGCTCTGTCTAGTAAGTAATGGAAACTAGTCCTCCCCTCAAAGACAGCCAAGCAAGGGGGCAGGAATCCCATCCCATCACAGGTTAACTTGCTGGACTTTTTGCTTCTCTGGAAGATTATATATATACTCTTGCTCTTCCATTTTCTTTTTTGCAATCTTTTGAGCAGAGACTGCTGGAATAAAGGATTATTTATGGAGCAATTTGCCAAGAAGATTGTTTCTTGGAATTAAGTTATTTTACATCCTTGACATGCTGCAAAGCATTGGAAAAAAGGAAGGGCGGGGGGAATTAGAACAATGAAAGACATTACAGCACTAGATGTATAGTAGCCAAAGATGGAATAAGTTGCTCAGCAAATCTTGGTTTTTTAGAGCTTTGAAACATCTGTACCCAAAGTTTCCCAGAAGGCATGCCAAAGCAAATTGCTATGTAGCAGAAATGTCATTCTTTGGGCTGTCTGAGTTAACAAATGCTCTGGTAAGTTGGAATAGGACAGGTGTAATGGAATAGAGTTGTAGGAAATACGCATGGAAGCATCTGTTAATTTCAGTTTCTCATTTTCTCCGGACTTAATTTCAGTTTTCCATGTTTCTGCAACAGATTGCCTTTTTTTTTTCAAACAAACAAACAAAAAAAAAACAATTTTGTCAACATATTAGTATGAATTTCTCCAAATAGACACTTTTTTTGTATGCTTAATACAAAAAATACATATTTTTGTTTGGGAAATTTCCCCATATCCAATGCATTTTTTGTATGTTATTTTCACTCATGTGTGCACTTATACGCACACTTCCCCCTAACATATGATTATTATTTTTGCACACATTGGTTGGTTGGAGACGTGAATCGCAAATGCTGGAGAAGTGCAAATTTCAAAGAATAGCTGTGTTCTGGTTGCATTAGGAGAGCAGAAATAAAGAGGTGAGATATAACGTACGGGATAAACTAGGGCCATTTTATTAAGTGCAGCTTAAGAACAAAAGAATGATAGAACTCAATTACTGGTACTTCTAAATATCCAAGCTGCTTAAAAGGAACGAGAGCATGGTGTCCTGTTGTAGGGGGCATCTTTACATTGGAGGGAGAGAAACTTTCGATTGAATCGTTTGCTACTTTAAACAAAAGGATAATACATGAGAGATTTAAAGAAATATATCTCACAACACCTTATCCCCTATGTGTCTAGTAGGTCACTGCAGTCTGTGGGAGAGCTTCTGCTCCAAGTCCCAAAGATAGCAGGAACCTACTGCACCTAGCAGTTTGAAAGCACGTCAAAGTGCAAATAGATAAATAGGTACCGCTCCAGTGGGAAAGTAAACGGTGTTTCCATGCGCTGCTCTGGTTTGACAGAAGCAGCTTAGTCATGCTGGCCACATGACCCGGAAGCTGTACATCGGCTCCCTCGGCCAATAAAGTGAGATGAGCGCCACAACCCCAGAGTCAGTCACGACGGGACCTAATGGTCAGGGGTCCCTTTACCTTTACTGCACAGTAACTTGGAGCAGTGGTGTAGCATGGGGGTGGGGGGCCATGGTCCTGGATGGAAATTTCTGAGGGGGCACAACCAGGCACCCCCATAACAGGCTCCCTCATTGAGGCTGGAGCCAGGGGAAAGTAAGCTGCACTCAGGCCGGACCTTCAGGTTGGGGGTGGCAACACTCCCTTCTCATTGTGGCTGGTGAAGGGACATCCACATGCATTCTGCCCCTGGACTGGCTGAGAGGGAGGGAAGGAGGGAGGGAGGGGGAGGGTGTCACTGCCACCCACCAAAGAGGGAGGGAGGAAGAGGAAGGTGGGAAAGCACTGCCAGAGCCATGTTCATTGCCCAGAGTGCCTCACTGCAAGGACAGGAGGGCAAGACGACACAGCGGCGCTCCTGGCTTCGGTTTTTCTGCCTTATCTCTGCTCTCAGGTTGGAGCTGGTTTGCAAAGAGAGACTCCCTTGATTAGACACTGGCTGGCAAAGGGACTGACCACTGCTCAGTTCACTAGGGGGGGTGCAACACTTGCCCTGCCCTGGGCACAAGCAACCCACGCTATGCCCCTGACCTGGAGCTGGGCTTTTAGTTTGGCTGATCTTGCTCTATGGAACTGTCTGCACTTTCCAGAAGCAGCCGAAGACATTTTTGTACCAATAAGCTTTCTCAACAGGATGAATAGGTCCCTGCCATGGGCGTCTACTTTGTATTGATTTTGAATTTCTCTGCTGTTATTCTCTGTGCTGTTTTTAACTGCTTTTTTATTGCATTTAGTGCATTGCCTTGAGACACGAGTGTGGAAGGTGATCGACAACAACAGCAATCTTGGTAGAGTATTAATAGGCTAAATGCTTAGCTTCCTCATTGGAAACACAAGGAAGGTGGAGAAAAATATATTCTCCTATCACAAGATGATTAATACAGCAGTATGAAAGTTGCAAAGAAATGTCACACCGACCCAGTTACATTGCTCAATATATATAAGGGTGCTAAGAGCATTAGTAGCTGGGATTTCTGTGGCTTTAAGTGAGCCACGTTTCAGCTCAGGTGGAATAGCTTGGGTTACATATGAAACAGATTGCAATGATATGGCTCAAGTGAAAGAACATTAAAAAAAAAGCCCTATGGGTGAGTCAGACTTTCAGTTGCTGGGGCCCACATACAGACACATAATAATAGCAGATTGCTGGTGCATTTCCAAAAAGCAAAAATGTCAGCAGTTTTTAGTACCTGACTTAACACACTTAATGAAAAACAAAACTGTATTAATTGCCATGCATGATATAAAACAGGAGGATGGAAGAGCAGTATTTAATAACTGCAGTCCATGGCTATTATCAATCACTTTAACAACTGTGCTATTCTAAAAAAGATATTAGCTTCTCATTATTTACCCAGAGAAACAGATGAGGAACAGTGAAATCTCTTCCCAAGGGAAAAAGTGGGAGCTAACAAGTGTCAAGAATTAATTTTGCAACCAAAACAACGTCTATCCAGAGGGCAGTATCTGACAAGCATTGTCTGAGACTGGGAAGAGAGATGTACTCCCTTCTGGTTTTCCAGTTTGCGTTATGAAACCATACATACTACTGTAGGCCATATCCTGAAATGCCCCATGTCAATCAGGGACAAATTACAGGGTGAGATGATGTCATGCTACCATGTAGCCAATCAGCTACGGTTCACCAAGTTGCTTACAAGACACATGGATGTGGTCCCTTTGTCTATTGCACAATAAATGACTATGGTTGGTGAGGAAGTGCCATATATGCCATAATGGACCAACCTTCACTTGAAGAATATGCAACAGTCACGCTATAAATGAAAATCCGTTAATTCAGGGGAAAGTCCTGCAAAAAAAGACAATGTGGACATCCACTGATGGACGTATCAAGAAAGCATGCAGAAAGAAATTCTCTGAGTAGGATGCTAATGCATCACTCGGCAAAAGGAAAACAACAGATGTCAACTAATAGCTGTGTCTTGCTCCAATAACATTGACAAATTAGTCTTCTAAATAACCCTTTGTAGAAGCATCTAAGGATGCCGCACAGTTCAGCTTGACAAAAATATCGGTAATTAGACAGCCATTAGCAGTGGCAAACATGTGGCACTCTTTCACCTATCATTGAATTATCAGCCAAGACCAAGAGATGAGAACAGGAGTAGGAAGTGCTTTCTTACTGCTTCTCGTAATATGTGAAATGCATGATATTGGGACTTGAAGACCATGTAGAAACCACAGAAGTGACCCAGAAGATTTGTTCAACAGCACAGCACAGAGGATTGGGTCGGGTCTAAACCCATATGGGGGAAAATTCTGTCTACGCTCACAGGAACTCACAAGTTTTATGTTATTGGGGGGGCAGGGGATATACCGTATTTTTCACTCTATAAGACGCACCTTTTCCCTTCTAAAAAGAAAGGGAAAATGTGTGTGGGTCTTATGGAGCGAATGCAGGCTGCGCGGCTAAGGCCAAAGCCAGAACAGGGAGACGGAGCACTACTTCTACTTCTACTTTCTCACCATGTTTCCCCTATGCTTCTGTCATAATCAGCAATGCCTAATGGTAATAAGTAAAACATCCAGTTTAAAGTTTACAGCCATGTTTGTCTTCAACGTGAGCAAAACCCACTCTGTAGTAACACTTATGTCAGAGCACTTTTTTTAAAAGGGTAAAAGAAAGAAATGAAATGTAAACCTCAGCTGCCTAATATGTGCTAAACTCCCAGTGCCCAAAAATTGTCTGAAGTTCATCTCCCTCCCCCCCCAAAAAAAGAGGCAGAAATATGCATCCAATTTACATGGAGAATAAATGGACTTTTGAAAAGTCAGATGGAGGGAATGGAGAAGTGGAAAAAATCTCAAAGTCAGAAGCTGGGAAGACATGAGGATAGTTTAATTAAAACATTTGGTGGGGAGTTGTACTTAGATAAAGGGTAGTAGAATCAGAGCATTATTATTATTATTATTATTATTATTATTATTATTATTATTATTATTAATCTCCTCACAATTCAACTGTATGGTTTTTTCCCTCCAGGACCAAAGCCATACCAGTGTAAATCCTTTCAATCCTGCCTCAGTAATCAAGTGGGAGAACTTGTTCCCTCTTTTCATTATTCTGTCCTATATTCATCCTTACTTTTTGCTGACCAAGTATTATGACTCAGGAAAACAGGGGGGGGGGGGACCATTAAGAAACAGTTCTGGGTTTCAGGAAAGGGATGTGGTATGAGAAAAGTAGAGGTGTCAGAAAAGAAGCGAACAGGAGTGGCAAATATCTCACCTCCTAAAATAGGCCAGGAAGCTTGCCTCTTTCAAAATAGACAGCTACTATGGCATCAGGGGTAGCGCTGTGGGTTAAACCACAGAGCCTAGGGCTTGCCAATCAGAAGGTCGGCGGTTCAAATCCCCGCGACGGGGTGAGCTCCCGTTGCTCGGTCCCTGCTCCTGCCAACCTAGCAGTTCGAAAGCACGTCAAAGTGCAAGTAGATAAATAGGTACCGCTCCAGTGGGAAGGTAAATGGTGTTTCCGTGCGCTGCTCTGGTTCGCCAGTCATGATGGCCACATGACCCAGAAATTGTACACCGGCTCCCTTGGCCAACAAAGCGAGATGAGCGCCGCAACCCCAGAGTCGGCCACGACTGGACTTAATGGTCAGGGGTCCCTTTACCTTTACCTTTATCCCCCTCAAAGAGCTACCATTCCCAGAGTTCCCTGAGAAGAAGGATTGGATCGATTAATAAACTGCTCAGGGAATTGTAGCTTTGTGAATGGAATGAATAAACAAATAACATTGTAGCTCTCGGAGGGTAATAGGAGTCTCCTAACAACTCTCAGCACCTTTAAGAAACTACAGTTACCAGGATTATTTTGGTGGGAAGCATTGTCTGTTTAAAGTGGTATGGATTGCTCTCTCCAGGGAGGTTCACCTGGCGCCTTCATTATATATTTTTGGGTGCCAGCCAAAACATTCCTTTTCAACCAGGCCTTTGGTTGATTAATCTTCTACAGCAATGGTTCCCAATTAAGGGTCCGGGGACCCCTGGGGGTCTGAGAAACATACCCAGGGGTTTCCACAGCCCCATCCTTTGCCTGTATTCTGTGAACCAACCTGAGATCTCATGATGAAGGGCAGTATATGAAACAAACACAAACAAACAAACAAACATCACTTTAAATGTACCTCGGGTTACATACGCTTCAGGTTACAGACTCCGCTAACCCAGAAATAGTACCTCGGGTTAAGAACTTTGCTTCAGGATGAGAACAGAAATCGGGCTCCGGCGGCACGGCAGCAGCAGGAGGCCCCATTAGCTAAAGTGGTGCTTCAGGTTAAGAACAGTTTCAGGTTAAGAACGGACCATTATACAGAGATACCATTGCATAATGCAGATGGGGTCTCATTAAGTTGCACAATTTAGGTCAAATAAGGAACCTGGTCTTACTAAGCAGAAAGCATGGGCAATCAGGAAGAAGATTCAACAGCATGCAGCATCTCCCTGCCTCTATTTGCATCTCAGTGGAGCAGAGCATTTGGGAGGAGGGGGACACCAGAGACTCGGGGTCCCGCTTCATTTTCTTCCCCTAGTGCTATCAGTGGCATAGCATGGGGGTGCAGGGGGGCCCGGCCGCACCGGGCGCAACATCTGGGGGTTAGGGTTAGGGGGCGCAAATCCACGGGTTAGGGGGCACAAATTACTTGCCTTGCCCCGGGCGCTGACAACCCGCGCTACGCCACTGAGTGCTATGCCTTGCCCCCCAACACGCAGAGGGTCAACTCTACACCAGTGGCCAACCTTCAACCGCATAGCAACCTTATGAATTGTGTAACAGAAGTGGCATAAAAGGGTCGTTCCAAGAATGCTCTCCCAAGAGAGTCTTACCTAGAGCCAACTTTAATGCCCCTTTAGTCCCCGGGAAGAACCTTTTTGTTTTTCCATGCCCCTTCATATTTTTAACACTACTTCACGTTATTTTCCCATTGCTGATTTTATTCTAGTCTAGTAATGGGTGACAATTATTCTTTAAAAAAGAATAAGCCTGTTGTTATATTAGTAGAATTGGTTGCCAGCAGCTGATTTGTGGCTGAGTTGGATTTTATTGCTGGATTTCATTGTGGAGCTCGTTGCTGGGTCGGTTTTATTGTTGAATTGTCGATTCTGGTTGTGCTTCTATTTTCTGTTTATACTCTTATTGCAAGTCGCATAGGGAATGTTTTTTAATTAGGTGGCCCATAAACGGAAATAATAGCTGTATAATAAATAAATATGTTCATTGTCCATACTACGGAAGAAGCATCTTTTACCTCTGAGTGTAAGTGTAAAGGAAACATGCTGATAAGAGGACTCTTATTTTTTATCTCAACTATAATTGGATCATATTTCAAAAAGCCTGGGTGAGAGAGGACAATTTCTCATTTCCTGGTGTATTAATCATGTCCATTACAAGGGTTAGTGGCATATGGGAGAGTTATCTATCTCAATTTCATTTCTGCTTTCTTTTCTGAACATCCAGTTGACCTTCTTGGGTGAAAAAAGAAACCAATATTGAGTCTGCTTATTTGGGCTACGTAATGTGTGGCATAATGGTGAAAGTTTACACTTTGATACAAGCTTTTAATGATTTCACTCGCAAAGAACCTATAGACCTTAGTAGTGTTGTAAATGGCATACACATCATATGGATGAAAGACTTGTGGGAAATTTTAAGCCTGCCCAGATTACTTCATTATTATTGCTATTACCTCTGAGTTTTACATAGGCTGCAGTTCTATACCAGGGTGTCCCAGGGAACATAATATCTTCATCTATGGTTTTCCAACCGGTGTCAGATCCTGTGGCCCAAAACTCATTGGGGCAATTGGGCCCAAAAGAGGATGCACTAAGGGAGAACTGAGAAGCATCTTAGACTTTGGGATGCTGAGAATTCTGACAAAAATGGAAAGAGTAAAAAAATTGCCAATGTCTGCTTATTCATTTGATGTCTGGAACAGAAATCAAGCCAGAAAACAACTGTTGTTTTCAGTCTGCAAATAATATGAAATTGATTACATTTTTCATTTTCATTCATTTTATTTTAATAACTCGCAGGCCTCTAAATATAACAAACTCTCCAAGTGCTTCACACAAATTACAATCGTAAAATCACAAGCAAAGAGTCAGGGTACGTAATGTCACAATGCAATAAAAATCCAGTAAAACATTATCCAAAACATTAATACTGAATCCCCTCCCCACCCCCACAAAAAATTCCACTGTGTTCTCTTTGCATTGAAATGAGTGGAGTGGAATAATAAAATGACAACACAAATTACATAATTAATCATGTAAGTACTGTAGTTTCGCCACATCAGAGAGGGACAAATACTGTAGGGGTTTTGGGGTGGAAGGTGAAGTACAGCAGAATGGAAACCAAGGGATCCAAAGGATCAAAGCTGTCAAGGTCCCCTGACATGCTCCCATTCCAGGAAGAAATCTAGACATGTTCAAGAGCATGTCTAAACCTCTACCACTCCTCTCCCTCCAATTGTTTTATATTTCCCTTTCCACTGTAAACAAGCAAACAATAAATGGACTGGAAATGGACTGTCAGGTTTAGCACTTCTCCCACTCAAGACACAACACACCGGCAGTTCGACCAGTCGAGGTTTATTATCAACAGACTTTCAGCAATCCAAGTTTCCCATAACTCATACCTCACTGTCCGAATAAAAAAATTCCTTCCAGTAGCACCTTAAAGACCAACTAAGTTAGTTCTTGGTATGAGCTTTCGTGTGCATGCACACTTCTTCAGATACACTGAAACAGAAGTTGCCAGATCCTTCTATATAGTGAGAAGGTGGGGAGGGGTATTACTCAGAAGGGTGGTGGGAATGGGAGATTGGCAGATAGCTGAGATGAGCCTGTTGATGACTCTTAACGACTGCAATAGGTCTTATAGGAAAAGGCAAGGGGTGAGAAGGTGAAAAATGGCTTAGTCATGTATAATGAGATAAGAATCCAATGTCTTTGTTCAGACCAGGTCTCTCCATGGTTTTAAGTTTGGTAATGAGTTGTAATTCAGCAGCTTCTCTTTCCAGTCTATTTCTGAAATTTCTTTGTAGTAAAACAGCTACTTTGGGATCTTGTATAGAATGTCCTGGGAGATTGAAGTGTTCTCCTACTGGTTTCTCTGTTTTGTGATTCTTGATGTCATATTTATGTCCATTTATTCTTTGGCGTAAGGTTTGGCCTGTTTGTCCAATATAGAGAGCTGAAGGACTCTCTCACTGTCCGAATCAGTTGGTTCAACTGACTTCTGGCCCCTTCCACGGCCAGATATACTCCAAGCCCGCCACTGCTCTCTGCTGGTCTTCCTTTGTTGTAATCACTTGCTCCGCCTCCTACTTCTTGGAGACTCAGGTGCAGCCAGTTCCTCCTCCTCTGCAGTTGAATCCAACCCTCTACTACCACCTGCATCCTGCTCCTTCATCTCTGTGCTGCTGCGAAAACTTACAGGCAGCAATCCAGAGCGAGAAGGGCTTATCTCACTTTTGTGGTGTGAATGAACCAAGTTCCTGTTTTCCTCTGCCTCTTCCTCCCCCTCTGCAGAGTCCTCTCTGCCAGCCATGTCTCTGACATGGACAGAAACTCCATGCTCCCTTTCACCCTGAATGACTGGGCAACTGAGTCAGGCTAGTAAGAAGCCTTTCTAAACCTCTGAAGCCCAGAGGCAGTGCTTAATGTGGCTGCATGCTAGTGCCAGGCTTCAGTGGCGTAGCGTGGGGGGTGCAGGGGGGGCAGCCGCACCGTGCGCAACATCGGGGGGGGCGGGTGCTCGCACTCGCAGCTCTCTGCCCCTACCTGGCTCGAGTGCTAAAATCCACGGGTTAGGGGGCGCAAAGTACTTGCCTTGCCCCGGGTCCTGACAACCCACGCTACGCCACTGCCAGGCTTGGTAGGTTTTGGACACCTGGATAGTGAGGGGTTCTGGAAATGGAGTCCCATGAGGAACAATGGAAAAAGCTGGGTATGTCTAGCCTAGAGAGGAGAAGGTTAAGCCCTTTACAGATTGACCCAGTGTGCAGCATCTGTGAAAATGCAAATCCCATGCTAGGGATCATTAGGGAAGGAACTGAAAATAAAACTGCTGATATGGTGATGCCGTTGTACAAATCTATGGTGCAGCTGCATTGGAATACTGTGTGCGGTTCTGGTTGCCGCACCTCAAAAAGGTATACAGAGAAGATATAAAGGAATAGTATAGAGTTGGGCAAAGTTCAGAAACAGGCAAGATCATGGAGATAGACCAACTCCCCTAGTGAGGAAAGGTTGCATCATTCTGCTAGGCTGGCAGAAGCTGGGGCAAGGCAACAGGATTCGAACTGCCTTATGATCGATGAGCCCAAGAGGCTCAGTGGTTTTGACCACAGCACCACCCACATCCTTGCTTAAAGTAGTATCATACCACTTTGAAGAGACACATGATGCTCCACAAAGAATCCTGGGAACTGCCGTTTGCAAAGGGTGCTGGAGACCCCATTTCCCCCTCACAGAGCTACAATTCTCAGAGTTCATTGAGTGGGGGTATTGATTATTAAACCACTCTGGTTTACAAGTCTAAAATATAGAAATTGCACACAACTGAAATACACAACATAAGAATTGCATCAAATCATTAAAACGTCAATAATTTAAACAGGAAATAAAGCAAGACATTAAAAATGCATAACAATTAAAATGTTGTTGTTTAAAAAAGTTAAAATAATTAGATCAGAGATATGCTCAGGGGTATGCTTTCCTAAGTGGTATCTCTGATTACGTACTTAATTCGTTCTGGAAGTCGGTTCTTAACCTGAAGCACCACTTTAGCTAATGGGGCCTCCTGCTGCCGCCACGCCACCGCTGTACAATTTCTGTTCTCATCCTGAAGCAAAGTTCTTAACCCCAGGTACTATTTCTGGGTTAGCAGAGTCTGTAACCTGAAGCATATGTAACCTGAGGTACCACTGTATGTGTCTTCAACCACCTTTGTGTTACCACAAGCCAAAAATAATTAAGCTGTGGCAAAATGTATCATAAACACATCAAAGCACTCATATATTCTGTGAACCACCCTGAGACCTCTGGGTATAGGGCAGAATAATAATAATAATAATAATAATAATAATAATAATAATAATAATAATATATTCTGTATTGCTTAGATATTTTCATGCACTTGCTCTTGAAGTGCTTTGCCCTTTACATTTTAGCTCCCAGTCAGCAAGTCTCATAAACAAACCGAACATATTTTCATCAATGATGTTACTTGGATTGCCCTTGCCTGTTATTGAGGCAGAAGATAGGGAATGCTCCATTAACCTTTTTGAGGCTTCTACTAAAAAAAAGCTGTGGGTTTTCTCTGACCTTTGGCAGCTGGCCTCATTATAACCAGTTTTTGTCAATTCCCAGCACTTCTCACAGCTGCTTAAACCATCCTGTCCTTTAAAAACCAGGGATGATTGACAAATGTGGGAAGAAAAATGTAGAATTCCAGGAAGTAGCTTACTCACAAATATTTCTCAGAAATATTTGTAAAACCTGAGCAAGTATATCGCCATAAAACCACTCTGTTAATTGAGACTCACAGAGCAGAAAAACATGGTTAGGGTGGTGGAGAAGCCAACTGATTGTTGTTTCTTTCTTTTTCTTTTTAAAAAAGGAAAGCTGCTGTCTCTGGGCAGATACATGGCCATTGGAGACTCATCCATTAGGGTGAATGGGGTGCCCACACATCACCCTCAGTTTGCCCCTAGCCAACCTCCCCCCATACCTGCCTTCAGCCAGTGCAGGAAGTGACCCTGCATTCCAGCTTCTCCTCCTTCTTAGTCTCAATGTCACTGAACTCAGCAGGGAAAAGGAAGATGGGGACAAAGCTAGAACTAGTTGGCTCTGGCTGACATTGGCTCTGGCGCCACCTACTGTTGGGCTCCCTGCCTTCTGCCCCACCAGTCTCAAAGGGCACTAGCCATGGCTAAAGGCTTTGTTGGAAAAGATCGCCACATACTCCTACATACAATTACAGTAGTTCTAGAGTCAATCCAATTTCCATAACTCTCGAGAATCAGAAATGTGCTTGCTTAGTGTCAGTACACCCCTCAAATTAGCTGCAATGTTCAGTTTTGCATTAATCCTTTCCACTGGAAAGGGGCTGTCCAGCTAGCATTGCAGGGATCCTGCTAATTTAATTCTGTTCAGATTTCTCTTATGCTCCATTCATCTCCTGGAGAGTCCTGTATTCAACCTTGGGCTGTCAGCAGGGCAAAATTGCTTCTTGGTGATTATATGTTGCATTGGTAAATTCTTACACTTGGAAATTTAACTCTTGAATGGTTCTTCAATGCTGAGTCCTTTGTTTCATAATTTGTATCAATAATTATGGCGCTGATCACCATGAAGGGGTTCAGTTGATTTTCCTGGCGAAGAACAAGGGGCCCCATGAGTTGTTGCCACCCATCTGTCTCAAGAGACAATGGAGTGTGCCTCCAGGGGTGAAGTCAAATCACTGGAGAACCACAGTGGCTGCTATGGCTGCAGAGACCAGAAACTCAAAGCTGCTGCCTCCCACATTGTTTTTGCTGCATTAGCTGCACCAAAGTGACCTATATGGGCAGTGTGTATGGAGGTCCTGGGATGCCTTTCTCATGAATGAGTAGAGCTGCAAGATTGCTGAGCTTCACTTGCCCTTTATTTTCCTCCAAAATGCCATGAGTCCTCCCCATGAGTACGGATGGGAAAGATCACACTTCTTGTCTGTGTCACTCACAATATGTATTCACCCATTGTCCTGCTTCTGCAGTAATATGATTTTTCTTTGGGGGGGATCCACTCATTTTTTGCACATTGAAATGGGTTTAAAACAACAACCATTGAAATATGTATTTTCTCTCAAAATACACATTTTAAAATAAGAATATTCCCACCCTTCCTCCTGAAGGAACCCAGGAGAGTAAACCTGTTAATGCAATTAAAACTTCTTATTAACGACCTTCTGAGAAACATGTTTAAATTCCTAACAAGAACACATCTACTCTCAGCACTATTAAGCCTCACTCCAAGGGTCTGGAGAGCAGGCCTTATGAGGAAAGGTTGAAGGAGCTGGGCATGTTTAGCCTGGAAAACATGTAGAAGACATCTGAAGGCAGCCCTGTATGTTTTTATATATATGATGTAAGCAGCCTAGAGTGGCTGGGGAGACCCAGCCAGATGGACAGGTTATAAATAATAAAATTATTATTATCATGGTAAAGAGGAGACTGAGAGGAGATATGATAGCCATCTTCAAATATCTCAAGGGCTGACACGTGGAAGATGGAGCAAGCTTGTTTTCTCCTGCTCTGGAGGGTAGAATTCGAACCAATAGCTTCAAATTACAAGAAAGGAGATTCCAACTAAACATCAGGGAGAACTTTCTGACAGTAAGAGGTGTTTGACAGTGGTATAGTCTCCCTCGAGAGATTGTGGGCTCTCCTTCCTTGGAGGTTTCTAAGCAGAGGTTGGATAGTCATCTAGGAGAAGGAAAACTCTGATCCTAAACCTCCACTGCTTTGTAGCTACTCACTTATACACAAGAGTGGGGGGAGGCTTAGATAAGTTCTTCCCCTTGTTTCCATCATCCTCTGGGAACTGGAGGCTAACTTCTTAAGTGGGAAGCTTCCCATCTTTGTGGAGGATCCCTGGGTATTTTAGAAACCTGGTCGAAATGTTCTAAGGCATCTAGTGAGTCTTCTCAAGTTCAAGAGGTCCCCAATTTCAGAATTCGGCTCTTAAATGCCTAGGAAGGTGGCAGGACTGTGAGAAGGGCCTCCACCCAAGATCTCAGGTGCTGGGCAAGTTCATATAGAAGCAGACGGTCCTTTAGATAGCTTGGGCCTAAGCTTGGTTATAGCTCCTAACCAGCACTTTGTATTGTGCCTGGAAACAGACCGTTATCCAATGGAGCTGTTGTAACAGGATGTTTTAACTGGTATTCTTTTAGGAATGTTTTTGCATTGTTTTTGCTTTTAAGTGCAGTGGTACCTTGGGTTACATACGCTTCAGGTTACACACTTCGCTAACCCAGAAATAGTGCTTCAGGTTAAAAACTTTGCTTCAGGATAAGAACGGAAATTGGGCTCTGGCAGCACAGCGGCAGCAGGAGGCCCCATTAGCTAAAGTGGTGCTTCAGGTTAAGAACAGTTTCAAGTTAAGAACAGACCTCTGGAACGAATTAAGTACTTAACCTGAGGTACCACTGTAGTTTGCTGCCCTGGGCTCCTTGGGGAGGAAGAGTGAGATATAAATTTAATACACAAATAAACATATAGTACCTTCATTTGGTGCATTACTGTATGAGCATGTGTTTCAGAACTGTGCTGCTGTAGGAAAGATTATTTCAGCTGATCTATTCTCTCATAGAAGAAGAAGAAAATCAATGGGGGATATTAGATGGAGAAATGGAATGGGCAGAGGGTTAATCCCCTCCTGTTGGCACCATGGCTCTGATTATAATTGGCCTTCCTATCACAGTTTAACCTTCTAAAGACCTGCAGGAGATCCTATTCAAAGATCTTCTGTGCCATGGCTATTTTAGCCCCGACTTGACCCTCGTTATGATGGAATGTGGAAACCCCACAGAGTGGAAAACAAATCCAGTATAACAAGGCAATTATTAAAGCTGCATCTTTGAGAATGGTGGTAGATGGGACCTCTAGGTGCCAGTATAAATTGCAGGAGATATTGGCACCAGTATATGGAATACAAATACTCCAGAGGAGAAATCTGACAGCAGGAGCTTGTACTACTGGATTACACTTCCAGCTATTACATTCTGAGACCTAGACTCTTTGTTCTATGATTTAGGTTTCCTCCATCCCTCTCTGTCAAGGGCAATGAAGGGAAGATGTATGCTGACTGTGGGCAGGAAAAACCATGGACAGATGTGCTCTGCATTTAATTAATCTGGAGTTAAGATCAACCTGCTTCCATTTTTTAGCCATAACTAACACAGATTAGGATGATCAACCTTCAGTGGGCCTACACTTGATGATACCAGGGGCATCAGCTCCTGAGGGCCAAGCCCTTTTGGGCCTCCTCAGTATTTTGGGGGTTGGGGCTGCCTTCCCCTACCATGTCCCAAAAGTGCGGAGGAGAAGCATGAAGCAACTCCAGGGGCTGCCTATTTCTCCTCCTGCTGCTGTGGAGGAGAAGGAGGGCCAAAGCAGCCTCCTGCTGGTGGTGGCACCAGAAGAAGGCAGAAGAAGAGCTGCTGAACATTGAAGCCACACGGCTGCCACTTTCGGCTCCGCTGCTGGCTCCTCCCGATGTCCTGACACTGCATGTGTGTGATGTCACGCATGCAATGTTGCCCCCCCCATCACCCTTGCAAGCTGGTGCCTCTGAGTGATACTAAAGAGAGAAAACTCTTTCAGCCCACCATTTTCTGTTTACATACTTCTGATGGTCACCCTTCCACACCCAATTCAGGACTGAATCCTCCACTCACCAGCTGGTGTGCAGAGGATTCAGTCTTGCTTGTGTGTGTGTTTCCCCAGCCCATGCCCTGTAAGGAACATGTGAAGTTCATCTGGCTCTTCTTTCTGCTTGCTGCTCCATCCCCCAACAGCCTCAGAACTCTCCAGGAATCCTGAACCAACTTGGGGTGGGGGTGGGATCTGGGGTTGTTACCAACCAACTGTCAGTTTGCATTTCTTAGTGCGGAAAGTATTATTCTGATGTGTCGAGGTCTTTCCTATTCTAATTAATTCAAGAGGGTTCTGGACGCTGCTCTGTGTGAAAGAAACAAGCAGAAGGTTCATGAAGTTTGGGTTATACCTTCAGGGAAGCTGAGTACAACTAGTTTAAACTGGTTCTTTTATCTTTTTCTGTCAAGGTCATGCTGACTATAAAATTTGGGCCAGAAGGAGCCTGGGCTTCATTTTCTCTTTCTCTTTCTTTTCCTTCTGGTGTGGTGTTCTGTATATAGTGTCAAGGTTTAGTCTTATTATAAGCAGGGACGCGGGTGGCACTGTGGTCGAAACCACAGAGCCTAAGGCTTGCTGATCAGAAGTTTGGCGGTTCGAATCCCCGCGACAGGGTGAGCTCCCATTGCTCAGTCCCTGCTCCTGCCAACTTAGCAGTTTGAAAGCACGAAGTAGATAAATAGCTATCGCTCCGGCGGGAAGGTAAACGGCGTTTCCGTGCTCTGCTTTGGTTTGCTAGAAGCAGCTTAGTCATGCTGGCCACATGACCCAGAAGCTGTACACTGGCTCCCTCGGCCAATAAAGCGAGATGAGCGCCACAACCCCAGAGTCGTCCGCACCTGGACCTAATGGTCAGGGGTCCCTTTACCCTTTACCTTTAAGTTGTTTAAATTAAGTCTGCTGCAATTGGATTTCTTGTGGACAGTGCCAATCCCGAATGTATTGGATTTGTGACCATTATGCTCAATAAAGCTCTGCTGGATGAAATTTTAATTGCCCCTGGTCTATTTTCAGGGAATCCTGCAAGTTTTAAGTTTAAGTTTTTACTCTGCTAACTATACATTGGAATCTACTCTGGATCAATATTTTTTTATATAAATTTTTTATTGGTTTTACAAAGTTTTTTAAACAATACAAACAAATAAAAAGACATACAAACATGTATAGTTTCATAACCTTTTTTTCATAACCCTCACTTCTTGGACTCCCCCATACCTCCCCTTCCTGCATCCCAATGTCCAAAATTTTTCCAGCAACTTCTAAATTATTTTATCAAACATATGTCATCCTAATCTTTCCTTCAACTTAATCTTATATCGCTGTAATCTCCTTTTCTTTCTCAAAGCCTTGACATTTTAGCATTCATCAACTTTATAATAGTTCTTAAGGTAGATTTTAAATTTCTTCCAATCTTCTTCCGCCGTCTCTTTCCCCTGGTCGCGGATTCTGCCAGTCATCTCAGCCAGTGTCATATAGTCCATCACTTTCATCTGCCATTCTTCCAGAGTGGGTAGGTCTTGTGTCTTCCAATACTTTGCAATGAGTATTCTTGCTGCTGTAGTGGCGTACATAAAAAAGTTTCTATCTTTCTTTGGCACCAATTGGCCGACAATGCCCAGGAGAAAGGCCTCTGGTTTCTTAGGGAAAGTACATTTAAGTACCTTTTTCAATTCGTTATATATCATTTCCCAGAAAGCCTTAATCTTTGGACACGTCCACCAAAGGTGATAGAAAGTACCTTCAGGACTCTGGATCAATATTGAGTAGAATTTCAATGATACCAACTTGGCCAAAGTCCAGATCCCCCTGAATCAGCCCAAATAGTTTCAGGGTTTGGCCTTATCCAGTGTGCAGCCCTACAAAGCAATCAACCGCAATGATTGGGCCAGCCCCTATCTTTCCACCTAGCCTGCCTCACAGGGCTGTCAGGTGGATCAAAGGGGAAGAGCCACACACACACACACCACCTTGAGGTCACTGGAGGAACTTGAGGATACAAAACATCTTTGCACACCAAAACATAACAGCAGGGGCGGGGGACATGTTTCAAGCACTGTGGTACAGGGAAGCAAATTTCTAGTCGCTGATGCCCTTCTGAAGGGTACCAGGTTGACAAAATTGCTACCTGGAAAAGAAAAATCTATCAAATAAATTACCTTACAACTGTCCCCTGCAAGCGGCTAATCAATAAGGTTCTGCTCCATCAGGTGCCCGAGTGGGGAATTAGGCAACATTAATGACTGTCTATGGCAGTTAAAGAAGACAAGGGCAGTTATTTATCTGCAGGGGAGCAGACAAGGGGAGGGGTTTATTTTCAAGGGCATGTGTGAATGCACATACATTTATCACTGCAAGACAAATCTTACACTCATACGGGGCATTTTTGTTTCCTTTGGACAGAGAATGAAAGCACCAGCGTTGTTTGAAAGAAGCATATAGAGAGACCTTTTTCTCATAACGATAGATTTCAGGCATCACTCACAGAAAATGATTGGCAAGTACTGTAGATTCAGGACAGACTAGAAGAAACGTATTTCATTTTTTATGAACTGATGGGATTTCGGGGGCTTCCAGAGGGTCACACTTCTTGGGTCACATACCAGCAACCAGTAGTTCATTGGGAGCTCTTACACAATATACCCTCTGAAATTGGACATTTTATTTTATTGCAATAAGGAAAGTGACTGCAGTGAAAAGCATGGGATAATGTTCACTTGATGCAACTGCATCTAACCTCTCAGCAAACAAATCAGAATGTCTGGAAGTGACATCACTGTCCCAAGATGTGGAGTTTTCTGGGTGTGATGGCTTTGGAAAATGTGATATATTGATGAAGTACAACAGGCCTATCAATGACGATTTAGCTATCATAGCTCAATAGAACCTCCATAATCAGGTGCTCTTGTCTTGAGTTTACAAATAGTAGGGGCAAAGAAGAATCTGGAGGCCATCAGACCCACCGCTTCCTAGATGCAGCTTTAGGACATTCAGGTAAAACTTGGCCCACAGATCCAGAAAAAGACTCAACAAGTCATCATCTAAACAAGATGAAGATCTGGAGCTAATGATGCAGGTGCAGGCAGGTATGTATGCATTCCTCCAATCACCTGGGCATGTTTACACTGCTGGTCTCCATCCCAAAGAGGAGGATGGAAAGCAGAATACATCCTGTTCCAAGGGAGCCCTGGGCATGTGTATTTAATCTATATAGATGTGGGTGGTGCTATGGTCTAAACCACCGAGCCTCTTGGGCTTGCTGATCAGAAGGTTGGCAGTTTGAATCCCCACAATGGGGTGAGCTCCTGTTGCTCTGCCCCAGCTCCTGCCAACCTAGCAGTACAAAAGCACACCAGTGCAAGTAGATAAATAGGTACCACTGCAGCGGGAAGGTAAACAGCATTTCCATGCACTCTGGCTTCCATCACTGTGTCCAGTTGTGCCAGACGCAGCAAAGTCATGTTGGCCACATAACCCAGAAAGCTATCTGTGGACTAACTCTGTCTCCTTTGGCCTGAATGCAAGATGAGCACCTCACCCCATAGTCAACTTTGACTGGGCTTCACCGTCCAGGGGTCCTTTACCTTTCTACCCTTTATTATTTCACCTATGCACCCCACCCACATTTTCCAGCATCCAAGGACACACACCCCAGCCATGCCAGAATGGAATATATTTAGAGAGTGTCCTTTGCCCAATGATGCCTTAGGTTGCTTATCTTAGACATTATTGCAGCCCAATTACTGCCTGCACTAAAATGCTCATCATGGAATAATAGCAGCAGCCAACAATGGAAAACTTTTATTAATAAGCCAACAAGAATTCCAGGTACTATGGAGTAGGCAAAAAGAGAGAGGCAGATGGACAATCAAGGACAATTTCAATTAATTGAAATTCCACCCCTTGAAGGGTGAGAGGATGAGTGCTGCAAGAGGGGAAGGGAGCTGGCTTGAGGAGCAGATGATTAGACCCATGGCAATAGAAGTCTCACAACTATGTGGGGCTACCTTTGAAGGTGACCCGGAAACTGCAATTAATCCAGAATGCGGCAGCTAGACTGGTGACTGGGAGTGGCCGCCGGGACCACATAACACCGGTCCTGGGAGATCTGCATTGGCTCCCAGTACGTTTCTGAGCACAGTTCAAAGTGTTGGTGTTGACCTTTAAAGCCCTAAACGGCCTCAGTCCAGTATACCTGAAGGAGAGTCTCCACCCCCATCATTCAGCCTGAGATCCAGCGCTGAGGGCCTTCTGGCGGTTCCCTCATTGCGAGAAGTGAGGTTACAGGGAACTAGACAGAGGGCCTTCTTGGTAATGGCGCCCGCCCTATGGAACGCCCTCCCATCAGATGTCAAGGAAATAAGCAGCTATCCTATCTTTAAAAGACATCTGAAGGCAGCCCTGTTTAGGGAAGTTTTTAATATTTAATGCTGTACTGTTTTTAACATTTGATTGGGAGCTGCCAAGAGTGGCTGAGGAAACTCAGCCAGATGGGTGGGGTATAAATTATTATTATTATTATTATTATTATTATTATTATTATTAGCCTCTCCAACTAATTCATGATTGGGTGAGCTAAATTTGTCTCCCTTTGGGATGGGAGTGGCATTGCTAAAGAAATCAATCTGTTATGGGGTTTTTATAGGCTGCCCATTTTAAGAAGTTTTCCCATCTAGATTTTTTTTTTTAAAAAAAGAAAATTCAAAGCCTTCAATTTTGGTAGACTTCTCTCCCCACCCCCACCCCCTCCTTCAAAGCATACTTCTAAGCCAAAAGCTCTCTCCGGTCCTCTCCTTTTCTGTAGCTCAAGGTCAACTATAATTGCACTGTGGATGTACGTCTAAGCTTAGCAGATCCTCTCACAATTCGTTTCATAGAAAATTGTTTCCAAAAAATAAATAATAAATAATAATAAATTTTATTTATATCCCGCCCTCCCCAGCCGAAGCCGGGCTCAGGGCGGCTAACAACAATAAAACAGTACAAAGGTACAACATAAACAACATTCTAAAATCATTCATTATAAAAATTAATTAATTCAAGCCACTAGCAACCATTGGGCCAGAGCTCTGCGAAGATTGCCGAGGGAGGGAGTCAGGCTGTGCCCTGGCCAAAGGCCTGGTGGAACAGCTCTGTCTTGCAGGCCCTGCGGAAGGATGTCAAGTCCCGCAGGGCCCTGGTCTCTTGTGACAGAGTGTTCCACCAGATCGGAGCCACAGCCGAAAAAGCCCTGGCTCTAGTTGAGGCCAGCCTAACTTCTCTGTGGCCTGGGACCTTCAAGATGTTTTTATTTGAAGACCGTAGGTTTCTCTGTGGGGCATACCAGGAGAGGCGGTCCCGTAGGTACGAGGGTCCTAGGCCATATAGGGCTTTAAAGGTTAAAACCAGCACCTTAAACCTGATCCTGTACTCCACCGGGAGCCAGTGCAGCTGGTATAGCACTGGGTGAATGTGATCTCGCAGCGAAGACCTCGTAAGGAGTCTCGCTGCAGCATTCTGCACCCGCTGGAGTTTCTGGGTCAGTCTCAAGGGCAGCCCCACGTAGAGCGAGTTACAATAATCCAGTCTGGAGGTGACCGTCGCGTGGATCACAGTGGCTAGGTCAGGGCGAGAGAGGTAAGGAGCCAACTGCTTAGCTTGGCGGAGATGGAAAAATGCCGCCTTTGTTATAGCTGCAATCTGCGCCTCCATGGAAAGGGAGGTGTCGAAGATTACACCCAAACTCTTAACGGACGGTGCTGGCACTAATTGCGCCCCCGCAAGAGATGGGAGTTGCCCCCCCAATCCCATATCGCCCCGTCCCAGCCACAGGACCTCTGTCTTCGAAGGATTTAGCTTCAACCGGCTCCCACGTAACCATCCAGCCACAGCTTCCAAACATCTGGTCAGTGTGTCTGGGCATTCCTTTCTCATCTTGAAAAATCTTTTATGAACAAGGTCCTTGACACCTCCGGCTAATTCCTAAAGCATTGCTGTCTCCTGCGCTCTATATTTCAGATGTGAAATGTCACAGGCCACTCCAATCTCTGCTGAGCAGTAGCAAGTTTCAAGGAGTCTTGGGACTTAACTAGGTTTTGTGTTTCCTTGGGATTTGTCCTTCTCAGGAGCACAGCACTGGATTCAGAGGCATCCTAAGCAAATCTCTGCATCCCTCTGAAACAGCCAGTCAGCAGGGCTGTTGTTCTTCGGTCCCCACATGGAGGGTCCCCCCCCAATTGTTTTTATTGATTTTCATATTATATATTTATACTTTCTTACAATATTAGTAACCTAAAACTCTCAGGATTACCACTTCCCTCTACCCCTCTTCTGGTTTTCTTCTTTCCACACTATAATATTTACACATTGATTTATGTCAGCATACTGTTCATATCTATACATGGTTCTTTCTACAGTATAATCTCATATAGAATGCTCCATCAATTATACGTTGTCAGGTTTATCTCAGACCTGCCGGTGTTCTTATACGTAAACAGTGTTTCTCAAGAAAAGTTATAAATTTCTTCTTCTAGTCTTTTTGGAACGTCTGGTCATCCTGCTCACAAATTTGTCCCATCAGCCTGCCTAATTCTGCGTAATCTACCATCTTTGTTTGCCATTCTTCGATAGTTGGCAGATCTTGATGTTTCCATCCTTGAACTTTCAAAAATCTGGCCACCGTTGTTGCATACAGAAATAGTTTTTTTGTCTCCTTTTGGTATCTCATCCCCAACCATTACTAAGAGAAATGCTTCCGGCCTTTTAGAGAAAGTATATCTAAACATTTTTTTTTTTGCATATACTGTCCCAAAATGCCTTTGTTTTTTTACACAGCCACCACATGGAGTTCTGCCCACTTCCTCCTTCCCAGCAGAACTTGCAGAAAACCACTCCTGTTATAAAAGGACACATTTCTTCTTTTGGTGACATCACACACCCCTGTTACTCCTGGCAACATGCCAGAAATTGTTCTGTTTCTGTCCACTTCTCTGCAGAGGGAAGGGCAAGAATCTGCATGGTCAATTGCTCTTAATGGCACAGTACTAAGTTCGCCTTGTGTTTTTAATGGCATTGCTATCAGCCAGTATTTTTCACTGGTCTGGTATCTTCCCTCCAAAACCCAGCTAAATTCTACTCCTTTACTAAATTTAGGGTCATGAGAAGCCTGCCCCCCTCACAAATTCATAACAGAAAAACGGGATTTTCAACGCCCCAGATTTTGATGATGATTTTTTAAAAATATATCATATCATCTGCTTAAAGGATGGGAGGGTACACAGTACTCTGGATATCAAGAAAAGGATAAAATACAACACTGGTTTTCCATTTCTGGAATTAGGCATGACACACCAGAGACAACTGAGTTTAAAACCAATACAGAGTTTGTCTCATATATATGGCTGCTCCGATTGTTTTGGCCAGGGTAGTCACTCTCCAGCCCCTCCTGATGAGTTTTTCAGTGAAATGTTGGGATTCGCTAAGCTTAATAAATAAGATTATGAGTAGGGTTCGAGAGTTTGATGAAAACAGAAACAGGAGAACAAATTGCTGATTTTGCTGATTTGCCCCCCATCTGGAATGAAAACCAGTCCAGCAAATAAGAGCAGCATTTGCTGTTATCGCTTTCAGTCCACAAACAGTACACGACTGATTACTTCCCATCACCATTTGCACCGAAATGAACAGAATGAAATAACGTTATGGTAACATAAATCATCATCATTAGAATTAGAATCTATATACTGTTCTATAACCGGAGGTCTCAGGGTGGTTCACATAATGAAATCAAAATATAGAACCACAAAGTACATAATCAAAATAAAAACAGCTAGCCAATAACCCCCCCCCCCCGACTGGCGTAGGATGTCAATCAAATCAACCAAAGGCCTGGTTAAAAAGGATTGTTTTTGCATGGCGCCGAAAGCTGTATAACAAAGGCACCAGGCGAACTTCTTTGGGGAGAGCATTCCACTGCAGAGAAGGCTCGTTATCACAAGTAAGTTACGATGATTTCCCACAGCAGACAGAGAAAGCAATAGAGTAGGTCTGGGCAAAGGACAAACTACAGCGTAAGAAACACAGAGTGGAATGGAAAACAATGCCTTCTTTCATCCCTGGCAATCAACACATGGTAAAAGATGGAACAGCATTTGCAGAACAAGCAACACAGAGAAGCAGCTCCCCCACCACTTCTATTCAGAATCCCATTTCTGCCTGTTTAGAGATCCCTAGCAACCCTAAACTCCTACTTCTATTGCCTCTGCAAACTATAAGAGTGCTCTGGTCAGCATTTCGCTTGCCTGTGTCAACTTCAATTTCCTCCTGAAAGCTCTGTCAAAAAGAAAATTGAATGGTATGAACATTGAAAATTGTTTGATCAGCCTCTGGTAGCTCTCAGAAGCTTTCTGTGAGCTCACTGGAGCTCAATGGTAGCACAGGTGGTGTGCGTGCAGAAGGTCCCAGTGTCAATTCCTGAGCAAAATATCATAGGAAACTGTTTTTAGACCATCAGAAAATTTGTCCATGTGACTCAGTATTGCCTATCCTGATGGGCAGTAGCTCTCTAGGGTTTCAGGTGTGGGCATTCCCAGCCCTACTGGGAGATGCTGGGGATTGGATCTGGGACCTTCTAGCTGCACATCAGATGCTCTACCATTAATATAGAAAGCTGCCTTATAAAGAGTTGGGCCATTGGTTCCATGTAGCCTTGTCTACACTGATCTATAGTGACTTTCCAGGGTTTCCAGTCTTTCCCAGCCTAGTCAGGAGACACCAGGGATTGAACCTGTAACCTTTTTCATATGATGGATATGTTCTACCACTGAGCTATGGTGCCACCACTTATCTCCAGTTAAAAATATTGGAGTGCTACTGCTGGTTAGAGTACACCATCCTGGACTAGAGAGATAAAGGGTTGGACTCAGGATAAGGCAACTCACTGAATGGCTGGAACAGGGAAAGCATTGCTGAGGCACCTTATAATCTTCTTCTTCTTTGGTGATGACTTGTAGCTGAGTAAGATTGTCTTCCATAAACATGGTTTTAACAGTGAGTCCATAAGTGACTGTGGAGGCCAATTCACAGTGGGGGACATAGGTTGGGGGGGGGTTCAGTATGGTGAGGGTTTGCCAAGTGTGCCTTCCTCTTAGCATGTTTCTCCCTTTCATCCTGAGTTTGAGCATCTTCAAAGTCCATGACACCTTTGGTAAAGGCTGTTCTCCAATTGGAGGGCTCGCAGGCCAGTGTTTCCCAGTTGTCGGTGTTTATACTACTTTTTTTTTAGATTTGCACTGAGAGGGTCTTTAAACCTCTTTTGTTGACCACCGGCATTACGCTTTCCATTTTAAAATTTGGAATAGAGTAGTTGCTTTGGAAGACGATCGATCATCAGGCATCTGCACAACATGACCAGTCCAACAAAGTTGATGTTTGCTTTGACACTGGGGATCTTTGCTTCTTCCAGTGTACCTTATAATACAGTTACAGTCACACCTCATGTTGCATCTGCTTCAGGTTGCATGTTTTCGTCTTGCATCCCGTGGCAACCTGGAAGTATCAGAATGGGTTACTTCCGGGTTTCGCCCTCACACATGCGCAGAAGTGCTAAATCGTGCCGCGCATGTGCGCAGATGCGGCACTTCTGGATGCAAACGCTTTGAGTTGGGGGCGTGCCTCCGGGATGGATTATGTCCACAACTTGAGCTTCCACTGTATTGGGACAATTTAAGAGAAACACTCGAGAATAAGTCTGCAAAAGTTGTGAAATCAGCATTATTGTGGCATGTACTGTAACCTGCAACAAAATGTTTTAGTGCGAATTATAAAATTTACCAGTGGGACCTGTGACAAAATGTTGCTATGTTTCTGTACTTCTGCAAAACGTGGTATTGCCCCCATGCATAGAAGAAGAGGTGTCCTTTTAGCTATAGACACACTTGGAAAATTGGGGAAAGCATGCATGGTTTAATTGTAAGCTTACAACATCTTCCCAATATAGGTAGGTAGCCTTGTTGGTCTGCCATAGTCAAAACAAAATAAGAACTTATTACCAAACTTAAAACCATGGAGAGACCTGGTCTGAATAGAGACATTGGAGTCTTATCTCATTATACATGATAAAGCTATTTTTGGCCATCTCATCCCTTGCTTTTTCCTGTAAGACCAACTGCAGTCGTTAACAGTCGTCAACTTACGATGTGCAAATCATTAACAATCACAAGCTGCAGGAGAAACAAATTATGTATATTAAGAAGCCTGAAAGCGGGAGGGATGGAGGTCGGCAGGGGGTAGAAGAGGGATTTAAGTTTTTTAAGTTATAAAGAAACAAATGTGAAGACTAGTAACTGGAATGGAAACGGATAAGATTCTTATGTTATATTTGGACATTTGTAACTCATTTATCTATTTATTTACTTATTTTTTATTTTTTTATTTTTTGTAATGGCTGATTTGGTGTTCTTTTTTTTTTTGGTTATGTATATGAAACTTAATAAAAAGAAATAAAAAAAAACAGTCGTCAACTGGTTTACCACACCTATCAGCCAATCACCCATTCCCACCACCCTTCTGAGTAACACCCCTCCCCACCCTCTCACGATATAGAAGGGTCTGGTGACTATTGTTTCAGTGTATCTGAAGAAGTGTGCATGCGCACGAAAGCTCATACCAAGAACAAACTTAGTTGGTCTCTAAGGTGCTACTGGAAGGAAAAAATTATTTTAACATCTTCCCAAATCAGCAGGGGGGGGGGGATAAAGAACTAAGAGGAAAACAGGGAAAATAGGTATATATTTTTCCCTGATGCCCTTTTCTCATTTTCCTTTTCACACACTGCTAAAGTAGCAATTAGAGTCAACCAGCCAAGCAGGGTCATCTGTAAAAGCTGCACATTTAGCTACATACCTTGTGCCATGAAAAGTTTAATAGGATCACTTGGCAGAAAGTCAATGGGTTCATGATGGGCTTTGGCCAGCTGTTAAAATCACCCATCTTACTAGACTTTTGACTTTAAAAAAAGCATCCTAGGAAAATGTAACCCACTGCTTTATACCACTTTAACAAAGCTAGATATGCTCAGCGGGAGAGTTGAGTAGCCACCGTTATGGCCAACTAGCTTATATTACTTCAAAACTTTTGGGTTGACTCCTTTCTGTAGGGTGAGAACACTTGGAAACAGGTTGGTGGTGAAGTTGTTTAGTATTTGTATTTGGAATGGTGTGTGAAAATCCTCAAAATGAGACATGTCTATCTATGGTGCTTTCATCTTGTTTTTCTGGCACTTATTTGAAGATCACAGTGGAAGTTTTGGTGGAGAAGAAGTCACAGCAGCTAGATCCATCAAGACCCAGCTTAAGAACGAGAGAAAGAGAATGGCTACAGCTAAGATTTTTGTAGAGGACTGTGCTCATGTTGTTACCCTTCTATTTCAGTTTTTGTGATAGGGAGTTAATTTGTGTTATGAAAATGTCAGCAAACCAGAAACGATCTGAGCCTTCAAGGGTTATATTTTACAGGCCTGTGCCTTTTAAAGCACAACCCAATTCCGTTGAGTTCTGTGAGATTTAGTCTCGGGTAGGAATGAGTGAGAAATTCAATTTTGTTTGCAATTGAACGAGAAGCTACCAAATTCACACTTCTCAAACCAATAAATTGAACCGAAACACAGATAACCTTTGAAATTCACACTTCCCTGAATTTTGCGATGCAGTTCTTCAACCATGGTGTACAAAAATGCATATGTTGTGGGGGAAGAATGCATAAGATGCATGCAATAATAGCCTGGGAGTTCTCTTGGATTCCAACCAGTCAGCTGTGGTGTCTCAAGTGTCTTTTCGTCAGGAGTTCAGCCTACACGCGAGTAGGACCCTGGTAGAGAAACATGCCCGACTGGCATGTTCTCTTCTTCCTGGTCAATCGTTCGGGAGCTTCAAAAGCTTTCTTCAGCCCGAACATCACAGCGACCGATGCCAACCGACACCAGCACACTTAGGGATCTGCAGAGTTTGCACACCTTGCGTGACAGACCTCAGCAACTAAGCATTTTGGCTAATCTACTTTATTTACATATAAACACACGCAGAACACTGCAACATGGCTCCCTCTCTCTCTAGCATCAGACAGCAAAGAGAGAAAGAACAAACGACAATAGTCCCACTTCACAGAACACAGTAACACAAACATCCTGATTCCGTCACTTCCCACTTTGTGGAATCAAAACATATACCGTCATGTGAAAGACAGAAATCCCATGACTGCAATCATAGATCAGGAATTCTAACACTTTTGTGGCTAGAAGTGCTTGTGCCTAGCTTACGCTAGTTTGCTAGCTATGGCTATTCCTGGATTGGAATAGCCTGGCATTAGCGCTCCATGCTCTGGTAACCTCCCCCTGGACTACACTGATGACAGAAACCCACTGAAGCCGTTGAAGACAGAATGCAGAATGCAGCTGCTAGGATGTTAAGTGGGACAACCTGATGGGACCATGGCATTGCTCCAAAAAGCACTGCATTGGCTACCAGTGAGCTACTGATACCAACCTTCTAGGATCCTAAAATTTGCAGGGGAGGCTCCATTGGTGGTAGCACCTTTGGTAACCGCCCAAACTGGAGTTTGTCCATAACAAGATCTTCTGCTTGGTGGTTTTCCATATGTGGACTAATTTCTTTGGGGAAGTGAATCTGTCTCCCTCATTACTAACATTCAGAAGTGATTTAAAACCAGTCTTCTTTACCCAGACATTTGATGGCTAAACGATACTGATTGAAATTATGCAACCTTGAAATTGTTAACTGGTTGGGTGTGTGATTGTTTTAAATTGCTTCAAGTGTGTGTGTGGGGGTGTGGGGGTGGGTGTTCAATGGTGTTGTTTTAACTTTTTGTGTTAGCTGGCCTGGGCTCCTTTGCGGAGTGGACTTGCTTGTCAAAATGTGTTGGGTTGGCATCCATCTGTCTCAGGAGACAATGGAGGAGTGTGCCTTCATGGGTGAAGTCAAATCACTGGAGAGACAGGGCCTGCTGTGACTGCAGATGAAGCCTTATTGGAGTTCACCGATTGGGTCTGCGTTGCTCCGGGACAGGAGGAAGGAAGTCAAAATGACACCGAGGTTGGTTCAAAGAAAAAGTTTATTCTGCTCTCCAGATAGCAGAAGGCACTTGCGTGATCAAGTCTACAGCAAGTCCAAAGAAATGACAGGTTTCATGCAGTTTATAGATCCTCCAGGCACCCTCTCACTCCTCCCCTAGGAGCCCATCCACGTTGGCGTACGTACACAGGTTGACATCACATATGTTCCTGCTCTGGTACCATCAACCATAAAAGGGTCTTCCTTCCTGTACTTCTGACCATAAAAGGATATTCCTGTTCCTACTCTTATCTTGGAGCAAGAGGTCACTACTTCCGAGAACATTCTCTGGCGTTAGTCCCAGACTTGGGTCTCTGCGTCATTAGTGGTCAGGACATAAGATATGTCTGTGTCTCTTCTACTGGTAAAGTCAAGGCCAGTCTTGCCGTCAAACTGATAAGGGAGAGAGCTGTGTTCTTGTTTTGCATTTGCTCAACGGCTAAAGTTTATGCATTTTAGCTAAGGAGAAATGGGGATTTTGGTGCAGTTTGAAAACTGCCTGCACAGTCAGTTTTGGGGTTTGGGAAACCCATTCCTTCACAGAGACCGATACAGAAAAGACATGTTTTACTGCAGCTGGGGCAGATGAAGGTGTCTGGTTGTGCTGATGGAGGTGTATAGTGGCGTTTCTTCTTTCTGCACTTGTCCCGGTGATCATTCCTCATCTGGTCACTGCTATGCATACACAGCCTGCTTCAAGGCATTGTGGTCATTTGCAAGGGATTCCCACACAGCAGGGTTAATGTTGCCAGCCTTCGTGTCTCGTTTGCAGACATCTTTGTAACACAAAATTAGTCTGACAATGGCAGACCCTCCAAGTGTCCCTATTTTCCAGGGAGCACCCCAGATATACAGAAGCCATTCCAGTTTCTGATTTGATCCCAGAATGTCCCACTGTTCCTTAGGATGTCCCTATTTTCATCAGAGACGTGTTGGAGGGCATGGAGTAATCTAGCTGCCAAAACATCTGAAAGCAGCCCTGTATAGTGGATTTGTGTGTGTGTTTACTGTTTTACAGTGGTACCTCGGGTTACATACGCTTCAGGTTACATATGCTTCAGGTTACAGACTCTGCTAACCCAGAAATGACCAGGTCAGCATAGGTGTCATTGAGACAGAGGTATGAACATGCTGGGAATGTGGGCTTGGGACAGCAGGTCTGTCCTGCCATGTGATGCCCAAAATCTTCCTGGCACAGTGTATGTGGAAGGTGTTGAGGCATCGCTCCTGGCAGGTGTATGTTGCCCTTGTTTCACTGCCATAAAACAGCACACTCAATATGCAAGCCTCGTACACCTTCATTTTGGTATTGGTTGTTAGCGCCATGCCTAAATGTGTTAGCCAAAATGTGTATATTAGTCAAAACTGCATACAGGAAAGGTGCTTATTAGGAGGAATTCACACTAAAGTGCCGACCAGTAAAACAACACAAGTTGCTGCAGACATGCAGAGAAGACTCAAGTTCTAGACTCTCCTGGGACCTACTTTTGCAATCTGGGAAGGAGGCAGTGGGTTTGAGGAGACCACCATTTTAGCTCAATCATGCCATCTCAGGGAAGGGAGAGACAGACAGGCTCCATTGGAGCCCATCAAGAACCCATCGACTTTCTGCCAAGCTGTTCTATTAAACTTCTCAAGGTACAAGGTGGGAAGTTAAGTGTGCCCGTTTTACAGATGACCCTGTTCTTCCGGTTGACTCTAATTGCTACTTTAGCAGTGTGTGAAAATGAAAATGAGGAAAACAGCACCGGAAGAAATACCCATCTCCGTTGCTTTCATCTTTGTCCATTATTTTTTCCCATGCTAGTTTTATTAATTATTATTATTATTATTTAGAAGATATGTTAAGCTGACAATGAAACCACATATACTACTCTCAAGTCTCCAAGTGTTTGCCTGCCTGCAGCTGAAACGACATCTATCTTCCTGTGCAGGAAAGGAATTAGCAGGCATCCTGCCAAGGCTTTGTGATGTTTTGAGGAGGCCTTTCTCTCAGTCCCAACGCATTCAGTGAGGGCACAAGAGAGAGCCTTCTTGGTGGCTGCTCCCAGAATGTGGAACGTTCTTCCATGTGAGGCTAGGCTGGCCATCGTCTCTTAATTCCTTTCACCAGGAGGCAAAAGGCTTCTTTGGAGGGTGAGTGTTGTAGATTTTTATGAGCTTTTAAATGGTTTCAAGTGTTTTCAGCAATGTCTTAATAGGGGCTACATTTTTTAAAAAGCATTTACACCTATTAAGTAAGTTTTAATTGCAACTGTTTTAATTCACAAAGAGAGTAGGGTTGCCAGCTTTGGTCAGGCAAAATAAAGGGCAGGTTGGGCAAAGTACGGGACAGGTTAGGGGGTGAAGAAGGACTGGGGTGCTAAAAATGATAAATCGCTTTCTGAAAAGAAATCTCTCTCATTGGGCACCAGAGCAGGCCTGTGCTGCTGAAAACGCCTTGCCTCGCTCTCTGTCTCTCTATCTGCACAAAAACTCTCTTTCCCAATCCCTCCACCTAATGGACGTACCAGGCCCATGCAAACCCCCTTTTCTCTTGCCCTCTGACTCCGAGTCTCTGTCTCTGACCCACCTGCCTCTGCCTGTGCAAAAACTCTCTCTACCAAGGCCATGCAACCCTGCTCACTCCCTGAGCCTGGCCTACCGCACCAATTCTGCCCATGCAAAAACTCTCTCCCATCCCAGACAACCCCTTTCTCCTACTCTCTGGCCTACAAAGCCACCCCTCTGCCCATTCAAAACCCAAAACTCCACCATAGCAAGCTCCTGCACTACAAACGCCCTCTCTCACTCTCCATGACCCACCATTTGCCCAAGCAAAATCTCTCTCTCTCTCTCTCTCTCTCTCTCTCTCTCTCCTCCTGGCCCCACCCCACCCTCTGCACACATCCCACAATATCTCTTTCTCTCTCTCTCTCTCTCAGCTCTGCTCCGCATGGACCCACCCTCTGCTCACACAAATGCCTGCTCAGGCTCTCATTCTCCTTTTCTCACTGGACTCACCCTCTGCCCATGAAGTTTTGATGATGTTGATGAGAATGAGCTTGGATGTGTGAAAAGGCATCCCGTTTGAAGTCCAAGCAGGACAAGGGACACTTTTCTCCAAATAAAAAGGATGATCATGTTTGTCTAGGGATGGGTGGCATCCCCAGCTGTGAACCATCCTGTACCCTGGACTGGGGGGGGGCAGGAGAGCAGGGTATCAACTGAATGGGAAAAAATAAGCACAGCACCCACTACCTGATGGTCCACTCCTTCAGTGGGCATCAGTTTGTTGCAGGGTTTCAGAAGACCCTCCTGACAGGTCTCTCCAGTGTCTGGCTATGATGCTTCTGGCTGCTGAAAGTAGGTGGGTTATGAGTTCTTTGTGGTGTAAGTGGGCATTATTGTCTTGGAAGATGTTAAAAGAACACAAGTGAACAGCAAAGAACCTGGCACCAAACCCTACAAATGGTAAGTAAAATAGAAACATTGCTACCCACCCCCACCCCCACCCCCACCCATCTTTCCGCCCGTTCCACCTCTTTCCTCCTTTTCTTCCTAATGTCTCAGCAAATGAAACTGATTTGTAAAATTTTACATGGGGAGAAATAATACGAGAGAGAGACATTGCACACACTTTTGTAAATAAAAAAAATCTTTAATAATAAGAATAAGAATAATAAAAGACCCTCCAAAGTCAGGGTTTTCCATGGTCAATTCACTCATTCCACAAAGTCAAATAACCCACATGTCTCCAGCAGGAAGCTGCTGCAACTGTCACCATCATCTAAGTGACCTTCCTTCCCATTGCAAAACACGTGCGCTATATGGCCCCAAAAAATAAAAAATAGAACATTCTCCCATTGTGTTGCAGAAGGTTTGCATTCTAAACATGTCCAATTTGGAGATTGTGATGCAGCTAGTTTGAATGCATGCTGTGATTCACACAGCATAATGCTATGAGAAGGTGATGAAAGATAGCAGCTGAGTACAATGGGGAGTTTTCAGATCATTTCAGTTTTCCCTGAGCATATCAATATTGCCTGCAACCAATCCTGTCTCTGCACCATCCTAAAGAATGCCTGGGCCACCTACTAGTATTACCCCAAAGACCCAGGCAGTTAATCAGAAGATTTTGCAAAATGTGTAACCGTGGAAGGCAAGCATGGGTCTGAGTTAAGCATACACAAGAACAAAAATGTATATTAATAACTGGAAGTTTACAACCTTGGGTGAGTTGTTTTGACATAAATCAATAGGTAGGATATCCAAAAAGAGTTAAGGGAACAATTCCTCCCCCCACATTCTCATTCTTGGAGGAAAGGTCGATCATGGAATGGCAGTAATGAAAGCGAGCCAAGGGATTGCAAATGCTAATGTTTGCTTGTTGAAAGGTTTGGGGATACAAGACAAAGCTACAGGAAGGAGGGAGGGAGAGATGTGAAGGTCTTGATGTTATTACAGTCTAGTTTATGCCACCTATCACTGAACTTCTAGGATCTGGCCTCAGCTCTGCCACAGATTCATAGCAAACCCTTGGGCAAGCAATTTATCCTACCTTTCAAGTGATTATAAAAACGTCCCTCCACCTAGAGGATGAATAATTGCCCAGCATTTTGGGAATCTGTACTGGAGGAGGGAAGGCAAGCAGAAAGCATTATTTACGGTAGCAAGTATGTGAAAAGAAATGTTCGCCTTCAAGGTGGCGGCAGGGAATCTTGAAATTATTAAACAAATAGAATTATTAGGGGCCTAAGAAAAAGGACATATTCTACTTTCCCACAGAAGCTGCAGCTAATTCACTTTTGTCAGCTGCATTTCAGAATGGATGAGGCTTCAGCTTGTCACCACAAATTGTCTACTGTTCCTCTTGAGCCTGGAGAATTCTGGAACTTGCTTATGATTATATGTATGCAGAAAGAAAATTCACTGGGGCTCAGCCACATAGCTGTACCAAAAGCAAAAGTTTGTAGCCAGATAAGTTATGCTGAGAGTAGACCGCATATAAATTAATGACCCTAAGTTAGCCAGGTCCATTAACTTCAACAGGTCAACTCTGAGTAGGTGGATGCAGCCAAAGGTTAGCTTTTTGTAGTTTTATGAGATGCTCGTTTCCTACCCATATATAATTACCCTTGTAAAGTTTTGCATTCACTTAAAGACACTAAGCAAGCAGGCAATGGAGTGAGGGGTTGACGACTTTGCCTTACAACCAACTTAATTAAGTGTGTATTACGCGATGACATTGTGGATTCACAGGAGAAGAGTAACATAACCACACATTTGTCCCAATGGAAAGGAATTGGGTGAGAGAAGCATGATTCCATGCCCTACAGAACTCCATTGTACACCTTTCCCATGAGCAAAGCCCAAAGACAACCTGCCATCTTCCAGATCTGTAGGACTGCAGCTTCCTACAACCCCAGCCAACATGGCCAATGCTCAGGGATGATGTGAGCTATGGTCTAAAACATATGGAGGGCACCAGATGGGGAAGGCTGAACTCAAGCAAGTAGGACTTCAATCCTGAGCTAGGAGTTACTCCCACTGAATTCAATGGTGGCTTGCTTCTGTATTGGAAGTGTTGGTTGGGTGATACAATAAAAGGTTTATAAAAAGATGAATGGTGCAGGAAACGTTTCACCCATGGGGAATCCAGATGAATTATTCAAATCCACACCTCCCTGGAGTTTCAGACCACAGAGAACCAGACTTATTTTAAGTGGTCAAAGGAATGGAGTAACTCCATTTGAGAAAGGTTGCAGCGTTTGGGACTCATGGACACCCAAAGAAGTTGAATGTTGGAAGATTCAGGACAGATGAAATAAAGTCCTTTGCACATCACATGGTTAAAATATGGACCTCCCTCCCACAGGAGAAAGTGATGGCCACCAACTTGGCTGTCTTTAAAAGAGGATCGGCCAATAAATATTACTTTTTTTTAAAAAAAAGAGGATCGGCCAAATTCATGGAGGAGAAAGCTATCCATGGCTATGCTCTGCCTCTATGGACAGGGGCAATGATGCTTCTGAATACCAGTTTCTGGAAGTCATAGCTTGGGAGAGTGTTTTTGTTCTCAGGTCCTACTTGTGAGCTTGCCATCCATGTAGCCACTGTGAGAATAGGATGCTAGATTAGATGGGTCATTGGCCTAATCCACCAAACACTTCTTATGTCCTTAAACTTATTTTTAACAATTGAGCAAGACCTCAATTTCTGCAAGCACTGGCAGTTTTATTGCTGATTTGGTTTTATACTATTAATCCACAATGGAATATTTTCTGACTATCAAGTGGTATGTAGATTTAGTGAGCAAACAAGCACATAAAAAAAAACAAAATAGAGGGGAAATGCTAACAAGCCTCAGTTCTGAGGAAAGCTAACCCTGGAAGGAAGCCTAGTCTTTACAGAAAAAGGGGAAATGATCTTTTTACATATGGGATATTTAATTCCTCTTGCTATTAAGTCTTATTTAACTGCTCAAGTCTCCACAGTCGCCTTTTGCTTAATTGATTGGATTTTAGACATAGAGCCAGATACTGTAAATTAAATAAGGTTTACTCAGCTATCAGTCCACAGAGTGCACACTACTTTTTTTTAAAGAGTCCATAAGCTGCTTCTAATTGATTAAAAGGTTTAGTTGCTTAAGCTTAGGAAATAAAGTCCAAGAGAGATGCTGCAAATCTAGGATGAACATTTTACACGTGCAGCTTAATTGTGAACCAAAACTTGGTCCCTTGTGATGTGGGGTGTCTAATGAACCTATTGGCAATCCAAACAACAGTGTCCAAATCCTGCTTTCACTTTACCTCCACCCCCCCATAATGAAGCTACAGTAACTGGGCTGCACTATGCACCATAGCTCCATTGAATCACTAGTCTGGTCCCAGATTTCAAGCTTCCCAAATGAGCATTGTCTTCTGCTCATCTGATTGTTCCAGAATCACCCTAGATCTATGCACCTGAAAGGTGTACCCAAGAGGCCCTGTTTGTGTGCCCACGAGCCAATGAACATTGGGGTCAATAGGATCAACAGGAAGGAAGAGGCTTTCTTATTCAGATCCCCTTGAACCAGAAAATACTGGCTGCCCCTTTTCACAGGGGCCAAATAAGTCTTTGTATACAAATTTAATAAACAACAACAGCAATGGTAGAGCATCTGCTTTGCAAACAGAAGGTCCAATGTCCAATCCACAGCATCTTCTGGTAGGACTGGGAAAGACTCCTCATCAGAAACCCTAGAAAGCTGTTGCTAATTGGTGTAGAAAATGACTTTCTGCAGACACTGTTTCTTCCTTTTGTAACTCCAGTATACTGGACAGGAACAGACTCTATTCCAGCCCAGAACAGGGTGACATGAAGCAAACAAAAGGGTCCCTTTGCCTTACAAAGCTGCTATGGAAGGTGAGTTTGAAAAAGTGTGACCTACCACTCAAGGGCCAGTGAATGTGGCAGTGTTAATGTGCAAGCATTTGTTTCCGAGAGCAGTTCAGCATCCTGGTTATGTTCATTAAAGAGGACAACTATGCTCTCATCTCAGTGGAAATATATATGGCTCATCACACCTATGTATAGGTGTGAAAGATATATATCTCTGAAAAGTATGTATGAGCTTCCCCCCTTCGCTGATCTCTTGAAAAAGATGTTGAATGTTGGGGGCTTCAGGACAGACAAAATAAATTTCTTCTTCAGAAAACACATAGTTAAACTATGAAATGTGGTCCTACAGAAGGCAGAGATAACCCCCAAATTCTTGTTGTTGTTGTTTAGTCGTTTTGTCATGTCCGACTCTTCATGACCCCATGGACCAGAGCACGCCAGGAACTCCCGTTTTCCACTGCCTCCCGCAGTTTGGTCAGACTCATGCTGGTAGCTTCGAGAACACTGTCCAACCATCTCATCCTCTGTCGTCCCCCTTTCCTTGTGCCCTCAATCTTTCCCAACATCAGGGTCTTTTCCAGGGAGTCTTCTCTTCTCATGAGGTGGCCAAAGTATTGGAGCCTCAGCTTCACGATCTGTTCTTCCAGTGAGCACTCAGGGCTGATTTCCTTCAGGATGGATAGGTTCGATCTTCTTCCAGTCCATGGGACTCTCAAGAGTCTCCTCCAGCACCATAATTCAAAAGCATCAATTCTTCGGCGATCAGCCTTCTTTGTGGTCCAGCTCTTACTTCCATACATCACTACTGGGAAAACCATAGCTTTAACTATACAGACCTTTGTCGGCAAGTTGACCCCCAATATAGATGACTTTAAAAGAGGATTAAACAAATTTGTGGAGAAGGCTTGCAATGGCTGCATAGCCATAATGACTACATTCTACCTCCACAGTCGAAGACAGTATGCTTCTGAATCCCATTTGCTAGAAACCACAGGAGAGGAGAATGCTCTTGCACTTGGGTTGTGCTTGCAGGTTTCCCATAAGCATCTGGATGCTGGATTAAATGGGCCAGTGGGAAGAGGGATCGATTGTTAAGCCATTCTGAGAACTGTAGCTCTCTGAGGGGACAAGGACTCTCCTAACAACTCTAAGCACTCTTATTGAACTACACTTTCCAGAAATGTTGAGTGGAAGCCGCAACTCCTCAAAGTGGTTGAGTACTGATTTAAATGTAAAGCATTTGTAAAAAATAAAAAAGCATGGGAAAAGCAACAAATTCTCTCAATCTTATAGTACAATACACATCTCTGAAAAGCAGTTGGATAGCAGCCTCCATTGTTACAACTGCTTTTTTTTATTCTCTACCCCATATTTTGCCAGTGTTATATTTCTGCTAATATTTGAGCACCTCGACAATTCTCCTGCATTGCTGCAGGTAATTCCGCTGCTGCTAGTAAATTTTGTATGAGCTTCCTATATCATTGGTGCCTCTTCTTTTCATCTGCATAACCCAGTAGCATCATAAATTGATGGAAAGCAAGGCTCAAAGGAGAAAGCAGGTGATTTATACTTGTTGAGATAAATCCTTGAGAGATATTTCTGGAGAATATCGGGGGAAAGATTGGGAGGGGGTTGCCTCAGTAGAAGTGCATCTGCTTTGCATTAATAAACTTTGAGGTTCATTCTTCAACAACTTTTATTATTCTAGGATCCCAGTTCAGGGAGATTTAAGTCACCTACCCAAAACACCCACCCAGACCTGTGCAGAGAGTTGGGGGTCACCAGTTTCATTTGCCCCGAGCTTTGAAAGGCTAAGCTGGCTGGGGGGGACAGTGTGGGTTTCCCTGAGAACTCAGGAAATGAATCTCTGCCCAAGGCTTAGAGACCCATTGCCACTTGGGTTAGGAACCACTGACCTTCATGGGCTAATTATGAGACAGCTTCATTTGTTCATACCCTGTAAAGAAGGGGTGGGCTGGAGCAGGGGTGGAGAACAATTGGACCTACATATATTGCTGAACTACAACTCCCATCATCCCTGGGCATTGGCCATGCTTGCTGGGGCTGATGGGAGTTCCAGAGTTTCCCACCCCTGAGAGGGAGAGTCTGGAAGGATGGTCTGAATTTGGTAGACTCATGTGGATGGTTTCTCTCATTTTGGTAGGTTTGGCCTTTACCTATTGCTCTGCTTGCAGAATTTAAAAATAAGTGAAATGCTACAAAACACCACAAGTCTCCAGTTTCATCCAACCTACATGCAACTAATGCTGCAACTTAGATTTCCCCACCATTCAGGGGAGTAGGGAGTTCACGGCAGCAAATATTTTATACAACCCTGACGTTAAACCACTTAATGTGTTAATGCTATGCAGGACAGATGGCAAATTCTAATTATGAAAAAGGTAATGTATTAAATGCTTCTTTAGTGGTACAGCCTGTTGGTGTGATCATTCTACCTTTGAGTTTAATCATTCTGCAATCTCATTAACTTAATTAGCTTGTCAGGGAATGCTGGAATAGCCTGAGAATTTATCTGTAGAGATGGTGCCAATGCAGTGGTTTATGACTTGTTGCAGGTAGAGAGGAGCAGATGGCTTTTCCAGGCAGTGATGAATGCACTCCAGGCTCCAGGATGAAGCTGGATCACAATAGTCAAAGCCAGCAATAGGTTTGAGGGGACTCTGGGCAAAAGGCCTTCTTGTGGGACTTCAGCCAGCTGTTATCCAGTGGGGGTTGTCATTTTATTTTCCCTACAATGCTGTCATGTAGCATCACTTCAGGGAACTGAGGGGAATTTAATAGGTCACAAACAGCAGGTAAGCCTGAACTTGCCAATCTGTCTCTCATCATCCCTCACCATTGGCTACACTGCCTGGGGCTGATGGGAGTTGGAGTTAGCCAGTGCTTCTTTTCTTCCTGGAGGTACACAACGGTACACAGTACCACCCCTTTTTGGCAGGGAGGCGGGAGGGCTCTCAGATCTCATCAGAGCACTGTGTCTCCTTCCCCAAGACCAGGAAGCATTTGCCCAACTTAGGGAAGGAGACATGATGCTCTAACGCATGGGTAGGCAAACTAAGGAATGGGGTCTGAATCCAGCCCAATCGCCTTCTATATCCGCCCATGGACAGTCCGGGAATCAGCGTGTTTTTACATGAGTAAAATGTGTCCTTTTATTTAAAATGCATATCTGGGTTATTTGTGGGGCCTGCCTGGTGTTTTGACATGAGTAGAATGTGTGCTTTTATTTAAAATGCATCTCTGGGTTATTTGTGGGGCACAGGAATTTGTTCTTTTTTTAAAAAAAAAGTCCAGCCCCCCACAAGGTCTGAGGAACAGTGGACTGGCACCCTGCTGAAAAAGTTTGCTGACCCCTCTCTGACAGGGTATTGGAGCCCTGCTGCCTCCTTCCCAAAACCAGGTGAGGGGTGGGAAGCAGCTAACCCGCCCTCACCACCCAGCCTTGGTATCAGGCCACACCCCTCCTCCATGTGCTGGCTCCTCCCCCTGCTTGCTGGTGAGTACCAGTATTTTTTTGCCTAGAAAAAAAAAAGCACTGGAGTCAGCCAACATCCAGAGGGTTTAAAGGTTTCCCATCCCTGATCTAAAATATATGGCAGAAAAAGGGAACCACTTGGGAGGGAGAAGGAAATAATTCAGGCATTACTTATTAGTTACCATACAAGGTCCATTTGAGGTCCCACAATAAAATATTTAATGAGGCTGGGACCCTCCCAAAGTTGATGGACATTGCCTTTCAAATGGTGTGTGTGTATCTTGTGATCGATTAGATGGGGGTGGGGCTTACCTGCCTTCCCCCAAATATTTTATTCAAGTTGGCACCCCTGTTAGTTACAAAGTTCAGCTGGTAGAATTTTGGTCCGTCGTGGAGCTGGATAGAAGAATAACAGATGGGCTGCTGCTACTTCCTCACTTTCTAGAAGCATTGGCAATTGCAGAACCATTGATCTTCCAGTTTACCCTTTTAACTGAAGGTCCCAGGAATCACATCTTTAACATTCTGCATGCAAAGCATGTGCTCAGATCCACTGAGCTGTAGTCTCCCCACCACCACTGCTTTTCAAACTAAATTCAGTATTCATCTCACATCTGTAAACACACCACTGGAGAGATTATGCTTTAGGCCGTGTCAAGAAAAAATAATTGGGGGGAGGGGCTGCATGCACATAATTTCACAGAGATCAATAGAGTTGTTGTACCTCTTCTGTGTGCTGGTGGAAACATGTGCAGCTTCTGATTCAAATCTTTCCTCTGTTATGAAATCAGCAGGCGACTGTGGGCAGTTCTTCCAATTACAAGCAGTAATGCAGGGATTATAAGAAAAGACCGTCTGGCTACGTTGTTGTATGAAATGAGATCATGTGTACAAACCAGCTTGAATCCTCAGAAGGTATGCTAAGCATTATTGATGCGGTTTGTTATTATTTTCAATATGTACCCTAAAAGTTCTTTGTGGTCTTGATTAACTCAGATCTTATTGGTTTATATTTCTTAAATTCGGCTTCAGAACACAGCAATGCCTCCAGGGGAAGAAGTAGAAAGATCAGATCAAGCTCTTAGCATATTATTTGATGTGCTAACAAAATTTGCCATATATATTAAAGCTACTTTTATATGTAAAATCAAACCAATCCTGCTGCAGTCGTCTGTGCTGATCCGGATCAAAGGTGGCATTTGCATTCCTTTTTAAATGGACATACTGGGGAGTAAATGTTACACTCTGAGCTTGATTGCAAGCCCCAAGCAGTGGCCCATTTCTTTCTTCTTTTTTATAATAATATTTATTCCTTTTACAACAATTTAAACACTTACAGAAAAAGCAAAGAAAAAACAGTACATTACAATACAAAAACACTACATAAAAATTAACAAAACAAAACAAGAAAAAATTAAAAACACATCAAAAGAGAAGGAAAAAATAACTTCCAATATCTTATCTTTCTTTCACATATTTCCACGGCCTCCTCACACCTCCCTTTTTGTATTCCACTTCTATTAATTATTTCAGCAATTCCTTTCCATCTTCCCCTGTTTTCTTTCCTATAATTATCTCAACACATTTTAAGCTTATTTTCCTTTAATACTCTATTAATCTATTTATACTTAATTCCTTATAACATTTCTACTGAAGCCATATAACTTCAATCCAACATTCTTCTAACATTCATTAATTTTACAATATTTCTATAAATAATCTTTAAACTTTTACCAGTCTTCTTCCACCGACTCTTCTCCCTGGTCTCGGATCTTGCCAGTCTTTTCCGCCAATTCCATCTAGTCGATCAACTTCATCTGCCATTATCCAACACTTCAGTGCTTCCAAGAGACAACCATTCTCTCAGCCAGCAAAAAGCAGATGATTCACAACAAAGTTTAGGGGTCTGGCAGGGCAGGTCCACCTCCTTCTTTAGCATCCGTCAATATCTTAAATTTTACTCGAGGCTTCCTGCCCTGCCAAACAAATCCAGAAACATCCCTCTGCCACCTCCTGAAACAATCCATCCCATCCAAAACTTGCACTATTTGGAACAAAAGCAACATCCCCGGCAACACAGCAACCCTCATCCCCACCACAACAGCTCGGCCCAACAATAGCAACTTCAGATTTGTCCATATTTCCCAATCCCACTTCTCTTCAATCCAACGTCCTTCACAGTTACCCTTAAATAAATTCACATTTTTGGCGGTCATACTGACCCCCAAAAGCCTCTCTTTCTCAACTGATGTTAGTCCTGTCTCCTCCTGAAGCTCTGTCAAGCTTTGCTTTCCCAATTCAGGTAGGGCTCTGGTCCTCAAATTCATCTGTTTTTCTTTAAATTCCATCATAACAGATGTCAGCTTATGTTCATCGAGTTGCCTTTGAATGGATGGGGCTCTCTCACACTCCAGTTGTATTATTTACATTCAGCAGCAAGGGTTTTCTCCCTGACTTCATCCGCAGTTTGCCTGTATCAATCTCTGGATGGTTTCTGTGTTGGTGTTCACCTTTTGTCCCAGATTGTCTGTTTTCCTGTGAAGCTGTTCCAGCGAATTGTTTATTTTCACTAATGCGACCACTAAGGCCTCTTCTGTTGACATTTCATCTGTTTTTTTCCTTTCCATTTGCCATAAGACTTGAGAGATTCAAGGTCAATCTCAGAGTCTCACAATTTTTATCTTGCAGCTGGAAATCTCCCTAGCCCAGCTCTTATAAAGTAACCAATTTCAGAGACTTCCACTAGGGGGAAACAGTTTCTATTTATAATAGGCAACAATGTCCCCTTTAAACGCAACTCATACAATCCAAAGTTAGTTTCAGATTTCAGTTACTTTTTACTCCTTTTTAGAAGCAGCCGGAGACAATAGAAACAATGTATTTCTCTTACTTTGCTAGCTGTCAAGGAACGTTCTAAGTGCTGTCAATGAACATTCCAAAACGTCAGTCCTACTGGCAGCCCGTTTCCAGGGTCAGAGCGACGGTATTTTAACTCCCTTCACTCTCTCCTGCAGGCATACTCAGTCCACAACTCCCCCCCCTTCTCCTGCCTCCAAGGGGGGTTTTATGCTCTTTACCGATGGAAATTTAGTCTTTTACAAAAGGCTTTCCAAGACTTCAGCCTACAGCCTCCTTGCTTCAGTCTGTTTACAAATAGGGAAGGCGGACTTCCTGTTTTGAACCTCCCCGTTTCGATGCCAAATTAAACGTTTAAAATCTGATTCTCCCGTCTCAGCTCTACTCACGGGCAATTACTTTGGTGTCAAATTGTCCACAGGAAAAAGTCAATGCTCTCCGGCAACAGCTATGCGGCTTCGCTCCGTGTAAGAAGCAGACGCTTTGAAGCACCACGCTGCTCACCCCATGTCGCTCTGGATCCCCAAAACTGGGTTTCCCCGCGAGTAGGGGAGGTGCAAAAGGTGCCCGCCGAATCCCACGTTCACAGGCTTCTCCCGCCTGTGATTTTTATGGGCCTCCGCCTTCGCCGTGGCGGCCAGACCCAAATTTCCACGGAGCAGATTCCTCCCGGTGAGATGAAATCCGCTATTGCCGGAGGCACCAACCCAGAAGTCGCAGTGGCCCTTTTCTGCTAACATATAGCTTGGCAGATTACCTTGTTGTTGTTTAGTTGTTTAGTCGTGTCCGACTTTTCATGACCCCCATGGACCAGAGCATGCCAGGCACTCCTGTCTTCCACTGCCTCCCGCACTTTGGTCAAACTCATGTTGGTAGCTTCGAGAACACTGTCCAACCATCTCATCCTCTGTCGTCCCCTTCTCCTTATGCCCTCAATCTTTCCCAACACCAGGGTCTTTTCTAGGGAGTCTTCTCATGAGGTGGCCAAAGTATTGGAGCCTCAGCTTCAGGATCTGTCCTTTCAGTGAGCACTCAGGGCTGATTTCCTTAAGAATGGATAGGATTGATCTTCTTGCAGTCCATGGGACTCTCAAGAGCCTCTCCAGCACCATAATTCAAAAGCATCAATTATTCGGTGATCAGCCTTCTCTATGGTCCAGCTCTCACTTCCATACATCACTACTGGGAAAACCATAGCTTTAACTATATGTACCTTTGTCAGCAAGGTGATGTCTCTGTTTTTTAAGATGCTGTCTAGGTTTGTCATTGCTTTTCTCCCAAGAAGCTGGCTTCTTTTAATTTCGTGGCTACCGTCACCATCTGCATTGATCATGGTGTTGAATGGTCTCTTTAAATTTGAAGGTTCATTATTGCTCCATAAGATGTGTATTTCTTTAAGGGCCAGAGCAAATAACATGACCTAGTTTTACAGCTGTGAAGCAGTATAGCAGGTGCTGTTAAGTTGTGGTAATTAAGCTGTTGGGTATAGTATATAAAGAGCAGCACCTAGCTCTCTCAGTACCCTGGTGGTTGGGTCATGCTTATTGATATATATATATATATATATATATATATATATATATATATATGCTTATAAAAAAGGAGTTTTTGTTATTAAAACCTAAAGTTAATTTGCGTTCCTTGTAATGTATGGTCTCCCCAGCATGCCTTCTGCAGTACAGCTAATCTGCAAATAGCCAACACATGGAACTCAAGAAAGTAAAATCTCTCACTGCCTCCATTTCTTCCCCTTCTATTTGCCAGGAGGTGATGGGACCAGTGGCCATGGTCTTAGGTTTTCTTTTTGATGTTGCGCTTCAGACCATATTTTGCACTCTCTTCTTTCACCCTCATTAACTTACCTTAAGTACTACAAACACCATACTGCAGTGTGACTACATACAACAGCCTGCATGCCAGCATTGCTGCAATTCTTTGCATGCAGGCTTGAAAAGTAATATTCCCAGACATTAAATGAGACTACATCCTACATCCAGGTAATCGGGATCAGAGAAAATCTATGACTAACAAAGGACCTCCAGCAGCGAACAGGAAAGGCAAAACTTTTAGCATATGGGCCAGAAAGAGATTTGAAAGAGTCTCTGAATGACTAATCCCCCACATTATGAAACAGAATAAATGTGTTCCTCTGAATGAGAGCATTGACAAATATAATCAACAAAAAGGAGTTACTTCTGTAGCAGCTCATCAGAGTTCCTGGTTCCATTCCAGCATAGCCTCAACAATCCAATTTTGTCAATTTCCATTACTGACAAGGCTTTCATCAGTTAGTGGAAAACACACCATGAGTCTTTTGTTTCCCATTGCTTTGCAATGACTTAACAGATTTCTTTTCAATCTTATGACCAATGGGAATACCAACTTATATGGCTCATCTTGAGCGTTCAACTCACATATGCAAAAGCAGGATTATACAGCTACATATGTTTTATCATAATTTATTTTTAAAATAAAGTATTATGTCAATTTGTTCTTAATGTTTGCTTTTATTATTATTTTTAGTTGTTTTTATTAAAGGATTTTCATAGTCTACAAAGAATTCATAAGCCAGCTACTCGCAGCAGCTAGGAGCATCATGGCTAGACACTGGAGGGACCTTTCAGGAGTAAACATGGACCACTGGTACCAAATTGTATGGGAAACAGCCCTACTAGAAAAGCTAATCAGTATTTTTGATGCATATTTTAGGTTGGCTGTGGCTGGTGCTCCTTGGGTCTGGTAGGGTGGAAGGCAGGGAGACTAACATTGGGTGATGGCAGGTAATGAGTGGGTGTAAGTAAGAAGGTGGGCTGGTGGGGGCTGGCTGAGGCTGCTGGGCAGTGCCCTCATTGGTCCCAATGGACTAGCCTCATGCCAATCCAGTATGGGTCTGCTGCGTATTGGTTATTCCAGTCTAGGCTCCACTTGGAGCTGTCCAAGGTGCTGCTCACTTTGCTTGCAATCTTTTTGACCTATTATTTTCTTCATCGACCTTTGCCTATCTGGTGTGGCAGCCCAACCTATGCCAAAAAATAGATGAGGTCACCCCAAAGTGAAAGTTTCAGTCCACCACCTTAATTCAAAATAGAAGTCAGCGCTCAAATATGGACCGTGACAGCCTCCATCTCAGGACCCCTCGTGCTGAGTTTGCAGATGATATCTCTAGAGGCAACCAAGCCCACAGAGAGAATGGACAGACGGATGGACAGAGAAGCATACAAACCACATTCCCAAATGTATAGTAGATGGGGAATATGCTAAATGCTTCTCCTTCAAAATTCACGAGCAACCTCGGACAGAATTTCATCGTCTAAGCCCAGCACGGCTAGACTCAGAGAGCCACAGATCATATCAAGAGCAATAACACTGTGAAGTGTGGCTTCATCCTATATAGATGTGTTTGCTTGAAAAATGTACTGCTTCAGTTCTGCTGACTCTGCCACACAAGAGCTAAGGAAAAGAAGCCATTCATCATACGACTGCATGGACAGAGTAGCAAAGTAGTCATCTAGGCTGCTTCTCCATTGCTGTCCCCCAGCTACATATGATATGCATTCCTTAAAATTCAACCATTCTATCTTCTCCAAACCAGTATTTTTTTTCAGTCTTCGAATCCCAATATCAAAAGTTCATTTTCCCTCTCATGCAATAAGTCCATAAGAAATTTCCAATCCTTAACAAGTGTCAGTAATGATTTTTCTCTAATTGTTAACTTTGCCCTCTCAGCCAAATCCAATAATTTTATCAGCCATTCTTATATAGAGGGTAGGGCTGTCTCTTTCCATCTTTCTGCACAGAACACTCTCAATTCTTCTTCATTCAGTTTCATGCTACGGAATGAGCAAGTTGAAAAATCAGAATGGAAATTATAGAGGCTGCAACTCTTGGCACTTGAACCCAAATCTTTCACATGGAATCTATTTTAGCAGCCGCATCACCATTGAGGTGTTTACTTAAAAAGGAAAGCCTCCCTGAACTCAGCGCAATTTCTCCCAAGGGTGCATTGGGACTGCAGCCATAAGTGCTTTGATTGAATGATAAAAATCTGCTGACACAATTCCACAGTGATATCCCATAAAATATAAGATGCAGAGTAACTCAAAAAAGGAGTCCATTTAGATTGCTTCTGTCTCCTACCATTAAGAGTTATTTGCAAACCACTTACCATGCCATCTGTTTTTACACAAGGCTTCACGCTAACTAGGGAAGTCAGCAGTTCTAAAATATGCAAAAAAATATATAGAAAAATAAAGCAATCCTCCTTCTATTGAGGATGACTGTCTTGGATGGGCATATATGTCAGGAAACACAAGCGATATTTTTGTAACTTGCTCTTGTGTCCATCTCATATGTTGCCCAGATAACCTCTGCTACAAGGCAGTGAATAACATGCATGAACTTATGTACCGTACTTTTTTGTGTATAAGACTAGGTTCCCCCCCTTTAAAATCATGCTAAAAAGTGGGGGGGGGGCATCTTATACATGGGTAGTGCATAGGGTGGACATTTTATTGGTTGCTGCTGTGGCTGTCAGCAGCTATTGTGTGTGTTATTGGTTGCTGCGTCAATGGGTGCTTTTTATTGTCTGATGCTGCAGCAAGTGGGCGGGCGATTTGCAGCTTCTGCTGGCAAGGGGACAGATGATAGGTGGATTTTGTGGCCCGTGTGGGTGAGCAATTCTTGGCATTCCACGCTAAAAAAAGCTCAGCAACCCTGGGTAACCCCTCCCCCCAAAAAGCTCAACAACTTTGGGGCAATCCTCCCCAAAAAAGTTCAACAACTTTGTGCCATCTCCCCCCATTTCCTTAAATTTGAGTCCCCCAAAATAGGGAGCTTCTTATACATGGGGGCGTGTTATACATGGAAAAGTACGGTATATGACAATGAAATGGTTAGCCATTTCAAGGGCAGATAGATTCATTCTAGTTTAGCCGATCTTTGCCAAGCAAGTCTTCAACCTTATGTTGAATCTTCCATTGTTAGAGTTGCTGGAAGCCATTGGAGGGGAGAATGCTTTTGTAAAGTGGTACCTCGGGTTACATACGCTTCAGGTTACAGACTCTGCTAACCCAGAAATATTACCTCGGGTTAAGAACTTTGCTTCAGGATGAGAAGAAGAAGAAGAAGAAGAAGAAGAAGAAGAGTTTGGATTTGATATCCCGCCTTTCACTCCCCTTCAGGAGTCTCAAAGCGGCTAACATTCTCCTTTCCCTTCCTCCCCCACAACTCTGTGAGGTGAGTGGGGCTGAGAGACTTCAGAGAAGTGTGACTGGCCCAAGGTCACCCAGCAGCTGCATGTGGAGGAGCGGAGACGCGAACCCGGTTTACCAGATTACGTGACTACCGCTCTTAACCACTACACCACACTGGTTCTTAACCCGAGGTACCACTGTACTTGGGTCCTGCTTGAAGGCTTCCCATAGGCATCTGGTTGACCATTGTGAGAATAGAAAGCCGGACCAGATGGGACACTGCTCTGATCCAGCCGGCTCTTCTTCTGTTCTTAGGTTCCAGCTTTAGCTCAGTGTGCCATTCAACTTTTGCCATCCTTAGCAAAAGTTGCTCCAAAGCTAACTGACCTTGGTCAGGTGCCCTCCAGCCATAAACAACCGCCCACTCATTTTAGCTGAGCATGTTCCAACCTCAGCGGAGCACAGCCAAGCATCTTTGAAGCTCCCGCTTGAGCCCTGGCAAGAAGTATACAGTGGTACCTCGGGTTAAGAACTTGATTCATTCTGGAGGTCCGTTCTTAACCTGAAACTGTTATTAACCTGAAGCACCACTTTAGCTAATGGGGCCCCCTGCTGCCGCCCCGCCGCCGGAGAACTTTTTCTGTTCTCATCCTGAAGCAAAGTTCTTAACCCGAGGTACTATTTCTGGGTTAGCGGAGTGTGTAACCTGAAGCGTCTGTAACCTGAAGTGTCCGTAACCCAAGGTACCACTGTACTCCTGTTCAAGGGGCTGGGAGCACATGGCAATATTCTCCACCCCTCTGGGAATTAAGTGAGCAACAGCCATGCGTGTGTTTGTGCAGGAAAAGAACATATAGAGGAAAGCTTGGCATTTGGGAGATGGGCTACGAAAAACCCCAGTAGTTCAGCACCAGATTGAAAGCAGTGTGGGGAAGCAAGTTCTATCAGAGCAAAATATAAGCCAAATACTTACATAGATAGAAACAAGCATAAGACACAAACATCTTTGCCCCAGGAAGTTTCAAGGATAGATGGTTTTGCACTCGGGTGCTAACTTACAATAGATTTAGAATAACACCCTGAAGGGACATTTGTGCTGTTAAGTTGTGGGCGAACATATCAGACGACACAACGATTCTTCCAAAGCAGCTCTTCATTTGTAAGCTGGAACAGAACTGAGCTGAGGAGCTCAGTCAGCCTGCTTATGTAGAGCTCAAGAACAATGTAACTGTTGCCATTTTCTAAAACTATCCAATCACTGAACGTCACTTTTCGATCCTTCATTTGCATACAAACTATCCAACCACTGAATGTCACTTTCAATCCTTCATTTGCATAACTATCTACAGTATCCCCCTGCTGGCCCAGGGTGAGAACTTCAGTACATAACGTGCCACTTTTAGGGTCAGATAGGGTTTCTTGTTTTGGCATAGAGAGCATCAGGCTGTAAAATGGAGGCCCCCCAGGAACCTTACACAGAAATAAAACCTTTTCCTTTGTGCGTTCTATCTAAAATGTTAAATGCAATTACGAGTGAAACATCATTAAAATAAATATATATATACACCTTGGGTCTTTAATTCTTGTGTCACCGTGACATTTCTGTGAGAAAAGCTATCGGTAGGGATTGAGGAAAAATTCAGTTGGGTTCATATTTTAATGTGAACGTACTTAATTAAAGTTTCTGAAACAACATGAGAATTGAAGCATAGTTACTCTTTGATGTTTCCTCTTATCTGAACTTTCTGATGCAATTCTTCAGCCACGTAATATGTATCTTAAGGGGAAAGGTGCATTAAAAATGCATCAAATTAGGGAAAATTGCTTGCAAGAAGTACTTCTTCATGTACTACATTACTATTTCATGCAGCTCATAGTTAATCTATGGCACTTGCTCCCCCAGGAGGCAGTGATGGTCACCAGCTTAGATGGCTTGAGAGAGAGAAAAAAAGGATTGGACATATTCATGGAGGATAAAAGCTATCAATGGCTACGCTTTGCTTCCTTGGATGGTCAGAGGCAGGAATGCTTCTGAAGACCAGTTGCTGGAAATAGAATTTTATTCTATTTTATAAAGATCTGTTTTATTTCATATGATTTCAGGATGGTTCACAGAATAAAATTCAGGATGAAAACAAGTAAATAAGTGTCACAGGACTGCCAAGGAACGCCCTTGACTTGGGGGGAGGAGAAGAGTTAGAGCAGGAACAGTCAGAAGAAGATGGAGAAGAAGTGATGGAAGGGGAGAGAGCCAGGAGGTGGGAAGGCTCTCCAATGCTGAAGCAGAGCTCCAGCACCGTACAGGAAGCTCAGGAATGGACGGAGAACCTATGCCTGTGCCTTCAGCACAGGAAAGGAGAGGGTTAAAGCGCAGGGATCAGAGACATCCCATGAAGCTCCCCTGCCTCTTCTGTTGGAGGAGAAGCAGAAGACCACTCCCTGACTCTGAACCAGACGATTTGGATGCATGATTGTACTGTGCTGCTTGTACATATGTAAAATAAAAGGTAAAGGGACCGCGACCATGAGGTCTGGTCGTGGCCGACTCTGGGGTTGCAGCGCTCATCTTGCTTTAATGGCCGAGGGAGCCGGTGTACAGCTTCCGGGTCATGTGGCCAGCATGACTAAGCTGCTTCTGGCGAACCAGAGCAGCGCATGGAAATGCCGTTTACCTTCCCGCCAGAGCAGTACCTATTTATCTACTTGCACTTTGATGTGCTTTCGAACTGCTAGGTTGGCAGGAGCAGGGACCGAGCAACGGGAGCTCACCCCGTCGTGGGGATTTGAACCGCCGACCTCCTGATTGGCAAGTCCTAGGCTCTGTGGTTTAACCCACAGCACCACCCCATCCCTACATATGTAAAATAAAGAACTGTAAATATCTCTCTGAGTGAGCAGAGGGTGCTTATTGCGAGGAGTATACACAAACCATCACAATAAGTAGAACAAAACAGCAAAACAATACCCCCCCACACACAGACACATTTAAAAGATGGTAGAATATTAATCAACAAAAGGCCTTTTTGAAGAGGAATGTTTTTGGCTGGTGCCTAAAATATATATAATGAAGGTGCCAGGCGAACTTCCCTGGGGAGAACTTTTCATAAACAGGGAGCCACAACAGAGAATGCCCGTTCTTGTGCTGCCACCCTCCCGTCCTGACACAGAGGAGGCACACAAAGAAGAGCCTCAGATGATGAACACGAGGTCTGGGATGGTTTATATGGGGAGAGGCAGTCCTTCAGGTATTTGTGCTTGAATCCTGCTTACAGATTTCCCCCAGGCCTTCGGTTGGTCACTGTGAGAACAGGAGGCTTGGACTAGATGGTCCACTGACTTGATCCAGCAAGTTCTTCCTGTGTTTTTACATGCAACAGGCAAAGTTGCATCTAAACTGTGCATATCCGGAGAAATTTTGCACTAAAATGCGATGGAATTTTATGATGACTTTAAAAACAAAAAGAACAAACTGATGCAGAAATGTAGAGAACTGAACCAAAGCATGGAAAAGTTAGAAACTGAAATTGGCTGATCCATCCATCACCTATGGTCGCTGTGAGCTGCCCCCAGGCAATAGCTTAACAGAGTTTTGGACTTGACAAAAAAAGTACAGAGATGTGCTGAACCTTACATGTCCATAAATAAACACACATATTACGAGATCCCAAGTCGCCTCCAGTGACCTTTCAAAACAATGCCTGCCTGAAATTTCAGACCACTGAGGAAAGTTGGGTGAGCGTAAGAATACAGGATATCCTTAAATATTTTTGTTTCAGTATATCATGGTCAATTTTCACAAACTCACTATATAATAGATGGTGGAATGCAGCCTGGAATCCTATGGATGAAAGCTTGAAGTCTAAAATTTTCTGAAAAGAAAGGCATGAAATCACAGAAGTTGCTCAAGTAGATTGTCACTTAATTTATTTCTAGTGATCTTCAGAAGCCCATTTTGATGCACAGCTTCAGCAGTTCATCATAGAAAGACGGACAGTAAAATCCCACCACTTGGCAAGGCTGGCGAAACTCAATTATTTCTTAGATTCAAAAGACCTATTTGGCAATGCAAGGGGTTTGCAGTCCTTAGGTGCTGTAATAGTCACTCTTAAAGGATTCACATGCCCAAACGTCAGTGGCTGAGAAATGCAAAGAACCTTCCCCAGGAAGTGCCGTGATCTCCCGCAATTCCCTCCTGCAAAACTGCTTTATCTTGCACAGTACCCTAAAATGCCCATTTTAGGGCACCATGCCTCAAAAGGTGCTTGGGGGGGGGGAACACTGTGTGAAATTGTGCAAGGTAATGGCTATCATGCTTTCATGAGGAAAAAAATGGGAAGATAGCATCCCAGAAGGTGGCATCCCAGTTTTTGCCTTTGAGGTGTTGGACAGTATGTTGATAACAATGATAAATAGAGACTTTAGTGCGATCAGCGTAGCCCTCTGGAATGGTCTGCCAACAGAGATGCAGCAGGCACCTTCTGCTTTAAGTTTTAAACTTCTGCTGAAAACCTTTCTATTCCACCAGGCCTATGTAAGCAACTAAGAATATACCGTATTTTTTGCTCTATAAGACACACCAGACCACAAGACGCACCTAGTTTTTGGAGGAGGAAAATAAGAAAAAAAATATTCTGAATTTCAGAAGCCAGAACAGATTGCGCATTGAAAGCAGCAATCCCCCTTGCTGTTCTGGCTTCTGTGATAGCAGCACAGCCTGCACTTGCTCCATAAGACGCACACACATTTTCTCCTTATTTTTTAGGAGGGAAAAAGTGAGTCTTATAGAGAAAAAAATACGGTACCTTTCCACAATGGTTAATTGATGTATATTTTTAAATTTTGTATATGGTTTTTACTGGATGGTTTTATGTATTGGGGGATTGTTTTGTGTGTGTGTGTGTGTGTTTAAATGAAGTAGCAGCCTAGCAATATTCTAAATAAATGAATGAATTCCACTTCTTACACAATGTTCTAGCACGAATTGTGTTGCGAGAGTGCCCCCTCCATAAAATCCTCCTATTTGTGGGCAAAGAAAATTGCAGTCTGCTTATATGCCAGGAGAGGGGAAATTCTCCTAGCGTCCCTTTTCCCTTAACAAACTTTAAATGAAGATTAACCAGTGCAATGCGAACAAAAACATTCGTCATGGCAGCGTCGCTGCCAGAACTTCACTGCCGCTGCCTTCATATTTATGCAACCTGAAGCAGAGATGTTTTGATCGCTGCATGCAGCTTGTGTTTATTTGCCAGCTTTCAATTCCTCGGAGTTTTGCTGGGTGCTTATAAAAGACAGCACCTGACATCAGCTCTGCAGCAAAACCTCATTCTAAAACCTAGCCATCAGCATTGTAGAGATTAGTAAATTGATGCAGCCGCTAAGCAGCGCTGTCTGTAAACTGCCAATATTTTGTGTGAAGGCTCCCACTCCGAACAGGGCTGCACTATTTGGTCAGTTAATTAAGAGACTTCTTATCAATTCAGAAAAAGCTTCTATTCCCCCCAAAAAAAACTTTGCACAACACCTTCTTCTCACAGAGGACAATTGCTGTTTCTAAGTTGGTGTCAGCTACAACAGTACAATCCATGATGTGGGAATTGGCATGCTAAAACCAGGGAATCTCTTGGAAATTTGTGTACAAAACACAGCAACTTGATTTTTCTGTGCTTCATGGGGGAGGGGCTACAGAGTGGTGTGTATTGGAGTTGGGTTTGGAACCCTGGTTTTGTATTTATTTATTTTTTTCCAAATAAAGCGAAAATTCTCACACACCACCTACTCCACCTCAATAAACTGGCAGGAAGAGAGCAACATTCTGTGGTCCAGCTAAGACGCCGGAATGTCTTGGGCCGGTCCTGGGGTAGAGGGAATGTTAGAGACTTCCATCTCCTGCAAATCACACACCTAACTCCTCGTCTACTCAAATATTGATGCTTCATACAACTTCATGTCTGCACCAGGGCACTTTTGCATTTATAGAGATGCGCCGTTCATCCATTTCCCAGCCACGCCATGCAACTGGAAGGATACGTACCTGGAAGTGATGACTGGGAATGAATGGAAAGGCACTGCTGGTCCATATTTCCATGCTCTCCCCTCCACCGCCAACACTCAGTCACCATCCTGGTTCCATCAAGCATGTTCTGTTCTCACTGGGCTGTTTGGAGAGTTCCTCTCTCTTAGGATTCCCTTTCCTTAAATATATTTTTGCATTATCTGGAGCAACCTCCCCACCCATGACCCTCAAAGCCTACTGATGCCTCCTCTCTTAACACAATAATATAATTGACCGCTAGCTGATTTCCTTGACAGTATTTCTAGAATGCTTTTAAGCCCCTTTGAAGTCCGACTCTGATGAAAGAGAGGAGGACAGTGTCATTGGCCTATAGAACTGCAGAAACTGCTTTAGATCCTAATATGGGAGGGTGGCCGTTCACAGGGAGTAGCTGCTGGTTCATATCACCTAAGAATGAATTTAGTAAGTGAGGGGCAAGGATGCAACCTTGTTTAACCCCTTTGGGAGTTGCAAAACTGGAAGATGTGTCCAGGGAAATCTTCACCTGGCACCTGACACCTGGCACTGACCTGCTGGGAGCCGGAAAGACCCTGCCCTACTTATCTCCACTTGGCTTGGGGCCTGACAGGCTCCATAAAGGACTGCTGCTGCTGCTGCTGCTGCTGTTCGGCAGAGAGGCCTCCATTTTTGTTTCCTTTCTGTTTTAAATTTGCTTTTATTTTTTTATCTACGTCATTTTAAATTGTGATTGATATTAATGCTGTATTCTTAGTTTTGGATTTTATGATTTATGTGGAAATTGCTTTCCATTTTTTGGTTCTGTACTTTTTGTTGTGTTTTATTTATGGTTTATGACTTTTGTTATGTTGGTAACGGTGTAAATTTTGTCATGTTGTAAGCTGCCTTGAGCATTGTTTTAACTATGGAAAAGCGGCATACAAATAAAATGATGGTGATGGTATTCATATGCAACTTTTTAATCAAGAAAAGTAGATGAGGCTCTAACCCCATTTCTCCCATTATAGCCCCCGTCCGTTATTTGTTGAGGGGCGATATTTCTGAAACTGCTGAAATTGTTCCAGGATATTTAGCTGAGATTTTTAAAGTAAAAACTAAAATGAATTAATTCTACTTAATTATAATTATTATTTATTGAATTTATATATACCCGGGGTCTCAGGGCAGTTCACAGAATAATGGGGGCTATTGAGTCTTTTATACATTTTATGTGTTCAATATGTCTGGATTACCAATGTTTTGTGGATGGCTTTCCCCCCCCCCTTATGATTTTATTGTCTAAATCAGGTTCCTCAACCTCGGCCCTCCAGATGTTTTGAGACTACAATTCCCAGCATCCCTGACCACTGGTCCTGCTAGCTAGGGATCATGGGAGTTGTAGGCCAAAAACATCTGAAGGGCTGAGTTTGAGGAAGCCTGGTCTAAATTATGCCAATAACGGCTGAATGAATGAACGAATGGACATAATAGCATAAGAAATAAGACGAGCCTGCTGGATCAGGCCAACGACCCATCTAGCCCAGAATCCTGTTCTCACAGTGAGCAACCAGATGTCTCTGGGTGAGTGGGTGCTGTTTTGGGTGCCTATAAGCAACCCCACCCACAGGCTGAGCAGTGGAGGCTGAGGGAAGGAAGCCCTCGTTTTGTGTGCCTGCAAGTTACGTTCTTCAAGATGACTACACAACCATGAGCCAGGATAAGCACTGGCTGTTAATTCACATATGGCCGGTTGGTTATCCTGGAAGTCGCAGCATCCGTCTGTTAATGATAGCAGAGCAGCAGCCAGGTTGAAATGTGGCTGTAGTTTCATTGAGAGGGCCATTTTGACTGCCCACTGAACCAGAGCAGGGTTCACCAATGTTTGGGGGCATTTTTGGAACTTTGAGAAGGTGCCGTGTGTGCAAATCGCAAAATGGCTGCTGTGAGGTGTGTGCAGCATAATGCCTGATGTATTTAGATACAGCAGAAAAGGTCACGGGGCCACAAAACTGTGTAGGGAAGCTCTTATCCATCAACAGAGAAAAGGGGCATCTCATCAGCCACAGCCACACTCACCCACAGAGAGAAACTATTTGCATTTTCCTCTGTTCAGAACAGAAGGGAAGGTGGGTGTCCAATCCTGGCATCCATTGGAATGTGGGCATGTTTACAGGGTAGTGGTGAATGTAAGATAGACTGATCCAGTGCAAACAGGAACTGAGCAGGAAGAGCAAACAGTCTCTGGTACATTGTGGATTTCTGTCTCGGGGGCGGGGGGATAAATACGGAGTCTTTGTGTGGGTTGGCATAGGAGACATAGGCAGGCACAGTGGTACTTGCAGGTATCCCATGACCCCTCAACTGAACCATGGGCCATATATTATGTCCCCATCCCAGGGATGTACTACCAGAAGGATGCAGTTGCAATTTATAAGTTAGGGGAAGACAACTCAAGCCTGAACCTCTCACTAAAGTAGTTAAACAACAACACCCCCTTACGTCCTAGAGGAAGATTAGTCTCTCACACACACATGCAACTTGGTTTTCTGTTCTCTGCTGACCTCCAGTGGTCTAGTGGTGTTGGTTTGTTTTTTTTTAAAGTTAAACTTAGAGAGGTTTTGAGCAAAATAATACAGTGGTGCCTCAGGTCACAAACACCTCGGGTTACAAACACTTCAGGTTACAAACTCCACCAACCCAGAAGTAGTACCTCGGGTTACAAACTTTACCTCAGGATGAGAACAGAAATCACACGGCTGCAGCATGGTGGCAGCAGGAGGCCCCATTAGCGAAAGCACACCTGAGGTTAAGAACAGCTTCGGGTTAAGAACGGACCTCCTGAACGAATTAAGTACGTAACCCAAGGTACCACTGTACACTGGACTTGCCATATTTCCTCCTGCAAACCTTTTATTTAAATATTACGTTACATTACACTGAAGTTTGGAACACGGCTGGTGTTCCCAAAATGATATTTCCTTAAAGACTGTGCAAGACAGTGGATCCTATCAGCTAATTTTTGTTGACAGCAATAAGTTTTGCCCATATTCAGGGTGTAAGTGCTTTGTGGTCAAATATGGCTCAGGAAGGAAATTCCCCAAGTAAGTTGGCCAGCGATCCTCCTTCTGCATGAGAACAGCCATGAGGTGCATCTAATGCATCATTCAGTTCCCAAAGTGGCCAGCCAGATACCTCTGGGCAGAACATGAGTACAATAGCATTCTCCCTTGTGTTTCCCAACCACAGGTATTCAGAGCAGAGGCACCATCTTCTCTCTTTGACTGAGGGAGCCTTAAGCAACATCATGATGTCATGTGCGTGATGTCATGAGGAGCCAGGCAGCAGAGTTGAACACTCTGAAAACTGAGCGGGCCCAGCCCCCTAAAAAACAAACATGGGAGGGGCCCCCAAAACCGCCTCAGCCCCTCAGAGCTGGCACGTATGATTCAGAGGGATATTGTCTCCAACACTGGGCGTAGTACAGTAGCTATCACAACTAGTAGTCTTATCCTCAAATAACCTGTCTAATCCCAGTTACAGATAGGTAGTCGTGTTGGTCTGCCATAGTCAAAATAAAAAAAAAAATCCTTCCAGTAGCACCTTAAAGACCAACTAAGTTAGTTCTTGGTATGAGCTTTCGTGTGCATGCATTTCGTGTGTATCTGAAGAAGTGTGCATGCACACGAAAGCTCATACCAAGAACTAACTTAGTTGGTCTTTAAGGTGCTACTGGAAGGAATTTTTTTATTCTGTCTAATCCCCTTCTATAGCTGTCCAAATTGGTGACCATCACTGCCTCCTGTGAGAACAATTCCCAAGGTTTTAACTATGAGTCATGGTAAGAACTTTCTTTTGTCTCTCGTGAATCTTCCAACATTCAACTTCACTGGGTGTCCAGAAGTTCTAGTATTATGTGGACATGAGAATACCAGAAGAGGCTGCTGGTTGAGGACAATGGCCCATCCTGTCCAGAATCTTGTTTTCAAGGTGGTCAACCAGATCCCTCTGGGAAACCTGCAAGCAGAACCCAAGCATGAGATCACTCTCCCCTCCTGTGGTTCCCAGCAATGGATATTCAAAGGCATTACTCCTGGTTGTGGAAGCAGAGCAGATCCATCCCTTCCAATAGCTACGGACAGCCTTTTCCTCCATGAACTTGTCTCAACTTCTCTTAAACCCATACAAGTTGGTGGCCATCACTGCCTCTTGTGGGATTGAGTTCCAATCTTCTTTCTCCACTTCCTTCACAACATGCCTAATTTTATTCAGCTCATGTTTCCTCCTGTTCACCTTTCCCTAAATAACGTTGTAATTGTTCCTCTTATTTGAGGCCTGCTGTATTTTTCAGCAAAAGTAAAGAGGCCAAGCTGTTCCACTAAGAGGTCTCTTGCTCCTTGCAAGGTTGATTAGTGAAAAATGCCCTCCCTCTGTGTCAGGAGTCCAGGTTCCCTGCTTGCTAACACAGTAAATGTAGGTAATTAAAAAGGATTTATTGCAAAAACAAACAGATAGCTCTGGATGGCTCTAATGAAGCCACGACATTACCACTGAAGACTCCTTCCGCTTCCTACAGAAAATATTGAACTTTTACATCTTATGTCTCTTGTTTTGCTTCCTGTCTAGCAGCCCTCCCATTTACCAACTCTTTGGGCTCATTGGATCAGCTCCAACCTCTTCCTGTTCTGCCAGACTGTCTCTGTGTCTGTTTGCACCTGTTTGAGCTCCCTGAGAGCTTTGGCTGTGTTCCAGCCCACTTTCAGTTGTTCCCTTGGCAACTGGCATTCCAATGTCTGGGGGAGCCTGCTTCAAATCTAAACCTCTCTGTTCTGCAGCCAGCTGTAAAGTTCCACTAGGAGCTGGCTCATTCCTGACACTCTGGTCTGGCTCAGATTTTTGAGCCCTCTTGCCCAAAAACTTCAGGGGAAATACCCAAGGGTGTACACAGCCACTAGACTCAGTATAGACAATGGAGGATGGTCTATCAGGGCAAACGAGGCACTGTCCCGCCAACTGCCCCAGTCTATCCTCAGCCACCCTGCACCTGTCTGCCTTCTTCCTTCCATCCAGTCCAAAAGGTTACACTGTCTGTCTGCTTCCTTGTCCTTAGTCTCAGTGTTGCCTTTGTAGAATGCCTCAGGGAGGAGAATGGGAACAAAACTAGAATGAGTTGGCTCTGTTTTTCATTGGTTCTGGCTCCACCTACTGTTGGACTTCCTGTATAACCTTATTAGTTATAAGTTTAATGTACACAAAATGCTGTGTTTGAATGCATTGTATTTGGAATGATGTAAAGAGAAGTTTACCTTAAGCAAGAGGTTCCACTCTGGGTGAAAGCGGAAGGCTGGTGTTTCCATTTCAGTGAGCTAAAGTTCCTGAAGACTCGTCACTGGAAACCTGAGCTGCAGCTTTCACAGCAGCTGGGGCAACCTGAGACTTCAGAGATAGCTAGTAGCTGCAGTTGCAGAGAAGCTCTGCAATGATGAACAAGCTTGTGATCTCTCTTTGGGACCAGAGAGAGGAATATTTACTGAACTGCATTAAAGAACTTAAAGGACTAAACCACCTTGCTAGTATTTAGGACTGTTCTGCAGTAAAGCTTTAATACACAATTTTGAGGTAGAAAGCTCATTTATTTCTACACAAGGTCTAGATCAGGGATTCTGCTGAACAACTCTAACACAACCCACCCATTCCCATGGGCACCAACCACCACTAGAAAAAGGCAGCTTCTTTTTAACTGTAGAGGGTAGGCATTCAGCATCCACCCCCTTCAATTTTCAAGTTCACTCATCACTCATCAGAGAGTCCTTGTTGCCTCTGAAATGGGTCCAAGCCCTGATTACTGGAAAACTGAGCCCAGTTACCTACTGGAGCTCTTTGGGATGCAGAGTAAGCAGCATCTGGCTTGAGGATGTCTAGTTACAGGGTGGGCTTCTTGTAGATTCTTGTAGAGCAGGCTTCCTCAACCTTGGTCCTCCAGATGTTTTGAGACTACCGTTCCCATCATCCCTGACCACTGGTCCTGCTAGCTAGGGATCATGGGAGTTGTAGGCCAAAAACATCTGGCGGGCCGAGGTTGAGGAAGCCTGTTGTAAAATAAGAGAATAACAAAGTTGTTTAGTATAGGAAGGTACATAACTTAGATAGAAAAGGCTTCCAATTCTAAGATAGCTAGCTAATCTAGAGAAGACAAAGGTAGCCGTGCTATTTCATTTGTTCTCAGAAGATAGATTCAAGGTGACCTCTCAACTTGAGGTCTTAGAGAGAAGTGGAAGGCAGAAGAGGATGTTGTAAAGAGGATGCAAACTAAGATTATCAGTGCAATCAGTGTAAAGAGATAGAGAGATCAAATAAAAGGTTAAAGCAACAGGAATAGTCTAGGAGTCTGGAGATCCCCATCTCTGTCTGCCTTAACCCCATGCAAACCCATCTCCTGTAAGCTGAGTTATACCCTTGAACTCAGCTAGATTGGCAAAGAAAAAGTGTTTTATATGCATTGTATATGAATTATAACACTGTGAAACCAGATGACGTTGTGGAGTTCTGTTTTTACCAACCCGATTTCTCATACAAAGTGTACAATGTGTTTTCCTGAAACGCTTCTTTGATGTGTCTAGATCCGGCCCCAGACTTCTAACGCTGATCTGATATTGGTATATATGGTGAAGTTGCCCATTTTGCTCTGTTGCAGCTCCAGATGAACCCGGACAAGGTCAGTATAACCTCTGCCTGCGGGAGTCTGATGGGGCTTGGTAAGAATAAATCTGGCAAGTGACTTAAAGGTGAACAAATTGTCTTGGGTCAGAGACACAATTATACAGAACAATGCAACAATTGCCCACAAAGAGTTTCATGCGGGAGTAATTAGTTTAAATCATAAACAATGCAGTCATTATTCTTCCTAAGTCCAAAGAGAACTAGGCAATTTTTGCTTGCAAACTTTCCACTCAACCATTCCAAATGTCCTTCTAATCCACCAAGGCGCCAGACACACTGCTTCTCTGCAAATAGCTTCAGTCCCCAAACAACTGGAAAAAGGAAATGACGACCTTATGCATTAATTGTGGCTTGAAGGACAGTAGCTATTCTACAAGGTGTTTACAAGGTCAGAATTATTATTTAGCTGCTCAGCAGAAGAAGGTAACTCTCTCCTCAGGACAAACTAACTCCCTTTCACACTTTCTAGCCTTCCACCAAGCAACTCTCCTCAACAGCTTTAAACAACTGGTGGACAGATTTACATCAACTAGAGGTGGGCAAATATCTCTGTTTTGGTTTCTCCCCCCCCCCAATAATTTTTTATTATTTTCTTTATACAAACTTTTGCAACATTACAGTAAATCATATAAATACTTTAGCTCTGCCGAGCTTGTAACTTCCCTCTGTTCCTTCAGCGAGTATCCTTTGTTTTCTTATATCACGTATTCTGTTTATTTAACCTTAAATCTGCCATACGTTGTAAGAGCTATTTGAGTCCTGCCAGTGCCTTTAAGGTTTTACAATTATCTTTTATGTACACCATAAATTTACTCCAACTTTCTTGAAACCTCTGGTCATCCTGGTCCCAAATTCTTCCCATCAGCCTGGCTAATTCTGCATAACTCATCATTTTCGTCTGCCACTCTAATAGTTGGCACTTCTTTCAATTTCCAGTTTGGGGCAAGCATATTTCTTGCTGCAGCTGTGGCATACATTTAAAAAATCTTTGATCTATTTTCTCAATTTCCTTCCCCATCAGTTTTGTTTTCTCATTTATTAAAATGTTAAACTCAGTTCTTCAACATCTTCATAGCAATTTGAAAACTCTTCCAAAAATCTTGAAGATTCAGCAGCATTTTAGTGATCTTAGCTTGACCTCATAAGCCTGCTCCTTCCCCAACTCTGGATTGTAACTGTTTTGAGATATGTTTTATTGTTTCTGTGTTTGGTATCCTGGGTTCTCATGGGATAATAATAAGAATAATCCCAGAGTCTAAAATTATCTTAGTGCTCCCCTGCACAGAATTTCTACTATAGCTGTAAAAGTAGGAGCAGCAATTGTTCAGAAAGACTGCACTCATTGAATTTTTTGGTGCTATGTGTGCTTAGAAACCCAGGAAATGTGGAGGCGGGAAGACTATAGGTGAGAAAACGGTTTAGAGAAAAAGTTGGGGGCTTTCATCTCTTCCAGATATTCATTCTGGGACTGTCTGAATAAATAAACAAATAAGCAAGCTTTTCATTTTAGCACTTAGCGAAGCTGGTGAATGTGAAACACAGTCGAGACTAAATATATTCAATACCGATCCAATGCTGCCATCTAATGGTTTTTTAAAAATATGCCATAGAAATGCCTTCTTTAGGGAAACTGAAATATCATGAAGTTGTGAGCAAGCTTTTGAGCTCAACTGATCTCTTCGCCAGGCTGGACATATTAAGAGTTTTTATATGGGGGTGGCATTTGAGTAAGGATGTATTTGGCCATTCAGGTGCTCTATTAAAAGTTTTTAAGTTATTGATGCGTCTGGATTCCCCACCCCACCCCACCCCACCCCCGGTTTAAAGTCACCCACTGAGTCTCATGGATTAATGGGGATTTGAACCCAGGTCTTTCTTCTCCTACTCAGACATGCTAACCACCAGCCAGATTTACATATAAGCTAAACAAGCTATAGCTTAAGGCCCCACTCTCTTGGGGGCCCCAAAAAAATTAAAGGGGAAAAAACCCTTTATGTACATTTCCAAAATATAAGATAAAAAACAAATAAAATAAAACCTACATACAGCAACAGTGTTTTTGTGTTGTGTAGGCTCCTATGGTGTGAGCCTACACCATAGGCTAGCCTGCTCCCCAAAATATCACTGGTTTGCTCATTTCTATATATATGGTGCCTACATTCTGCATGTGCAAATGGCTTTAGATACCTATTAGGTACATAAATTACCATATAGCATATATTCAACACAAAAAAAAGTGACATGCCCCATGACCTACAGTAGCTTAGGGCCTCAGCAAACCTAAATCCAGCCCTGCTAACCATGGCATCAGACATTTATAAGATCTCCTAGTGAGATTGTTGGGGGGCGGGGAGGTAACTCTACCTTTTCCTGAGAGCCTCCCCTCGGCTTGTTTCTACATGCAAACCGATCACACAATTTCACGCCTTCTGAAAATGGTAACTACTCATACCAGCTCCAGTGCCAAGAGCAATCTGGAAATTCAAGTGAAATCTTTGTTCCCTGGGAACACAGGAAAAGGACTGCTTCAAAGCTTATGACAGTGGAAGGTTCAAGGATTCGCGGTGGCTAGTTGGGCAGGTAGGGGGGCCTTCCTGAAGGAGGAGTGGGGTGATATTTTAAAGGGATGATTGAGTTGCTTAGAGCATGCTGCTGATAACACCAAGGTTGCAGGTTCGATCCCTGTATGGGTCAGCTGCATATTTCTGCATTGCAATGGGTTGGTCTATATTATCCTCCAGCTCCACAATTCTATGATTCTATGTTTCCTATTTGTTTCATTTATTTGCAGATATTCCTATACCTCCAACATTAGGAAAAATCATCATGCAGGCGAACAGCATAAGGCCAATGAAATTACATTGGTAAAACAAATTCAGAATGCCCAGGTGGCATTTAAAATGTATAAATTATTATTGGAATGGCATTTGAAAGATGAGAAAGTTAAATCGGTTATGATTCATTGGGCTAAAGATATTGGTCATAATATACAATAGAGGATTGGGAAAAAATATGGAAAGAGGGAATAAAATTTACTGCTTGCAGTGCGTTGAAAGAAAACATTATGAAAACAATGTACAGGTATATAACACCAGCAAAGTTAGCTAAAATGTACAAAACAGATACAGTGGTGCCCCGCAAGATGAATGCCTCGCAAGACGGAAAACTCGCTAGACAAAAGAGTTTTCCGTTTTGGAGGTGCTTCGCAAAACGAATTTCCTATGGGCTTGCTTCGCAAGACGACAATGTCTTGCGAGTTCCTGCTGGGTTTTTTCCCTCCCCCCCCCCCACTTTTTCTAAGCTGCTAAGTCGCTTATTAGCTGATCCGATCAGCAGATAAGCCGCTAAAAGCCGCTAGTAGCGCTAATCTGCTAATCTGTCAATGGGCTTGCTTCGCAAGACGAAAAAACCGCTAGACAAAGAGAATCACAGAACGGATTCTTTTCGTCTTGCGAGGCACCACTGTAACAAATGTTGGAAATGTAAAGAAAAGGAGGTACTTTTTGCCATATGTGGTGGGAATGTAAGAAAGTGAAGGACTTCTGGGAAATGCTTTATAATGAATTGAAAAAATTGTTGAAATATACATTTGTTAAAATAAACCAGAAGCCCTTCTATTGGGTATTGTGGGTACAGAAATACATATGAATGATAAAAAATTGTTTTTATATGCGATAACTGCATCAAGGATATTGTTAGCCCAAAGGTGGAAGCAAGAAGAAATGCCAACTAAAGAAGAGTGGCAAGAGAAATTGATGAACTATGCTGAGATGGCGAGACTAACAGGGAAAATTCAGAACCAGCACGACCAGACTTTCCTAAAGGAATGGAAGAACTGTAACCAATTGACATCATTTGTAGGGTTAAAAGAAGTTATGTAAGGAGTAATATATAAATTATTGTGAAAAGAATTAAGAATAGGTATTAAGATTTGAATTTATAGCAATAACTATAGTAACAAAATGCATAATTAGAAAGGATTTTAGAAAACCATCAGATGAGGTTGATGGAAGTCTTAGGCTATGATAGCCAAAGATTTTGAAATGATGTTTAAAAGAGTGATATGCTGGAAAATATGTGTAAAAACCAATAAAAAATTATTATAAAAACAAACAAACAAACAAACAAAAACCCAGAATGCTCAGGTGGGTTCCAGAACCTCTCAGGTGGGTGCCATCGCCATTCTAAGAAAAAGAGGGAGGCGTTCATGGTGATTTCCGGCACCTCTTTTTTTAGAAAAAACAGCAGTGTGTGTGTAGAGTATACTTAAACATTTGATCAAAGTTGGCATGATGGCTCCCAAGATTGAAGAGCAGGTTCTGGTCTATGCTTGGATACCACTGGAAGCCCTTTTGAAATAAAATGGTGCAGTAAACCTTTCAAAGCTGCAGTATTCTGGACACCTTTTCAGATATCGTAACCAAAATTTGAAATAAGAAGCAAGATTTTGTCTGTGTTTGGATACTGTTGGATGCTATCAGGGCCGCATTTAGGTTTGATGAGGCCCTAAGCTACTGAACATAATGGGGCCCCTTATATGCCCAGCTGTCCTTTGTCAACAACAAATTGTCACTGTTTTGTGTGTGTTGAATGTATGCTATATGGTAATTTATGGACCTACTGGGTATCTAAAGCCATTTGCACAGGTATTTTATCAAAGTAATAGTTGAACTGAAATACAATTAAGAATAAGTATATGGGGGGGGAGCGGCAAGAGAGTGGGGCCCTAAGCTATAGCATGTTTAGCTTATACGTAAATCTGGCACTGGATGCCATTTTGAATCAAGATGGAAGACAAAACCTTTCAAGAATGCACTCATTGTCAGTAATGATTGTTGTTGCCACTCTTACAACTCTCTTGAGCAATGCCAGACAAAAGAAGAAGAGGAAGAAGGAGGAGGAGGAGAAGTCAGCCATCTGACTGGGTTGCCACAGCTACTCTGAGTGGCTCCCAGCAAATTAATAGGATAAAATACATCACAAATAAGTACGTCAGCTAAATATTGCTCATTCTGCATAGGTAAGAAATGGGTATTTTAGTGTGGCAACACCAACACTTCATTTAAGAGGGAGCACCATAATGGGATTAGCACTAAAAAGTCTCCATCTCTATTTAAAGCATACCAATCTAACTGATGTCACTGAGGAGCCCTTGAAGTTGTTCTCACAATCCAGTTGATGTGGATTAAGGTGGCCCTTCAAACACAGAATCATGGAAACACAGAATAGCAGAGATGCAGTGGCAAAAAGTGCAATTCGTATAATAATGGCGTCAAATTTATAAGGGCAGTTTAATTTTCTGGAGCCTGACCCTTCCAAGTCACTGTACCAGTTTGGTTCAAACATTAATAATGCTTCAACCAAAAGATAATGGGGCAGGTGGGGAGAGACATTTCTCTGAAATTTTCCAGAGGAAATGACCTTGCTGAACCTTACAAGATGGCCAAGGTGGGTTGTGGAGAAATTCGATTCAGATTGCATTTAAGAGCGATCCTACAAAATGTGCACTTCCTGAAACAATAAGTGAACCAGAACAGAGCCAGCCCTCAAAATTTGTATTTCTCCAAATTTTTCAGTGCAGTTCTACAGCCTAGTAATATGTAAACCCTAAAGCCTAGGGTAAACTGTGCACAAAGATGCAGATATCAGTGAAAATAATTTGCTGAAATGCATTATATTAGGGGAAATGGCTTTGCAGAAAATGTGCACATTCGGGAAAACTGCACTTTGGGATAAATTTGCACTTCGATGCGGATGAATTTTCATGAGAAAAAATAAAATGAAATCACAAACCGATGTGGAAATGTGGAGGTTAGACAAATAAACAGAGAGAAACCAAAATTGACAGATCTGCTCATCCCTAGATCTGTCCGTGTGTCTCTTAGTTATGTTCTAGAGAGTTTACCTTTCTCCCACTCACTGTGGATTTTGAGTCATCCCTGGAGACTGATGCTAGGACTAGAGATTATACCAATACTAAACATATCCAGAAGAGGTCAGCAAATAGCAAGATATAAATACTGATGTCAATGTATGCTAACTGAATCTTGTCACTTGTGTCTCCAGCCTGCCAGTGTTCTGTTGGAGAGATTCAAACACGAATCGAAACTTCAGCCTTGCGGATTTAAAGTGGTTGAAAGTGCTTTTTTGCTGTCATAACTAAAGAAGGATCGCAATTTAAATTGATGGAATATGCGCAGCTTGCGGACCTAACATACAGAGTAAGAGAACAAGAAGAACTTACATCTAAAGAAGCTTGCAAAATGTTTATTGAATATATTCGGGGGGAATATGTACATTTGAAAACGTTGGCAGCATTAAGATGAATTCAACAGTTAAACAAGTTTTGATTGTAATTGTAATAATGGAATACTGAAAGATTTAGTTTATGTAAAATATGCAGAGATTTATGATATGGAAAATGAACCATGGAAAGAGAAGAAGTGAAGTTGTTGATAATTTAAGGTTGTTTAAATGAATATTTTAAATTGTAAAACAGAAAATTTAATAAAAATTATGAACCACAGAGCCTAGGACTTGCTGATCAGAAGGTCAGCAGTTCGAATCCCCGTGACGGGGTGAGCTCCCATTGCTCAGTCCCAGCTCCTGCCAACCTAGCAGTTCGAAAGCACGTCAAAGTGCAAGTAGATAAATAGGTATCATTCCGGCGGGAAGGTAAACAGCGTTTCCATGCGCTGCTCTGGTTCTCCAGAAGCGGCTTAGTCATGCTGGCCACATGACCTGGAAGCTGTATGCCGGCTCCCTCAGCCAGTAAAGCGAGATGAGCGCCACAACCCCAGAGTCGGCCACGACTGGACCTAATGGTCAGGGGTCCCTTTACCTTTACCTTTTTACACACAAAAAAAGAAAGTGCTTTGTTGCCCTGTCATGGCAAATCCACTTTTTAAAAGAATTGGATCCCACCCCCTACCCCGGCAGTTTGTTAAGGGATGACAAAAAGTCTGGGAGCAACCACCAAAAAAGGCCCTCTCCCATGTCTCCACCAAATGTACCTGTGAGGGTAGCAGGACTGAGAGGAGAGTCTTCCCTGAAGATCTCTAAACCCGAGCAGGTTTGTATGAAGGAATACAGTATTTCAGATAGCTTGCACCTAAGCCCCGTAGGGCTTTATAGGACACAACCAGCCCTTTGAATTGTGCCCAGAAACAGACTGGTAGCCAGCGCAGCTGCTGTAACAAGGGAGTTGTTTATTCCCTATAACCAGCCCCAGTGTGGCAGCAACTCTTTGAGCCAGTTGGAATTTCTGAGCGCTTTTCAGGCTCCTCATACTTTCAGCGTTGTGGTTTTAGAAGGGGAAGGGGGGGCTGGGTTGTTTGCTTTCCACTCTTGCTAACAAAGCTGCAGTTGAAAACGCTTTGCCGTTGCATTTCTCTGCTCTCCTCCAGGCAACGTTGGGCCCTGCTCGAGAAAGAAAGAAACATCTAAGTGACAAATTCGCAGTTGTCAGCAAGATTAATGTGACGTTTTGGAGTCACCGTGCCTATATATCACTTAAAGTCCCCCGCAGGGCTTTTGCAAACATCTTGGGTTGTTACAAACATCACAAGGCAACAGAAAAAGAGGAAAGAGATTATGTTATGAAAGAGGCAACAGTCAAGTCTCTGTTCCGTAGATGAGTGTGTAATTTCTGCACAGAGAGGATAGCAACGCTTGCAGACTGGAGATTTGCTCCTGGGAAGGGACTTAAAAGGGGATGCTGAGAAGAGGGGGGTTCTTGACGTGCTGCGGTGTCAAGCCCTGAACTCTTCACAAGGGAGGTTGGAGAATTCCATTAGAAGTGTAACTGGAGCAGAAATGGTGACAATTCACCTGCTTGTCCAAGGTCAAGAATGGAGATCACAAAAGCAAATATGAGTGCTGTTCACCAACATTAACATAAATGACTGTGTTAATTCCTGCACTGTTTTTGCTGTTTTTTCTTCCAAGGAAATACAGTGGTACCTCAGGTTAAGTACTTAATTCATTCCAGAGGTCTGTATTTAACCTGAAACTGTTCTTAACCTGAAGCACCACTTTAGCTAATGGGGCCTCCTGCTGCCACCGCGCCACCGGAGCACGATTTCTGTTCTCACCCTGAAGCAAAGTTCTTAACCTGAAGCACTATTTCTGGGTTAGCGGAGTCTGTAACCTGAAGCGTATGTAACCTGAGGTACCACTGTACATTGATAAACTAGACATAAATGGTAAATGTAAATATAACCAATAAAAGACACAGAGTGCTTCCATCAGCTGCACTCCAATCTGGACAGGGATAGCCTAACTTCATCCGTCTATGCTTTGGTAACCTCTAGATTAGATTATTGCAACACATTATATGTCCCTGATATCCTGCCTCTGAAGATGGTGCGGAAACTGGTGCAGAATTTGCTCACCGCATATTACTCTGATCCCTGTCCTGACTGCACTGGCTGCCAATTAGTTTCTGGGCCCAATACAAAATGCTGGTTTTCACCCATAAAGCCTTAAATGGCTCAGGATCACAATATCTCAAGGACCACTTCTTCCGATATGAACCAACTCAGACTCTGCAAAATCCATCTGAGCTCCATATTTTTTTGCCTCCTCCATGAGAGGTATGGAAGGTGGCTACATGAGAACGGGGCTTTTCTGTGGTGGCTCCCCATTTGTGTAATACTTTCCATGGCTCCTCCATTACATATCTTTAGGCACCAGATGAAAACGTTTTCTCTTTAACCAGGCCTTTGGCTGATTAGCATTCTATGTCTTTCAAAATGTGTTTGTGGGATGGGGGCTATGGGTTTGTTTTTGTTTTCTAATGCGTTTTGTGTTCTCATTTTGTTTTTGTTTTTTTAATGTAGTAAATAATACTAATCAAAATAATATATGTAAACACAGTCAGTAAACATCATTGCAAAAGTTCATTAGTAAATGTTAGATTTGGCCATAGCAGACATTGAGATGAACAGCAGAAGCTGAAATGTAGCAGAAGTGATGCTGATGACAATGAACACAGGATGGGACAGAAATTGCTGCCTCCTTACATCCCTGTTATCCTGATATCCCCAGGATGGTCTCAGCTGGACTTTCCTGTAAGTAAGGGAAGGCTGGAGTGGCTGTGTCCTCCATTTACTCTTGGAAGCCATTCTTCTTTCTTTTGGCAAGTTAGGTTCCTACTGTTAAAGAAATCAGTGTGACTAGGGATGGGGTAGAAATTTGATACAGTTCACATTTAAAGGCAACCTTGGCAAATTTGCACTTTCTGAAACAATGCATAAACTGAAGCACAGCAGTCCTTTGAAATTCACACTTTTCCAAAATATGCAGGGCTGTTCCCCACCCAAGCCATGTGTATAACAATGCACACAATGGGGTAAAGTATAAAGGCATATATTAATAAAATAACATACAAAGTACAGTATATTGGGGAAAATCGCTTGCACAAAGGTGCATAAACTGAATTAAAATTGCTTTATTATTTGCGCTGAAATGGGCAAAGTGTTCTGCCTCTTGTATAAAGACTCTCCTCCCTGAAAGAGAGGGGAGTGGTTGTGGGCGGGAGCCCGAACACCGCTCCTAGCAGGGGGCGTTGCCCCCTGCCTCCAGCTCACCTGGCTGGCACTCACGCCCCCCCCCCGGTGGCCGCCCAACCAGGTGCCATGGGGGGGGGGCGTGTCCAGCAGCCTTTATGCTGCAGTGCCAGCCTCTCCCCGGCCTCATTTCTCTTCGTCGTCCTGTGCGAGTCACCCACCCTCCACTCCCTTTGAGTTAGGGCTTAGGTCATTGGCCTTGCTATGGACCTTAGGTTGGTCGCCCCGGTTGCCCGGGGGGCCTGGTAGGAGTTTTTCCATTTGGCATTAGGCTTTTTGGTTTTTTTGCCTGCCTCGTAGCATTCGTCACAACTTTCTGGTGGTATTGGTGGGTAGGTTAGGCATTGGAATAATGTGTTGTGGTGTGTCGAAGTGCTAGGTGTGGCCATTGCCTATGCCTTCAATTTATAGGGGTATTCCGGTAAAGGAATCTGGTGGTCGTGTATTCCGTCCGAAGCCTGCTTGGCGGGAGGCCATGGCACGACCGGCGGTGACATCAGGGGTGAGCCTATAGTTGGATTAGCATCAACAGGTGATGAACCCCTGGTGAATAAGCCCACTTGTTTTGCGATCCAATGCCTAAGCCAATACCTTTTCATTGCTGTAATCAATAAGGTTGTGGCCTTTTCTAGCCCATTAACCTTATATCACGTGTCCCTGTGTCTTCATTTTACTTCGCGGGGGTCGGGTCCTCGAACCACAACCAAACTGCAAAGGAATTTACAAGAAGCATGAAATAATTGGAAATGAAAATTATTTTATTTTATTTATTTATTTATTAAAATTCCATACTAACCTTCATCCAAGGATCACTGGGCAGTTTAGAATATAAGAACACAAAAAATAGTAACAAGCAAAGCAATACCCTCACCACCCACCAAGTTTAAAAGGCCATAGATTGTGCAATTAGCCAGTGGCCTGGGAGGAGATCAATGTTTTTGCCTGGTGCCTAAATATGGGGATTTTAACTGCAGTTCCTCCCTCAAACCATTGCTTTGTCCTTCCTCTCTGCTACCAAAGGCCTTGTCAACGACACTCTGCAAAGGGAGTTCCAGCGATGACTGACAGATGATGGCAAAATGTGCTCCCTGCAATATTCATAAGCAGATTTTTTAGCGGGGTGGGGGATAATTAACAGAGACAACTGTCTTCTTTTCTCCTGATTACCCAAAGATATGTTAAAGGCAGTTTGCATAATTAATTTTTTAATCGTAAGGTTGCTTCCAGATTCTCAGAGGTTATTTCAGGGTGCTTCTTCAAGAAAGCCATTTCCATAATGAATGCTACCTGTCGATTCTTAGCTTATAAATTAATGATTACAGAAAGAGAGGGGGAGAAGAAGGAAGAGGAGACAGCAGGGGATAGAGATATATATATATCAAGGCTGAGGAGAAAGAAGGTGAGTGAAGAAACAGAGGTGGTAGGAGACAATTTTTCCATGTATTCGACAGCATGTGCTATACCATGAATAAGTATGGCTGAAATATTGTGCAACTGCATTCCACATGCTGTGAATACGTGGGGAATTTGTCTCCTACCACCTCTGCTTCTTCGCTCACCTTCTTTCTCCTCAGTCTATTTTGGGTCAAATCAGGTGACAACTTTATTGACTACAGATGTAAGATGCACAGACTTTGGCTAGGCCACACCCCTTCCGGCCCACCTGCCAGAAGCACTTAATATGGGGTCAACCGGAAGAGAGGGACTTCTTGACTTACAACAAAGAGTAGCTCCCCCTCTGCACTGGAGAGTGCTGTGGCCCGTCCCTGCCTGGACGTCCGGACAGAAGCATCTCCCCTGGATTTCTTTAATGGGATACCCCATTTTTCCAGAGAGGCAAGCAGAGGCTACAACTTCCCCTCCATCCAAGACTACGCCTACCCAATGCCTAAACCACCAAAGTTGTGACGATTGCTAGGAGGGTGGCGAAAACCGAACAGCGGAAGCCCATCAGCCAAACGGGAAAATTCACCAACCTGGTCCCGAATAGGGAGGCTGACAGTGACCAAAATAAGGCCATCCAATGCAATACACATTGGGGGAAAATAAGGAGGGTGGGTGATCCAGCGATGAAGGGGCTGTCAAGTCCAGCCATGGGCCATCTTTAAATCCTCTTGGAGTAAACCTGAGTGAAGCCAGCAGGCCCAGACGGGTCTGCCTCCCAGGAGTTGCCTGCCACCAAGTCTGCTCATGGTCGGCCAATTGTGTGAGCACACTTCCTAGGTGGCCAGCTCAGTCCAAGGACATCCTTAGCCACGATGGAAGTGGCCCAGAAGGTGGAGCCTCCACTGCCAGAACTGGAACAGGCAGGAGGTGCACCAGCCCACAATGGCGCCCAACTAAAAAGGTGAGTTGGACTTCCTGGAAGTGAAGAAGAAGAAGACTTCAGAGAAGTGTGACTAGCCCAAGGTCACCCAGCAGCTGCATGTGGAGGAGCGGGGAAGCAAACCCAGTTCACCAGATTATGAATCTACCGCTCTTAACCACTACACCACACTGGCTCTCAGAAAGATGCTGGACTCATGAGCCTTTAGCCTGATCTAGTAGGGTTCTTAAATATATATATATATATTACCTTGTGACTTTAGTTCAAGGACTGCAAAACTCTGTTAAACGTGTTTTTTTTTTCTTTTTTAAAAAAATCTAACGGCTTTTTGTACAACTCTGCACTGTGATTTGTATCAAGGACTTGGTGCAGCTGAAAATTCATCTGGTTTGATGTGTCGCTCATACGGAATCTCATTTTCTTGTTCCCAGGTGGAAAACTTCTCAGGGAAATGATACACTGGCACATTACAAGTTGGCCAAATTTTTATTCCCCTTTAGATATGCAGTTATTAAAAGTCACAGTGGCTGACAACAACAAAAAGATTTTGCATGCGCTTGTGTCGAAACATTAACTTCAGAGAATCTGATGTCAAATCCATCAGGGACACGTTTTGAATCAGCCCAACGGCTTTCAATCAGTCCATCTAACTGATAAATTGTTGAAGCGTTGCTGCCTAGGGCACGAGTCCATATGTGTAGACGACATGGGGATAAAATGGCGCGAGGGATGGATGGGCTGTCAGCGGAGGTGCCGTGTGATTGACAGGTGGGTGACTCTGCTCATCTGTTCAGCTTCACCTGTGAGGCATGAGGGAGATAAGGATCTGGCCCACTGACCATAACCAGTTCCCCACCTCTGATCTAAGAGCTCCTGGTGGAAATACCAAGGAGCATTAATGAAATTCAATACAAATCCCCTCCGGTATTCTGCAGTAACTTTCATGGAACTCTTATTTCCACTTGCATGCATGCAATTTCTCTTGAAAGACGGAGGGATCGTGTTTTTGTTTATTTTTAAGAAAGCCAAAGACCTTGGCAAGCCAAGGGAGAGGAGAATTTAGCCTGCAGCACCAGGACACATCTACCGAAAGGGGCCTCTCTTCTTACAGAAAGTTGACTCCTGAATGTCTAACAAAGAGACCAGAGAGGCAATTTGCTGTTTAAATGACCCAAAGCTCACTGGGCATATTGAAGTGGGAGAAGCTATTTCCTAGTGGCTAAATCTCATTAAAAAAGCAATTTTCCAATCAATTACAATGCAATTTAGCCACTAACTGTTTAATTATCAAAAAGACCCTATTTTGTCTTACATTTCTATATTTATGTGCCTTTAAAAAAAACTTGAAACTGTTTGCCAGAATGCGGGACTGATCTCTCAGTGCAATTACATTAGAATGAAAATATTCAGTTCGATATATCATATTAGACAGAGGAAATATTGTTTGGATAGCGGCTTTTAAAGTTGGAAGAGAGTCATTGATTTCTACAAGGACTCAATTTTTATTGTTATTGTCATACACTATAAAATTTGTATTATCTTATGTCAGTTTTATTAGAGGAACATTATTTCTATACTTGGGTGGTTTTTGTGTTTTTTTTTAATTCTGAAGCTCACGGAGCACAGTGCCAGAGAACGCAGTCTTACGAAATAAATATGGCTTCTTTTCCCTGCAAGAGAAACCAAAACCAAAGCAAGAACTGATGGAGAACAGAAGGTAGGGATGTTGAGTTTCCTCCCAGTTCGTGATGTTGCTGCACACACTTTCTGCATTTGCCATTTATAGTGAGGGCCTTCCAGTGGTTCCCTCATTGTGAGACGTGAAGCTACAGGGAACCAGGCAGAGGGCCTTCTCAGTACAGTGGCACCTTGGTTTACGAACTTAATCCGTTCTGGAAGTCCGTTCTTAAACCAAAGTGTTCTTAAACCAAGGCGTGCTTCCCATAGCAACGTGGGGCTCAATTTACCAATAGAACAACACTCAACAGGAAGCGAAACCTGTTCTGCTTCCAAGGCAAAGTTCACAAACCAAAACACCTACTTCCGGGTTTGCAGCGTTCTTAATCCAAGTTGTTCATAAACTAAGCTGTTCTTAAACCAAGGTACCACTGTAGTGGCAAGTGCCTGTTGAGAATTTCCATTCCACCTTAAGGAGCAGACGTGGAACTGTTGCGTGTCACATGTCTGTTTACATTCCAGCACAGCTTGCTGGGAACTTCCATTGTGTGCATTGCTTTTGTTTTTCTCTGTCTCTCTGAGAAGACGAAGAGAGAGACGACATGTTTCTTTGTCCTGATTTATGATTAATAAATTTGTAGTTGTAGTATGCTTTCAAAAGCCTCACGCCTATTCTGTGTGTCCAGTTCGATCTGCTGATAGTGTGCCCTAGCTTTGAAGCCTGGGTCACTGATTTATGTAGGAGCAGAGGCCAATGGATCTACGCAGCAGACGGCTGGAAGGAGATGGCCCAACTGGGGCTGGCCAGCTGACCTCCTGGCCCTCCGCATGTCGACAGTGCCCTGTGGAACACCCTCCCGTCACGTGTCAAATAGATGAAAAAAACCGCTGACACTGACTTGAAGCCCAGACTGTGGGTGCCCAGCACATGGAGGCCACATTGTGTTGCGATGGGATGTCACAATGTCATGATGTTGCAGTGTGGTGTATGTGCTCCGGTGCTGTAGGGGAGCCCTGCAGTGGAGAGGCAGACCCCAGCCCTGTCGCTGCCATGGTGCCAGAACACCAGAGGTAAGGCAGTGGGAGGTGGGGGGTGGCAGCAGGGCAAAAATTATGTGTGTGCCTGAGCCCCTCAGGTCCCCTGGAGGTGGTTCCAGTGTTAACAACTATTTAACTTTTAGAAGGCATCTGAAGGCCTTCAGGGAAGTTTTTGATGGCTGATATTTTCCTCTGAGCTGAGCTTGCAAACTGACAGCTTGCAAGGGTCGGGGGAAGCGATGTGATACAGCCATCTTCAAAATGGCCCCCATTGGTCAAACAACACCAACAATAACAGAATGGCAGGCACTTATGACAGAACATTTCCAGCTAGCAAAGCTGATGTGAAAAGTCAAGGGAGCCTTAAATCAGAAAATATATGGAGAATGGAAAATATTTAAGGAATATGTAAGATTATATTGTAAAAATGATACCATCTTAGCAGATAAAACCATGACAATAGAAACAGTATAATGAGAAAGAATGGAAGTTTTATGCAGATTTTTTTATCTGACAGACATAATTTTGTATAATTTTTTGGTTCTTTTTCTTTTTTCTTCTTTTCTTTTTTGCCTTTTCAATTATTATTTTTTATGTCTTGATGTTTTTCTCTTTTTTGTATTTAACTTTTCTATACTTACCTTTGTTGTACGTATGCATTTTAAACCAATAAAGATTAAAAAAAATTACCCCCATCACCCTGCCATTGCACGTGCACACACATACAAACACACAGAGCTAGATGATGCTTGTGCACATGCCACATAAATATTGAAGAACACTCTACATCTTTCATAAAAGTCAGGGGCAATTGCCACAGAAAAAAGTGTGACCTTTTTTTAGTACATTATTATGGAACATTAGCTGGATAATGAGGATGTCCCGTGGCAACATGCCAAAAGATCTTGGGGTTGGGTTGGGCAGCCAGTATACCAGTATCAACAGTAAGTGCAGAAAGGCCCAGTGATGTGTACATAAACTGGGCAGAACACTGCTGGGAAATTCAAGAGGCAATAAAGGGACTTTAAGTGCTACGGTGAGAAGCTGTTGCGTGCAGCTCTTGGCATCATCAGACACAGGTGCACCAAAGTAGGGAAAATTCCCTGGTGGCCGTGTGTGCATGTCAGTCATGGGGGCAAGGCCATGCGCTGGATCAGACAATGCAATGACTGCATCTCCAAACAGATTAAATTTATACGGAGGAGAGCTTTTGATTGTCCCAGCCAGTGCAAGGGAAGTAAAGGTAATCAGAGAAGACACAAGGAGGAGGCACCGTCAGCTAAAGACTGGCTCTTGCTAGTCCTCTTCTGCTGCCATTTATCTGATTAATCACCATGTACACGATCACTTGCTTCTAAAAATGTCCTCCTAGGGGACGTGTAAAGTTCCCCAGGATGCCCCGCAAGAAGTAAATCTACACTATTAAAAGTGAATAAGAAGCATCATTATAGCACACTTTTAAATTCCAATTGCCTTTCCATAAATAGTTTCAAGGACTCAAATGTGCTCAGCTTTTACAAGTTCAGGAAATGTCTGTGACCTTTTGCTGGAAGCAGCAGAGATTGCACTAATAAACATTCTTGGCGGCCTTTGACATTTCTTCATTTGTCTTCATATTCTGCATTAGGGATTATCCATGCTGATAATAGTCTGTATCATAGCTGGCTCCTGCCTCTTCTTGGGTGCAGACGACTCCTCTTCGGGGAAGAGTATTTTCAAGGAAGCCATTACCTATGCTAAATTTTAATTCTGGGATATTCACAGGATGCTCTCAAAATATTGAACATAAGACGATACTGAGCCTATAGGATCAGGCCAGTATCTTATTTGCACAGTGGCCAGCCAGATGCTTATTGGAAGTCTGCAATCAAGACATAAGTGCAGCAGCACTCTGACCATTTGCAATTCCCAGCAGCTAGCATTCAGAGGCATAATGCTTTAATTTTATCTGATTCAGTGAAACAGCAGCCATGGGGGGAGCTAGCAATTTGCATCTGGGACAGAAGTGGATATGTTCGACCTTTTGGACTACTTTTTACACCACTCCGTGAGACTGGATCAGAACCAGAGCTTGGCTGGATACAAGCAACTCTAGTTGAATGCTCTGTTCCCAATAGTGGCCCATCACATGCATCCAGGAAGCCACTTGTCCTTATCCCCATCCAAAACATGTTGTTGTTTGGTCCTTTAGTCGTGTTCAACTCTTTGTGCCCCCATGGACCAGAGCACGCCAGGCACTCCTTGTCTTCCACTGCCTCCAGCAGTTTGGTCAAACTCATGCTGGTAGCTTCGAGAACACTGTCTAACCATCTCGTCCTCTGTCGTCCCCTCAATCTTTCCCAACATCAGGGTCTTTTCCAGGGAGTCTTCTCTTCTCGTGAGGTGGCCAAAGTATTGGAGCCTCAGCTTCAGGATCTGTCCTTCCAGTGAGCACTCAGGGCTGATTTCCTTCAGAATGGATAGGTTTGATCTTCTTGCTGTCCATGGGACTCTCAAGAGTCTCCTCCAGCACCATAATTCAAAAGCATCAATTCTTCGGCGATCAGCCTTTTTTATCGTCCAGCTCTCACTTCCATACATCACTACTGGGTAAAACCATAGCATGCAGTCTATTATTTGCACCTGGTCTGCTAATAGAGGGAGTTAAAGAAATTGAGAGCCGTGCCAAAGACAATGCTGCCAAATCCGTTTGCATTAAGGAAGGATCTTAGCTCAGTGGTAGATTGTTTGCTTTGCATGCAGGAAGTTCCAGGTTCAATCTCTAGCATCTCCAGGTTGGACTGGGAAAGACCTCACAGCTGGAAACTCTGCAAAGCCCATGCAGGTCAGTGGAGACAATGCTGAGCTAGATGGACCACAAAGGTCTGACTCAGTAGAGTGCAGCTTCCTATGTTCCAAACAGTAAAACTCCCGCACTGGCTCACGATGCAAAAATACAGACAAGGCTCTTATTTTAAGCAGGAAAGAGATATTTAGCCAGGTGAGTAATAGTACAGGCTTGGCAGCAGGCACAGAACTTCAGGAGCAGAGCACAAAGTTCAAAACTGAATGGAAGCCATGGGCGCAGCCAGGATTTTTATTGGGGGGGGGGGAGCAGCCAAAGTTATTGAGCTTTTTTTGGGAAATCATGAATAGGTATGCCCAGTGCTTTTTTTTCTGGGGTGGGGGTGCAGGGCTACACATACCCCTAAACTGTGAATCTAAGTTTGCCCTCATTGAGGGGCAGTATGATGAGTTCAATATGAGTAGGAAAATGAGAGTACCCATCATTTTTTAAAAAAGAAAAAAGCACTAAACATACTCCCAAAGAGAGGACATTACGGGAGGCAGGCATTGGTCTGGGGCAGGGGGCAAGCTTCTGCAGAACAAAACCACAGTTAATTAAGTACTTTAAATGCTTTCCAATTTTTTTTGTGCATCAGGGAGCAGCTACTGCCTGCCCCCCCCCCGGCTATGTCTATGGTGGAAGCAATGAAGATGCCCCACCCTTCCCTCTGAGCTTTAAAGGATGAGGCATGCTCCCCTTACTCATCCCCGTGTGGGAATGTCAACATTGCTAGCTTGTGCCCCATCTGGGCAGATGATCTCCTTAATGCAGTGGCTGCACCCTCCTGTTCAGAGCTCCTGTCCATTCACTGCTACCTTCTGTTCTACTTCCCTACTTGGCTGATTCAAGCCCTCCCCAATCTCTACTGACACTCTCCTTTCCACAGGCCAATCAGAGGGGAGAGCCAGCATCCTTGCTCTATTGGTGTTTTGCAACTTTGACCTGTTGCAGGACCTTAGCCTGACCCAGTAGAGCATACGCAGACTTCCAGAAAGCAGTCAGTTGCAGGCAAGATGGACGAAGGAGGGACAAGACGCTGCTACTAGTAACTTGGTTACTTAGAGGTGTTTATTATTTACAGCAGACGCTACAAGTTACTATATACAAGAACAGATATGGATGTTAACTAGCTCTCTTTTAACAAACCCCAAACGACTCTCAGAACACCAAACTGACCAACAACACTATCCAGTCAGTAAGGTCATAAGTTATCATGCCTGTGTGAGGCCTCAACCAATGTTAGAGCTGTATCCAAGGTCCCATATCTCTAGGCAGAATAACTCCTCTGCTCAGTCATCTTGGATTTCGGCCAACGCTTAATTGACTTTGTGTGAAGCTGCATGTAGTAGAAAAATCCCAGCATGCTCCACCTGAAGTCAGAGCAGGGATAGATCCCACCTCCTCTAACCTAGGTCCCCACAATTCAGTCCACTCTGTTTCTTCCTCCTCCTTTGCCAGAGCCTGCCAAATTCAAGCCCAGTCCCAACAGCACTGTGAGGCTGGTGATGCCCACAAGCAGAGCATGAAAGAAACAGCATGCTTTTGTTTGTTTGTCCCCTAAACCAATATCCTGAGGTTCCCTGCCACATAGCAATCATGGCTAATGGGTACTGACAGACCTACCTTCCGTGAAAATAAAAAAATTCCTTCCAGTAGCACCTTAAAGACCAACTAAGTTAGTTCTTGGTATGAGCTTTCGTGTGCATGCACACTTCTTCAGATACACAGTAACTAGATCTGTAACTACCTTCCGTGAGTTATCCCAAGTTAACTTTGGCTCTGATGAACCCGCTGGAAATATGTGGAGCTCCAACTGTCTGCTTTTCAACTTGTCTGCTACTTGCAGGCTGTGTTTATGAAGCAGAGCACTCTGGAAGATATAATTATTTATTGATTTATCTCAGATGATTAATGGCTGTGCTTTTTTTAAAAGCCATTTTACTGCTGTGCATAAACAATATCAAGGCAATTAAATTGGTGCTATTTCTTTTTAAGTATGGTCAAACTTAGACACCCTTGTAATGCTCTATTCTTGCTTGGGGAGAAGGGGTGGGGTTGGCACATTTTTGCACGAGAGAGAGAGAGAGAGAGAGAGAGAGAGAGAGAGAGATTTGTTTCTTTAGCTTTCTCAAGTAAATCAAGTCTTCAGCTGAACAGTTCGAAGAACCAAGACCTATTCGACTGATTAATCTGGTTCTCCACTGTCTCTGCTAATTGAAACAGCCATGAGGAACAGAGGTGTTCATCAGATTCAGACACATCCTGAATCAAAGCTGGGGTCCTCAAAGGGATTCTGGGTTTGTCAGAGGCATAGAGGGATCTGTAGAAGGTGGCACAAATCAAAACTTTGTAACACCTCAGCATGGGACTGCACAGGGGGCACATGGAAATCAGTTTCAGCATCCTGACGCCTCTGACAATCCAACTTCCTAGATTTCATTACAAAAAGTTTCTAGCATTTGTGAAACCTGGAATGCGAGGCAGAACGTGCAGGAACTATTCTCCTCATTTGTTTCACGAACTCAACCTTTCAGTGTTTTTAGCCAATGAATGAAGCCATAGCAATGATTGGTGCTGAAGAAAGCAGATCTAGCCGATTCAGGTGCCTCCTGAATCTGTGTTTTGTAGGGGGGGGTATTCAAGTGTACACCAAAACTTCAGGTTTGTTCATTTAAAGTGGAGTAAAAACACTCTCTTCGGGTTATCACAACAACACTTGTTTTTTCTTTAAAACAAAAGCAAAAAGGCCACGATATTTGTTGTTGTTTGAAAGTGACAGAGAAATGCACTGGAGAAAAATGAGCTGAGATGAATTAATGTTTAATGGGAAGATGTGTAAACAACACCCCGCAAGCAAATCTGGATAAATATTCATTACCATATAAACGTCCCATAAACAAATCAGTCGAGACTGCACATATTCAAACCTCCATGATAGAATTTTTTTTTAAAAAAAAAATGCATCGCATGTGGAATGTGGATAGAGAAAAGCTTTGCTCCCTCTTTCATAGCACTAGATGAGGCATGTCCAACTCCCAAGAGACTGCGATCTACTCCCAATATAAAATAACTGGCAGTGACCTACCCATTGTCATTGGAACTTTCAGGGGGGGGAGGATTGCTCACAGTTCTTGAGCTTTTTTTAGGGGGAGGGGTGCACAGAGTTCTTGAGCTTTTTTTGGGGGGTGCAAATAATAGCCAAATTATCCGCCGCTAACAAAAGAACGAAGCGCTGAAGCCAAGAATCGTATCCCAAATCGCCAGCAGCAGACACCTAACGACTGACCACAAACTTGACATGAGCCAACAGTGTGACGTGGCAGCTAAAAAAGCCAATGCAATACTGGGCTGCATCAATAGGAGTATAGCATCTAGATCAAGGGAAGTAATAGTGCCACTGTATTCTGCTCTGGTCAGACCTCACCTGGAGTAGTGTGTCCAGTTCTGGGCACCACAGTTCAAGAAGGACACTGACAAACTGGAACGTGTCCAGAGGAGAGCAACCAAAATGGTCAAAGGCCTGGAAATGATGCCTTATGAGGAACGGCTAAGGGAGCTGGGCATGTTTAGCCTGGAGAAGAGGAGGTTAAGGGGTGATATGATAGCCATGTTCAAATATATAAAAGGATGTCACATAGAGGAGGGAGAAAGGTTGTTTTCTGCTGCTCCGGAGAAGCGGACACGGAGCAATGGATCCAAACTACAAGAAAGAAGATTCCACCTAAACATTAGGAAGAACTTCCTGACAGTAAGAGCTGTTCGACAGTGGAATTTGCTGCCAAGGAGTGTGGTGGAGTCTCCTACTTTGGAGGTCTTTAAGCAGAGGCTTGACAACCATATGTCAGGAGTGCTCTGATGGTGTTTCCTGCTTGGCAGGGGGTTGGACTCGATGGCCCTTGTGGTCTCTTCCAACTCTATGATTCTATGATTCTATGATTCTATGACTGCCCACTAGACAGAGGGACGGAGTGAGATGTTAGAATTCCTGCTCCATGATGGCAGTCATGGGATTGTTTTTCTTTCACATGACGGTATATGTTTTGACTCCACAAAGTGTGAAGTTACGGAGACAGGATGTTTGTGTTACTGTGCTCCGTGAAGTAGGACTATTGTCCTTTGTTCTTTTTTCTCTTTGCTGTCTGATGCTAGAGAGAGAGGGAGCCATGTTGCAGTGCTCCGTGTGTGCTTATATGTAAATAAAGTAGATTAGTCAAAATGCTGAGTTGCCGAGGTCTGAGGTCTGTTACACAAACTGTACAAACTCTGCGGATACCTAAGTGTGCCGGTGTCGGTTGGCATCGGTCGCTGTGATGTTTGGGCTGAAGAAAGCTAATGAAGCTCCCGAACGATCGACCAGGAGGGAGAGAACATGCCAGTCGGGAATGTGTCTCTGCCAGGGTCCTACTCGAGTGTAGGCTGAGCTCCTGACATGAGGGGGGAGGGGTATTTCTAAATCAGTTTTACAAATCCCACAATCGATCATGGTTGACCTGTTGGACATCTCTTCACTAGAACATGAGAGGATTATTGATGGCTATTAGCCTTGAGGCTCTTTCTCCACAGTTGGAAGCAGCAATGCTTCTGAATACCAGTTGCTAAAAACCGCACAAGGGGAGAGGGCTCTTGTGGTTGGATCCTGCTCATGGGTTTCCCCACAGGCTTCTGGTTGGCCACTGTGAGAACAGGATATGGCTCCCTGGCCTCTTCCAGCAGACTCTTCTCTTCTTTGTTTGTTCTCCATACAGTGGTACCTCGGGTTAAGTACTTAATTCGTTCTGGAGGTCCGTTCTTAACCTGAAACTGTTCTTAACCTGAAGCACCACTTTAGCTAATGGGGCCTCCTCCTGCTGCCGCCGCGCCGCCAGAGCACGATTTCTGTTCTCATCCTGAAGCAAAGTTCTTAACCTGAAGCACTATTTCTGGGTTAGTGGAGTCTGTAACCGGAAGCGTATGTAACCTGAATCGTATGTAACCCGAGGTAGCACTGTAGTTGGAATGTATGTGGACCCTAACATATTTGTTGTGCTGTAGTAGTTCAGTGCTAGATCATGCAGGAGGTCCAGTCCAGCTGTCAGTAGCGCCAGATAGGACTGGAAGAGACCCCTGCCTGGAATTCTGGAGCGCTGCTGCCAGCCAGTGTAGAGATAGATGGACAATGGTCTGATTCAGCCTAAGGCAATTTCCTATGTTCTTCCCTCAGCTCTGTTGCAGATATTCAAGCATATACAGTCGTACCTTGGATGTCGAACAAAATCCGTTCGGAAGTCCGTTCAACTTTCAAAACGTTCGAAAACCAAAGCGCAGCTTCTGATTGGGTGCAGGAACCTCCTGCAGCCAATCAGAAGCTGTGGAAGCCCCATCAGCTTCCAAAAGTAGTTTGCAAACCAGAACAGTCACTTGAGGGTTTGCGATGTTCGGGAGCAAAAACATTCAGGAACTAAGCTTTTTGACTTCCAAGGTACGACTGTATATGTAATGCTCTCCCTCAAAACACACACACGCCTACACCCCTATGTTTTCCTCTTCCAAACATATTTTCAGAATAAAGTTTACTGCTGTCAAAAGACAGATTAGCCTGGGAAATCTGCTGCTTAACTGTCAGAGGCAGAACTTATTTGCATACCGTAACAAGGGAGTGCAACATTTGATTACTGGCGTCTGATAGCATAACAGATGATCTCCCTAGATATGTATTTGAGCTGCACTTATTAATGCCAATCTGTTAGTCTGCATAATGAAGTTATTAATAGCGACAAGGCCCGATGCATGCCCACAGCAATCCATTGCAAATTCATAAACACGCTCTCCTTCTCACGGAGGGGAGGTGGGGGTTGAAGAGCTGTCCTGATATTGTTGTTGGTATCTGATATCTGTCTGTCTCCGGAGACAATGGAAGAGTTTGCCTTTGGGGGTGGGGCGGTAAAGTCAAACCACTGGAGAGTTACAGCGCCTGCTGTGGCTGTAGGGATCGATATGGGAGAGACATGTTTTATTGCAGGTGGGGCAAATGAAGGTGTCCAGTTTTGCTGCTACAAATGGCATTTCTTCTCTCTGTGCTTCTCCAAGTGCCCCTGATATGATAGTCTCCAAATAAGAAGCAGTGTGTCTTTTCCTTTATCCACAGGGTACCTGGAAAACAGCTGTAAAGAAAGCAGAATGAAATATTTCATTTTGGATATTCTATGATATAGACGTCAACTGTCCCTGTGGTTTCATGATTGCAGTCTCTGGTAAAAAAATCAAGTTATCTGTTTTGTTCCAAATTTGATATTTTGGAGATCTATTATTTTTAGTCTCGACTAAGGGGTTTCAGCGAATTGAAATGGGAGTGGAAGTTGCAAGTGTTCACTCATCTAGTCCATGCCCAGAACAGAAATCAGTCCAATGAATATGGTCAGTATTTTATGTTGTTGCTTTCCATCCATAAACTGGATGTACAGTGGTGCCCCGCAAGACGAATGCCTTGCAAGACGGAAAACCCGCTAGACGAAAGGGTTTTCCGTTTTTGAGCTGCTTCGCAAGACGATTTTCCCCATGGGCTTGCTTTGCAAGACGAAAACGTCTTGCGAGTGTTCCGATTTTTTCCCGCTTCCCCCCCTTTTTCTAAGCCGCTAATAGCCTTTTAGCCACTAATCCGCTAAGTCTTTAATAGCCGCTAAGCCTTTAATAGCCGCTAAACCGCTAATAGCGCTAATCGGGTTGCTTCGCAAGGCGAAAAAACTGCTAGATGCAGAGACTCGCGGAACGGATTAATTTCATCTTGCGAGGCACCACTGTATTTGATTGTGTGTGTGTGTGTGTGTGTGTGCGCGCGCCCTTCATTCACCTTGAAATGAATAGGATGTGAAAGCATAGCATGATTAATGTCAGTTATGTAATTTTGTCAAAACAGACACTGAGATCAGTAACATAGATATTGGCAGACAATGAAGTGCAGTGGAATGGAAACAGTGTTGCATGTAAGAAAGACATGGTGCAATGAGAAACAATGCCCTGGTCTTGAATATTGCAGATATTGATATTATGCAGCTTGAAGTGACTGGCTGCATAAAAACTGACTCCTTTTGGAATAAAACATTGTCCAGGCCCATTAGATTGTTCAAAACTTTACTTGCAGAACTTTCTTCAAAACAAAATGGTAAATGATACATCCAAATAGTTGTACAATATCTTCCACATGCCTGACACAGGCTCAACATCTTATGAGAAATAAAATAACTTATAATCAGAGCTCCATTAGCCTGCATCCAACCTCAAAGCTATGCAGCTCCTGAAGAGACATCTTGCTCCCACTGATGCCTGAGAAAAAGGATAAAAACAGCCAAGAAAGACCCTTGCATGATGGTGAATTTGCAACCACAACATCAAAGGTAAACATTCAGTATTAGAGCAGAGAACATTCACAGTTAATTATCAACCAGCTAAATCTCAGAGAGCACTTCTTTAGCTTCAATTGAATTTCACCAGAGTTAGCAATGCACACTTAGCCATTCTACATTTCAGTGTCAATTAGATAATTATACTTGAGTTCCTTGAGCAGTGATCACACCGAGTTTTGTTTTGTTTTTCATGCCCAGTTCTTACTCTGTAAAGGCACATGTATGCACGGAACCTCTGCTGGAGAGAGTGATGGTGGGGATGCAAATTGAAAAATCAGAGCAAACTTTTTATGTACATCAGCCTGAAAGAGGTCTGGAAATCAGAGAGAGAGAGGGAGAGAGAGAGAGGAGGGGTGAGTTGCAAATACATATGTGCCAACAATTGCCATTACACAGAGAAGGGCTGTGGAGCCATGCCTTCAGGCCCACCATGTAAAAGAACCAGGTGGGCTTAGTCATGAGTCCCCTTGCGATGTCCTGGAGAGGGTGGTCTCAAGCAATTGCTGACTTTCTTCCTTAGTATTTTTGGAAATAAAATAGTTGCAGGAAAATATGCACACCAAGGAATTTGTGTCATCACGGAAAGAAATGCCATTTCCTAAAGAAATCTTAACGTTTGCCAAAAAAAATTTCAACGAAATTTAATTTCCTCCATAAGTGAGTAATGAGAAAAAAGTGACTTTGCCCTAATGGAAGGAATGCCTGCTCCTAGATTTATAGTAAGACAAGATATTTAGGGTGACTTTGATAAATCTGGCCATTTGCAATATCAATTTAGATAAGACAGCAACCATTTGTTTATGAAAATCATCATGTATGAGCAATGGAAAAAAAGATTTATAGATTTATGGCTTCTTGCTATAATAATTTGGTTTTTGGTAATAGCAAGATATTCCTGGGAAGAAGTGAGCACTTGCTGAGAACCGTGGCATAAACTCATGCAAAAGTTTTCAGTTAAGTTTAAAACAATCAAGAAACCCAAAAGTTACAAAGACTCATTGTAGATAGAGATAATTTTAATTAAGCGGTAAATAAATAGCATAAATGTAAGCTAAGCTACAGAAAGAATGATACTAATAAGGTTGCAAACAGTTTAATAGCACATGGTAATAAAGGGTAGCATGGCATGGTAGGGCTACTCAGAGTAGACCCATTGAAATTAATGGATATGTTATCTATGTTCAGCTGCATCCTGCCACTTTGCCATGCTTGATTCGTTACCTCCTTCAGGGAAGCAATGGGTTCTGTTAAACGTTAGTACCATATTGTCTGCATAGAATTTAATTTGTTCATTTCTTCCTCCTCGTTCTCAGTAATATGTGCATTTTTGTATGCATTTATTTGACGGAGACCTGCATTGTAAAAGCTGGAGGGGTGTGAATTTTGAAGGATGGTTGGATTTCAGTTTGTGTATTGCTTCAGGAAGCGTGAATTGGTTAAGCAAAGCAAACCACCTTCTTCCCACTTATCAAGCACAATGGCTACTGATGAGGCACTTCTGGAAGGGGAGGAGTCAAATGACAGCTCATCCTAGACAGACAGGTGGAGGGAGGGCTCATATTTTTATCTTTTCCTTTGATGCAGCCAAGGTAGAATTGTGCTGCTGTGTCTCGTGACTGTGTCCTGCGACTCAGCTACATTTGTAAAGATAAAGTGCTTTATGTGAGTTATAACATTATGACACCAGATGGTGCTGTGGACTCCCGTTTTTTTGCCAACGGAACTTCCCTGTATGAAGTTTACAATGCATTTAACTGAGTGGCTGCTTTGATGTGTCTAGATCCAGCCATGGCAGGGCTGGATTTATGTATAAGCTAAACAAGCTATAGCTTAGAGCCTCACTCTCTTGCCCCCCACCCCCCGCAAGGAAAAACAACAACCCTGGATGTACATTTCCAAAATAAAAGATAAAAAACAAATAAAATACATACATACATACAGCAACAGTGTGTTGTGTAGGCTCCTATGATGTAAGTAAAGGGCCCCGCCTGCTAGCCTGCTCCTTAAAATATCACTGGTTTGCTTATTTCTATGTATAGCAGGCATAGGCAAACTCGACCCTCTAGTTGTTTTGGGACTACAACTCCCACCATCCCTAGCTAACAGGACCAGTGGTCAGGGATGATGGGAGTTGTAGTCCCAAAACATCTGGAGGGCCAAGTTTGCCTATGCCTGATGTATAGGGTGCCTACATTCTGCATGGACTGGTTGCATGGCAACATGTGCAAAAGGCTTTAGATACCTATTAGGTCCATAAATTGCCATATAGCATATATTCAACACAAAAGACAACAACAATTTGTTGCTGGCAAAGGACAGCAGGACATATAAAGGGCCCCATTACCTTCAGTAGCTTAGGGCCTCATCAAACCTAAATCCAGTCCTGGTTTAGATCCAGCCCTGGTCACCAATAACTGCAGAGTGGAGCCATAATTGTTGTTATGGCATTAATATCCCAGCTTTTCTCTAAGGGTCTCAAAGTGAAACACACACTCCCCCCCCCCACTCTGTTTTATCCTCACAACAGCTCTGTGTAGGCTGGGCTGAAAGACAGTGACTGGCCCAAGGTCGCCCATTCAAGGCTGAGTGGAGGTCTGAACCCTCGTCTCCCAGGACCCACTTCAAAACTCTAATACTATGCTACACTGATTCTTTTATTCATTGTGGCAGTTGAGGAGCAGAAGCACAGGAAGACCAAATCCTTTGGGCACGGATTCTGGTACTCTTCGAACTCAGAGCAGCCATCCAATTAAAAACAGCAACAACTCAGATCACCTTCTAACTTCACCACATTCCAGCAAAGTCCTGGACTGCAAAAATGTTGGCAGGTGACATTCCTTGTTCATTCGAGCTTACTCCGTTGCTTTTTCCACCTGTGCAAAATGGACCATTCCAGGAAAGGTGAGACGGGGCAGGTCAGTGCTGCAAAGAGCCTTTGGAGAAAGCAATTTCAAAAGCCTTTTCAAAAGCGGTTTTCAATTTTCACCTTCATTTAGGCAAATACTACCATCTGTTTATATAACCAAATTATTCCGATGTGTACTCAGGCAGAGTGATAGATGTAATTGATTCAGGTGGTTATTAATCATAGATGAATTGCCTTAAAATAAATATTAATCTTGACTTGGGGAATTACATATTTCCCCCTTTCTCTGTAGAGTGGGTTGGAAAAACACCATCCATTGATGGTTCAAATAATTTATGCTTCGCTTAACCGGAAGACACAGCAAAGAATCGTTTATAGCTCTGGTCTTGAATGAGAGTCCTGATGCTTTGACAATTCCTTCTATACCTGCGGGCTCCATGGCAACATGAGTGACAATGTCCATCATGCCTGACCATTGCTCACGCTGGCTCTGGCTGTAAACAATATGTTAAACCATGGTCTGGTCTAACATAGCCTTTGAAAGAAAATGGAAATTTTTAGAGGGATTTGTGGTGTAGTCAAATTTGGTCCTTAGCTATTGCTGGGGGGGGGGGATAACTCAAAAACTGATGTGTATTGTAGGATAAACAAAGATAAATTATTCATCTTCAACTTCATGGCAAAATTGCATTTTTATATTAATTATGATTACAGAGTTCAAACGTTGCCTTTGAAATATACTACTATTTGGAATTCGTAATAACTTTGCCGCTTCAAGTGAGAATATTGTAAGGCCTAGAGGATAATACTCAGACACTTATAAATAAAACTTTTTAAAAATTAGTATCCCTCCCCCAATATCAATAATAGTAAATTATTCCCCACCCCGCTGATTGTGAAATGACTCAAATTCTGTGTTTAATTTCTTTCCATTGCATTGTTTCTCCTCTCCATTTCTTAATCCCTGTGTGTAATTGAACTATATGTTCTAGATGAAATAAATAGAAATAAATATTTTGAAAAAGGGAATCATAATTGTAGCATCTGGAGGGCTATAGGTTCACCATCACTTATCTATTGTAATGGTCTAAAATTCTGTGTCTTCCTCGCTGCTTCTGCATTTCCATGCATGTTAGGAATTCAGGCAGAATGTATAACTTTGCACTGACTTTGGAAGATCCCACTACCTCAATAACTCATTCAGAACTCAGCTTAAAGTTACAGCAAAGTTTCTGCTTTGAGTTCCACTGCTTCTCATTTCTCTTCTTCTTCCAACAGAGGGTTTAAAGGATGTTAAGAAACCATTTAAAATGGGCCTTTTGAAAGTGTCATTTAAAACAAAATTGAGCAAAGGTTGCCCTTTTCACCTTTTGTAAGGCTAATGGATAAAACTTACTGTACAGTGCATGCCATTTATTTCTAAGCTCTCTTTCAAAGTGGTTGGGGCAACCCCTGGGAAGAAAATGTGTATTTTCAGAAGGCTCTGTTCAGAGTCTTTCTTTGTGCTGACGAACCCTGTAGAACAAATACCACATTTTATAAACTCCATGGGAAGAGGACTATTATTAGTTGCAGTTTTATAAAAGTTTATATAAGCTTCCATCCTAGGTCATTTACCGTATTTTTCAGTGTATAAGACGAGGGTTTTTTATTTTAAAATATTGTTGAAAATTTGGGGTCATCTTATACATGGGTAGTGCATGGGGGGGACGGGCGATTGTTAGCAGCGGCGAGTAGAGATATACAGCGGTGATTGGGTGGGTGATTGGTGTATGCGCCAAGGGCTGTTTGGGATTGGCTGTTGTGGCAATTGGGTGGGCGATCTGTGACTGCTGGCAGCGATCGGGCAGATGATTGTTGTCTTCTGCAAGTCATGCGATTGGCCTTTGCAGTCAGGCGGGTGATCGATTGCCGGCAATCCCCCCCCAAAAAAAAGCCCAACAACCCTGGGCAATCCTCCCCAAAAGCTTAACATCTCTGGGCAGTCTCCCCCCATTTTCTTAATTTGGAGTCCCCAAAAATAGGGGTGATGTTATACATGGGGTCGTCTTATACACAGAAAAATATGGTATTTGGAATTCCGTTGCCATTAACTGGGCCCACTTCCAAGTAAATGAGTTTCATCCAATGCTAGTTCTAAGTAAAGTGGAACCATCAAAGTTAACATGCATGGCTAACATAGGTTCATTCTTTTCAGTGGGTCTCCTTTGCCTTGATGTTAATTGGGTGCAACACATTGTCACCCAACATATTTGGTGCTACTGGAATGTCAAGGAAGAGGCTAAGATAGGGCCCTTCTTCCTGGTATACTTGTTCAGCATGTGAAAGGATTTGTGGGAGACCTTTCGTGTCAACTAGGGTTGGGTGCATTTAACGAGAAACTACTCACTTCCCACTCCTCAAACCAATATGTGAAGTGAAACACGGTTCCCCTATAAAATTTGCAGTCTTCTGAATTTTGGCAATGCCAAGTAGCGTATACAAAAATAGATCGGGGGGAGTGTGCAGGCATCAAATGAGAAAGATGAAGGTACTTGTCTGATGTCAATGGTCAGGGACATCCAAAATGTAGGTGCTGCCACACCAAAAGATTGATTTCTTACAAGTGCGGGATGAATATTATGTAACTTTTAGTGTGAATTTATCCTAATTTTTGTATGTGGTTTTGACCAATATACAAATTTGAAAGATCCCCGCCCCCTGATATAATGCATCTTTGGTATGCTACTTTCATTATTATGTGTATTTTATTGAGACTTTCCTCTGTTACATCTACAGTGGAAGCTCGGGTTGTGAACGTAATCCGCAGCGTTCGCAACCTGCAGTGGCATGTCTGCACACACACGGGTTGCGATTCGCTGCTTCTGCTCATGGGCAAAGTGTGATTTAGCGCTTCTGCACATGCGCAACCACTGAAACCCAGACGTAACCCATTCCAATACTTCTGGGTTTTGGCGGTCCGTAACCCCTCCAAAAAACGCAACCTGAAGCATCTGTAACCCAAGGTATGACTGTACCAATTTGTGGAAATATGCATCAGTTTATGCATATATACAGGGTGATTCATAATGAAGTATACAGTTTCCATTTATAGTGAATGGAAACTGTCTACTTGATTATGAATCTCCCTGTATTAGCAACAGGCTTATGTAGGCAAAGGGGCACAAATACAACAACAACAACAACAACAACAACAACAACAACAACAACAATAATAATTTATTATTTATACCCCGCCCATCTGGCTGGGTTTCCCCAGCCACTCTGGGCGGCTTCCAAAAGAATATTAAAATACTATGATACATCAAACATAAAAAGCTTCCCTAAACAGGGCTGCCTTCAGATGTCTTCTAAAAGTCTGGTAGTTGTTGTTCTCTCTGACATCTGGTGGGAGGGCATTCCACAGGGCGGGTGCCACTACCGAGAAGGCCCTCTGCCTGGTTCCCTGTAACTTGGCTTCTCGCAGTGAGGGAACCGCCAGAAGGCCCTCGGTGCTGGACCTCAGTGTCTGAGTAGAACGATGGAGGTGGAGACGCTCCTTCAGGTATACTGGACCGAGGCCGTTTAATTCAATGGCTACAGAGACTTCCGTAGGGCTGCTTCATGCATTAAACTTTTGTTTTATGCATTCTGTGGCCCAGGTGCAGGTCTTAAATAATCTGTAACATCTTATACTATGCCATCCTGTACGCTTACAAGCTAATATGTTCTCAGTCTTTTTTCAACCACTGCTACCCTTTCATCAGCATGCACTTTTGAGGAGCATTCTAAGACCACTCTTTATAAAGATGACTAATAATAATAATAATAATAATACTACAACGTTATTATCGTAAGAGCAGTAATGATGCAGAATAGAGCTTAGATTGCCTGCAAAGTGGAAATTGGCAAGATAACATGTGTCTGTGCATAATTTCAGCTGCCAGTGGAAGATCTCCAGCTTTTATCTGACTTGTGCCCAGACATTTTGGCACCTGATGTGAATCAGAAATTGGTGTTCCCTGGGAATTTTAGTTAAGGGTGCACACACACACACACACACACACACACAACAGAAGGAAGAGTTACTCCCCTCCTCCCTCCCTTCTCAGCAGTGGCAGGAACTGCCTCTGTAGCAGGCAAGTCTATCATCCAGCTCTGGGTGGGTGTAACGCTGGGGCCAGGGGCAAAATTTATACGTATTTAACTAAAAAAATATTAAATTTAGATTATTTATTAAAGAAATCCTCCCCCAACAAGTCTTCTAGTTCCAACCCAGGTCGCTTATCCCTCCTATAGTCCTCAAAAGAGACTCAACTTCCTACAAAACAGAACTGTGGGAAATGTAGTCTGCCCAGTATACAGGGGGCAATGGCGGGGACAGACCTGCCACCCTCCAGAGACTGCCACCTGAGGGAGTTGCCAGGGGGTGTAGCTACCTGCTCTGGCACCCAGGGCAGCAGGGGCGGGGCGAGTCACCCACGGGGGTGGGGCGATCTACCCACAGGAGCGCCATAGCGACCCGTGCATAAGGGCGCCACGGCGATCTGCTCAGGGGGGCAGCGTGGTGAGCAGCCCACAGAGTCCGCCTGGCAGATGCAAGCCACACGCTGCCATTTTGGGCAGCACTAGGCCCCAAGCCACTGCGTCACTCCCAGGAGAGATGTGTGTCTTGCGCACGCTGCAGGCCAGGCCCCATGGTAAGTGCCACCCCCCGCGGTCTGCCATTTTGTCACCCCTTCAGGGATGACACCCGGAGAGGACCGCACCCCCCCCCACACACACACACCCCACACCCTTCCTACACTCCTGGGAGTTGCCTCACCTTGCCTCATGGGATATTTTTCTGTTGAAGTAGATGTATTTCCATTGAGATGGTTTCTGTTGTTGCTTCACCAATGGAACCCTTCTTTGTTATCAATACACATTCCTCATTGCCAGGCCTGCAGTTGGCCCTCGTCAGCCTGTGTTAGCCATATGACCATTGACTAATGATCCCACTGAGCCCCTGGATGCTTCCCAGTGGTGGTCTGTATCCTCACCCCAATTCCCTAGAATGGAGCCCCATTAAATTCAATAGCTCTCACTTCTGTGTAGACAGTCTTAGGATCGCACAGCTCTTCTATCCAGTTTGTTATAGGTCCAGAATAACTTTTTCTCCCCTCCCACCTTTTAATCATCAGGCCGATGGTCCATCATGTCTACACTGATTGGTAGTGGCTTGGCAAGCCATCAGGCAGGGTTATTTCCCAGCCTTTTGGAGATGCCATTAGGAACTGAATCTGGGATCTTCTGCATTCAAGGAAGATGATCTATGGCCCTTCTCTGTCACTCTGATATTCTGGGTGATGGATGCATTTTGCCTAAACAACACATTCCCCCTGCCCACCCAAAGCAAGCTTTTCTAATAAAATGCATTTTTATTTATTATTCCCACCAATCTTTTCATTTTTAGGCACATCAAATGCATTTCCATATGCATTGCTTGGCTGAACAGCTGGTTTGCAAAATTCAAAGGCATGCAGATTTCAAAGGACGGCTGTTTTGATCTGAGAACAGTTTTCAGAAACTACAAATTAGGTAGGTTTCCTTTAAATGTAAACAGAATCAAATTTCTCTTCCATCTCTAGTTAGGAGAGTCATGAAAGCCCACATTCCCAGCCAAGGCATATGCAAACTTTGGCAGCACCCAAATCTCATATGCAGCCGTATGAAGTAGAACCATCACTGACTTTGTCATTGAAGCTGATTTGACTGGACAGAGTTAATGTATGGATCTATCAAACTTTCAAGAAATCCCAAAGTAATTAGAGAACGTAAAAGATTAATGGACTCTTAAAAAAAAAAATTAAAATCCTCAATTACGTGAAAGCTATGCTATGCATTAGTCATTAGTCTATAATTAAGCCAAAATATGCTGACTCAGTTGTTCAGGTTCCATATTTCCAGTCATTGGAGCTTAGTCCATTAGGGCAAAAGAGGTGCTGCCCCACCAAACTCAGTCTGCTCTTAGTTAATCTTCACCTGCCACCCCATTCCTTACAAACAGTCCCGGGGGTGGCCCTGGCTATCAGATTCCTCCTCTTCTTTAGTCTCAGTATTCCCTTTGTAGAACTGAGCAGTGAGGAAGATAGAGACAAACCGAAATTTGTTGGCTCTGTCTACAATTGGCTTTGGCGCCACCTACTGTTTGGCTCCCTGCCTTCTGCCCTACCAGGCTCCTTTGAGCACCCACTTCTAGCTGGTTCCAGGGCTGTGATAAGCTAACCTACATGAGACAGAACCCTGGAATCCGCTTGCTCTTTGGCTGATTAGCATATATTGGTACAAAGTATCTGAAAAATCATTTCCCAGTCTCGTCTTCCAGCCTTTGGTGCATTGGCTAGCAGGCCTGGATCTAAATCTATTGATGGAAAACTCTGATAACAAGGGTGTGATGTTGCAGGGAAGAAAACGACAGTGAAGCCATTCATCAAAAGAAAGGAACATCTGCTCAACTAAATGAGCTTCCAACTGGATGTTATTTTAGAAAAAAGGGCCTTAAAAGGAAAACAAAGGGACAGCTTAAACATTGCAGGATGTAATAGGAGCTGAAGCCCAGGGAAATAATTTGGCTGGGATAATTCTTTCCGTAGTGAAATACAGCAGAGGACGGAGGATGTTGAGTCTGGATGTGGGGAGCCAGGTGCCTGTCTCTATACAATCAGTATGTATACAAAATTTCATAAAGCAAATCTCTTAGTACAGAGAAAGTAAAGCTAGTCTGGAACTGGAACATAGGCACATTATGTCTTCTTGTTGGGAAAGGGCCATAGTTCAGTACTGGAACTATTCTGGCTGGCAGAATAGTTTCCAGGGATGTCAGGAAGGAGTTTTCCCCAGTCCTCCATGCAGACGCTCCACACTGAAATGGAGACATTCCACATGCAAAGTATGTACTCTGATGCTGAGCTGCACACCTGCATATCTCACCTCTGTCTCCAAGGATGTACCCATGTGAGCAGATCCAGTCTATTTTCAGGAGCTCCCACTTCCTTGCCCAGCCCCGTCACTTGAAGTACATGAGTGACTGAACCCATCCTGCTCTCTCTGTTTCCTTTTTTTAAAATTAAAAGTTTATTGACATAAACAGATAAAAATTATGGATATGGTGAATAAAAATAAATGTGAAAGTAGAAAAATAAAACCCATGCAGAGGAGAGGTTAAAAAAACACACACAGGAAAGTACAGTGGTACCTCAGGTTACAGACACTTCAGGTTACAGACTCCGCTAACCCAGAAATAGTACCTTGGGTTAAGAACTTTGCTTCAGGATGAGAACAGAAATCATGCGGCGGTGGCGCAGCGGGAGGCCCCATTAGCTAAAGTGGTACCTCAGGTTAAGAACAGTTTCAGGTTAAGAATGGACCTCCAGAACGAATTAAGTTCTTAACCCGAGGTACCACTGTACTGGAAATGCAGTGCTGCAATCATTTTTCATATGTGAGAAGAAAGAAGGTGGGTCCATTCATTTCTCAATAAAACCTCTCCACATACTTGTATGTAGAGCAGGGCGTTTGGTGGGCTGTTCAATTTAGTTAGCATGGGTTCATCAAAACTGGATCTTTTCTACTTGATAGGGTATCTCTCTTATTCATCCTGCTCTTCAAAAGGTGTTGAGACGTCCTAGCTTCCACCTAGCCACGTATGTTAGAACTCTGCTTTTAACTTCTGACTTCTGTATCCTGCAATTTGATCCATGTTTAGGCCATGTGATAATTTTTGGAACAAAGTCTTCAGAAATACCCAAGCAGAGATCTCAAGTCCTGTGCCCATGAGTGAGAGCCAGGAAAACTATCTCCCATATTCACAGGGGGATAATGATTTTTTTTAGGGGGGAGGGGGAACTGGAGGGAGATTTTGGTCCAGCCTTAGAATAAACTAATGTGTCAAGCTACCCATAATGACATTAAGACTCATAACTACTACACAGGAGGCTGGCTGATTTTAGCACATTTCTCCCATATGTTTTAACACTTTTGCAATTCTTTCCCATCTGTTTGTGGGAAATGTGAAGGAATGTAATGATCTTTCCTTGGGTTATTAAGTCAACAGCTGTTGTCATTAATGGAGGACATTCTCTACAGCAGTGAATGAACTCTGGTGATAAATCTTGCAGCACTTGGCTGTATTTCTTTTTGATAACTGCAACATTTGTACAGAGTGGAGGTCATGAATACGATGTGACCATAACAGTTCTTCTTTAAATGTTCCACAGCTGTCACTATCATCTTTCCACCAAACAAATTATATTGGTTAGCAACATCATAGTAAGGTTTCAGGAGTTTTAGGTTGTTGTTTTTTCTTGTTACAAAAAATAACTGTTTATTCTGAGCCACTAATGAACCAACATTGGACCTAATTTTAAGCTTTCAAAAACTTCCTCCATGCCCAGAAAAAATCATTTGTTGTTCTTGTTACTATTAAAATATTTATCCTTCACCAGTAGATCCCGGGGTGGGTTGCAAAAAAAATAAAATTCAGTTTTAAGACTAATAATAATAATAATAATAATAATAATAATAATAATAATAATGTCACAGGAATAAAGTTTGTTTGGAAAACACACAGCTCAGTTTTCCAAGGCCAGGATAAAAAGGTGAGTCTTCAGCATTCACTAAAAGTTGCATAATGAAGTTACCAGACACACCTCCATGAGGAGGGCATCCCACAACTTAGGAGCTGCCCCAGAAAGCACCCTCTCCTGGACCACTCATCGCTTCCACTTTCTGCAAGTGGTAGAACTACCAAGAGGGCACCCTCTGCAGATCCAAATGCTCAAGAGTGTCTGTAAGGAACAAAGAAGACTTTCATATATTTGGAGACTAAGTCATTTAGTCCTTTAGAGTGCTCTCTGGAAGGACAGATCCTGAAGCTGAGGCTCCAATATGTTGGCCACCTCATGAGAAGAGAAGACTCCCTGGAAAAGACCCTGTTGTTGGGAAACATGGAGGGCACAAGGAGAAGGGGAGGAGGACAGAGGACGAGATGGTGGGACAGTGTTCTCGAAGCTACCAACATGAGTCTGACCAAACTGTGGGAGGCAGTGGGAGACAGGAGTGCCTGGTGTTCTCTGGTCCATGGGGCCACGAAGAGTCAGACATGACTAAATGACTAAACAACAACAACAAGCCATTTAGGGCTTTAAACAGTAACATGAACACCTTCAATTGGGCCCAGATGCAAACAGACAAGGTGATCTACAAACATACCATTAAAAACAGCTGAAAGGTTTTAAGAACAGTTTTAAAAAATCAACAACTAAAGAGAGACTAACATACAATACAGGAAAGCCTGTCAGGAAAAAATAAATGTCTTCAATTGTTTCCCAGAAGTACAGATAGTGGACATCTGTCATATCTCAACATGGGTGCTGTTCCGCAGAACAGTAATAACCACAGTGAAGGTCTTGCAACGACTGATATTTTAAGAACTCTGAGGAGAAATAAAGATTTATATGCTAGTACCAAAACCTTGATTATGGCCCAGTAGCATATGGGCAGCACGTGCAAAGCCCACAAACAATGCTGCCAGTAGCTTCTTCCCTGCTTGAGCAACAATGAATTCGCCCTCCTCACCAGGAAAGAAGTCATTTGAGTGATTTGTCTCAGGGAGGACGAAGGATTGGCAATGTGGGCTGTCTGGCCCAATCAGGAAGAAGCTGGCTTCTTCCTGCACTTTTCCCTCTTCACTGTTGCAGCTCCCTCCATCTGTAATGTGGCCTTTGCTAAGCACCCCATCGCTGGGCTGAGTATGAATTTTCAGGGAGCAACTGATTGGCTTTGGGGATTCCTCTGTTTTGCCTACTTCATTATGTTATGTGCAATGAGCACTCAAACTTAACATTGTGGGTGCCCTTTGTGGGTTCAGGCGTAGTGCTACGGTTCCTAGGGAACTTACTGGCAAACAGAGGCTGGCCTGCCTCTCAGTGTTATTATTTGGAGGTTCACACTCAGCCTCAGTACTCAAGTTTCATTGCTGCAAGGTGGGGCCAGTCCTAATTACCATATTTTTCGCTCTATAACACGCACCCGACCATAACACGCACGTAGTTTTTAGAGGAGGAAAATCCGTAGGCATGCCACCCGTAGGCATTTCCTCCATAACACACACAGACATTTCCCCTTACTTTCTAGGAGGAAAAAAGTGAGTGTTATGGTGCAAAAAATACGGTATATATAGGGGTGGAGTCGACAGTAGCCAGGCAGTCGGCTCTGGAGATTCACCCTCCCTACTCTCCCTTTGTTTAATGTTTTCTTGTTTGCAGGTTAACTTTTTCTTCCTGTTTAGCAGGCGCTGCTACGGTCTTTGACTGGTTGCTGTTGAAGGACCGGGAAGAAATTTTCCTGCATTGGCAGGTTTTGTCTTCCCCGTAGCAATTTGTCACAACTTTGGCGGTTTATGGCCTTGGGCGGAATCCTTTAGCCCTTTCTTCCCTATAATGGGAGGGGGGATGTGAAGTGGTGACTCCCCCGCCGCCCACGGCATCGATTCCAGGGTCCCCTCTTCAAAGGGGTTATATAATGGGTGTCACTGGCCATACACTGAAAGGCTGTCAGTGAACTACCCTGCGTGTGGGGATATGGGGTGGGCTGCCTGTGTACACATACATCTCACAGAGCACCCCACTATATCCCATTTACCCTGATGTTCCCCAGTTCCCCCAGCTGGGGGGCTGAGAGGGATACATGCCCAAGGCCAAAGTCAAGGTCTTCTTACATTCGGAAGTTTAATAAAGTTGTGGCCTAATTTTAATTCCATAACACGTTGTCAGAGTCTTTATTCCTTTTTTACGATCCCTGGGGGCTGGGGCTGTCATGGTCTGGTCACACAATGGGATATGTATCATGAAGAAAAGCAGAACAACAACTTGGAAAGAAATAAAGTTCAGCTCAAAGTGAGACTTTATCTGCAAAACAGAAGGAACTTTACTATAGTTACTTTTAAGAGTTGCTCCTCTGTGCAAAATTTATTGGTGACTTTTATTATATCTGGAACTTATTTCCATCTCCAGTGACTTGTTATCCTGCATTGTAATAAACACTGTAAATATATGCTTGGCTACACTTTATATCTAATTACACTTTATCCAGATTTTCAATACTTGCTTTTTATATCCCATCATAATGGCCTTTTGTTGCTATATCATTCCAACTCCGCTGCTTTCCGCCTTACATTTAGGGACACACACACACACAAACAAAAAACCCTTGAATGTAGCATTATAATCATAATCTCAAGTCCGGCGAAGTATATGATGTAAGATAATTATACTGTGTTTATTTGCATTCCTAGTGAAACATCAAACTGCTGCAGTAACTTTCCTTGGATATCCAATTAGGGAGTAATGGAGCAGCACGGTTCAGAGGTTCGTGCACTTTGCAATTGCATGTTCTATTCTTGACACGTTTTAGCTGTGGTGGTCCACTTGTATCTAGGCAGGGTTAGAGATGGGCAACTCTGTACCAGCAGATGGCTGATGGATAAGGATAAAAGGGGTGGGGGAAGGAATGTGAATTAGAGGTAACTATGAAATATAAGCAGCAATAAGGGTTAATTATGGACACATCTAAGAAGGGGGTGGGAAGTCTTTTTTGGGAAAAAGTTGTATTAAATTTGCTCAATTTGCTATGGATTTGTTAAAAATTTGGAAAATCAATAAAAATTAATTGGCAGAGAGAGAGAGAGAGAGAGAGAGAGAGAGAGAGAGAGAGAGAGATGGGCAGCTCTGTCCATTTTAGTTTCTCTCGGCTTCTTATTCTTACAATCTTAAGTTCTGTTCACCATGCTTCTGCATTGGTTTGTGATTTTTTAAAAAATGTTCTCATGAAAATTAATCACCAGGAGAGAAGCAATGGCTGTAAATGAAGAGAGAGGACTTATAAATAAAGGGTGGGGGTGCTGTGTTCACACAGCAGTTGATTCTATTTCCCAACATTTCCCTAACTGGTAATTTCCACATTATATGTGAGATTCCACATGATGTAAAAGCAACTTCCAGAAAGCTAATGAAACATAGTGCATGTTTAGTGCTCGTTTTGGTGTGATATAACCCAGAAAACTGAGAAAGTAGAGAAATTTGGGACAGTTTACCAGCATACAGTTCTTTCCTATTGTTTTCAAAAGGGAACAGAAAATACACAAGTCTAGAAAGGGTGGGGGAGCAGCAACATTTTCCAGGAGCGTTTGTTGTTGTGCCAAACCACACCCATTGGTGGGAATGAAATTTAGCAGGACACACCAGTATCTCAGCCAAAAAGCCAAAGTTCCACAGCACAACAGGTCCTGCAACATGAAAGGAACGTTGGAAAATGAGACAGAAATGTTGGCATTATAATCAGGAAAGCAAAAACAGTATTCCCCCATATCTGAATGCACCTAGAGGGAGTTTACAGGAAGTAACTGAAAGAGAAGACCAGGATAATAAATGAAAACTGAATCAGATCTCCCCCCACCCCTTCAATCCGTAAGAACATGAGAGCCTGCTGGAACAGGAAGTGGCCTGGCTGTTCCAGCATCCTGTTCTCATAACGGCCAACCAGAGAATGTCTATCCTGGAAAACTCAAAAGAAGGATAAGAGCACTCTCCCCACCTGTAGTTTCCAGCAGTTGGTATTCAGAGGTATACCACTTCCAACAGTGGACACAGCTCATAGCCACTGTGGCTTGTAGCTACTGATAGTCTTATCTACTATGATCTGTTTAATCCAGGGGTCTGCAACCTAAGGCAGGAAATCGCATCTGCGCAGACGCAGACACCGGAAATCGCAGGCCCACAGAAGGGGCTTCACAACAGTGAACCGGCCCAGGCAAGATAAGCCTTGCCGACCCCTGGATCCTCTTTTAAAACCTTCCAGGTTGGTTTTAAAGTACCATCCAAAGGCCATTAAACAACCATTCAAGGAACATCGCTGCATCCTGTGGGAACAAGGCATGGCCTAAGCAGGCCTAAGTTGAATCGACGGTGTGGATTCCCACATTTGTTTGCTCCCACATACAATTAATATCCCCCCCAATATAAAACTAGCATGCAGTATCATATGTGGTGGGATTGTAAGGTAATTTTAAAAAATTGGGAAATGATATACAACGATCTGAAGAAAATGTTCCATTTAACATTTGTTAAAAAACCTGAAGCATTTTTATTAGGGATTGTAGGGAAAGATCTGCCAAAAAAGCTGAAAAACATCTTCATGTATGCGACAATGGCTGCGAGAGTTTTAATAGCACAAGGATGGAAGACTGAAGAAACCCCAACTAAAGAATCATGGCAAGAAAAATTGATGGACTATGCAGAACTGGCAAAACTGACATACAAGCTAGGGGACAAGGATAACTGTGACTTTAAAGATGAATGGGAACCCTTTACAAAGTATTTGAAGATGCAACAAAGTGAACTGGACTCCTTGGCAGGTTTTGAATAAACATTCACAAACTTTTTATTGATAATAATCCACTAAATAGTTTGAGGATCTATACAACTGTGTAACATGCAGAAAACAGCATTTTTTGAGAAATCAAAGACTGGAACTGAGGGAAGCCGGGGGTGGGGGTGGGTGGGTTCTGTGGGGGGGGGAGGAAAATGGGGGAGAAATAAGGATGATATGTTTCTGGATAATATGTTTTGTTTCAATTTTTGAATAAAAAAGCTATTTTAAAAAAAGAAAAGAAAAAGAAAACTAGCATGCAGGAGAGAGTGGGCCTTGCTCATGCTTCTACCTCACAAACCAGAGCATGTTCAGAGGAGAGTGAACCATCTTGAAACCAAGACCTTTGAGGAATGGCTGAATATGTTTAGCTTGGAGAAAAAAGGGGAAGTATGAGAGTGGTTTTCAAATATTTGAATGCATATTGGGGGGAAAAAGGATTATTAATGGATTGAATGCACATTGTGCAGTCACGATAACTACCTTTACATTCACAAATTGTGGAAACGAGGCAGCTATGGTCCTCACGTTCGCTGCAATGTTTGATCTCCTTCCTATCCTTTAAATGATATCATGGACTTCACCAAAATCCCAGTGAAGGTTAGCTGGATTGGCTGGAACTGGATTTGAGCTGCTACTCAGCAACACAATTAATAAGAGCAAAGCAGGGCAGAAACACTGTGATGTTGCTAATAGGCTTCAATTTCCTCCTTATGGTGGCAGATGGTTGCCTACACTTGGAAAAGCTCTCCACTCCTGGACCAAGAGCCAAAACCAATGTGAACCATCTGTCAACCTTCTCTTGGTCGCCGAGGCTCAAATGACACATTAGGCACAACTCCGTAATTCTTTCTTCCATGGTTTCTCATGCTTTCTTTAAAAGGGGGGGATTTCTGAAAGTAGCCCATGTTTGATACTTGATCTCCACTTGAGTAGGAGCACAGCAGGTTGCAAAGTTCTGAAATGGAAGAATGCCGCGGAATATTTCAGACTCACACCCACCCATGAAGAAGGTGAGGCGACCACCTCAGGTGGCAGCACCCACAGGGGCAGCAGATCCCACCTTTCTCTCCCCCCCCCCTTTGTTCCTGATGTAGATCTTCCCTCACTCCTTCTTCCATGGTGGGGAGGAGGTCTTCCTCAGGAGCCAAAACATACTGGGCTGGGAGATCACGTTTTTGAAAACTCTCTTGCATCAAATCGCAGCTGCCTTTGGCTTTTTCTCTCCTTGAACTGTTTCAGTTTAGTTGCTCTAAGAGCACTAGTGGCAGAATTTGCTATTCCCCCTCCTCTCTCCCGATCCATTTTCCTTTCATGCTGTGTCTTTCAGATTGTAAGCCTGAGAGAAGGGACAGTCCTGGTTTTGATCTTTTTAAACCACTCTGGAAACTTCTTCCAACTGAAGAGCTGTGTGAAAATGCCACAGATGTCCAGGAAAGCTTTTCTCAGGGTAGATTGACTGAAATTAATGGAGCCAAATTAGTCCTGTCCGTTATTTTCAGCGAATCTACTCTGAGTAGTATTAGCATCCAAATTAATCCATCAGTTTGCTGGTGGTTTAAATCGGACACCATCACAATATTTCAATTAAGGCACCATCACAATATTTCAATTAGTTCATCTAACTCATTAATTAATTAAAGATGGTATCCCAAGATGGTATCAATGTGACATACAATATGTAAAATATTTATAGCACTAGCACCTCAATAATCAGCATTCAATAATCACCCTTCTGACTATCCATGGAGCAGTCTGCTACTGAGACTACACCTAGTATGTATATTTCAAATTATAACTCTCATTGGGCAAACCTTGACTGGGAGAAAAATCAGGAAAATGAGGTGGCATTTTTCAGTCATTTCCCCACCCATTTCAGTAAGATTTATGTAGCATGTGTTGACCTTTTCTCTGCAGAATGATTAATGTCAGCAGTGCAGAATTCTGTCTTTCTGTTGCTTTCACCTTGATGACAGGCAAATAAATGCTATTGGCACAGTGTTAAATATCAACCACTGCAGACATTCTTCAGTTGAACTTTTTTGATGCTTAATCCACCCAAACTCCAGTCTCCTGTGTCCCCATTTGTGTGTGTGTCTGTCTGTGTGTGTGTGTGTGTGTGTGTGTGTGTGACATGGTGGCCTTCTCAAGAACATGGCAGTATCCACCATGTTTTTTTGAGGCAGTTGCCATTTCCCCCACCTCCCTCTTCCAGTGCCCTGAAATGATGCTGCATCCCAATATGGGGTTAAAATAGCAGCTGAGGTGCCAAGAGTTATCTGGCATTATTCCAGCTGCAGGCACAATATGTGGCAAAAGACAATTTAAGCGGGGAAAGAAAGAGGCTATGGAAAATTGATACATGGAGATTTACCTCTTCTTCCTTGATGATCAGCAGTTAATTTCTTAATTAACTGTTAACCAGAAAGTTGGTGGTTTGAGCCCACACAGGGACAGCTATGGGCCAGATTCCTGCATTGTAAGGGGTTGGACTAGACCAGGCATAGGCAAACTTGGCCCTCCAGATATTTTGGGACTACAACTCCCATCATCCCTGACCACTGGTCCTGTTAGCTAGGGACAATGGGAGTTGTAGTCCCAAAACATCAGGAGGGCCGAGTTCGCTTATGCCTGGACTAGATGTTCAGGGTCCCTTCTGTGACACCGTCACTTAAGGTAAATACCTCAACAAGTGAAAAGTGAACCTTCTCAATTACAATAAATCCACAGGCCCTGTCTGGCACATAGAGGGGTTCAGGTTGATTCATTTTCCATGCTGTGGAGGGATGTGGGGAGGAGAACAGAGCAGGCTCAGATTCCAAAACCAAATCTGGCAGCCACCTATTGTCAGGCTTCAGGGAATTTGATCCCCTTCTCTCATGGCAGGCTGCCAGTAATGGGGAAAAACAAGAAACTCTCACCAAGGTATTGTATTCAATATTCACAGAGAGAGACGTAGGAAGCAGTCTCTCAGATAATGGCATTGCTCCAAGTAATGTCCCACCCCCTCCGTTTTTCCTATTGTACATCATCCCTGCGCCAGCTGATCTGTGCTTTCTGCCTCTGAGCTTTCTGTTCTCCTACTCTCAATGCATGCCAGGTCCTCTGAGAGGGAACTTTAGGAATGCTTTCTAAAGACACTGAGTCTATCAGCTGTCTCTCCCCTGGTGCATCTTCTTCTTTCTGCTGCTTCTCTCCCAATATTTCCCAGCTTCTCCCGTCTGCAGCCTCTGAACTATGACTTTCTGCAAATCACTGTTGTAAATCTATACTGTCCTCTTCTCAGGGGGAGGGGCATGGTCCCCACCATTCCTCCTCAGTCCAGTCCCTGACACCTATCTGGTTCAAGCTGAATCAGACTGTTCCATGTTTTGCTAAGCCAAATCTTATGGAAGGTGAACAACTCCTCCCTACATTTTTCTGGCTGCCTGTGCATCTATTGCACGGGTAGGCAGACTAAGGCCCGGGGGCCAGATCCAGCCCAATTGCCTTCTAAATTCGGCCTGTGGATGGTCCAGGAATCAGCGTGTTTTTACATGAGTAGAATGTGTGCTTTTATTTAAAATGCATCTCTGGGTTATTTGTGGGGCATAGGAATTTGTTCATTTTTCTTCCTCACAATATAGTCCAAACCCCCACAAGGTCTGCTGAAAAAGTTTGCTGACCCCTGATCTACCGGCATAGTCTTAAAGTTACAGACAGTTTGATAGCAAGCCAATAAGGAATATTTTGACTTTTTCCTAACAACATACCAGTAGTTGGTTCTGTGGTGAAAATGCTAAAATGCAGTGGCAGACTGATATTCTACACTGTGTCTGTCTTAAACCTTCTGCGTGCTGACATAATTTTATGTGACAACAGACAACCTTGGAACATTTCACAGACAAATGCAATGCAATGCAGAAGGCTTGCATGTTCCTTCCTCCCCTTCTTGAAATGATCAGATCAAATAAATTTCTTCAGCAACTAGCTCTTATGAAAGACAATTGCTTGTTGGAAAAGCTTAGCTTCAACTTCCAATTTTTGCAATGACGATGACCTAAGCAACTCGTGTCAGAAAGTATTTTCTGTCGACATATTTAAAACTCCAAGATGTCTCTATTTATGGGTATGCTGTCCAGATTTTCTATCAAGCATATCGCTGATCAAAACCATTCTAATGAACATGCAAGAACAAGGCTGTCCTTAGTGCTGCAAAATGCAGGCTAAGTCAGACTTGTCCATGATCATGGGGCTTTATAAGAAGAATGGTCTTATAGTCATGCTACCAAAATGGAGCATCCCATCTAAGATGGTGTCCATAGTGTGGATATTGAGTTCATAAGAACACTGAATTCAGATTAAGTTCCTTCTGATGGATGCTCTGCTTCACTCTTTTTGCATCTGCCAGTTACAGGTGTTTCTTGAATTCTCCACAGTGTGAGATATAGAACTACAAGTTGGGAAGCGTCACTCCAGAGGTGGGAGGAACATAAGTAGCAGGAGCTGGTGACGAAGGCTTGGAGGCCAGTAAATCTCCTAATGGCAAGCTTAAAGGACCTAAGATGGGATCCCATAAAGGCATCTGGGCTAAAGAAAGGCTGTGGAAGTGTAGCACGGAGGTCTTACCTGAGGAAATAAAACATGTAATAGGTCAAAACATGCACCAGGATGAACGATGAGAAGAGCACCCAGGGTTGTGAGAGTAAGAGGCTCAGCAGATGTATGGAAGCAATAGGATGAGTAAAAACCAACCCTTCTTGAAATAAAAATGGTCCAGTCCAAAAATATGGCTCAAGAACTCCAGTAACAGAACCTGAAGCAAAACAAACACTCTAAACAATAATGTTACATCCAAATCGTTGCATAATATCATGTGCTTATCCAAGTACAGGTAAAGCATCTTAAAAATATGAAATTACTTCATCCAGAACTGAAAACAAAGCTCTTTCCCACAGCCTGTAATGTAGCCTGAGGCTATGTTCTTGGAAACAATCATTTGCACACTTTTCTCTTGGGCTGCTTACAGAGAGAGAATAAATACCAACTCACACAAAATGGAGATTTGCAACTGAATACCTTTCTCGTGTGATCTAAGTTAAACACCATGTGAGAGCTAGCAGAACTTACATTCTAAGTTAATTATCAGCTGTTAGGCACTCTGCTGCACTTGCTCAGCGTCAATGGAATTTCCCAACATTACACCTTTAACAATGTACGTACAGAGTTATTTTCCATTTCAACATACAATTAAGCAATTATACTGGACAAGGTGGTCCCTGAAAGAAACACCCTGGAGTTTTGACAGTCCTGGGGACTGGCAGAGGATGAAGGGCATGGCAGTAGTAAATAATAAATAAAATGCATCTCTGAGATAGTGCATATGCACCTCAGTAAAACATTGCACAAAAAGATTATTGGTGCATATAGTAACATCAAGATTGAGGTGCTTCTATTTTTGCAGTGTTTTATTACTGCATCTCTATTTTGAGGTAATGGAGGGCCCACATAAAAAGAAGGAGCTGTAATTTTCAGCAAACAACACATGGTCCAAGTCAGGAATTGATTTTAGAACAACTTTGTTTAGCTGGAGTTAAGGAAAAGTGGGATGCGGTGCCCAAGTGGGGGGCAGGGAATAAGCAGATGGGATGTGGAAAATTCTGTTATCCCTAATCAACTCCAGACTTCCCCTCTACGCCACCAATAAACGTTCTTGTTGTCCACAGTGAAGAAGCCTACGTATGCTCAGAGCCAGGAACGATGGCAACTCGATCAATTCTTGTGAACCGGAAAGTAATTTTGCATCCTGTGGTTCACACAGCTGGAAGAAAATAACAGTTGTTATAATTAGGCACAGATCTGTCAGATTCTGTGACAAATGTCTTCATTAATGGTTCAAAAGAGAATTAATCTTGCAAATGAGCTACGTAGAACAAATGCTTTCTGGAGGCAGGGGGTTTATCTCCCCGCCCCCCTTACAGGTGTCACCTTATCAATCTAGTTGCAACAGAAACAGTCACAGTTTACGTATTTCATCATATTCTGCCTGCTTTCTGCTGCGGAAAGAAACCAAGAGACTGTAGCAAACTCATAGATGTAAACCTCCATCTTCTTCTTTGAAAAGCAATACTTAATTTCTGTAAGTGGGGGGGGTGGACTAACAGAAATGTGTTCTGGAGAATTCTCTCCTACTTATACTATTGGAGTGAGCTGTGATTATGAAGTAAAAGCCCAAATGAAAATCATGCCAATTTAGGGGAAATCTAGACTTGGGGAAGTCTGAGTCAGGTGAAAATAGGCCTGTATCACCTCAGGTTGATCACCTCAGGCTGCCCAGTGTTATCACAGACCCTCCAAGTGTCCCTATTTTCCAGGGACAATCCTGGATTTACAGAAGGTGTCCTGGTTTCTGGTTTGATCCCAGATTGTCCCACTTTTCCTCTATTTTCATTGGAGAAATGTTGGAGGGTATGGAATTATCTGACCCTGAGTCATGTGAAGGCAGCCCTATATAGGGAAGTTGTTTAATGTTTAATGATGTTTTTGGAAGTCTCCCAGAATAGCTAGGATGACCCAGTCAGATGGGTGGGGTATATATAGTAAAATTATTACTATAGAATAGGACGTCCCTATTTTCATTGAAGAAATCTTGGAGGGTATGTGATCAGGCAGGAAAGAAAGAGAGCCATTGTGTGGGGAGAAGGAGGGGTTGGGCGGGAAGAAGGAAAAACAGCAAAAAAACAACAACTGGGAGAGCAGGGAGGACCTACTGGGTCAGCTGGAAAAAGGGGTGGGGAATGCCTTTTGATGTAAGTTGCTCTTTCATAAATGGTTGCCCCATCTGACCTCTCCTGCTTGATGGCTGCCTCTCATTCTTGCCTGACACCCCACCTCCTGAAGCAGCACCACTCAGGACTGAATCCTCTGTGGAGTGCTTCTTTGCAAACAATTTCACCTCAGAGAATAAACTCGTAAAGGAGCAACCTGCAAGATCCAAAGAATGACAACAACACACCTGTGTTCTTCCTCCCCCTATTGCCTCTGAAACTTGTCCCTGTAGAGTCTCACAACTGAGAGAGTGTTGTTTCAAGACCAGGCATATTGTGAAGAGGGAGCGAGCCACAGAAGGATCATATGCTGGAGAGGAAAGGATTTTGGAAGAGAATCATTGCCTTGCAGTGGGAGACACAGCAGGAACTAAAGACGGACTTTTTCTAGGAGCAAGACAGGAAAGTAAACCACTTATGGTATTGAGAAATGAGGGAAGGGAGAAGGAAACTTACCCAGCAACTTTGGGGAGGGCTCAGTGATGAAAAGAGTCCCTTTGTTGGCATCTTTACCTTCCTGCCTCTTGAAGTAGAAGCATGCAGGATGGTATTCTTCCAACGTAACAGCTTTTAAGCAATATAATCTGATCCCTGCGTGGTGTTGGTCTTTTGCAAAGGGTTTCCCTCGCATGTCATTCTTCACAGGCTGTCATTCTGCACCTGGCTGTATGTTAAAACAGGATTAAAGAACCCCTTTGAAACAGATCTGGCAAGGGGTGGGGTCAACAGATTGAGACATGCAGCAGATCAGGGGGGTCCACACATAGCCTTTGTTTTTTGTGTGCCCCCCAGCTGTTTTAAGCACTTTATATAGGGTCCCCATGTTTTGAAAAGTAATCATAATTTTTATTTATACCCTGCCCTCCCCAGCCAAGTCTGGGCTCAGGGTGGCTAACAAGCAATGATAAAAATAAGTTGAATGCATACAACTTAAAAACAAATTTAAAATACAACATTAAAATATTGAAACATTAAAATATTAAAATGTAGCCTCATCGCAGGAGGAGAAAGGAAAAGAAAAAAGAAAGAGGGGGAGGGAATCAAATTGGCTCCAAGCCAGGCCAGACGGAACAACTCTGTCTTACAGGCCCTGCAGAAAGAAATCATATCCTACAGGACCCTGGTCTCATGAGGCAGAGCATTCCACCAGGCTGGAGCCAGTGTTGAAAAGGCCCTGGCTCTGGTTGAAGCCAATCTAACTTCCTTAGGGCCCGGGACCACTAGGGTGTTGCTATTTATGGACCTTGAGGCTCTCTGTGGGGCATACCGGGAAAGGCGGTCCCATAGGTACAAGGGTCCTGGGCCATGAAGGGATTTAAAGGTCAAAAGCAGCACCTTAAATCTGACCCTGTACTCCACCGGAAGTTGTTGAGCTTTCTGAATGAAACCCCCAAAATTGTTGGTTTCTGTTGAGTTCCCCCCCAGGAAAGTCTGGATGTATGGCTGCCCTACTTTAGAGCTTGTGTGTTTTTGTTACCGATTAAATAAATAAATAAACCACGTCACTCCATCCACTTTCTTCTCTGGCCCCACTCACCATTGACATGCAGCCCCTGTAACCCTGCCCATGAAAAAATGTGGTTCTTGAGCTGAAAAGAGTTTTCCCACCCCTGTTCTACAGTTTGCAGAATACTATAAACCTCTGCCAAGCCCTCGCCCCATTGTCTTTTTCTCTCTTTTTTTGTAAATACAATTTTGACAAAAGAAGCAAAAAATCAGATGTCCCCTTTTCCACTTGTGAAACTAGTGAAGCACTCAAATGATTCACAGCAAAGAAATCTAATTATCTTCCTCCGAGCTATTCCCTGGTGGACCCTTCAATTAATTGGAAAAATATTAACCTTCAAAGGTCAAAACTTCACTGTATCTAATCGTAACACACCTTTACTTTTTTCTCATGATTCCCCCCTCTTTTTTAGAAAAAGGTAAAAAAAAATCAATTGCACAGACAAGATTAAGAGGATCAGAGGGTGTGCAGGTTTTCTGTAAAATGAAAATAAAGCAAGGATTATATATCAGCATTATGCTGAAGCCTGTGACTGTTCAGTATTAACACAAATATACTTTGCTCACTGCCAGTCACTGCAGCTTCGAGAAAAGAACTAAAATTCTGCTAACCTGAAATTATTCTGTGTCGCATGTACAATAGCTTATTTATTTATTTCAATTAATCAGGCTGACAAACTTTCAATCCATGAGCCACTCTTGGGCTGCCAGGGGGTTCAATTTGATCCATGATGCAATTTTCCAAAAGCCACATGCACCTGCCAATCAGCTGGCATCACCCTGATGTCAGCAGATGGGCGGGGTTCAATTCCCCATTGGCTGCATGCACCAGTTCCCCACAAAAGAGGAACAGGGACATAGTGAGTGCTAAATTCTGCTCTGACCCTTTGCAGAGAGCACAACTGAAGCTGTTCCTCATCAGCTGGTTGTCAAAGATTTCAATCATGCCAGGAGTTGCTTCAAAGTATAGTATGGGACTATTTCAAAGTTTGAGCCTGCTTTTCAGGGGTTAAAAATGCAGTGTAGAGCTGTTTTCAAAATTGCTCTCATACTAAAGTTTGAAGTCCTGATGCATCAAGTAGGTTGTGTTTATTCACCCCTCGATGCTTATGACCAGATAGCAGAATTCAGTGTGCGGTTGGGAGCCACCACAAAAAAATACTGAACATTTCATATTGCATGTGGATGATTATTTTAATTGGAATGTAACGGTATTAAATTAGACGTTGGAAGCAGAATTAAAATAAATGATCAAATCTGTAATTCTAGCATGCGGGGCCCCACAAAATTATACAGCTGGAACGTTGATAAATTGATATTTAATATTTGATTTGGTATTGTGATTTGATATGGATATAACGAGGCTTAATTTGGATTATTGTAATTGAAAACTAATAAAAAATATTATTTAAAAAATGATGAACATTTGGAGAAGATTCTGCATGGCGGCTTCCTCTTTGTCAACTGATGGTGATGAGAAATTGAACACAAATTTTATCAGAAAATATCTTCTGAGAAATTTTTGATTATGATAAGGAATACCTGAGAAGGAGGATTTAAATCTTTTACCAGCCCTTCCTCACACTAAGGTCCCAGTGCAGGTTGCAACATTTTCAATGACAACATTAAAAACAGTTTTTAAAATTTAGAATTACCTCTTCCCCCCCCCCAAAAAAAAAATATCACAGGAAATCATAATAGGGTAGATTCTGAAAATATACATCTCAGGTGTCAAAACCCGGGGTCAAGAGTTGTGTATTCAGCATTCAGTAACAGTAGTACAATGACACACCTATCTGGGAAGAGACTTCCACAACTTTGGGACTGTGACAGAGTTCCCTTTCCTGGATTACCATCACCCAGAGTTTCTGAGGGTAGCTAAACTACCACGAGAGTCCCCTCAGCGGATCTTAACACCAGTGAGTGTCCGTAGGGAAGGAGGTGGCCTTTCAGAGCAGGGCCGTCTTAAGCATATCCGGCACTGTGGTGCAAAAATCCCTCCAGCGGCCCTGCCCCCCATTTCCCAGAGTTGTTGACCTTTTCCCAAGCCTCTGCAGGGGTTGCTCTCCTCCTGCAGAGGCTTGGGAAGGAAGCTGCACACCCGCCAGCCATATAGTTGGCAGGGGCACAGCTTCCTTCCCAAGCCTCCGCGGAAGGAGAGCGATCCCTGCAGAGGCTTAGGAGGCAAGCTGCATGCCCACCAGCCATATGGTTGATGGGGCACAGCTGGTAGTCCTGCAGGGAAAGGAGAGGCCGCCGGCAACCGCAGCTCCCCCACTCGCTGGGGCGCCCCTGAGAGGCCAGCGCCCTGGCGCAACGCACCACTAAGCCCTATGGGAAAGACGGCTCTGTTTCAGAGAGTTGGGACTTGAGTCCTTTAGGTCTTTAAACACTAACATGAACACCTTAAATTGGGTCTGGAAAGGAACTGGCAATCAATGCAGCTGCCTGAAAATGGGTGGTATGTAATCTGAATGGTTGCTGCGTTTAGGGCTTATCTGTGCTTGGCAATGTGGTGGAGCATGTTGCTGGATATTTGAAGGATGGTGGTGGTGGTAATATTCACCCACAGTTTGGAAGGAGCCTGAAAAAGCATGTTTGCAGGGGGGGGGACTGTCTGTAAAAAAAATCACTCAAATCTCCTTAGCTATAATCACCACCTTGACAGAGCCAAGTTTTAGTACCCTTCCCCTCCTGTTTCATATTGTGGCTCCTTGTAAGGTTTGCAACATTTTGTTTTAGCATTAATCATCTAGAAGTTATGCCTTTAGAGTAGGTCATCTCCTTGTCAATGAAATTTTAACACACTGTGAGGCTTGTACGGAAATATCTGTGAAATGGCAGTAAAAATCCTTGTCAAGCAGAAGGTTACTTAGCAACTAGATAACACTCCAGTCTCCTCCTCTGCCATAGCTCCCCATCTGCCTAATAAGCCACTCTGGTTCTGACATATTTGTTCATGGGGGAAGTCACGGAAGAGAATGGGTGTATCTTCATACATAAACGCGCTCTAAAAATGCTTGCGTTTTGCCTTCAGAGAAAGGGAATTGAAGATGGTAATGTCTGGAAACCATACATCTTCTTTTTCTTCAATTAGTTCATAGCTCTAGTCCATGTATGTTCATAGGGCTTTCTCTATAAACGGTTGGGATTTGTTTTCCTCCTCTGATTTTATTTTGGGATGGTAGGTCTCCTACCTCTCAGTTTGAGGAAGCTTAGTTTGCTTCCTCTACATTCGCTGGGAGTGTTGGCATTATATTACAAGCTCGTCGCAAGATTCTATTAGGGATGGTGGGATCATTTGTTAATGAGAATTGTGTGGCCAGCGGCGGGGTTGAATCATTTGTGGGTGTCGTGTGCTCACGCCCCAGGCAGGACCAGGGACTGGGCACAGAGCATAAGCAAAACCCAATGCACCAACCCAACCCCTGCTGCTGCCGCCGCCACTGGGCAAGTGTAGTGCATGGAAGGTTCACAGAGCATGCTGTGCTGCCTGCCCCCCCACACAGGGGGAAGCCTTTATAGACACCAAGAGACAACAGGACAGCTTAAGGTGCCCCGACTACAAAATTGTAGATATCGAGAGAGAGATAGTTGCTCCAGCAGCAAATCTCTTTTTTCTTGTATCCAAAAATGCAAGAAGGGCTTTTACACTTGCCAGAAGCTCGGCTTTGCCCTTGCCGGTCTTCGAAAGATCCTTTAAAAAAGTCCCATATGACCAGAGAATTTGCGCCTGTCCATTGGGGGATATAGGGAGCCCTGAACACATATTTTTTAGATCTCCCTTTTATGACGAGGCATGTAGATAAACCATTTACCCCCTGCTGGTGAGGCTTGCTGACCTCCTGGTAAAGCAAAAATTCGATCTTCTCCTGTAAGGCAAAGACCACAAGATGACCCAGATCATTGCCAGATTTTGCGCACAGATCCGTAGGTGCAGACCATCCCCCGATTCAATCTAGTTTGTTAAGAAAATTCCCAAACTCAGATCCACAGGTGACTCTGGGTCATTTCTGTAAGGTAGTCTATCTTAAAGTTTTTGTGTGTTTATACGCCTATCACACTTTTAAACTTAAAATCCATTATTGTATATTTTTTAAAATGTTTGTTTTGCTATTGGGATTGTAATTCCATTTGTGTTTCACAAGCTGGTCTCTGACCGTAATAAATTTTAATGTTAATATTCAGGGGGAAGCCTAACCAGCAGACACGGTCCTTAGTGACTGCCAATCAGCAAGAGGGCAGGGGTGCAGCGGCAAGACCCCTGGTGGCAGGCAGGGTGGGGATCCCTGTGAGGGGGTGCCTAGCTCATACCCCCTCAAAAACATGCACCTGAGTTTATGGCCCCCCTGGCCCTCCCCATGCTACACCCCTGTGTGTGGCTGCCATAGAAAGCAAGACCCATTGGTATAGAGGATTGCTGGCCATTTACCAATCCTGCATACAGTATGCACACTGTAGCTCCAGCTCTCAGTGGTTCTTCTATCTCCCACCAATAAAAGCATGTTGCCTTGCTTTTCTGTTTATGTTGCTTAGCAGTAACAGCTACTGTGGTGGACTGGGTCCTGGAAGACTAGGCTTCAAGTCCCCACTCAGCCATGAAGTTTATTGGGTACCCTTATTGCACCAGTCACTGCCTCTCAGTCAAATCTACCTTGTTTGGGGAATTAAATGAGGAGGGAGAGAATAATATGCCTCACATTGTGCTGCTTAGGGGAAAGGTGGAATATAAACACTTGTTGATCAAATGCAACCCAATGAAACACAGCTGACTTTTGGAATTTTTGAAATGCACTTCTCTAACAAAATAAAAAGCATATAAAAAGGGTAATTAGGGGAGAGTGCACACAAAATGTGTATTTAATATTAGGGGAAATGTGTATATTTGGGAAAGTATATTAGGAGAACAAATGTCCATGCAAACTTTTAAATTTTATGCCATTTGATATGGAAATAGAGCAAATTGAATTTAAGGTAGGAAAAATCAGAAACATAGGCTCTAAATACGCTATATATTATAATATTACTTTAAACAATTATGGTTTCCCACAAAGGTATCCCAAGCTATAATTCCTGGAGTTCCCTGGGAAGAGGCAATGCTTGTTAAACCAGTCTTGGAATTTTAGCTTGGTGAAGGGGATCTCTTCATAAACTACAGTTTCCATGATTTTTGAAAGAAGCAATGGCTGTCTAAAGTGGTATAATACTCCTTTAAATATGTAGTACAGATAGAGCCTTAGATGGCCGATTCATTTATTCATAGGTTTCACCAACAGTTGGAAAGATAACTAAGAAAAGTCTGAGCCTTGTAGACTACGTCAAAATTGCCAGCAGCATGTTTATCGTTTTAAGTTCTAGTTATTGATAGCTTTGTCCCTTAACTCAAAGATCTATAGTTTTCCAATAGACAAGAAGCACAGTTTCGCATTAGCACTCAATGTGTCCACTGCTAATTGGCTAGAATGATTTGGACATCAAGCATTCCTAGGTTTTGCTTCTTTTAATATGTGCAGATGTCGTTCTATTTCATACCTTATTATGAAACAGGTGCTAAATTGCCTCTGGCTGCCTTCACAGGCTTAAGGGGTTTTTGCGGAGATCCCTAATGTAATTAAACATTTACACTCAGATGGAAATGGTGAAGCCACTTCATTTCTGCATGTGCTGATTGCATCCATTAAAAGCCAATCTTTGCTTCTCCTTCTTTGTACCAGACACGAGAATGGCTTGCATGGCAGTTCCTCTAATATTCTGACACTCTGACGGCAAGTACAGGCTGTTCAAATATTTATAAACGGAGTTCAAGTGCAGCCTTGTTTCAGAGGCAGCTTCGCTGTCTTCACTTCGAAGGAGCAGAAACAGCTGAGCTCACTCTATTGATCTAATCAATATGCTGGATTTCTTCTCAATCCATGCATGTGCTGTACATAATTGTCCTGTTGTCACTTGTGTGAGCACCATAATTGTCCTCACAAAGAACCCCCACACACACACACACAATCTGTGTCTAGAATAAGGGCTGCTTACATGCCATACTTTAGAGAACATGTTGTTGTTGTTGTTTAGTCGTTTAGTCGTGTCCGACTCTTCATGACCCCATGGACCAGAGCACACCAGGCAGTTTGGTCAAATTCATGCTGGTAGCTTCGCGAACACTATCCAACCATCTTGTCTTCTGTCGTCCCCTTCTCCTTGTGCCCTCCATCTTTCCCAACATCAGGGTCTTTTACATGGAGTCTTCTCTTCTCATGAGGTGGCCAAAGTATTGGAGTCTCAGCTTCACGATCTGTCCTTCCAGTGAGTACTCAGGGCTGATTTCCTTAAGAATGGAGAGGTTTGATCTTCTTGCAGTCCATGGGACTCTCAAGAGTCTCCTCCAGCACCATAATTGAAAAGCATCAATTCTTTGGTGATCAGCCTTCTTTATGGTCCAGCTTTCACTTCCAGAGAACATGGCTTCTCTCAAAGAATCCTGGGAACTCGCAGAGCTTCAATTCCCAGCACTCTTATTTGAATTGTATGGTGTGTATGCAGCCTATATCTGTGCACAGGCTTAAGCACGCGATTGGTTTTAGGAACGCTTCTGAAATTCCCCACATTTGAATTTCACCCTAGCCATTTTGGGGGCATCCTCCATTTCAGGCACATAAGGTGGAGAGGGTGTCACGGCACAAGACTCCAGCAGTGGCCCAGACACAGAGTTGGAAACTACAAGGACCAGATTAAGAGTTGAGTCAGGTTCAGGCCTCTGAGCTGACTGCTGGAGATAAGACCTGAGGCTATCAGGTGGGAATTCCCAGAGAAACCTCCTAAACCATCAGAGCCTTGACCCTTGTGTGGACATTTGCCACCACACATCACCAGCCCAGCAGCACAGGGAGTTCACCAAGAGAGACACACTGAAATGGAGAAGTAATGTCCAACATCAGGCCAGAGGGCTGTCCTTTTCAGGCTCTGAAATTCCTTATGGAGTAGTTTAGCAACCCATCACTCTTCCCAGGGCTCTCTTGGAATTGTAGCCATGTGAGGGGAATGGGGGTCTCTTAGCAAATCTAGGCATCCTTAACAAACTACAGTTCCCAAGACTCTTTGGGGGAAACCATTACTGTTCAAAATGGCACGACACTGCGTTAAATGTCTAGTGCAGACAGTCGTTCCTCCTAAAATCACGACGTGTGTTTTCTCATTCCCTTCCTGGTGATTCCCTCCCCCTTTATGAATTGCTGTAACCTAGATAAATGAGGTTGCTCCATTTGAAAGGTTAAGCTTCATTATCCCTTCATACTCAAGCTGTTCTTTGTGGTCCCAAGTTCACTAATTGCTTCACCTGATATTAATAAATGAGCTCCCCTGTCTGAAGAACCAATCTATCTGGACACCACTAATAGCTGCAGGAAGGCAAAAGCCCAGGGAGGTGTACAAACGGTGAACTTAATGGTCTTCCATGCCCAGCAACAGCTTTCAAAACTAATAATTTGCAGGAAGGAATGTTTCCAAAATTATCCTCCTCTGACTTTCTCCCTGGATGTTCAAACTCATGTCTCACCTCCAATGCTGCCTGCTGGTTTTCAGTTGGCTATCTGTGATCTGTACTGACCTGTGTGCTGGACAACCTAATATTTTTGGACAAAGGATGGGTCTTGGAGAGAACAAGCCCTCGCTAGAAGACAAAGATTTGTGTGAGATGGTGTGCATTTTCTTTTCTAACGCTCCCATGTCAGTGCTCAAATCATTAACCAGTTTCCAACAGAAATCATTTGGACTTTTTGCTATACATCGCTATACATTCGGACCCAGCGGCAGCGGCTGCAGTTAAATGGGAATAGGTCACAGGTGAGCATCAGAAGTAGTACATAATACATACAGAGAGCCTTGAAGCACCCCTTGATATACTGCCACAGGTAGAGAGGAAAAGTAACAATGGTAACATGAGAGCTGCTGGTCGTGGTGACATAGAAGGGGCATTTCTCATTGCAGCAACAATGGCCTTAATCTTGCAAATGGGACGAAATAGCAAGCTTTGGTATGAGCAAAGCAAAGCAAGGGGCCAAAGCACGATCACATTCATACTGACAACACACAAAAGCCACAGCAGCATTTCTGGTGCCTAATCATTGGCTTCGCAGCTGGGGATGCAGCTGATCCTCATCTAAACTACTTCTGCATTTGCAAATAACCAGGTGGGGTTGTTGTTGTTTTTTGAAGTGGAATAAGCACATTGCGTGACCAAGCGCCAACAGCCCCAGCCCCCAAGGATCATACGGAAGGAATAAAGACTCTGACAACATGTTATGGAATTAAAATTAAGCCACAACTTTATTAAACTTCCGAATGTAGGGAGACCTTGGCTTAGGCCTTGGGCGTGTATCCCTCCCAGCCCCCCAGCCGAGGGAACTGGGGAATAATAGGGTAAATGGGATATGGGGTGCACTGCGAGACATATGTGTATGCAGGCAGCCCACCCCATATCCCCACAAGCAGGGTAGTTCACTGAAAGCCTTTCAGTGTATGGCCAGTGACACCCATATATATAACCCCTTTAAGAGGGGGACCCTAGAATCGCCTCTGAAGGGGGGTGAGTCACCACTTCATCCCCCCCCCCCCAATATAGGGAAGAAAATACCAAAGGATTCCACCCAAGGCCATAAACCGCCAAAGTTGTGACAAATTGCTACAGGGAAGACAAAACCTGCCAAATCAGGGAAATTTCTTTTCAGTCCTTCAACAGCAACCAGTCAAAGACCGTAGCAGCGCCCACTAAACAGGACAAAGTTACCTGCAAACAAGAAACATTAAACAAAGGGAGGTTAGGGTGGGTGAATCTCCAGAGCCAACTGCCTGGCTATTGTTGGCTCCACCCCCTATTTATAAATGGGGCTGGCCCCACCTCCCAGCAAGAAACTTGATTACTGAGGCTGGGCATGAACCTCCCAAAATTAACACTGAGAGGCAAGCCAGCCCCTGTTTGCCAGTAAGCTCCCTGGGAACTGTAGCACCATGCACGATCCTGCAAAGGGCACCCACAATGTAAAGTGTGAGTGCTCATTCGGAATATCTCCCATTGTTCCCATTTGTTTTCTTGCTGGGTCTTGTATGGAGCTGCTCTGTGTGCTTGCATTTTTTTAGTTCATTGGCATCTTTCCTTGTTCTCAGGAAAGGAGGAACCTTTGGCCCCTCAGAACAGCACTGCAAAATACATGGATTTGGAAGATGGGTCTGTTTTGTTCCCATATTGATTCAGAAAGTGCAAACTGGGTGAGTTTGCCTTTAAATGTGAGCTGAATTGAATTTCTTCCCCACCTCTACCTTCAGGGCTCATCTCTGCCACATGGCTCATGGGAATTCAATGGCTGATGAACTGATAGGGTTGCCCTCTCCTTGTCTATCTCACAATGCAAGTCACCCACTGAAAGGGGTGTGGATTATCTCTTTTGTATAGAAATGACTGAATGATGCACAGTGCAGTTTTAGGATTAAACGAGCCATTTTTAGATGCTACTTTCTGTTTGGATTGCAGCTTTTGTGCATCTCAGTTTTCACATGGCTTGCCGAAGCTTACTTCTCTGTAGAATTTAATTAAAGAAAAAGTAAGGAGGTGCACTTCTTACTTTCTAGTGCTCAATGACATAACTTATATTCATCGGAACTCAAGAGAGCACTAGAAGAAAAGGTTTTGTATTGCTAAGATTACTCTATGCCTGTGCTGTGGTGAACTGTCCTTGATAATAAACTCCACTCAAGTGGGACAACATCAAACAGGTTCCCTTACATCACAAACACCATAATCTGAAGTTCTGACTGGTGGAAGGTGTATGTCTATCTATCTAAATAGGACAGCCTTGCATCAGAAAGCTTTTAATGTGTGATGTTCTGTTGTGGTTTTGTATATTCTGCTGGAAGCCACCCAGAGTGGCTGGGGCAACCCAGTCAGATGGACAGGGTGTTGGTGTTGTTGTTGTTGTTGTTGTTGTTGTTGTTGTTGTTGTTGTTATACCTTCCCTTCTGATTTAATGGATGTACTGATTAAGATGGAGTCAGACTGCTGCCCCATAGGTGGCTGTTGTGAAGATGGTGATTTGAAGTGACACCATGCACCTTGAACAGAGCTGGAGGCCATCTCTCTGGTTGCAAGCCTAATCTAAGCCCAGCATTCTGCTTCTAGCAATGGCCAACCAGAGGCTTCTGTGAAGCCCCCAGTTGAGCATGAAGGCAATGCTCCCCCCCTCCACATCATTTGTCCCCAGCCCCTGGCCTTTAGAAACATGCTACTGCCCATGGGTGCTCAATAGTGAAATGAGATGAGTGAATTCAGTCAGAGCAAGTAGTGATGGTCACCAATTTGGATAAGTTTAAATAAGGGACTAGACAAATTTGTGGAGAACAAGGCTATCAGTGACTACTAGCCATGGTGGCTGTGCTCTGTCTCCACTGTCAGAGGCAGTATGCTCCTGAATGCCAGTTTTTGGGAATCACAATGGGGTAGAGAGCTTCTGCACTCCAGTCCTGCTTTTGGGCTTCCAATAGACATCTGTTTGGCGGCTGTGAGAACAGGATGCTGGTCTAAACGGGCCACTGACTTGACCCAGCAGGCTCTTCTTATGTTAACCAGTGATAGAGATGGAAGACGTGTCCTCTAGCTGCACTTTAATCCATCTATTCCTTCCTCTCTAAGAAACTGCTGAAAGATCCTTCTTTTCCTCTTATCGCGGGAACAATCACTCATCCCACTGTTTCTGTCTGAGTCTTCTTGTGCTTTCTGTGGAGGTATCAAATGCCAGCATGAACTATCATTAGGAGCCAAGCCAAGTGTTCTGAGGATGTGATAAAACATTGGCCCTTGACATTAACCCTGAAGGATTAGCTCTCTCTTTCCACTCTCCTCATGGAAATGGGGAGCGTTCGTTGACTGAGAAGTGGCCTCAGTTCTCTCAATGGTTTGTAGTGATGATTTTGAAAGGGTTTCCTCTTCTTTGAGCCCTCAAGAAAGGCAACGGTATCAAACGAACAAACGGAGTGATATAACAGCTTCAGAACTGGTGTCAGAGTCCGCGGTTAAGTAAAGCCAGAATGAATGACTTCTAATGTTGTGGGAGGGATATTTTTTTTAACGTTCAGGAATATAACTTGAGTTTGGCTGCAGAAATTTCTTTGGAGTAGGGTGGATAGAAAGGAGACCACCAACATCGGAAAGGTCAAGAAGTCCCTACATTCAACTTTGGGGCAATTGACCTCTGCAAAACATGCTTAACTCCTTGAGATGTCCCACAGTTTCAGTGGAAGTTCCAATCTCGTAAATGGTAGAAAGATAAGAAGCTCTCCATTAGGATTCAGGTCGGATTTTTATTCATAATCTTACTTAATAACTGCTTTTCTATTGTTGAACCATGGTACCCTATTGTCAGTATGCTTGTAGTAGCTCTGACTGGCCTCGGTTATTATGGGGGGAAATATTCCACCTTATAAAGCAGAATCTTCTTTGAGAACAGAAGCTGCAGCTCTGGGAATCAAGGAGAGAATGGACAAGTCTCCAGGAAATGAGGCAAATGGTTAGAGCAACACAATGGGTTGTCTCCAGCTAGGTTCTTCTCAGAGTAGACTAACTGAAATTAATATATTTATTATACAATCATAGAATTGTAGAGTTGGAAGGAACTCTGAGGATCATCTAGTTCAGGCATGGCCAAACTTGGCCCTCCAGCTGTTTTGGGACTACAACCCCCATCATCCCTGGCCACTGGTCCTGTTAGCTAGGGATGATGGGAGTTGTAGTCCCAAAACAGCTGGAGGGCCAAGTTTGGTCATGTCTGATCTAGTTCAACCCACTGCAACTCAAGAATATGCAGCTGTCCATATGGGGATCGAACCTGCAACCTTGCCATTATCAACACCATGCTGTAACAAACTGAGCCATCTTGTTCATTAATTTCAATGTGTCTACTCTGAATAAGACTAACATTGAGAGAAGCAAGAGTCCCCAAACCATAACATGCAGTAATGGTACCTGAAACTGGCTCCAGTGTTTCCCTTTGCCCATAGTCTATTGTGCTATATCAGTAATTTGTTTGAATTTGGGGAGCTGGCAACTTTCTCCATATTTGGATTCAGAAGCAAAATTCTCAGGCTCAAAAAAATTCTACCTCCAATAAGAGGAAAGCCCTTGCTCTTTGCTTTATTTGTTTAAGTTCCGCTGCAGTTTGTCTTCTACCCAAAACTGTGATATTCTTCTTGCTGTCAGCTGTGGGAAAAAATATGTAACTTAAACAATTTATGTAATTTGCTACATCAATTACATTGCCGTTGCATTATCCCAGTCCATTCATTTCAATGCAAAGGAAATACAAACCTTGAGTGGGGTAGCAATCAATTATCTGTTGTCTGCAGGCAGAAAACAACAACAGTGAATACTTATCATATTCACAAGATAGATTTCTGATCCAAATATGGGATGAATAAGCAAACACTGGGAAATTCCACTCATATTTCATTTAAAAATAATAATAATCCAACATCTTTATGTGACCTTGACATCCAATCCTCCAAACACATCTTCCCTTCCCTTTTAAGAAGCTGCTGGTGGAAGAAGAAAGTTAGCTCCCTTTCCGCTGGATAATAAAGCTCATGGGAAGTTCAATTCTCCCAAGAGCTGCTACAATTACCCAGCCCATGTTGTAGCTTTATTGTTCTTTAGGAGTCAAATTAATTATTATTTTCTGATTAGGTTGCAGAAATATTAAATGCATGAATCTTCAACATTCGCACATTTTTCATTGCTTCTGGTCCATTATGAATCACAGAGCTTTTCTTCTGGCTATTTTTAGGCTAGCAATTAATATCTGGCTTAGATGTAATGGTTTGAAATCAGGATACAGAGGATATTCATTTCCAAACCAGAAAATTAACATGGAAAAACTTTTAAATTAAAAAAAAACACCACAGGAACTGGAGCCTAAACTTAATAGAAGGCAATCTTGTCTAGCTTGAGCTGCCCCAAATTAACATGTCAAAGAACCCAGTGAAATAATTTAACTGTTGCATTGATTGCTTCTTGTGATGAGAAATTGCATGAGAACTAACTAAATCATTTATTTCAGCTAACTAAGACTGCTAGGATTTGTTTAGTTAATATCAAAGTGTAGGTTTATCAATAATGATCCAAGCCCGATATTGCTTAAACCATATGATTATAGAAAAAAGATGCTAAAACCTTGATGGTATCTGAAATTATAATCCATGGTTTTGGAGGGGGTGAGGAGGGGAGATTAGCAAGTTTTTGCAAAGCTTTCCCTTCCGTCATTATTTTCCGAAAGTGTGCAATGTACAGTGATACCTTGGTTCTCAAATGCCTTGGTTCTCAAACGCTTTGGTTCTCAAACTCCAAAAACCCGGAAGTAAGTGTTCTGGTTTTCAAATGATTTTTGGAAGCTGAACGTCCTATGCAGCTGTCAGTTATTGTTTCTGGGGTGCCTGCACCAATCAGAAGCTACGCCTTGGTTTTTGAACATTTTGGAAGTCAAACGGACTTCCAGAACAGATTAAGTTTTGCACTTTTGTTTTTGCTATTTATTTTGTGTTTTTTGTTTTTGAGGCTTTTTTGGTTAATTTGTTTTTGTGACTGTGTGGAACCCAGTTCAGCTACTGATTGATTGATTGATTGATTGATTGTGTGACTGTGGAAATGGATAAAAGCCCCCCATCCAAACAATGACTATCATCAGTGCAGTGAAGAAGAAAATTAAAATTTAATTTTTGTCATCTACAATACTGTCTTATTTATTTTATAGTACAGTACATTGATTATTGCTTTCATTTTATGGATCAATGATCTTGATAGATAGTAAAAATTTTGGGGTTGTTTTTAAAAATCTGGAACAGATGAATCCATTTTGCATTACTTTCTATGGGAAAGTGCTCCTTGGTTTTGGAATGCTTTGGTTTTGGAACGGACTTTGGTTTTGGAATGGACTTCTGGAATGGATTAAGTTTGAGAACCAATGTACCATTGTATAAGAAGAGATTCACAGGGATGGTATATTTTTATTTCAGGGCAGTGTGGTGAAAGCACTTATAAATACTGGTTTCCAAAGTGACCTGGGCAAAGCTTGTCCATTTCTAGAAGGGACTTGGTGAGGACATTTCTCTGTCACAGGTTTTATCTAAACTAGTCACCCTGGAAAACTGTGAAGTTTGCTAACTTAGAGGGTATGTACCTCAGCAGGAACAGGAATTGTGGATTTTTCTTATACAAAATGAAAGGCTTTCCTGTCAACACTGATCGCTGGGCTTAAATTTCCCTCTTGCTCCTAGACAAAGATAAATCTCAGATTCGTAGCTGGCAGCCTGAAAAAATTGCCAGAGCACAAGTGCTTAGCCTGAAATGAATAGTTATGAAGTAAGAATGGCTATTAATATTCTTGCATTGATATAATTAACCAAAGAGCAGTGTTAGCGTCTGACCCAGAAATTGTATTTATTAACAGGGTGTTCAAGGGGGCAATGAGCTCTTGCTGTGAAGAAAGGCATCTGCATTCCAAATAAATCTTCTAATTGATCACTCAGAGAAGCATGGAAGTGGCCAGTGATAGAAAGGAATAGTGTTCAAGTAAATTTTACTCATAGTAGAGCCATTGAAATTAATGGCTAAGGTAGGTCCATTAATTTCAGTGAATCTACTCTAATTATAATCAACTTTGGATACAATCCATACCAAATATAGGTTTGTCATATGTCCAGGCAGAAATCACTTTAATGTCTGGGAAAATCTGGACGTATGACAGCCCATGTTGGAAGTGTAAATTTTGGTGAATTTCCTTAAGAATATCTAAATAATAATATTAGATTATTCCCCCGGGGGGGGGGGCTTAGCAAGTTGGGCTAAAAAAAGCTCAACAAATTTTGTGTCTGGATTTTCACTTTTCACTCTTCCTTTGGAGGAGAGAAATACAGTAGAACCTTGGTTCTTGGACTTAATTTGTTCCGGAAGTCCGTTTGACTCCCAAAACCATTTGAAAACCAAGGCACCGCTTCCGATTGGCTGCAGGAGCTTCCTGCACTCAACTGGAAGCCACATCGGACGTTCTGCTTCTGAAAAACATTCGCAAACTGGAACTCTCACTGCAAGGTTTTCAGCGTCCAGGAGACAATTTGTTCATCAATTAAGCCATTCGAGAACCAAGGTTCCACTGTTTTGGTTTTCACTAGGAAATGGAATCATGTTTTTAAAGGTCTAGTTGGAAATAGGTAAAGGGTAAAGGTACCCCTGCCCGAACGGGCCAGTCTTGACAGACTCTGGGGTTTGTGCGCCCATCTCACATCTATTGGCCGGGGGCCAGCGCTGTCCGGAGACACTTCCGGGTCACGTGGCCAGCGTGACAACGCTGCTCTGGCGAGCCAGAGCCGCACACGGAACGCCGTTTACCTTCCCGCTGGTAAGCGGTACCTATTTATCTACTTGCCCCCGGGGGTGCTTTCGAACTGCTAGGTTGGCAGGCGCTGGGACCGAGCAGCGGGAGCGCACCCCGCCGCGGGGATTCGAACCGCCGACCTTTCGATCGGCAAGCCCTAGGCGCTGAGGCTTTAGCCCACAGCGCCACCCGCGTCCCTCTAGTTGGAAATACCTGTGTCCAATTAAGCTATTAATACTCACTTCAAACATGCAAATGTTATGGTTAAGTAAATGTGCAAAGGAAGTACAAGGATCAATGTTGTGGCACTGCCTTATCATTGTTCTTCTCACCCTCCAACTCATGAAGAGGATTTTTCAGGGTTCTAAAAGGTGTGTTGGAGCAGGAACCGGCAAGCCACTCCAGTATCCTTGCCAAGAAAATTCCATGGACAAAGACAACAGGCATATAGAAAGACAGGAGTGCCTGGCATGCTCTGGTCCATGGGGTCACGAAGAGTCCTAAAAGACTAAACAACAACAACACAAAAGGTGTGTAGTAGGGCAGTTCATAAAAAAAGCTTTTTTTAAATAAATAAAAAAAGCCTGCTCCAAAGGTCTTATCTTACTACACTAGGGATTATATAGCTACATCTGAAAGTTCATGCATATCAGTTAATATCTTGACCCTGCTCCACTGAATTGAAATTTCAACCTTCACGACATAGGAAAACGACCAAGTAAACAGCTATTTTCATGGAGGAGGGTCACGATATTCATCGATATGCAGGAAATTTCAGATATAGCTATATAGTCCCTAGTGTAGTAAGATAAAACCTTTGGAGCAAGCATTTTTTTAAAAAAAGGTTTTTTTATGAACCACCCTAGTGTGTAGTGTCCGCACAAGTAGAACAGCCAGCTTGTGGAGGTGACTCTCTATGATGGGGGTGGATCTAATGTGATCATTTAAGCACCCCCTTTACATGTTTAAAAGGTAAAGGGACCCCTGACCATTAGGTCCAGCCATGACCGACTCTGGGGTTGCAGCACTCATCTCGCTTTACTGGCCGAGGGAGACGGTGTACAGCTTCCGGGTCATGTGGCCAGCATGACTAAGCTGCATCTGGCGAACCAGAGCAGTGCACAGAAATGCCGTTTACCTTCCCGCTGGAGCGGTACCTATTGAACTACTTGCACTTTTGAACTGCTAGGTTGGCAGGAGCAGGGACCTAGCAATGGGAGCTCACCCCGCCGCAGAGATTCAAATTGCCAACCTTCTGATCGGCAAGTCCTAGGCTCTGTGGTTTAACCCACAGCAACACCCTCGTCCCTTTACATGTTTAGTTAACCCTAAACATAGACATGGGAAGAAGGGTATGGAATAAGGATGCTTAGGCAATTGTCTCCACCCTCCCAACTATCCCCCCTTTGGTTGAAAAAAATCCAGGTTCCAAAGTATTACATATTCTTTGCAGAATGGCAGAAATGAATTAATGACCTGCTGTCTATTTGCTCTTTGGTTCTTGAGTTTTATTCAGACTGCAGAACATGCAAAGTTTCCTCAAGTTTTCACACTGAGCAATAAGGAAAAGTAAGAAACAGAAAGAAAGAAGCAGCATGCATGGACACCTTGATTGAATTGCAGCAAATAAGGAATGCTCCTGATGAAATGATGTGATTGCATCAAGATTAATTTATGTGTGGTGTTTTAATCAGTGTACCTATGTGCACTACACATCAACAACCTGTAAGAAAGAAGTAAAAATATACATATTGAGAAGTGGAGCAAATTGCTTATGCAGCAATTCTGAAAATTGCCCTCAACTCTTCTACTAATACTGAACTGGTCTGGTAAGGCCATGTTCCTTTCAGCATACCTTTCAGGCATGTGGGGTGAAAAGCCAAGGACGTCACCCCTCCAGGCTACAAAAGCAATTAATTATATAACTTCTTATAGCCGCAACATAATTTAGGAGGATGAGTGAACAATAAAGTACTATGTTAACTCCAGGCTAGCTGCAGGCAATTCTACATCATAAGTTTTCATATTTAATTACCTGTCCTTCCCCAAAAAATGATTGTCACTATAGCAATTGGATTCCAAGGTGTTTGCTTATTGATGCTTAGAATAGGGTAGCAAACGTGATGCTCTGCAGATGTTGCTGGATGCCAGCTCCTATCATCCCTGACCATTGCCCATGTTGATTGGGGGGTAATGGCAGTTATAGTCCAGTTTTCTGAATATTTGCTCCCAAAACACATGGGGAGATTAAATTGTTCCTTTATTATCCACCCCAAAGCTCTAAAGCAGGCTTCCTCAACCTCGGCCCTCCAGATGTTTTTGGCCTACAACTCTCTTGATCCCTAGCTAGCAAGACCAGTCAGTGACGTAGCGTGGGGGGTGCAGGGGGGCCGGGCACAACATCTGGGGGTTAGGGTTAGGGGGCGCAAATCCACAGGTTAGGGGGCGCAAATTACTTGCCTTGCCCCGGGTGCTGACAACCCACGCTACGCCACTGAGACCAGTGGTCAGGGATTATAGGAATTGTAGTCTCAAAATATCTGGAGGGCCGAGGTTGAGGGAGCCTGCTGCCTTTGAGGGAAAACAGCTGCAGCTATCCTCATAAACTTTGATAGAATTCACATCCTTGGAAGGGACAATCTTGCCTGCAAATTTCATCCAGTTCTTCAAGACAATTAATAATTATATATGATTTGTGTTTTGTTGTTGTTCCTTGCTTTTGAAAGCAAATTTGCCCCGAAATAAAGTCCCTGGATCTATCTGCCTGCAATCTGACTTGGTTTGCCCGCTCTAGAGGAGTTAGTATGTTTGCAACTTTCATCCACTGCTGCCAAAACAGGCTCTTCACCACTCTCCACTTCTTGTTAACCTTAAGACTATATTACTGTAAGGCACTCCATGTGAGGAGACCAAATGAGAATAAGGGTACCCAACTTATAATAGAAACAAATATTATTAGAAGTGGGCTTTAGCTGTTGTTTTGTAATGATGAGACTTTTAATGGTCTCATGGCCTTTCGTGTGTGTGTGTGTGTGTGTGTGTGTGTGTTTAAAAAAAAATTGTTTGAAGTCACATTGAGTTCATTGTCATACAGGTGATGTAGCTCTGAATTAACTGTGGAACACAATACAGAGTCCGTACAGATGTTATGGAAGTGAAGCTTTTTATTGTATTTATATAAAAGTCTTGGTTTGGTTAAAAAAGGGGGGGGGTTAAAAGACAAAAAATATAATAAGGAAACCAGATCTGAGCCTTTTAACAATCCTGTGATCAAATAAATCCAATTCATAACTAATAATAATAATAATAATGTGAAACTTCTCCTTCTTCTACCTGGACAAACTCCCTTTCCCTTTCCATTGCACTTGCAATCATCATCATTTGAAACTGTCTGTGTCACTTATTAAAGCACATTTCAGAAGGTTTAATTAATGATTCCTGCAATATAATTCTCTAGACGATGATGGCTCACATCTGGGTAACAGCTGGGGTAAGGTACTAATTCATCCACTAAGTAGAGGTGGGGAGAAACACCTCATGGTTGGGAATACATCATTGTTTCACCTCTTGGATAATAAATTGGACTTGGTTGGGAGACAGCTGGAGATCCATAATTAAGGACACAGGAGCCTCAAAGCAATATCTTCTGGCACTTTAGAACAGAAGTAATATTAATAACAGTTATGCTTGCATAAATGGCTACCCGTATCAAAAAGTAAGAAAAAACTATGTGAAGTTCCACTGGTGTGGGTTTTTTCCACTGTAGCATTTTCTTGGGAAAACTTTCCTTTTAACTTTAATTTCGCATGCACAGAGATGAAAGAAAACTAAAGAGGACAAAGGGGGGGGAATGTGAAAGTTTCAAACAGTTATACAATAGTACGGGAAAATTAAGAAGGGAGCTTGGTTGGAGTGGAGAAGGATCAAAAACAAGCTAAGCATTGCTCATGGAGGAGGGCCTGATAGGTTATTGTCATCCAAAGTGCCAAAGGGGACACCCATCCAACCATTCTCCCCTTATCAACCATATCTCCTGGATCAGATTCATGGATTATGTCTCTTCCATCACAATTGTGACCAATGGCGTTGTGTTGCGAATATGACTGCCTTGATTGCTGTGAATGGGCGACTGATTAATGCCACCAATTTTAACAAAAGAACCATAATGTTCCTTTAATGGATATTATCCTGAATGGGCAATCTACCTGTAGGGTTGTGGATTTGTGCCCAGTCATCTGCAGGGAGCGAGTGGAAGAGAAGGACACAGATGCAGTTTTAAATTTGAGGCAAAAGGGATGTGCAACATTTCTAGTTGGAATTAGCTGAAACTGGGGTGCAGCCCATTTTGGAGTGGGGGAGCCCAGCTTGTTTTTTGTAATGGAACAGTGGGGCAGCTGCCAGGTGTAAGAGTGCCCAACTTCCTTCATAGTCACCTTATATTGGAAAGAAGCTGTTGATTTCCTGTGCTTTCACATCAAGGGAGACTAAGCCACTAATTCTGACTTCCGTAGCACTTTTGCAAGGTTGCCACAACAGCACAGTTGTTATTTTCACTTGCATTTGTTGTACATCACAGCTAGAAAGTCTCAAAAGCAGCTTGTGTGTGTGTCTAATGACCAATGGGCATTTGTCTATGGAGTATATGAAGAATGCCACCTCATTGGGTTTAAGAAACTGCCTTGTGATAGGGATATGTGTCACTGTACATGGAATATATGGGCAGTGATGCCGAGATGAAGAATACCTTCTCTGCCCTTTCTTCTGGGTTATTGCAAGGGCTACGCAGAGACCCGAAACTGTCCAAGGCAAACTAAGCTCAGTGTTGCTTCTGGAACATCTCACTGTCTGGTGAAGTAGAGAGAATTTAATACTGGTCTCATGAGTGTGGGCAGTGGCAGAGGATGAAGGCATGACCACCAGGTGTGGAGCACACTTCCACCTACAGGGAAGCCACAGCTGTCTGACCATGTGACCTTTGAGTGTGGTGCACACTTCCACCCGCAGACAAGCCACAGCTGTCTGAACATCATGCCCTCTATCTAACCTTTGGCTTTCTCAGTGGTCTGCCATGCCCTGTCTGTGACCTTTGTCTCCTTCATCATACATTGTTCAAGGGGAAAATGACATGGTGGAAACAGGTGCCAAAATAACTTTGTACCACCCCTTGATTCGGGATTGGAAGATGTGTAAAGGTCACAGTCCAAAATGTATCTGACTGGTTTTGCATATTGTGCTAATAAAAAGAGTCTCAGCAGAGCTAGCTGGCAGCTTGCTTGTGCACAGCTCACCTGCATTACGAACTCCTGCCTCATCCCTTCACTTCAGGAGGAAGCTGCTCAGGCGCCTGGGGCGGCACACCCAGGAGCACGGCGAGCCGCCCATAGGGGTGGGGCGAGCTGCCCACAGTGGTGGGGCACATCGTGCGGCCTCTGGAGTCTGCCTGCCTCCTCCCACTCAGCTGCCCTACAGCTGGGGGGGGGCGAGGCAGCGGGCGGACTGTTTGGGGAAGAAGAAGCCTGCGTGTACCCAAGCCCAAGTCTCCCAGGAGAGACACATGGCTCGGGCACATTGCAGGCCCTGCCGTGAGTACCGCCCAGCATTTTGTCACCCCCCTCTCAGTGGTGACACCCGGGGAGGACCACACATACCCTTCCTCCACCCCTGAGTGTGGGAGTGAATTTCCTTGGAGAAAAGCTGTGAGCTGGTGTGATTTAAGTCAAAATAGTTAAAACTGGTACTGTCCTGGAAGAACACTTGAACATCCCCAGGAATAAGTGTTGGGATCACCACAACAGTTTGGAAAAGAAAAAAATACATGGCAAAATAGCCAGTATATACATATCTGTTTTGACTCCGTGGATGAGCCAGGATGGATCACATATCTAATATCCCAGAACTACAAAATGTCTTCATAAGTGCTGGAAGGCTTTTTTCCGCTCCCCTCTCTCTCTCTCTCTCTCTCTCTCAGCTGATGCAACAAAGGCAAAGCATCTCTGGCTAAGATATGCTAAGCCTCGGGCATTGTGATGTTCATAGATTCCCCCCTCCAGCCCTTCATCTAATTCATTGTCACTGCTATGGCAGTAGCTCAAGAAAACCGAAATGTCTGGCAGCAGGTGCCAGCGAAATGTGTTAGCTTCTTAGTTATGAGTTTAAACAAATTGGAGCTATCCAGTCTTCTTGAATGACTCTGGAGACAAAACCTATCTTTTCTGTGTGTCCCGGAGAAATTGCTTTTCCTTTGAAGTGCTGAAGAGGCATTTAATAAGAAACATAATCACACTCTCTCTGCTGACACACACACAAACTGCTGCCTGCCTTCGCATAGTCTTGCATTTTCTATCATTGAGTATTATCACTGGCCAAGTTACAAATGGAACGACATCTTCATACTATATGTTTTGGAAAGTGATTTGTCTATCCACCTGTCTGCTCTTCAGAGGTTTGGGTGTCTCAAGATAGCATTGCCAAACTTGGCAAGAGGTACCCAAGGTGAGGGCAGCAGTCATAGTCAATGCTGGGGCACTGGCCACCATTTTGAATCAAGATGGTGGAGCCAAACATCACTTTGGCATGGCATTGCACCTTTTTAGCATAGGTTTGGCTGCTGCTTGAAATATTATTTTGTGTTTGTCCCTGTGTGCACGCACACACAGTTAGTGAAGCCAAGCATGCATTGTGACCTATTCCATTGGCTACTGTGGAATCCTTATTTCAAATTTAATTTTAGTCAGAAGGCACTCAGGAAGGTCTCTGTGCACATAGGTGCAACATTGGCAATTCCTGGAGTGGATAATATTTGTTTGGCTTGGTAAAAGGTAGCTCGCTATTTTGCCGAGTCTCCTCTTGCTGGAGATTAGAAATTTGCCAATGCTCTCTGCTTACAAAGAATAAGCACACACTAAGTCTTGAAGATATGTATTTGAAGAGCCTCAGAAAAGTTAATTCAACACTCCTGCCATGTTTGCTGTCTCTAATCCAATTAGGCCTTCCAAAGGGTTGCTTTATTAAGTCACTCTTCAGTTGTTTCAGAAATGAGCTCAGTCTGAAAACTGTTGTGCATGCAGTGATGCTGTTTGCACTGAAACTTCCATGCAACCACATGTTCCTTTGGGGGCTGGAAATGGACTTACTTCAGAGCCAGCCAGCCACACATGCATCCCAATGAAATCAATGAGAAAAGTTAATTGCAGCTGCAAGACCATTTATTTCAATGAGACTTGAGGACAATTAGTTTTCTGAGGAATCTGTACAAAGTAAATTCAGGTTTGTGTTTTGCTTGTTTGTTTAAAAAATGGAACAGAGGAGTTCTAAAGCATCTGGAAGCAATATGTAGACATGAGTGAATGCACACACGTCAAATTGTCTTACATTAGCTTCTCCTGGAGACAGTCCTCCAACACAACCTGACACACAAACCAGCCAAGATGTTTCTCTGTTGCTTTACCCAGCATGGGTCTTCAACTGGTGGGTCAGGACCCCCTACTGAAGGCATCCCCAACCTGCGGCCCTCCAGATGTTTTGGCCTACAACTCCCATGATCCCTAGCTAACAGGACCAGTGGTCAGGGATGATGGGAACTGTAATCCAAAACATCTGGAGGGCCGAAGGTTGGGGGTGCCTGCCCTACTGGGTTGTGGCCTGATCCAAGGTGGATATACACCATCACCATGCAAGAACAAGAAATTGGTCCCCAAGTGCACGTTTTGGGCTAAAAGTGAGTCATGGTGTCAGGAGCTCAGCCTACACTTGAGTAGGACCCTGGCAGAGACACATGCCCGACTGGCATGTTCCTTCCCTCCTGGTCAATCGTTCAGGAGCTTCAAAGGCTTTCTTCTGCCCGAACATCACAGCGACCGATGCCAACAGACATCGGCACAGTTAAGGATCTGCAGAGTTTGCGCAGTTGCGTAACAGACCTCAGCAACTCAGCATTTTGGCTAATCTACTTTATTTACATATAAGCACACACAGAGCACTGCAACATGGCTCCCTCTCTCTCTAGCATCAGACAGCAAAGAGAAAAAAGAAAAAAGGACAATAGTCCTACTTCACAGAGCACAGTAACACAAACATCCTATCTTTGTCACTTCCTGCTCTGTGGAGTCAAAACATATACCGTGATGTGAAAGACAACAATCCCATGACTGCAATCACAGAGCAGGAATTCTAACAGTGGGCCATGGGTCAGAAAGATTTGAGGACTCCTTGTCCAGGGGACTGATTTGAAGAGATTCCGCCTTCTGGAAAGGCTCTGCATTCGAGGTCTAAGGGAGGTGTTGCTTCAATAATATGTTGGTTTAGATTGAGGGTTTATGTAGGAGCTGGAGGTTCAGTCATGAATGCAACCCGGGATTGGAGGGGCAAAGCACAGAGACCGATGCAGTGGTACCTCTTTTCAAAAAAGTAATTTAATAATTGCATCTGTTCAAGAACTCTCAAACATAACACACATTCAACCCATGCTCTTGGGGTGTGGGGATATAGTTTTCAGGGGCAGTTGCCCTGTCTTAACTAGACAGCCAGTCTAGCAGCACACACGGATGGATGAAGTTGGAAGATTGGTAGAAGCTTCCCCTTCTCTTTGGGGTACTGCAGAGGTTCTGTCCTGAAAGTTATTCTATTCTATTCAGTCTCTTGGACTGTGACAAAGAGGCTGACATCTTGATTCAAATATTCCACAGGATTGCACACCACTTTTCTTGCTACATTGAATGTATCGTCAGCTCTGGTCTTAGCAAGGCGCCTCTAGCTCAGAAATGAGGAAGCTTCATCAGCCCAGGGGCCACATGCCAGTGGTGGGTGGGGACAGAGCCAAAAGTGGGTGGAGCAATGCATGCAAATTGTAACTTTGTACAGTAGGCTAGTTTCTACACACATTTGCATACCACTCCTAATCCTGCATCCAGACAAGCAAGAGGCCAGAGGATCATGCCAAAGGATATCCAGTTGGCCTCCCTGCTAAACCGTAGTTTTACAGAGGTCTTTGTTTTGCACTTCCCAAGTATCAGTACCACTGAATCTGGCTGCTGAAGCCTTAAATTGCTTCATAGTAATATGTATGTTCTGCTGAAGTTTTATGAGGATTTTGTTTTTTTAAAAAATGTGTATATCTGTCTTAGCTTTAAAAGGGTGCACCACAACATTGTAAAATATTAATAAGTACAATATTACTTTTGCAGTGTCAGAAAGCTTTGCTTCTTTCTTCTCATATTAAGCTATTTTCATCGGCTAGGCAAAAGGGTGAAACAAGCCGTTTATCTTGAGAAGGGGAAACGAAGCAGGAAATATGAAAATCAAAAGAACTAGAAGGCTCTTCAGTCTTGTATCTTAATTACAAAAAAAGATGACAGCAGCCGGCATTTGCAAAGGGCATAGAGGTTTGCAGGAATCTAGCCTAGCTGTAATATATTTCTTAAAGAAAAATCTGAGTGATGGGTAGGGATAGAAGAATCTCTCAATTTTCATTCTCGTTCTCTCTCTCTCTCTCTCTCTCTCTCTCTCTCTCTCTCTCTCTCTCATTCTCTCTCTCTTTCAATCTGAAATTCTCCACATTTCTGCAAGAATTTGCTGCTGAGTTTGTTTATTTGTTGTTGTTTTAAAAAATCATGAACACTCATCAACATTTGGGTATGAATTTCTCCTAATGAACATTTTTTTTATGCAGTTTTGACTAATGAATACATTAATATTTTTTTTGCAAGCATTCCCCCCTAATACGATGTATTTGCTGTTTTCACTGGTATATTAATTTTAATGCAGACTTTCTCTAAGTATATGAATTTTGTAAACATTAGGTGGGAACAGCATTGCAAATTTCAGTTAAGTGCAAAATGCATAGATTTGCCTTTAAATGCAAATTGAATCAAATTCCCCTCCCCCCTCAATCTGTAGGCATGGGACTCAGTAGGCTCTACTAGTACAGCAGGTTCTCTCCAGAGCTTGTTGGGATTCCAGCTCTGCCCAGCTCCAGCCAACAGGAGTTGGACATCGAATGGCCAATAGTCAGGGAGTCCCAATGACTTCCAGAGGGCACCATGCTGGGGAAGGCTATGCAAGGCATGTGTTTTCCTCTAGGCCACAAGATGGAGCCACCTTTGTACACATTGCACAAGTACTTCTGTGCTGTGTTGCTCGATTGCTCCTGCTTCCTCTGCAAAACATTTGTGCTGGTACAGGAAATGGTGTCACTGCAGACCAGGTCCCAAGCAGATACAGGTCTCCCCCCAGTACTTGAATTATCAGTGTGACTGGCTTTGAGGGCCAAAGCCAAAGAGCTACGCTGCAGAAGAAAAGCTCTGGAAACAGCAATATCAAAGGGTCCAGATGTGTTTAATGTAGATGCACGAGGTTAAATTTTCATGGCAGCTGTGAGAGGGGGGAAAGGACAGGAGTTTGGCAGTGGCGCCTCTCCAGTGAGGAAATTGCTCAGATTGAAGACCAGATTCTTCCTCGGGGTGTCAGAAGATTTCAGTTTGCTGCAAGCACAGATTGGAATGTTTAAAAGATCAATTACAGTGGTACCTCGGATTAAGAACTTAATTCGTTCTGGAGGTCTGTTCTTAACCTGAAACTGTTCTTAACCTGAAGCACCACTTTAGCTAATGGGGCCTCCTGCTGCCGCCACGCCGCCAGAGCCCAATTTCTGTTTTCATCCCGAAGCAAAGTTCTTAACCTGAGGTACTATTTCTGGGTTAGTGGAGTCTGTAACCTGAAGCGTCTGTAACCTGAGGTACCACTGTAAAGGCTTCTTTTCTTCTTCTTTGGTGATCACTCGTAGCCAAGTAAGATTGCCTTCAATAAACATGGTTTTAACAATGAGTTCATAAGTGACTGTGGAGGCCAATTCTGGAGCCACACGTCCTTCCACAGTGGGGACATTGGTTTCTGGGCGGGAGTTGATCACGGTGTGGATTTGCCAAGTGTGCCTTCCTCTTAGCACATTTCCCCCTTGTGTCCTGAGTTTGAGTGTCTTCAAAGCCCATGACACCTTTGGAGCGCTCATAGGCCAAGGTTGGAGCGCTCATAGGCCAGTGTTTCCCAGTTGTTGCTGTTTATACTACTTTTTTTTTTTTTAGATTTGCCTTGAGAGAGTCTTTAAACCTCTTTTGTTGACCACCAGTGTTACGCTTTCCATTTTGAAGTTTGGAATGGAGTAGTTGCTTTGGAAGGCAATCATCAGGCATCCACACAACATGACCAGTCCAACAAAGTTGATATTGAAGAACCATTGCTTCAACACTGGTGAGCTTTGCTTACACCCTAGTTTTCAAACCTTTCAGTTACAGACCATCCAAGTGTCCCTATTTTCCAGGGATTGCCCCGGATTTATGGAAGCTGTCCTTTCTGATTTGAGTATTTTTGCCTGACTGAAAGGTGGCCTTAAACTCTGATCATCCCTCTTGATTGCCTACACGGAGAGCTGAGAGTAGCGTTTCAATGTATGCAGTAACTAGCCTAATGTATAAAGGTAAAAATGGCATTCATTGCTTGGTACACTTTTGCCCCAGGCCACATCCACCAGTAGAATTTGGCATTTGGGAGTATAGCAGAAGGCAATACCCTGAGGTGGTGGCCATGGTTACGGGGAACAAGGGGACATCCCTCCCCCCCCCCAGATGAACCACAGTCCCTCAATTTCCAGCCTTAATTAATAGCAAGTTAATATCTGCAGAAAGTGAGGTATGAGACAAAATGCACAGGCACTATTTTTCTCACTTTTTGTCAGAAATTACCCTTTCAGGGTTTTGTTTTCCCACACAGAGATAAAACATCCCTGCAGACACTCGTGAATTTAGTTCTTGAGCTGACCTGCCCTCTCCCCACTCCCCATCCTATGGCTTCCAGTCAGCTAGTCAACCAACTCTTTAGTTATGCAAAAGGAAGACACTAGGCTGAGTTATTCCTTTCAAGGTAAAGCTGGCAGGACCATTTTAGCTTCCCCCTTTTTCTGCATGCATTGCATTATGTGCAAATGCTGTCTGAATAACATGCATTATGCATACAATGCTTGAACATAATGAGCAAGTGCACAATTGTTCATATTTTATTGGAACTGGGGGTGGTGAATCTCTTGCATGAAATTGAAAGGGGGGGGTAAATCCATCCAGAGTAGTCCAACATTGAGATTTTTTTAAAGAATATTACATTCCAAGTAGAACCCCCAAAATGTATGTTGGGGAGCGGGGAGCAAAACAAACAAACAAAAGCAAAAGGCAACTTTGGGAGTAGATGATCTTCAAGTGAGGGTTGCTTTTTCACACCATCTGTATGGCTTTAACGAGGACAATACTTTCTTTTGATCTCCCTAATTATTTCTTCTGCACAATTGTACCATTTCACAAGGAGCTGTAGCTCAGCGATAGAGCATCTGTTTTGCATACAGAAGGTCCCAGATTCAACCCCAGTATATTGAGTAACAACTGCAAAAGACCCCAGCCCATAACCCTGGAGACGAGCTGGTCTGATTCTGCAGGAGGCAGCTTCTTGTGTTCCTCCGTCCACTCACCTTATCTTGTAGCCAATGTTGCAGCTGGATCATTGGCCCAGCAGTGATCCTGCAAATGGCAGGGGTTGGATAGTTTGCCTGCCTGCTTGGACAGAGCCCGCAGGTCTTTAACCAATAAAAGTTGTGGCCTGTTCAAACTCATAATCCTATATGCTGTTGTCTTACTTAATTATTCATAGGGAACTGTGGGTCACGGGGTCTTGGCGTACAAGTTCGCAATTTAACACACAGGACTGCCTTAGTCAGTAATTTTTCCCTTTTAAAGGTAAAGGTAAAGGTACCCCTGCCCGAGCGGGCCAGTCTTGACAGACTCTGGGGTTTGTGCACCCATCTCACATCTATAGGCCGGGGGCCAGCGCTGTCCGGAGACACTTCCGGGTCACGTGGCCAGCGTGACAAAGCTGCATTTGGCGAGCCAGCGCAGCACACGGAACGCCGTTTACCTTCCCGCTGGTAAGCGGTACCTATTTATCTACTTGCACCCGGGGGTGCTTTCGAACTGCTAGGTTGGCAGGCACTGGGACCGAGCAGCGGGAGCGCACCCCGCCGCGGGGATTCGAACCGCCGACCTTTCGATCGGCAAGCCCTAGGCGCTGAGGCTTTTACCCACAGCGCCACCCGCGTCCCCTTTTCCCTTTTAGGCATGCACATATTTAGTGGTCAATGTGAGGCTCAGAACCTTCTCATCTCCTCTTGGACCTCCCCTTTATAGAGCACAGCCATGGCATTCTGCTGGCACCGTCTCCATCATTGCAGGGCAGATCAGATCTTCCACTAGTTGTGAAAGAGAGTAAATGAACATTGCAGGGATATGGTTCATCCCACCCACCCATCGCCATCCCCAGTAAAGTGTGGTTGTGATAAATCATATAACTAGATTCCAATCTTTGGTATGTCAAACAACCGTTTAAAGGAAGGCATTCTTTGAAATCCACATCAGACAAAAAAACATCTCATTTCTTTTGTCATTGAAGAATATCTTATAGAATAGATGCCGTAAACATTTCAATTTCTAAAGCTCAAATGCTGGGGGAAAACTAGGATTTTTGACAAGAAGGGTGTGTAACAAGGAGAATATCTGTCGTCTAAATTGTATTTCTCCCCCTTGTAGTTGAATGTATCAGTCCAAAAATTAGTTGTTGGATCCAAACTTTCTGGAAATTCTGACCATGGGATGCTCCTACAGGGAGAAAGGAGTGGTTGCAAAAGGGGTGGAGAAACATTTTCAGCATGAGGGATACGTTCCATTCTGGACAACTTTCTGGGTACCATTTGCCAGTGATGGGCAGGGCCAAAGTGAGTGTAGCGATGTGTGTATTAAAGACATTCAAGAAAAATACATATTTCGGTAGGAAATGCATTGAGAAATGTGTTTATTGAGATAAAAGCAATTTAAATTCACATAAGAATTATGGGATTAAAAATAATAATTGGATTAATAATGATGATGATTTTCAGACGAATGCAAGAATGCACCAGAATGAACTTGTGATTGAATAACCGCAAAATTGTCGGGGAATAGAGTGATCCATCCAAGCCTCTCTAGGCACCTTGAGCACCATTTTGGTGGAAAGGTGGGATACAAATCCAATGTTTCCTCACTGTTTTGTGTTTGGCAGACTAAGCAGAAACACACACACACACTCCCTTCGCATTGTGGTGTGGCTGATCTAAGTGATATACAAGGGCCTGCTCATTTCATTATGGTTTCTGTCTCACCAACGTCAAAAGCACATTTGGCAAGAACTTGATACAGGGTCTTCTTGGAGGAGATGCCAAGGGTCTGAACCTCCTTGCAAAGGAAGGCCTACAGAGCTCAAGTTCTGATACAGTGGAGGCTGTTCCATAAGGGGCAAGTGGAGCTCTGATCCCTAACCTTAGTCTTACCTCAGCCAACTTTCATCTTTCTGGCTTCCTTACTTGCAACTAGTAGAAGGGGTGCCACTGCCTGTCAGCTTCCTCTTCCTCCTTAAATCTCACTGTTGCCCTTGCAGAACTTAGCACGGGGGTGAGGAGGATGGGGACAAAACTAGCATTAGTTGGCTCTGCTTTCCATTGGCTCTGGTTCCGCTTACTGCTATTCTCCTTGCCTTCTGCCCCACCAGTCCCAATAGGCACCAGGCACTACTGTTCTGATCACTAAAGATGGGGGAAGGCATTTGATTCAGTTCACACTTAAATGTGAATTTCTTTCGTTCGCAACAGAATACAGAAACTAAAACACAGCTATCCTTAGAAATTCACATTTCTCTGAAATTTGCAATGCACTTCTCCAGCTCAGCAACATGTACAAAAATGTGTATTCAAAAGTACAAAGTATTATAAACATGCATAGTGAGAAAAACATAGAAAGACCCATTTCATTGGGGAAATTTGCTCTGCAAAAGGTTTCTATTAAGCAAAATTGTATACAAGATATCAGTAGAAATCTGTAGGAAAGTGCTGATGAATTTTCATGAGGACTTAAATTAACTTCCTCCCATCAGGTTTTCTTTTTTTTTAAGATTTGAAAAATAAGGAATTGGGAGATGACAGGTTTCCCCATCTCTACTGATGACCTTTCAATGGTTGGCAAAGACTTTTTCATTTGGCCCATAAGCGGCTGTGTAAATATGTCGCAATCAGCTGCTGATAGTGTTGATTTCAGCTGATGCTTTATTTTAAATAATGTATTTGCTCATTTAATTATGCTGCTCTGCCAGTTCAGTGCCTCCCAGGGCTGTCTCCATGCCAGGTTTCATTGGTACCCTTTTCCCCAAAACATACAGTAACAGCAGCTTGACATTAGCCCTGGACAGAAGGCAGAATGAATCATAACCTATTTTTGTCTGTTAATTCACAGCAAAGCTCTCTCAGCCATAATCTGGATTTAATCGCTGCTCTGAAATGCCGGCATACTAATGTGGCATCAGCCGCAGTTGCTGGGGTCTCACAGTAACCATCAGATATTCAGCGTTGATGAGAGGAGTCCTGGTGTATTTTTGGACAGCTCCCTTTCAGGCAAGAGGCTGAACGGGCTTAGATAGGGAAGCTGGCGTCTTGTGTAGGGATAGGGGTGATGTTCACTATTCAGTCTGCAAACCAAAACACAACCATCTTTCAAAATTTGCAGTATCTGAATTTTGCAGGGCAGTTCTGAAGCAAAGTAATGTATGCAAAAATGCATATTCCAGGGTAAAGTGATTGTAAATATGCATATTCCTCCAAAGAAGGTGCCCACCTTACATTTGGCTTTTATCTGTCTGCATGAGCTGAGATATCTCATGACCAAATGTAGATTGAACTCATTTCAAGTGGTGGAGGTGAAAGGGGTGTTATAGAGCTCAGCATGGTGAGTGTAGATCCTGTCTAGATCCTGTCCGTGATACACTTTTTAACAGCATGTCTCCTGTATTCAGATTTGAAGACTTTGGGGGCTTAAGATATTGAGTTGCAGGAAAGGACTATGTCTGGTGGCGCTGTGGTCTAAACCACTGAGCTTCTTGGGCTTGCCAATCGGAAGGTTGGTGGTTTGAATCTGCATGATGGGGTGGGTAAGCGCCCGTTGCTCTGTCCCAACTCCTGCCAACCTAGCAGTTCGAAAGCAAACCAGTGAAAGTAGATAAATAGGTACCGCTGCAGCAGGAAGGTAAACGGCATTTCCGTGCGCTCTGACTTCTGTCACAGTGTTCCCTTGTGCCAGAAGCAGTTTAGTCATGCTGGCCACATGACCCAGAAAGCTATCTGTGGATGAACGCCAGCTCCCTTGGCCTGAAAGTGAGATGAGTGCTGCACCCCATAGTCACCTTTGACTGGACATAACTGTCCAGGGGTCCTTTACCTTACCTTACCCTGTGCTGTGTATTTCTCACTTTCCTTCCCTGCAGTAACGAAATATTTCTGCTTATGATCTTAATCTTGTTTTGCCCTCTCCACCCCTGCCCACGTGCACAGTAACTTTGGAAAAGGCAGGCTGGGACTGCAACGTGGAGTGTGTCAGCTCGGCCTTGCAAAGCAGTGGTGTTGCTTGGGTTCCTGCCAACACATGCACTCCCACTTACATGCACACCAAAAAAATGGTGCTCAAAAGGAGTGGGGATAGAATGGGGAAATTCCCACTTATGTACATCCTGTAAATGAAACCCCAGTGTAAGTGGCTTCCACCAGGGAGCAGCAGAAAGGATGTGGTTGGTCAAGGGACCCACAGACACAAAAAGGTTGGAAAACACTGCCCTAAAGATAAGAATCAAGTAACAATTCCCCCAGGTAAAGGGACCCCTGACCTTTAGGTCCAGTCACGGATGACTCTGGGGTTGCACACTCATCTCACTCTACAGGCCGAGGGAGCTGGCGTTTGTCCACAGACAGCTTCCCGGTCATGTGGCCGGCATGAATAAGCCGCTTCTGGCAAACCAGAGCAGCGCATGGAAATGCATCATATACGACTGCTAAATTTGTCATATCGGCTATACGGAAGTAGAAGCTATTAAGTGCCTCCAATGACTATACTTGTGAATGTGTTGATACATATTTATTTTGATATAAATATAGCAAGTAAGTAAATTAATACATTAGTTGTCCTACTCCAGCTCAGTGATTCCATGGTCCCACCATGAAGGGGCCAGACCAGAACTAAAATGGGGACAGCCATTTTAAGCAGGAGGGATTCTATTTCATCCTTCCCTTTCCCTTCAGGGAAGTCGTTGATGGTCCAGTAACAACATCTCAGCCATACAAGGAAAAGAACTCTATTGAGTGAGTGAGTGGAATTAAGAATAGTCGACCATTAGAGAGAAAAATAATAATCTTTATCTGCAAACACAATTCTATAAATGCAAACACATAATTGCAAGCAAGGGAATAATTACCAAAAAACCCACCAAAAATGTACAGTCTGCTGAAGAAATGGTTATTTATGGTATTTTTCAAAGCTCCACGCTCTTTCCATTTTCAGAGCTAATGAATTTTCTTAATGCAATAATGGACTTCTTAATTGAACAGGTGTCACGGTAAGTCTTTTTATCTGCTTCAAAATTATTCATGCAGGTTCTTGCTAACTAACAAATAAACAAGCAAATCTCAAAAACCAATTTCCAAATGCCTCAGTTCATTGGGCACAGTCCATTGGACTCAGGCTTAACAATTACTCAAACTATTCAGATGTGCAACTGAATTATAAAGCTATATTCATTTTACAATTAAACTTCAAGATCCTGAGATGTAGGTATGAATGCCATGCTTTATTTTAGAACTGTGGCTTTCCAGTACCTGTCCTGATCTGGTACCAGATGCAGAGTCCTGAGAGTATGAATCGGACACCCCACAGTTCAAGGATCCTGAGAAGCAGACAGGGTCCCTTGGAATCAGTGCTGAGGGTCCCCTTGAGGGCTAAGAACTGCTGAAAATCATGTCTCTCCATCAGAGGAAGAGGAGGAGGAGGAGGAGGAGCCACCACTACCTTCATCCTCAAGAAAGGTATCACCCAAAGGTCCAGGCTGAATAGCAACAGCAGGCATAGAGTCATCACACAGCTCATAAGTAAGGAGTTTCCTCAGGAGTAAGCAATCCCTGGAATTCCTTCACTACCAGCAGTGGTGTGGTCTACGAGGCCAGAGTAGATGTGGTCTCCCTCTGAAGCCTTGCTGTTGCTAGAAACAAGACAGGTCTCTGATTCCTGATTCTAGGATGCTTCCTTGCTGCGTTAAACCTTGCCAGAACTGCCTGTGATGTTGCCATTGGACTGTTTCCTTGTTTTGCCTGAGGATCAAGTATGGGACTTAGGCTGATACTCTATGCTTCTGACCTTAACTTGCCACCCACTGGTGAGTATAATGGTAGGACCACCCCAATATAAAATGCATCAACCAAGCTGGTGTGCTGGGAAGCTGTGCATGTTTGTGTGTGACCTGACTGATAGAAGACCTCCTCTCTCCCATTCAGTATTCAGCATGTGGCACATGTCAGGCCCTGAGAATCTCACAAGCGGGTTGACAATAGGGGATTGCCCTCAGGTGCTGGCTATATTCTAAACCACTAACGTGCCTGCATTAAATGCCAATGATAAGGAGCCAAATCAAAAGCCAAGTGAATTAAGAGCAGTATAGAATGGGGTAACTATGCCCCTGAAGGAACAGGTGCTCAGCCTGGGAGTCATTTTGGACTCACAGCTGTCCATGGAGGTGCAGGTCAATTCAGTGTCCAGGGCAGCTGTCTACCAGCTCCATCTGGTACACCGGCTGAGACCCTACCTGCCCGCAGACTGGTACATGTTCTGGTTATCTCCCGCTTGGACTACCGCAATGCACGCTATGTGGGACTACCTTTGAAGGGGACTTGGAAACTACAACTAATCCAGAATGCAGTGGCTAGACTGGTGACTGGGAGTGGCTACCAGGACCATATAACACTGGTCCTAAAGGATCTTCACTGGTTCCCAGTATGTTTCCGAGCACAATTCAAAGTGTTGGTGCTGACCTCTAAAGCTCTAAACAGCCTCGGCCCAATATACCTGAAGGAGCATCTCCACCCCCATCATCCAGCCCAAAATTGAGGTCCACCTTTGAGGGTCTTCTAGCTGTTTCCTCACTATGAGAAGTGAAGTTATGGGGAACCAGGCAGAGGGCTTTCTTGGCTGTAGTGCCCTCCTTGTGCAACGCTCTCCCATCAGATGCCAATGAGATAAAAGAAAACCTGCAAAACTTTTAGAAGACATCTGTATCAGGAGGTTTTTAATGTTTGATGTTTTATTATGTTTCTATATTCTGTTGGAAGCCACCCAGAGTATCTGGGTCAGTCAGATGGGTGAGGAACAAATAATAAAGTTGTTGTTGTTGCTGTTGAGCAGGTGAAAAGGGTACACCCCAGGCCTATGAATGCACCAGCAAAATTCCTACTTAAATCCAAATGGTGACTGGCAAAGCTGATGCTGCTACAAGGGTGCATGGATGGGATGCTTGAATAATGGAAAAGGAATTGCTCAGAGGAGGAACCACATTGTAGGCAGCTTGCTGCTCCTTGTCTATAAGCTAGTCTTGGTGATGTGAATGGAGCCCTCCCTCCATTCTTTTTGGGGAGAAGCCAAGTGAGGATTCCTCTTTCATTGGAGAGGACCCAAGAACCTCCTGTGTTTATGGCTGGGAATAATATGATCCAGCACACTCCTTTTTGCCTCAGCATTGTAGGAGCCATCTTCCCGTCCTATAGGTGTCAGTATAGGTAGTATAGGGCCTGACATGTGCCACATGCTGAATACTGAAGAATGGATGCTTTTGAATTATGGTGCTGGAGGAGACTCTTGAGAGTCCCATGGACTGCAAGGAGATCACACCTCTCCATTCTGAAGGAAATCAGCCCTGAGCGCTCACTGGAAGGACAGATCGTGAAGCTGAGGCTCCAATACTTTGGCCACCTCATGAGAAGAGAGGACTCCCTGGAAAAGACCCTGATGTTGGGAAAGATGGAGGGCACAAGGAGAAGGGGACGACAGAGAATGAGATGGTTGGATGGTGTTCTTGAAGCTACCAGCATGAGTTTGATCAAACTGCGGGAGGCAGTGGAGGACAGAAGTGCCTGGCGTGCTCTGGTCCATGGGGTCACGAAGAGTCGGACACGACTAAACGACTAAACAACAACAACAACATAGGTAGGAGCCTAGGGTTTTCTTTTGTTTTAATTTGTCTTCTTTTTTGCCTACTCTAGCACTTCTTCCAAGATGAGATTTTGGCTCTGGGAAGCTCACCCATCTCTAGAAATATTTCCATTGAACATTGAGGTATGTATCTATGTAGCTGCAATACCAGTCCCTATTTTCTCCCAGAGCCTGGAATGGGGTGTGTGAGAGTGTGTAACAAACAACTGAATCCATTCATTTATATCCATATTTACAGTGGCGTCTGCTTCTTTTTGAGAGCTTTCAGAGCTTCCTGGTTTGCTGATCTGGTGCTTCTTCTTCTTTTTAAAAAAAGACTGCATAAATGTTGGTACAAACAAGATAGCTTGATATTAAAAAGAAGGGAAGGGGAGACAAGTTGACAGCTAATGTGTGCTGGATAAATGTGATGTAAAGTGATGTTTAGGAAGATTCAATACTCTAGAAAATCTTCTCCAAAGGAGGAATGCATGCATAATTTAAGCAGCTTTGCACAGCATATAGACCAAAACTCGTCAAGCTGCCTAATCCTATGAGCTCTGCTGTACTGGGTGGGATATTGTGAAGCATCAAGTTTAAGCAAAACTCAAGAGACTTGCAGGATTTGCTTTGGAGCAGGGATGTCCAAGCCGGGCTGTCTACAGATTTTGGAGGGCATTTGATGTTCGAGTGGTTCGACAATCAATCTTTCTTCCCAGGGAGCTCTGGGGATTATAGCTCTGTACAGGGGACAGGGGTCTCCTAACAACTCTGTGCGCCCTTCACAGTTCCTAAGATTCTCTGAGGGAAGCCATGGCTGTTTAAAATAGTTTATTATTACTTTACGTATATGGTGGAGATGGGACTTCTCTTGACCCTTGTTCTACATGCTTGCCTCTGAGCAGTGGTGGGTGAATGTGTGAATTTCAGTTTCTCACTTTTCCAGTATCTAGTTCAGTGTTTCACATTTACACATCAGCATGTTAATGTGAATTTCTCCTAATACAGTGGTACCTTGGGTTACAGATGCTTCAGGTTACATACGGTTCAGGTTACAGACTCCGCTCACCCAGAAATAGTACCTCGGGTTAAGAACTTTGCTTCAGGATGAGAATAGAAATCATGCTCCGGCGGCTGGCGGCAGCAGGAGGCCCCATTAGCTAAAGTGGTGCTAACAATTTTGCACCCAGGGTAACCGACCTTCTGCCCCCCTCACTATGCCACTGCCCACCCTTGCTTCTGAGTAGGTACCATTGGACTCCATGGTGCTTATTTCTGCAAAGACTTACATAGGCTTGTGTTGCCGCTCTCCCCTCCCCAGCATAAAAAAATCTTGTTTCTGTTACATTTTTGGTAGCTAAGCTTCTATCTAGCTTTAGTTGGAGACAATAATTTGCCTGGTATGTCAACTTTTCATGGGGCTGAGTGAGCAGAGTTGAACCTGCAGTAACTGTTGACAAGAGAGAGCACAGTAAAAAGCTGACAGAAGTTTGCCTGCTGATGAGCAAAGTCTCGGTTCTCTGATCTTCAGGACAAATCAGACTTGCTTGATTTTGACCTCGCTGGGGCTCTCAGGTGAATTTAGCTTTTTATATAATGGGATACTTTTGCCCTTTTCTAGAGGCTCCTGATTCTTTTAAAAAAAATAACCAAAAGATTTCTTTCAAATGTTGACTCCTGCATGAGATAATGATGTTCTTTGGAGGAGGCTGTAGCAATCAGAGCTGAGTGCATAAAAAGCCCTGCTTCATGTTGTAGGGTGTATGAAGGAGGAAATTTTGGCTCTCTGTGCTATCAGAATAAATAATTTTTTTAAAAAAAATTCCAATACCACCTTAGAGACCAACAAAGTTTGTTCTGGGTATAAGCTTTCGTGTACATGCACACTTCTTCAGATACACTGAAACAGAAGTCACTAGACCCTTATATATAGTGGGAAGGTGGGGTGGGGTTTTTCTCAGAAGGGTGGTAGGAGATGGGTGATTGACTCAATGGGTATGGGTATGGTAAACCTGTTGACAACTGTTAACGACTGCAATTACTCCTACAGGAAAAAGCAAGGGATAATATGCAGATGACCCAAAATAGATTTAGTATGTGTAATAAGACTAGAATCCAATATCTCTATTCAGACTAGGTCTCTCCATAGTTTTCAGTTTAGTAATAAATTGTAATTCAGCAACTTGTCTTTCAAGTCTATTTCTGAAATTCTTTTGTAATAAGGCAGCTGCTTTGAGATCCTGTATTGAATGTCCTGGGAAGTCATGCTCAGAATACCTTCCTGGCACTGAAATACAGTGGACGCTCGGGTTGCGAATGTGATCCATGCGGGAGGCACGTACGCAACCTGCAGCATTCGCAACCTGCAGTGGGTTGCGATTCGGTGCTTCTGCGCATGCACAAAGTGCAATTTAGCACTTCTGGGCATGCATGAGCGCTGAAACCCAAAGGTACCATATTTTTTGCTCCATAAGACTCACTTTTTCCCTCCTAAAAAGTAGAGGAAAATGTTTCTGCGTCTTATGGAGCGAATGTGGGCTGTGCAGCTATCACAGAAGCCAGAACAGCAAGAGGGATTGCTGCTTTCACTGCGCAGCGATCCCTCTTGCTGTTCTGGCTTCTGAGATTCAGAATCTTTTTCTCCTTGTTTTCCACCTCCAAAAACTAGGTGCGTCTTGTGGTCTGCTGCGTCTTATAGAGTGAAAAATAATATATTCTGGTACTTCCAGGTTTGGTGCGGTGTGCAACTTGAAAATGTACAACCTGAAGCATCTGTAACCCAAGGTATGACTGTAGTCTAAGGCTATTGAGTGGCTTTGTCTATTAGAAAAGGGACTGAAATTGTCAAATCCATATTTTAATGTGAATGGATTGTATCAAACTAACTTTTACTCAGGATGCCATAGAATTCCAATAGAAATGGGAGCAAGAATTCCCAGAGTGGAGATAAATTCAATGAATAAAACTATTGACAGTTTCAGTCTGCAAACAATATACAATTGATTGCTTCCTCATTTGAATTGTGTTTTTTCTTTGCATTGAAATGAATGGAATAACTAATGACAACATAATTCTGTAATTTGCATTAACAAATCATGCAGCTTTTGGGGGAAGCTGAACTGCAGCAGAACAGAAGCAATACTAATTGTGGTGAAAACAGGGCAGAATGGAAAAGGTTGATTTCTTCCTACTCTAATGGAGTAGACACATTTAAATTAAAGCCCCCAAGTTAGTCATTTCCAGACAGTAGAGCTAGCATTGAATGCAACCCAATCTGTCCAGTTTGCACGTCCTGAATGATTATATCAGGGATGGGGAACCTTACTGTCTCCCCCAGGCCACACACTTGGGAAATATTTTATTGCATATTGTACAAAGGGTGCTAATTTGTATTTATTTTTCTATTCACTTTTGCTTCTGCTGCAGCTTGCTACTGGCACATGGCCCCTGCAAAGTTGCCCAGAAGGGTTTGTGCCCCTGGGCTGAAAATCGTTCTCCACGCCTGCAGTACGTAAAACAAAATGCAGCACTTCACTATTTGAACTTCTCCAAATGCAGCTTTCTTTTTTCTTTAAAGGAAACATACAAAGTATATGTCTTATTTGCTGAATTCTTTATTCAGCATCTTTATTGTCAAATAAAGATGCATCTTTAGTGTCAAATAAAGATGCAGTGAAATATGCGTAAGAATGTGTATATTTGTCGGTATAATATTGCATTCGTTTCCTGAAGCAAGGGACACTTCTCATCACATGGTCTCTCAAACTCTCTGATTATCCTTCTCCAACACTTTTCTGCCTATCTCTGGTCCCCCCCCCTAATTTTAGGTGCCTTACCAATATTCAGTGTTGGTTCTGTATGCCAGTGTCCTCTTTGCCTGAGAGGACTATTGTCAGACCCAAGTTTCTCCCAAAGCTTTTTGGATGTTAGCCAACCAAGTCCTACTCAGAGTAAACCCATTGAAATTAATGGGTCTGTGTTAATTAGGTCCATGAAGTTCAGTCTTACTCTGAGTAAGACTAGTATTGGATAACCCATTGGGTTTATCGCCTTCTGTCCTTTGCTCCTCATTCATCGATCTGTGCTTACAGTGGGAGCCATTCTGTTTACCCATCACATTTTGAAGTTAGTGAAGTAACCTACATTACCATCTGAAGAGGAGTTGTGTATGATTAAGTTCAGAGTCTAAAATTACTGAACTAATTTAACACCTGAAAGAATAGCAAAAATGAATAAAAATTGTAGTGATGTCTGCTGGCGATGCAACACTGGAAAAGGTACTATGGAATTCTTTAAACATCAAACAGTTTTGGGAAACAATATATAACAAAATGAAAAAAATGTTCAGATATTTATTTAGGAAAACACCAGAAGGTTTTCTATTGGGAATAGTACCAGGAAGTCTAAAGGAAGAAGACAAGACATTATATTTATATGCAACAGTAGCCGCAAGGCTATTGATTGCGAAAAATTGGAAAAGTGGTATTATACCGACAAAAACAGAGTGGCTTGCCAAATTGTTGGAGTATTACAATATATCCAAAACAATGGGAAAAATTGGAGGATCTCAAAAGAGAAGATAGACAGGGACTGGAAGATGTTTAAAGGATACTTGCAAAACCATATTGAAAAATCAGAACTCCTATTAGAATAAACAAGTTCTGTTTTAAATATTGAAATACTAAATAAGATGGATAACAATGTGTAATAGAAAAATAAGCATGAAATTAGGTTAAAGGTGTATGAAAGAAAGTAATAGAAATGGAAAGAAATTGCAATTGAGTAGATTGGAAGTCTAACACAAAGGTGGGGTGAGGGGTGGTGGATGGTGTTGGGAAAAGGAATTATCTGTGGGAATGAGTGTAGGTATGTTTGAACATTTTTAAGGATTGTATGAAATGTATGTTTGTATGATTGTATATTCACAATATGTATGTATTAATGCTGAGTTATTTTCATAATAATAATTTTAAAAATGAAAACAACAAAAAACAAAAAAAATTACCGAACTACACCATCTGTGGTACCCATATAATTTTTGGCCACTTTATAAGGTTGCCAGCATCTCTGCTTCTCTCTTTGGTCTTGATGGAGAAATCATGTCCAAGAGCTGAGGAAAGGTTGCTATTCTACACCTTGATCACCCATCCCCAAGCTATTGTCACCTTGAATGTTTGGGATTCTAGCCCCTGGACACTGGCCTGGTTGCATGACCTTTATTTTGCAATGGATCTGATGATGTTTTGACACTGGAATGTGGAAATGACTTTCCAATGTCTAAAGTGAACAAAAACGATGACAAAGCTTTTGTAAAAGCTGTTGGAACCCTCATTCACTGGAGGCTGGAGGAGAGGAAGGCCGGGTTTTCCCTCTCAATTTTCAGAAGGCAGCAAGAGTTAACACAAGTTCCCTTAAACTCTCAGCAGATGGCACTGCATAGTAATGCTCTCTGTTGACATTTGCTCGAGACTTTTAAGGAGAAGACGGAGTCAATGAACTGCAACAGTTGATGTAAATTTATGCCTTCAACAAATCCTAGCCAACCCTAGCAGCAGCAAGCTGACAAAGACGGTATTAGGTTCCATATTTGAAAATTTAGAGGATTTTGATTTTTGATTTTCAATTTTTTTTATTTATTGCATAAAACAAAATATGTGTACTTTATTTTGTTCAATAAAAATGAAAAGTAAATAAATAAATAGGAGGACTAGAAGAGAATTTTTCCAGGACCTCTTTTCCAAATGCATACATTAATGCTGAAGACTATTAATATAATAAAAATAAAATATAGAATTATTATTCTAGCATCATTGTAACCTGTTTTTGTTTTTTGTTTTTTGCTTCACAAAAATGTCTTATAAATCATGATTCATTTTGTCCATCAACTCAATCTGGACTTTGACGTGAAGAAGCAACTGACTTCCAGGTGTCATTTAAATGCACACCACGCTGGTACCCTGTTGGGATATTCTGGTTTTGTTATATATTCAATAAAGTCATAACAAATTTTAATGAAAAATTATCCTAATAAACACATTCCTTCTTTGCATTTTTGCCTAACATATCCATTTTTGCCAAGCAATTTCCCCAACGTAATGCAGTTCTCCATGCTTTCCCCACAAATGCATGCATTTTTAGGCAGACTTAACCCCAGTGCAGTGGTGGCCAAACTTGGCCCTCCAGCTGTTTTGGGACTGCAATTCCCATCATCCTTGACCACTGGTCCTATTAGCTAGGGATGATGGGAGTTGTAGTCCAAAAACAGCTGGAGGGCCAAGTTAGGCCACCAATGCTCTAGTGTATGTACATTTTTGTCCACATGGGCTGGAGAACTGTATTGCAAAATTCAAAGGATGCCTTTGTTTCAGTTTTGGAAGGGGATGTGCTTTAAATATGTTGTGTACACAGTCTAATATGCCTTACAAGCAGAGAGAACTAGTTAACATGCAATTTTATTACGCATTCAAAATGATACATCTGGCAGGAGTCATTGAAGCTCTTACCTAATTATCATCAATGGAATCCATGTAATGCTTTAGGGCATCTGAACTGATGGGCAGTCAAGTGGCCCTATAGATGCACACTATAGACTTCACCACTGTGCCAGTCTCCACCGCAGTTCCTGTAACATTTAATCAGTGCACCTGCCAATCATAGCACCACCTTAGGGAACACACGAGAGAGAGAAGATGCTTGAAAATGAAAGCTCCACATTCACAACAGGCGGAAAGTTTGTGTGTATTGTGTATGGCGGGAGGGAGGAGAGGGGGGCACCTTTGCTGTGTTGCTATACATTTATGCAAGCTCATCCATTCTGATTTGGTTTGAAGAGTAGAAGAGTTTGGATTTGATATCCCGCTTTATCGCTACCCGAAGGAGTCTCAAAGCGGCTAACAATCTCTTTTTCCCTCCTCCCCCACAACAAACACTCTGTGAGGTGAGTGAGACTGAGAGACTTCAGAGAAGTGTGACTGGCCCAAGGTCACCCAGCAGCTGCATGTGGAGGAGCGGGGAAGCGAACCTGGTTCACCAGATTACGAGTCTATCGCTCTTAACCACTACACCAGGGCAGATACAATATATGGAATGAGCAACCATCCCGATTTGTTTGGGGCGGATCCGGCCCAGTTGCCTTCTAAATCCAGCCCGTGGACAGTCCAGGAATCAGCGTGTTTTTACATGAGTAGAGTGTGTCCTTTTATTTAAAATTCATCTCTGGGTTATTTGTAGGGCATAGGAATCCGTTCTTTTCTTTCAAAGTATAGTCCGGCCCCCCACAAGGTCTGAAGGACAGCGGACCGGCCCCCTGCAGCAAACGTTTGCTGACCCCTGGTTTACACGTCTTCCCGATAGCCACCCATTCACCCCCCACCTTTCAATGCATTTCTGGGTCACATTCCAAAATGGCAAAAATTCTTCACCCTTTTCCAAAGTGCATTTGTTGCCATGGAGGAACAGCAGCTTTAAATCATTCTGGACATAGAGGGATGAGGTGCTTCAAAGCAACACAGCACCCCAGATAGCTCACATTCCTGTCAATACAGTGGGGCTGCGCTGTGAGCCTGCAATTTTTCTGCTCCCCAAGACCATTTGTAGAGCTTTGTCCATCAGCCTTCCACAAGCTGACGTGCTAGATGAAATGAGATACAACCTGTATCGGTGTATCTGCCAATAGCCACTTTAAAAATATATAGATAAAGCTGTCAGGGCAGATCAGACACCCCTCCTGAATTGGGGAGGGGGGCTAAGGAAGGGTGGAGGGAGAGAAATGAACCACACAAGCTAATAGCAAGCACTGGTCTAAAAAATGAGCCCTTGTCAAAGAGGGTTTAGCCAGAGGATGGTCTAAAAACAGGCAGGGATCAGAACGAACAGATTAGTCGCGTGTACACGATTGTATTTTACTGGTGACAAAGTGCTTTTTCTTTCTCTAAAGAAAGAGGGGGAGAAGATGGAATATTAAGTCCAATTATCCTGATGGGTCTGTGTCATGAGGTGTAAAACTCACCCATCCTGTATAATTGGCACAAGATGAAGTCACGGCTTTTTTTGACAGCTAAGAAGCAGCTTCAGAAGAAGATCTGAACACGGTTGTCCAATGAAGGATTATTGAGCCGTATTTCTTTTACTAATCTTCACACTTTTTTTTCCTTAACGAAGTTTCCAAACAGGATACAAAGGACAAAAGGAATCAATATAAATTAGGATCAAATAAAAGAGATCATAAAGCACAGTACAAAGATTATTGTGAAAGATGAACGGGGGTGGGGAGAGAGAGATGACAGGCTAAATCTGCTTGAATTAATTCCGTGGCATTCTGGAAAACTCTTGATAGCTCACAATTTAAATAGGAATTAATTGGCAATTAATAATTCATGCACCCATAATTTAAAATGCATCAATTCTAAAAGCAATACATGGATATATATATCATTGCTTGGAGAATCTACACATAAGAAAATAAGAAGGTATCTGCTTGACCATGCCTGTGGGCCATCTAGTCCCGATTCCACAGTGGCTAACCAAACACCTGTGGGAAGCCAGCCCTCTGCCCTCCATGTGATTCCTAAAAACTTTTATTCAGAGGCATGGCTGAGTCTGTCAGTGGAGATGGAACGTAGACATGGTGGCTTGTAGCTTCAACTTGCATAAATTTCTCAAATCTGCTCTTAAAAGCCATCCAAACTGGTAGCCATCATTACCTCTTGTGAGAGAGAATTCCACAGTTTAACTACATGCTGTGTGAAGTGATACTTTCCTTTGCCTGTCCTGAATGTTCCAACACTCAGCTTCATTGGAGAGCCCTGAGGCCTAGTGATATGTGAAAAGGAAGAAAAACTTTCACTCTGCTTTCTTCACACTGTGCACAAGCTTAGACACCTCTGTCATGACACCTCCCCTTACTCTCATGTTTTCTGGACTATAAAAGCCACAGAATTTTTTTCCCCGTAAGCGAGTTGCTCCATTCCCTTGATCATTTTGGCTCGCTTTTTCTGAACCTTTTGCAGCTCTATAATATGCTTTGTTTTCAGGTGATGGCATCAGAATTGTACATTTGCAGTAGGGTGCTCTATTGTTATACTCTAATAATAATAATAATAACAACAACAACAAAGCGTGTTCTCCCTAACAGAGAGCACGTGTTGCGGTTGGGGGAACAAGCCACCCTGCAGTGACTAGGCAAATTTGGTAGGGAACCCAAGCCTTTAAGTGGTTAAATTTGGGTTGCTAGGGAGTTTTGATTGTTGCCAATTTGGAGGAGGGGTCAGAGTCTTTAAATACAGGGGCCAGACGTTGGACGTCCTCTTGGCCGTTTTGCACCGGATCACCCGCCCTCCCTCCCTCCCTTTTATAGGGTGGTTTTTCTTGATCGCTTGACCTTGCTATGCCTGTCATGGGGTCGTGCGCCTTGGAGCGGGGGCCTGGTAGGAATTTTGCCATTTGGCTGATTGGCTGGTGCCATTTGGTTTTTGCCTACTGCGTAGCAAATCGTCACAACTTGTAAGGTTGGCGGTTAGGCATTGGTTAAATTGGTTCTTGGAGGGGTAAGTGCCTATCCCTCCAAATGATGTGGAAAGGGAATTCCGTTAAAGGAATCCAGGGGCTTGCCATTCTTTTCGTCCTTGTCTCCGGAGTCGGACTTGGGCCGTGCATGCCCCACCGGAACATGAGGGTGAGAAGTGAGGGACTGTTGCCCAGCTTCATTCTCTCACCCAATACTTGTTTCCCACGCTGGCTTCCACTGGAATCCGGAAGTCAGCTCTGTCCCTGGGCATGGACAGATAGCCATAACCAATGCCTAAGCAACTACTCACATTTTTTGTATTTTGAATAAAGTTGTGGCCAAAATTATGCCAAAAACCTTAAACAAAAATTGATGTGTGAAGTGTGAATTTTTTTGGGGGTGGCATTGTGGGACTCAACATGCAACAACAACAACAACAACAACAACAACAACAACAACAGGCATTTTCCTGAATTAAGGTGGATACTTGCATCAGATATGTCAATAGTTCTGGAAACTAATTAGGTTTAGGTATAGATCTTTCTTCAATCCCTTGCACGTTTCAGCTGCTTTGTCCCAAGCCATAGTTACTCTTGCTCATTCATCACAAAGTTAAAGGAAGCTAAGCTATAACCCATAGCCTCAATGGATGTCCAGAGTTCTAGCCAACCCAGCTTCTCAATAACTAAGGCCTGCTGAGTTCTTTTTTCTTTTAATCTATTTTTTTATATTGAAAGTTTACAATGCAATAAAAAACAACCCAGTCAGATGGGTAGGGGTACAAATAATAAATTATTAATACTTGTTATTAACTTGGGGACACAGGTGGTGCTGTGGGTTAAACCACAGAGCCTAGGACTTGCTGATCAGAAGGTCGGCAGTTCAAATCCCCGCGACGGGGTGAGCTCCCTTTGCTTGGTCTCTGCTCCTGCCAACCTAGCAGTTCGAAAGCACATCAAAATGCAAGTAGATAAATAGGTACCGCTCCAGTGGGAAGGTAAACGGCGTTTCCGTGCACTGCGCTGATTTGCCAGTAGTGGCTTAGTCATGCTGGCCACATGACCCGGAAGCTGTACGCCAGCTCCCTCGGCCAATAAAGCGAGATGAGCGCCGCAACTCCAGAGTCGGTCACGACTGGACCTAATGGTCAGGGGTCCCTTTACCTTTACTATTATTAACATAAATAAAAATAGAGAAGAAAAGAAAAACAAAGTGAAAGAGAAAAGGGAAGAAACCAGAAGGGAAAAGAGAGGGGGGAAATAAATTAAATACAGAACCCACTATCAGGAGTAGAGCTTACAAATGCTGCTGAGTTCAGTAGGCTTACTCGCAAGTAAGTGGTTGCAGGATTGCCATCTACATCTTTGTTTCAAAAAGAATGTAGCCAATTGCCTTGGGGGCACTTGAACATATCAAAATTAAATGTGAAAATCAGCAATCATCTTCCACATCATTCATGTATCTTTGATGAGGGTGTCAGGAGTGAGTAAGTGCTCCTGTTTCACAATATGGATTTTCTTAGCTGGGAACTGTCATTTGATTTCTATGTTGTATCACTAATAAGTCTACCCTGAGATGGAATTGGCATTTTGGGGCTCCACTTCTGGATTAATGCCCCATTACTCACTCTTCCAAAGTCCCTCTGTCCGTCTATCTCTGTGTGTGTCTCTCTCTACAAGATGTCTCTGTTGGTGCGCACACATTGTTTTCACTCATTACTTGTCTCTGAGCGAATGAAATGCTTCGGCTCAGCAACCTCGAAAGTAACCAGCATAGCTGCATACTATCTTTTCAGTTTGTGTCTATTTGGCGTGGAGGGAAGGGGATCCATCCTTATGCTTGGGGGGGGTGCGGGACGAGTTTGCAACGTGATTCACATTGAAGCATGAAAAGCTTCCATATAAATATTTCAGGAAACTACTTTTCTGCAGAGAAGAAGTCTGGGAGAGGTTTTCAATGGAATCCAGACCAGCTGCAGGGATGTTTGTTGCAGCTCAAATCTAATTCACCCAAACTGCAAGATCCAGTCTGCAATGTACATTCAAGGGTCACATCACTTTAAAGAGACATGACTTCTCCAAAAGTTTCCTGGGACCTGTAGTTTGCGTGCTGAGGTCCCCCCAAACCCCTACCCCAATAACTCAGACATCACACGTAATTTTTGTTTAAGGTTTTTGGCATAATTTTGGCCACAACTTTATTTTTATACAAATTGAGAGTGGTTGCTTAGGCATTGGTTATGACTACCTGTCCCCCCCCCGCCTTGGGGGGACAGCACTGACTCCCTAGTCAGTCCCGGAGGAAACAAGGTCAGAGTCAGATGGAGCTGCGTCACAGGCCCTCATCCGCTCCGCGCATGTTCCTTGAAGCTTACGCGGCACGCACCCTGCCGTCAGGGTTTGGACGAAGGGGATGGTAAGCTTCAGAATTCCTTTAACGGAATACCCGTCAGCAGCAGCATTGGAGGGGCAGGCACAGCCAATCCATACCCCTCCACCAACCAATTTTAACCAATGCCTAACCGCCAACCTTACAAGTTGTGACGATTTGCTAAGCAGTAGGCAAAACCCAAAAGGCACGCACTAATCAGCCAATTGGACAAATTCCTACTGGGCCCCCGCACCAATGCGAACGACCCCATGACAGGCAGAGCAAGGTCAAAGCGCAAGCCCAAATAAGGGAGGGCGGGCGGGAGATCCGATGTCCACAGCGAAAGAGAAAGAGAAAGCTGTGGACCCTGCTTATATAGGGCATTAATCCCACCCCTAAATTGGCAACATCAATTTACCCCAGTAACAACTTCATCCAATCTGCTCCAGCCCATTGCCTTCAATGGCCTGGTCACTGACTGGGGTTTTGTTCGGCCCCATCCGCAACACGTGCTCTCTCTTTTATGAGAACACGCTTTGTTGTTTGGTACTGAAAATTGTTAGGAGACCCCATTCATCTCACAGATATACTATTCTCAAGAGTTTCCTGGGAAGAGGAATTGACTGCGGATCAATACAGCGGTGTAACTGTGTGGGGTACAGGAACAAGCAGCAAAAGATTAAATGAACAATCCAACTTAAATATAAGTAGGCACAGGCATTGAGCATGAATCCACATTATCAATCAACCTGCCTGCCAAGAGCCGGTGTAGTGTAGTGGTTAGGGTGCTGGACTAAGAGTTGGGAGACCAGGGTTCAAATCCCCACTCTATCATGAAACTGAATTCTCAAGGGTTGATGTGAGAATGAAATGGGGAAATGGAACTCCATGTGTGCTACCTTGGAGTAAAAGGTGGGATATAAATGTAAAAAAAAGCAGGGAGGGAGGATTATCAAACTCACTGCTTTACATGTATAGTGCAGGTGAGGCCTTAAAGCCTTTAAGTGGTTTGTAGAATCGGGCTCTAACAATGCAAAGGAGCTTTTTGTCACTACCACAGCCAGAATATGGCTGAGGAGTAGTTAATTCAGCCATATTTCGAGAGACAACCCCCTGACATAGGATGCCTCATTCCACTTCAGCTCAGGAAGCCCAAACACCAAGGAGTAGTAGGCCAAGTTACTAAATCCATCCAAGTAAGTTGCACTCAGAGTAAACCCATTGAAATGAATGGATCAGCACTGGAGACAACCTTAAGAAACCAGACCAGGTGTTTCACCCAAGTTTATGCAATCAAGACCAAATTAGATTCAGCTGAGCTCTACCCAATCCAGGTTCAGAACCACACCCTGGTTCCCACACTATAAAAATACTCAGCTAGTCCTTTCACATTTTCATTTCTTTCCAATGCAACTGATATGAGTTTGTGCTCTTGCTAGTTAACTAGAAATCTCTGTTGGGGGAAGGGGGCTTCTAAAATGATTTCTGCTGCAAGAATTGGGTTTGTTAACTTTTTTAGTTGGTCAGCTTTTTGTAGGAACTTTAGCTTTTAGCAGTAATTATTAGTCAGTTTTCCTATTTAGCTGTGGTCATAAATAGATACTTTTCCAACTGGCTTCTATATAGCAAGTTTTGATTTAAGATCTTTGAATACCTTAGATTTTCTTTGGAGGAAGGAGTTAGGTAGGAAGTACATTTTCCAGCAACTCTTCCATTGTAGTATGGGTCTCTGCCACCCATATTCTCCTTACTTGTCTGTGATGAAATCATTGTCCATATTTTTATTTTGCAACTTGAGGACACCTTATTTAAAGTACCTCCAGTGAATTCCTGGAGTTGTGGCACTTTCAGAATTCATTTGCTTTCCTAGGCATTCCATAAATAAACATATTGGAGATATAGATAGAATGTATGTAAAGGCATGTGCAAAGATAGCAATGCAAAAAGGAACTGTCACTGTGATAAGGGACAGCCTGCCTTTTCTACGCACCAGATATTTTGTGGCATGATAGTATTATACACAGATAAAATAAAATCCTTTAATTAAAATAAAATAAAATCCATTAATTAAAGGTATGATCACCTGACCTGGTTTTTAAACTCTATGGAAACGGAGTTATATCAGCATACGCTGATACTTTACAACGCATGTGCTCAGACAGCAGTATTTTACGGGAAAATAGTGTTGGGGTATTCATATATGAAATGTAGGGGGGCTATGGTTAACTGGAAGCTACTACCTCCAGTAATCCAAAATCTTGTAAGGGGGGCAAAAATTTAGACACAGCTTGCTTTGTCCTAGTTTCAAAATGGCTGTATTGTTTGTTTTCCCTACAGCAGAAGTATCCAAGAAAGGGATGTGGTTATTGTAGTTAATACTGCACATTTTGAAGCATTAGTTTGAATAAAATCAGACTCTTGAAATAATTGTCCAGTTCAAAAATGCAATTCAAAAAGCTTTACTAACTCTTTTAAAAACAATCATAAAACAAATGTTACATCCAGAAAGTTGCATCATATCTTATGCTGATCCCAGCACAGGCTTGAACATTTTAGAAACACAAATTTCTTCTAACACAGAGCTAAAAACAAAGCTCTGCCTCTCCTGCAAACAGACTCCCTTAGCTTAGAGGCCATTTTCTCCCGGAGAGAGTCATTAGCATACCATTCTATTCAGTGGCTTGAGAACAAAGATTAACTCACACAAAATGGATGCCCACAGATTAGCATATGCATAGGGCTGAAATTCAATCTTTCATATGACCCAAGTTAAACACCTCATGTTAGAGCAGCAGAGATACATTCTAAGTTATCAACTGCTAGGCGCTCTGCAACTCGCTTGTTTAGCTTCAGTGGAAGTTTCCACTTGAGGATCTTGAGGATGGAACTTGACAAGCATAATGTGTTGCTGCTGGTCTGGCCTTCAAGCCATCATGTGTGCCAAGTCTAAAGGGCACCCCAAAAGCTCCCAGAGACAAACTGGCACTGGGGAAACCAAAACAGTTAACCCAGTAATGTCCAAGGTTTCCCAAACAGGTCTTACGTTGTACTTTCCTCCCTGGACTAAAAACCAATTAAACCACCCCAACAGAAATGCCTAATAGTATGGAGGAAGCAAAGGAAGGAAGCCTAAAGGCCAATCTGAGTTGCCCTCCATTCCTACTCAGCCCCCTTAAACAGGCAGCTAACATATGAAGACTGCAGTATGGTTTAGAGCAATGGAAGGTTAAATAGCTAGGAACATCCCTGGAGCATGAGAGTTGTGGTCCTCACATGCAGCCCTCCCCAACTCCTCCCCAGGGCAAAACTGCCCTGAGCAGTCTTTGGTGGAGAGTTGGGGTGTGGCAAAGATGCCCTTACCTAATGGTGGGAGCTGCCTTGAAGAGGACAGGCCATTTTCAGTCTAGTTTTAGAGCCACGGAGCTCTAAAATAAATTTTTACACATTGCTTAACATGAAATAGATTGGCTAGGGGTGTGAGGCATTCTGGTCCAGATTTAAAAATTCTCTAACTTGGACAACTCTTCTGTTGATATTGCAAGAGGTTAGGGGTTCTGAGCTTGATTGTGTTTAGCTGATTGTGGTGTGGCTCGAGGGAGGGAGGGCTAGGTTGTTGGGTCAGGTTAGCCATATTGATTCCTATAATGTTGGAGGGGGTAGGTCATTGTCTTGTTGTGCTGTGTATGTATGTAGTAAAGGGGAACCACACTGGAGTCAAGACATCCTCCATAGCTTCTCCCCATGCTAGTTTGTTCGTTGGTTAACTTTTCTAGTAGGGTACTTTCCCATACATTTTGGTACCAGTGGCCTATGTTCAGTCCTTTTTTTCTCTCCCCCAAATACTTTTTATTGATTTTCACAAGCATAACAAATTTAAATAAAACTTAAACTTTTACATTCAACATTTTTTGTCTTCTCATTTACCCTGCGCAGTTTTGCGCCCGGACTTCCCTCCTTCCCTGCTTCAGTTTTCCCAATTTACATCCACTCTTGCAGATTCTTAATTACACTCTATATACATCACAAGATTTATGTTAGCCCTGCTAAAGGTTTTAAACTTCTACAATTATTTCGTATGTACATAACAAACTTACTCCACTCCTCCTCAAACTTTGTCACTTTTTGGTCTCGAATTTTATAACTCATTTTTGCCAATTCTACATACTCGAATAATTTTGTCTGCCACTCCATTATGGTTGGTATCTCCTGGGTTTTCCATTTTTGGGCCACAAGAATCCTAGCAGCAGTCGTGGCATATAAGAATAATTTACGGTCTTCTTTTCTCACTTCCTCTCCCATTATCCCTAATAAAAAAGCCTCTGGTTTCTTTGGGAATGTATATTTTAAAAGTTTTTTCATTTCATTGTATATCATATCCCAAAACTTTTTCATTTTTTCATATGACCACCACATGTGGAAAAATTCTCCGTCCTTTAATTTACACTTCCAGAGGGCTCTATCACGTATTTTATACATTTTTGCCAATTTAACCAGAGTAATGTACCACTGATACATCATTTTCCTTAGATTTTCTATTAGAGTAGAGCACGTTGTGAACCTCATGCCTTCATTCCATAATTTTATCCATTTATCATAGTCAATATTATAACCAAAATCTACAGCACATTTTTTCATGACTTCTTTTGTTAGTTCATCTTTGGTATCCCATTCCAACAGATGTTCATACGTTTTAGATAGAAGTTTTGTTCTGCCCTCTAAAATTTCAATTTGGTATCTTGACTTTTTTTTTGCTGAAACCCATTTTCTTATCCTCCTTTAGTAAACCATTCACCTGGTGATATTGTAGCCATTGTGTTAAATTGTAAGGTTTTTCTTTCTTCTCTAAGTGCTAATTATTGGGTCACACTAAATAGACCCAGCATTATCATACTTTCTCTTCTCATCCTTTGGTAAAATAATCAATATACCCCAATCAACAGGGCAATTGCTCAGTATTTGATAATATCTGCAGCTTTGGTTTGTATCCAAGGTAGTGCTAATTTAAAGTCACTTAGCGGTATACTTGTTCTTGTGAAATATTTTGTGCCAGCCAAACACGGTTGCACAAGAGTATGCTAAGCCTGCTGGGACATTTGTTGCACAAAGACTCTCCTCCCTGAAAGGGAGGGGAGTGGTTGTGGGCAGGAGCCCGAGCACCACCCAGCAGGGGGCATGGCCCCCTGCCTCCAGCTCACCTGGCTGGCGCTCACCCCCCCCCCCGATGGCCACCCAACCAGCGGAGGGGGCGTGTTCAGCAGCCTTTTGCTGCAGTGCCAGCCTCTCCCTGGCCTCATTCCTCATCGCCGTCCCCTCGCGAGTCAATCTCATTTTGCCACCAGTCGGCCTATAAGGGGGCAGCCTACTTCTCCTTCAGCCTCTTATCCCAACCTCCCCGTTTCCCAGTGTGACACATTGGTTGCTACCAGAGGGTCATGTAGGGATTTTCCTAAATCCACATGTTTTATTGCAGATCAGGTTTCCCCCCCCCCACACACACACATATATTTCACACTGCATAGCAGGACAAAGCTGCCATGCACACAAATAGGCAACAATGCACATATTACTGAAAAGAGTGTCACATTAAGGAAAATTGCTTTACAAACATGTGCGTAGCAGGTATACTTGCATACAAAAAGTATAAATGAGGATAGATTTGCTAAAATGCTTAGGAATTTCCATAATTTAAAAAAAAAAAATCTGTGGAAATGTGGAGAATTTAAGATTTTTGGGGGGTGGAATAAAGAAAGAAAGAAAAACTGAAACTTAACACATTTGTTCATATGTGGTTTACTTGTGCTGAGATGTAACCCATAGTCGCCAAGGATCTCTTCAAAGATGGCAGTGCTTGGAAACAGGATAATAGGTTAGATGGGTCCATAGACTAATCTAGCATCACCTTCCTTTATAGCCCCAAAGCTTCGCATTGCTATCCTGGAGGCTCTGCAGTTGGGGGTCAGTGTTCTACAACAGCAGTTGTATCTGGAAGTCTAATAGGAAGGGGGAAGCTGCACTACACCTCTTGGCAGGTGTTTCCAAGCTGTGCATCATGAAAATAACTAAACAGATGTTGAAGTATCAGACATTTTCTGCTATTCTGGCTTCCGGACAGAGTTAGCAGCAGGAACAGATGGAATGTAACCAGGAGGCGTACCCACAGACCTAATCTGCATTATAAAAATACACCCTCGGCGCAGGCCATACAGCATATGTAATAGGCAGCATCATGGATGGCATGAGCTTGCCTCCACCCCAAATTCCTCCCAATGTCCCCCAAATCACACACCCCCCCCCAATTTCCCTAGTTTAAAATGAAGTTGGGATGATCTATAGAGCACTTTGCAGAAGATTCCAGGTTCAATCCCTGAAGATCCTCAAAGTGGGATAGCAGAGCAGGTAATGAGAGAGAACTTTCTCTGCTGAAGATCCTGGAAAGCAGCTGCCTGCCAGAGTAGGCAGAACTAGGTTTAAGTGGGTAAAGAGCCTTATCCTAGCATCCTAACACACTACCTCCATTTTGGAAACTAAACAAGGAAATGTGGAGAATCTCTCAGCTATCCCTTACCTCCCACCCCCCTTGCAACTCCACCCTCTCCTTTGTGTGGCTATTGGAAACAGCTTCTGACGACGTGCGGAAGGCTCTTTAAATTTTAAAAGCATTCTTTTCATAGAGGGAAACCATGTTTGAACAAGAGTTTCCTGTCTATGCAACTGCCTGTTAAGTGTGGGAGCAGGACAGTGTTTTGTCACCTAGCTTGCAGTGGAGTAGTGAATAAGTCTAGCAAACACACGTCCTTTTCAGAATAACATCTTTCAAATAACAAAGTAGAAAAATTGGGAGTTCTAAGAGTATTTGAGATCCTAAAATGTCAGATATTACTCCGTACATATTTCCAAAATGTCTGTATTCCAAAAGATTTAAAGATCTGCTCTATTTGATCTGGACCTCCCAACACTTGTCTGATCCCAGTCTATATATTAAATTTAATTTACGGGGTGTTAAAGTGATTCTCCTTTAAATCTACTGAAAGTATGTTAGGTGAGAAATCACTTTGTCTGAGTGTTCGCACTTCGGTGGGACTTGTTGCTTTGTTCACTTTTAATGCACTTTGCTACCATCCCTAAAATATACCAGAACACTAGGTTTGAGCACCTAAAGTGGATTTTTGTGCAGGGCCAGGGGGCAACCTGAGCGACGGCCAGGTCCGGTCCCAAATCCAAGGGTTCCGTGAGGAGGTAGTCTAACAGGGCCAAGGCAGGACATGAGGCAGGAAACCAGGCAAGGTCAGGCAGAGGGTCTCAGGCAGATTCTAGCAAACAGCAATGTTGCTCCCAAAACAACTCCTCCCGCAACAACAGCTGGTCCTGATCCCCAAGTGACTCACCTCTCTGTCTCACCCAAAGGCAAGCACTCATCCTGCGAGTATTCAGGTCTCCTCTCAGACTTCAGTCTCTGCAGCTCGGGAGATGTCGGTGGGTTACTAGACCCAGAGGCCGCCTCAGCCTCTCCTGACTCAACTGGAAGTGGAGCAGCTGTAAGTGATTGCCCAGCTGAAGGCAATGAGGTAATCCCTGCATCTGGAGCCAGGGCAGGCTCAGGCCCCTGACTCATCCCAGCTGGTGCTTGTTGCAAGGAAACCTGTGCAGACTGGGGCTCTTCAGAATCAGGCCCCTGACTTGGTTCAGATGCCGCCTGAGACAAAGGATCCGGTGTGGACTGAGACTCCTCTGGTTCCGAGTCTGAGCCCAAGTCCCAGGCCATCACAATTTTAATGTTTGTGCCACCTTAGTGCAACAAATCCTCTTTTTAAAAAAGGAACTTTTTGTGGTTTGGAAAGTGACAGGGACATGCATTGAATAGGATGGATGAGTAATAAGGAAACACTCCATAGGCAAATCAGGATGAATGCAGAGTCAGTTCTCATTGGTTTACAATTGCCCTGTAAGCAAATTGGAACAAATGCTCAATAAAGATTGCATGTATTCTAACCTTGGTGTAAGCAAATCAGGATGAATGTTGAATAAACAGCTAATCTGGACAAGGCCTTAATCTCTCGTGCAATGAGGCGATTGAATGCTCTACATTCACTCACCCCTTGCATTTTCATCTCTCTGCTACTGAGAGGGGGGCTGAACTAGCATGCTTGCTCTGTGCCTCCTCATTGCATGAGGGAATTGGAATGCCTGAACTTAGAGTTTTGGTCCAAATTTGTGAGATGTAAGGCAGAGCACAGCAGAGGAACACAAGAATGGCACTGAGGAAATACCTCCATCCGTAGGTTTAGCTCTGGCTCCAGAATGTGCTGCTAAAAGCTGTAGGCTACTAGTCTTATTATCTTGCGTGAGGGGTTATACTCGTAAGACTATGCCTTGAGCAGGAAGAGGGGTCGGGTAGAGTTGTAGAGTCTGTTAAACATTTTGCAGCATAGATCTTCACTTGGCTTTGGAACAGCAGAATCACCTCTTTAAGGAGCCATCTTTGCAAACTATGAAAACCACATAAGAAGAAAATAGATTGCTGGAATGGAGGCTGATGGTGGTGATCTTTCATATTTAGATGTCACTTCTGTGAAGATGGGATGAAAAGGAGAGTTTTACAGCTGAAGGAGTGTCTGCTATTCTCCTCGTACTGAAAGACGGATTGCCTCTCTGGGTGTTTATGGTGCCATAAGTTATTTATAATGTTGCTGCCTCTTGTTATGCGTGCTTGAGTTTGCTCACTGCAAAACTACGTTATCTCCTTTAGAAATGCGCTGGCTTTTCTGGATAGACAATTCACTGATGCTTGATCATCTAATGAGCAGCTCTTCATGAATGATTGATATGAAGAGGCAGGGCAAGGAGAGGAAGAATGAAGTGAATCTGGAAACCATATGGGAACACCAGGTTAGGAGTGAAAGGTAATGTTCAGAATATTGGAGGCCACCTCATGTAGACGTTAAAAAAGAGCTCCTCTCAACAGATGCATAGTTAAAATGACTCTCTTACAAGTCTCATGGTTTTGTAGGTGTAATTTTTTGCAAAGTCTGCTAAAATCAAACATTGATCACCCAAATCTGCTTTCATTTGCTTTAAGCGTTGACACTGTGACTTGGCTGTAAAATGGTGCCTTGTTAACTGTACTAATTTTGCAACCAGGAAATCAGTGAATTCATCAACTGGTTTTACTAAAGTTTCACGGGACGATCGGTCAATGTGGAGCCACTGTTTAAACACAACTGTTTCTTTCGTTTCAAAGTATTCTAACCCCGTAAGAAAATCTTGAAGTACAGACTCATTAGGGCATTCAGGACAACGGTGAAACATACATTTCTTCTGACTCCAGGTTACACACTAGTTTTAGGAGGAGTTCTTGATAAGGCATGTTTAAATGTATATTCTGCATCATGAGTTAACAATAGTTAATCCTGCTCCGGGCTCAGTAATGACGTGGTCTGGTCTTAGCATAACTCCTCCTCCTACCCGTGATCACTGAGGTCTTGTGTCCCAGGGCATCCCTCCCTGTGGAACCTGCCCCAGCCATTCTGTTGCCTAGGGCCCACTCCCAGGTAGCCCTGACCCCCTCCCCTTAAGACAGGACTATACCAAACTATTCAAAAAGAAGGGGGGAAACCTAATAATAAAAACAATTTACTATACTAAAATCAAACCAATCCCCAACCTAACAGCCAACCCACTCCCAACAGAGAAAAAACAACAAAAACCCCACCATTTAAAGTGCCACAGATAAAATATAATTTAAAACCAATTAAAAAGACGAGTCCTCTCTGCTGAGTAGTAGCTGTAGCCCTTGTGAAGCCTGTCAGGTGGAACGAGGCAGGGCAGGGCCCATCAGACTCTTCACAGGCCGTCCTCCTGGGCAGCAGCAACAGCAGCAGTCCTTAAGAGTCCTTCCACCCAAGCAAGGTGGAAAGAGGCCAGTGAGAGCATGGTTGAGTATTAAAATCAGGTTATTTGGTGTGGAATGACCCATTCTTTGTACGTGGCCCAGTTTGTTTGTGTATTTTTTTTTTCTTTTCATGGCAAAGGCCTCCAGAGGGGATAGCCACCAGGGAGTTTTTGGTTCCAATAAATCTTGACACTTCTCCCATACCTTATATAGTGGCTTTCTTATGATATGAGTCAGGAAGCCTCTGAATCTTCACTTTTTTTATATCCCAGGTAGGCAAGCAATTATCAAAACCTTCCAAATCTAGTAAATCTGAGTTCTGCAATGTCATCCCATCCTTTTAGCCAACACAAGCAAGCCAATTTGTAATCAAGTTTCAGGTCCGGCACTGCAAATCCCCCTCTGTTCTTACTGTCTATTAATAATTTGTGTTTAATTCTAGGTTTTTTTTAGAATTCTATCAAATCCTTCTAAATTCCACAGTCCACCATCTTCTAACACTATCCAGTCTTTTAGCCAGCATAAAAATGCTGCTTCATCAAGTTTATTGAGTTTTAGCAGACAGCCGTTATACACATGAAAATGATAACGAAAATAATGAGATTGACATTTCTGCTGCTTAAACTTAATTTCCCATACTCCCTTTAAGTTTTAATAGCACAGATTTGTAGCACCTTAGCAAGAAATTTAGAGATTCTGAAGGATATATACTTCTCTACATCAGAAAGCAAATAAACAAGTCTTTGCTAGGGATGACTTTCCCTTCTGTGATCAATGGGTAAACATAGCTGAAACAAAACAATGAAATTTTGATCATCCTGATTTCTGATTTCCCCCCCTGTCAGTCTTGCCATTTCTGCATACTCAAATAGTTTCTTCTGCTGGCCTGCTTTTGTCAATAAACAAACAAAACGTAACCGGCTGTACTTTTGAATAAATAAGGTATACTATTCATTGTATCAATTTGTAGATTTCAACAGAAGTCTCATAAAGTTCAACGAAAAAAGCAGAAGACCCAGTAGATTAGTTCATTCTCTAGTCAGTTCATGCATAAGGTCCATACATGTGTAAGTGTCTATTCCACCTGTCTGTTCAAAGAGTCCAATAATCCACATGAAGGGTTGTTACAGTTCCACAGAATCCTTTCACAGAGTCTAAGACAAGGATTTCCAGAATATTAGCCTTGTTTCACCATCCTAGGTTTCATCAGTAGAACAGGCATATGTAATATTACAGGATAGTGGATCTTATAGCATAGCAGTGGTTGCAAGTCTGCTTTTGTCAGCACCTTCTCGTCTTTCCACCACTGGGCAAGCAGCATCCTTGAGGCTGTAGTTGTGTACAAGAACAGTCTTCTCAGATCTTTGGGTATATCTGGACCTAGAATTCCTAAAAGGAATCCTTTAAAATCAATTTCAATCTGTTTGTGACTACATGGCAAGCAAAGTTCAGATGCACCAGGAGTGATTGAACCTGCTAGAGAGTAACTTTCTTAAAAGGGAGCAGTTGAGAGATTATATCCTTAAGTGATGCCAACTTCTCTGGGGAAGGCATGAGGACTGGGCCACCTTGTCCAGCCTGATGTCCAGATAAATGATGGTGGCTACCGGACCCTCTGTTTTATCTGCAGCCAAGGGAACCCCCAAACCCTTTAAACGAGTAATACAGGAATTGTGGTTTGCTGGCCCAGCCAGAAGAAAATCATTGAGGGTAATGATTAACCCCCATTAAATCCATCTGAAAATAAGGAACCCAAACTATAAAAGTACTGACAGGCAACACATGCGACAGAGCAACCCATGGGCCTTATCCACATACCACACTCCTTCAAACCTGAATCCCAACCAACAAAATCCTCAGGGTGCACTGGAAGTACGCAGGAAGACAGATTCAAGGTCACATTTTGCCAGCTGGTCCCCCAGACCAAAGCTCCTAACATCCTCAAAACTTTATTGTGGTCCAAAGACCCACAAAAACATTTCAAAACTGGATATAGTTAAAATGACCAGACAGACAGATGGAAGAAACCAAGGCAGTCATTTTGTTTTATCTAGGGCATAATGATATTTGTTTCTTATAACCTCCAAAATAAATTTTGCCATGGCCAGTGGAATATCATTTGACCTGCCTTCCAAAAGATAGTTAATATGGGAGGCTTCGGAATTTCCCTGCAAATTTGCCAGTAAGGGTTTGATCAGTTGATCCCTTGCTTGTTCATATTTCCCACAATGCAGTAGGATATGCTTCATACAATCGACGTCCTGGGAACATAAACAAAGCCTTTTCTGATAGGGGATGCTTCTCAGTCTGCCATTTAGAACTTCTAGGGAAATACATCTAGTCTCCTAACAAGCTTGATAGTGTGATCAAAGGATGCGTATTTTACTGGGGATCCCTCCTGGAAGTGAATTTCCCATATTTTTCCGTGTCCGGCTGCTTCTTGTTGATGTTTGAACCCACAATCTTTATCCACAGCGAATGATTCACTAGATTCCACCTTGTCCTGGATACCGTAGAGGCATGCTTGTGAATTTTTTTGCCATAGGCATTAGCTGCAGCCTCACTGGCCATGACCCAGGCCTCCCTCACATTTTTTGGGTAGTTTGAGATGTCATGCGTGTCTTGGATAGGCTGCAGAGACCACCCATGAGAAAACTTGAAAACCTTCCAACCAGTCAGAAAATGTCCTGTCTACCCTTGGTGCTCTATACTTACGTTTTCTATAGGAGCGTTTCGTTTCACCTTTACCCAAGACATCCTCTGATGGAACCAGTTTGAACATATCAACATAATCCCCATTGAGAATTTTAGACCTCAATTTTGGGGTAAGTTCAGCACCCGGGAGGTCATCAGTGGCTGCATGAGTGGACCTTTTGTATATTCCACCAAGACCCTGCACTTCCACTCTAGCAAACCCTCAAACATCTGGTGGGAATTAGCTCTCTGTTTCCAGCATCAGTCCAGAGGACCCATCAAATCTTCTCCCTCCCTCAATAACATTCCAGGAAAGTGTCGCTGTCACAATCCCAACTAGACATACCTAGCTCGTCTGTGTCCTCAGCACAACTCTTCTTCCCTTTACGTGCATGTTTCTTCTGACACTTTTTCGCTGGAGACTTAAACTTGCCAGGCTGGGGCTGCCCTTCATCATCTGCGCTGGAAGTGTCAGAGCCGGGCACTCTGCCCCTCTTCTCTGACCCATGCCCACCCCTCCCCCCTATGGTAACTGCTGCCTGCTGCACATAGCTGTACATATAATAATAAGTGTTAGTATTATTTACCAAATATTTATTTATTAATTATATTGTTTTCTTAATTCCTTTCTTTTTTTGGTATTCTTTTCGATTCGTATATAAGTATAAAACTATACTCGAACAACCCAAACTTGTAAGCACCAACAGAACAGGGCACTGTTGTACTGAGCTATGATAAACAAAGACCTCAGCATTCTCAGGCATGCCTAAACTAAGGTATTCTCCCCCACACATGCTATTTCTTTAATACCCTGTTTCAGAAACTGTACATAGCACATAGATTTTTAAGCCTGTTGCAAAGAACTATGATGCGTGACCAATAATCTTACACATCAGCTTGTCAAGAAGGCTTCCTTTAAGCAGGATTAAAACTTGTTCATTCAAAATGTCCATGCACATTTTCTTCCCCAGGGCTTATCAGCATCCACCAAAACATGTCATTATTAACTGTCATAATGGAGAGAGCATCGCAAGTAAAATAAACAGAGGAGCCACATTCCCTGCGAGAGTTGTGCACAGGCATTACAAGGCAGTTCTGCAAGGCTCTGGCCCCAGGCTGAGGACCAGATGTGGGGCAACTCTATGGATTTTCTTCACTGAGAGAGGGAAACATCCCTCCATATGCTCCCACAAGATGTGCTAAGTGAGGGCCACCAACTTGGATGGCTTTAAAAGTGGATTAGGTAAATTCATGGAGGGTCAAGATAATGTTCCTTCTCCACTGTTGGAGGTATCTTCTGAATACCAGTTCCTTGGAATTAAGGGAAAACAGTAGCTCAGGGTCGGGATCACATGCCTTGAATGTCAAAGCTCCCATGTAGGGTTGGAAAGGTTCCTATAAAAGACCCTAGAGAACCACTGCCAGTTGGTGTTCACTATTGTGCCATAGATGGAGCTAGTGGGGTCAATCATCTGGCTCAGGAGAAGGCAACGTCCTATACCTTCTCTTGAAGGTGGGTTCATAAAAAAACAGCAGTAAAATGTGAAATCCAAGCCTCATCGCTTATATTAGGGAGAACAGTGATATCTTTTATAGAGAGAAGTGACCAAAAACTTTTGGTATCTTTAATTTCTAATGCAGTAACAATTTTAGACCATTTGGCTAGTGCGAACTCAGATTTTTTTTCCAGGAGCATGTTCTTAAAAGCATTTTTCATTTCAAAATAAGTCTTCCAGAGACCTTGGGAGTTGGTAATATAGGCTTCTTTTAGACAAGTTCTAAGTTCTTTCTTATAGTTAATACAGTCTTTATCAAACCAGTTATACTTATTTAAAGGTTTGTTGCTGAACTGAGGGTCTAAAAAAGAAGAAAATAATTCCTGGATAGTCTTATAATAACAATCATTGTCCTCCACGGGCATCAAATTTTGGTTAGCCACAGATTCAGGAATAGCTGGGTTATTTTCAAACACTGCTAATATATCCTCCCTATTTTTATCTCTTATATAAATTCTTTTGGCATAAATAGTCTTATCAATACTAATCATAGGACAAATATCATAATTTCTAGGATTCCTGTGCATCTCTAAAACTATTGGGAAGTGGTCACTCTCTGAGCGAGGTACAACTGTAAAAGAGGCAACTTCATTTAACATTTCAACGGAAACTAGAGAATAGTCGATTACACTCCTACCCCTTTTGGAACTGAAGGTAAAATTTTCTGGAATATCCGGCCACATTGAGCCATTCAAAAATGAGAGATTAAATTCTAAAACCAATTGTAAAAGTTTTCCTCCTGCTTTATTAATAATGATATCCTTTGAATTCCTCCCTATTCTCAATGGAAGTGGGGCGTCTTCAGCTAGATTTGAGATATATCATTTATAGAGATGCCATAGAGTCTGTATACGATGTTTTTTTGTTAATGTGTGGTGTGCTATGCCTAATAAAGGATTTTGAATTGAATTGAAGGTGGGTTAATTTTTTTTGTCATAAGAACATAAGAGCACCGATGAATCAGCCTATAAAACCATCAAGTTCAGCCCTCTCTTCTCACAGTGGCTAGCTAGAAGTCCAAGGGAACTCCACAAGCAGAACCTGAGTGCAACAGTGCTCCCCTCACTGCCAAATAGGGCAAAGAGCCTGCAGTAATAGCCCCTTTGAGAAGGCGCCAACCCCCGCTCCCAGACAAGAGGAAAAGATAATGCGTCTGAAGCTGGTTTTGAGGGCAGAAACTGGAGCGCTTTTATTTGACACAACTAAGGTCGCTGTCTCTTCCTCCTCAGTTTGTGGATTCTCTTTTTTTTTTCTGAAAGCCTGCTCCATCCCCTTGTGAATGAACAGGGGTGAATGTAAGAAGGCTCTTGTTTTCTGCGCTCGCCTGTATTTGCTGCATGCAGCACTGTCTCCGTTCTGTTGCAGTTCACTTCTTGCTGCCCTCTGTCACAGGATTTGGTTACTTGGCTGCTGTCTCATTCAGGGTTTCAAGCCCACCAGCAATGCTAAGCTGAGCTGGTGTTTTTAAACATCAAGCACCAAGGGGTGTCATGTGTTATGGCTCACTTGCTCACAAATGGAAACTCCAGTTGTCTGGAAATGAAATAATTTAACAATTTAATAATTTCCAATATTTATAGACCACTTATCTGTGGGTAATGTTGAAGGTGGCAGGAGAGGATGTATTATGCATTCCCCTTCTTACACAGCAGAAATCTGGATTGCAGACTCGTGTGAGCCTCTTAAGACAATAAACAATTCAATTTGGCTTGGCCAGATTGAGATATGTTCTAATACTCCTGGTAAGACCCTTTTGAATCCTTCCTAAAAGAATAGACACACAACAGTCTTATTCATAAGTAACAAAAAAGTAGTTTTACTCACAGTCAGGCGCAGCACAGTGTGATCCCTGAAGGCAGGCTGTAGGCTTAAAGTTACAAACATGTACAGGTTTACCCCATATGGGAGATAACCTGGGGGACTGCTGGTTGGCAGCCAGCAGTCCAGTCCAGGTGAAACAGGATATTCGCAGGATAAAAAGTATTGAAGAGAGGAAGGTAGTTGTGTGACTTGGCCTTTTACCACATCTGGAAAGGTCAGTGTGGTGTAGTGGTTAAGAGCGGTAGACTCGTAATCTGGAGAACGGGGTTTGTGTCTCCACTCCACATGCAGGTGCTGTGTGACCTTGGGCTAGTCACACTTCTCTGAAGTCTCTCAGCCCCACTCACCTCACAGAGCGTTTGTTGTGGGGGAGGAAGGGAAAGGAGAATGTTAGCCGCTTTGAGACTCCTTAGGGTAGTGATAAAGCGGGATATCAAATCCAAAGTCGTCTTCTTCTTGACACTCATGAAGTTTGTTTTCAGGGCCTGCCCTCTTCTTGTGATTGTAACCTGTTGCAACTGCTTCACATTTTGAGTTGTTGCAACATATTGTGTGACCTTCTGGGACTTTCTGGGCGATAAATTAAATTATGATATGGGTGATGAGAACTAGGGATAACTGTGCAAACCTGGTATGTGACGGAACACCCCCCCCCCCTGCAAAACACTGAAAATCTGGAGGTATTCATAGTAGGCACACTGCGTCCAGAGAGAGAGCAACATATGAAATTATTCTTGATGGCAACTTGCAGCTCTCATTACGTTCCCCACCTGAACCAGACACCAACCACCTGAGATGGTTTTATGCCAGGGACTGTGCCCAACATCTTCTCCATGCAAATTCAATACACTAATACCAATGCGTATCTACACCAGTGTGGTGTAGTGGTTAAGAGCGGTAGTCGTGTAATCTGGTGAACCGGGTTCATGTCTCTGCTCCTCCACAGGCAGCTGCTGGGTGACCTTGGGCTAGTCACACTTCTCTGAAGTCTCTCAGCCCCACTCACCTCACAGAGTGTTTGTTGTGGGAGAAGAAAGGAAAGGAGAATGTTAGCCGCTTTGAGACCCCTTTGGGTAGTGATAAAGCGGGATATCAAATCCAGTCTCTTCTTCTTCTTCACACCCACCTACTAGTCACATGCAAGGAAGGGTGCTCCAGGCCAGGAGGAACAGGAGGTTTTGACTGGCTGGACCAACATCCCCTGCATGACCACTCTAGCAAATCAGGTAATGTTGTACTTGACTGTTCCCAATGGATTACATCCCACATTTTCACTGTAGATGGTCAAAAAATAGCTTCCCCAACAACCAATGAAACTGCAATTCAGAAAAATGCAGTGTTTAAAAACAAAGCAGAAACCATGAGCATAGTACAAATTCCTTAGGATGCCTGGATGCCTGCTGAAGGAGAAAGGTCTTTGTCAAACACCTGAAGGTCAACAGAGTGGGGGGGGGTGCCTATCTGATCCCAGCTGTGAGGGATTTCTCCAGAACCAGATCTACAATGCTGAATGTCAGGTGGTAAATAGAAGCTGTGCATCTGAACTGTTGGGGGCTGCTTGACAGTAACCACCTGGGATCTCTCAAAAAGCTTCTATTATTTAGGAATACAAACTGTCCGATGGTGATTAACCTCACACTATCTGTATGCCCTTCATTCCCCCTACCCCACAGTTTGGGAAGTGCCTTCTCCCTCTCAAGAACTAGGTCAATCAATATTCTACCACTGAGCAACTTTCATTTCCTCCCCAACTTCCCAAATGAACTTTTTTGCCATTACACCCATAAAGAAGACTTCAGAAATGCAACACATTGTCAAAACAGATTACATTTATTAGAATGCCACAATTTTAAGAGGATGTGCAAATAGGAATAATATGAAACCGATTAGAGTTGTCAACTAATATGTTAGTGAATACTTCCTGATTGCCTTTTGAACTTCCTATGGTCAGAAAGTGTTAGCAATGAGCAATGCAACAGCAGCGCCGTGCTCAGAAATTCTGAGTTGAGTTCTAATAGCTCCCGAAGTCACTGGCATGCATGACTATGTGAAAACCAAATAGGATTATGCCCAACCCTCTGACAAGCTGTCTGTAAGATATAATTTTCTGTGCATGAAAGGTGAGTGTAATAAACATACAGTGATGGATACCGACATGAAAATCCCCCAGAGCTAAGCCGTATTCCCCAGCTGAAGTTGTATCAGGCTTGAGAAAGGAGTAAAGCCTCTTTCTTCCTCCTGGTGCATCGTTTATCATTATTATGATGCCTGCCTTCTAGTGTTAATTAAGATTTGCTTCTGAACGTAGAATCAAGTGTTTTGTATGCATATGTTTCAGCTGTGGTGGGTTCTTATTTCTGAGCTTTCAACTCTTATCTCTGGGATGCTCCAGCACTTGCTGAGATGAACAAAGCGATAAATCCTCGGAACAAATTCCTGCCTCTTTATGGGTTATCGGGCTCTTTTCCTCTCTTCCATCTTGTGCAGTTTTCAGTGTCATTAAAAGGGGCAGGAGAAGGAAGATGCTTCCCCCTTTCTCTTGGAATCTGGGCCACTTGATCTCCAAAGCACAGCTTGCTCAGTGCTTTCTCCCCGCAGGTCCAAAGCACTACCTGTTTCTCAATCTCTACTCGTCAGGCAATTTGATTAAGCTGTGCCCTTTCTTACTAGTAGTAGTTAAATGAATTCTTTGACTTGGTTGCAATTCAAACCAGCTCAATGAATGCAAAAGTTTCCAAAGCTATATGGTCTGTTCACTTTGCTGGCAGGATGATTTGATGCTCCTTCACTTCAAGGGCAAATCCAGAGACCAGTTTCCTCCCTATCCTTATTGGGAGTGTATCATTTCTTCCTGGGAACATGGCAATGCCCAGCAATGACAAGTATCTGGGAGGAAGGCTGCCTGCCAGTTTCCAAGCTAAATCAGCTCTTTGTTTCCTGCTCTAAGCCTTTTGATCTGCTAATGCAAATGTTTCCTTGAGCTTTCTGGGAGAATTCTCATTTAGATACTACCCAACAAAACCAGGAAGTGCCTATTCATGGAGTACTTGAATTTTTAGAAAAGAATCAGAGTTGTAGGGTTGGAAAAGATAATCAAAGGGTTATCTAGTCTAACCCCCTGAAATTCAGGTGTACATGGGTGGGGGATGTATACAGTTTTAGTGCCCTCCATAATTACTACAAACTGGTGGGGTATTTCTCAGTTTTGTAGAGGGGAAATTGCCCATGTGATGGACCTAAGGAGGTTCTTCACTGGCCAACTCTTTTTTCTTTAAGGGTTCCCCCCAAAAAGAACTATATGCTGCCACCAGACAGAATGATTCTTCAACCTCACCTTTATATCTATATCTTTGTAGAGCTGGGCTGGGGGTGGGCAGAATTGTTTGAAAACAAAGCATAACAAAATAAAGAAAGGTAAAGAAGATTGTACTACAATAAAGATTGTACAGAAATCCATAGAACAGACCCTGTAGAACAGCAGTTTTAAAAAAGGAAAGTAAGCCATTGGCAGCAAAATTTATCACCCAAGCCAGTGCCTGGGAGAAGTGAGTTTGTACCTGGTCTGGCTGAAGAGATCTCCCCAACCATTGATCAGTCAGGGACAACTGTAATTATTAGTCACAGAAAGAACAATGAATACAAAAATTAAAAGGAGACGAGGGCTGTTTGCTTTGGAGAGAGAGCACTTGAACACAGGGGTTGAATGATGCCTTTCTTCCTGTTCACAAACAGTTCTCTCTGGCTCTGTTTTCGGTGCTAACGATGACCTTGACTTCAGACTAAATCATATCCTTTTTAAACATCCTTAATCTGAGGTTCAGTTTGGAGGGGACAAATGAATAACAGGAATCCTGCCTTTAAAAAAATAAATGTATTTTTTAAAAAGAGAATAGAAAAAGACCAAGCCTAGATTTTGAAAATGTAAGCACTGAGAGAGGAGGTGCCAGATAGAACATCATGCCCAAGAAATATCCTTACAAAGAACCTATGCACCCACCACAGGTATGTTGTCATTGTCCCAGTGGTTAAAAAAAAAGTTTTCAGGGATTCAGCACACTGAAACAGATTTTGATTTCCTTTGGAATGAGGTCACTGGAGGCTTACTGCCCTCTTGTAATATTGGTGTTCATTTTGTACACCCTGCGGGAAGGATGAAGGAAGCGCAGCAGGCAAAATCAGAGCCTGCTCCAGTTGGTCTATCCTCTCCAAACCCACAGAACTGAACTTATGTTATATTTCATTTGACTGAGCATCTTGAAACTATAAAACTGTCTTGGGCAATGTGATGGCCTGGGATTTTGATTCAGAGGATGAACCGGAGGAATCCCAGCCTGCACAGGAGTCCCCGCCTCCAGGGCCGGCTGAACTGGGGCAGGGCCTTGATTCTGAGGCACCTACACCTGTGCCAGATCCTCAGCAGCAGGCACCAGGTGAATCCATTCTGGCTCCAGAGGTGGTTGAGGACTCAGTGGCTACAGGTGAGTCTCCCCCTGGGCCCAGTAACCCTTCAGCCTCTCCTGAACTGCAGAGGCTCAGGGCAGAGAGGCGAAGGGAACTGGTTTCTCCCAGGAGGAGTGCTCGCCTTAAGGCCAGGAGAGGCGGGGCTCCTGGGGGCCGGGACCGCCCCTGGCCTCAGAGAAGATAAAGGCCAGTCAGCCTGGTCCCAGGTTGCGGAAGCAACGTTGTTGTTGAGTTCCTGCTCCTACCCGGACCCAGACCTGACCTTCCAGTGTTCCTGTTCCCCGCCCGGCTTCCTACTTCTGACCTTCCAGCGTTCCTGTTCCCGCCCGGCTTCCTGCTTCGGACCTCGCCTCGCTCCTTGTGAACTGTTTCCAGGCTAGTGACTCAGGACTGAACTTTGACTACGATAACGGTGACCTTCCCCCCGGGACCAGCACAGGCAACTTGTAGAAAAGCAGCATATATAAATTTAGCGCAATAAATAAGCAGACACAGAACTTAAATATGGGGTCCCCGCTCTCATTGGGCCAGTGGGTGCATTTGGAAATCTAAGAAACTCTTGTAGGAGTCACAAAAATATCCATTTCACAGAATAATGATGGCAATGATCAGCACCCATCCTCAGCAGACAGGCAACACACCTGCACTCCTTACCCAATAAAACCAGAAAGAAGCAGGTGGTTTCTCCAAAGTAGAATACTTAGAAGCTCTCTCATTGCATCCTCCAATCCTTCACAACTTAAGCAAAATCCCTACCTTAAAAAACTCAAACTCTGTCCTTCACCCAGAGTGCCACATGCCAATATTTCCTTACCAAGGCCAACATTTCAAATTGATAAGACTCCTCCACAGCTAATCACAGCTCACCACATTGCAGGCAATGTTCTATTGAGACAAAGCCCATTTGTGTCCTGCGTCCCATGATAGGTTGCAGATCATGAGGTACAATGACAGGCCATACAAGGAAACCCAGTCAAAGTGCAAAGTCCACAAATTACAGACACAGCAGAGGATTCAGAAAGTTCTAAGTTTGGCTGGATCCCATGACAAGTTTATACGCAACGGTTTCCGCTACAGACAGAATGATCCATGACTCAACAGGACAGCGGGAGCCTTAGAATACTGGAGAGTACTAGACTCCTAGACTCATCTTCCCTTCCCCAAGCACTGGCCTGAAAACAGTAGCACTTTGTGGCCTTCTGAGAGCACCACTCCAACTTGCACAGAGAAAAATCAGCATTGATTAGGGAGCTTTTCTCACACTGAAAGAGTTGTCTTAATGACCCAGAATGCACACTGTTAGTGTGGCTCGTTTTGCTCAGTGTTGGGAGCCAGAGGCTTCGTCAACCACCTGTTTGTGAGTTCAACCCAGTTAAGAGGCCATTGCTGACTCTACACGTAAGGACTCCAGCTCATGCCATAAGCAAGGCAAAGAGCTCCTCGCCTGTTCCCCTTTCTGGTCTTGTGTGTTGTGAAGATTACATTGGAGTCTAGTAGTTTGTGCATTATAGTTAACAGCATCAGCAGCCCAGCTTCTATTATATTGGTGGGATATGGTCTTAGATCCTAGGTGGAGCAAGCGGCGCCAATGTGATGCTGAATTGCAGCAGGCAAGGAAGAGCTACAGTGGGGACATCTTTGGGCCCTCCTAGCTTGCAGAGCCAGAGATACTGGGAAGCCTCCTGTGCTCGTTTCAGGGACAGAATGACATCCCTCTCTTCAATCCTTTCAGACAGACCACCTTGAGGGCAGCTCTAGCAACAGAGCTTTAAACAACTGGGTGCAAGAGACAGCCAGGAACCAGCTGAGACAACCACTCTCTGCAGGCAGCTAGCTAGCCACTGTTGCTGTTTTTTGTTTCCCAGTTGCACTGAGAACATGCCAAGTGAGTTATTCCACATTTCTCATCACACTTATGCCTTAGCATGGCAGTTCTGCATGCTGCCACATCTAGCCAATCACTGTTCCCAGATCTAGCCAATCACTTTTCCCAGGTATTGAAACGGTAGCCGGTCAGATTAAAAGGCTGGAAAGAAAGGACCAATAAGTAGAAGGGAGATGTGAGGAACTAGAAAAGGCCTGGACAGTTCAGATCAGTTGAGCCATTGTTTGGAAGGGCTTAACCCAAAGGATGCATCACCAGAGGCAATATGGTGGATAGGTCAACATTCAGGGTAATTGCAGGGGTCAATAATTGCAGATACTCTCAAAGGCACTGTTGAGCACATCAGAATACAGGGGATTCCCCTCCATCGATATAAAAATGCCCCCTGAAGTATAAAGGCCACAGAATCAAAAGCCGAAATGATTTAAGCATTTGCAACATGCTTTGGCCTAAAAAGATTGCCTGCTTCTCTGCAGAGCTATTTTGTTGTCTTCTGTTACCATAATGTGACAACAGAAGTGTTCCATTAACAAGAAAAAATAAGAAAAGTGTTGCTAGACCATGGAGGGAATTATTAGAGCATCATTTGGAGTGTTCCGCTCTACTAATTTCTGCAATGTTTTCTATTTTGGTCACTTGGCCTACATTTTTCCAAAAAGCATTGTGATGTCCTGCATTTCGGTCCTTTGGGCTGAAGCCAATGAGCGTCTACTGATCAGAAACACTTAACCACAGCATGTCCTTGTCCCCGAACAGACCTACATCCGTAATGGAAGCAAATGACTTGGACAGAAAGATACTGCGCTCCAAATATATAAAGAGATTCACAAGAGGGTGTGGGTGGGTGTGATGGGAAAGAACTCTAGTCAAATCAGACCAGATGGCTCTTGAGTGAAGAGCATGCTGATACATGGTCTCAGGGCATGATCTGTAGCAGAACTTACCTGAAACACCCTTGACACACCATTTGCAGGTGATAAATGGACGAAAGGCAATCTAACAATGTATGGGAAGGCAAGAGAAAATGTGGGTATAGGAGGCATTTACTAGGCATGCTAGGTATTGTGGTGGAAACTGTCGCCATCACAATAACTGCTGCTAAGTGTCCCCTTCTCACCCACCCATCCCAATTTAATGCGATCATTTTGCCCACAACCGTCCCGAAATTATGCCCCATTTTTTGGTGGGGGCAGAATTCTGCCCCCAATTTGGGAGAAGAAGGCTTTATCTCATCCCTGGTCTGAAGGCACAGGGAGCTAAGTTTGCACAGAGGTCTGGATCTAAATATCTTGGCAGCACCCATGAGAGAGACCTTTTCATCCAGCTGGGAGAGTCCATCAGGGAAAGCAAAAATGTCTTCAGTTATTTCCAGAAAGTGAAGATAGTGGGTGCCTGTTGCATCTCAAGAATACTGTTCCACCAAACAGAGGCAACCGCAGTGATAGCCATGTTCTGCATTCTTGTGGGGTAGACCTCTGGAGGCTTTGGAACTTGCAGGAGAAGCTCTCCTGCAGACAGGCAGTGGCCTTCTGGGATGGTCTGTGAAACACTAGTTTATATATGTGGATGACAAAACTGAGGTGTATCTGTTTTGTCATTCGCTCTTGCTCCCCACAGGCCCAAATTCTGGTTTGTTTTTTTAAAAAATGCTTTTTATTGAATTTTCTTTAACATAAACAAAACAAAATACAGTGACGTTCTACCATCATATGTCCCTTATTTTCTCAACGCTCTATCGAGCACAGGCTTCCCTCCCTCCCTTCAACAGGCTTTCATATTAATCTTTCATTTTTCGCAGATTCTTAATAACACCCTATTCACATCATAAGATTTATTTTAATCCTGCTACAGTCTTTAAACTTCTACAGTTGTTACCTATATACTCCACAAATTTACTCCATTCTCTTCTGAACTTTGTTTCCTCTTGGTTACGGATCCTGTGGGTCAGTTTTGCTAATTCCACATATTCAACCATTTTTGTCTGCCATTCCTCTGATGATTGCAATTCCTGAGTTTTCCATTTTGGGGCTACTAAGATTCTGGCAGCAGTCGTGGCATACATGAATAATCTGTGGTTTGCATTTCTTATTTCATCTCCTATCAGTCCCAGCAAAAAGGCTTCCAGGTTTTTGGGGAAGGTATATTTGAACAATTTTTTCAATTCATTGTAAATCATATTCCAATTTTTTCTCATTTTCTCACATGTCCACCACATGTGATAAAAATCTCCATCTTTCACTTTACATTTCCAGCATGCCTTACTAATCATTCTATACATTTTTGCTAGTTTGACAGGTGTTAAATACCAATGGTACATAATTTTCATTGTGTTCTCTTTCAAAGTAGTACATGCCGTGAATTTTAAACCTTCATTCCACAATTTCACCCAAGCATCGTATCCCATGTTATACCCAAAATCACAGGCCCAAATTCTGATTTTCATAACTTGGTAGAGTGTCTTGATTTTTGCATCACTCATTTGCTTTGCATTTTCAAGCAGAGTGTGAGAGGTGACAGGAGCGCAACAAAAACACTTTAAACTCCCTGCCTGTGCGCAGATAACATTAGCTTAGACATCTGGATGACGGCTGTGGCTTGGAGCAGTTTTCATACGATTGCTTTCAGAATCCCAGGAGCAAATAGCATCTCATTTAATTTATACTGTAATAACATCTCCTATTGATTTTAATAAAATTGAAGAGGATCATTTTGAATGAAATCCCTGAGGCATATATTCCATTAAAACACACACACATACACACATAACCTAAAATGCAAACACTTGCTTTATTTTTTTGGAAGACCCTTTTATGTATGTGTTTTGATTCCTGTATTCTAATGGGTATCCAGGGCTACTGCTCCTTTTGTATTGTATGAAAAGAAGAATAGTTTTAAATAAAATCAGGCAAGCTCAAGAATGCTTTTAAAGGGACAATAACCCATGTTAAGTGCTGATAATAATTATCACTCATTCTTTCCCATATAATGTTCTCTTCTCTAGTGACATTTTCCCTTCTCTGAAAGTCAACAAAAAGAGTCTTAGATGAGTAGAGAAAGGCAGACAGGATGGAGCAGTGTGAAAATTCTTGGACTTAGATCGAAGGATATCTTGGTTCAATCACCCTCTTGGCCATAAAGCTAGCTTGATGATCTTAGGCCAGGAACTACTGCTTATAACAGGGATGGCCAATGGTGTCTTCCAGATGTTGTTGGATTCAAACTCCCATCAGCTCCAGCAAGCAAGGCCCAATGGTCAGGGAATGATGGAAGCAGTGGTTCAGCAGTATCTAAAAGGCACCATTTGGCTACTCCTGGTTTATAACTTGGGCGCAGAAGGAAGAATAAAAGAGAGTACAGCATAGGAGCTAAAAGACAGAGCTCCTCAGGAAGTCACTAGTACGAATTCAGCTCTTTTTTGAACTGGCAAAGTGCCCTCAGGTAAGCAAGTTTCTTTCTCAACCTCAGCTTTCCCCCATGATTGCAATATTGGAACAGTAATGCTGACCTACTTTACATGACTGGTGTAAGGACTGCAACAGTATGATGAAGATAATAAAGGGCTCTTTATACTCCACGGAGCTATAAAAGTGGAAAGTGGTGTTATAATGATAGCCTAAGCTCTTTTCCTTATGATTCCCAGTGTTCCAATACACTCTGTCCCTCTGATCACTGTGGAAAAGTCAAGATTAAAGATTCTACACAAACAACTTGCTCAAGTAGGGGGGGGAGGAAATGGTGGTTTAGTGGCTAGATCTAGATTCATAAGGGATCTAGATTAATATTTTCACTCAGCTATAAAGTTCATTGGCTGACTCTGGGTTAGTCTAACCTACCTCACTAGATAGTTGTTTATGGTAGAGGGCAATACCATTTGATGCTATTTGAGGAAATGGTAGGATGGCATGCAATTAACAATCTTCCACTCAGATAACAAATCTTGTCTAATTAAGGCATTCTGTTCTGAGAGTGGCTACATTCTGTGACTTAACAAAAACAATACCTTGAAGAGCTACATGTGTCAGGAAAATAGTGTCAGTTAAAGATCGTATAAAAGTACTTAGCTAAGCTTTTTGAGAAATGAAACAAAAACAAAGCTAAATTGATTTTAGATTTGCTTTTCTTTGCTTAAAACATTTCCACCCCACATAAAACATCTAGCTAATTAAAATCAATAAAACAGTAAAATCAACAGACCAGTAGAATCAACAGTTTCAAAGATGAGAACAGCAGGTGAAATTCAAGTAACCCCACAAGTCATACGTAAGTCCCACTCTGCTAAATGGGCAAGCTTATATTGGATTGTAGCCATGAAGACTAAAAATATCACAGTTAATAAATATGGGGGGGAAATTCAATCAATTACCTTCCATGCAGCTACATATTAATAATACTGGAAATGCAAAGGTCAATAAAACATACCAGGAGGAAAAAAAACTCCTTTTTTTGGAAAGGCATTTGGTTTGCCAACACACCAGAAAGAAGTAGTCCAATGTATGACTGTCTTTAACAATGTCATTGAATTCCTAAAGACAAAAATTGCTTTGTGTTCATGTCTGCTTGGTTTTTGTCCTCCATATTTAATGTTTATACAGGTGACTCAGTAGCAGCTGATGCAGTTGCTCCATTAAACATCAGCTTGAAAAACATTATGTCGCAACTTCTTAAAAAAAAGAAAAGCTGACTGTACTACTTTGCGGTGGCATAGATCTGCTCTATCTGAATGAGGCAAGTTGTTTTCTTCAGTATAAAATAATGGCAAGGATACCTGGCATAAATTTAAAAGACCAGCACACATTTCATATGGCCACCTCAAACCATCCTGGTCCTTCTTTCAGTCATCGCCACTCATCAAGCTACAGTATTTCACACCAGGGTTTGTGAAGAAAGCTTGACATCAACAGCCTCCGTGATCAGCCAAAGTTCTCTCTAGCTCAACATCATGTTCTCACAGTGGCCAAACAGATGCCTGTGGGAAACACACAAGCAAGATCTGTTCCCCATCACCCCACCGGCTTTACTCAGAAACTGGTATTCAAAAACCTACTGTCTCCTGTCAGAGGAAATAAAACCTAACCATAATGATTAGTAGTCACTGATAGTCTTATCCTCCATCAATTTGTCTCATCCTCTTTTACAGCCATCCTAGTTGGCCATCACTTCCTATTGTGGGAGCAAATTCCATAGCGTGCAGAAGTAATTTATTTTATCTGTCCTGACTCCTGAATCTTCCAATTTTCACCTTCGTTGGATAAGCCAATAAGTGTGTGTGTGTATGAAGTCTTGCCTTTTCCTGAAATAGAACCAGCTTCTGTCCTAAGCACTTATGAAGATACGCACTTGCGTGACACCAAGCATCTTTCACATAAAATGAACTTGACTAATAAACTTGAACTTGACAGATATTCACCATTCCAATGCACATGTCCCATCATCCAAGGTGCATATGGGGTCTCCTCCTCTGTGTCAGGCTTTGGGGAATAAGATCCCTCCCACGGTGGCAGCCACGAATCGGAGATACGATAAAAGTTCTTACCAAGCAATTTATTCAATAATTCACAGAGAGCGACGAAGGAATGCCGTCGTCCTTAATTAATGGGGTTGATCCAAGTAAAGTCCCACCCAACTTTCGTCTCCCCTATTCTACGTCACTCCAGCATTGGTTAATCTGAGCTTTCTGCCTGAGCTCTCTGTTCTGCTACCCACAATGCCTGTCTGGTACTGGTGGGGGGGAGGGTTAGGAATGCTTTCCAAGGACACCGAGTTTGTCAGCTGTCTCTTCATCATCATCATTTAATTTGTATACCGTCTTTCTATCTTACAATACTCAAGGTGGTTTATCAGCTGAAGAAACAAAAAATGTACATCTTATAACAATCTAATGCAATACAAAAATGTGATAATAAAACATAACTTTAAAATAGGCAACCTACATCAAAAAGTAACATTCAACAATCATTAGAATAGTATAAAATAATAATATCAACATATAAAAGTTAAACAGAAATCCACTCAACAGTTACAATAAATAATATCTAAAATATAATCAATAAAACAACGGCAAGCCACAGTACATAAAACAATACAATACACATTGAGAAGTAGAGACTAGAGGGTAGAGCAAGGCAGGTGGAAAGAGGCCTTGCCTGATGGAGTCTCTCCCCTCACAATTCTTCCTCCAGGACCAGCTCCCTTATGAGAACTCCTAGGGTCGGAGGGAATTCTTCTTATTCCTGGCGTTCCTCTTCCAATATTTTCCAGCTTCTGCCCTCTGCCGCCTCTGAACTATGCCCTTCTGCAAACAACTGTTCTAAATCTATACTTCCCTCCTTTTCTCAGGAAGGTTCAGGAGGAGGGGGGCGGTCCCCACCATTCCTCCTCAGTCCAACCCCTGACACTCCATCCCTGAAATTCTGCTTTGAAAGAAGCCTTCTATGGAAGCCGCCTTCTGTAGTGTGGGCTTGGTTGTGGTACTTGTCTGTGGTGGTGCTCATGACAGCATTCTCTGCCCACCACCTCAAGAGCCCTTGCTGTAGTCGACAGCAAAGTTTAAAGGTTGCATGACAAAGGAAGCCAACACAACAGCTGCACTAGCGGAAGCTTCTTGTGCAAAAGCAGCTAATTCTTGTGCTTGTTGTTGCACCACCATCTTTGGTAATGTAGTTATGTTTTCCCATGCACAATGCATGCATTTTGTTTTGCTCTGCAAAGGTGGACATAAGCATGCCCACCCAAAAATCCCTGTGCAAAGCAAGCCTGAGACAGACTGATGTACAGAAAATAACCGTTGTTGTCCTGTTATATTACTATCTCATAAGGAGCAATTTTCACATTACATTTATGCAGACAATAAGACATGAGCTGAATAGGGAAAAGGCACCTTGGAGGAAATTGCCTTGTCACAGTATGTGAAGGCTCCCTGACAGCGCTATCATTTTGGCAATACAAATGCACAAAATGGAAAGGGGAGAGATTTATTCTTTTTCTATTCCCATTGCTCTTGTTTTTGGGGTGTATATCAGTTGCCTTGGTGGAAGCTGAGGACAACGTACTTTGCAGCCCAGTCTTATGCTTATTTACTCAGAAGTAAAGCCCGGTACATTTTGAGACTTGGGCTTATTTTCACGCAAGTGTGTTTAGGATTTCACATTTAGCAACCTAATCCTCAGTCTCACAGATCAGTCTAAGCCGGGCTGGTCAGTCAATTTAAGTTCAAATCTCAAACTGGCAACCCTCAGTTTTAGACTACAATTTTACGCCTACCTTCGTATGTTACTTAAATTAATAGGGGTTATTTTAAGGCACCAATCATATCCATTATCCATTACTCTCCTGTAGAGATGTGGGGGAGAGAAATTTTAATAGGTTTACATTTTAATCAGAAACTATATAATTTGCTTGATATGAGTTTATAAGAGCTTTTTTTTGAGCCAATGCAGTTCTTATTAAACCATGTTTTATAGTGGTGTTGATAATGTCTCTGCTCTGTTCTGTTGAGATGTTGATGTAGTTCTTGAGTCAGGTCCTTATAGGCCAGCAGGAGGGCCTCTGGGGACACAGCTGATATCAGGGTAGCTTGGATGGACTGTAAGCTTTCTGAGTTCAGCATCTTGGTTACTTTTTTATTTAATTGGGGAGTCCATTTGGCTCTGTGGTGGGTTTTTCCAGCAGGCATTAAAGTGGGCTGGGAATTCTCCTCACTATGTTCCTTCTGTGTGGAGTGAGACAGGGAAATAGTCACTCTCGAATCTGGGTATGACCTCTATTTTGCTTACGTATTGGAGAAGGTCCTCAGAGACAATTATGTAATCAATGGCACTCATCCTGATTCCAGACAAGAAGGTGAACTCAGTTGGACGGTCCTTTCCAAGAGCACCATTTAAAATGTAAAGACCTAGTTTGAAGGACATTTGTGCTAGGCAGATACCTGCAAAGTTCGACATTTGCTCTTTTGAGGCTCGTGTTGTTAGTAGGCCTATGATCTCCAGATTTGGTGGGGTATGGCCAAATCGTGTTTGGTTGTTTGGTCCTAGTCTGGCATTTAGGTCTCTTGCCAGCACCACCATTGCATTAGGGTTCTGTAGAACGAGGTCTGCAACATATCCTTTCAGCTCACTCCATTGGGCTCTGCTATCAGATTTCTGACTCATTGGGGGGCATGTAGGCATTTAAAATTAGTAGAGCCTTCTCATTGAGGTGGAGCATAGTAACCATGGCAAGTGTCTTAAGGGAGGGGAGGGGTCTTGGTGTAGAGCTTAAGTTGGTAGAGATATAAGGGTCCCCAATCCCTCTTTTGCTCTGCCATGCCTCTTCCTGAGTTAAGCTCTGGTGGTAAAGGAATGATATTCATTTAATGATATGTCACCGCTGGTCCAGGTTTCCTGAATCAAGAGGATGTGATGTTGTGATAGAAAACCAGTGAATCAGGTATTCCTTATATAGATGCAGCCCATCTAGCTACATTCCAGGTTAGGAGGGTGAGCTTATGCTGGCCTGTTGGCTGTCAGTCCCTCTTTCCTTCATGGGATGGTTGGGGGGCTGTTAGTTCCTTATGTGCCTTTGGAAGTATTAGGGAGGCATGTGCTGCAAAGTGGGGATTACTGGCTAGCAAAGAACCAACTTCCGGACTTCCGGGTTGGCGCGATCTGGAAATGGCGGATTCCCTCCGAGCTGCGGAGGGAATCGGCTCAACTGAGGACGGGTCTTGCCGCGCCGGCGACGCGGGGACCCTTAAAAACTGCAGGTGCTGAAGCCTGTGGACTGAAGACTCGGCGGGCGCCTTAAGTGCCCCCCGACCCACGAAGAGCCTTTTTAAAGGCTGCGGAGAGGATACGGAGGGTGGCGTGGCGCTGAGAGTCAATCGCTACCTCGGTTGAGCGAAGCCATGAGCCATGACTGGAGAGCGCTGACTTCCTTCCTTGAAATTCGGACTGAAAAGAATAACCCGTGAGTAAGACGGAATTGGACTTTAATAATATTATCCCGTGAATTTGAGACGACCGGGGGGTGTGCTAAAAGGAAGTCCGCACCCCCCCCCTTGCAGACGATCTAAAGCAACGATATAAGAACTAAGCTGGAGAGCCTACCCTTTGAGGGGTGAGTTAAAAAAGACATTAACTTCCAAGATTTGGCAAAAAGAAATTTTGAGCTGGAGAGTGGAGTTTTGGAAGCTTTCTTTTTGTTGTAAACAACCCCCCCTCCCGGGCTCGGGAGCGTCCTGTTTTTGAGCTTGTGCAAGAGGTGCGGAGTTTGACAGCTGTCAAAGCTGTCAAACGGACAGTTTAGAGCGGAAAAATTGTCATTTAAGATCCCTCTGGACTAAAATGAGTTACAATTGAACTAAAATTGTTGGAAACAAAGTAATAACAATAAGTTAGAGGATTGTTGGAGAAAAGACCACCAAGTAACCAGATTCCCTCTAGGGGGAACTCTGTGAAATTACAATGGCTGTGGATGGAAAGTTACTAGTGGAAATCGAAAGAATGTTTCATTTGGTGGGAATCTTACAAGAGCAGAGTCTGGCTATGAATAAACAACTCATGACCTTGACTTCTGGAACAAGCAGCTCTGCTGAATGTATTGAGGACCTGAATGAGAAAGAATCCACAGCTGAATCGGAAATGATATCTAAAGAAGTGGAAGAGACTAAACAAGAAAAAGAGAAAGTAAAGTTGGAAAGTACCAACCAGAAGCTGACATCTGTGGAATATAAGCAAGGAGACTTTTGGATCATATCTACCACAAATCTGCGAAAGATGCAAAAGACGAAGGAGGAGGTCCCGGGAGTTTATGGAATACAGGAACTTAAAATAAAGAAATATGATTGGGGCCTCCACTCTGACTCTGACTCTGAAGATGCAGGCCTTGTGGAAATTTTCCAGCAGCTGTTTCCAAATGTCCTTGTGGGAAGAGAATATGGTTTGATGGTGATAGAACTCTTTCGAGATTTGACGACCGACATAAAGGACTACCAACAAGACCGGCGGAGAGGGACTGAAAGAGACTTGAAAGCCTCGGACGTGAGGAACCCAGGCTAAGAACTGCTATTTTGGACATGTATTGGGAAGGGACGAAAACCGGGGATGGGAGGGAGGGAAGAATAGAATTTTAAAAAACACTCAAGACCTTTGGGTTTAGTTAATATGACCTTTAACTAAGACAAAATGGGAAATCGATGGAAGGGAATTTGAGTCCAACTTAGAAAAAAATTATTTTTCTTTATAAAAGAGGTAATATTAAGATGGTTAAGAGGAGAAATACCAATTTGCTGACACAATTCTGGGAATTGGGATGCATGAGGGGGGGTGGGGGAAGTCAGGGAACAGGGTTAGGAAAGTAGGATTTTCTGAAATTATACATGTTTTTGTCTTTTGTCTTTTCTGTGTGTATTTTGTCTTTATAAAAGGTGAAAAACCAATAAAAAATTTATATAAAAAAGCAAAGAACCAACTTCCTGAGCAGGGACATCATTTGTCCTGTTCTGCCAGAGATGTAGTGAGAAAAGCTGGTCCTTCTGAGTAAGGGTGAGTATCTGGGCACCAGTTGGATTATGAGTTTTTGGAGGCATTAGGCAAAAGTCTGTGTGTAGCCTTGGTACTATTGTGTGCTTTCAACTGTCTGTCGGCGACATGGGGTTACTTGAAGGTTATTAGCTTAGGGGTGTTAGGGTTGTCACACTCCCTCTCTTCATCACTGTCACTTGGGAAGAAATCAGACAGATGCACACGTAGCCTTCTTCGTGATGGGGAGCTGTTAGGTAGATGTATTTGAACTGTGTGTCTCTTTTTTTCTTATCTGCTTTAATTATCAGTTTGTATCCATCTATTATCCGTGTTTTATCTCGTATTTTATTCACATGTTTTATCCAATGCTTGTTTCTTTGTCCTTATTTGCTTTAACAATTATCTGTTTAAATATTAATTGCTATTTATATTATTATTTTTTATGCTGGTCTGTGACCGTAATAAACTTCATTCCTTCATTCATATATGATTTGCACTTCTCAAACCAATCTGTAAATTGAAACACAGCTTTTCTTTGAAATCCGCACTGAATTTTGCCATACAAAATTTTGTCATACAAGCCTACAATCAAACAGTACACAAAATTGCAACTATTATGGGAACGTGTGCCTAAAATGCATATTTTTTGTGTGAAAATGTTCTTTCCCGAGGAAAGTCTTGACATGTTTTAAAGAAACCGAGCAATGGGAACTCACCCCAACATGGGTATTCAAACCGCCGACCTTCTGATCGGCAAATCCTAGGCTCTGTGGTTTAACCCACAGCGCTACCCGCGTCCCTTTTCTCTGCCATCCTTACTCAAAAGCATATCCCACTCTGTCCAGTGATGCTTCTTTCCTGGTAAGGATGTTCAGCAGCGCAGTCAGACTTGGGCTAGGCCAGAGGTAGTCAAAACTGTGTCTTCCAAATGATGTTGAGCTGCAATTTGAATAATCCCTGGCCACTGGCTACTCCTGAGTAAGAATCTTTTTTTGCCCTTAGAATGGCCTGTTGGCTCAAGACTGCTGAGAAAAAGAAACAATGGATGTTCTCCCTTTGGAAACATAAGGGCCAACAGAGCAATCTAAAACGTTCTTGGCAGACAAGCAACTGACACTGAAGTGAATGGGTTGCTATAAATATAAAGGACTGGTAATCCTTTTGAATATGTTTACTTTCATCAAATGCTTGCAAAGCATTGACACCTCAGCTTGTAGAAGGGGACTCCAATCAATCTGTGTCTTTGGGGTTTTGTTCTCTTTCTCCGAGCCCATTTCATAGAGGATGGAGGCGTAATAGATTCAGAAAATAAATCCCAAGCCAAAATAAACTGCAAATGAATCATTGCCATTGTTGTTGGTTTGGAGGTATTAGTGGGTTCCCCCTCCCCCGCACCTCTCTTTTAAGATCTGAAAACATGCTAATTTATTTCTGGTTAATGACTGCGTTTTTCTTGCATTAATGTTTTGGGAAGGCAGGAATTGCTGCAACTGTGGTTTTACTTTGCATATAAAGAATTTGTTGACACAGAATCTACCAAAATGACAGCTAGAGGTATATCTCAGTACAGCTCATAGTCTGCACATCCCTCCGCAGGGCATTTTGAGGAAACAATAGGAGGTGTAGATTAATTAAAGGAGGACGGGAAAGAAGTAGGAATCAGGGGAGAGATTGAATACTCAGGACAACTCATTCCCTGATGTTCTGGAAATTGTCTGTAGGGAGACCTGATCCTTTAAAAGGGTGTGATCCAGTTGTACCTTCTACTAAGAAAGCTACCATGACGGTTGCAATTATAACCATTGCCTTTTAAAAAAAATAATAATTGCAGAGCTGGAGATCTTCTCGCTTCAGTCTGGTGGAAGTAGTTCTGCAATCCCCAGCTTTGAGAGGGAGGAGGATGTTGGAAGGAGGGGTCATTCAGTATGTAACTTTTGATTAATTTTGTTATCAGTAAATCGGCTAACCAGGGGGGGGTAGTGCAGGAGGTGTCGCTTAGCAACCTGGGAGAATGGATTGATCTTGAAGATGGTCCACTAAGTGGACATAGACTTCCACTTAGATCCATCTTTAGGCATATTTGCATGTCTAACTCTGTTATGGAATCAGTTTTGTTTCCCCTGATCTCTCCTCCGCCGTTTTTCCTGCTTCTTGTCCTCTTGATTAAGTTTGAATTTGCCTCTGTTCTTGAAGTTGGGGGGGGGGAGTTTGTAACATCCCTTTTACAGGTTTTGGAATCTTTTTCATCCCCCTCACTGTTTTGCAGAGTTAAAGATTTTCTTTCATTCTTAAGTCCGGCTTTTCACATTTCCACATCCATTTGATAATTATTATTTTTTAAAGTCCTCATGAAAATTCACCATAAATTTAGTGTGGACTTCTGCTAAATACACAAAAAAATTTGCAAGATGTTTTCCCCAACCTAATGCATTTTGTATGCTATTTATTTGTGTTTTTGTTCATACATACCTATATATACATATTTGGGCATATTAATTTGGTTGAAGAACTGCATTGCAAAATTCAGATAAGTGTGAATTTCAAAGGGGGGCTGCATTTCAGTTTGCTTATTAGTCCACAGAGTGTGAATTAGACCATTTCTCATGGAAATGCAAACAGAATTGAATTTATCCTGCATGCATATGTGTGACAGCTATGGAAGCCACACCAGTGACCCCTAATTTAGCAAAATAAATTCTACCAGCAGTGGTGACCTTTTTTGTGATGTCCAGGTTTCCACTGTGCCAACCTGAATGAGTTGGGAATGCAAAAAATCTTGGAAACAAATGTCAGCGCTACTTCACTCTGGGGCTTCACCTTTGTCAAAAAGCCATCACTGTGACTGAATATAGAAAAGGTGAAAACCCAAAGCACTTACTGTATATTGTATCCATCATTTTAATTCATGCAGCAGCCTCTAGCAAGTTCCTCCCAAACAGCTAAGATGATAAAACAGTGAAGAGAGTAAAACTATTTATGCAAGTATTATTCCATTGAAAATGATGAAGTTGCTTTCCAGGGTGAGCCTTCCTAAACAAAAGAAACATTATTGATGAGCAACAAGACATGTAAATAGGGACATCAAAATGAACAATGATGGAGAGGATGGTGTGATGCATTCCATTGGAATTGACAGGATGGAAGGCAAGGAGGCCAAGAGTAGGTGGAGCCAGAGGCAATAACAGGCAGCACTAACTAGCACTAGTTTTGTCCCTATCCTCCTCTTCCCTGCTAAGTTCCATGAGGGCGACACAGAGGAGGAAGCTGGCAGACAGTGTCACCCCCACTTGACTGATTTTAAGAAGACAGGCAGAAGGGTGCTGGCTGACAACAGACTGGAGACTTGACGTGTGCTTTAATTTGCTAGTCTGCCCTACTAACATGCAGGACTGGCCCACTCACGAGGCAAGGTGAGGCAACTGCCTCAGGCAGCAGGATCCACAGGGGTGGGTACATTCTGGTGGATCTTTATCCATACCCCCTTGTTCCTGATGTAGGTGTGCACTCACCCCCTCCCTGGCCAGGAGAGCCAGTGTGGTGTAGTGGTTAAGAGCGGTGGACTCGTAATCTGGTGAACCGGGTTCGCGTCCCCGCTCCTCCACATGCAGCTGCTGGGTGACCTTGGGCTAATCACACTTCTTTGAAGTCTCTCAGCCCCACTCACCTCACAGTGTGTTTGTTGTGGGGGAGGAAGGGAAAGGAGAATATTAGCCTCTTTGAGACTCCTTCGGGTAGTGATAAAGCGGGATATCAAATCCAAACTCCTCCTTCAGGTGTGTGCACCATTTTTGGTCTGCTTCGGGGACCAAAATGTCTCGAGCTAGCCTTGCTACTATGCTTAAAGCATGTCAGCTGAAGGTTAGGAATCGCTGCTGCTCTTCAATGTAAGAATTTTCTCCCCGCCTCCACTCACATTCCTTAGACCTCTATCTGAACCCCTACTCCATATCCTGCTAGCTCTGGTACAGGAAGTGGCATAAGGGCACAAGCATCTCAGTGGTAGAACCCACCTTTGTTGAATGCCGGCTGGCTCCCTCTCTGCCTGTGCATGTTCCTCCATTCACTTCTCCTAATAAGTCTTCTTTGAATGCTTGCTTCCTCTTGGATGGATTTAAAGGAGGATTGGACAGATTCATGGAGGAGAAGACTACCATCAATGACTAGTAGCCATGATGGCTAAGCCACAGTCAGACACAGAAATGCTTTTGTATACCAGTTGTGGGAAACCAAGGCAAGGGAGAGAGCTCTTGTGATTAGTTCCTGCTTGCAGGTTTCCCTGCAACTATGAGGCCACTATGGGAGCAGGATGCTGGAGAAGACGGACCACTGGCCTGATCCAGCTGGCTCATATTATGCATTCCATCTTAAGACCTGATGCCAACTTTTATGGTTTCACCATGAGCCACCTTTCCCCTCTCCTCTACCTCTCAAAGTGGGACCACAGAGTTTCTGCTTACCATAGAGTCTAATGACATGTTATGGAGGACTTAGAAGCTTGCACCCTATTTTTTTGGCCTAATAAAGGTGGTGGCCTAATGCAGATTCCCCCTCCCTCTTGTAGACCAACATACAGTGGTGGCTGGTGCCCAATGCGACTGGTAGGGGAGAAGACAGGGAGTTGGAACCAACTACAGCGGTGCCTTAGTTTAAGAACAGCTTAGTTTATGAACAACTTGGATTAAGAACACTGCAAACCCGGAAGTAGGTGTTTTGGTTTGTGAACTTTGCATTGGAAGCAGAACATGTTTCACTTCCTGTTGAGTGTGTTCCATTTGTAAATTGAGTCCCTCGCTGTTATGGGAAAGCACGCTTTGGTTTAAGAACGGACTTTTGGAACGGATTAAGTTTGTAAACCAAGGTACAATTGTATATCTAGTTTTGTCACCCTCCTCTTCCTTGTTGAGGCTAACAAGGACACCAGTAAGTCTACAGGGGAGGAAGCTGGGAGCCAGTGCTACCACTTGAGCTGATGGTAAATAATGAAGCAGATGGGTTCATGGGGGTTGGCTGAGGGCAGAGTGAGCTCAGTTGGGGCAGAGCCCCATTTGCCCTGCTGCACTGCCACCCCCAGCACTGCCACATTTACTGTATGTTTTTATTTGGGGCACAGTGCTTTTAGTCTGAAAGGACAGATTGTAGCTTTTAATTACGGTATATTTCCCATTAATGTCACAACCACCTCAATCAGCACATTGGATACCTCTCTACCATCTCCCCCCCCCCCACCAAGAGAAGACCAATTTCCTTCCTCCTGCTTTATATAATTGTTCAATCTTCCATCTAATATCTGGGCGTCATGGGAAACAACAGATCAATAATACCACTTTTTCAGAAAGGAGTGCTGATTAATTGTTGGCATTCCGATGATATTAACTGTCAGGAAAGATTAATTCTTAAATGAAATTGCTCTTACTGATGACTACATCTGCTCCCTGCCCTGCAGGCTGCTTCTTCTCTTCCTCTTTTCTTCACACCAAGTGTCAGATAAAGGCAAAGGGTAAAGGGACCCCTGACCATTAGGTCTAGTCATGGCCGACTCTGAGGTTGCAGTGCTCATCTTGCTTTATTGGCCGAGGGAGCCGGCGTACAGCTTCCAGGTCATGTGGCCAGCATGACTAAGCGACTTCTGGCGAACCAGAGCAGCGCATGGAAACACCCGAATGGTACCTATTTATCTAATTGCACTTTGACATGCTTTTGAACTGCTAGGTTGTCAGGAGCAGGGACCGAGAAACGAGAGCTCACCCCGTCGTGGGGATTCGAACCGCCGACCTTCTGATCGGCAAGTCCTAGGCTCTGTGGTTTGGACCATACCTACAATCAAGAGTTCAAGGACCCAGGTCTCTGATCCTCGAAGCTGCTTAAATTACATACTGAAAATAATAAGGAAGAAGGCTTTAGAATGGGAGTGAGGAAACTTTCGTGCAGTAGACTAGTATATACACACACATCTCTCTGTTTCCTCCATCTATACATCTTGAGGTCAGGACTCGAGGGCAATGGCTTCAAGTTACAAGAAAGGATATTCTGACTAAACATTCTGACAATAAGAGCTGTTCAGCAGTGGAACGGACTCCTTCGGGTGGTGGACTCTCCTTCCTTGGAGGTTTTTAAGCAGAGGTTGGATGGCCATCTGTCATGGATGCTTTGGCTGAGATTCCTGCGGTGCAGGGGGTTTAACAAGATGACTGTGGTGTTTGCCCATTCTTTGGGGATATGTTTGTATTGGGGGAGAGAAGGGGTTAATAGGTTGATCAATAAGAAAGCCCGGAGGTGGAGCCTACCTGATTTTGAAGCTCAGCCCAGAGGTTTAGACAGTTAGTTCGGTTGGTTCTTTTTGGGGGCGGGGGGAGATAGAGGAGTCAGAGTGAGTTAGAGACAGGGACAAGACTGAGAGGGAATAGAGTGACAGTGTTTTGAATATATTTTAAAACTTGTTTGTGTTTGAAATAAACTTTAATCTTCATTGTTAACTCTACCTGACTGAGACTCAATACTTGACCGGGGAACCCTGGGTTTCCCCCCACAAAAATGGTGGTAGCGGATGAATAAAGTAGTGGTGTACAGGTCAATAGTCTGTGAAACGACTGGGGGCTCTGTACGAACGCCACAATGACCCTTGGGTCCCTTCCATCTCTAAGAGAAAGAGTTCAAGGACACTTGAAGCAGGACAAGCGATGAGAATGGTCTGTCAGTGTTTTAAAAAGAAAAGGTTCTGACCTCCTTTTTAGATAGATAGATAGATAGATAGATAGATAGATAGATAGATAGACAGATAGATTCTTTATTGTCATTACACAAGTGAAACATTGCACAAAGTGCAACGAAATTGGATGCCATCCCTTAAAACAACAAAAGCAAGACAACAACAACAACCAAACAAACCACATTCCAGCCACACCCACACCACACCCATCAAACTCCCAGGTCACACTAACGAGTTACAGCATTCAAAAGGGCCACAGCTCTTGGATAGAAACTGTTTTTCAGTCTATTTGTCTTTGACTTGATGTTTCTATATCTTCTGCCAGAAGGCAGTAGTGCAAACAGACAGTGTCCCGGGTGAGATGAATCCTGCAGGATGTTATTTGCTTTCCTAAGACAACGGGAACCGTACAGTTCTTCCAAAGATGGGAGAGGATGACCAATAATCCTTTGGGCTGTGGTTATGACCTTCTGGAGCACCTTCCTCTCCCTAGCTGTACAACTGGAGAACCAAGCACAAATACAGTATGTAAGAATGCTCTCTATGGAGCCTCGGTAGAAGGACACCAGCAGTCTCTCACTCAGATTGTTCTTCTTTAAAAGTCTGAGGAAATAAATTCTCTGCTGGGCCTTCTTCACCAGAGCAGTGGTATGTGCGCTCCAAGTCATGCCCTGATCGATAGCTACTCCCAAAAACCTGAATTCCGCCACCCTCTCCACCCGTTCCCCGTTGATATACAAGGGCTGAATGTCCGCCTTTTTCCCCCTGTAATCCACCACCAATTCCTTGGTCTTAGCCGTATTAAGAGCCAGATTGTTCTCTCCACACCAAACACAGAGCCGCTCCACCTCGTCCCGATAGGCGGACTCATCCCCTCCTGAAATGAGCCCTACCACCGTAGTGTCATCAGCAAACTTGATGATTTTGTTGCTGGAATAGATGGCTGTACAGTCATACGTATAGATAGTGTAGAGCAGGGGACTCAACACACAACCCTGTGGTGAGCCGGTGTTAAGGCTAAGGGCTGTGGACATGTGTGACCCTACTCTAACCCTCTGGGAACGTTCTGACAAAAAATCCAAAACCCAGAGACAGGTGGAGTTGGAGAGTCCAATCGCCTCTAGCTTGGACACCAGTCTATGGGGGAGGATAGTGTTGAAAGCAGAGCTAAAATCCACAAACAGCAGCCTCACATAACTCCCCGGCTGCTCCAGATGGGACAGAGCAGCATGGAGAGTGGTATTGATGGCGTCTTCTGTGGATCTATTTGCTCTGTATGCAAACTGGTAGTTGTCAAAAGTTGATGGAAGACAGGAGATAATGTGACGGCGCACCAGTTTCTCAAAACACTTCATGATGATTGGAGTCAGTGCAACTGGTCTATAGTCATTCAAACTACTGATTGTGGATTTTTTAGGCAGAGGGACAATAGTTGACGACTTCAGGCAGGGTGGGACAATAGACTGGTGTAAGGACTTATTGAAGATCTTAGTAAAGACCCTCGCCAGCTGATCCGCACAGCCCTTCAACACCTTTCCAGTGATGCCATCAGGTCCAGCCGCCTTCCTCGGATTCGCCATCCTCAAAACCTGTCTCACCTCATGTTCCTCTACCGTGAATGAGGGGCCCCTATGGGCTGGTGGCTGTAATACCGGCGTCTCAGGTGGCTCCTTCTCGAAGCGAGCAAAGAAGAGGTTAAGCTCCTCTGCCAGCAAGGGGTCACCGTCGACAGCACCAAGGTTAGGTTTGTAGTTGGTAATATGCTGAATCCCCTGCCACATCTGTCTTGTGTTGTTGCTCCTTAAATTATCCTCAATCCTCAGCCTATAGTCCAATTTTGCCCGTCGAATACCCCTCCTCAAGTTTGCTCTTGCTACACTGTAAAGCTGCACCTCGCACGACCTGAAAGCCCTGTTCCTTTCCCGCAACAGGCACTGGACCTCTCTATTCATCCAGGGTTTCTGATTGGGGTAAAACCGGATGGATTTATTTACTGTGACAGTGTCTGTGCAGTGATTGATATAGCACAGAACTGCCGCCGTGTGCTCCTCCAGGTCTGAACTATCGAAAATATCCCAATTGGTTCTCTCAAAACATTCCTGCAGCTGGTGAATAGCACCTTCAGGCCAGATTTTAACAGATTTTAATATTGTGGGAGCCCGTTTCCTGAGTGGGATATATGCTGGTACCAGGAACAGAGACATATGGTCGGACTGGCCCAAGTGTGGCAGCTGTAAAGCCCTATAGCCGTGATTTACATTCGAATAAACTTTATCCAGTGTCTTGTCCCCTCTTGTGGGACATTTCACCCTTGGGTCCCTTCCATCTCTAAGAGAAAGAGTTCAAGGACACTTGAAGCAGGACAAGCGATGAGAATGGTCTGTCAGTGTTTTAAAAAGAAAAGGTTCTGACCTCCTTTTTACTCCTTTGCCTAGTCCTCAGACCTTAGTTGGCACAAAAGAGTCTTTGAGAAAGAGTATTCTTGCAGAGTATTGCTGCTTTTATTCTTAAAAAGTCTTCTCCTCCAGCTTTTTACACACACCAAATGCAACCAGCTTTCTACCATCCAACCAACCCAACCCCAACACTAACATTGACCACTCTATATATACAGGTACAATTTGTTGAAAGGTTGCATGAGTCATTGTAGGCCACTGACTTAGTTCTTTTAGCATTAAAGAAACAGTGGCCAATTTTTAGCCATGACATGGTCTGGGGAGTGTTCTGAGATTCCGGTATGGACCAGGATGTTAGAGGGGGATTTTCCACTGGTGGCAGATGACAGAGTCTGTGACACTATGAGACTGGTGTAAAACCAACTTAAATAAGGACTTTATTTCAAAACAACAAACAGCAAAGCTTGTGGGTGTTTTTTTGCAGGCAGAGTTCAAACTGCAGCTTTTCTCCTTTTGTAGCCATGGCCAGCTGCAACCAATTAGCCCAGGGCTTACAGAATCTGTTCTTAAAGGTACAGACATGTTTCTGTGCAGAATGTTTCCCCAACACAGGAAAGTGCCGACTTCTGTCTAGAAAGCACATGGTGAAAGGCAAGTGTGGATGAACTGTAACTTATAAATCAGTGTTAAACATGAGCTGTATTCTGCTAAATTTCTGGAAGTGGCTTTTGCATCATGTGAAAGCTCACATATAATGTGGAAATCAACAGTTAGGGAAATGTTGGGGAAACAGAATGAACTGCTGTGCAACTGCAGCCTTACGACTGCATACAGAGAATACAGCCTTGTTTACAGCTACATCTCAAACTAATGATTGTTCTGTTGGCAGAATGATTTGAACATGGTCTTGAGCATTTCAGAGCAGCTTGAGCAAGCTTTGAATCTCAGTAGGGTAGAGGGCCATGTATTGGCAGGTGCCTCCTCAGCTCCATGAGTGGTGAGAAATTTGATGGGTTTGCTCCTCCCATCAAAGGAGAGGAGCAGAGAATCCTTCTGGCATTCAGGCTAATTGAGGAGGATGAGTCAGAGCATCAGCCTCTTGGAACCAGTTGCTGGCTTGCTTGCCTGCCTGCTTGTTTATTTAATTCATGCTTTTCTGTCTCACTCTTCAGCCCTGAAGGGATCCGAGGGCAGCTCACCAATAAAAAATAAAAACATGCAGTAATATCGCCAATCTAATAATTATTTTAAAAGCAGTCGAACAATAAAACCAAATATAAAATCAAGGGTCGAATAGATTGAAATTTGTGTTTCTGCTGCTGCTACTTTTTAGCCATCTGAAAAGACTGTGTATTGATGTAATAGCCAAAGGGATAACAAAGGACCTCTGAGGAAGATCTCAGTGTCCAGGCAGGCTTAGGTAGGTCCTGGGAGTATATAGATCATAAGGCAGAGCTTTTAACAGGCACAAGAAATCTGTAGCCAATGACCTAATTTCATGTGTGAGATGAGAAAGGGGGTGACAGAGATTAGATTTAATATTCAAACCCTGTTATTGTATTATAATAGCACTCAAACTGCCCTGCAATACAAAGCAAAAATACAATATAAAATACCAAACTTGCCTATTCTAAATAGCATATTGTTCACTCTATAAGACGCACCAGACCATAAGACGCACCTAGTTTTTGGAGGAGGAAAACAAGAAAACAAATATTCTGAATCTCAGAAGCCAGGACAGCAAGAGGGATCGCTGCACAGCGAAAGCAGCGATCCCTCTTGCTGTTCTGGCTTCTGGGATAGCTGCACAGCCTGCATTCGCTCCATAAGATGCACACACATTTCCCCTTACTTTTTAGGAGGGAAAAAGTGAATCTTCTAGAGCAAAAAATACGGTAATTATATCAAGGGCAATCATACATTCTGTCTGCTATTCTTTTTTTTTTCCCAGCTGAGTCTCTGGGAGCCGGATTCCCAAGTACCACCCAAATGTTCTGCCCTCTCCCTGGCACCAGGCTTTTGCATCTGTGGCCTCCCTTGGCCCACACCGGACATTGCCTGGCCTGACCACCAATCCATGTCCACTCCATCGCAAACACCATCATAATCCAATCCACCACTACCTCATGCTCCAGCTGCTCACCCTTGGTTGAAAGCCACAGGTAGGGAGAGATTTGATATGGTTCACATTTAAAAGTGAACTTGCCTAATTCAGTTTCTGAAACAATGTGAGAAGCAAAACACAGCCATCCTTCAGCAGCAGCAGAAGAAAATGTTTATTCGGCTTTACACCCATCATAAAACACAACACAACAAAACAAATCATATAAAACAGTGGACTCATACAAGCCACCAATAATATAACACAATTTACAGCTCACAAGGACAAATATTAGCAATTAAAAAGAAAAATTTAAGATTAAGATTTAGGCACTATGCTAAAATCAATATCTGATGTCAATTCTTATAACTATCAATAATCGGCTAACATTCCATTCCGTCTCTTGTACGAGAGGACGGCTGTTAGGAATTTAGCAACCTGTAGGGTAACATAAGGATCCCCATCTTGAAGAACCCAGGCAAGCTGTAGGTCTACTGGTTTGTCAGCCATAGGCTGAATTATGGAGTTTAGTATACTAGCACAAACTGAACTGTACATAGGGCAGATAAACATGACATGCTGTAGAGATTCAGATGTTTTCATATCACAAGCACACATTGAAGAGACTTGGCCCTTAGTGAATCTATGTCTCAGAACATTTGTTGGAAAAACATTGAACCTAGCTCTAATGAAGGCATATCGGTGAGACGCGGCCATAAGAGATGTTAAGTAGGACGGAGCATGGTAGATAGGGATTATGCCAAAATTTAACGGCGAGCAGACTCCACCACCAGCTAAGAAATTTTGGTATAGCTCCGTATCATCCAGACTTTGATTTATACACCTTTTTGCCACATTTAGATCCAATTTGAGCAATTCAGAGGGCGAGATCTCATAGGACAGCAATTTGGCATGGATTTTTCCTGACCACAAATTTGTGAAGTCATCCCACCACATGCATTGAATGAGATAGTGGTTCGGGAGTTTATGCCATAGGGATATCCAATAAATCAAAACTCTCCTCCATAGAACTAACTCCACTGAGGGGATCTTCATTTCTAAACGAATAGCCGCATTACTTACGCATGTAGGTAATTTTAGAAGTCGGCGTAAGAATTGGCTTTGAAGCGACTCTAAAGGTGAGAAGTTTGCAAAAGCGGCCCATAAAGGTGCAGCATAGGCCATTGTGGCCATCACTTTGATGCTATACACTTTCAAGGCCGCAGGGATGAATAAGGCCCCCTCAGAGTAGAAAAAACGGAGGAGGGAGTGTGTTAGGGCTTTTGTCTTGTTTTGAAGGTATTCAGCGTGCGCTTTCCACCCTAAATTATATTGAAAGTAAATTCCTAAATATTTAAATTTATGTACTTGTTCGATTTTCGTGCCCTCCAGTTTCCATGAATAAAGTTTTCGACTCCTTGAGAATATCAGTACTTTAGACTTGGTGTGGTTGATAGACAGATGATTAGAATGGCAATATGTCGCAAAAATCTTTAGTGCCCTCCTTAAACCCACTCTGGAGTAAGAGAGTAGTACCGCATCATCTGCGTAGAGAAGTAAAGGACAACGATAATCTGCTATACGAGGAATGTGGATAAATTTTTGTGAATCAGCTAATGGGTTCCTCATATCACTAATAAATAGATTGAAAAGAAGTGGCGCTAAAATACAACCCTGGCGAACACCCTTATTTACTGGCACTGGGTTAGTTAGGTCTCCAGCAGGGGATAATCTCACCCTGGCCACGGACCCGGTATGAAGTTGGGAGATAAGCCACAGGAGCCTTCTATCTATTCCCCAGCAGGCAAGTTTCTCCCATAGTAATTTCCTCGGAATACTATCAAACGCAGCTTTCAAATCTATGAAAGCTGCGCAAAGTTGGCCCCGTCGGGGAGTCGAGTATTTCCGGGCTAAGTGATAAAGAATAATTGTCTGGTCTGTTGTGGATCGGTTTAATCTAAATCCAGCTTGCTCATGCCCAATCAGGTCAGCCTCAACTGACCACTTCATCAACCTTGCCAGCAAAAAACGGGCATATATTTTCCCAATGGACGATAGCAGACTGATATTCCGGTAATTCCCTGGGTCACCGGGAGGACCTTTTTTGTAGATAGGAATTATAATGGCCTCCTTCCACGTTCCTGGTATTAAGCCCGTGGCATTTATTGCATCGAACGTTTTAGCTAAAATCCCTGCCCACCATGCAGAATGTAGCTTTATAGCCTCAACAGGGACCAAATCTGGCCCAGGGGCCTTACCAGTTTTCAGCTCAGCTATCAATTCTAGGATTTCCGCAGGGTCAGTATTGGGCCAGACAGGAAGGGGATTAGAAGGTATCCAGTGAGTGGCCGGAGCTTCTGCCACTGAGAAATATTTTCTCAGGAACTGCTCCCATGTAGGGGCCGGAATCACCGTTAAGGGATATTTCGTGTTTCTTTCCTTTATTAAGGACCAAAATTTCCAGGAGTTATGAGATTTTGAGGCAGAAATTATAGTCTGCCAGCGATTTAAATGCCATTCCCGTTTGGCCGATTTCTGGGCCTGTTTGTATGCTTTTTTAGCCAGGGAATAAGATGGAGGTAAGGCCAGAGCGCCGGAAAGTTTGTAATCATTATATATTGAATGAGGATGGAGTCTGGCTAGTTTACAAGCAGAGTTAAACCAAGGGGCGCCAAATTTAAAATAATCGTTTTTAACTCCATAGGTTGGAGAAGTAAAAAAGCGAGTTAAAACTTCTATCAGGCGGGGGGGGGGATTCATACAGGTAATAGGATCACGCGGGACTATTCCTACGTCTGGCTGCTCGCCAGGGAACTTTTCTCGGATAAAATCCGTATATCTATGGGCAAGGGCAGGGGACCATCTAGTCCCCTTTATTTTAGTGGACAACTCCACAGTCACCGGGATTGGGTGGGAGCGCTCGAGCAACTGCCAGTCAACACATAACTTGGTTGTCAGGGGAAGATGGTCACTAAACTGAGCATTATCAATTTTAAAAGAGGTGACATTCAAAAATAGGTCCCGGGAAACCAATACATAATCGAGAACACTGTTTGATTTTAACCCCAGGTGGGTGAACTCTCCTGGTATATCTGGAGGACATCTGCCGTTTAATATATAATTCAGAGATCCATGCTTCTCTGAATTTTGCAATGCATTTCTCCAGGCTAGGAACATGTACCAAAAAATTGATGGGAGGGGAAATTGCATACAAAAATGGTCCCAAAGTCCTGATCTGGTCCCTCCCTGCCTCTGGTCCTCATCCCATGAAACCACTTTTCAGCCTCTTCATTTTTCTGTAAGAAATTGTTTAGGCTTCTTGGCCACTTTTCACCTTGGCCTACATTGCAGGGCTGTCATGAGCCACTTTCAGCAAGGCAGAACTATGGGTACTATTTGTATTTGCAAGGATATTATTAAGTAATATTGTTAAATTAAATTGCTACGTCCCTTTGAGATTTTTTTTTTTTTACATAAACCAACCAAGAAATTAATAATAATAATAATTCTGATGAAGTGGAGCCATGCTAAGTGAAGCATATAATCAGTTGTCAAGTTGAACTCAACACATTTTGGTTCAGGGGGTTCTAAAATACAGATCCAATGGCAGCTTTTCAATAATTTTCTGTCTTGCTGCATGCTGAGTACTGCTCTAAAATGTTGCAGTGCTTGTGTCTTAAGGCATTTTGTAATCAATATGTGGCATCTTGCGAACAGACTTTTGACTGGGGGGGGGTTGCCATGTGATGGGGTGCCTACCACTGGCATACGAAAACCTTCCTGAAAGCCCTTTTCCAGGTATTTTGCTGCCTCTCTGTCGGGGAACTTACGCAGAAACTGTTAGAGGGGGATTTTTCACTGGTGGCAGATGACAGGAGACTGTGACACCATGAGACCGGTGTAAAACCAAATTAAATAAGGACTTTGTTTCAAAACAACAAACAGCAAAGCTTGTGGGTGTTTTTCTGCAGGCAGAGTTCAAACTGCAGCTTTTCTCCTTTTGTAGCCATGGCCAGCTGCACCCAATCAGCCCAGAGCTTACAGAAACTGTTCTTAAAGGTACAAACATGTTTCTGTGCAGAATGATTCTTTCCCAACAGAAACAGCAGTTTCGCCAGTTCTGCATATTCTGTCAGTTTGTTTTGTCATCTTTCTATTTTGGGGCTACCAATTCCAACGGGCAGCCACCGCCACTGTAATTGTTCCTGGAATTAGGATGCTGAGTTTGTATAATACTGATGTGCTAATATTGTCGCATAATACTTATAATAGATTTGCTTCACTCCTTTTGCTTCTTCTCCATAGATCAATTAAAATGAAGATGAACTATTGTAAGTGACAGCCAGCAGGCCATGGAATCCAAGCACGCTGAGTTGCTAGTTTGTTCTGCCAGCATCAAATGTTTTCTAAGCCTCTAGTTTAGCAGCAGGATTCTACAGGGTCTTGAAATATAACTCCTTTGGTAATTAAAACAACAGATGCTTGAAATTAGAATAACTCCTCATTAAGACTGCAATCCTAAATGAATTTACCTGGTTGTGAATTCCATTGAACTCACTTGGATTTATTTTTTAGAAACTTTTTTGGGATGTAATTTTTGTTCGTTTAGAGAATGGGGTCACAAAATTGGCTAGATTTGACCTTGAATGCACACTGAATTTCTGCTCAATCCATATCTGGGGTTTTTTTTGCAGAGCAGGGGTAAGATGGTACTCAAATTTGAAATCATCCAAAGCCTAGGCAAGATCATATATTTGCTACCTTTGTCTTGAGGTGTTCCCCCCCCCTTAAATGCCACATTGTCTGCCAGCTTCCGGATGTTATCAACAGGCTGAAGAATGAATGAAAAAGGCTACTCTGAGCCTCCAGATGAGTGTCTCTTCTGATGCATGAGATCAGCAATTGACTTTGGCATTCTAGGCCATGGACCGAAAAAGATGCTGTTTGGATCAATGAGGTACTACAGCACAATGCTTTTGCCATCGGTCTCTGGAGTGCGTTGCAAAAAGAAAGCATTTTACTTCTGATGGTTGAAAATGAAGACCTGTCTGCAGTGGCAGATCTTGGGGTCTCAAATTGCCGCAGCACCCTGTGTGGTGCCAAAAGTTGCACTCTATTCTAAATCATAGTTGTGGTGTCCCTAGTGGCACCCCCCCCCCACACACACAAAAGGCTTTGCGCCCAGTGCGCCCAAACTTAATGTATTGGTCACTTTATGCCAATGTCTGTGGGCAACAAACAATAAAAATTAGCATCCGACATAGTTGAGTACATTGAACAGATGTGCAAAGTAAATGCCCACAACTAAACAAAACTAGAAAACTAATTGAAAAGTTTGTGAACATCTGCAGACATCAGATTTCCCCCAAATCTGCAGACATGCAGACTTCCCCCAAATGAAAGTTAGTATGAACAACAATTTCTCACTAGAAAGAGAACATCATGGGACACACCCACATCATATCTATGAAAGAGGCGTTATCATTATTACATCACCATCATCTACTGGGTCTAGCTAATGCCTTTCAATAAAGGTGCTGTGCAGTCTTTTCCAAGATACGGCCTCTTCAAGGCAGCCTAACATCTTCCAGCTTTTAAAAAATGCAGCTGAGGAAAAACTGTGCATTGACAACACCCCTCGGCTACCATCCCAGGGGACAATGGAAGAAGCTGAAGATTTCTCCCAGCTTCCACCAGCTGTGTGACACATAGGCATGTTCAGCATGATGAAAACTCGAGGCACTGTCAAAGTTGTGAACCCATTCATCCATGAGTGAAGCCAAAGGAGCAGTGGAGGGCAAAATAAGCTAACCTTCCAAATACAATTCCGTGTCTTCGCTGAACCACATTTCTTGAGGTGGTATTACAAAAACAAATGGGTAAATCACACATTTGACATTCAAATTACTAAAAACTAGACTGGTTCTCAGGAACATGATCCCTACTAGATCAGGCCAAAGGTCAAGCTAGTCTAGTATTCTGTTCTCACAGTGGCCAACCACATTCCCATGTAAAGTCCACAAGTAGGGCAAACGTGTGACGGGGTCCCCAAGAGTTTCCCAGCATGAATCAGGTAATAAGAAATTTGATCATGTTGGACAGGCTTCTATAACTACTTATGTAGTTGTAAAAGCTACGGGTATCAAGTGATCACCTACAGTAGTTTGAAAGAACAGGGGATGCATTATCTAAATCAGGCATAGGCAAACTCAGCCCTCCAGATGTTTTGGGACTACAACTCCCATCATCCCTAGCTAACAGGACCAGTGGCCAGGGATGATGGGAATTGTAGTCCCAGAACATCTGGAGGGCTGAGTTTGCCTATGTCTGTTCTATGACAATGTCTGCTGAGATTCAAATGTAACAGATCTAAAAACAAATTATTCCCTCCTTAAACCTATTAGTTTTTCTCTGACCTGAATAGATGGGGGAGGGTGTATTATTATTATTATTATTATTATTATTATTATTATTATTATTTAAACAAAAGTTAAATTATATTGCACATGAAATTGTCTATGGAGGAATAATTCCAGATCACAACACCTGGACCAACATTACTTTTATGAAATCAAATATCTGTTGTAAATCATTGCCAAGGCACCGAAGAACATGACATACACCTGGAAGTTCTTGGTTCTTGGTTGAAGTTCTGATCTGCCATCCATCCCTAGATATTTGCCATGATCAGTTTTGATCCAATGGTTAACTCTTTCTAGAAGAAGAAGAAGAAGAAGAAGAAGAAGAAGAGGAGGAGTAGTAGTAGTAGTTTGGATTTGATATCCCACTTTATCACTACCCGAAGGAGTCTCAAAGCAGCTAACATTCTCCTTCCCCTTCCTCCCCCACAACAAACACTCTGTGAGGTGAGTGGGGCTGAGAGACTTCAAAGAAGTGTGACTAGCCCAAGGTCACCCAGCAGCTGCATGTGGAGGAGCGGAGACAGGAACCCGGTTCACCAGATTACGAGTCTACAGCTCTTAACCACTACACCACGCTGGCTCACAATCAGTTCCTTCAATTCCTTATTGAATTAGATTTATAAAAATGGAAACCAGGATGCAGATACCCTGGTCACAGGTGAGAGGTCCAAATGGAAGTTGATCAAAGCAACAGAGACTGATGTTGGCTGACATAATTAATGAAGTAATGGATTAGTCAACTTGCAACATACATGGTTACTCAGGAGTAAACAGTACTGATGTCAATGGCTTTTATTAGCAAATCTGTCTATCTTGTTTGCTCTCACAATATATGTTATCCAATTAAAGACATTTTAATTGAATTTAAGCTGGATCAAAAATGTTTGTAGACAGGACTTCCGGAGGCGGCGCGAAACGGCAATGGCGGTCCTCTTCAGCTGCTGAAGAGGGGCTCCGCAGAAAAGGATCGTGCGCTACGGCACAGCGACGATCCACGAAGATAAACCACGAGCAGAGTGAGCTCGTGGCCGTGGGACCCGGCGGGCACCTGAAGCGACCCCCAAAACGAAGAAGGGACCCCGTAAGGGGTTCCGGAAGCGCGGAGGGGAAGCGGTGCTGTGGGTTCATCGCTCTTTCTGCTGGAGTGAAGCCGCGCGGCTGCTGCCGATGAGCGCCGACCTTTCTTCCTTTGAATTGGACTCCAAATCATCTACTCGTGAGTAAGGATTACTCTTTCTTTGGATTACAAATTTTTGAATTTCGGCTGAAAGCGAGAGACGAAAAAAAGGAAGTCCGTCTCTTCGCGTTGCTTAAAGATCAAAGACAAAGAACTGACAGCGGGAAGCGTTTTAAAGGGATTTAAAAACTGAAACCATCGTGCGTGAACGGAAACTGTTAATTAAAAGGCAAGTCTCTTTTCTTTTAATTTCTACGGTATTGAACAAGTTAGGAACTCTCTCCTCCTTAGTGGATTACAAATTTTGAGATACCAAGTATCGGGCTGGCAGAGCGAAGGGAATCTGTGGCTGCGGAAACTGTATCCAAAGTGGAACTTGATACTTTGGGCGCTTTGGAGGACAACTTTTAAAAACTGTATCAGGCGCCTTGTGGACTTTGTGGCGATTTGTGGTTACTCTGTAAGCTCCAAAGAAGTGGGTAAAGGCTTATTTTTTCTTTTCCCTCTCTTAAAAAAATATTTGTTTAAACTTTGTGGAACTGCAGGGACTTTAAATGGCGGACAAGCTTCTTCTTTTCCTTACTGAACTGCTATAATACTCCCTCTAGTGGAGTTTTGGATTTACAATTGCCTGGGAACAAACTTTATTTTGTCTCTCTGTGGTTTTCTTTGGCAACAGTGGGACTGCCTTTCCTATGGGAAGATTGACAATTTGACCTTGAGTCAGAGACAGGTGTGGAATGAGTGGCCCGCCGAAAACAAGGGCTGCAACAAAAGCGAAAGCAGGGAAAGGACAACTTTTGCAAACAACCTTGACAACCCAAGCACGCAGATCATCCGTCCCTGCTGTACTAGACGAAGCTGGCCAGACTGTATCAGAGGGTATGGCTGCAGGAGGAGTTGAGTCCACTTTATTGAAACAGATGATGGACCAATTTGCAATCCTAAATAAGAAAGTGGACGAACAGACGGCTAAAATTGACTTAGCCACATCCTCCATCACCAAACTTACTGAACAAGTGACACAACACTCACAAGCAATTGGAGATCTTAAAGATACTGTATCACAAAATCGGAAATTAGCTGAGGCTGCAAATTCAAAAGCTGAACAAGCAAATAAAGAAATTCAGGAAATAAAGGGAGAAGTAAGGCCACTACATAAACATATCAGTGACCAGCAGGCTTACCTGTCTTTGATCGAATTGAGAAACCGGGAAAATAATTTGAGAATCCGTTTTATCCCAGAATCAGAGAAAGAAGATTTGACTGGTTATTTGACAGAGGAGTTTTCTAAATTCTGGGATATAAAAGTTGATCAGGACTTTAAAATATCAACTGCATTTAGATTGGGAAGAGCAACAAGGAAGGACAGACCCAGGGATTGCTTGATTATTTTGAGATCAAAACAGGAGAGAGACAAGATATTAGACCTTCATTTTAAGAAACCACTTGAGTTCCAAGACAGGAAAGCCGAAATTTACAAGGATATACCAAAACAACTTTTGGACCTCAGAGCTGTTTACACAGACCTAGCAAGATTACTGAGAGGCAACGGGATACCTTATAGGTGGGAGTTTCCTCAAGGGTTATCATTTACATATAAGGGAAAGAAAATTAAAATCAAAACGCAAGAAGACTCCCAGAAGTTCCTGCACGACCACGGAGAGGATCTACAGAAGGGGATAACCGTCCCTTGGCCACCACTACCGCTTGGAGTAGATCCATCATCTTTGCCCTCGGGCTCGAAAGAAAAGGAGGACACCCCATAAAGAGTAACAACAGATCGATCCAGGATGTCTCTGCAGTTGTACAGCTGGAATATTAATGGCGCAAATTCCCCGGAGAAAAGAAGAAAGATTTTTCATATTTTGAAAAAAGAACATTTGGATATAATTTGTCTTCAGGAAACACATGTGACAAGACTCCAAAGGAAAGTATTAATAAATAAAAGATTGGGCCAAGAATTTATTTCATCGGACAGAGTCAAGAAAAGAGGCGTAGTGATCTATGCAAAGGAGAATTTGTCACCAAAATTTTTGTTTAAAGATGAATATGGACGAATTTTGGCAATTGAAATACAAACTCAGGGTGAAAAAGTTTTGATATTAGGAATTTATGCACCAAATGAGGGGAAATCGGAATTTTATAAGAAACTGCATGAGACATTGCTGGACTATCTGGAATATACTAACATCATTATGATGGGAGATATGAATGGAGTGGTCTCTACATTAATGGACAAGTCGCAGAATCAAAACTTGACTAAAGACGGCAGACTACCTAAAACCTTTTTTGAACTGACTGACAATACGGATTTGATTGACATTTGGAGGACAAGGAACCCCCTTGGTAAAGAGGGAACGTTCTTCTCTGAGGCCCATTTATCTTGGACAAGAATCGACCAGATTTGGATAACTAGAGGGCTGGCACCTAAGACTGTAAAAGTGGAAATCTGCCCAAAAACCTGCTCCGACCATAACGCTCTGAAATTGGAATTAAGATTTACTCCATCCGGTTCCTTCAGATGGAAAATGAATGACAACCTGTTAAGAGATCAAGAGATTGTAAAGAAGGCCCAAAAAGCTTTAAAAGACTATTTTGAAATAAATCTGAACACCTCGGTGGAAAAGAGAACAACCTGGGATGCAAGTAAAGCTGTAATGAGAGGGTTTCTGATACAACAGAACACAATCAAGAAAAAGCTCTGGAATGGAAAAAAGGATAAGATATTAGAGAAGATAAGAGATGGTGAGAAAAAATTGAGATCTAACCCGAAATCAAAAGAGATTTTGAGAGAAATTAAATTCCATCAAGCACAATATATGAAATTGATAAACCAAGAAGTGGAGTGGAAAATTAAACAAATGAAACAAAGATCTTTTGAATCAGCGAACAAATGTGGGAAACTGCTAGCATGGCAGTTGAAGAAAAGACAAAAATTGAACTATGTTACCAATCTAGAGGTTGAAGGGAAAAATATCCAGAAACCAGGTGAAATTAGAAAGTGCTTCCAGAAATATTTTAAAAAACTGTACACGCAAGGACCCGAGGAAGTGTTTGAGATGGATCAATTTTTGAAAACCAATGGCCTACCAGAACTTTCTCAGGAAAAGAGAGCAATCTTGAATTATAGAATAACACAACAGGAAATTGAGGTTGCCATTCAGAATATGCAGTTGGGCAAATCTCCAGGCCCTGACGGACTTACCTCCAAGTATTATAAGACACTAAAAGACTATTTGATACAACCCTTAATGGAGGTTTGCAACCAGATTATGGATGGAGGGAGAGCACCAGAAACGTGGAAAGAAGCTTTCATTACATTGATTCCTAAAGTGGAATCTGAAAAGACTCAACTAAATAATTATCGTCCCATCTCACTCCTCAATGTGGATTACAAAATATTTGCAGACATTTTGGCAAATAAATTTAAAAAGGTTCTGAATGAAGTAATTCATAAGGACCAGGCAGGCTTTCTCCCAGGTAGACATTTGTATGATAATACCAGGAACATTATAGATGTCTTGGAACTTTTGCAAACTAACATTAACACCAAAGCAGTGTTAATTTTTATTGATGCGGAGAAGGCCTTTGACAACATTTCCTGGAGGTTTATGAAGAAAAATTTGGAAGGAATGGGAGTGGGACGGGGATTTGAAAATGGTTTAGAGGCAATATATTCAGAACAGAAAGCTAAGTTAATAGTGAACAATGTGGTGACAGAAGAGTTTCAAATTGAAAAAGGAACACGTCAAGGGTGCCCTCTCTCCCCCCTATTATTTATTTCGGTCCTGGAGGTGCTCTTGAATATGATTAGGAAGGACCGGCAGGTACAAGGTATACAGGTCGGAGAGAAACAATATAAACTGAAAGCTTTTGCAGATGACTTGGTTTTGACATTACAGGAGCCAGAATCTAGTACAAAAAGAGTTCTAGAATTAATTCAGGAGTTTGGTCGGGTGGCAGGATTCAAGTTGAACAAACAAAAAACCAAGGTATTGGGTAAAAACTTGACATCTTTGGAAATAGATGGGTTTCAGAGGGAAACTGAATTAAATGTGGTGAAAAAGGTGAAATACCTGGGGATTAACTTGTCCTCAAAAAACTTGAATTTGTTTAAAGATAATTACGAAAAATGTTGGACAGAGGTGAAAAAAGATCTAGAAATTTGGACAAGATTGAAACTTTCCTTGTTGGGCCGAATAGCAGCGATAAAAATGAATGTGTTGCCAAAGATGTTATTTTTGTTTCAAACCTTACAGATCGTGGACAGAGTGGAATGTTTTGGGAAGTGGCAGAAGGATATTTCGAAGTTTGTTTGGCAGGGCAAAAAGCCCCGAATAAAGTTTAAAATATTAACTGATGCAAAAGAAAGAGGGGGGTTTGCCCTGCCAGACTTAAGGTTATATTATGAAGCTGCAGCCTTCTGCTGGATGAAAGATTGGCTTTTACTTAAGAACACTGATGTCCTAGATCTGGAAGGGTTTAACAATTCTTTAGGATGGCATGCTTATTTGTGGTACGACAAGGTAAAAACTCATAAAATGTTCAAAAACCATATTGTCAGAAAAGCAATTTTTATAGTCTGGACAAAATATAAGGACTTGTTAGAAAGTAAGACCCCGAGGTGGCTTTCACCAGTGGAGGCCAAGGCGCGGAAAAGATCCAATATGGAGGCCGGCTGGCCGACATATGGTGAAATAATTGAAAAAATTGGAGACAACTGGAGATTACAGAGTTTTGAAAAATTAAAAGACAAGGTGCAAGATTGGTTTCATTATGCCCAAATTCAAGAGGTATTTAAGACGGATAAAAAAAATACAGGTTTTCAGGTGGAAAAATCGAAACTAGAGACAGAATTGTTAGAACCTAGGACTAAGTTATTGTCTAGAATGTATAACTTGCTGCTTAAATGGAATACTCAGGATGAGACAGTTAAATCGGCCATGATAAAGTGGGCTCAAGATATTGGGCACAACATCATGTTTGAAGACTGGGAAAGGTTATGGACCACCGGTATGAAATTTACGGCATGTAATGCCCTGAAAGAAAACATTATGAAAATGATATACAGGTGGTACATGACCCCAGTCAAACTAGCAAAGATATACCATTTGACTGACAATAGATGTTGGAAGTGTAAAGAGGCCGAAGGGACATTCTTTCACCTGTGGTGGACATGCCCTAGGGTGAAGGCCTACTGGGAAATGATATATAACGAGTTAAAAAAGGTGTTTAAGTACACCTTCCCTAAGAAACCAGAGGCCTTCCTCTTGGGCATTGTCGGCCAAAAGGTGTCAAAGAAGGATAGAACGTTTTTTATGTATGCAACTACAGCAGCAAGGATTCTTATAGCAAAATACTGGAAGACTCAAGATTTGCCCACACTGGAAGAATGGCAAACGCAGCTGATGGACTACATGGAATTGGCTGAGATGACTGCCAGGATCCGAGACTTGGGAGAAGAAGCAATGGAGGAGGAGTGGAAAAAAATTAAGGACTATTTGCAAAAGTTTTACAAATTATATGAACTATAAGATTTCGCACGATTTGGAGAAAACAGCTCCAGCAATGAGAGTGAAGGACAATGAAATTAAATAATGAATTAATGAAAAGAATAAATGTTTAAAGGTTGGAAAGATAACTATATTGGCTGATTAAAGTAATATGACAATATGTAATTTAAACTAAAAAGTAAGCTTTAAGGTAAAAGAAAGAAACGTATGAAACAAGGATATAATTTGTTGAAATTTTATTTGTTAAGAATGCAATGCGGGGGAGACGTGGGGAAGTTCGATAGTGGTCTGGAACAAGCATGGAAATAACTAATTTCTTTTCTTTTTCTTTCTTTTTTCTTTTTCTTTCTGTAAATGCATAAGCTTTCTGTATAACTTGCTGAACAATCTTTATCTGGAAAAAAAAAGCAATAAAAATATTATTAAAAAAAAAATGTTTGTAGACAATCTTAAACCCAAGAATTCTGAAAATTAGTGTGCTCATCAAACATGGAGTTAATTCTCCTTCAAGCTCACATAACCCTAGAAATTCACAAACATTCTTTACTAACTTAGAATTATTATTTTTTGTAAATATCTTGTGCAAGTGGTGGTCACTGTGAACCTTATAAGAGTCTTCAGACTGAAGTAACTAAGCTTTCCATTTCTACAGAGACTGACAAAAAGCACATGTAATGGTGGATAATGGAAACGAGGGATTCAGCAGCAACTAAATGGCCATTACTTATTCCTCAAGTGTTCATTATTGTTACATGAATCATGATGAACTTGTCTGACATTAATATGAGCGTAAAATGTAAATCCATGCAAATGTCCCGTGTTGTGCAGCACCATTTAATGTCTCGTTAAACTCCTTCATGATCTTCCTGTGTGACTGGAGATCTTTCATTAAAAAGCTCGACTATTACAGAAATATATGAAGAAGGGATAACTTGGCTATTGGGCACCTTATGGGACTGACAGAAGGTAGCAATTAGTCATTGTGAGAGACTATTAAATAAAGAGTTTTCTTCATTCAGGAATTAAAGCTCAAGTAACAAGGAGCTAACACATAATTTCAGCATCAATTAAGAGCCACTTATTTTTCCTTTCTGTTCAGTTAAACTGTCAAATTTAATGAGGAGTTCATTTTATTCTTCTGCTTTTATCCTTTTGTGGCATTGACCTTAGGCAGTTGACCTTACAAGCCCATACTTATTGATGGACCCCAGTGGTCAATTTATTCAGAAGAATTGGGCTCAAACATTATTCCCAGCCACCTGTTCTGGCTAGAGGAAATTTGACCTTGATCTCAACTGCTGTCACCATCTTTAGGTCCCTTCCATAGCTTTAGAGACTTAGGCATAGTGTGGAAGAAAACAAGGGCATTCTCCTGTTCTAAGTAGGGCTGAATTAGATTCAGTTGTAATTTGAAGCTGAATTCCTTCAATTTGCACTTTCTGAAACCATATGAGAACTGAAATACATTCATTCTTCAAAATTAACACTTAGCTCAAATATGCGGTGCAGTTCTTCAGCCAAATACTGCATATATTAGGGAGGGTTGCTATATTACAAAAAGTGAAAATGCAGACACAAAAGTTTTTTTTTTGTTTGGCCAAAGTTGTTGAGCTTTATTCTTTTTGCAAAAATCTCCAAAGAAAATGATTTTTTTAAACCTATTTTTAAGGAAAATCACCAAAAAAATCAATACTTCTGATATGGGCTGCCATATACCAGGGTTTCCCTGAACATTTTAGCGGCTTTTCGAAAATTCCACCAGGATGCCATTTTCAACGGATGAATCCTGGCTATGTCGGATGTATGGCAGTCCTGTTAGGGTGACCAGGGCTGTCTCGGTCCCATGACCAGGGTGAAAGCCGGTCAGAAATGGATCCAGAGCCGATGTTTCATCCAGAAACCTACCAAGCTGTTCAGCAGCCGCTCTCTCAATTACCTTACCCAGGTACAAAAGATTCAAAACCGGGCAGTAGTTGGATAGATCTAAAGGATCTAATGATGTTTTCTTTAAGAGTGGACGCACCATTGCCTCTTTCACCTCCCCTGGGAATGTCCCCATGCTGAGGGACAAATTGATGATGCCACCCAGAGTGACCTGCACTTCGCCTGGGCATGCTATAATCAGCCAGGACAGGCATGGGTCAAAGGGGCACGTGGCGGGCCTTCCAGCTCAGAGTAGTCTGTCCACATTGGCTGGGATATCTGATCAAAGTGGTCCAGTACTGGACTCGAAGATAGTTGAGGGGCCTTCAGTTCTGTTATTGTATCCAAATTGGCAGGGAGGTCACGGTGGAGCATCAAGTGTTTCTCCGCAAAAAAAGCTCGCAAATGCCTCACAGCTATGTGTCAAATTTGTATTTAAATTTGGCTGTCCCTCCAGGGGTGTTAAGGACCTAATTATACTAAAAAGTTATGCTGGGCAGGAGCTAGTAGATGCAATGGAAGCTGAGAAGTAAGACTTCTTAGCAGCTTTCACTGCCCTCTCATTGGCTTTCATAAGCATCCTATAAGATGTTCTTGAGGCTCCCTCCTGAGCATGCCGCCACACTCGCTCTAGCTGTCTAAGGTCCCACTTCATTTTCCAGAGCTCCTCAGTGAACTAAAGGGTCCACTTTTGGCGGGGTTGCAGAGAGCGCCTAGGTGCGATCTCATTGATGGCCGCCAAAAGCCAGTTATTCCGGGCCTTCAATGAGCTCATCAATCCTGGCTTTCAGAGCATGGTGATCAGACCCTGGCACCTCCACAGGGGTGGACATGATCACATCTATAAAGGTGAAGGTAAAGGTACCCCTGCCCATACGGGCCAGTCGTGTCCGACTCTAGGGTTGTGTGCCCATCTCACTTAAGAGGCCGGGGGCCAGCGCTGTCCGGAGACACTTCCGGGTCACGTGGCCAGCGTGACGAAGCTACTCTGGCGAGCCAGCACCAGAGCAGCACATGGAAACGCCGTTTACCTTCCCGCTATAAAGCGGTACCTATTTATCTACTTGCACTTAAGAGTGCTTTCGAACTGCTAGGTGGGCAGGAACTGGGACCGAACGACGGGAGCTCACCCCGCCGCGGGGATTTGAACCGCCGACCATACGATCGGCAAGTCCTAGGCACTGAGGTTTTACCCACAGCGCCACCCACGTCCCCCAGAGTCTGTCACGACTGGACCAAATGGTCAGGGGTACCTTTACCTTTATCACATCTATACCTGCGCCAAATATCAAATCCAGCGTGTGGCCTGCTTGATGTGTGGGGCCCAAAACAAACTGGGAGAGCCCTAGTGTCACCATGGAAGACACCAGGTCCAGAGCCTGTGAGGAGGGGGCAGCATCTGCATGGATGTTGAAGTCCCTCAAAACCAATAGGTTAGGGAACTCCAAGGCCTAGCCTGCCACTACCTCCAGTAGGCCTGACAGGATGGCTGCTGGTACTCTAGATGTACACCAGCCAGACAGCCAAGCTCTCTTCAGTGCCCCACACCAGGCCAACACATTCAATGCCAGAGATTGATGGTGCTGGCATTGGGCAATCCTCCCGGCATTGGCCACCCCTTCCCCCAACCCACAGTCCGTGATTGGTGAAAGACGGAGAAACCCTGGGGCGCCATCTCACAAAAGGTGACTGTTTTGCCTTCACGCACCTAGGTCTCTGTCACACCAGCCAGATCAACCCCCTGTGAGGTACAGAAGTCTTGCAGAGTGGTGGTTTTATTGCCTATAGACCTGGCATTGCACAGCAGATGGAATGGGGTAATTCCTGCTCACCCTACCTTTGTCCCTCGGGATGGGACGCAGATTGGAAGAGGTTTGAGCATATCCATATCTTAAACCCCTTTGCTTATAATATCTGCCCCCACCGCCATACCTCCCTTGCCCTTCAACTGCAGTGATCCCAAGCCCCATGCTGGCCTTCCTTGGTAACACCAATGTTCTCCTTTCCCAACCCACTAATACACTTACAATTTTGGCAACTCAGTACACTCCAATTAATTGAAACAAAACAAATCCAACCAAACATTAAATACCTATTTGACTAATTAACAATTATTACATTGCTTATCAGCCTACTACAATATTAACTAATTAAATTAGACAATCTATGGGACATCCTGTAAATTAAAACAATACTACCACACAATATATATTCAGGGATGAAGAATTGCATACAGTTGGCAGGAAGACAGTAATCAAGTACATACTAAAGACAGGCAAACTTAAATATAATCGTAGAGCAATGAAACTAACCCAGTAACTGCACATGAGATGACTAATACAAAGGAAAGAGGAAAAAATTCCTCCTACCATCAATTCCTGACCCAAGAATCCCAGATGAAGGTGTTTTAACAGGCTGGGGGGGCGGTTTGTCTCAATTTCCTCTGAGACGAAAGACTGAAGCAGGGACTGGCTGGTATTAGTCCTTGTTGATCTTTCTCATTGTGTTGTTGGCAGCCTTGGGGCCCAGAGAGTTCCTGTAGCACCAAGAGTTGAGCCGATCCTCTAAAGACTAACTCACCCTGCAAAGTTAACGAAGTCCCACATCAGGTACAAGTAGAGGCAACTGCTGAATGCTGGCTAGCAGAGCACAGAGGAAGCCCACTAGTGGACATTTATGAGTAGAGATTGTGAAGCACCGAAGGTTTCTTAAAGAGGTACTACAAGAAACATCCCAAATCAAAAAAATGTATTCAGCCCATGCAGTGTGATTATATTAAGATGAATAAACTTACCGTATTTTTCGCTCTATAGGACGCACTTTTTCTCCTTCAAAAATGAAGGGGAAATGTGTGTGCGTCCTATGGAGCGAAGACGCCGTAGCCCCGCGACCCTCTCCCAGCTGGAGAGGTGAAGCGCGGCTATGGCAGGAGCCTCTACAGCCCCACGTCACCTCTCCAGCCGGGAGAGCGCACGCGGGGCTAAAGAAGCACCTGCGACCCTCTCCTGGCTGGGGAGGTGACGCGCGGCTATAGAGGCTCCTGCCATAGCTGCGTGTCACCTCTCCAGCTGGGAGAGGGTCGCGGGAGGCTGCTTTAGCCCTAAAAAAGAAGACTAACACAGGTTTGCGTTTCCAGCAGCTTTCTTTCTGACTACAGGGTTTTTGTTCAGCCCTGGATTGGAACTTCAGAGAAAATGATCAGTTTGCATTGTTGTCGCAGGTATTGATCTTTCCAAGTGCAAATTAATGAAAGGGCTTTTTTATTATTTTATTGCTTCAGAAAAAAAAATGTTTAAAACAACAATTGGTAAGAAGCCGGAAATATTCCTTTTAGGAATTATAACAAATGACATCCCCAAAGACATGAAGAGAATCTTTTTATATGCAACAGCCACCGCAAGGTTATTGATTGCAAAAAATGGAAATCAGAAGAAGTTACCAACATTGAAAGATTGGCAACATAATTTTTTCGAAATGATTGAATTAGCAAAAATGACGGCAACAATTAGAATGTAATCTAATCAAAATCTCAAACAGGAATGGAAATGTGTAGAAAAATACATGACCAAAAGATGCTCCAACCAGATATTATTGATATGTATAGACTGATTTCACAAAGTTAAACTAAGCTAAGCTAAGCTAAGCAGATATATAAGATTGAATGTTTAATTATTAAGATACAAAAATACAATCTCAATAATAAAGTTACAAAATAATAACAAGGAAGTCACGCACGGGTGGAGGGAAGACACAGGACAAGAAATAAGAAATGGATAAATGCTGGTGCATAATGAAATGTGAAAATGTGAATTTACGAATATAATGTATTATTATGTAAAGATTTCATATATGTACTGCAACATTCTGGAGACTCGTCTAGTCCAGCTTCCTCTTCTCACACAGTGGTCAACCAGATGCCCGTGGGAAGCCCCAAAGAGGACCTGAGCACAGCAGCACTCTCTCTATTTGCATTTCCCAGCAACTAGCACTCAGAGACACACCGACTCTCAACTGTAGAGGTAAAATATTGCCATCATGGCTGGTAGCCATCTAGCTTAATCCAGCAGAGCTCTTCTTTAAGACATCAAGGGCTATTGGTACAGTACACAATTCTCTCTTTATCTCTGAGACCAGCTCTCTGTTTGTTCCAAGAAAAAGAGAGTGAAAAGGCTTTACATCCCATCAAAAAAGAAGACTAACACAGGTTTGCGTTTCCAGCAGCTTTCTTTCTGACTACAGGGTTTTTGTTCAGCCCTGGATTGGAACTTCAGAGAAAATGATCAGTTTGCATTGTTGTCGCAGGTATTGATCTTTCCAAGTGCAAATTAATGAAAGGGCTTTTTTATTATTTTATTGCTTCAGACCCTGTTGTCTTCAAGAAAATGACCAAATCTGCTTGTGATTCTCCTAACACTTGCTATTTGACAGCAACAAATAACCAGTTTTTGAGTTCTGCGTCTTTCTTTGCTTTTAAGGCTTTTTTAAAGGCAGAGAGGAGGGGACGCGGGTGGCGCTGTGGGCTAAAGCCTCAACGCCTAGGGCTTGCCGATCGAAAGGTCGGCGGTTCGAATCCCCGCGGCGGGGTGCACTCCCGTTGTTCGGTCCCAGCGCCTGCCCACCTAGCAGTTCGAAAGCACCCCTGGGTGCAAGTAGATAAATAGGTACCGCTTACCAGCGGGAAGGTAAACGGCGTTCCGTGTGCGGCTCTGGCTCGCCAGAGCAGCGATGTCACGCTGGCCACGTGACCCAGAGGTGTCCCCGGACAGCGCTGGCCCCCGGCCAATAAATGTGAGATGGGCGCACAAACCCCACAGTCTGTCAAGACTGGCCCATTCGGGCAGGGGTACCTTTACCTTTACCTAAAGGCAGAGAGAGAGAGAATGTATGTCTCTCTGTGTGTTCTTGAGTAAAACCTAAACTGTTGATATTTTAACAGATATTTTAACAGCGGGACGCGGGTGGCACTGTGGGTAAAACCTCAGTGCCTAGGACTTGCCGATTGTATGGTCGGCGGTTCGAATCCCCGCGGCGGGGTGAGCTCCCGTCGTTCGGTCCCAGCTCCTGGCCACCTAGCAGTTTGAAAGCACTCTTAAGTGCAAGTAGATAAATAGGGACCACTTTATAGTGGGAAGGTAAACGGCGTTTCCGTGTGCTGCGCTGGTGCTGGCTCGCCAGCTGCAGCTTCGTCATGCTGGCCACGTGACCCGGAAGTGTCTTCAGACGGAGCCGGCTCACGGCCTCTCGAGCGCGATGAGCACGCAACCCTAGAGTCAGACACGACTGGCCCGTACGGGCAGGGGTACCTTTACCTTTTTATTTTATAAAATAATACTGCAATTTAATGAATTATAGGAGGGGGAAAGTTCACAGTAGACTTCACTTTGCAAAAAATATCAGCATTTTGCCACCTGGAGTAAAGGAAGCAGTGGTTATAAGGTACACCTGGTCGCTCTCTGTCTTCTTCCATTTGGGCAGAATTTTCTTCCTTAACAGCAATGGCTGGTACAAATTGGGGCTGGTAGGGTAAGAAGGCAGGGAGTCCAAGAGTAGGCAGAGCCAGAGCTAATGATACCTGAGCCAATTTTAGTTTTGTCTCCATCTAAATGGGATGCGGGTGGCGCTGTGGGTTAAACTACAGAGCCTAGGACTTGCCGATCAGAAGGTTGGCGGTTCCAATGCCCGCGACGGGGTGAGCTCCCGTTGTTCAGTCCCAGTTCCTGCCAACCTAGCAGTTCGAAAGCACGTCAAAGTGCAAGTAGACAAATACCTATTTGTACCACTCTGGCAGGAAGGTAAACGGCGTTTCCGTGCACTGCTCTGGTTCGCCAGAAGTGTCTTAGTCATGCTGGCCACATGACCCGGAAGCTGTATGCCGGCTCCCTCGGCCAATAAAGCGAGATGAGCGTCGCAACCCCCGAATCGGCCATGACTGGACCTAATGGTCAGGGGTCCTTTTACCTTTTAACTGAGTTCTGCAAATGGGCAATACTGAGATTAAGGAAGAGAAAGCTAACCAGGGCCACCCCTTGGGATGGCCATAAAAAAGAAGATGGGAAGGTGGAGGGTACCTTAATGCAGCAGATTTCCAGTGAAAAGTGAACATGCATTTTGCTCTTATTATTGTGGAATGATTTTTAATAATTACCCCCACTGAACACCCCCAAACCTATCCAGACAAGTATTGTAAACACTCCCCATTCAAATTCAACACCCCCACCCCCATTTTAAGTTTCCAAATGAAGAGATCTGAGTTCTGGAGCAGTGCCGGAGTGATCCATGATTCTTTGGGTGGTGGTGGGGTGTATAATAGCACTGCACCTTGTTATGTTTTGTTTTCTGCATACTTTGTTCCAGATTTTGTGGGCCACAGTTTTCAGTGCGGGATGTTGTGCTTTCTCTGTTTTTGAATGAGAGTTTCTGGAAGTGGGGAATAGGAAATGCCATGATGAGTATGTTCTATGGCTGCTGCCAGAGGCAGTAAGCCTTTGAATATGAGTGGGTGGGAGTCACAAATGGGAATAATGCTTTTGTGCTCAGGCCTTGCTTTGGGGCTTCCCATGTTAGGATATTTCCGTTCCACCTTAAAAGGGAGCAGGCTTTGTGAGTCACAGAGTCTGCGCATTTCCTGTTCACAGGATATTTATGTTTTCTGTTGCTTTCGTTTTCTCTCTGTGTCTGGAGACACTGATGCAGGCAGTCATGTTTTTCTTTGTTCTGATCAACACTGAATAAAACTTGTAAATACTGCTCTCCTGAGTGCGACTTTGGCTGTGCATTATCTGCTGATAGAGTGTGCATGAGCTCTGGAATGTGGCAAGCTATTTCTAGAAAACTCGTGTCGCTAATTGCTGATACTGTATCTATGGGAGATCGATGGATCGTCCGGCAGCCGGCTTGGGGGCCATGATGGACTTTGTCTCCCTGGCAGTATCCCAACATCCCATCTGGTTGGTCACTGTGTGAAGAGGATGCTGGGTTAGATGTGGCTTTTGTGTGATCCAGCAGGATCTTTCTATCTTCTTAACAATCCCTGCAAATTTTCCTCATGGGACTTGGTCTCCAGGTCTCTTTCCATCTTCTGCTTGGTCCATTGTTTTCACAAACTGCTGCGGTCACAATAGGACGCTGTGTCCTGTATCTAACACTAGTTTTCTCCTTATGGTGGACCCATTCAAAATAATGGGCATGGCTAACTTGGATCAATTAATAGAAATGGGTCTACTTTGAGTAAAATTTCATTGGCTACAATCCAGTAATTGAAGTCTGGCCAAAGAAGAATAGAGGAGTACCTAGTGGGGCAGGGAAATTCAGGCCCAGAGGTCAAATGTTGGCCTCTGAGCCCCTCTATCTGGACCTCCAACATAAAAGGTCTATCTGGACATAAGAGGGGATGTCTGGACCAGCCAATTGGAACTTCCTGTTTCTCCTGTCTGGGACAAACTTCCTCTACATGTGACCAGATGTGGGCATGGCTTCACCTGTGCAGGTAATGACAAAATCACAGGGCAGGACAGCCATCTCTCTCTCTGTGACTACTTTCGTCAAAGAAGCAACATCTGCTTAGCCAAAGATGCTCTCTTGGTTTCCAGCCAAGAGAGGACAAAGGGACTGTCTCCTTATGAGATAGCTTAGAAAAGTAACATACACCTCGAAACTAAGTCTGCCTTCTGGGATCCAATTGTGAACAGAATGTGAGCAAACTCTTTTTATACTGTGTCGTGTCTTATCTTTTATGAGGGAATAAGGGAAAATACCAGAATAGTTATTACAGAGGCTTTAGCGAGCCTGAGTAAACGCATCCGCTGTGAGTATAAAAGGGGAATGTTACTATGCTAAATTGTGGAACTTGTTAACACAAGTTGGAAAGGCTATAATCAAACAATATATCCTCTCCTGCATCCCTGAACATTCCCACACAAAATATCTTCAGGCCACACTTTCACTGCTCCTACTTCACCCCCTCCCCCCTGTGTTTTTGCATGTCTGGAATGTGTCCTCGAGCTCTGATAATGCCTCTTACTTATCTTGATGGGGGATAGACAGGGTTGCATGAGTGTGCATAGAAACGTGCATAGTGTATAGAGATAAAAACATACATTTTGTTCACCAATCACCTCTGACCCCACCCACCACTGGTACGTGGCCCTCAGAAAGTTGCACAAGAGGGCATGTGTCCCTTGGCCTTGAAAAGAATGAGAGATGGGGGTATGTTCCCCACATCAATTGCTAGAAAGAACTGCATCAGTTTCCCCTGTCTAAAAGCTGACATGGCTGCACAGCCGTGGCCAGATGCCTCCTGGGTCTCATTTTATATATATCTACAGGTTTTGTAGCAAGGGAAGAAGGCTGCAGCCTAGCCCCATGATTTGATTGCAATGAGTGATGACATCTGTTCTAGAGAAATCCCATTTGGTTATGAGGTTAGAGAATGCCGAGGATGGTCATGAGAGCATTAAAAGCAAGTACACCCCACCGGCTGCTGGGCAAGAAAGATTAGGATTTGATTTATATCATTAATAAAGTGTGAGTTCCCACAGTTTCCTGGTGTGCACTATGCCGGGTGGATTTAGAAAGGTAGGATTTCATCAGCACTGCACTTGTCTTCGGGCTGTATGGGAGCTGAGACTCATAATTCAGGAAACTGAAACATCAGCCTCCAACTGTACTTAATTTTATAGTGGCAAAAAAATGGGATATGTTGCTTTTTAATTTTGGTGAAGCTACTTCAGGCCATCCTGCCTTTAAACCTGTCTGAATTTGCAGCCCTACGAGTACCTTTAGGTGATTCTTCCTCCACCAAGCTTGTCCATAAGTATAATCTGACAGATGTGGTGGAGAGTCCAGCAAGCAGAATGGGACAGAGCTAAATGGCAGATCATCTGTTTTGCATGCAGAAGGTCACAGGTTCAATCATTGACATCTGTAAGTAAGGCTGGGAGAGATCCCTTGTCAACATCCCTGGAGCACCACTGCCAGGTTACTGTAGAGGTAGAGGGACCCCTGACTGTTAGGTCCAGTCACGGACGACTCTGGGGTTGCAGTGCTCATCTCGCTTTATTGGCCAAGGGAGCTAGCGTACAGCTTCCAGGTCATGTGGTTCTGGTGAACCAAAGCAATGCATGGAAACACTGTTTACCTCCCCAACGCAGTGGTACCTGTTTATCTACTTGTACTTCGTGTTTTCGAACTGCTAGGTTGGCAGGAGCAGGGACAGAGCAACGGGAGCTCACCCCATCATGGGGATTTGAACCGCCAACCTTCTGATCAGCAAGCCCTAGGCTCTGTGGTTTAACCCACAGCATCACCTGCATCCCGCCAGGTAACTGAGACAATACTAATTTCCTAATTTTGGTGATTTGAGGTTGCAGGTGTCAGGAATTTTACTTGATTACCCTCTCAATTGGTTCATCCATGTTGTTTATAAAGACACTGAACAACAACAAGCCCAGGACAGAACCCTGTGGCACCCCACTTGTCACTTTTTTTCCAGGATGACAAGGAACCATTATTGAGTGCTCTTTGGGTTTGGTCAGCCAACCAGCTGCAAATACGCCCAGCAGTAACCTTGCCCACATTTTACCAGTTTCTCTGCAAAAATATATGGGGGACTTTGTCAAAGGCCTTACCGAAATCAAGATACACACTATGTTCATAGCATCCCTCTGTTCCACCAAGCTTGTTACTCTGTCAAAAAAATAAGTTTGTATTTCCCAAAGCTGTGTGAACCGAAGCACAGATGCCCATGAAAAATTGCACTTCTCTGAATTTTACAATGAGGTTGTCCTGCCAAATGATGTGTTCAACAATGTATATACTTGGGGAAAGTGCCCTCTACATGTGAATATCACATTCACCTGGTGCTATACCAGCTGCACTGGCTCCCGGTGGGGTACAGGATCAGAATTAAGGTGCCGGTTTTAACCTTCAAAGCCCTATACGGCCTTGGACCCTCTTACCTATGGGACCGCCTCTCCTGATATGTCCCACAGAGGAACTTACAGTCTTTCAATAAAAACATCCTGAAGGTCCCAGGCCACAGAGAGGTTAGGCTGGCCTCAACTAGAGTCAGGGCTTTTTCGGCTGTGGCTCCAATCTGGTGGAACGCTCTGTCACAAGAGACTAGGGCCCTGCTGGACTTGATATCTTTCCGCAGGGCCTGCAAGACAGAGCTGTTCCACCAGGCCTTTGGTCAGGGCACAGCTTGACTCCCTCCTTTGGCAACCTTCACAGAACTTTAGCCTAATGGTTGCCATCAATTTGATTTGAATTAATTTTATAATGAAATGATTTTAGAATGTTGTACTATTTTATTGTTTTAGCCGCCCTGAGCCCGGCTTCGGCTGGGGAGGGTGGGATATAAATAAAAAGGGGAGAGAGGAGAAAAATAGGGGGAGAAATCTGGGCAGCAAATGGTACAAGCTGAGTCATTTGGCACGTGTGTGTGTGTGTGTGTGAGAGAGAGAGAAACAGCAAGCTAGCAGCAGAGACAGGGATGAATGGGAAGGACAGTATCCTGTTTTTTATGTGCAAGGAGTAGGAAATTACATGCTTCCTAATTTCTAATTCTGTTTGGGGGAAAATTGAGTAGCAAGCAGATTGTGCCTATGTTGCTGCTGCTTTTTACAATTCAGACAGCCTCTGCTTTCACCAAATTACAAGCGGCTGCCTGAGATTTTGCAAAGTAGCCTAGAAAAATGTAGGCGTCTACATTCTGCACTCTCTCTAACTCTCTGTCTTGAAAACAGCAACTTTTTGAACAGGCACCTGATTTTTTAAAAAAGCAGGCGAGCTGCAGCCTTTGAGTGTTATGTGTTTCAGACCATTGTCTACTCTGACTGGAAGTAGCTTTCCTTGTTATAGACAGGAGCTTATCACAATCCTACCAGGAGACACTGGGCTTGGAACCTGGTGCCTACTACCACTGAGCTATGGTCCTTCACCATGGCTTTGCATAGGCCAGGTTCAGTGGCATTGTTTTCCACACCATTTTGTTGTTGTTTAGTCATTTAGTCGTGTCCAACTCTTCGTGACCCCCTGGACCAGAGCACGCCAGGCACTCCTGTCTTCCACTGCCTCCCGCAGTTTGGTCAAACTCATGCTGGTAGCTTCGAGAACACTGTCCAACCATCTCGTCCTCTGTCGTCCCCTTCTCCTTGTGCCCTCCATCTTTCCCAACATCATGAGGATTCTTCTCATGAGGTGGCCAAAGTACCGGAGCCTCAGCTTCACGATCTGTCCATCCAGTGAGCACTCAGGGCTGATTTCCTTAAGAATGGATAGGTCACCTCTTCAGCTTTTGACACCTGTTCCACCCAGTAGTCTGCTCCCTCTTCTCCCTCTGACCACTTATCATCCCACCACCAATTCCCTGGCTCTGAGCCTTCTTCCCCTGGGGGTTCCCTTGGGGAGTTCCTCAGCTGATGCCTCCCACCCAGGGCTGGATTTAGGTTTGATGAGGCCCTATGCCACTGAAGGTAATGGGGCCCTTTATATGTCCAGCTCTCCTTTGTCAACAACAAATTGCTGCTGTTTTTTGTGTTGAATATATGCTATATGGTAATTTATGGACCTAATAGGTCCATACACAACACAAAACACTGCTGCCGTATGTAGGTTTTGGTTTTATTTTATTTTATTTGTTTTTTATCTTACATTTTGGAAATGTACATCCAGGGGTTTTTTCCTTGGGTTTTTTTTGGGGCCCCCAAGAGAGTGGGGCCCTAAGCTATAGCTTGTTTAGCTTATACAGTGGGACCTCGGGTTACAAACTGCTTGGGTTACAGACACTTTGGGTTACCGTCTCTGCTAACCCGGAAGTAGTGTCTCGGGTTAAGAACTTTGCCCCAGGATGAGAACAGAAATCGCGCAGATGTGGCAGAGGGAGGCCCCATTAGCTAAAGTGATACCTCAGGTTAAGAATGGTTTCAGGTTAAAAACGGACCTCCGGAACAAATTAAGTTCGTAACCAGAGTTACCACTGTAACTCTGGCACTGCTTCCACCACTCCTCCGCATCCAGCCAGTCCACGACACATTTGTGTGCATTCCTAATAATGTCTACATTGTTTAAGCTACCAAATACTCATTGGTGGAGGGTGCCCATTGGGACTAGATTGGGAGCCCAAAAGTAAGCAGAAGGAGAGTCAATGATGGACAACTAATTCTAGCTTCTTCTTTATTCATCTTGCTGCTGAGCTCTACAGGAGGCAGCACTGAGGACCAAGGAGGGAGAAGCTGAAAGGCAATGTCACAGCTGGGCTGGTTGTACATAAGAAGGCAGGCTGTGGGCAGATTAAGATTGCTAGGGCAGTGTCCCATTTGTTCCAGTGGGCTGGCCTCCGCTGCAAATACTGACATTTCTATTCATTTCCTTGGACAGAACAGTTGAATAAAATGCTTATTATATTTTTGTCCCCCTTCGGGTTAAATATAGATAAATGACGCCAGGCTTGTGTTAAAGAATGGAACTGATTTTCAAACCCATGCAGGCCAATGTGACAGGTCCAGCTTTTAGAACTGTTCTTAAATGATGTAGCCACGATATCCATGGTGACTAAAGAAGCCAGCCTGATTTATATGCAGCAGAGACCCAGCCATAAAACAAGGAACACACCCCTGGCAGGTAAAAAGAGTTGTGGGGGGGGGCAGGGGCTCTGACTTCTTGAAATAGGATTTATTCTGGGCCTGACACATTTTGGAACAAATCCTTTCTTTGCGTGTGTGATTTTAGCAGCAATTCTAACCAAATGCAGGGAAAACTTCAGTGAATGATGGGCACCTACAGAGTTCATTTTAGAAAACAAGAACTCATTCACGAAGACAACATGCCCCCCACCTGAGCCTATTCAACATTGCTCCTTAATAGGGAGATAAGATGCAGGAATTGAATATATGAGAATGCTTATGTTTGCTTGCTTTTGGAATTTACTGGTGCAAAAATCAGTTGTTTCTGCCCGCAAATTGACCTCCTAGCTCGCTCCAAACTTGTATTTTGCAAAAGTTCTTCAATTGACGTCAATATCAGTTGCTGTTCAGAGAACTAATTGTGCAGCTAATGACACAACTTAAGTTCCCAGCCAATTGTTACTGACCAGGGATGATAACAGTTGTAGTTCAACAACATCTGGAGAACCCCAGATTCCCCACACCTGTGCTATAGTATAAAAATACATCATAACGGGGGGGGGGAATCCACCCGTTATTCGGATATTTTCAATTCTCTTTTGACATATCTAATTACCAACCTTCATTTATTGAGCTCTTCAACATAATTATTCTTATTCTGCAACATAGACGATAATTAAATTATGTTAAGCTGCTCCCATGATTTCCTAATTTATATCTTACTTGTTAGATTTCAATTTTCCACGTGTTCCCTCCCCTCATCCCATTTCTGCATTAAATTGTGGTGCTTTACAGAAAAAAGCAAATCCTTAGGAAAAAACTCACATTAAAACTTATCTATGGGGTTGTAGCCAACTACACAAAATAGACCCATTGAAATCAAAAGACTCAAATTAGAAGAGTTTGGATTTGATATCCCGCTTTAGCACTACCCTAAGGAGTCTCAAAGCGGCTAACAATCTCCTTTCCCTTCCTCCCCCACAGCAAACACCCTGCGAGGTGAGTGGGGCTGAGAGACTTCAGAGAAGTGTGACTAGCCCAAGGTCACCCAGCAGCTGCATGTGGAGGAACGGAGACGCGAACCTGGTTCACCAGATTACGAGTCCACTGCTCTTAACCACTACACCACGCTGGCTTTCATTAGTCATGCCCATTCATTTCAATGGGTCTCCTTTGAATAGGAGTAATTCCAGATTCAACCCACTTCTTTTTTTTTGAGCCAAAACCTCAAAGCTCCAAAGGATAATTTAATTCTAATCCAACCCAAGTCCAGGAGGTACAAATTAGATCAGTGTACTTAAAAATATTGACCGAATATACATCCTTCAATGTGGTAGTGTCAATAAACTGGTTCACAATAGGAATGCTTGAGATGTTGGATCTTTCTGAATTACCATAAGGAATGCCCCAATGTTCACTTCTGGGTTCAACGTACGTACTGGAGATTTGCAAAGTGAGTCAGAATTTAGACTTTACAATTTTCTGAATCTTGCAATGCTGGTTTTTGCAGTTAAAACCATTCTTCACCAACTTGGGGCCCTCCAGAAACTTTGGACCAACATCTCCCATCTGCCACACCAAACACTGGTTTAAACATATTCAAAAACCATTTTTGATATATATTTAAATAATGCATATTAATGCAGGAACAGAACTAGGTTATGGGTAAAAGGGGGGGGAAGCATGCGAAAATTACTCACCCCCAGTTTAACATTTCATTTGCTGCTAATGAGAGCGAGGTCTATGATGCCGTATAGAATATTAAATATCAAAAGCTGACTATTGAATAATTGATGTTATCCAGGCTAGAATATCAGGGGCAGTTTTAAAGAAGCAGATTGACCAAGGTTTTAATTTGCGTTGCTTAATTGAAATGTCATATAGTTGACCAACATAATATAGGAAGCTGAAGTGGGTTTCTGCAGGAAACAACTGCTTTATAGCTATTGGTACTAATTTACATAGGTTGCTACTCTCTGGATTTTTTGTTTTGTTTTTAAATTATACTAATTATGTGGGATTCTGCTTGTTTATTTAATATGCTCTTTCAGTCTCTCTGCAGCCAGAAAAATGGTTTATGCTTGGCAATTTTGCTGTACGTCAATATCCTAGTCAGTTTCATGGTTCTCAACCCCCAACACAACTCCTCCTCGCCCTCACCCCCACACTATGAAGGATATTTTGTTCAGGCTTATGGAAGACTGAAAAATGAAATACATTGTTAAATAGGCGAAAATTATTCAGCGTTGTGATTTGCTTTTCATTGGCTGCATCAATTATAAGTAGCAAGAGTGTTTGGAAAATACATTTGCAACTTGTTAAGACTGCTTTTTGTAATAATTAAACCCTTGCTAAACAGTGCCTTATGGAGCATTTTAATCATTCTTTTCCTCTCCCTGCGTCAGGTTCTGACACTGCTTGTTTAGTATGATTGCTTGCTACCAGCTGAAGGTTTTAGAGGGCAGAGTGATAAAATATGGAAACAGTATGTTGTTTCTTGGGTGGTCAGGCTAACAAGCATAGCTAAAGAAAGTGGCTGCATGAAGTTACAGGAAAGGAGGGGGTTGGTTGTTGTTGTTTTTTTACAGTTTACAGTAGTTATCTTTCAAAATTTGCAGTCTCTTAATTAAAAAAAAATAAAAATACACAAGCCAAAATGGAAATGGGGAAGCCTGAAATTAAGAAGGCGCAGAGGGGAGTAAGAATCAGAGAAGCTAAAATTGCAGATTCATCTATCTCCAACATGTGCTCCTTGTGGTTTGATTTAAGTTTTGAATCTTTAGTATTCTGTGCTGACAATTCTATAACCAGATTTGCCCCAAGTGCCTTTCTACTGAGTGTGTCCAAAAAAGCCAAAGGGAGTTATGGCTGGGTAGGATGGGGATGGTAGCCCAACAATGTCTAAACAAAGACATGTTGCAATATTTGGGTGTAAATGCCACATGTTTGCAATGAAAACCAAACACCTTATATTTTTCAACCCATAGCTTAAGGAGGCAGCTGGGAGAGCTCCTGCTGCACCCTTGCTCAATGTGTTGGATAGATCAGCTCGCTGATCTGTGCCTTTCACCACCTACTAACTGAAGGACTAGCTTAGTGGCCACTTGACCGCTCAACCAGCATCCCTCCTGGCCAGCACTCAATGAGCCAAGGACTCCAGGGTCAAAAGCAGATCCATTCCGGAATCCCCTTGAGTTGTTTGTCAATGTGATGTAGGTGGGGTAACTGTGTCCAGGCAGAATGATGGGGGTGGAGACGCTCCTTCACTCAGACGTTCTGAGGTGAATAAAGCATACTGGGAGGAGCTTGGATAAGTCAGGTGCAGACAGCCATGGATCAGGCTGGATGGCCCAGAAATGTCCATTGCTGTCAGGGGGTGGGGTATCAGACAGAAGATAAGGCAAGCACCAGGTGGGGAAACTATGCACAAAGGCTAAGAGCTGACTACCAGCTGCATCTTCCTTGGACAATGCGGAACAGTCTGGCTCTTCTTCCTGCCTGATGCCCATCCCTGAAGCAGCACCATGCATGTTGCAAGGTGTTCCTTCATCAAAATGTTTATTCGGCTTTACGCCCATCATAAAGCACAACACACAAAACAAATCAAATAAAACAGCGGTCTCGTACAAGCCACAAGTAATATAACACAAGGACAAATATTGGCAATTCAAAAGAAAAATTTAAGATTAAGATTAAAAAAATTAGACACTACACTAAAATCAATATCTGATGTCATTATCGAAAATTCTTATAACTATCAATAATCAGCTAACATTCCATTCCGTCTCTTGAAGGTGTTCCTTTGCTAATGGCTTTCCAGAAGAGATGTTGTATGCAAAGGAGCACCCAGCATAATTTATCCATTGCTCTCAGTTGGGAATGGGAGAGGGGAGGAGATGCAATGTCTTCTTCCACTCCCTGGCCATATGTTGAATTCCATTTGGTTTTTGTTTGTTTTAAAAAGCCTAATTAAACATTAGTCCTGCCTTGAACTAATTCAGAACCAGGTCCAAGGCAAGGGATGTGATTGCCTCTCCCCGGATTGGGGTGAGAGGGTGGATGAGGGGTGGTGCGCAGTCCATATAAACAACCCCACATACCACCACGGTCACCACAGCCCCCCTTTTCTAATGGTTGAATCATCCAATAGTTGAATGATTGCTGTTAGTAGTAAATTTATACAGCTCTAAATGCCAAACAGGCCCCAAGTGGTTTGCAAAATACGAAAACCAATTACAAAACTTTATATTTTGTTTATGATGTATTTTCAACAAACAGGCATATTAAAATATTAACATCCATAGTTAAAATAAAACACTCGAGCAACCACATTAAAACGCAGTGATTAAAACAGGAGTCTCAAGTCAAGGGAACCAATCATTTGAAGGTTTGATTCAGTGCTATCGCTGTAGTTTCTCTCTCTATATATATATAATCAATTCTAGTATATATATTCTTCAGCAGGGGTAATTGGCAGAGTCTATCAGGCAAGTCAGCAATAGTGCGCAGACCACTTTTCCATGTCAAGGGTAATATTGTATGCTGCCTATTGGATGCAGAAGAATGCATTAAAGGCAGGATTGCTCCAGCACCATCGGTGAATAATGCAAGAGCCTTGGAAATGCAGAAAATGTGACACGGCTGATAAATCTACAGCAGCCAGCACTAAACTCAAAGCGAGAGAACAGCCCATGACATAATATATGATTTCAGCCTTTTTCACTGCGGAGATAAATAATTCCAAATAGGGGTCAGTTCAGAGCGTAATTATAACTTCATTGAGCACCATTATCGCTTTACACCTGTGTGGGAATCTAACCAATAAATTTTGGGCAGGCGGGAACAAATCTTGGCTCAAGCTATTCCTGAAATAAACAAGATGGTTTATTATAGACGGGATTGACACTGTTTCAATTTCCCATTTCTGAGTGCCAGGGATGTTCAGGCAGCCTTAGCACTGCCATTTCCCTTCAGTAAAAGAAGAGAGTCCTTTGTAATAATCTGCTTATTTATGGGTTGATTAGGTTAGAGCGACACACAAACAGCCCCTTGAAATTCTCCACCTTGTTTGCGAGCAGAGAAATTCAGGGGAACATTTCACAAAATGCCTACAGGAGGACGTGAAATCCTCCAAACGCCTCGGAAACAAATCAAGATGAATGAACACTGTCATGTAACAGCCATATTTTTAAAAATAAAAATCAGAAGAAATGTTCAGTGGAGACCAGGCATAGTATAACTACCACATCAGGTTTGTGCAAGCAAATCAGAATGAATGCTGGAAAATCTGGTTGTCCGGCAGAGCTCAGGATCATTGGTCCTAGGAAACAATACCCAGGAAGTGCAATGTTGGGAAAGGGGATGAGTGACAGCAACAGGTGCTAGGCAACTGCTGCTAGGGAGGAGAGGACAGTTGGAGATTTTTGTACGTGTTATTTGGTTGCAGAACTTCATTGTAAAATTTGGAGAAATGCCCGTTTTGCAAGATGGCTATGTTTTGCTTCACACTTTGTTTCCCGATATGCAGATAACGCAGATAAACCTTTAAATGTGAACTGAATCAAATTTCTCCCCCTAAAGTTTGATGCAAGCATTTCCAAGCGTGTGTGTGTGTGTGTGTGTGTGTGTGTGTGTGTAGTGGTACCTTGGGTTAAGTACTTAATTCTTTCCGGAGGTCCGTTCTTAACCTGAAACTGTTCTTAACCTGAAGCACCACTTAAGCTAATGGGGCCTCCTGCTGCTGCCACACCACCGGAGCACGATTTCTGTTCTTATCCTGAAGCAAAGTTCTTAACCTGAAGCACTATTTATATGTAAGCACTATTTATATGTAACCCTAGTGTCAGGGAACTGACATCGGAGCTAGAGGCGGAGGGAAGGCTCTCAAATGATGCTGGAGAAGGGCCCAGCAGGGAGAGAGGCAGCTCCGCAGATGGGGAAGCAAATCAGCGCAACACCAGGGATATAGAGGGGCTGAGGGGGGAATCGGCGAGAGGGCTCCAGGACTCTTCACCGGACACCAGCGGGGAGAGCATGGGTCCTCCGCTACCCACGCCCACCCTGCACAGAAGACTTCTGCGCAGAGAGAGTAGGAGGAGACTGGGTGTCAAACAACTTTTATGTTGGAAAAGATTTAAGAAAAGCCCACTGACGGATTATGCTAGCAACTGAGGCAGCCACGAAGTGAAGGGCTGCCCAGACTGAAAGGTTTAGCAAGGCAACAAAGCCTGGAGAGGCGGCAACTTACGCACGAGCAACCCATACACATTACACCTAGGTACTACTGTGTGTGTGTGTGTGTGTGTGTGTGTGTGTGTGTGTGTGTACATATATACAGTGGTACCTCAGGTTACATACGCTTCAGGTTACATACGCTTCAGGTTACATACTCCGCTAACCCAGAAATAGTGCTTCAGGATAAGAACTTTGCTTCAGGATTAGAACAGAAATCGTGTTCCGGCGGCACTGTGGCAGCAGGAGGCCCCATTAGCTAAAGTGGTGCTTCAGGTTAAGAACAGTTTCAGGTTAAGTACGGACCTCCAGAACGAATTAAGTACTTAACCCGAGGTACTACTGTGTGTGTGTGTGTGTGTGTGTGTGTGTGTGTGTGTGTGTGTGTGTGTGTATATAGGTGCTATCTCTAGCTCTAACTGCAACTCTGTAACAGATGGCTGGGGCATGAAGCGGGTGCCAAATTAGAACTCTCCAAGTTCAAGAGCGGTTTACTTTGTGTTGGCTTTGAAATTTGCATATCTTAACATTTGTTTCCTTTGGCTTTGGGGAGAGTAGCCCTTCTGCTGTGTACAGAAGGAAACATTGTAGCATGCCTTCCCCTCCCTATCTCAGTGAAAACAATGCCTTTGGATCAGCATCCTCGCCAAGCCGCTAATCTCTACGAAATGAAAATTGCCATCTGTCTTTCACATCACTGACTGGAGCATGCAGATTAGTAATTTGGGGACTTCTGAGTAAAATATTGGCTAATGTACACGAAGGGGGAGAGAACTGTTTCTCTTCGGGGCTAGCTAGGGACGTTGGAGAATTCTGAAGAGAACAAGAACAGAAATTATCGCGGTGTTCTCTTTTTTCCGTCCCAGATCCAGAATGGAAATAAATCAGGCGAATGGGTTTGATATTCACTGCTGCTTTCTTTCTGCAAATGACACATAATTGAATGCAACTCCACTCCCCAATTTGCATTGTGTTCCTTTTGCATTGGAATGAGTGAAGTGGAATAACGTAATGACTATGTAATTTGTGTCATTTATGCAATTTGAGTAATCATGCAAATTACAGAAGTTACATATTTTCACCACTCGCGGGCAGCGAGATTTATAACACCATTTTTTGTTGGTAGCAGATATAGTGCAGTGGTAGGGAAGCAACGCTGCATGTGACAAATGCAAAAACAATTCCCCATACAATTGGGAAATCGTGCCGCCTTCTACCAAGAAGCAGACCAAGACATTTTGCTGCCTGAGGCAAAGGCCAAGAATGGGCCTCTTCTTATTCCATGTACAGAAGCTGTACATGAATAGCACATGAATAAAACCACAGACATCTTACTGTGAGCAGAATGAGGGTCAGACGGAATCCTTTTACCCCTGTTATGATTGAAAAGTTCAGTTTACTAACTCAATTAAGACTCAGTTTAAAAATAAATAAATCAAGAGATCAAAAGTATAGGCTTAAGCATATACAGTGGTACCTCAGGTTAAGTACTTAATTCATTCCGGAGGTCCGTTCTTAACCTGAAACTGTTCTTAACCTGAAGCACCACTTTAGCTAATGGGGCCTCCCGCTGCTGCCACGCCACCGGAGCACAATTTCTGTTCTCATCCTGAAGCAAAGTTCTTAACCCAAGGTACTATTTCTGGGTTAGCGGAGTCTGTAACCTGAAGTGTCTGTAACCTGAAGCATATTTAACCCAAGATACCACTGTACTTCCCAAATGCATCTTGCGAAAAGATGGGCCAGCAATCCAACTTCATATTTCCACCACTGGGGAGGGCAGATGAGCATCACAGTAAGAATAAAATGTAAAACCATCACTTGCACTTGACATATTGCTTTCTATTTTTATTTTGGTTTTTTTGTGACCTGGATTTACATGTGCTCAGACTAAGGTAATACAATGTGAATAGCAGCAACATTTGCTTGAGCGCCCTGGAGGCTGGTCCATCAGGATAAATGAGGCACTGCCCCACCAACTTCATTCTGCCCACTGTCTTTCTTCTTACTTACACCCAGTCTTGGGGGTGACCCTGGCTGCCAGCTTCTTCCTCTTTTATCTCAGTGTTTAGAACTCAACAAAGAGAGAATAGGAACAAAGCTAGAATTAGCTCTACGTTGCATTGGTTCTGGCTCCATCTACTGTTGGCCGCCATGGCTTCCACCCCACCAATCCCAGTGTGCACCAGCCACACTGCTTTTGTGTAAATTAGATGAAAGGTCTCTCTTGGTGGTCATACCTTGCAGGAAAAGTGGTGGCAGTGAGAGTAGCAATTCATTACAGAGTCGAGCTCGGGTGCTCAGGCTCCACCTCTTTTCCTTATACAGTGGTACCTCAGGTTATATATGCTTCAGATTACATACACTTCAGGTTACAGACTCCGCTAACCCAGAAATAGTGCTTCAAGCTAAGAACGTTGCTTCAGGATGAGAACAGAAATCGTGCTCCGGTGGCGCAGCAGCAGCAGGAGGCCCCATTAGCTAAAGTGGTGCTTCAGGTTAAGAACAGTTTCAGGTTAAGTACAGACCTCCAGAACAAATTAAGTACTTAACCTGAGGTACCACTGTAGTTTTGGAGAACAAGATAAAGAAGTCTCAGAGGGAGTTATCAGTCTAACTAGAGCTGGCCAATCTTCCTTGAGTGAATATAAAGTCCCTGGTCTATGAGTCGTAATCTGCACTAATAAAATCACAATTTGTGGATGCTACTTGGCTCCCTCCCAAGATCTGTTCACAGGCAGTTACAGATGCACAATGAATCTGATTTCTGGAGTGAGCTCCCCTTGCACATATTATCTACCCAGGGCTGCATTCTTCCTTTTGATGCTTATCATTGATTTTGCAATCCTTGCTGTAGGCTTTTAAGAGCTTTTCAAGGCCCTGCACAGGCATTTATTTAACCATCATATTTCCCCCCTCCCAATAGACCCCATCCTAGACAATATTGCTGTTAACAAAATTATAACAGAGGTAATTGCTATAAAGCAGGGGGGAATGGATTATTAAACATGGTGATGCAAACATCAGTTCCAAGGAAGAATACTGAAAAGCAATGAGAAAACCTTTTCAGTTTTAAGCTGCAATTCTGTGTACAACTACTTGTGAATAAGCACCATTCAACACAGCGTGGCTTACTCCCAAGCAAATATGCACAGGATTGTGCTGTTAAATATCACTGCGGCAAGGAAAGGTCCATTGTTCAGTGAAATTATTAATCAAAAGCATTTTTATCCTGTGCTTGAGCCAAAAGAGGCTGTAGTCAGTCCCTATCCACAAACTCTCAATTTAAGGGACATGAAACAAAATAAAAAGGGGATGGGGAGGGAGGAGAAGGGCAATCAAGCTTCCACACTGATTCGTAGAGTTCTTGTTGAGACCTGAAGGGATGGATTTCTCAGTAAAACCAACAGGAGCCACACAGTCTCATTTCTCTCTCTCTCTTACAGTCTGATGGAATTGCCACTGCTAGATACATCTATATATTATATAGTTGTAGTTGATTATATGTAAACAAAATGTACTTGATGATGACTGTCCCTGACGTTTATAGTTACCTGGTTTGGAACATGGATTTACCCACCTTGTAATGTTTTGGAATATTATGACTGTAATAGGACAATTTCCCCAGGTTCTTCTCAGGCTAAGAATGAAAAATGAGATCCTTCATAGTGTTGTACAACTGGTTTTTAACTTCAGCTCATGTCCCCCCTTCCATTATGGCCAATGGACCAACTAATGGACCAATGGCCAACTAATCCATCCATGACAATCATTTTGCCGTCAATGGATCACTCCCAATCTGCTCTGCAGCAAAGACCAGATTGGGGGTCTCTCCCACCACAATCATTGAGCCCATGATATATGGAGGCACAACCAATTGGCATACCCAGAGCTGGCACACTTGTGGCTGCCAAGGCGTGAATGCTGAAATCATCAACCACCTTTCACAGGGAGGCTGTGATGCAGCAGAGTTGGCAGGACAAGAGCTGGTTCTAGCACAAGGATCAGATTCTCAAAACTAATAACTTCCTGGTCATAGAAACAAAATCTACCCAGGCCATGCCTCAGCTTACCGCATATGGTGGTGGCAGCTGCTTGGGACCGGGGCAGATGTTTTCAATTCATTGCCCTTGCTCCCAATGATCTGTTTACCTTCTTTCTGCTGTCATGTCTCACAGTGGCAAAGCTGCATGCTCCAGTACCTGGGGCGGAGAGCAGGTGAGGGCATGGCTGGCGCGCATCCCGAGGGTATGGTATGCTGCGCGTGGGGGCATGGTGCCTGGTGCAGTGGGGGGCAGGGTGCATGTCCAGGGGGGCGGCTGTGATGGTACCCCCCTCCCTGATGTTGCCGGGGGTGGTGTACTCCCCCTGCCCCCCCGTTCCTCTGCCAGTGATGTCTCATTCTCTGGCTGTTGTGCCTGCCTCCTACCAGCTTCTCACGTTCAGCTGAGAACATCCTATGTTCTTCCCTTCAGTTCTCACCAAAGGGTTGTGCCAAGGTTCCAGTCTCATATTATCCTGCAGGGGGAATCTTAATCTGGAGTTCCAGGTGAGATGAGGTAGTGAAATGCATCTTTCAACCAGATTCACTCCTGAATTGCTTTAAACCAATTGTATGCACTTAAAACAAACAAACAATTCAGCAGTGAGCCTCTTCTGTAGCTTCCCAACTTCAGGTGATGATAGACCATACTAGCCCTAGACCTGTTGTCCTCTTACTGCTAGGATGATGTGACCTCCCAGTTTGTGAGGGATGGAAAGGCCTGCCCTCTCCTTCAGGAAGCATCACTAGCTAATTGTTTCTATGTCAACACACATGCACTTGACTAACTCTAGAGACATGCAAAAACAGTTGCTTAAGGTTTTGCTAGGGCCAGAGACTGGTTTGACCACTTCACCAGTTAATTCTACTACAGACTACCATCTTACAGTTATAAAACCACAGGTTTGACTAGGATTCCAATATATTGTTCAATGCCCCATACCCATACCCAGTCCCATAACAATATAAATATGAAACCACATTGGCTGCCGTTTTACCACTCTGTAATTCACTGTGACATGTTATTTGACCCTTAGTCTATACTCAGATAAATTAAGCAAGCAAAAATAAATGCTCACTTCATTTTTTTTCTCAAAGGACTATTCACATGAATTTGTTAAATGCCTTGTAATGCCTTACTTTCAATCACATCAGAAAGGTGGGTTAAATATACTATATTATTAAAATTTATATAAAGCCCTTCAACTGACGATCACAGGGCGGTTTTCAACATAAAAATACAAAATGATAACACACTAATAGCAGACGATGACAAACTTTTAAATAGCTTTGGAGGGAGGGGTTGCTAAGAAATCAACACTTTTCAGTTTCAGTTATTTTACTCAAAAGAATGGCCTTAACTCATATACCCAACACCCCATCCAATGGCTATTGGTTTTAGAAGCTAAGACAGGAAGTCAATACTCCTTCCTGCTTAATGTCTGCAGATTGTGCTTGGCTAAGAAAGAATTGAGATCAGATTGGACTTGGCTTGAGAAGTCACATTTGATGATTGGTTTGCTGTTCTTGGTATAGTCTCTCAGTCTATTGAGAGGTAGGGGTGATTCAGAATCTCTTGCACATCTGAGGAGTTGTCTCACCATATTTGCATTAGGATACAAAACGAGGTTTGTCTTGAGTAGGAATGTAAGAAGGCATTATATTCTGTCCCTCCCTGTAATCTTCATGTGCAGCACTGTTTCCATGCTGCTGCAGTTCGTCTTCAGCCAAAAATGGCATTGTTTTGTCTAAATCGTGTAACTTATTCATTATGTAACTAATTCAAATTACATTGTCATTATGTTATCTCACTCTATTCATTTCAATACAAAGGAAACAACAAGCAAATGTGGGAGGGTGTGATAAACGATGCACTGTTTGCAAACTGAAAACAAACAAACAATGACTACTGATTGCATTCACTGGGCTGGTGTCTGTTCCAAGCACAGGATGACCAAATCAACATTAACAATTTCTGTCCCTATTTCTATATTCATAGGAATTATCCAACATCCATCCCCCATCTTGAATGAAAATATGTCTGTAGTATAAATTTAACCCAGTTAACAAGCATGTTGAACTGTCATGGTCCACGATAAAGTATTGTAAGAGGTATGACTTTCTAAAGAGAAATAGTAGCTGCCATATGTAAGATCATAATATTTGTCTCTGTAGACCAGGCTTCCTCAACCTCTGCCCTCCAGATGTTTTTGGCCTACAACTCCCATGATCCCTAGCTAGCAGGACCAGTGGTCAGGGATGATGGGAACTGTAGTCTCAAAACATCTGGAGGGCTGAGGTTGAGGAAGCCTGGTCTAGACTAGCATTGGGGAACCTCTGGCTCAAGAGTTACTAGTCCCAGTCCTGAGAGTGGGAAGGAGATATCTCTCTCTCTCTCTCTCTCTCTCTCTCTCTCTCTCTCTCTCTCTCTCTCTCCACCTGCTGGAATAACTGTAGATGGAGGCAATTCTGGTAGAGGAGGAAGAAGAGTTTGGATTTGATATCCCGCTTTATCACTACCCAAAGGAGTCTCAAAGCGGCTAACAATCTCCTTTCCCTTCCTCCCCCACAACAAACACTCTGTGAGGTGAGTGGAGCTGAGAGACTTCAAAGAAGTGTGACTAGCCCAAGGTCACCCAGCAGCTGCATGCGAAGGAGCAGAGACGCGAACCTGGTTCACCAGATTACAAGTCTACCACTCTTAACCACTACACCACACTGGCGGAACATGTTGGCAGTTGGTCCCAGTTCAGCCACTGCGGGGGAACTTACTGTCTCGCCTCTCTTGGATGTAGCCAGGTAGAGTTGCCAGATAATTTTTTAAAAAACAGGGCTCACAATTGCCGACCTTTGCTCATTCATCCTATGTCTGTGATAGAAACCAATCCAGCAAATATGATCAGCATTCACTGTTGTTGATTTTGGTCCACAAAGAATATGCAACTGATTCCATTCCCCTCTCCCCCATTCACATTGTGTTTCTTTTGCATCGAAATGGATGGGGTAAAATAATGTAAAGGTGACATAAGTTACACCACAAGTAGACGCCAAGATGAATAACAGCAGAGGAATGGAAACAGTGCTGCATGCAACAACGGCAGGGTGGAATGTTAAAGCAGTGCCTTCTTCCATCACTAATGGATGCTGAGATAGATGTGGGGGGAGCATTAGCAAGTGACAGCAATAATTGCAGTTCAGTCCTTTCTGTTGATCAGTTCCTCTTCATACTTCTGGGAATCTCCACATTTACAGGAATTCAGAAAAAATATATTATTCCTAGTGTTGGCAGTGACAAAGATAAAAGGAGCATCTGCAGCCTATATTGAGATAAACTGCTAATAATAAATACCTGTTTTCATATCTCCTGTGGCTTTTAATATCATCAGGACTTTTAAAAACCAAGCAAATGATGCAAGCGCTAAGACTGATGGCACATTCATATATGCAAGGAGTTATTCATTTTCATGAGGAATCGTGTACATAGGAACTTGATCATGCAAAGAGACATGAGAATGTAATGCTTTCTAGGTTATGGGAATTTGCTCTCAAAGCAGCTCCAGCAGCTTTGTATAGAGTGTCATCAACATCTGTACACACAGTTTGGTTCATTACTGTCAGGCCTCAGGAAGTGTCAGACTTCAGGAAAAGTTGAGTTCCAAGTAGGTATGGGGGGAATTTGCTTCAGTTCACATTTAAATGCAAACTTGCCTGTGTTGTACTTCCTGCAACAATAGGGAAATGCTCATTCACAGTTATCTGAATTTTGCAATGCTCTTCTCATGCCAAGCAACATGGACAAAAATGCACACACCGGAGTCAACTGTGCATAAGAATACATATATTGGTGAGAATAAAATGAAAAAAAAAATACATTATATCAGGGAACGTTGTTTTGCCAAAATGAATATATCAGGCAAAGTTGCATAGAAATGTTTGCATATTAGTGGAATTTTGCACTCAAATGCTGATGAATGTTTGCGAGGACTTTTAAAAAAACAAACCTTCTCAAATTCATGTGAAAATTGGAAGAAATGAACTTAAGATCAAAAAAATAAGGAACTGAGAGAAATTTAGATTGACATATTTAACCACCCTGAGTTCTTGGGCTCAGAAGCAGCTGGTTCTGGTTCAAGAGGAGCAAAAGGAGCAGGTGTGTGGTCCAAAATAGGCAGAGTTGACTTTGAGGTTTGAGGAGATCCTTGGCACAGTGTCACATCCAGGGCCGTCTTTAGCATATGTGGTGCTGGGGTGCAAAAAACTGCCCAGCACCCCCATTTGGGAAGGGGCAGGCCAAAGTTGTTAAGCTTTTTTAGGGAGGGCAGCTCAGAGTTGTTGAGCTTTTGGGGGGCACACAATTCTCTCCCATGCTGCGAGTAGAGGGAGGAGAGCGATCCATGCAGGGGTTTAGGAGGGAAACTGCGCACCTTGTGTGAGCAGCATGTGTGTGCTGGGCGGGCCTCTCGATGGCCCACCAATCCCAGGCACGCAGGAAGGCAGAACCGGCTGGCTGCCTCAGCACTTGCAGCAAGAAAGCCTGTTGGATTCCGACGGGCTCTGCTCTGCTCAATAGCAGCTGTTGGTTGGCCCAGCTCTTCAATCCCCAGACTCCAAATCTCAGCCCTGGACTCTCGGCCTGGCGTCCCTGAGAGCCCGGCACCCGGGTGCCCCGCACCCCTAGCATCTATGGGTAAGCCTGCCCTGGTTATTTTAAGTAGAGACCTTTCCCAGTCTGCATCCTCATTGTAGTTGATGTTTTTGTGTGTTTTAGTTGTTTAATTGTTTGCGTGTTTGCTTCCCTGGGCATTCTTGTGAGGAAGGATGGGATATAAATGTAAAATATAAAATTAATAATAAAAAGGCTAATAATATTGTAAATTGGCCCAAATCAACATTGTGCCATGTTGACCAGGGGCTGTTTGTCTAATATATAGAGCTGACAAAGACAGAAAGAGTGAGAGTGAGAGTGAGAGAGAGAGAGAGAGAGAGAGAGAGAGAGAAATAAAGGAATTTCTGACATGGAACCACTTGTCATTTCTAGTGAGAACATCTTGTGACTATTTTTAAGAGTCAGTTTGAGAAACCTGGCAATTTGTGGCAATCTCAACAGGGACAGCCAAGCATGAAAAACAGGATGAGAGAACATGAGGAGGGGGATGAGTCGAGATATTTTGGTGTATGTGGAACTATTGTGATAATAAAAATGCTTGGCATCGTCATATATAGCAGTTTGGGGTTGGGCATATGGGTTTTGTAATGAAATAAAATACAGGATCCAAGCTTGGGAGGGAGGGTCTTCTCTGATTTGAATGCCGCTGGATGGGAGCACACACTTGGGAATCACATTCAGCTGAAATCGTATTTTGTTAGTATACTCTTATGCTTTAGCTCTTCAGTAGCAGGATGCCTTTAAATCTTAATAAAGTATAAATCCTGTCAGCGCCATCCATGCTTCAGAATGAATAATTTATCAGAGCCACTCCATCTCCCTATACACTTAGAATACTTGCTTGGTGGTTAGAAGGAGTCACATACAGAACACTGAGTAGAAAGTATGAGGCCCTAACACATGGTCCTCCAATCTGATCCCCTTGGATTCTCTGTGTCAATGGTGTAAAGGATGGCACTGTTACGACAGTGGGCCCACTAGTCGAATCTAATGCACACCTCAGTTTTCAGAACCTTGAAACCCAAAAAAGGATTTGCTGGAAAATATGCCATCGAATCTAATGCGCACCTTTATTTTCGGAACATGATTTGGTCAAAAAGAGAGAGGTGAGTATTATATTTGAGAAAATACAGTAGTTCGTTATCTCCTTGACATGTGAAGGGAGGGTGTTCCACAGGGAGGGTGCCACTACCGAGAAGGCCTTCTTCATTCATTCATTTGTCAAGTGTCAACAGGAGAGAAGATTCACAATGAGATGAAGCAGTGAGAATACATGCATACTCATGGCTTTAAGAGTAGTCAGCTCCCCACCCCACCCCCTGCCCTTGGTATGCTTACTATCTAGCCTGTTGAAGAGTTTCGGAAAACCCAAAAGCTTGCACACTTATCTCGCAATAAGTCGGCCTAATAAAGGTTTATTCTTTATCTAGAATGAAACTCATTTTTTAATGCTCCCCACCACAATGTAAAAATAAAAATAAAAAAATCACACTCTGCTGAACATCTTCTGAACACCTTTCAGATCTGACATACACAGAAGCCCAGTCAAGCAAATCAGCTTTTTAAAAAAGGCAATTTGAGTTGCAGATCTGTTTCTCCACAATAGACTGTTTACTAAGCCCAATCAATCTGGGTTGCAGTAATTTGCACTCCAGTTAATTGCATGCTTTATTTAAAAGCAAGACCCATTGATTCCAGCAGCACTCTTCCAATAATTAAGGCGCTCACTGCAGAAGAACAATTCACTCTGGCCAGTGGAAATCTGTTAGTTCCCACATGATCATGTAAAGTAAGGATGGGCATTCTGTGACCTTCCAGACATTTTTGAACTACAATTCTCATCACCCAATACCATTGGCCATGCTGGCTGGGCTGTCAGGAGATGAAAGTCCAACAACATAAGTCATGAGTCCCATGAAAGTGTGACAAAGGGAGTGGCGCCATCCTGAGGAAGAATGAGAGGAGCTCAGAGAGCTGGAGCAGGGAAGTTCCTAATAGGATGGAGGAAGTGTTGGTGGACCCTTAAGAAATGTCAGAGTCCTTGGAAGGTGCTGTCGGCTTGGAGGATGGGGAGCTAGAATTGAGATTCAAGAAAGGAACCATGTGTTTTCCACTGATGACACTGAGCAGCCCTACTTATAGCCCTCCTACCTTGCCGACAAAGGTCCGTATAGTTAAAGCTATGGTTTCCCCAGTAGTGATGTATGGAAGTGAGAGCTGCACCATAAAGAAGGCTGATTGCTGAAGAATTGATGCTTTTGAATTATGGTGCTGGAGGAGACTCTTGAGAGTCCCATGAACTGCAAGAAAATCAAACCTATCCATTCTGAAGGAAATCAGCCCTGAGTGCTCACTGGAAGGACAGATCCTGAAGCTGAGGCTCTAATACTTTGGCCACCTCATGAGAAGAGAAGACAGAGGATGAGATGGTTGGACAGTGTTCTCAAAGCTACTAACATGAGTTTGACCAAACTGCAGGAGGCAGTGGAAGACAGGAGTGCCTGGCGTGCTCTGGTCCATGGGGTCACAAAGAGTTGGACACGACTAAATAACAACAACAACAACAACCATGGAGCACCTCTCCCTGTCAGTGAATGGCCTCCAGAGAAGGGGGCTATTCAGAGTAAACTGGATGCTGTGCTAGCACTGCCTCTACCTCCTAGCCTGGCCTTCCTGAGTGGGATAAAGGTAAAGGTAAAGGAACCCCATACCATTTGGTCCAGTCGTGACCGACTCTGGGGTTGCGGTGCTCATCTTGCTTTATTGGCCGAGGGAGCCGGCGTACAGTTTCCGGGTCATGTGGCCAGCATCACTAAGCCACTTCTGGTGAACCAGAGCAGCGCACGGAAACACCGTTTACCTTCCTGCCGGAGCGGTACCTATTTATCTACTTGCACTTTGACGTGCTTTCGAACTGCTAGGTGGGCAGGAGCTGGGACTGAGCAACGGGAGTTCACCCCATCACGGGGATTTGAACGGCTGACCTTCTGATCGATAAGTCCTAGGCTTTGTGGTTTAACCCACAGCACCACCCGCGTCCCATACACCTCAGTGGGATATGTATGTTTTAATCCAGCTTTTTAAAAACAGAATTGTCCTTTAGATTTCTCCTTGTTTTCTTTTATTCCTATGTTTGTGAATATATTAAAAGTTTCACAAGGCAATTCAATTTATTGAATATAGCCAAAGGCCTTCACAGGGAACTACAGAGGGCAAAAGCAAGGCTTTCCTTTAAAATCACACAACCTAAGTCTATAAAAGTCTTCAGCATAAAATTTTAAAATTCCAATGCATTAACATTGCTGGAACAAAGCCGCCAGAGCAAATTTGACTACCAGATGTGTAATATTTATCAGCTAAGAGTTCAGCTATCATGGACTTCTGGGTTAGCGCCATTGGCAATGGCGGAGTTCCTCTGACTGAGAGGAACCCGCTCCGTGAAAATTGAGTCTTGCCGCCGCGGCGAAGACCCTTCAAAAATCCCAGGCGGAGGAAGCCTGGGAACATGGGATTCGGCTGACACCAAGAGTGCCTCCCCTACTGGCGGGGAAACCCTTTTTAGGGGATCCGAAGCGAAGTGGGGTGAGTGGCGCGGTGTTTTGAATCGACTGCTACTTTTACGGAGTGAAGCCGCACAGCCGTTGCCGGAGAGCGTTGACTTTTTCCTGTGGACAATTGGACTCTAAACAACTACCCGTGAGTAGAATGGAAGATTGGACTACGAAACATTTTAATTTGGCACCGAAGTGGGAAGGTGCTAAACAGGAAGTCCGCCTTCCGCTTTTGTAAATAGAGTGAAGCAAAAATTTTGCAAGCTAAAGTCTGGAAAGTCGTATATAAAGGACTAAATTTCCTTCAGTTAAAATTACCAAAACCCCTCTTGGAAGCAGGAGAAGGGGGGGGATCTTAGATTGTTTCAACCTGCAGGAGAGAGAGTAAAGAAAGATAAATTTCCACCGTCTCAAACCTGGGAACGGGGTGTCAGAGACAGACGTTTTGGGGAAGTTCATCGACTGTGAATGAAACGTCTTTTGACAGATAGTTAAAAAAGAGAAACATATTGATTCCAATGTTGCCTTTTGCATTTAAAAGAAACAAAATATTTGAAAAATGAAAGTATTTTTTTTTCTCCTTGCTGGACCTGCTTTCAAAAGATGGATACAAATTGAAATTGTCTCCTCTAGAGGGAGCTTGTTAAACTGTTGCTGGAGTCGATCTGGGGATTTCACAGCTGTGGAGATTAAGGATCGTGAGACCAGACTTTGACCTTGGATAAGAATGTGCTTAGAAGAAGTTTTGGTGCTTGCTTTTTGCAAGACAAGTGCTTTGTTGGAGCAGCTGCATGAGAAGATGGATTTGATGACTGTTGCAGTCAGTAATTTTGGACAAACAGTGAATACTCATATAGAAACCACTCAGGAACCAACCAAGGAAGCTACTTTGACAGGGCAAGTGCAGAAGATAATGGAGAAGGTTGTTGTTGAACCTCAAGTAACACAAATGGAGAGACCCGAGGCCTTGTCGGAACATAAGCTGCTGTCTTTGACGACTGAATCTGGAGAAAGTCAGATTTGGAGAGATGGAGTACTGTTTGGTTTGGAGATGGAAGTTGGATGGACCCCCCTATGCAGGGATGTCTCAGCTTTTGGGATATGGTTTTGGGCCAGGGGGAGTCTGGAGTTGTGGGGATTCTTAACTTTGGAGGGACTTTGAAACATGCCTATAAATACTTTTTGGATTACAGTTCTGACTGTGGATAATGGGCAGACCTGCCGAGGGGGGGTGGTGGAAACATGGTTAGGTTGGAGTCTCCCCGAGACCTACTCCTCAATGAGAAAGGAAGGAAATTAAGAATAAGATCAGCAAAAGACAAAGTAAAGGGCAGGTATAAACAAGAAGAAGATCTGCAAAAGGGACATGGAAAAGACTTAAGAGCCTCGGACAGAAGATCACCAGGTTGATGGACTAGATGGAATGGATAGAAAGGACTGACATAACCCGAGACCAGGAAGAAGAGATGTTGGATGAAGATTGGAAGAAAGTTTTTAAAATTCATTTTGAGAATTAGTGTAAAATTAATGAGTGTTAGGAAAAATGTTGGAATGAAACTACTTGGCTTTAGTAGAAATGATATAAGGAGTTATGTATAAATATTAAGTTTTAAGTTTTAAGGCTTTTTATGGTAAGATAAAGTTAAAATAAATTAAGGTAATTTAATGACAGAATATAGTTAAAGATGGAAAGGATTTGCTGAGTTAATAAATAGGTTAGACTGTTAAGATAAATTATAGAACAAAAATTGAGAAAGATGGAAAGAATTTGCTGAAACAATTAATTGAACTAGAATACAAAAAGGGAGGTGTGAGGAGGTCGATGAAACAAGTAAATGAAAGATAAAGATATGGAATATTGGATTTTTAGTGTTATAGTTCTTTTTTGTTATATTGTTGTATTGGATCCAAATGGTTTCCAGAGAGTGGTAGGGGATGCTTTATCCCATGTTGATGGCTTTTCAGCTGATTCCCTGGTGGCCCGCTGGAATGCGGAGTTAACCAGGGCTATCGACTGTCTGGCTCCGAAGCGCCCTCTCCGATTGCATGGAGCCCGGACAGCCCTGTGGTTTTCCCTGGAGCTGAGGGCGATGAAACAATCGCTGAGACGGCTAGAGCGTCGGTGGCAGAAAACTCACTCCGAATCTGACCGGACACAGGTTAGAGCTCAACGTCGAGCCTACCAAGTGGCGATAGCGACGGCGAAGAAGACTTTCTTCACCGCCTCTTTTGCATCTGCAGAAAATAGTAGCAGGAGACTCTTTCAGGTGGTCCGCAATTTAACGGAACCACCTTTACCACCGGGGCCTTCTAAAGACCCCAAGATCTCCTGCAACGATTTTGCAAAGTTTTTTGCAGATAAAATCACTCATATTCGGAAGGAGCTAGACACCACCGTGGGAGCAGGGCTAGGGCGGGAGAGTGCTGGAGCTCTGTCTGGTCAAGTTGTATGGAATCAATTTCAATCCGTTACCCCCGAGGATGTGGACAGGCTGCTTGGACGCATGAAACCAACCACCTGTCTCCTTGATCCTTGCCCATCCTGGCTAATAAAAGCAAGCCGGGAAGGGCTGGGCGATGGGCTCTGCGGGGTGGTGAATGCTTCCCTCTGTGAGGGAACATTCCCAGATCCGCTGAAAGAGGCGGTCATTAAACCACTTCTTAAAAAACCATCTTTAGACCCGGCCAGTATGGCCAACTATCGCCCAGTCTCAAATCTTCCATTCTTGGGCAAGGTGATTGAGCGTGTGGTTGCTGAACAACTCCAGGCATGCCTGGAGGATGCGGACCATTTGGATCCCTTCCAATCAGGGTTCAGGCCTCATCATGGGACTGAAACTGCCTTGGTCGCACTGGTTGATGATCTCCGGCGAGCTAGGGACAAAGGTGAGAGTTGTTTCCTAGTTCTGCTGGATCTCTCAGCGGCCTTTGATACAATCGACCATAACATCCTTCTGGACCGTCTAGAGGGGTTGGGAGCTGGGGGCACTGTTATACAGTGGTTTCGCTCCTTCCTCCTGGGCCGTGTTCAGAAAGTGGTGGTGGGGGATGAGTGTTCAGACCCTTGGGCCCTCACTTGTGGGGTGCCTCAGGGTTCCGTCCTCTCCCCCATGCTTTTTAACATCTATATGAAGCCGCTGGGAGAGATCATCAGGGGGTTTGGACTGGGTGTCCATCAATATGCAGATGATACCCAGCTCTACCTCTCTTTCAAATCAGAACCAGTGAAGGCGGTGAAGGTCCTGTGTGAGTGCCTGGAGGCGGTTGGAGGATGGATGGCGGCTAATGGATTGAAGTTGAATCCTGACAAGACAGAAGTACTGTTCTTGGGGGACAGGGGGCGGGCAGGTGTGGGGGATTCCCTGGTCCTGAATGGGGTAACTGTGCCCCTGAAGGACCAGATGCGTAGCCTGGGAGTCATTTTGGACTCACAGCTGTCCATGGAGGCACAGGTTAATTCTGTATCCAGGGCAGCTGTCTACCAACTCCACCTGGTACGCAGGCTGAGACCCTACCTGCCCGTGGACTGTCTCGCCAGAGTGGTGCATGCTCTAGTTATCTCCCGCTTGGACTACTGCAATGCGCTCTACGTGGGGCTACCTTTGAAGGTGACTCGGAAACTACAGCTAATCCAGAATGCGGCAGCTAGACTGGTGACAGGGGGCAGCCGCCGAGACCACATAACACCAGTCTTGAAAGACCTACATTGGCTCCCAGTACGTTTCCGAGCACAATTCAAAGTGCTGGTGTTGACCTTTAAAGCCCTAAACGGCCTCGGCCCAGTATACCTGAAGGAGCGTCTCCACCCCCATCGTTCTGCCCGGACGCTGAGGTCCAGCGCCGAGGGCCTTCTGGCGGTTCCCTCATTGCGAGAAGCAAAGCTACAGGGAACCAGGCAGAGGGCCTTTTCGGTAGTGGCGCCCGCCCTGTGGAACGCCCTCCCATCAGATGTCAAAACGATAAACAACTACCTGACATTCAGAAGACATCTTAAGGCAGCCCTGTTCAGGGAAGTTTTTAATGTATGATATTTTAGTGTTTTTTGGTTTCTATGGAAGCCGCCCAGAGTGGCTGGGGAAACCCAGCCAGATGGGCGGGGTACAAATAATAAATTATTATTATTATTATTGTATTGTTTTTTATGGTTTCCTTTTTATGTATTGTAATGTATGTCTTGTTAAATTTTGTGTTGTTTTCTTTTTTTCTTTATTCTGTAATTGTTAAACTTTTAATAAATATCATTTTATAAAATAATAATAATAATAAGAGTTCAGCTATCACTTCCTGGGGGGATCGATCTGAGAACCAATAAGGAATAGGAGATGCAAAAAATTCTTTGGGCACTGTATACAAAGGGCAAATCAACAAATAGTGCATGATATCCTCAACCTGATTACATCCATAAATGCCATATGAGCTATTTCCATGTCATATGAGCCATTCCAAAGTATCTCCCTTCTGAGTATGCTGTTGAAACCTAAGTTTAACAAAGCCTCTACATAAATGTGGAAAAGTCAGTGTTTTAAAGTAGTGAGACCTTGAATTTCAGGGTACCAAACAGAGTAGCAGCCCGCAGTAATGGAAGCTCTGTCTTAGATGGCGTCATGGTCAAAGATCTAATTTCTAAGTTCACATGAATTAAGGGAGAAATATTTTTCCATTTGGAGATTATAAACCACCCAGAGTAGCTGGGGAAACCCAGCCAGATGGGTGGGGTATAAATAATAAAAAAATATTATTATTAAACAACCCTAAGTTTGTCTTGACATTTTTGTCCCCAGTCTCTTGTCCTTAGTTGCTCCAACGAGCAGAACTTGTGGGAATATGGTCCTCAAAAGCATTTAGTCTACTCCAGTATCTAAGATAGTCTAGATCAGAGGTTTTCAACCTTTCTGAGTCCACAGCTCCCTTGACCAACTACATTTCTTCTGTGGCACCTCTGTGGGACTCAGGAGCCCAGTTATGTAATCCTTTCCTGCAGAGCTGGCGGCCTCTCACCCTTTTTCAAACACCCTTCCTTGTGGAGTGTTCCCTCAGTGTTTCTCTCCTCTCTCCTCTCCTTGGGAGTCCTCTGGGCAGCTGCTGCTGCCACCCCTAGTCTCTGAGCTGCCCCCCCGCCCGCCCTCCAAAGAGGTGCCTCCTCACACTGCTCCACAGGGGCCTGGGAAGGACCCCCTAGCCAGCCCCAGAGGCACCATTCACCTGGGGAGCTTGTAGCCAGGGCCACTGCAACAAACAGCTGTGCAAGCCTTTGGGAGGCAGAGACACAAGAGGACATCAGAGGTGGAAGGGAAGGAAAGAAGGCCAGAGGCCAGGATGGCCTGTGGGACCCCTAACCATCATTCAAGGCACCCCAGGGTGTCATGGAAGACTGGTTGAAAACTACTGCCATAGGTAATTAAAACCCAAAGGCCTGGCAAAAAAAATTATTTGTTTTTTCCCCATCTGGTGTATAAGGGTGTATAAGACTGGGGGAAGGTGAGCCTCCCACCACAGAAAAGGACCATCCTTATGTTTCTACCCTCCAGACCTCCCATGGAGGAGGCATATGAAGAAGGGGGCACAGGTGATGATTGCAGGATACAATTCAGTTCATATGGGGAAAGACGGTCAATAAGGTTAAGGGTCCTGAGCTGCATTAGACTTTATAGGTCAAAAACAGATCTACTCTTAATTGTTTCCTTCTTGTCCAGCAACAAGGGCCTTCTGGTGGTTCCCTCACTGCGAGAAGCCAAGTTACAGGGAACCAGGCAGAGGGCCTTCTCTGTAGTGGCACCCGCCTTGTGAAACACCCTCCCACCAGATGTCAAAGAGAAAAACAACTACCAGACTTTTAGAAGACATCTGAAGGCAGCCCTGTTTAGGGAAGCTTTTAATGTTTGATGGACAATTGTATTTTAATATTTTGTTGGAAGCCGCCCAGAGTGGCTGGGGAAACTCATCCAGATGAGCTGGGTAGAAATAATAATAATAATAATAATAATAATAATAATAATAATAATAATAATAATAAATTATTCTCTTTGCCCCTCCCCTATTTCTTTCTCCTCTCTACACTGCTCAGTATTGATGTTGGGATCCACAAAGTTGCCTAGATTTGCAGTGCAATTCCATGCCCATTCACCCACAAGCAAGTGCCATTGCATTTAATGGTGCTGAAGGCTGTGCCCTCCCATCATCATGCCTGATGATCAAGGATGATGGGAATTGTAGTTTAATAGTGTCAGGCTCAGCACAAGGTAAGTTATATCATGGAACACATTTCTCCCAGCTTGAGAAACTCAAAACATCTCTCTCTATGTGCGCGTGCATCCCATAATGATATGGATTTAATTTCCCAGACTTAGAAACACTTTAGAAGCTCTTCAGCCTGTCAGGTGTGATTTTCAACAGAGGCATTGGCTGTGTTTTATTGAATAATGATGCCCTTATAAGCTTTCCGCTCACATACATTCGAATCAGCTAATTTTTAGCCATAGATGCTGCAAGATTTAAATGGCAAGGCACGGTTTTATCTTCTGGCCATAAATATGCAAGGTCCTTCTTACTCTTGCTCATTTGCTTTTCTACCACATGTGCTTCCACATTGCTTGCCTCCCTTTATTTTGTAGCTCTTTGGCATTGTTCAAAGTACTTACCATTTTTATGGGACTTGTCCTAACTAGCACTGGATTCGGCCGAAGCCTGAAGCCTGCATTGAATTGGGTTAAGATAGCTCCTGATCTCCCCAGGTCAGTTAAGTCCACCAGAAGCAACCATCAAGGAGTAATGTGGTGCTGCTTGCAAGAGGACTTTCAAACAGCCCCACATTGCAATTTGGCTGTGCAAGACTTTTCACAACAGGGGCGATGCATTTGTAGAACAGGACAGAACCATGCAGTGAGCAAACATTTTAATCTTGCTCTCTGCAGTGCAGTAGGGAGGGATGGGAGGAGAGGTAGCGTCACCTCCTCCCCCTCCCAACTGCATGTTTAATGTTTAAATCAGTTCAGAGCCCAGATCTAGATTACGTCAACCTCAGATTGGTCTAGGTTTGAGCAAATCTGTAGTCCCAAATCAAGTCCTGAATTGGATGGTGGGGGATGGCTTCCCAGCCATACTAAACCGTATTTGATACCTGGGTGCCCAGGAAAATGCCCAGAAGTGTTGTTTCCTTCTGGGGTGCATGAGATCTGTAGCCTCCTAAGCCTTCCAATTCATTGAATTGGGCCAGAAGGCAGAGAAAACAACATCCCCATGCGCCCTGGCAGGATGTTATGTCATTAAGCCTGCTTATTAGTGTTCAGTTTTTAGGGAAAGAACCAATATAAGGCTTCCATTGTTACCAAGGAGCAGGTTTCTCTCAGGCAAGTTTTCTTGAGAAGGGGACTAGCAGAGATGGATGGCAGGGGGAAGTCAGACATGATTTCTGTTGTTGTTGGGCATCAGTTGTGGTGGTTTTTGGGGGGGAGTTGTTTTCAAGAGCAGAAAATACAGATTTCTCTCTCTCTCTCTCTCTGCCTGAGAGATCTTGGGAAGCCCAAATTAGCTATGAATTGAGCCAGAGGGAACTTACTGATTGCTGTTCAGAAAATGTCTTATCAATGCATCTTATGTTTGTTTTTTGATTGGTTGGTTGGTTGATACATAAACAAGTCATTAGCTATGGGCTATCCAAGGCACCAACCTTTCCATATAAGGAAGTGTGTGTCTTCTCCCATGTCCCTGTGCTCTATAGGTGTTTGGAGAAGCTTTGGATGGTGCTAACATGACTTCTGTCCTTGTGAAAAGCTAGGACGTATAGAGTGAATCCTGTGAATAGTGAATAAAATTTTCAACACACCAGTTCATAGAATTAGATCAGATCAGACCAAGTAAGGAACCACTATATTTTCAATCTTTAGCAAATTCCCCAACAGCCACCAACACATGAATTTCATATCCAAGATCTATTGGTCTGTAAGTATAAGACAATGAAGATTGTGTCTTGCTGCATCACATAGTGAAATCACTGAATTGCAGGTGGAAGCTTCTCAGTAAGTACCATCAGATTCCAGCTACTCAAGTTGGCCATTGGCTTCCTCAAGAGCAAGAAAGGGTATAAGGGGATTCCTTTACCATCTGAGCCTGCTTGAGCTGTAAGGTCTACCTGAACTCAGGTGCATTCCTGCATCCTTGAATGGCTTTCATTCTTGACTTTTGGTTCGCTTCTTAACTTATTCTCCTTATTTGTTCTTTGGGTCTCACTTTCTCTCCTGACATCTGGCTTGGAGCTTGGCTCCTGGTTCACAGCCCTTGGCTCACCATGGACTACTATCCAAAGTTCGGTCCTGATAGTGCCCTTTATTTGTACCCAGTATTTATGCTCGCAACAGTCTTCATCCCAGCAATATATTTTCAAATGAACACAAAGCGCTTCCACTGGCTTCTTAGAGCAATTGCTGTTGAACTTGCCGAAATATTCAATTAGTTCCATCCCAAGAACTTCTAATCAATATGGCATTGTTGCTGTGGAGTAACATAATCACAGCAATTATTAGGATAATTCTATCCTCAAGTTGTTGACATTCACAGCTGGCAGCATATATTTAATTAATACTTGAAATATTATTCCAATACTTGTTATTCTGCTTTCCCATTTATTTTATCTCTGTGTTGTTTTCATGGCACACATAAAGAAATAAACAGGTCTGACCAGTATTGCTTTGGATTTCGTCAAAGCACACACCTGTATTGGTCACTCACACTGCTATCAGGGCTACAAAAAAGAGGCAAATAAATGGAAGGAGGTATAATCTGCTTCAGTCTACCTGTGCCTCAAATTCCAGACAGTATCCTCGTTAAATTCAGGAGAAAAGGAAGACAGTGCTAAAACCATGGAACTGGAAAGAAACAGAACTGGAAGAGTGAGCTCATATTTAATTGAAGCTCTGGAATTAAAACATTTTCTAGGTCTGAAATGTGTTGACTTCAGGCTCAGATTAAGACCTAAACACATCCTTTTATGTGTGCCCTAGAATGCAACACCCTCTTCTTTCCCTTTCTTGTGAATTACATGCCCTTCCCTGTTTGTGGATGCATATTAATTTTGCATCCCACCCCTTCCATATAAGTTCAATGCTTTGTTTTTCAGAGGGACTGTGCTGTTCAGATCTACAGCCAGAAGCCCTTAGGCCCTAATTAACATTGGAAACCTAACAGGCGAGCAATTATTAACTTGCTGTCTTGATTCTGACGTTGTGTGTCTTTGTGGATAGAAAACAGAGGCACTAATTTGGCACATCAGGACTCTAGAATGAGGGGTATGCTTTCACCAGGAATGGAGAACCTGAAGGTCTCCAATTGTTGTATGCTGCTGAGCTCTTACTGTCATCAACCTCAGACTGCACGGGCAATGGTCTAGGTTTGTGAAAGCTATAGGCAAATGAAAACTGGGTGGTCCTTGTTCCTCACCACTGATTTTTATATGATCCCAATCGCCACAAGTTTCTTGTAACTACATCTGGGGATACCAGAGATTTCTGACAAGAACAGAAACAGGAGTTTATTCATCTGTCTCCTGGACAGATGAAAATCAATCCAGCAAATGCAACTGGCATTCGCTGTTCTTGTTGATTTCAGTCCACAAACAATGTGTAAATGGTTACTTTCCCACACCTTTGTGCTGTGTTTCCTTTGCACTGAAATGAATGGGATGGAATTACGTTATGGCAATGCAGTTTACGTACTGAATTACGTAAAGGGCAGGACGGGGAGGTTAATAACATAGCTTTTTGGTGGAAGATTAACCACAGAAGAATGGAAACATTTCCACATGTGGTGAACAAAGGGTGGAATGGCGAGTAATTCCTGCTTGTATCCCATGATAATTATTGGGGTAATTGCATTGAAAATCTCTGAAAGGATATGGGGACAGGGACAGACCAGACACAGTTCTAGCAGGTCTGTAGAAAAATGCATTTCCTCCCACTACTCTCTGTCCTTCTTTTCCTTTGCCCTTGTTCTCCCCTGAAGGGGCTCCCCTCTTTGCTGTCACCCTTGCTGGTAGCAGGCCTGCCCCCACAACGGCCCAAATTTAAATCCACCAACCCAGCTAGATGGTGAAATTCAGCTAGGGAGTGGAGTGGCAGGTGTTTCTGGGAGCACTGGCGGAGGAATAGGGAGGAGCACACCACCCCAGCACCATTGGGGAGGGGGTACCATTGCAGCCACCCCCCTGGACACGCACCCCACACCTCCTCACTGCGCCAGGCACCACACCCCTGCAGGTGGCACACCACACCCCAGGGCGCACGCTGGCCATGCCCCCACCTGCTCTCCGCCCCCGGTGCCGGAGCATGCAGCTTCGCCACTGGCTGGAAGCTGCTGAATCCAGGCCTCAGGGCTTCTTCTGTTCTGCGAGAATGCATGCAAGCTGAGGAGCCCCACTGGGAAGCCAGCAGCTGGTGGTCTTGGTCTGTTCCTGGGATCCCCCCTCTCTCACATAAGGGTGCCATGCAGTGAGACACCACCAGTCCTTTCCCATGCCAGCAACACTGTTTGGGATGGGATTCCAAACAGTACCAAAGAGGAAGAGATGCTGGATTTTCAGACTCATGTGCAGGGCTTTTAGAGGCCCTAAGCACTTAAAATGTTTTAGTGCCCCCATATATATCTAATTCAAAATAGAAACAATAAGAAACCATATATCATTCATCTCTATTATTACTATTTTTTTTATTGCTGTGTTATTAGTATTGTATGCATATGTATGTGATTTCCCCCCCCCCATTTATTGTGGGAGCCTTTTTTGTGGAACCTGGTTCAGTTACACCATATGGTCCATGGTAAATCCATCAGTGGAAAATTTCTGTGTTGTTCCCCTTCCTTTGATGCACATGCCTATTTTCTTAATCCAGCCCTGCTCATGTGCCATGAAAACTTGGCCTGGGGTACTGTGAACCTCGACTTGAGGAAAGGAGGGCATGATTTGCTTCTCTGCCTCAGACAACAAAAGTGGTGTTCCAGGGGGGCTCTGAGCAGGTCCTTTTTTTTGTTGTTGTTGAGAATGGCTAAACCTCCACCATTTATCAGTTTTTAAAATAAACATTGTTGCACATTATTCCTTTAATCGTCTACAGATGCACATGAACACTTCAATAGGGATATTCCCTTTACGCTTTTTGAATTTCTCTTTCAATAGCCCAATTAGCTCAAATGGGACTGAAGCTCATTCCAGCTGTGGCTCCTAGGAGGATGTTAGCAAATGCAGGCTAGATTTCAAGATGGAAATTGACAAATGCATCATGCGAAATGTTAACACAATCTTCTTGTAAACTCCTTGAGTAAGAAGATTATCTCCCGGAAACTCGGAAGGAGCCAGCCTCCCTGACGGCTGATGCTAAGACATGTGTGCTGTTAAAAAAAAAAAAATGAGAAAAAAGACTGCCTAGCTGGCAGGAAAAAAGAATGTTGTTGCCATGGTGTTCAGCACTGTCATCATTCCATAAGGTTTCCCAGCTGTGTATTTGGGAACGTGTGAAGAAGAACACATATTGAGAAAGCCACTTCCGACATAAGGAGGAGGTGGAGTTGCGGGCTCACGCCCCCAACAACTGCGCAGGGTTGCCTTCAGCTCCGTGCGACCTGGGGAATCCTCGGGCCGTGTCAGCCCCAGGGCCAGCCAATCGGCTGGCCCCGGGGGCGTGGCCTGGGTCACTTAAGGTCGGCACGGCCCTGGAATCTCCCCTTTTCGTCCTCACTGCAGCTGCGGTTTCCCACCCACCCTCTAGGTTTTCCCTCTGACCTTGCTATGGACCTCGGTTGGTTGTCAAAAGGGGCCTGGTAAGAATTTTTCCGCTTGGCAAATTGGCACTGGCCATTTGTTTTTTTCACCTACCTCGTAGCAAATCGTCACAACGTCCTTGGTTTGGTGGTTAGGCATTGGTAGGGGTATTATTATGCAGATGAGTTGGGGGGGAGGAGCGCCATCACCTCCCCCAAATATTTAAGGTAAGTCTGGTAAAGGATTCCGGGGGGCGTTGCCTCGTCCAAAACCTATGGAGGCCAGGGCCTAAAGTGCACCCCCGAGCGGTGACCCCTCAGGGCGTGCCTAGGGATGTGCATCGCAGGGGCTCCCCCTGCTGGTGTTAACCCTTTCCGGTTTCATGCCGGATAGGCCTAAAGCCAATACCGCTCTTACCTGTAACCAATAAAGTTGTGGCCATTTTTTGCCCATTAACCTAAAATAACGGTGTCCTGTGTCTTCATTTATTCCAACTGGTGGGAGGAGGGAATCACCACGCAAAGGGCCATAACTCAGAGGAAGAGCATGTGTCTTGCATACAGAAGGTCCCAAGTTCAATCCTTGGTCTCTCGAGGTAAGGCTAGGAAAATTTCCTGCCTCAAATCCCACAGAGCTGCTGCCACTCAGTGTAGACAATACTGAACTAGATGCACCAATTGTTTGGCTCAGTATAAGGTAGCTTCCAATAGTGAATAGGACTGGGCTGTTCACTCTGCCACACACTGCACACAGAGCCTGTGCAAATATTATTTCTATGTAGTGCCTTAACATCAGGGCTTTTTTTTTTCCAGCCAGAAGTCACTGAAACTCAGTTCTGGCACCTCTCAGAACTAGAGATATTTGACTGGATCTGAGACCTTCTTCATGCAAAGGATATGCTCTACCACTAATTCACTGACCTTCCCTATGGAAAACCAACATGTACAGCCTTTACTGAGAGTGTGTTAACACACATTGTAAACTGCTGTAAATGTTCAAAAGACTACTCATGATGCTGGACCTCTCACCTAGATGCCAACCACCTGAGCAATGGAACTCTTCAAAAGGAGGCATTTGAACTTGAGACCTACTTTTTCTTGCAATTGTTCCAAGCCTTCATATTTAAACCTGGGACCGTTCTGTACCGCTTTATTAATTTTCCATTAAATTCGTTTCCATCGGAATCTATTAGTCACTGTTAAGTCCGAGCTACTGCACTCCTATAGGCACATTAACCTCCACAAAATAATTAAAGGCTGGATTTTCAGCTGGAGACCTTCTGTGTCACCTCTCAGGAACCTAATATGTCTTTCAATGGCATGGAATATAATGAGATGTTCAAATATAGAAAATTGAGTTACTGCTTGTTTCAGTTATGACATTTATCCAGTCAGTGCCGTCCAACTTCTTGACTGCATTACTTATAATTTACTTTTGACCTTGGGTAGCCAAGATCAATCTTTAAGGGAGCTATCCTTTTAATCTGCTTTATTTTATTAGTCTTTAATGACTGCAGCACATTTTCAGATGTGCAAATTATATATTAGGTTTGTAATCCCCCCAATTTTTTTTTGTCCTTCTCTGTGAAGTTAAAAAGGAGGAGAATATGTTTGAAACAGAGCTCAAATGAATTTGCTTCAAACGGACAAAGAAAACCTCTTGTACAACCTTTCAGGGGAATATTCTCCAAACAAGTAGAGCCTCACCAGTGGGCAAAAGTAGTGGTCTCAGACAACAGATGCTGAAGGAACATAAGAGCGCAGCTGGATTAGTCTAGTGACCCAGCTATCCCAACATCCTGCTCTCACAGTGGACAATGAGATGTCTGTGGGAATAGGGGCTGGGCCCTTTTAGAGCCCTCCTATATTTTGGGGGGAGGCCCCCCAATGTCCCAAACGCATGGAGCCAAAGCACGGAGACTAGCGTGGCATGGCTCTGGTGGCTGGCTCCTTCTCCTCCTGGAGAAGGAGGGGGAAGGAGGGCCAAAGCAGTCTCCTGCTGGTGGCAGCTTCAAGAGGAGGAGCTGCAGGCCATTGAGTCACATGGCTGCCACATTTGGCTCCACCCCGAGGCTCTTCCCAACATCCTAACGTCATGTGCAGTCATGTGCATCATGTTGGGACATCATGTGCAGGATGTCCTGACATGTGTTTGATGCCCTTGCAAGCTGGTGCCTCTTTTGGGGAAAGCTACAAGCAGGACCTGAGTACAACAGCACTCGCCCCTCCTGTGCTTCTCTGACTGCAGAGGTAGAACATGGCCATCTGGGTTAGTAGCCTTATCCTCCATGAATTTAGGTAATGCTTTTCTGAGGAGAGTTGGTGGCCATCACAGCCTCTTGTGGAAGCAAATGTCATAGTTTAACTATGCACTGTTCAAAGAAGTGCTTTCTCTCAAAGGAGAGCCAGTGTGGTGTAGTGGTTGAGAGCGGTAGTCTTGTAATCTGGGGAACCGGGTTCGTGTCTCCGCTCCTCCACATGCAGCTGCTGGGTGACCTTGGGCCAGTCACACTTCCTTGAAGTCTCTCAGCCCCACTCACCTCACAGAGTGTTTGTTGTGGGGGAGGAAGGGAAAGGAGAATGTTAGCCGCTTTGAGACTCCTTAAAGGGAGTGAAAGGCGGGATATCAAATCCAAACTCCTCCTCTTCTTCTTCTTCTTCTTCTTCTTCTTCTTCTTCTTCTTCTTCCAACATTCAGCTTCCGACATTCAGTCCTAGTGTTATAAGAGGAGAAAAACTTCCCTCCACCTGCTTTCTCCACACCACACATAAGAAATGGGGTGGCAAGTCCCACTTCCTGGGTTGTTTCCTTCTGTATGCACCATGTGGCCTGTCCTGTGCCTTCTAAATTAGCCTGCTGTTGTCACATGCAACGATGCTGTCCAGTCATCAGTGTTGAAGAAAGATTCAGCAACCAGACCAGCGGAATTCTCTACATGGAATGGGGCGTGCTGCCAACTTGCCCTTTGAGTTAGGTAACAAAATGGCCTGGTCCATTCCTTTCTCCAGCTGTGATTGAAACTCAAGAATATTTGTTGGATATAACATATATTATTTCATATTCCCAATGTAGGCCCCAAAGCAGCTCACTGCATAAATTGAAACAAATGCAACTAATGGCACACAATAAATATGAATCTTTTAAAAATGGCACTGAAATATCACTGAAAACGCTTAAAAGGACATACAAAAAGCCTTACCACGTCAGTCAGTTAGTGTTCAAAGACCTGTTGGAATAAAATTATTTGCCTGCTGGTGAGAGGAAAGCCAGAAGGGGACCACTCTGACCACCCATGGAAGGGAGTTCCACAATCTAGGAGCAGCCACCAGGAAGGTCTTCTGTCATGACCTCACCCAATGTCCCTGTGAAGGTCCAAGAGAAAGGCTCCTCAGAAGATTTCAAAGCCCAGTCCAGCTCACGTAAGGAGATACAGTTCTTCCGATAACCTGGACCCAAGCTGTATAGGCCTTTGTAGGTCATAACCAATGCTTTGAATTGTGCCCTGTAATTTCCCTGTTACATATATATGGTGGATATGCAAGGAGGTGGTCATTTTTCCTTCCCTTCCCATTTTGGAGGGCTACAATTAGTATTTAAGTCTGAGGTTGCCCACTACTTTTCTAAGGGTTATGTCCAAACACTTCTGTTTAAGATTAGATAACCTTTTTACTGTCTGTACTTGTTTGCAGATGTGATGATTCTACCGTAACTAAGATGAAGTTTGGTGCTAATGTAAATCTGATCCCATTTTGCTAATCAAGCAGATTTCACTATACATCTGTTGGAAAGCAAGAGAATCACATTAGGAATTATTTCATTTCCAGTCATGCTTCTTAATGGGTGCTTAGTTTTGGCCAAGTCCTATTACATCTATCCTAATGAGAGGGAATGCTAAACTCCTTCACATAAATGATGTCAAGCGATCACTGCAACAATATATACAATGAAAGTGCATTATTAAAATGAAATGTTTTATGCAACACATAAAGGCTCTGTTACAGATCCAAGATGTTTAGGTTTTGTGGGGCTGGGTTTTTTTATAGCATACATTCAGCACCTCTGTGTACTGCTATGAGTTTGTGTGGGCCAGACCTTTTTAACCCCTGGACCCAGCAAATGTTAAAATATAAGCCAGGCTAGCTCTCTGATAAGGTAACTGCCTGGGGTGATGGACCATTAAGAGATGGGACTCTATGCCAGACAGCAGATGGGTGGGGCCCCTCCGCCAACTCTCAAATACAGTCATACCTTGGTTTGTGAACAGCTTAGTTGTCAAACAAATCAGCTCCTGAATGCTGAAAACCCAGAAGTAAGTGTTCCAATTTCCAAACGTTTTTTAGAAGCCAGACATCCGACGTGGCTTCTGTTTGAGTCAGTGGCGTAGCGTGGGTTGTCAGCACCCGGGGCAAGGCAAGTAATTTGCGCCCCCTAACCCATGGATTTGAGCCCCCTAACCCGTGGATTTGCGCCCCCTAACCCTAACCCCCAGATGTTGCGCCCGGTGCGGCCGGGCCCCCCCTGCACCCCCACGCTACGCCACTGGTTTGAGTGCAGGAAGCTCCTGCAGCCAATCAGAAGCTGTACCTTGGTTTTTGAATGTTTCAGGAGTCGAACGGACTCCTGGAATGAATTAAGTTCGAGAACGAAGGTACCACTGTACGTAGAAAGATAAAGCCTGAGCTTGAAGTGTGGAATTTTGTGAGCTAGAAGCAAAACAGCAAGCAGAGGGTCAGAGAGCAATGTTTGATATCTGCTTGAATTCAAGGCTGGGCTATGGGAGAAGCAAGACCCCTCCATCGTAAGCTCAGGTTGTATATATGTGTAAAGAAACCATATATCATAAAGATACCACACAAACACAGACACTGGGTAAGTGCCTGGAACCCCTGTAATCTCACACTACTAAAAGATTGGATCGTGAATAACATGGATCATAAATAAAATGGATTTACGTGGCTTGACATGTCAACTGCCAGGTTAGCAAAGAGTGAGATGGTGGGTTGCTACAAATTAATGTACAGGCTACCCACATTTACACTGACTGGGCCAATAGCTTCAACCCTTCCAATGGTAGTGCCAGGAAGAGATGGAGAGTGGAGTGTTTACTGTATGTGGAGTGTGTGGGTGCTAGGGAAGCAGAAGGGCTACAATGGAAACCTAGATGTACTAGGGAGAAGTTTGAATGGAAATGGCATTGTGAGGATACAAAGACAGTGAGATTGGGGAAATAGAAAAGGTGGACATTGTGGTGAGTGATCAGACAGTAGCTGCCTGTCCTGAGGAAAGCAGAATAGAAGGAAATGGTTCTCTGAGTTTCCCTATGAAATTGAAATACTTTATTGTCACTTGTACAACTTGTATACAGTGAGATTACACAAGCACCCCCACTCAGCTCTCTTAGTTTTAATTCCCCCTCGTTTACTGATGCACACCCACCAAACCCGAAAGTCAGTTGCCCTGTTGTTATCTTAATTCAGCAGCCTAACAGCCCACAGATAGAAGCTGTTCTCTACCCTGTTGGTGCGACTAATCATGCTTCTATATCTTCTGCCTGAGGGCAGGAGATCAAGAAAGTGCCAGCCAGGGTGTGACTCATCCCTGAGAATTTTCCTCACTCTCCTGAGGCAACGTTCTTCCGCTATTTCATCCAGCGGATTCACGGGACAGCCCATAATATCTTGTGCTGTATTCACCACCCTCTGTAGGCACTTCCTATCAGTTGATGTCAAACCAGCATACCACACCGTGATGCAGTATGAAAGTATGAACTGCAAGGGCAAGGTAGCAAGTGTTTGGTGGGACTTTGATGACTGGTCTGTTCCATGGCAGAGAGGCATCCAACAAGCTTGCATTCTGTTAGCCAATCTGTTTCCTTAAAAAGGGGGAAAAATGCTTGATTGTGGCTTCCTACAAGGGTCATGACTTCCTACAAGGGCCATGACTAACCCAAAACAAAATAACAAACATGGCTGAGAGACAGGGAGATGAGACAAGGAGAAGAGATCTAGGGAAGAGTAGAGGAGATGCATTGAATTTTTTAGCTTTCAAAAATGAGGGGTTCTAAAACGTTGCAACATGACTTGGGAATTCAAAATACTTCACCCGCTAAAATGACATGCCCTAATGTAGCAGCCTCCTGGGGTATCCATAAAAGCTGGATTTTTTTTTGAGTCTGAGGGATGTCCATTTGCAGCGGTTCTCAACCTGTGGGTCCCCAGATGTTGTTGGACTACACCTCCCATCATCCCTGACCAGTGGTCATGGTGTCTAGGAATGATGGGAGTTGTAGTCCAACAACATCTGGGAACCCACAGGTTGGGAAACACTGATTTATAGGAAAGAGAGTTCACAATGTGTGGTGTGCCATAAGCAAAAGGTGATTATATTTAGGAGTTTATTGGACAGAGAGGAGATTAAATAGTAATTAACCCAAGTACTGGATCAAGACTATGCAGAACAATATAGGTTTCCCACTGCAGAGTTTACAGGATAGTCATGACAGGTCTTTGGTCAATCAGAGGCAACAACCAATTCACAAAGGTGTCCCTCTTGGGGAAAGGCAATGGTCTTTTCCCAGGGAATGCAAATTAAGATTCCATCTAATTACTTTGCTTGCTGAAAGGAAACCTTCAGGATATATTAATGGCAAAAAATGGAGATGCGCCTTCATTAGATATGGAGAAGTTTCTGGGAACAAATTAGGTTTCTGCATATTTTGTCACCAAAGCTATTGCTCAAACCAGCCTAGAGACATCAGCCAGCTTAAGCCAGTGTTTGCTGTCTCTGTTCCTTTGCAATGGCACCACACTCCTTCCACAGAGAAAAGCCAAATCTCCAGCTGATCTGAGCTTTCCAGTAATAAATAGGCTTTTGGTCTAATCCAACAGGGCTCTTCTCACATTCTTAGTCTTAGTCATATGTCTCACAGCTTATCAGGTGTATAATTGGTTCCATCCATCATATCTGAATAGCATTTGGTATAATCCAATCCTTCCTTCCTTCAAAATATTTGCAGCCTATATCCTAAAAGTTCACAGCACATTCCTTCTTTCTCAGAGCATTATTCCTCTCCTAGAAATCACCTGTTTCTCACCTTGCTTGTCTCGTTGGTTCTTTGTAGCAAATTGCAAAAGCTATCTTAATTGGTGTTGCCAATAAAGGCAGAGCCATAAGATGTTTTCCAGAAACTTCATCTGAGTCTCTGTTGTGTCTGAAATGCAACTCAGCTTCCTCATCAACTTGGCTGTTCTGGCACCTATCTCTAATTTTACACAAATGTATGTAATCGTTGATTTTCATTTAATCACTTGACAAGTATTATCAGTAATCAACTAAACTCTGCATCAGAAATAAATATGGTCGAACATAACATTGAAATGTATGGCTTTACAAACCACTATCCAGGACTGCAAAGAGAACGCTCTTGAGGAAATGTGAAACCTAGCAGTCAGTTTCTTAATGGAATCGATGTGCACATACCTGTTCATATTTTGGGTTAATTAATGATACCTTTCTCAACTTTCTTCAGTAAAGTGGGGGAGGACTAATTCTGTGCTGACCTTTTCAAAACAATGCTTATACAGTAGTTCCACCACACCACCAGTCAGTATAATGAATAAAGCATACATTTAGGATCTAAGGTTGCTTTCAAAGTCAGAACCTGGATGTAAAACATGACAGAAATGACAGGCAAAGTTATTCCTCTCTGCTGTTCTCTCTGGGTTGCAGAAAATGATTTCAGATGTTATGTGCTATTGATATTTCTTTTCGAAATCCAGAACTTAATTTAGTAGAGATAGGAATGAAAAAGAACCATAAAACAGGCACAGTGGAACCTATTTAAATGAATGGGAAGGGAAGGAAATGTCTAAGGAAACAAATGCTCTCCACAGCAGAGTGTTAAGGCAGCGGGGACTTAACTGTCTCTAAAATGTAAGTGACATTATCATTTATTCCGATCTTTATAGAACAAAGAATTCTGAAGAATAGACTTGCACAATATTCCAGCTAGAGTGGAAAGAATTGTACTTTACAAAGGAACACACCAGTTGTAATCCTATCAAATCATTAACTGGTTTGATTGTATGGACTGAACAGTTTTCCTGTAGTGTCATTGTGATGAAGACCTGTGAGTCTACTGTGTTGCTGTTACATTAATGGGTGAAAAGGAGAAGGAGGTTTTATTGTACAGTGCAAGTTTGCAAGGATTCTAGCATTATAAACACAGCGTAGGTGAAATCCAGAAGTCTCCCTCATTATCAGAGCATAGAGACCATCTGTACTTGTTGACTCCCCAGTAAAGGCGTCAGAGAATGAAAACAAAAACAGGAGGAGAAATTGCCAGTGCTTATTCATTCATATCCGAAACTGAAATCAATTCAGTGAATGTGATTGGTTTCAGTCTGCAAATGATAGCTAATTGATTATGCCCCCCTTCCCACACACATCACATTGCAACAAACAGTGTGGAATAATACAAATAATGTAGTTTTGGGGACAGACTGCAGCAGCATGGAAACAGTGCTGCATGTGATGGATAGAAAACAGTGCCTTCTTACATCTCTGCTCTCCAGGCATCTTTGAAGGATTGTGCTAATATAAAGTTATGCTGGTCAAAAACATCTCATACCTTTCATTGGGAGGAACGCATGCTCTCATGAGCCAACAACTGTAGCATGTAACCAATTGTATGACAAAGTAAGCTTACATAAGCCATTTTCTAACTGGGGTACGTTCTGGTTAGGATGTTAGGAGAATACGGTGAGCACGTGTTAAGTGTTGGTTTCTCCAGGATTATGAGGACTTTGATACTGCAGCCATTTGCTCAAGTTCTGAAGACCTTGTTCATTATCTCACTGGGCATAGGCAGCTATGTGCAGATTCTCTCTATGGCCACATCCACACCAGTCTACTTCTTGTTACACCTTTGCCTTCTGTCTCTCTCAGAAGATTGCTGTCAGGACCATGCATTTAAAGCACTCATACCACTTGGACAGTCATGGCTTTCCCCAAAACATAATGGGAACTGTAGTGCTGAGAGTTGTTAGAGGACCCAATATTCCCTTCACAGAGCTGAAGTTTCCAGAGTTCCCTGGAAAGAGGGATTACTTGTTAAACAGCTCTGGGAATTGTAGGTCTGAGAGGGAAATAAGGGGCTCCCTGCCTCTTCAAATCTTTGGGGTGATGGGGGAATTGAGTGTGAAAGTGCCTCAAAGAAAGCCCTGTTTGTATGTAGTATTCTCATTGACCATGGGGTGCTGACTGATTGTTGTGGAAGAAGATGGAAATGGGTTACAAAGGGGAATAGATAGGCTATCCTGGCCAGGAACCTGCACAGGAGCACTCTGCATTACAATTTTCTTTGCAAGCTGTAGGTCCCACTTATAACATTCTGCTATGCAACATCTCCTGGCAGTCTTGCTGTGACATGCCTACTAGCAAAGATGCTCAATTAATGGGAAATTTCAGAACTGAAAATCACTTCAGACTAATTTGGATGATTTGTCATCCAGAATAAGTCATGCCCACCCAAGTGTGTTTGTGTATATATGTGTGTGTACAAAGTGAAAATGGTGTGCTTATTTGGACAGAGGTTAAGCCAAGCTTCTAGCCCTCATGGGGGGCTTCCTAGAGGCATCTGGACGGCCCTCCTGGACAACAGGATTTCCAACTTGATGGACCCTTGAAAGTCTGCTGACATGAGAGATGTGTCTCTGGGTAACAAACCTGCCAAATTACAGACAAATAGGATCAGATGAATTTTCAGTAATGCTCTTATTAATCGGATGTGGGTGAGACACAAAGGCATCCATATTCCTCCATGTGGTTTTTGCTTATATTTATTTATCCCTCCTCCAAACCACTGTGGTTGAAAGTTAGACATGTCAGTCTCCCACTCACCCCCACATTACCCTTATGTATTTTATGTTTCACTTGTGATGGAAAACTCCATGCTGGTATTTCCCTCTTGGTTAGCAAGTAAGACAATATTGTATGCACTTTAAGCAGTGTCATCACAAGGCACACTGTGTGGTCCCTGATCTGTCCTGTCATAGGAGCTCCATTTCACTCTTGTAATGCCCCAACCCCCACCACTGGATGAACAATGGCATAACAATATTGTTGTTGCAATCATAGTGTGGGAAGGAACCTCAAAGATAATGCAGTCTAAACTCTCTGCCAACCCAGGGAATCCATTGCACTAGTTACCTAGATGGGCAGCCACCCAATCTCTGCTTTAAAACCTTTGGTTGAATGAGAGTCCACCCTGTTCTGATTGCATAGTTGCCTCTCGTTTCATGCCAGAGCTCATCAAAGGCATGCTGGTAAGAGATTGTCAGGGCTGGAGCAAGCTGGGGCCATAGTAAAGATTTCCACAAATCTGACAAATCTGACGAAACTGAATTCAATTTTGGATTTCCCCATTTCTCTTTAGAAATTAAAATTTGAGAGGCACTCCGCCCAAGTTAAAAAATTAATGCAACATCACCACTGCCAAATTCTAGAATTCTATACCTTTCCCCTCTAAAATCCCTAAACCCAACAAGATGCATAATTTGAAATTCAAATGAATCCTAGTTTAAAGAATATGGGTTGCATCCAATGACTGAGTCTTATTCCAAGCAGACCCACTGATTATTACATTTTAATGACTAACGTAGGCCCATTAACATCAATGGGTTTCCTCTGAGTAGAATTTTGTTGGAGATAGATATCCATTCAGCCATCTCCAGTGGGAAAGCAAGAGGAATAATTGCTCCCAATTTAATTTCATTAGAAATCTTCATTAGAAATATTGAGGAGGGAATGTCCCCATTTGAGATTGCCTAGATTGCAACCCTCTAGACATGTCCTTTTCATGAAGGATAAAGACCCAGTTTTTAAAATTCATAAATAAAGGAAGAAGGCAGTGAAAACAACTCCCCCCCCCCAAACTACTTAGCTAAAAATATTTATCAGGGTGAGTTTAAAACAAAGAAAGCAAGGAGGTAACCTGCACATTTGAATTGCCAAAATTGTTATAAAAGTTATAGTTACTCTTGAGAAGTACTGATAGTAGGCAGTTAGGGGGATACAAAGGAACTGTCTGCCTCCCCCACCCCACCCTACCTCACACACATTTCCCATAATTAGCAGGGCACACAAGTGTTAAAATTTGTAGCCATTTATAGAGAAAAGGACACACAGAGGCAGAGACGCTAATGTCTTTTGCCTTGGTTTATAACCCAATTTCCATCCTTCATTGCTCGCCTTTCGTAGCACTTAGTACCCCTGAAGAGCGTCCAAGTCTCAAGAATTTGCATTCATCAGCAGACCCTGTGCAAATCTTGCCTTTTTACTGCTATAAAATTCTGGCCTTTTTAAAAAAATCATTATTAGGATCTCTCTTTTTTTTTATGTAGTTAGCTGGTCATATGACATCATCTGGGCAAATACTCTTTTGGAAGCCCGATAAAGTTTCTCTCTCTCAGGGCTTTGTCCACCATCATAATGTATTTATTGATCATGTTTTTCATCTCCTCTGTGAATGGGTCAAATCCCTTCTGCCTGGCTCCTGACCGCTTGAAGTTCCCATCTCGGTTGTTCTCAACACAGAGCAAGCGGTCCTCCGTCACTGTGATGTTCAGGAATCTGACCATTTCTTTCAGATTAGGGAGCAGGGTCTGCTTCAAGTCTTCGTAGTGGATGACGAGGAGACGTTTGCCATACTTGAGCCAGTCCAACACATGGGAAGCCCACCAGGAGGAATAGCTGTTTACAAAATCTGGCCACTCTGCAAAGCGAAAGGCAAAATAAAGGATATTGACTTATCTGTTTTCAAACCCAGCTGTTGCCAAGTAGAAAAAGGATGGCAAAGGAAGACTGCTTTAAAAGGATATCAGAAGCAGATAACCCCTTTCTGTTAGTGCTATTTGTGTGTTGAAAAATTGAGGGGAAGGTTGCTTGAAAATTCGTGAGGGAGAGGAGGTGAAGTGTCTTTTTTTCTTGGAAAGCTCTCTTCTGAAAAGTATTAGTTCACTTAGGCCCAATCTGTACATTTAATGCTCAATACATTATACCACTAACCGGGACGTGGGCGGCGCTGTGGGTTAAACCACAGAGCCTAGGACTTGCCGATCAGAAGGTTGGCCGTTCGAATCCTCGCGACGGGGTGAGCTCCCGTTGCTTGGTCCCTGCTCCTGCCAACCTAGCAGTTCTAAAGCACGTCAAAGTGCAAGTAGATAAATAGGTACCACTCTGACGGGAAGGTAAATGGTGTTTCTGTGCCCTGCAGCTTAGTCATGCTGGCTACATGACCCAGAAGCTGTACGCCGGCTCCCTCAGCCAATAAAGCAGGATGAGCGCCACAACCCCAGAGTCGGCCAAAACTGGACCTAATGGTCAGGGGTCCCTTTACCTTTACCTTTACATTATACCACTATCACACCACTTTAAACGGTCATGGCTTCCACCAAAGAATGTTGGGAACTGTAGTTCATTAAGCTCTGCCCCTCACAGAGCTACAATTCCCAGTGTTTCCTGGCAAGAAGGATTGGTTGTTAAACCATTTGGAGAATTGCAGCTCTGTCTCCTAACAACTCTCAGCAGTTCCAAAGGATTCTTTGGGGGGAAGCCATGACTCTTAGAGGGATATTGTAACACTTTAGGTGTATGGCATAAGCTGTCAACTTTTCCCTTTTCTTGCGAGGAATCCTATTCGGAATAAGGGAATTTCCCTTTAAAAAAGGGAAACATTGACAGCTATGGTGTATGGTGCAGATGTAGCCCTGATCCTTACAAGTGGTGATGCCAGAGACAGAACAAGGACCTTTTCTGCTTGAAAAAAACGGTGGTAGATGTTCCTCCAACATGAAGAAATGTTCATTTGGGACCAGGGTATCTAAAGAACCACCTCACCCCATGTATCATTGCCCAGCAACTAGACCTCTCACTACTGAGCATCCCACATGTGCTGAGCTTGTACTAGAAACTGAGCTTTTAGTGCAAGCAGCTCCAACTCTATGGAATCAATTGCTAGCTGAAATGAAACACGCACCTGAAATCATGGTGTTTAGAAACCTACTGAAGATGCTTTGGTTTAAGAATTCTTTCCCTGAGAAACCTAGTCATTTATGGAGTATCAGTTATATACCTAGATAAACTGCCTTTTTTTTTTTTTAGAATTAGCATCCTTAAAATGATGTTCCTTCCAACTTTGTACAATTCAATGACTCCGTGTTACTGTTTGTTTGTTTTAGAACTGGGTGTTTTGTTCTCTTTTTCTCTTATATGCTACTTTGATGGCTTTATGCTTTGAAACAGTCTATAATTTTGACAAGTAAAGAAAACAGGAGTGCAGCATGTTTCCTTAAATCCCTCTCTGACATGAAGTCAGAAAGTAATGGCTTACCTTTGCTTTTCCAGTTTCGATCTGTGGCATACCCGAGATGGCCTGCACACTTCCGGTTGAATTCTGCCACCAGCGACTTGTATGGATTCCGTATCAATAAGATGGCCGAGTCAAACATTTCAATTTCTTTTTGGCCACTCTCGTGAGTTTTGACACAAATAGTTCTCCTGCTTCTCCAGTGATCCTTTTCCCCTTTAAAACCTGTGTGTGTGTGTATATAAAGTGTGTGTTTGTGTGGAAAGAAAGAAAGAAAGAAAGAAAGAAAGAAAGAAAGAAAGATATAGATAGACTGAGATATATATTATTGTGTTTAGATCATATATACCACTGTAAGCAGGCCAGCCATTACAAGTTTGTCATGGCCCTACCAGCAATTCCCTCTTTGGTACACTTCCACTATTTCCTTGTTTGGGACCCATCTCTCCCAAATTTGCCCATGAGCCCCTGCCTGTCTTTTTGTATTTTTGGTACACTCCCCTATTACCCCCCCCTTCCCCCTCACCTTCTGGTAACCTCTACTTCCTACTCACCCCTATCATGAATCCTACTACTACACTGTTCCGATCTAATGTGGCACACACCCCTTTCCTCCCACTGTTCAGTAAACCCACTTTTAGACAAAAACACTCAGAGCCCAAAGCTGGCAGTGTGTTTGTTCTTAGAAACAAACAAACAAACAAACAAACAAGACAGGCACAGCTCAATAGCCTACCTTTATTATATAGGGTTCCATCAAAATAGTAGCTCCCAGTGTAGAATCCTGTAGCATGTTCTATCAAATGACGAGCCCAGGTGTTGCCAGCTCCAGGGAAGCTTGACAATGCCACAAAAGCTTTGGATTTGGTGGGGAGAAACATCCGGTCAGTGCAGCGGGTGTCTACAACCAGATACAGATGGCATTTCATTGTTAGCAAAGTAATCTCTCTCCCCCCCAACAAATACACACACAAAATGACAACAATTTACAACAATTATTTTTCACATGGTTGCACTTTGATAAATTCAAGATTTAAATTCTAAAAAAGCAAGCTATGTATTCTAAGATCAGCTGTTGTGTGATCATTAATATCTCATACCTGACCCCTCTTTTGTTTGATTCTTGCAGATGCAGATGCCAATTTAAGTATGCATACCAGCAACAATAACTCACCCTGAAGAAACCACAAATTTTTCCTCTGTGGGTGGAAAAGCAATTAATCGTCCCATAAGTTGAGCATAATAGCAATAACCAAGCACACCCACATACTTTACTTCCCTAAACACACACATACCAGGAGACTAGATAATATTTTAGTTTTTCCATTCCACTGCTACATCCTTGAAATTTTAGAGTAAAGATGGCAAAAATAAAAATGAGCATCTATAAGTTAGAGACACCTTCCAAGAAACATGGACCCCTTTCTTTAACTACGTTGATAGCCCAAATCAAGACATTGTTACATCAACAACTCAATATGCTCAGTGGAGGGGTTACGTCAAGTAATATGTTTGAATGTTGAAAGTATGTGTATGTCTAGCGACAGTACACTTATCTCTACTGCTGGATAAGTGTTTTATAGTTGCATTTGTATTTGTTTAAAAACCAATAAAAATTGTGGGGGGTGTGTGGGGGGTGGGGGGGTGTAACACAGCACTCATGGTCAAAGAGAAGTGATGAGTTACTAAGGAAAAACACACAGAGAGACATAAGGCCAGGAAGTTAGGCATATCACCCCCTCCATGCTTTGATAGCTGCATTCAACTCCTGGTATTTACAGCAAAACACAAATAAAAACCAGTTAGTTAAGCTTGATAAACAACAGACACACTAAGCCATGGGTAGGCAAACTAAGGCCCGGGGTCTGGTCCAATCGCCTTCTAAATCCAGCCCACAGACAGTCTGGGAATCAGCATGTTTTTACATGAGTAGAATGTGTGCTTTTATTTAAAATGCATTTCTGGGTTATTTGTGGAGCCTGCCTGGTGTTTTTACATGAGTAGAATGTGTGCTGTCAGGGAACTGCCTTCGGAGCCAGAGGGAGAGGGAGGGCTCCAGAAGGGTTCCGGAGAGCGTCCCGGGAGGGAGAGAAGCAGCACATCTTCTGGGGAAAGAAATCAGCGTAACACCAGTGGAGAAGGGGGGCAGATGGGGGAATCGGCGAGGTGGCTCCAAGACTCCTCGCCGGGAACCAGTGGGGAGAGCACGGGTCCTCCGATGCCCACACCCTCCCTGCGCAGAAGGCTTCCGCGCAGGGAAGCTAGGTGGAGACTAGGCGTCAAAGAGCTTCTTTGCTGGAAGAAGTTCAAGTAACACCCACTAACGGATTCTGCCAGCGATTGAGACAGTCACGGGCGCGTGGCTGTCCAGACAGAAAGGGTTCATTCAGGCAACCAGCCAAGGGTGGTGTTGATTTACACACAAGCAACCCCTAGAACCATTACATGTGCTTTTATTTAAAATGCATCTCTGGGTTATTTGTGGAGCCTGCCTGGTGTTTTTACATGAGTAGAATGTGTGCTTTTATTTAAAATGCATCTCTGGGTTATTTGTGGGGCATAGGAATTTGTTCATTCCCCCCAAAAAAAATATAGTCCAGCCCCCAACAAGGTCTGAGGGACAATGGACCGGCCCCCTTCTGAAAAGGTTTCCTGCCCTCTGCCCCAAATGAATGCAGTTTCACAGAAGCAGGAATAGAAGTTGCACTGAAGGAGAGGGAAAAACAGCAGCTTTTTAGGACCAAAGGGATTCTTATCACCCAGCATCCAAAGAAATCATTGTTTAATTACAGCTCTGACTTCACGCATTCGCTAAAGACAGTGAAAGGTTGGAGTAGCAGGTTGGTTTCATCTCTGAAAAGTTGCATAGGACATTTGGCTTCATATCTTTTTTTTCTAGGAAGACTAGAAACTTACTCCGGAAGAAAGAAAGAAAGAAAGAAAGAAAGAAAGAAAGAAAGAAAGAAAGAAAGAAAGAAAGAAAGAAAGAAAGAAAGAAAGAAAGAAAGATTTCATTCAGAGTACCTTTTGTACTCATCTCTTGACAACCCTGGTCAGATTGGCTTGTCACGTTTGTTAGTTTTGCGTTCCACTACAGTAGATGACTATTGAATTAACATATTTGCCCTGCAAGCCTTTTTTAAAAAACAACCACAACAATATATGTGGCTTGGCTCTTTTGCATTAAGTATTTGCTCTGTGAGTTTATTTTATTTTATTTAACAAAGGATCAACTATCTGCTTGGGGTGCATTGTGGTTAAGACTGCACAGCTTGATCTATTGAGGCTGGTGGTCTTGCTTTTGGAACAGGGGGTTGGATGGCATAATAATTTCATCCCCTCCAGCCCTAGTATTCCAGCTAAGCTTTTCTATCACCATAAAACAAAGGATTTTCTGCCTACCAGCAAGATAGATTTGGACACGCTTAATGTTTGTCTCTTAATTATCTACTTAAGACTTGTCTGTGCTAGCGGTTTCTCCAGGAAAAGATCCAAATCAGACATGTTTGAATATATACTCCCTGACTCTTATTTCTCAATGCTGGTCTTGCCTATCTGTATTGCAATTTTTTCCTCCCTTAAGGGCAGATCAATATTGCAAGTGCAGTGGATATATTCTGCATTACCACAAGATGAGAGAGAAAGAGAGAGATGGATTTCCCTGTGCCATATCATCCCAGTCAAAATCAATGTCAGTTCATTGTGAATAGTTAAGGGAAGTGTAGAACAGCTTTAATACATTTCAGTAGTCTTATTGACTCTCTTTTGGTCTCCCTTGAAATTTTTCCAATATTTCTCCTCAGGATGAGCCCCTAAGGTTCATCTACACGTATGTCTCCTGATTTCTGGTCATGGTTTAAAAGTACAGGCCTCCTCAGAGGATGATCCATAGATTTTGAGGGCCTGGCTCCCGAACCAGCCCCCAGAACACCTCACTGCTCCAGAACCTCTGGAACAGCAACAGCCAGCACTTTCTGGCCTGAGGAGGTTCCCTCCAGCTCTAAGGACTCCAGCCCAAAAGATGTAGTAGAACCAGTCTCCCCTATGCTGTTGTTGAAGCAGACAATGAGCCCAGGTTGTATGCAATGCTAGTCCTCTTCAGGGTAGAACCATTGAAATGACTTACTTAGATCCATAACTTTAATGGATCTGAGTTTGATACAACCCCCTGTAAAGAGGCTTCTCCTCTCTTGAAGGTAGACTGCTAAGGTCTAGTCTGGGCTTATAGTTGTTTAATGCACACTTTACATCAGTTTGTGCATTTTTAGAGTCTTTTTAAATTGGTTTTGTATATATATGTCAGGGAACTGACATCGGAGCAAGAGGCGAAGGGGAGGCTCCCAGATGATGCTGGCGAAGGACCCAGCAGCAGGGGGAGAAACAGCTCAGTAGAGGGGGAAGCCAATCAGCGCAACACCAAGGATAAAGGGGGGCAGATGGGGGAAGTGGAGAGAGGGCTCCGGGACTCTTCACTGGACACCAGTGAGGAGAGCCCAGGTCCTCCGCTACCCACGCCTTCCCTGCACAGAAGACTCTCGCGCAGTGAGAGGAGGAGGAGACTGGGTGTCAAACAACTTTTATGTTGGAAGAGGTTCAAGAAACGCCCACTGATGGATTCTACCAGTGACTGAGGCAGCCATGATGAGAAGGGGCTGTGTAGTCAGAAAGTTTTAACAAGGCAAATTAACCGAGAAAGGCACCAGTTTACGCACGAGTAACTCATACCTATTACAATATAGAAAAACAGTTACAAACAAAAAGACCACAACTCAACAAACACACGCAAAAACAAAGGGACGTTGGCGATTTCAGTGTGCAGGAGAAAATGTAATAATACAGATGAGCCTGTGTGTGTGTGTGTGTGTGTGTGTGTGTGTGCGCGTGTGTGTGTGGTGTCATTCACAAGCTCCATACAAAAAGAGAGGCAGTAAGTACGTGATGCTGCAAGTGGTTTTCATTAATACAGGATGTAAGATCCAACCATATCACCTCAGATTTGCCTGTCTTTGATACGCCATTGATGACTGTGGACTTCCCTGTAAATTTCTCTAATATAACAATGTCAGTCCAGCATGAGGCAAGTTGAATTTTTGGTAATAAATTTGAATTTGGTCTCTGCATTTTTGTATACATTACTTAGCTGGAGAACAGCATTGAAAAATCTGGAGAAGAGCAAATTGCAAAAGATGAGTGCATTTCTGAGAGTTCGTGTGCCATTTCAGAAAGTGAGAATTGGGTAGGTTTGCCTTTAAATGCGAACTGAATTGAATTTCTTCGTCATTCTTAAATGCTAGGTGGAATCTACACACATATAAAAAACCGCTGTGAAAATATATATTTTTAAAAAAAGTTTTGGAAAATACATTGAATTTTGCATAGCTCACTGTCGCAATCTACTGTCCTATTTCATACTGCACTTTACAACACATTTAAAACGTTTTATTTGCAGCTGCTTAGCTGAGTCCGTAGATTCAGGGCACTGTCAGACACACCATCCTAGGCAACAGTCGGCAGTTGCAAGTCTGCTCACCCTCATCCAATGTCCTGGAACAGCTTGCAGTATTCACTACAGATTTCTCCTGTAATGCATTAATAAAATTATGGCACTACGTAACCCAACAGCAAGTGTCTTGCCTCATTGCTTGGGGTATAAGATGCACAGCACCTCCCTACACATAGTTATTGATATTATATATATATAACCTCTCTCTTACCTTGGACAGGAGTTTGATAGACAAAGAGATAGTCCCCCTTCTTTGGCTCTTCAGCTGTGCTGCTGCCATTTTGCAACCTGCTACAGAATAAGCTGTCTGAGCTGTTGCGTAACGGGAAATGAATTGTTGGGAAGCCGCAGCGGCACTGGGGTCCTCTGATGGCTGCCAAAGGGAATTCCTAGAAAATAAAATAAAAGGCTGGAATTTAAAAAAGGCTAGCAAACATTAGAAAGCATCCACTGGAACTGGAACGAATGCGAAGGGAAATCCTAAAGTTCAGTTTTCCTCTTCTGAATTGTCCTGTCTCAGATAAGTATTTTCCTTTTCCAAACCATTTTTTCTTCACATTTCCTATTGTGGATGCTGTCAGAATTTAGAGGGTTGATCAGGCTGACTACTTAGCCAATGAATTGTGTGAGTTAGACTGGATTGATCAATGCACACATTGCACAGTAAGAAAACAGTGAGTTGTGTTCAAGTAGGTTGTACTCCAAATAGACCCACTGAAGGTAAGGAATCTAAGTTTGTCAGGTCTATTAACCTCAGTGGGTCTACACTGAGTAGGACTAGCCAGATATTCTGGCCAGATATGGTTTGGGTTGGCACAGATCAGCCCAGGAGTGGGGGCCCAAATCAGATTTAGGGAGGAGGCTTTCGACAGCCCTTTTAAATAGCCTCAGATTCCACCCCTCCTCATAGCATCATCATAGCCTCCATTCTCTGCATGGTCACAAAAGCGCTGCATCCTAGCCACTTTGTGCCACGTGACAGAGTAGGCAACACAGTCAACAAAATGAAATAAACAATGCTTTTCGACATGAATCCCAGCTCTGTCTGATTCTGCAAAAGGTGACAAAATGCCTTCTCAAATTCTGATCATGCTCAAAGGCCACACCACAATCAAGCCTAGGTAAAGGAAACCCCACCAGCAAAAGAGATGCAAACTCTGTACGTGGGAAAATGAGGCCCAATTAAACCATGTTACATAACTCTTGATAAAACTAAAGATGTTCATGGGCACGCATACACACCTCCCTTAAACCTGTTCATCTTTACAGTGGGGGTGGGATAATTGTGGTAGGTCTTTCCCCAAGCAATGCATAAAAAGTGTCTGATCAAAGCAGCAGGACACCTAGATGTGTCCTATGCAAAATTTCCCTGTGTTGTTCTCATGCAGCGAACACAGGCTCTGTTGGACAAATGTAATGATCCACTCCTAATGAGGTAATTTATGGAGAGTCCCTAAGGCTCTCTTCCAGTGTTCTGGCGGCATGACGAGGCATTAAATAGTTGTCAACATAATTGGGTTCAAACCATCCCATTCTGACTTCCCCTTTAGGTTAAATGTGGCAGGGAGGAAAAATGGTGGCTCTTTTAAACTATTTTTGTGAATTCTACAAGGAGATTCAGTTTGTTTGGATTTAAAAATCTCTTTTCAAAAAAAGAAAAAGAAAAAGCAAGGAACAGGTGGTGATCGAAATTGTAGACACATTTACCAGGGAGGAAGACCCATTGTTCTCAGTGGGGCTTCCTTCCGAGTAAATTTGTAGGGGATAGGCTGTGAGTCATTCTCTAAAAAATAGAACTTGTTACAGGTGTGTGGTGTAGAGGGAGACTTTGTGTCATGTCCCCATATACAGTACGAACTGGAGGTCATGGTGGATAGCTTGATGAAGATGCTGACTCAGTGTGTGGCAGCTCTGGTTGAGGAAAAAGACAAATTCTGTTTCAGGGTTCATTAGAACACGGATTGAAAAGAAAACTGCCAATATCATAATGCAGCTTTACAAATCTATGTTGACACAGCTCTTGAAATATTGTGATAGATTCTGGTCACCTCAGCTCAAAAATAATGCTGCAGAGCTGTGAAAGCTTCAGAAAAGGACAGCCAAAATGATCAAGGGGTGTGGGAGCTCCTGTCTGAGGAAAGTTTCACCATTTGGAGCTTTTTTTAGTTTAGAAAAGAAAAGGCAAATAAGAATGGACAGGATATAGGTTGGAACAGATAAACCTCAGGTCCCTTCCAACTCTATGATTCTATGGTTCTATGAGGAAGTGGATAGAGAGAGGTGTGGTTTTTTTCTCGCTTTCACATAACACTAGAAGTTGGGCTCATGCAAAGAAGGAGAGTGTTGGAAGATTCAGGACAGACAGAAGAAAGCCTTCTTCATGCAACACGGAGTTAAACTTGGGAATTTCGCCCTGCAAGAGGGAATGGTGACCATTAGCTTGGATATGCCGCCTTGAGTCCTTGTCAGGGGAAAAGGTGGGGTAGAAGTAATGGTGGTGGTGGTAGTAGCTTTTTTTTCAGTAGGAACTTACTGGAACTCAGTTCCAGCACCTCTCAGGTGTGTGTCATTGCCATTATAAGAGAGCAAGGGAGGCGTTCATTTTCTTAGAAAATTAGCACTGAGTATGGAGCTTGTTCCCTGGTTCTCTAGGGGCATTGGCAGTCCAGTATCCAATGTGTAGGGCAGGAACCTCTTCAGGCAGCTATTGCCTGTTGTTGTTGTTGTTTTTAAAAAAGGGAGCACCTTAAATAATTTGTTGTGGGTGTGTATTCTGAAGATAACCATATTTCAATTTGCATTTGAATCCAGGAGGTATAGCTCAGGCATGTTCAAGCATTCCTAGCTGTGGCTGGTCCACAATGAGGCACTGCTACAGAAAAGGCCTTGATCCCTAGAAGGCACTATCATCTAGAGACGAGCCTCTGAAGATGCAAAAAGACTAGGCAGGTCCATAGGGCATTAGGGCATTTATTAGATAGGTGCTTTATACTTATAGTCCAGGTCATAAGCGTAAAAAGTTGTAGTGGTCAACAGAGCACCTTGAATGGTGGAAGTCAAGCGTCATGCCCCCTGTATCCTAGTATGCTCCTGAGGAGGATTCAGTTTAGGGTGAATCACAGGACACTTCACTCAGGCAGAAACCCACAGTAATCCCTTCTACCCCTTGGCAGCCTGGGGATGCAACTCATACATGAGAGCTTAACCTGCTCCACAGCCACAGAGAAACATGTGACTACAGAACCAGATGCAGGTCATTTAAGGATTGTAGACAGGGATGCAGGCCACCTTTTAAAGATTCAGGTGAGACTTCCTTTGCTGAGACAACATATTTCTGTAGCTCAGCTAGCAGAGCCCACTTGGAGCTAACCATAGTCCTGATTGCTGCACACCAGCACTGCCATGAACTGAACTGAATTCCCTTAACAATAATTGTCCTATCTGGACTTATTTTGAGTGGATCTGACTTACTTCCACCTGAATTAGGCAGTTAGGCCGTCATGGCATTTAAATGCAAGGAAAAATAGATCCAAATGAGTATACAGATTGAGATTTCAGTCACCAAATTAGAGAATAAAACATCTCAGACACCAATTTAGAGAATGAAACATAACAAAAGCATACTTTCTCTGCCTGGAATGTCGTTGACTTTAATTTGTTGGCATTTGAAATAATCAAAAGAAGCTTGCTCACTCAACTTACTGTAATGTTTTCTTTCTTTAAGCATATTAAACTGTCACATCTCTGCACATTTTACCCAATGATTTGAGAATTTTTGATGATAATGCTGCTTTATTTACAATATTATGATTTGAGCAGCCTGGCTTTGCTTTGGAAAATGCAGAGCAATTTTCAGCTCCGGAGAGGATTTCTAACAGCTCATTTCCACAAAACAAATAACACCAAGCATCTTCTTCTGATTTATAAGTGAAGGCATTGAAGGAGAATGTTGGAGAAATTATGATCAAATGGGAACATTTGTGGGAACTAGGATAACATCTGAAGCATACCATGTTGGCTATCTTTGCTCTATTTTATTGGCTGTCAGAATACAACCCTCTGTTCAAAGGATTCCTCTAGTTGAAGGGCTCTCCTGCCCACATCTGAATAAATAGGAGTCCCAAGAAAGGAGAAGAGGGGGGCAGGGCTTGAAAACTAAAACTCTGGATGACCCCGCTCATTGGTTTCATCAACATGAGGGACGAAACTGCGCCCTGAGGAACCCTGCATTGAAGGCTCCATGGGGCCGAAGAACACTCCCCAAGCATTCCCCTTTGGAAACGGCCTTCCAAGTAGGACCAGAACTACTGCAAAGTGGTGTCACCCACCCCTAATTCAGAGAGCCACTCCAGAAGGATACCACAGTTGATGATACTGAAAGCCACTGAGAGGTCAGCGAAAATTAACAAGGACACTTTTGCCCTTCTCTCTTCCAACAGAAGTCATCAGACAGGGGAACCAAAACATTTTCAGTGCCAGGCCTAAACCTTGATTTAAATGGATCTACAAAATCAGTTTCCTCCAAGAGTGCCTGGTTTTGGTTCTGCAACCACCTGCTCAAGAAACTTGCCCAAGAAGGGAAGATTAGCAACTGGCTGGTAGTTGCATAGATTTTTCAAATATTGGGAGGGTTTCTTGAGGAGTGGTTTCAACACTGCCTCCTTCAAGCAGGCAGCCACCACTGTCTCTCGCAGGGAGGTATTAATCACCTCCCTGGCCCAGCCAGCTGTCCCCTCCCTGTTAGTTTTTAGCAGCCAAGGGGAGCAAGGGTCCAGAGCACAAGTGGTCACTCTGACCAATCTAAGAACCTTGAGCCTTACTAACTGAAACACATCAAACACAACAGGACTAGGCAGCGCTCTGGAAACCTCTCAAGATTCATCTGCTGTAACCATGGAGTCAATGTCCCGGCAGATGCAAGTGATTTCTTTCCCTCAAAATGCTTTGAAAACTATTGTCTAGCCATGTCAAAGATTGAAAATTGTGTTTCCAAAATGGGTAAACACTCAACAGAGTTCCATCTATAGCGGCGTTTTCCATTTTTACCCACGGTGCGCACTCATTTTCTACAATGAGAGAAACCATCTGCCCAAGCTGGCAAGCATCATAATAGTATTCAAGGCTTGGGATTCCCCCCCCTCCCACATTCTCCAATAAGCATCTATACAATACCCCCCCCCCAAGCACTGGACAGGTTGATATAAAAATGGAACAGCTCAGCTTCCATTGCCAAAGAGCTAGGTGGCCTGCGGGAATGCAATGGTTGGGAAAGATCCATCACTTTCAGCCCCTTCTCAGCACTCACAAGGTCTAGAAACTTGTACTGGAAATATAAGCTGAAATACCTCTGGATGCTGAAACTTTTGAAAGCTGCCAGAATTCAAAGTTGTTAGGTGTCACTGAGGAAAAGCAGCACAGAAATCTGATTTGCTTTGAAATGTGCATCATCAGCTATGGTTCTAAAATGCAATTATACACGCATTTCCCACCCCAGAACCTCAGAGCACTCTCTCTCTCCCTCTCTCTTTTCCTAGTATCAGGCTCCAGAGGCGCTAGGAAACTGATCAAAATCAGATGAAGGGATGGGGAGAAGAAAAGAAAGGGAACTGTCCTTACTTTCTTGGAGCAAAATTCGGAGCACATCTCCACTGTCAAATTAGCGTGTATCAAAGAGACCGGCAAGGTGTTTGTTAAATTCTCTGGTGCTCTGAAACACCCTCGATAGATAATATTCTGCCCTGCAGGGATAAGAAATAGTTATCTCTCAAGAAACAACAACCATAGCAGCCTCTTCCTATCACAGGGAAGAATATTAGTTTCAGAATATATATTCTCATTCACTATTTGGATGCAATAATTGGCATTGAGATGGAAAGTGAGAAAATTTGCTCTGCTGAAATGAACACACAGCTTCTAGTGGAGTCCTGGCTGTTAAAGTGTGCCTTAGCACAGAAGAGTTGAAATTAAATCCCCCCTCCCCCAAGGAGGCCTCTGCTATTGTTTTCATGCCTTGGTTTTCTTTTGAAGATTTCCTCCCACCCCTCCTGACTTTCCCCTGCAAGGCTTTGAAAGCTCTGATAAAAATCTACAAAGCTTTTCATGAGCTGCACCAGGAACAAAATGGAATTTCAATGAGTTGTTGAAACACCTTCAGGGAGCCCCATTCCGGGGCTGTGCGGGTGTGTTTGGTTACTACTCCATCCACAGCACCTTCTCATATTCATTCTTTTCCAAGCCAGAGAGATTATATGCAACCTTCAGGAGCTAAAATAGATTTCTGCTGCGGCAGCCAAAGAGACAGGAACATGTGGGCCGAATCGTGGATTCATGGGGTTGTAAAGAACTGGAAGCAACTCAGAGGTCATCTGACCAAACCAACCCTGCCTTTTAAATTTAAATGCCACATTCATATAGTTTGCATGGTTACGTTATATTAATTTTGCTATTCATGAACGGCAGCCTCAGAGCCCCGGATGTGCCAAAATAAACTCAGAAATAACATAAATAATAATGAGGTCCCTCACAGAGCAACTGTATATTCCTGTAAGGGATGTAATAAGGCATAACTTAGCATTCATAGATCATAGAACTGTAGAGCTGGAAGGGACCACAAGGGTCATCTACAGCCCCCTGCGTTGAAGAATCTTTTGCCCAACATGGGGCTCAAACCCCTGACCCTGAGATTAAGAGTCTCATACTCTACCGACTGAGGTATCAGATGACCATAATCCCACACTGTGTTTGTCGCATGCAGCATTGCTTCCAATCTGCTACAGCTCCTATTCTGCCCAAAACTATGTTATTTACCTGGCTGTCCACTGTAGCAAATTTATGTAATTGATGCAGTTTGCAAAAGTAATTATGTAACTTACATAAATTGCATGGTCAATGCATCATTCGACCCCATTCATTTCAATGCAAAGGAAACACAGTGATAATCAGTCACATATTGTATGAAGACCGAAAGCAACAGCAACCAATAATACTGATCATATTTGTTAGATGGACTATGCACAGCACATAGTTTAACTATGGGACTCTCTCCCACAGGAGGCAGTGATGGTCACTGACATGGGTGGCTTTAAAAGAGGATTAAAGAAACTCATGGATGAGAGAGATATCAATGGCTACTATCCCAAAATGGATATGTTCTGTCTCCTGAGCAATGCTTCTGAATACAAGTTGCTGGAAACCACAGGAGGGGAGAGTGTTCTGGTGCTTGAATCCTGCTTGCTGGTTTCCTACAGGCAATTGTTCAGCTACTGTGATGGCAAGATGGTCCATTGATCTGATCCAGAGGGCAGTGGTGTAGCGTGGGTTGCTAGCACCTGGGGCCACACAGAGAGGGTGGGAGGAAGAGAGGGAGGGAGGGAGGAAAGAAAATGGACAGAGAATGCATGCGCATTCAACTGCCTAATGGTGTCCAGGTGATCCAGGAGATCGCAGCTGCAGAGATAAAAAAGAAGAAGAGTCGTTCCATTGCCTGGAGAGGTCACTTCCTGGTTTGCATGGAGAAATCGTTTTCAGTGGAGCCCAACGACAGAAGCACGCAGCTGTACTAAGGCAGCACCAGGTGTTGAAATTTTGCACCCCCTAAACAATTTTGCATCCGGGGCAACCTCACCTCCGGTAGCAACCCATGCTACACCACTGCCAGAGGGCTCTTCTTGTGTTCTTATGGATAGATTTGTGTTTCTGACATGGTCCCAAGATATATGGGCTTTATATGCAGTGCTTTCTTGCAAAGTATTGAAAGACACAAGATCTACCCACTCTGGAAGAATGGCAGATGAAGGTGATGGACTATATGGAACTGGCAGAAATGACTGCCAGAATCTGAGACCAGGGAGAAGAGTTGGTGGAAGAAGACTGGAAGAAATTTAAAGACTATTTACAGAAATATTGTAAGATTAATGAATGTTAGAATGTTGTTGGATAGAAACTAAGTGGTTTTTAGCTGCAATACTATAAGGGAATATGAAAAATGGATTACTAATAGGTAAAGATTTAATGTTACAATATTTTAAGATTAAAGATTAGGATAAGGAAAGAGGGGAAGGATTTGCTGAACCAACAAACTGAATTGGAATACAAAAAAGGGAGGCGTGAGGAGGTCCGGGAAACAAGCTAATGAAAAATAAGTAATGGAAAGATTGAGTTGTTTTTAATTACTTTTATTTTGTATTTTTCTTTTTTCTATTTTTATTTTGTAATATTTTGAAAATCTTAATAAATATCTTATAAAAAATATATATGCAGTGCTTTCAGGACCACTGACACATGCTCCCATCAGGCTGCCCCATTTACCAGCCTATCAGTTGCATTTTGGGACATCTTCAAGGGCAGCCCCATATTACAGTAGTCCAAAGGAGAAGCTGCCAGAACATGGACAACTTAGGCTTGGGCAGTTAAAATGGATTAAGCAGTGCTGTCACCCTAGCACAACAAATTAGCTTCTTCTTTTTTAAAAAAAGAAATAGTCTTTTGTGGTTAGGAAAATAATGGGGCAATGCATTGGGATTAACAAATGAGTAACAGGGAAATGTGGAAACACCCTGCAAGCAAAAAGGGATGACTCCTGGACACATAACAAATCACACAAACAAATCAGAATGAATGCTCCATAAAGGCTGGGTGCAATTTTCAGCTTTGGGCAAATAAAAAAGGATGAATGTTCAATAAACAAGCCATATGGAGTCTCACAGATCTGATGTCTGAGGCCCTGACCACATTCTGAACCATGCCTTGACCCCCCCCCCCAATTCTCCACCCTTGTCCCTGGACCTCAAGAACAAAGGTGGTTGCTGACCACCCCCAAACTGATATGCATTGGGTCACCAGAGAGCTTTATTTCTGGGGGTTTTCATGGGAGAAAAGGTACAGCCTTCCTTCCACCTCTCCTCCCTCAGGAGGAGGAATAAATCAGATGAGGCTCAGCCGTGATCCAGCAAGTGACCAGGTAAAGAAGAGGATGGCAGTGAGGATTGAAATCTCAATCCATCCTGGGAGCTTGCTCGGATAATCATTGGCAGCGCCTTGGTCAAAATCTCCATCTCTTAACTGAAACAGTTAAAAAGATTTGGTTTCAGAGGAGAAAGTGGGGGAGTTCTAGTCCGCAATTAAAGAAATCTTAGTCAAGTGATTGTATGCATTTAAATTGATTAATTCAATTAAGTTGTTGATTAGATCTGCATAGGAGTGAAACAGTTGTCCAGATGGGGGAGGGAAGAAGCATTATTTGCTTCTTCTTAGGTGATGTCTGCATGTGCACAGTAAATACCATCCTGGAAAAGGGGTTCCCTGCTGTGCAAGAGAGAAAGAATAATAGAATCAAATAATTGTAGAGCTAGAAGGGACCTGGAGGGTCATTTAGTCCAACCCCTGTAATGTAGGAATCTCAATTAAAGCATCTATGACAGATGGCAATCCAACCTCTGCTTAAAAGCTTCCAATGAAGGAGAGTCTACCATCTCCCAAGTAAGTCCATTCCGCAGCCAAACAGCTCTTATCACCAGAAAGCTCTTCTTGATGTTTAGTCGGAATCTCCTTGATTGTAACCTGAATCAGGTCCTACCATCCAGAGCAGCAGAATACAAGCTTGCTCCATCTTCCATGTGACAGTCCTTGAGATATATGAAGATGGCTATCATATCTCCTCCCAATCTCCTTTTTTTCCAGGCTAAATATACCCAGCTTCCTCAACCATTTCTCCTAAGGCTTGGTTTCCAGACCCTTCATCATACTGATCACCCTCCTCTCAACACATTCTAGCTTCTCAACATCCTTCTTAAATTGTGGCCTGCAGAGCTGGACACAGTTGTGGTCTTACCAAGACAGAACAGAGTGAAACTATGACTTCCCTTGATCTGTACACTGTACTTCTGCTACAGTCTAGAATTGCATTAGCTTTTGGAGGGTGGGGCTGCTGTATCACACCACTGATTCATGTTAAGCTTGTGGTCTACTAAGACCCCTAGATCCCTTTTCACATGTACTACTGGCAGGCCAGCTATGCCCCATTTTAAATTCGTGCAGCTGGTCATTCATGCCAAAGGGAGGGGAGGGGCTTATCAATTAGGGGTGGTATTGTTATCTTCCTATGTGAGAAGAAAAGAGAGTTTTGATTTATGGTTTCACTCTGAGTGAGAATTCCGAGGGATAATATGCCAGCCTCTGAAGCGCGGTGAATTTTGATATGTTGATATTTTGTTATTTATCTTCTATTGTCATCACTTGTGCCTGATGCTTCTGCTGTCTGATGGAATATATGGTTATATTAAGCACCTACTGAATGAACATTGCACATTGCAGTTGAAATATTGATTGGGTGGTTTAGCTGGCTAGGGTATTACAATATGTATCATTGCTGCTCCTTGAGCTGGTGGATTTACTGGGTTTTGCCAGCCAGGTATTGGACCTCCTTTTCCTTGCCTCAAGATATGCAGAAGGGAAGTGGAATACAGGCACCCCTATAAACGGATAATGGAGAGAGAAGTCTATGATGGTAAAAGTAGGGTGAGCTAGGTAAGAGGAAGGGGTGAGATTTCTTACATCTATTCCATCTTCTCATCTCAACAATTTCTAGGTAGTGCTTGTCATCAGCCACCCAGCATGGTGGCATTTATTTTTAAATCCATCTTACTCCCCCCCCCCAAATATATATATATATATATATATATATATATATATATATATATATATATGAGAAATGGTTTATTTAAATATCTAACCAGATAGCACTGAATTCAGCAATGACACAAATTCCAAGATTTGTGTGAGTCTCTGCAGAGTGCATAATAGTATTTTTTTAAAAAAAATTAATAAACAACCTGTTTTTTAAAAGCAATAAAACACCATCTTTGGTGGTAGGAGTTAAAATTCTAATGTTCCTTTCCCACAGATAGCATCCATGGGGAGTTGTAAGTTTGAGAAGAGTCTATATGACTCAGTGGCTGAGATGTGCTGTACAAATCAAAGGCGTTTTTATTCCCAGTTGCATCTCACATGAAGTCTGAAGGAATGTAAGAAAAGAGAGGAAGGGAACCTTTCAAAAACGGGTTGAATTCCAAGTTCTCAATCAAGAAGCAATATCCGTGTTGGGTGGCAGCTGCGAAATGAGAACCAGTCATAGTCAGGATGAGATCCATTCTAGTCTGGAAGCTTCTCAGGATGTGCCAATGACCAACTTGAGCTGGAAGACTTACTTGGAATGCTTAACCACCCAGACAAAATGATCCCATACGGATTGTGAAGCTAGGGTTGGGGAAGAAGTTAAATTCAGTTCACATTTAAAGGTGAGTTTACCTAATTTGCACTTTCCAATGTAGCTCAATTGGCAGAGTGTGTGGCATTTAAGCCCATGGTTGTGGGTTTAAGCCCCAAGCTGAGCTGCAGAGCTGCATTGCCAAATTTAGAGAAGTGCAGATTATGAAGGAAAGGGGTGTGTGAAGTGTGGGATGATTTGAGAAGTGCAAATCACGTGGTTTCACACTAAAATGCAAGCAAGATTGATTTTCTCCCCAAATCCTTTGGAATTCCTTTGTCCTGTTTGGTCATGGTATCCATATAATCAAAGGCAAAGGACATGTAAAAAGGTAAAAGTATATTGGGAAATGATTTATAATGAATTGGGGGGGGTGTTTAAAACTACTTCCCCCCAAAAAAAACCCCAGAGTCGTTTTTTGTTGGGAATAACACAGACTGAAATTCCTAGGTGTCAGAAAAGGATATTGATGTATGCAACAACTGCAGCCCGTGTTTTGTTAGCCCCCAAATGGAAAGTGAGCGAGGTCCCAACTAAAGAGGATTGGCAACTTAAATTGACAGAATATGCAGAACTTGCAGATTTAAGAAAAGAATAAGAGAGCAAGATTGAAAGAAGATTGGAAAACATTTATTGAATATATGGAAAATAACTGTATACACAGCTGAAAACGCTGGCAGCACTAAGATAAATTGAACAAATAATTTTTGATGGATGTAAAAATGGAAAACTGATTTGAATAGTTATAGCAAAATATGATGTATGATATGTAAAATGAACCATGGAAGGAGAAAAAGGGAAGTCATTGGATATATTTAAGTTTGTAAAATGTTTATTTGGAAATGTAAAATTGAAAACTTAGTGAAATTATTCTTTAAAAAAGAAGATGGAGAGTGTCATGAGAACTAGGGAATGGCTTCTGACCCCCTCTATGTGAATCAGCACCCCCCCATTGTTCCCTCTACCCCCGTTATGGTCTTTCCATTCAGCTCCACTGATTTGCTTTGCTTCACTCTTGCTGCTTATAAAGAGTCCCTGTAACCATGGGAACCAAAGAAATGAAGCGTTGGATTACTGACACTCCAGCAAGATTTCGATCTACAAACAAAGTCCACCTCTTGCATTTGAGGCAGAGGCAGGAATACGAGAATGAAAGCTCACAAGAAGGCATGCCAGCAATACGGCCAACTCCTGCTTTGATCTTAAGCTGAGAACCAATTCCTTCACCAGCGAGAAGAGGTGGAAAAATACAGAGGTGCCCTCCAAAATCACCATGAACTTATCATGAACCGGTTTTGCAAGGGCAGTGACACTGTGCAAATGAGCGGTCAGTAAGATTGCAGTTTGACATCTCCTGGAATTCCTTTCAAATGCATATGAGCTGGGGCCTCAACATTCAGAAAGAATGTCCCTTTTGTTACCAAATGCAAAGGACTGCGGCCAGCAGCAGAGAGTGCCTGTTTCTATCTCAGCATCCAACTGTGATTTTGAGGATGCTCATTTCCACACATCGTATCATCGTACTTTAAGGGCAAGTCATAGACTATGGACACAGGCCTAGTTCTCAGACAGAACTGCATAGGTGTCAGCTGTTGCTTTTGAACCAGAGACTAGAAATATTTTCTGGTCTGTCGCAGGTAGATTGTTGTCCTGGTTCACTACTCTCACATTGTCCCTGTTTTTCTTTTTCCATGGTGTCATCTTAAAAAGATAGTTTGAAATCTTAATACTATTTCTAGATGTCATAAGAGGATGGAGGATGGATGGCGGCTAACAGATTGAGATTGAATCCTGACAAGACAGAAGTACTGTTTTTGGGGGACAGGAGGCGGGCAGGTGTGGAGGACTCTCTGGTCCTGAATGGGGTAACTGTGCCCCTGAAGGACCAGGTGCGCAGCCAGGGAGTCATTTTGGACTCACAGCTGTCCATGGAGGCACAGGTCAAATCTGTGTCCAGGGCAGCTGTTTACCAGCTGTACCTGGTATGCAGCTAAGACCCTACCTGCCCACAGACTATCTCGCCAGAGTGGTGCATGCTCTGGTTATCTCCCGCTTGGACTACTGCAATGCGCTCTACGTGGGGCTACCTTTGAAGGTGACCTAGAAACTACAACCAATCCAGAACGCAGCAGCCAGACTGGTGACTGGGAGCGGCCGCCGAGACCATATAACACCGGTCTTGAAAGACCTACATTGGCTTCCAGTACGTTTCTGGGCACAATTCAAAGTGTTGGTGCTGACCTTTAACGCCCTAAATGGCCTTGGTCCAGTATATCTAAAGGAGCATCTCCACCCCCATCTTTCTGCCCGGACACTGAGGTCCAGCGCTGAGGGCCTTCTGGCGGTTCCCTCACTGCGAGAAGCCAAATTACAGGAAACCAGGCAGAGGGCCTTCTCGGTAGTGGCGCCCTCCCTGTGGAACGCCCTCCCACCAGATGTCAAAGAGAACAACAACTACCAGACTTTTAGAAGACATCTGAAGGCAACCCTGTTTAGGGAAGCTTTTAATGTTTGATGTATTACAGTATTTTAATATATATTTTTTGAAGCCACCCAGCCAGATGGGCGGGGTATAAATAATAACATTGTTGTTGTTGTTGTTGTTGTTGTTAGAACCAGCTGGATCAGGCCAATGGTCCATCGTCCAGCATTGTGTTCTCATAATGGCCAACCAGGTGCCTGTTGGAAACCCACAAGCAGGACCTGAGCAGAAGAGCACTCTCTGCTCTGCAGGTAGAACATAGCCATGATGGATGGTAGCCAATGATAGCCTTATTTTCCTCCATGATTTTGTCTAATCCTCTTTTAAATCCACCCAAACACCGAGTCCCTCCAAACTTGGTGCCTTCTACCACAGTTAAAGCAAAGGAGATTCTCTGCAGAGCAACTGTCTAGCCCCCCTGGCTCTGCCAGTGGAGAATTTGCTCATATAGGTACACGGCACGCAGATAGCAAAACAACCCTGGGGAAGAAAACAGCTATATCTCCCCTTTCATATCACTGCTTGTGTGCTCAGAGAGGGTAGGGAAATGAGCAGCGATGGTAGGAGATGGAAACGCAGGGCCAGGGGTTTCCAGAGACTGGCTGTGGACCTGTAAGAGTGTGGATCTTGAACAGCGCCGAATTCTTCCTTCCTCTAATGCTGGACCTGCCGCCAGACTCGTGAAAATTGTCAGCTCTCTGGTGGAAGGAGGCCCATGGAACATGCAGCAAATATAATGGGAATCTCTCCAATGAGTGGAGGCTGATTGGGGCACTGCCTTAGCCAGCCTCCACCTGCTGCCTTTTTACTTGCAGCCAGACCAGCGGGTGGCAGTGGCTGTCACCCTCCTCCTCCTCCTTGTAGGACTTGGCAGGGAGGAGGATGGAGCTAAACTAGAATCACTCAGCTCTGCCTGTTATTGTCTCTGTCTCCTCCTGCTGTTGGTCTCCCTGCCTTCTGGGCACCAGTCCCAACTGCCTGCAACGGAAGGAGAATCTCCATGTCGTCCCTGATCCATGCTGTCATCGTAATGGAAGACACGAGGGGAGCAGGCGTTCTGCTGCCCACCCCTTCTGGTAGCAAATACTCACTTAAGAGCCTTACATCACTTACGTCGTTTTGGTCCAGCCCATGGCTGCTCCTCCACACGATAAACAGATAGCCTGTTGATGCCTCCACAGATGGTTCCTTTCTCTCCTTTGCATTCATTGTTGCACTCCTCCTGCTTTGCCAAAGTCGTGGGCAACTTGTTTCCACAATAGCATTCTGCTCCATACTCCAAGCCAGCATAGGTGTAAGCCCTAGATGGGACAAAACGAACCCCCTCACTGTAAAATCCAGCAGTTTTGTAGCAAACGTCGACTCAGCACATCATGGCATTTAATTTATATCAGAGCTGTACATAGTGTGTGCAGTGCTGTCCTTAAAGATGAGGTGCTCTGGATAGCTCGGTTGGTTAGAACTTGGTGCTGATAACACCAAGGCTGCAGGTTTGATCCCTGTGTGGGATAGCTGCATACTCCTGAATTGCAGGGAGAGGATTGGGCTAGATCAGGGGTCTGCAACCCGCGGCTCCGGAGCCGCATGTGGCTCTTTTACACTTTTGCCGCGGCTCCGGGGCGGATACTAGCGAGGGGAGGAGGCGCATTGTGCGCCCCGACACTCCCCACTGTGGTGGGCGCTGTAATGGCTGTGACGTCGCATGGGGCGGTGCGTGCGTTAGTCACGCACCATCCCGACGTCACCTTCCCGCCCGCTGTCAGATCGAGGCTCCGGAGATATATTTGTTTTAAATGTCGCAATGGTTTTGTGGCTCCCAGTTTTTTTTTTCTTCGGAAACGGGTCCAAGTGGCTCTTTTTGTCTTAAAGCTTGCAGACCCCTGGGCTAGATGTTCCTCAGAGCACTTTCCAACTCTACAATTCTATGATTTTATGGTTTGGAAGCTTCAACTGGCACAGAATGTGGCTGAAAATGTCCTGATTGGTTCAGCCAGCTGGAACTTTGTAGCATTTGTTTCGAAGTGTCTGCATGCTGTGGAGGAAAGTTCAGTGTTATAGTGATGACCTCTAAAGCCCTACAAGACTTAAGACCCAGTTATCTGAATGAGAATACCTCTACCAGGATTGTCCTGCTGAGGCTTGAAGACAAAATATGAGCTCTGCTCATCAGACCAGTGGGCCCATCCAGTGCAGCATTCTGTTCTCAGTCACCAACCAGAGAAGAACATGAGCACAACAATGCTCTCCCCACCTGCTTTTCAGAGGCGCATTGGCTAGCACCCATCTCTGAGTGATGCTCATGGCTGAAAAACTCAACAAAGAATCTTGGTGATGGCGGCACCACCACCACCCCTTCCACCTCCCAGTTGCAGAAAGCCTTTCTCTTTAGGACATGGCACTGCTTAGTTTTGGTGCTAGCTAAAAACTTGTCAGTTCCTCCAGGCTACTGACTGAGAGCGGTGTTGATTTTGGAGGCCAGGGGTGTCAATATTGAGAAGGAGATTTTATCCTCTTTTAATGTTTTGTTGATCTATTCTTGTGTTTTGATGTTTGATTTTGTGGTACTGCATAACCTGCCTCGGGATCACTTGTCCTTGAAAGGTGGGAGGAACAACAATGAAACAAACCAACAGATGAATAAACGAAATGAAATAATATATGTAAGTTCCTTTCTTAAGCGAATGGAATTTGAAGTTCCCTTGAATTCTGGTAAAGAGATGTAAACGCACGAAGGACACAAATATATTTATATAGAGAAAGATGTACATATATTTTACCTCTCAGAGCATGCTTCCTGGCAGTGAGAAATAGTCATTTTTCTCAAGTCATAAAACACAGCACCTTTCAGAGTCCTCTCCCTGGAATCATCACCGAAGCATCCAATGTAAGTGCCTTGAGTAGATGAAAATAGCACAGTGTTTGAAATAATATTGTAGACTGGAACATTTGATTGCAAATGCAAGGGTTTCCCCCACCCTCACTGCCAGATATGTATATCCTGTCCCAGCTCCTGTGATCTTAGTTCCCTGAGAAGATGGAAGGACTTTTAAACCACTCTATGGTGCTGGAATCTAGTCCACCGCTCTGTTTTCACAGATGATGACCAGATGCCCAAATGGGACACCTATAAGAAGAACCTGAGTATGACCAGGACCTGTGAATCCCAGTAAGTAGGATTCAAGGGCATATGGCGTTCTGACAGTGGTGGTAGAACATAGCAGTCATGGCTACTGGCCATTTAATTGGACTAATTCAGTGGTTCTCAACCTGTGGGTCCCCAGATGTTGTTGGACTACAACTCCCATCATCCCCAAGCTCTGGCCTTGCTAGCTAGGGGTGATGGGAGTTGTAGTCCAACAACACCTGGGGGCCCACAGGTTGAGAAAGGCTGGTCTAATCCCTTTTAAAATTGGTCTAATCCCCTTTAAATGCCATCCAAATTGGTGGCCATCATCACATCTTGTTGTCGCGAATTACATAGTGCTTTGTGAAGTCTTTTTGTCTGTGCTGAACTGGATGTTCACTAGTATTATGAGAGAGGGGGGAAGAACTCTTTCTATCCACTTTCTCCACATCTTGCCTAATTTTTATGCACCTTTGTCTCTTTGTCTCCTCTTGCTCACCTTTGTCTTAATTTTTTTTTTAAAAGGGGTGTGTGTCCTGAAGCCATGAAGCTAAGAGTAATAGTAGGGTTAGGTTGGGTTGAGTAGTAGTGACTTTTGTCCTGTTCAGACAACAGGTTCCTGATCATTGAATGTGTTATTTGGGATGGTGTAAACCATTCAATTTTTTTGCTCCCTAGCCAAATGTGCTCATTCAAATTCTAAGCAGGATCTACTCACTAAGAAATAACACAAAGATAGGCTCTCTCCTTATGGTTGGGGAACCAGATTTGCACAGGTGTCCCAAGTATACAATTCAGTCAATATATTGAATGATGGTGTTCCACAGATTGATTCAGAATAAGCAGATAATTGTATGGTTCCAGGTTTGTGCGAACACATGCGCAAACATGCACGCACACACACATTATATATATATACAAGGAAAAAGCAGAACTCTGGAAATAAGATGTTGAGACAAGGAGCAATTTGCAAATGTGCAATTAGGAAGTTCATACACCGTGAACAGACGCCCACAATAACCCAGTTAGAAGGTGCAGGCAGGAGGAAGCTATAGACAGCTTCTGTATGTTTCTTTGGGTTGTGTTTCACAGGACTAATTTTTCCCCTTTGCAGATAAACTGAGCCTCCCCCAGTATCCCCCTCAAGGAGCTACAATTCCCAGAGTTCTCTGGGATGAGGGATTGCAGCCCTGTAAAGGAAACAGGGGCACGGGTGGCGCTGTGGGTAAAACCTCAGCACCTAGGACTTGCCGATCGCATGGTTGGTGGTTCGAATCCCCACGGCAGGGTGTGCTCCCGTCACTCAGTCCCAGCGCCTGCCAACCTAGCAGTTCGAAAGCACCTCCGGGTGCAAGTAGATAAATAGGGACCGCTTACCAGCGGGAAGGTAAACGGCGTTCCGTGTGCTGCGCTGGCTCACCAGATGCAGCTTGTCACGCTGGCCATGTGACCCAGAAGTGTCTGCGGACAGCGCTGGCTCCTGGCCTATAGAGTGAGATGAGCGCACAACCCTAGAGTCTGGCGAGACTGGCCCGTCCGGCCTGGGTACCTTTACCTTTACTTTAAAGGAAACAAAGGTCACCTGACAACTTTCAGCACCTTTAACAAGCTACGCTTCCTAGAATGATCTCAGGGGGAGCCATGACTGTTCCAAGTGGTACGATACTGCTTTAAATGTATACTGCTGTTGGGGCCTGAGACTGTGGAGAAAAGGCATAAACTTGCACCAAAGATTGAGGGGGCCTGGTCATGTATGCGATTTCATACCTGTTACACAGGCCGGGCATGCTTTGTAATGTCATACATGCATCACACGATGTTACATGTTGTTTTGGGAGGAGCCAGGGGACAGAGTCATAATCACAGGGCACAGCGGCTCCTTCTCCTCTCTCTCTCTCGGCAGCCTTTAATAACAGGAAGAGGAGGAGCCTGCCACGGAAGCCACACTCAGCTCTGTGCTTGGCCTCCTCCGCCCCCTGATGGTAGGAAACATTGTGGGGGTCTGCCCCCAAAAAAAACATTATTGGTGGGGCAAAAACGCTCAGCCCCACTGGATTTGACACCTCTGCAGCAGTCTCATCTGATATGAAGAGTGGCTAGTCCATTAGGGTGAATGAGGCATTGCCCATCAATCTCAGTCTGCCCTCAGCCAACCCTCACCTGCCTGGCAATTTTAATAGCAACCAGTTGCAAGGTGGTGCTGCTTGGCAATTGACCATGCTGGCTAGGGCTGATGGGAGTTGGAGTTCTAGCAGGGCAAAAGGATCACCACCAATGATTTAGATCAGGCATAGGCAAACTCGGCCCTCCAGATGTTTTGGGACTACAACTCCCATCACCCCTAGCTAATAAGACGAGTGGTCAGGGATGATGGGAATTGTAGTCTCAAAACATCTGGAGGGCCGAATTTGCCTGTGCCTGATTTAGATAATGCATTTCTCAATTTCCACTTCTCTATTATTCACTGGTGGTTAGTCAGTTACTTCACTCACTAACCTCTGCTTGTCCTAAGCCAATCTCCACCTTTCTACCTTCTTACTTGCAAACATGACAAGGGGTAGCGCTGCCTTCCAGCTTCCTCTTCCTAAATCCCAGTGTTGCCTTCATAGAACTCAGCAGGGAGGAGGCTGGGGGCAAAACTGGAGTTAGAGGTCTCTGCCTGTCGTTGGCTTTTGCGTCACCTCCTATTAGTGGCATAGCAAAGGTTGCCAGTGGCTGGGGCCATATGGACAGGGGTTGGAGGGAAGGAAACAGACAGAGTACACATGCACATTCAACTGCTTAACATTGTCTGTGCTACCCAGGAGATCGCAGCTGCTGAAATAAGAAGAGTCATTCTGCTGTCTGAAGAGGTCACTTGCTGGTTTGCATGGAGAAACCATTTTCAATAGAGCCCAGCAACAGAAGCATGTAGCTGTACTAAGGCAGCACCAGGTATGGAAATTTTGCACCCCCTGACAACTGCCTTTCTATCTCTTATTTGGGTGCCCTGACTTTTGCCCCACCAGTCCAAATGAGCATCAGCCATCACTGACATCTTTAGAAAGCCACTTACCTTTGCTTTCGGATGTGTGTTTCAGCCTCTTCGTTCCCACAGACTGCATTGGTTCTTGCTCGTTTACAAACCGGAGAAACCATCTCCTTCGTAATTGCCTCAGTTCAGAGTTTCTGGACATCAGCCACCGCGGCCCATACTTCTGGTCCGGTGTTGGTCCATGGAATGTATCCATGTTCACTAGAAGTTTAGGAGTCAAATGAGTGTTTTGCACAGGTCTCGTATCTGCGCTCCCAGCACCTACCAAAGAGTCCACAACTGGCAGGGCCTGGTTCCCAGAGGCCCCACGGAAACCTTGCTGGAGGACAAAGCGGGATCGCTGCAGTAGCAGGAGGCTACCAGCCATCAGATAAGCTGCAGTGAGGAAGAAAAGCAGAAACTGGGTCCTCCGGAGAAACTTCTGTGGTCTGAAAAAAGGTTTGGCCATACCCTTGCTGTGAACCTGGGCTCCTCACGTCTTTAGCACACTGCTAGGCTTCTCATTCATTCCTCCCACAGGTCCATCTCATTATCTTGGAACCTTTCCTCTCTCAAAAATGCTTTCTTCCACTATCACGGTTGGATGGAGATCCATATTCCTCTGTATTCAGGATGCTTTGGTGCTTTAAGGATCCTTGAACTATTGTTGCTGACCATCACAAGCAACACGTCACATTTCACAGCCCTTGTTGCAGTGCTTCACATTTCAGAGTCCCCCAGATCTGCAATATTAAAGCAAAATCTGTTCAGTTCCAAAGCGCAGTGATTTGTTCTCATGGCGTGCACCCTCCCTTTGAGTGAAACACTCCCCCATCTGTTGTTTATCATTCTACACTTTAAAGACAATAATCCCGCAAGAATGGCTGATTGGGGGTTGCAAAGCAGCAGAAAACAAATATTCAGCTGCATCAACACACTGTTTCTCTTTTGCTTCAAATTAAAAGGGAGGTTCCAATTTGGAAAGTTTGGGGAATAGATGAAATGTACACTCCTAGAAACACACCTGGGACTCTTTAATTGCAGTTGCCAGGGATCAACCCAAGGCCCTGAAGCAGATGTTTTCAATGCGGTGCCCTCCAGGTGATGAACTTCAACTCCTACCAGTCCCAGACAGCATGTCTAATGGCCAGGAATGAGGGGAACAGCTACTCCTCAAGGGCACCATATTGGCTATCCCTGCTGTTCTCTACCATTGGCAAACTAGTCCAATTCCCTGTCCGTTGCAGGATGCAACAACACACTGTGCTTAAATACGTCTAGCAAAGGAGAACCCACTGCCTTCTGAGGCTGTCAGCTCCACTGTCACTCAAGTTTTACCACTGGAGGCTTCTCCTAATACTTAGCCAAAATCTGCTTACCTGCTATTTCTATCCAAAGTTCTGAGGTCCTACATTGGTAAGGCCACAAAGGGTGTATGCTGGTAGTGGTTTGAGGCTGGACCAGGGAAGGCTTGGATCTGAAGGATGCAATGTCTTCCCAAGACCTCAGACATGCCTGAAAACCAGGCAGGGAAACATGCCAGCTCCAGAGCTGGCATAGTTCCATCCCATTAATTTCTCTCCCACGGGAATAATGGGAAGAAACTATAAAAGTTTAAAAAAAAGGAGGGAGGGAGGCTCACTTCCACCCTGTTGGTGCAAGCAGATTGGAGGAGGCAGTTTAATCATCATTAATCCCCTCACACACACAAATGCACATCCTCAGGGCTGCATCCTAAATCTCCCTTCCAAAATAGCTGAGAAGACAGCATTGAAATGAATTAATGTAAATGGCAGACCGAGCGCTACATGGTACCTTAGTGGTCATGTGCATGCATTTCTATTAGGGATGGCATAGAATTCCAGTAAAAATGCAAAAAGGAGTAGAAATTGAAGCAGTTTTTGTGCTCAGGAACGGGAATCAGTCAAGCGAATATGATTACTATTCACTGGCATCGTTGCTTTGAAGTCTGCAAACAATGCATGATTACTGACTGTTTTTTACATTGTTTTGACATTTCCTTTACATTGAATTGTATGCAAGTTACATAAGTTGGGTGAGTAGCTACATTAAGTTGGGAGACTTAGCTTAAATAGTAGGCAGCAAAATTAATAACGTAGCATATGGCAGAAACTGAACTCCAGTGAAACAGAAAACAGAACTGGTTGCGATGAATACAGGTAGGAATGGAAATCACGGGCTTCTTACACCCCAAATTTCTATGCCAGCACATTGGAGGCAAGATGAACCCACTCATATATTGACATTGTGGAGACTTGAGAGAAAGCTGAACCCTGGAAAATGACAATGCTAGCATCTTACGCTAGCAGCAGTTGAATATGTCATTCTCAAATAGCAAGGGGAAAGGTGGGGGGGGTGTCAAAATCTGGACAGTAATTTCTCGAAGACAGGAAATCAGGATGACCTTTAATCAATGAAAACAGCTGGAGAATATGTAGACATAACAAGCACCTTTTAGAGCAGGTGGGGGGAATCTGGAGGACCAAGGGTTCCCCACATCTTATCTTTTATCTTTTTTAGGAGGGACAGTGTAATATTTTGTCCTTAAGACTAAGAGCGGCTCTGCTTGGTCAGTTGATGATGGAAAAGTGGGTGATAAGAGGAAAACATCACTACTTAAACCAGGGGTGGCTAATCTGTTGCCCCCCTGATGTTGGTGATCTTTGATTCCCATCAGTCCTAGGCAGCCTGGCAAATGGTCAGGGATGAGGGGACCTGCAATCTAACAACATTAGGAGGGTCAGAGGTCAGCCCCTAAAGGAAAGTAGACTGCTTGCTATTGTAGGATACGGCTTGAGGTCTGAGCAAATAGCTCTCTGCATATATTTGAGCAGGTGGAAATTTCGAACAGGCATCCACTCAGTGTAATTAAAAACACCCCACCACCACCCCTCAAGCCTGAGGTTTGTCAGACATCTCTAGTCAGCACTAAGACCTCACTGGGCTCTTTGTTATCGTGAGTCACACAGTGGCAGGATTGTTCTTGAAAGAGAAAAACACTTTTTGTGCTCCTGGTAACCTTTAACCTCTTTTATAACAAACGAAAGCTGTCTCCTGGCCAAGCGTCTGCTCTGGTGTTTCCAAGGAGCACAGCTCGTGCAAAAGCAGAGCAGAGCAAAGAGAAAACCAGACCGTTCATGTTTCATTTGCATGATGGTCATTTCCTTGGCTGGACAAGTTGCTTTGGAGACTGAGTTTTTTCAGTTGCTGACCAGCCTTGACCACTCCAGCAATTGCTGTCTCTAAGTACTTTGCCTGAAGACGTGGGGCAAGGGGGCCCTTGCTGCTGGAATCATAGAGCTGTAGAGTTGGAAGGGACCCCAAGGGTCATCTAGTCCAACCCCTGCAATGCAGAAGTGGAGTTTCCACTTCTCTTGGCTGTGGGCTCATCCTTGACACATCAGGCAACTTACAGGCAGAAGCAACTGCTGCAAAGACCAAAATACCTAATGAAGTAACAGACAGGTCTGCTACACCAGCTGTTTGTGGACTACAGTTCCCAGTATCCCTGACCACTGATCCTGCTAGCTACAGATAATGGGAGCTGTAGTTCAAAAACAGATGGAGCCCCAAGTCTGGGAACCCGTGATATAATGCATCTTATAAAATAGATGTGGGGAACCACTGGCTCTCCAAACTACAACTCCTATCAGCCCAGAAAGCATGACTGGTGGCCAGTGCTTTTTTATGATAATACTCACCGTTATGCACTACTGGCACCTCCCCGCCTGCCCCCCTCATGGGGAGTCATGGCATGAGCAAAGACCTGCCGGCTCCTGGTCACTGCCAGTGCACTGCACTCTGCTGCTATCCATGTGCACCCTGGTCAACTCACCGGCAATGCTCACAATGAGCATGGTGGGATGGGCGCAGGAGCCACCGGAGGTGCCAAAATCTTGAGTTAGTGCAGCAAGAGCCCCAGGTAATGGATGGGAGGGAGGAGGGTCATCTGACTTTGAGAAACTACAGTGGTACCTCGGGTTAAGAAGTTAATTCGTTCTGGAGGCCCGTTCTTAACCTGAAACTGTTCTTAACCTCAAGCACCACTTTAGCTAATGGGGCCTCCTGCTGCCACTGCCGCGCTGCCGGAGCATGATTTCTGTTCTCATCCTGAAGCAAAGTTCTTAACCCGAGGTACCATTTCTGGGTTAGCGGAATCTGTAACCTGAAGCATCTGTAACCTGAAGCATCTGTATCCCGAGGTACCACTGTACAAAATTGGAAGGGACCGAAAGTGTCATCTAGTCCAACCCCCTGCAATGCGGCTGGGGAGGTTGGTGTTGTGGCCAATGACAAAACATGCCCTTACTGTAACAACTGCATGGTGAGTACTGGCAACTTTTTTTTCAAGAAAAAAGGCACTGCCGATGGCCAAGGATGATGCGAGTTGCAGTTCAGCAACATCTGGAGGGTCGAAAGTTCCCCATATCTGCCTTACAACACCCTCTAAAAGGGTGTAGGAATGCACTTCTGAATACAGTGGTACCTTGGGTTACATATGCTTCAGGTTACATATGCTTCAAGTTACATATGCTTCAGGTTACAGACTTCGCTAACCCAGAAATAGTACCTTGGGTTAAGTACTTTGCTTCAGGATGAGAACAGAAATCGTGCTCCGGCAGCGCAGCAGCAGACTCCATTAGCTAAAGTGGTGCTTCAGGTTAAGAACAGTTTCAGGTTAAGAACAGAGCTCTGGAACGAATTAAGTACTTAACCCGAGGCACCACTGTATACTGGAACATTTTGTTGCAGATCCCCCTAACAGAGGATCTATTGCACGGACCCAGAATATCTCCTAAAATGCAAATCCTTGTCATTAAAATAAATGAAAACCTTTAGGCCAATATATTAAAACATTATCAACAATTTATTTGGGAGAGAGGGGTGTAACAACCCTATGGACCCATTTAATTTTGCTTTTCTACTTTGTCAGCTCTCTTTGAGAACAAATGTATTCAAGCTTGGAAATAATTTCAGGACCTAACCAAAATAGATTTTGGCTTCCAGCCTGCCTTCTGGATATAGACATCCATTTTTCCCCTGCAGCTTTATTAGGGGAGGAAAGTCAGTATTAATATAATAACTTGTACATGCAGATCACTCAGCGTGAAGCCAAAGCAAACGGGGGGAAACATGCTCACATACAAATCCGAGCATTTTGTTTGTTTATCTAGATGCTTTGGCTTACCCTTCCTTCAGAAGGAAGTGTAGCCGTCACAACATGATAAAGCTATGATTGCTTAGCTGTGGCTCCTGCACTGCTGGGGGTGTGATCCCTCCCACCATTACAATTCTATGATTCTATGATCATCACCATAATTGTGAAGGACCACCAGGGACAGTCCCACTTCCCTCTGTACATCCCTCCATATGGATGAAGGATTAGAGCCCTGGCTAGCAGGTCTTCCTGGTGGATAAATGCTGAGAGGGAAGCTTGCAACCAGACAAGACCTGCCATTTCTCCTTCCTGCAGTGGGGCCTGATCAAACAGATGAGAAACTGCACGGCAGAGACACAGCAGTTGGCATTGAAGCTTCAGAGTTTCTTATACCTGCGGAGGAAGGGGAAGCAAAGCAAAAAGGCATTGAGAGCCTGGCTGGAGTTCTAGCTGAGAGGAAGCCCAGAAGGTGGCAGGGAAGGCTTCACCCTTCCTGACCCAATGGAGAGCCACTACCAGCCAGAGTAGACAGTGCTTGACTTGATGGACAACTGCCAATGTTAAAATGATATCAGGTGGAAAGACAGGAAATTACAAGGGTGCAATAACCCTGAGTCAAATCAAGGTGCCTCAGGGTTTGTGTTGTAGAGGTAACGCTCCGCTTTGCGAAGGCAAACCTCACACCAGACATGCATCAGTATGTCACAGAGCATTATGCCTGCTTTCCCTGACCTTTTGCCTTCTTGGCTAGAAAACAGGGTTTTCCCCTTGACCTTTTGTCCTTTCGCAATTTGTTTGCTAGACATATTACTTGGCTGGAGCATGGTGGGGAACACAGACTTAATCAAGTATTGGGGGGAACATTCGAGGGAAGCACCTGCTGACACGTGTATTTGCTAATGCTGGAAATGTGCTTAGATGGAAATACGTTAAGTTCAGGGTGGTTTCACTACTGTTTCCAAGTGTTGACTTCTGCTAATAAAAGGAGCCTCTGTAGAGCTAGCCGGCAGCTTGCTTGGAGCATGCTTACCAGCTTGCTCCTGCACAGCTCACCTGCATTACCAACTCCTGTCTCATGCCTTCACTTCAGTGTGTGTGTGTGTTTACATTTCTGAGTTGAAGCACTATAGGAACAAGGCACCTTGAGTCAGAGAGGCAATGCTATATCCCAAAAGTCTCAGATCCCAGGCCTATTGCCTAGGCCCCCCCAAAAAAGAGGCAGGAGGAAAACTGCTGCAGACATCCTTTGCTCTAAAAGTGAAACCAAACTGATTACAGTGGTACCTTGGTTTACAAACTTAATCCGTTCTGGAGGTCCGTTCTTAAACTGAAGCTGTTCTTAAACTGAGGGGCTCTTTCCCTAATGAGGCCTTCTGCTGCTGGTGCCCTTCAACCATTTGGCCTCTGTTCATAGACAAAGATAAAGTTTGCTAACTGGAACATTACTTCCGGTTTTGCTGAGTTCTTATACCAAATAGCTCGTAAACAGGGCTGTTCTTAAACCGAGGTACCACTGTATAAGGGGAACACTCTGGAGTAGCTTATGGGAAATGTGGGGAAGGCAGAGTTTGCTTTGAAGAACAGGCCTAGCTTTTAAGAATTTATCTGGGCTTCCCAATCACAATGCTTTGGGTGAGGACTGTTGAGTGAAATAGTTTTTGTTTCATGCAATTGTTGTTCCATTGCAAATTCTGTCTCTCTGGAACAGGGTGGTTCCTTTCTCCTACCTCTCACCCTTTCCAATAATTTCCTGTTTATATTAAGCACCCAATCCTATTTCAAACAACAAGAAGAAAACAAAAGAATTAAAGACTCTCTATTTGTCTGTGCTTTGGCAGATTTCTGACCCAGGGGCACCTCTCTCATGTCAGCAGTTTTCATACTGACTGCCCACCAAACAACGGGAGAGGCCAAGTGATCTGCCCTGGAAGGGTCAAGTCTGTAGCCTTGTGAGGAAAGCATTGCAATTGTCACTCTGGAAGTTGGCAGGCTCCATCCCTCAGAAGCATCAACCATGCATGCAAATTGCATCCAGTTCCAACAGAAAATGGAAAAGTTTAGACTTTTTAAAAAATGTATAAAAATAAAAGTTCAAACTGTCTGCACACTCACACAAAACGCTAAAAGCTATCTGCCAGTAATTTTGGCATGTTCCATCCATTCTAGAGGGGCTCCTGTGCCTGCAAATTTCACCCACTTCTTTCAAGAGGAAAACAAGGTAGATGTTTTTAGATTCCCCCTCATAGTGAACAGTGGGATACAGATATTTGTTTTTCGCTAAGGTAAATTTGGACCTGAATCATGAGTCAAGTCAGACAGATCACAGATTTGGAACAAATCAGTCTGCTTCATAAAAGCTACAGATCTGAACCAAATCTTGAGGTTGGTGTGTACTGCTGCTTTAACAAACAAAAAAACCTTTGCCTGAGACTGTGGAGATTTTCTGCTAGCTGGAATAAGATCAAGGGTAGCCAGAAGTTTGACCATAATCCACTAATAGATTTCTGGGGGATTTGTAGTAGCTCATCAATATTTCCCGGCTCTCAATTGTCTAATAATAGGAATATCTGAAAACACAGGGTTGTAGCCAATGTTCTTAGGCCTAATTTCATGTGAGTGACAAGGAGGGCACATGGTCACACAAAGTGCCATCGTTATTGCCATGCTGCAAAGAGGTATTGTAGGGTACCTGAACATCGTGAGGACAATCTGAGAAAAAGACATGATTGTAATTAGGTGTTAGATATGCTAGCGCATGTCCATGTGTGTTCATGTGCATCTCTGCAAACAATAATAAGAACATAAGAAGAGTCCTGCTGGATCAGACCAAATGCCCACCTAGCACAGCATCCTGTTCTCACCATGGCCAACCAGAAACCCCAATAGGAAGCCCACAAGCAGGACCTATGTGCAATAGCAACTCTCCCTTGTAATTCCCAGCAACTAGAACATAGCCGTCGTGCTAGTAATCACTGATAGCCTCCTCCTCCTCCATTCATTAGTCTACCACTCTTTTAATGCCATGAATTATTCTAATGCTCTTCTAATGCCATCAGAGTTGGTGGGCATTACTATATTGTGTGGGCATTACTAACCCTTTGTTCTCCTGGTGGAAATACTTCAGATAACCCTATCAGGATTTCTCAACAAGTCTGTTTGGGTCTTCAAATCTACAGCAGCAAAGAGATGCCTTCCAACATTTCAGATCCTCCTGAAGTCCATGTGTGGCTGTATGCATGCATTTATTAAAGTCTAATTATATATTTATCTTGCCTGTTCATAGTGAAGGCACTTAAGGTGGACGATGTCAACATACGATAAAAAGAGAAAAAGAGAGTGCAGTGCATAAGGAGCCGCTGGTCTGATCCTGATGGCAAACTGTGCGCAAGTTGATGCCCTGGTTCGCATTTCTATGGATGCACGCTAGTCTACTGCCAAGCTGCATTCGCCACCCACCTAGAGATGGAACATGAAGATGGCAATGTTTACATCCCTTTGAGTCCATTTGTAGGCAGAACATCCACTTTGCCTGCAGAAGGTCTTAGCTCCAATTCATGGCATCTCCAGGAGAGACTCCCTATCCGAAGTCTTGAGCTGAAAAAGAAAGCTACTTTGAAGAATTTCCTTTCACTATTGCCCACTATTTCTTTTCTCTGTGGCAGCTGTCATTTGCCCCCAACTATGACTTGGAGCAAGGCTAAAGGTCTGGGACACTGCAAACAATACAAAATATTGGCCAGGTTGCTGGTACAGTAGTTGCTGCTGCTTGGAGTGGTTGCCAAAGGTGTATTTGGGGAAGCTTCAGGTACTCAAAAGAACCTGTGCTACTTCTGCCTTCGGTACTGGTGACCCCCCTTCCCCTCAGCCCCAACAAACTGTTAGAAAAATTTATCCTCCACCTGGAGAAATTTGTGATATGGTGTCCTTCAGTTCCTCTGTCCACAGATCAGGTGGAGAATATCAAGAGGCCAGCTGTGTATGGCTTAGGTCTGTTCTGTTGTTCTCATTCTGGGAAACTTTTCTTCTGTTTCAACTTTTAAAATCATGCCGAAAACTTTCCTGTTTCACTAGGGCTTATGCAGGCAATTAAAAACACATCTTTCTGCAATCGTCTGTTTCAACTTTTCAAATATGATTTTTGCAATACGGTTTTATGTCTTTTTTGTTGTAAAGAGCTTTGATTATTTTTTTAATGAAATAGCAGTCTATAAATAAATAGCATTTTGCTGAAATCTGCAATTTCCACAAATTATCGTCTTATTAATTTTGTCTGTTGCTTACTGCATGAAATGCCTCAATGTGACGTACAACTGTAAAAATATATCCATGCAAATGCTCAAAGAAACACCAGTAAGAATAAAACAATGCTACTTCTTAAAAGTTATTATCCTGCCGTATTATAAGAAAGATAAATCCTACCCAAACCCATTAAGATTTTTTCCCCACATGATGTTTATCTACCAACATGAAAAAACAGTATGTGGATTACGTTAAAAAGAAACACCATTCAAAAGTAATATAGAGAATATCCTAAGTACAGTGAAATCAAAATGATTTGTTGTTGTTTTAAGCAGTGTTTTATCCATGAGTAGGGATGGGGGATAAATTCAATTCAGTTTGCATTTTAAAGTCAAATCTATCAAATGTCCACCTTCTGAAACAGTATGAAAACCGAAACATAGCCATCCTTTGAGATTCACACTTTTATGAATGCTGTGATGCAGTTTTCCAACCTAACAATGTTTACAAAAATGCATATCTTAGGGGGGAAGGATACTAGTAGAAATAGCATACATGAATTCATATTAAGGAAAACTACTTGCCAAAATGTGTACATTAATCAAAACTGCACACCCAAAAAAGTGTGTTAGAAGAAATTCACACTATAATGCTAAAAACACACACACACATGAGGATTTAAACAAGCAAAAAGAGCACAAATTGCTGCAGAAATGTGGGGAACTGACTTTCAGATTGGAAAAATGATAGAAGTGAAACTGACGGATCCTTTTATCCCTTACAGATCAACAGTGTAGAGCATGGAATTGGAGAGCCAGTGAAGGACGCAAAAGCGAATCTGAACACACTGTTGCCAACATTCCGCATCAGCGCTGCTCAGATAGACTGCTCCAGTGTGGTGTAGTGGTTAAGAGCGGTAGTCACGTAATCTGGGGAACCGGGTTCGCGTCTCCGCTCCTCCACATGCAGCTGCTGGGTGACCTTGGGCCAGTCACACTTCTCTGAAGTCTCTCAGCCCCACTCACCTCACAGAGTGTTTGTTTTGGGGGAGGAAGGGAAAGGAGATTGTTAGCCGCTTTGAGACTCCTGAAGGGGAGTGAAAGGCGGGATATCAAATCCAAACTCTTCTTCTTCTTCTTCTTCCTATGAAAGCTTGCATGTAAAAGTTGCTTGCCGCTGCCCAGTGTTATATTACCAATAGGAACATGGGGAGCTGCCTTCTACCACGTCAGGCCATTGGTCCACCTAGCTGTGAGTTGTCTACACTGATTGACAGTGGCTTTCCAGAGTTTCAGGTAGGGCCTGCTGGATTAGATGAAAGGCCTGTTGTTATGCACTGAGGACTCCGGGTATATTTCACCTGTCTAGCCCAGCAACTTATTTCCCTCTGTGGTCAATCACATGCTTCTAGGAAGGCTTTGAACAGGGTATAAAGGAAAAGGACTCTCCTTTTTAATTGTTCATCAGAATCTGGTGCTCTTAAGGTACACTGCCCCTGAATATGGGAGTTCTATTCAGGGTTAATCAGAACTGAGCTCTGTTAGGTGATGTAAACAGTTCATCTACTCCATCTTGAGGTCCATGGTGGTCTACTGAATGCTTTCTGGAAGCCCTCCCGTTCTGTTGCCTATTGGTTGCGAAGTGAAGGCTATGCGGAATGTCTATATCCTGAAGTGATATGCCACTGAATACCATTTGATGGTGGGTATCAGCACGGTTCTGAATTTGCTCCTTGTGGCATCCAGTGCTGAAGTTGGTAATTGTAGCTACCAACTTCCTCCCTGATCTCGGACAGGGTTTCACAAGCTTCTCAGTTCACTGACTCCCTTTATGAGCTTGTAAAGTGGTAATTGACCACAGCCCAAATTCTTAGGAATGTAAATTGAATAAAGCCAAGAAATATCACCAGTCACCACCACCAGGAAGAAAAATAAGGAATGCTGTTGTATTTTGGAATCACCTTATTAAATACAGAAGTTCCCCATGGGCAAGGGAGATACACTCTATACATGCCCGTGCCTTTTATATCCTGTTTCTAGTTCCTACATTTTTCACACCATATCTCATAAGCTTCATTTCCACTCTGGGCCCTTTTCCAACCTCTTTCAGCACTTAGGACTTTTATCCACACACACCTCTGAACAATCTTGTCAGCCCCCAAGAGGTCAGTACCAACCACTTTAATACATATAAATAAAATTTTATATATATTATATATATTATAAGGGCACTCTTGTCTCCTGTGGTTTCAAGTAACTAATATTCAGAAGCACACAGCCTCCCACTGTGGAGGCACATCATAGTCTTTATGGCTAGTACATCTAGAGAACCTGTTTCGCTGCGCTCCAGAACAGGTGTTTCTTCCACTCTGCCCTATTCAAAGCAGATCTGGCCATTTCTGGTAACTGTTGTGCTAAGTCCTGGCCTGGGGGGATTGCAGCTGCAGGAAGGCCCACAACAGACAACAAGGTGGCAAAGGGCTATCAGGCCTTAGTCATTCTGAGCAAGATGCTTGAAGCAGCAGTGCAGGAGAATTGGAAGGAACACTGGGGATGAGGGAGAGTGCCTGGGTGCCTATGGAGGTGGCAGAGGGCAGGAGATAGATCGTGATGCCTTCAGAGGCTGGAATGTTCATAGGAGGCTGTAGACAGCTGCAGGGAGAAATAGGGCAACAAGTTCTTTTTCCAGCCAGATACTTAAGCCTTTTAAAAGCTCCATGTTCAAGGACCAATCAAACCATCTTTCCCAGCAGGGAGAGCAGTACTAATGACAGGAGAGCACTTCGGCTCAGGTATCAAAACGAGTCAAGGGTGTCCATGGTCTGCTCACTAAATCTGAGGTTAAACATCCGTTTGCTAGGCTCTTCTGGGAAAGCCAAAGTTTAATTGCAAAGATCATTTTGAGGAAGGAAACACAATCCTCTTTCAAGACCAATGTTGCTACTCAGGGGAAATAAGGATGTCTGAAATCGAGAGGGGGGAGCAAATCCCTTTGAGTTGAAGAAACTGGAGACTTAAAAACTGCTTCCTTCCTTCTTTAGTGAAATGAACTGAGATGAAATGATATCCCTGTTTTCGTGAACCTTGCCATCAACACTTTTATTTTCTAGGTCAGTGGCAAAACTGCCAAATTATAGGGTAAAATGAAAACACACTGTTTGAGAGAGAGAGATAGCCACAGGAGGGGGGGGAGTTGTGCTATGGCAAATGTATACATACAGTGCAAAAGGATTATGACTTCTGTCTTTATTTTATTTTTAAAGGAGGTTAAGGGAAGGGTGAGAAAGAGGAAATCTGATAAAACTTAAGATCTTGAAAAATCCAAGGGGAAGAAATCCTATTTGCAAATGGGTTCCTCACTTTGATCTCCAGGAACTGTAGGTCAAGCTGCTTTCTTTGTCATCATTTCTGCAAACCAATATGGTTCTGGCATGACAGCCAGAAGTAAGTTTTTCTCTAAGGGGCAACGTGTGAGATGACGCTCTGCATAATGGTAGTTTCAGAAAGGCTTCTTCTTTCAGCAAGGAATAATATCATCCCAAATGTATGGTTTGAGAGGCCCTATGGTTGAGGGTTTGGGAGACACTACAGAGCTGCAATAGCAACCAAGCAAAAATGGAGATAGATGTTATTTATAAAGTGCTGCAAAAATGTATGTGCTTGCATTTGGGGTAGGGGGGTTTCAGAGAAACACTGGCCTCTACTTGTGATCTTCAGACCACAGGGGTAACAGTCTCTCTTGTGCACACACACACATATATGATCTCCCTTTTCAAGTATACCAAATCCAGGCTTCACAGTGCCTCAGCCTCCTAGCACAATCTTCACAACACAATCCTGCTACACACACACGCACACACCACATGCTTGAGATAGCACGGATCATTTTCATCAACCCCACAGATACCTGCCTCTGTAATGCATGCAATTGCTAATGGCTCAGGGACAACGGTGGAAGAAGGAAAAGAAAGAAAGAAAGTTGTTCAGTTCTGACTTAGGCAGTGATGGATGGATATTTGCAAACACTTTTCAACGTGCCAATAAGAAGGGAAGGAACACTCACCTCACATACATAGTTGCGCATGTAATCAGAACTCCAATTTGAGAGAGGCAAAGTCCTCCGCAAATCCAGCGAAATATTACCAGAAAACTGTATTGCAGCTCTGTGAAGCAGATCAATCCGTCTCCCAGCGCCCTGCTCCGTTAATCCTCCTTCTACCACCCAGATTTCAGTATACAGAAGCTGTAATCCTCCTGCATCCTCCTTCTCGCAGCTCTGCTCGTCTCTAAGCTCAGCACTTGAATACCTCCAGCTGTTTATATCAGTAACTAACCGAGCCCTAAGAGAGCAGACCCACTTCGCACATGCTCACTGCGGACCGGGCTTCGCCACTGCACAAGCCGGAGCTCTCCAGGGTCCTAAGTGACTCACCCAGCCACCGTTCAGTACAGCAGCACAGGATGCAAAATATCACTTGTGTTGACTTTGGTACTCGGGGAAATAAGAGCACTGCCTTGTCTGTTTTCATTGCAAGCTACAGGAAAGAGAAGGACACACACACACGGTAGGAAATGGCATCCATATCAGCAGCTTGGTTCAGTCTGATGGCATATAAAGGCTTCCCCCCTCCCCAAACATCCCCAGGAAGCTGTTAACATTTCTACCGCTTATGACCGCAATTTCTCCACAATTGTTCTGCCTCTCTTCGTGGGTTTTTGCAAAGCTGCTGAAGATGACAGTTGCATAAGCAATGCCTTAATGCTATTACTATGCTGAATGTAAATCAAGTCATATAAATCTGCATGAATTTTATTTGCTGTTGTTATTTTATTTTTTATCATTGTAATACAGCTTCATCTGGTTCAACAGCTACAGCCATATCTGGATTGGAATGAGTTGGCCGCTATATTCCATACTCTGGTAACCTTCAAACTGGATTGCTGCAATGTGCTCTTTGTGGGGCTGCCCTTGGTCCAGGTCTTGAAGCAGAGCTCTGCAGTGACTGTCCATAGGCTACTGGGTTCAGGTTCAAAGGCTGGAATGACTTGGGCCCAGGATACCTTAAGGACAACCTGAACTCTTATATCCCAGCTTGATCATTTAGACCATCCGAAGGAGCGCTGCTTGGTGTCCCCTGTGTTACCAAGCCCCCAAAGACCTCAAATAGAAGTCAAGCATTTAGTGTCACTGGTCCCACTGGTCACTGTGGAAAACCCTTCCAGCAGTAGTTCGGCAGGCAACCTCCTCTTTGACATCCAGGTGTCTCTTGAAGACCTTTTCTGCAGACATTTGTCGCAGTTTAACTTTTGATCAACTAGTCATATTAATGATTATCTTCTTTTCAAAATGATTTGGGAGGGGAGGGTAGTCAGTGTATAACACCATGGTATTTTAGTGATAGAGCAGTATGGAAATGCATTTTTAATAGATAAAATAAATATACATTGTGTAATGAATAAATGCATACACACACACACACACACACACACACACATATATGTGTGTGCATAAATAAATATACATAGTTTATATTTATTACTTACAAAATAGTTATGTACATAAAAACTGTTAAAACAATTGCACACATAAAAACAATTTCAAAAAGCCAATTATATAAATAAATATATATCCAATTTTTAAGACTGTTTTTATGTTTGTTGTTGTTTGGTATATGGTAATATTGTAGATCACCTCATCATGCCTCATGGGAAATGAGTCATAAATGAAATAAAAGCTAATAATTTAGTCTTAGCTATCTGTGTGTTCTTGCAAACACCTCTTGCAAACACCTGCTTCCACCATTTGGTCTAAGATTGTAAACAACCGCTTAGAAAATTTACCAAGAGACATGGAGAGATTTTGGATGTGAAGGCAAGTCTCGCTCAAGAGAGATGCAGTATAATGATGCAATCGGGATGTTGTTTTCTTTTTTTAAATAAAATAAAATGGTGCTGATTTCTCTTTAATTAATTTCTTTTAATTGACTATATATATAATTTTACAAGTACAGTTAAAAAATGTAACAGTCCATTCATGATGTCTATACTCTGCCTCGCAGTTTGAAGGCAGTGATGCTTTAGAAAACCGCTTGCTGGAAACTGCAGTAGTGGAGAGTTCTCTCTTCTGCTCATGTTCTGCTTTGGGGCTTCTCATCTTGTTGGCCTTCACCGGAACAGTCGGCTGGACTGTAAAAGCCATTGACTTGATCCAGCAGATCTTCTTATGTTCTTATATACTCAGCCTGGTGGAGATGGAAAATATACCTGGAGGTGAGTCACAGTCAGGAGGGTGGATCTGCCTGATAACTTGGGGACAGAATGTGATGGACATCCACCCCAGTTTTATATTATTCCCAGCAGAAATATTGCATCTATATCCTTCATCATAGAACTCAAGGCAGTATTTACAGCAGGGGTTGCAAATATGGTGCCTCTGGAGACCAGTGTACCTGGCAGAACCTCCACAAAAGGTCTCAGGAAATAACTCCTCAAAACCCCACAAGACCTGAGAGACTTTGTTCTCCTCGCTCAGTTCCTCTTTGCACTGTCTCAGCCTCTCCTACGTTAAACATGTCCTGCTTAAAACATGTCCACGTTGCATTGGATGCCAGAATTGGACATCCACGCTCCCACCCATTTTGGACAGCTCTGTGAGTGAGTGTGGGGTCTCCCTCACACCCTGGTCATAGGGTGGACTGATGATGGGCACCCTCTTACTATTCCGTGGCCCTATATCTTATTCTGCTCTTTTGGATGTGGAAGCCATTTGCATCATGCCACACACAGATACACCACGGCAGCCATTTTGTATTGTCCCACGCCCCTACAGCAGCCATTTTAAGTTAGGCTGCACAGCCACATTTCGTGACTGGCACCCATGGTGCTTTCTCAAATCTCCAGCTGTGTCTATTTGCCACAAAAGTTTGGTGACCTCTAGTTTACAGGGTCCCAGGCAGTTTTCCATCCAGGTTAAGAATCAAATCCATCCCTGCTTAGCTTCATAGAATCATAGAATCATAGAATCATAGAGTTGGAAGAGACCACAAGGGCCATTGAGTCCAACCCCCTGCCAAGCAGGAAACACCATCAGAGCACTCCTGACATATGGTTGTCAAGCCTCTGCTTAAAGACCTCCAAAGTAGGAGACTCCACCACACTCCTTGGCAGCAAATTCCACTGTCGAACAGCTCTTACTGTCAGGAAGTTCTTCCTAATGTTTAGGTGGAATCTTCTTTCTTGTAGTTTGGATCCATTGCTCCGTGTCCGCTTCCCTGGAGCAGCAGAAAACAACCTTTCTCCCTCCTCTATGTGACATCCTTTTATATATTTGAACATGGCTATCATATCACCCCTTAACCTCCTCTTCTCCAGGCTAAACATGCCCAGCTCCCTTAGCCGTTCCTCATAAGGCATCATTTCCAGGCCTTTGACCATTTTGGTTGCCCTCCTCTGGACACGTTCCAGTTTGTCAGTGTCCTTCTTGAATTGTGGTGCCCAGAACTGGACACAGTACTCCAGGTGTGGTCTGACCAGAGCAGAATACAGTGGCACTATTACTTCCCTTGATCTAGATGCTATACTCCTATTGATGCAGCCCAGAATTGCATTGGCTTTTTTAGCTACCGCGTCACACTGTTGGCTCATGTCAAGTTTGTGGTCAACCAAGACTCCTAGATCCTTTTCACATGTACTGCTCTCAAGCCAGTGTACCATGCATCCTCAGCCCTTGCCCTATTATCTTTAAGGTGCATGTAGAAAGTTACTTTATACTGAGCCAGACCAATGGGCCATTTTTCTCAAAAGCTCAGTACTGTTTACATTGATTGGTAACAGCTCTTCGGGGTTTCAGACATGGGCCATTCACAGCCCACATAGAAATACAAAGGGTTGTGCTTTCTCTCTCTCTCCATATTCTAAAACTTCCTGCTCATGTTCTATCCCTAACAGCATCTAATGTAGGTGTGTTAGTAACTTGAGAGAGAATCTCCACAGTGGCTGCACCCAGATTTTGGCACTCCCTGTGTTGAAAGGCAGGAGTATAAAATGACAGTGACATTTAAAATCCACTAATCCCTGCCAAAATGACCTGGCTTCTCTGTTTCAGAGCAGCTGTTCCAACCATGTCTCTCAAGCATCTCTCAGATGAATAAGCAGCTAAGATTTCCCATGATGGATTCTTGTCTACCAGGGTTAGAGACTTCTACCAGTTTACACCTTTTCCTTCTACAGGTGGAGGGGGGAGTGTTAATAGTCAATCTCCACAGGTGTGCCTTGCCTACATGTTGAGTACATCAAACCTACCACAGTCACACTAGATCGGTGTATTCTCTTACATTCCCTCAGCACCCCTTTTTATTTTATTTTGCAGGGATAAAAAAGAGGCCTTACGAATTTTGACATCAATTTATCAGCAGCTAAGGAGCATGTTTCAGTGCAAATTTTCTAGAAAAAGAGATGCCGGAACTCACCATGAACATCTCCCTCGTTCTCTTACAATGGCAATGGTGCCCACCTGAAAGGTGTCGAAATTGAATTCCCGTGAGTTCTGGCTGGGGAAAAAAAGCCCTGGCATGTGTGATACTTGCTTCATACCCCCTTTTTTTTTGCAGGTTGGGAGATCTCTAAGACTATTTCATGTACAGTATTTAGAGAGTAATTGTTTCCCCCTTTCTGCTGCTTCTCTGATATCCCATTCATCCTTTATCCTTAATCTTAGCAAAGTTTCTTCATTTGAAAAATATTGACTGCGTATCTTTGACATTCCAGGGAACCGACTCCTAACTTCCAGAGTGCTCTTTTATGCTTAGGGATTGCAGGGAAAGGGGAGAAATTTGGTTTCATATTGCAAATTGCAGCAGAAATGAGAACCAAATCTAAGATCAGAAATAGGAGAACCTCAGAGAACTAGAGGTCCTTTCAACCCTACTCCAAGTCTTACCTGGAAAAGTCAGAAACTGAAGCTGGGATATTCCACATGCAATGATCTACAGTGGTACCTCGGGTTACAAGCACTTCGGGTTACAAATGCTTCAGGTTACAGACTCCACTAACCCTGAAGTAGTACCTCGGGTTAAGAACTTTACCTCAAGATGAGAACAGAAATTGTGCAGTGGCCGTGCGGTGTCAGCGGGAGGCCCCACTAAAGTGGGGTACCTTAGCTAAAGTGGTACCTCAGGTTAAGAATAGTTTCAGGTCAAGAAAGGACCTCTGGAACAAATTAAGTTCTTAACCAAAGGTACCACTGTACCACTGAGGTACACAAAACCTGAAGAAAGCTGGGATGGACAAGTGAGAATGAGGTGGTTGAATTTCTTAGCCAAAATTCCTAGTGGATAGTACATTAAGTAACATACATGAGATTCATGCACCAATATCATAAGCTCGATGAGAATAGTCTGATAGGACTGGGCCAATTCTGAACTGAGTGAAGGGGAGTTGCTAGCATTCAGTGTTCAGTAGTTTGTGAATGATTGTGAATGATTGCCAACACAATATCCAGTGGCTGGGCGGGGATGCTTTGCAGGAACAACAAAGCTTTTGAAGAAGTTTAACTGAAAATGAAAAGATGATAAGGACTGTTTCAGCTGTTGGCTTAAATATACAGTGGTGCCCCGCAAGACGAACGCCTCGCAAGACGGAAAACCCGCTAGACGAAAGGGTTTTCCGTTTTGGAGGCGCTTCGCAAAACGAATTTCCCTATGGGCTTCCTTCGCAAGATGAAAGCCCATAGGGAAATCTCCGGGACAGCGGGGAAGCGCAGCGCGTCTTCCCCACTGTCCTCGGACCTCCTCCGAAGGCTGGCGGTGGGGCGGAAAGCCCTTCTCCCCGCGCCAGCCTTCGGATGGCTGTCCTGAAGACTTGCGGTGGGAGGAGGGTTTTCCTTCCCACTGCCAACATTCAGAATGCTGTTCTGAATGTTGGCGGTGGGGAGGAAAAACCCTCCTCCCACCGCAAGCCCCGGGAACAGAGGAGAAGCGCATTAATGTTCCCGTACCTGTCCTGAAGGCTTGCGGTGGGGAGAAAAGCCCTTCTCCGCACCGCCAGCCTGGCAAGCAGTTTCCATAGGAACGCATTAATTGATTTTCAATGCATTCCTATGGGAAACCGTGCTTCGCAAGACGAAAAACTCGCAAGAAGAAAAAACTTGCGGAACGAATTAATTTCGTCTTGCGAGGCACCACTGTATATATATATCTGACAGATCAGAGGGAGCCAAGAGTAGAAAAAGAGAGAGAGGAAACTCCACCAACATTATAATATACAGTCGTACTTTGAAGTTGAATGGAATCTGTTTCGGAAGTCTGTTTGACTTCCAAAATGTTTGGAAACTGAAGCTCCTGCAGTCAATAGGAAGCTGCAGAAGTCCGGCTTCCAAAAATAGTCACAAACTGGAACACTCACTTCCAAGTTTGCGGAGTTCGGGAGCCAAAAGGTTCAAGAACCAAGCTGTTCGAAAACCTAGGTACAACTGTATATGATAAAAGAAGGACAATTTTGTTCAACAACTTAAGTGGGTTGCAAAGATGAAGGTGCTATTAGGCAGCCTTGGTGGCTAGCAGAGGCACCAAGTCTTTCCCAAGATGGGGGGGGAGGTCCGGTGCAAGGTGTGTGTGTGTCATCATGCACATTAAGGTGGGCTTTATAGTTACCAAATGGCTATAGCTGACAGAAGAGGGAAGAAACAACAGCACTAAGAAAAGCTTTTGCCCATCTCCCTTTAGGCAGAGCAAAGTTAAGATGGTTACAGCATTAAATCAGGGTTGGGTTCCCTGCCCTCCCCCCCCCCATGCTGTGCTGACTCAGTCATTCATTATTGGGAACTGACAGCAGCAATTAGCAAGCGGCCGACATGGAGAGCAACGGCGATCACACCGATCCAGACTCCAAATTAGAGCAATGACAGTGTGCTTTGTTCCTTCATGGGTCAGCTCTTGTCGTTAGCATTCCCCACCTCCCTGGCATCAGAAGGAGAAATAGTAAAGACACTGCAATTAGTCTATCTCGGTCAATTTCAACTCCATTAGCATAATGTTTCAGGGCAGAAGACAGTCAAGCCAATTAAGAGTGACCACCACCACGCCAGTGGGGGGGGAGGGAGTTTTCCTCTAAAGGACACAACCAACAAAATTAAGAAAACTGTCAGGCTGCCTTATCCAAAGATGAGAGGAGTGGAACTGTAGATGATTCGCAACAGAAAGATGAAGGATTTGGAAACCATGTGGCGGTCCATTGCTTCATTGCGATGAAAAGCTGAAAGAGGTGATTGAGTACAGTGGTACCCCGGGTTAAGAACTTAATTTGTTCTGGAGGTCCATTCTTAACCTGAAACTGTTCTTAACCTGAGGTACCACTTTAGCTAATGGGGCCTCCCACTGCCGCTGCGCCGCTGCTGCACAATTTCTGTTCTCATCTTGAAGCAAAGTTCTTAACCCGAGGTACTATTTCTGGGTTAGCAGAGTCTGTAACCTGAAGCAGCTGTAACCTGAAGCATCTGTAACCCGAGGTACCACTGTAATTGTGTGCCAAGGCCCCATGACCCAATCACTCTCAATATGGTTAAATCACCATACAAGACAGCAGAATATAGGTTTTGGGTTCAAATAGGCCATGACTTTATTGGATAAAGATGAGAACCATTTGGCATAGTCACTGGGTGAAGCCATCTAATTAGCTCCAACATGTCTGCTGGAAGTGTAAGGTAAAGGGGACCCCTGACCATTAGGTCCAGTCGTGACCGACTCTGGGGTTGCGGCGCTCATCTCGCTTTATTGGCCGAGGGAGCCGGGGTACAGCTTCCGGGTCGTGTGGCCAGCATGACTAAGCCACTTCTGGCGAACCAGAGCAGCGCACGGAAACGCTGTTTACCTTCCCGCCGGAGTGGTACCTATTTATCTACTTGCACTTTGATGTGCTTTCGAACTGCTAGGTTGGCAGGAGCAGGGACTGAGCAATGGGAGCTCACCCCGTCACGAGGATTCAATATCCCTGGGAGTGTATCTAAGGGTAAGCCACAACATGAGGGACCTTATGACTTACAGCAAATAGAGGTCTCCACTAGAGGAGTTCTAACGCCCTACCCCCATAAGGGCATCGGACAGAAACAACTCCTCACGGATCCCTTTAACCTGACCGTTTAAGGTAAGCAGACTTCCATGGAAATACATATAAGACAGAGCCAACCTGAAGCAAAATATTGGAATGGCAAGATAATAACCCACTTTGGAAGTACATATCTTGCATTTTTGAAACTCGGGCGTCATTTTGTGTGTGTGTGGAAAGTGTTTGTTCTGTGTGCTTTGAATAAGTTGCAGAACACACAATATGCTATGTGTAGCAGGTATATTATTTTGCAACATGATGCACCTGAATGTCATCTAAAAACAAGCATTATCTGTAGCCCTTACCTACATATTAATATCTATCTATGGTCTGAAGCAGGGGTGTTCATGGGATTTGGCCAAAACCTGAAGTCTGAAGCAAATTGGTCTGATTCAGTGGAAGGCAGCAGACAGACCCACCTCCTGGAATCTCCTCAAGGAACAGATAACATGGATAAAAAGAGGAGTAGAAAAGCCAAAAGACTGACGATGCTCTTGAGCGACAATTTATCAACTCCCAAAGGAAAAAGGGAGCTTGTTTGTTTTGGAAAGGATTTTTGATTCCCAGGCGGGGCCAGTGACAGGGCACGTTTTTCCAAGCCCAAATGCGAATATACTCTCGCCTCTGAAAAGAAGCTTAAAAGAAGGAGAGATACAAAATGATTCTGAAAGAACAACTGTTCCTTTTACAGTCATTAGTTTGGGAAGCTTCATTGAAAAGCAAGGCATTTTTGAAATGTCACGGCCAGTTACCAAGCAACAACTGCAATATCCCTGCTGCATTCACAAGAACACACTTTGAAATTTTGGAGCTGAAACGAACAGAAGGGAGCTGCAGGAAGAAAAGCGTTGTACCACCCTCCAAAAAGAGTTGGAATGGCAAAGAATAACAAATGAAGAAAACCCTGACATGTGTCCTCCTTCCAATAGCTCTCTGCACTTCTCTTTAGTTCTTTTCGAATTGCAACTGTTCTTAATTTTGAGATTTGAGGGCTTCTCCAGATACAATTGCCCTTCTTCTCCCGCTCCTCTTTATTATGGTTCTTTGTATTTGGCAGGGACTCTTCCAAAACAGAGTTGGGCAAATAATCTGCTGCTGATTCAATTCACTTTGACACTTTAAATTCATTCTGTCACATTTCTGAATTAATCTGCAATTAAAAAGAAAGAAAATTGCATTTAAATGTATGGGGTATCTGATCAAAACACACATGTTAACATGATTTTTTATGCCCCTTTTTAAAACCATTAACTCCATTAGAACATTTGGAAAGTGTGGAATATGAAGGATAGTTAAATTCCAAACCACACATCAGTTAGCACACTTGAGAGCCAGTGTGATGTAGTGGTTAGGGTTGGACCAGGGTTCAAATTCCCACAAAGCCATGAAGTTGACATGGTGTCCTTGGGCTAGTCACTGTCTCTCAACCTAACTGACCACACAAGGGTGTTGTGGGGTCTAAATGCCAATGGGGAGATGCAATGAGGTCGAGTGGTGGACCTGTAAAAGGGTAAAAGAGTATTGGGAAATAATTTATAATGAATTGGGGGGGGAAATGGTTAAAAGTACCTCTCCCCCCCCCCCGAAAAATCAGAGTCCTTTTTGTTGGGGATAATTCAGAAGGGAATTCCCAGGTGTCAAAAAATGTTATTTATGTAAAACTATGGTGGCCCGTGTTTTGTGAAGAAGAAGAAGAAGAGGAGGAGGAGGAGGAGGAGGAGGAGGAGGAGGAGGAGGAGGAGTAGTAGTAGTAGTAGTAGTTTGGACTTGATATCCTACTTTATCACTACCCTAAGGAGTCTCAAAGTGGCTAACAATTTCCTTTCCCTTCCTCCCCCACAACAAACACTCTGTGAGGTGAGTGGGGCTGAGAGACTTCAGAGAAGTGTGACTGGCCCAAGGTCACCCAGCAGCTGCATGTGGAGGAGCGGAGACGCGAACCTGGTTCCCCAGAATACAAGTCCACTGCTCTTAACCACTACACCACGCTGGCTCAAAAATGAAAAACAAGCGAGGTCTTGCGCAGCTTGCGGATCTAACTTATAGAATAAGAGAGCAAGAAGAACATTCGCTTAAAGAAGATTGGAAAATGTTTGTTGAATAAATGGGGGGAAATTGTGTACACTTGAAAACGTTGGCAGCATTGAGATAAATTCAACAGTGTAAATAAGTTTTGGTGGAAATAACAATGGAATACTGAATGTGTCCTTCTACTCGGAGTTTGCGATATTGGGGCAGGGCTAGTCAGCACTGCCAGGGTGCCTGTTGTTGTGTCAAAATTATTTCATTAATGACAGCAACAAAATCTTTCAGTTCAACGTGCTGTGTTTTAATAGTGATCCATGTTAACTCACTCTCCAAAATGCCATGGATGTACAGCTGTTGAGGGCCACGCCCTTAACAGACACCATAGTCACCGTCATCATTTTATTATTTTACCCTGCCCATCTGACTGAGTTGCCCCAATCGTTCTGGGTGGCTTCCAACAAAAGCAACTGCATATTTTTATTACTCAAAAAAAAAAATCATCCTATTTTTCCCATAATAACTCTCAAATTACAAGTGTTCTTAAAATCCTGCCAATGTATTGTTCAACAAGCCTGCTTGTTATAACTATAAACTGCAGAACCTATGCAATGCAGCCAATACACCTGGCTTAGTATTGGGCCACAGCTGTGACCCCATAATACATGGCCTGTTCTCTTCAAAAGGATTTATATCTCACACTAAATACCCATTTCCTGGTATTGTACAGCATTGTTCTCACTGTTTGCATGAAGGAAGTTACACGGATCATAGTGGGACCACCTCCCCAGCAAACACGCCTAAAAGTGAGCAGTGGAGGCTTGTCACCTATATGCTAAATTTATTCTTCTTTGTTTTGCTGAAACAGTCCATGCTGTGATGGGGATCCAGATGAGGCAAGGCAAGGGGACAGTTTTCCAACATCAAAACACTAGTCAGAACGTCTGTTTACATGGCAACTCAATTAAAAATAGGAACAATCTTTCAATATGCACCACAATCCCTTCAGCTGCAAAGGTAGCATCTGAGGCACAGGAGATTAAAAACAGATATTTCACATCTATTAAACATCCATCACTATTGTTTCTTCAGCTAAATTGTGAGAGCAGGCATGCCAGCATTCCTTTGCTTTCACATTAATTTTCAGGACATTGAAGGTGAGAAAATATGCTTGCAACGAGCCCAGCAAAGGGGAGAGGGTAGTTAACAGGAAGCTGGCCAGGCCGGGAAATGAATGAGAACAACCTAGATCGTTTTATTTTATTTTTAAAAAACACAATTAACACCTTTTCCTGGTATACCAGAGAACCGTTTGGTTTCCGTCCTTCCTTGGTGATGAATTCAGTGGAGGATACCGTCCTATAATTTTGAAGGAGAAAGTTCTTCCATGAACTGCTGTCAGTGCAGAATTCTGCAGCATGGTTGCTGAAAGGAAGTGAGACCCATCAGCCTTTTCTCAGCTCTTGGGAGAGCAGACCTTCCATGTGTACCTATTTTCCAGGAACAGTCTAGGATTTACAGAAGCTGTCCCAGTTTCTGATTTGATCTCGGAATGTCCCACTTTTCCTTAGGACATCCCTATTTTCATCAGAGAAATGTTGGCAGGTATAGAAAGATATCCCTGTTTTCATCGGAGGGTATAGAATTATGCGCCCCTGGAGCCAGGGAGCTAAGTATCTTTCGAAGACATCTGAATGCAGCCCTGTATAGGGACTTTTTTAAAACTATGATTTTATATATGTTGGAAGCCGCCTAGAGTGGCTGGGGCAACCCAGTCAGATGGTCAGGGTAATAACAACAACAACAACAACAACAACAGGAATGGGAGGTCCCTATTTTCACTGGCAAAATGTTGGAGGGTATGAGAGAGCAAAGGGACGTGGGTGGCACTGTGGGTTAAAACACTGAGCCTAGGGCTTGCCAATCAGAAGGTCAGCGGTTCAAATCCCTGCAACGGGGTGAGCTCCCATTGCTCAGTCCCTGCTCCTGCCAACCTAGCAGTTCGAAAGCATGTCAAAGTGCAAGTAGATAAATAGGTACCACTCTGGCGGGAAGGTAAACGGCGTTTCCATGCGCTGCTCTGGTTCGCAAGAAGTGGCTTAGTCATGCTGGCCACATGACCCGGAAACTGTACGCCGGCTCCTTCGGCCAACCCCAGAGTTGGCCATGACTGGATCTAATGGTCAGGGGTCCCTTTACCTTTTTTATGAGAGAGCAGGGAATAACCAATACAAGGCACAGGTGTTGGGTGAAATCTGGCCCAGCCTTTACTGACTGCAGCAGAAAATGACATATGTGCTATCTTGAGGCAAAGATTGGGAGGTTAGTGATGTGTTGTGCATGTGAAATCACGCACGCATTGTCAGGACAAGGAGCCATGTCTGCAGAAGGCCTTGCCCAGCTCCACACAGCTTCAATGGCCACCGTGCCTCCTCTCTTGTGCTCAGACAGAGCCTACTTTGATGCCGAACCATGCTTGTCTTGGCAGTTTGGCCTCCTCCGCCCTCAATATTGGGAGGGCTGAGCCCCCTGCCAAGGAATATTGAGGGGACTGGTGACACCTTTGCCTCCTAGAGTCAGCGCACCTGGAAAGTGGGGTTGGCCGAAGGCAAGGGTAATTTTGGCATTCCGCTTAGCCTCTTCTGGTGGAATAGCGATTCGTCCCCGCCCTACTTCATGGGAATGGTCCAGCATCGAACCCTGGCATGGTGCAAACCAGGCTGCTACGGGTGGTTGAGGGGAAAACCCAACCAGCAGGCCAACTGTGGTTGAGATTGAAAAGCAATTTATTTCTGGCCTGTCAACCAGTGACCTAGATGACCCAGAGAGGGCCACTAAGGGTAGGTGGGTAGGAAACTCAAGGGAAAATGGCCCCAACACTTGCAGATGAAACCTTTTAAAGGCCTTGATCCCTCCCTCTTCTCATAAGATCTCATGGGTGGATCCCTATTCCATGAGATCTTGCAAGAACATTATGGGATAGACATGTATGAGGGGGGAAATGTGTATGTTAGTCAAAACTGCATGCAAAATAAATGTGCTTATCAGGATAAATTTGCACTGAAATGCCTAGGAATGTCCATTATAATTTTTTTTTAAAATTGTGATTTGCTGCAGAAATGTGGAGAACTGAATTTATAACTGGATGACTGAGCCATTAAAATTGACGATATATCCATTCCAAGCACGGGCATATTCTTTGAGAGACAGCTTCTCCCTTTACCCAGCATCTTTCCCCCCAGGATCAAGTTAATCAGAAGTGCCAAATGCTTGGTAATCAGCAATGTCAAGAGGAATCAAATTTATGAATTGGTGAGTCTTCAGAAGGAGAAGAAGAACCAGGCTTTTAGTGTTCTGGCACCTGCCCTTTGGAATACCTGCCCCATGAATATCAGAGTGGCACCATCTCTGTTGTCTTTTTGGCACCTGCTGAAGACTGTCCTCTTCCAACAAGCCTTTTAAAGTAGTTATGTTTCCCAGTCTGCATCTGTATTGGAATTGTTTTAAAGATGTTTTGATTTTTAAAAATGATTTGTGATTTGTGAATTGAATTAATTAGATCAGTGATCTGCAAATGTTTTTGGGCCAACCCCTCCTTGGTTCCACAAACTCATCTCCAGTATCCACTGCCCTATAAAAGAATATTCAGAAAAGCAGTTTGCATGACCCACTAAGGAAGATAGCAATGGCATTCAAAACAGTAACAATTAATTGCACATTTATTCAAAACACACTCTGGTACTCCTCGCCATCTGAAATTCCTTGACTGGTTTTTGCCCCAAGCAGAGTCTTGCCAGCCTAGGACCAACGGATGAAACACCTACACTAACATCACTGACTTGCAACATCCCATAGAACCATAGAATTGTAGAGTTGGAAGGGACTACAAGGATCATCTAGTCTAACCCGCTGCAATGCAGGAATCTTTTGCCCAACGTGGGGCTCAAACCCATGGCCCTCAGATTAAAAATCTCATGCTCTACCAATTGAGCTCTTTGCATGGTTAAGCAGTGGCAATGGGGGAATGGAGGTTCTTGTGGCTTTAACAGCTGTTGGCGAGCAGACTTTCAGCAGGTCAAGTCTTTTCTAATATGGAAATACAACTATAGGGAATGCCTCACCCGTTGACACTCAGTCTGTCAGGCAACTTGTGCATGGCCCTTTGTTTACTTTTGGGGTCTCCACCTCACCTGTGGGGCATTAAAAATGTAGCATAAACACTGACAATTGGGAAACACTTGCCTGAGAGTGCTCCAATTGGAGAACAGCCTTTACCAAAGGTGGCATGGGCTTTGAAGACACTCGAACTCAGGACGAAAGGGAGAAATGTGCTAAGAGGAAGGCGCACTTGGCAAATCCACACTGTGATCAACTCCCACCCGGAAACCAATGTCCCCACTGTGGAAGGACGTGTAGTTCCAGAATTGGCCTCCACAGTCACTTACGGACTCATTGTTAAAACCATGTTTATGGAAGACAATCTTACTCGGCTATGAATGATAGAAGAAGAAGAAGAAGAAGAAGAAGAAGAAGAAGAAGAAGAAGAAGAAGAGGCATAAGGAAATAGGGTTGCAAAAAAGAGGACACATTTGCCAACTTCTAATTTTAACTATGGACTGCTATGACGACTCTACCCATGAAAAAGAGGGTGTGTCCTGGAAAAAGCGAACATATGGCAACCCAAGGGAAACAGGGGAGTATACATATAGTGTGCTAGGACCCAGAAAAGTCTGTTGCCTGCCCCTAACCTGCCCTCCCTCTATCATGGTGCCTGCTGGCCTCATCATATGCTGAAGTGTTCCACACCAGCAGAAAGAAAATATTTCCCCCCCCCAACCCTTGCAATTTTATGGAGAGCCAAGTGTATATAATTAAATGGCCTACTAGAGGCTTTTCCACCCTCTGAGGATTTCATATGCTGAGTTGGAAAAATGATGTATTTACAGTGCTTTTAGCTCGAGTTGGATCTACGAGCTGTTTGTGAGATGTAAATGAGAGGGGGGGGTGTCTTTTGGACCTTTCCCAATATTGTGAACATTTTCATAACCAAAAGCCTTTCCACTGTGATTCTGCATTTTCTTGCCCAATTGACCAGCAAAGAGAGGGATGCATTTGGCTTCGTAATATCTATTTTTAAGAAAAGAGGTGTGTGTTTTTTTTAAAAAAAGGCTTGCCCAGATTTATGTACCCACCATTGGCTTTTTGAAATACAGCATTAATAGTATCTCTTTATATCTTGCTCCCCAGAACGAATAAAGAGCCTGTATCACAAGGCTTTAAATCCACTAAAGGGCAATTTTATAGAGCTCCTTGGAATCGGGGCTGATGTCCATTGAGATACAAGGCAGGTAGCCCAAACAGTAGGCGGAGGCCATTTTTTTGGTTAATGTGACCTGGTATAGAAATGTGAAGAACTTGAATTTAAGATTGGGGAAAATGAGAAATGAAGAGAAGCCTAAGTGGATATTTTGACCCACCCCTATCATCAGCGCAGGACACTTGGTTCACACATACACCCCAGAACAACTTCCATACATTTGAAAATCTTATTTTCCCTCCCATCCTCATCTGCTGTTAGATGGACACCAGTAGACACCTGAGGCTAAAGCTCACATCAAAGTGTTGTGCCCAGAATTAACCTCAAATTAAACATGTTAAAAATGGTTGTTTGGGGGTTGGCCGCATTACTCAATTGCTCTGGAGGCACCAGGAGCCTTCACAATAACGGCCTTAGCATCTTCCTTCCATCTCAAAAGCTTTGTGGAATGCGAGTTCATTAAAGTGTGACCTGCATGCAGAAGGAGCAGCATTTAGTCTCAGAAAATCTCAGCCTATTTACTTTGGATCGTTATGCTCACGGGAGCAGAATTGTTTAATGTCCCCGATTAAGAAATTGGTTTAGGTGCATTTCATGCGAGAATGGTTTTTTTCTTTCTTTTTAGCCATCACAGAGGTATTTTGAATAGCTAGGATCTGTGGTCCTTTTTCCGCCTGCTTCTCATTTGCTGAAACATACACAGAAATTGAACAGCCTGGCAAGAAGACTCTCAGGAATGTTAATCTTTGCATCCGCAGTTCTTTGCAAAGCATTCAGAGATCAAGTGTTAAGTAGACCTCTCTTGGGCCACTTTGACAAATGCTGCTAATGCCTTTGTTTAATACACATTAGAAGTGTAGAGAAGTAGCGGGGGAGTGTGTGGTGGTAGTGGTGTATATAGCAAGATAGTTTCACCTGGGAGGCCTGATGGGAATGTTCTGATGAAAAGAAGTTGTATTAGAATCATAGAATTGTAGAGTTGGAAGGGACAATGAGGGTCATTTCAACCCCCTGCAATGCAGGGATCTTCTGCCTAATGTGAGGCTCGAATGCTGAGATTAAGAGTCTCATGTTCTACAGACTCAGCTATCCCAGAAGTCCACTCTTACTCTTAGAGATATGAAAATGCATACAACTCTCCCTCTCTCCTGCCCCCATGTATAAGACGACCCATATTAAGGAAATGGGGGGAGATTGCCCAGAGTTGTTAAACCTTTTTTGGGGGGGGTTGCCCAGAGTTCTTGAGCTATTTATTGGGGGGGGGGTGTCGACAATCGCTTACCCACCTGACCAATCACACACCTTACCAAAGCCACCAATCATCTGCCCGCTCACTGACAGCAGCCACCAATCGCCAATGTACATCTCCATTGTTTCCATAATTCAACATTAAACTACAAGTGTTATTACAATCCTAACATTTTTAGCTGTTTACAATGATTTTTAAGATAAATTATAAATTTTCCCCATTCCTTATTAAAATTTTGGTCTTCCTGATTTCTGATTCTTCCACTCATTTTAGCCATTTTGGTACCTGGTACCTGAACCTGTTTCTCTGCTACCACGTCATATTTTTTTTAAGTATGAAAGCAGTTTACAGCAACAAAACATAAAACTATACAAAGAAAGCCATAAAAAATGTTAAAAACAGATATCGGACTAATCTACACTGGTCAGTTATAACGTGTGTTATAAAAATGTGACACCAAAGGGTGCTGTAAAGCAGCAATCCACCTTCAATGAAAAATTGCATTATTTTTTAAGTGTTTTTACAGATCAGTGTCGATCCAGCCATCAGTTAACCATTGTGGAAGGATGTATTCTGAATTGCTTGCATAGGCCTGGCAGAATAACAGTGCTTTCAGCAGGTGTTTAAAAGTTAGTGCAGAGGGTGCTTGCTGAATCTCTATTGGCAGTGCATCCCATAATACTGGACTGATGAAAGTAAAAGCTCAGTTTCTTGTCCTTGTCAGATGACCCTCATCAACTTAGGGAACAACCAGTGATGCTTCAGCAGATGATCTAGGTGGTCAAGCTGAGGTATTCTGGACCCACGTTTTTCAGGGCTTTGTAATACAAGACATTTACTCACAAATAATCACTTGCAATTGCATACATACACTCATGGCGGGTGGCCACTAACCCTCAGGACGCTCGCCCCGTCCCCCCGGGACATTCACCCTGCCCCCCTGGGACACTACCCCCCAGATGCTAGCCCCGCCCCCACAGGTGGCTTCCCCTGCCTCCAGGTCACGCTGCTCCAGGTGCCGGAGCACCTAGCTCCGGCCTCTGCAAGGACCAACTCCTTCCATATGAACCTACTTGGACTCTGAGATCATCTTCTGAGGCAGTCCTTCGTGTGCCTCCTCCTCGAGAGGTCTGAAGGGTAGCAACATGAGAACAGGGCCTTCTTTGCAGTGGCTCCCCATCTGTGGAATGCTCTCCCTAGGGAAGTTCTCCTGGTGCCTTCATTGTACACCTTTAGCTGCCAGTCAAAAACGTTCCTTTTTAACCAGACCTTTGGTTGATCTGATTTACATCCTATGGCCCTTTAAAACATGTTTTTTTGGGGGTTGTTGTTTATATTTTTATTACGTATTTTGTGGTTTTATATCTTGATTTTATTCAGTGAACTGCACTGAGACCCCTGGGTATAGCATGGTATATAAATTTAATAAATAACAAAAAGAAGAAGAAGAGGAGGAGAAGGAGGAGGAGGAACTGTCTCAGCCCCTAGGAGCTGGTGCTTTATGCAGCACTATATGGGACACTGGCCTGATTCAGCGGAGCTCTTCTTCTGCCCTTGTGCTCTTTTCTTGAGAGGCAGACAGCAGGAAGGGTTGCAGGTGGACTCAGGGACTGGATGATGACAAAGACGTCAACCCACAAGTCCCCAGTCACAGCTTCAACAATGCTACAGTATTGCATGCTCTCTGAGATCAGTCACTGGGGATATACATATTACAGGTGCAAGATTAAAACACACACACACCTGCTCTGGTAAAGGAAAAAAGAATCACACCAACCATCAATTTATGCCGAAGGCAGTCTTTCCTATCCGAAAGCTCAACATCTCCTCTCCCCAGAACCTGCTGTTCCATTGCAGTTTCTCTTTGCAGTTTTCCAGAACATTTCTCTCTGTTGCTAATGATGTTGCATACGACAGATCCATTTACTTTTGTGGTTTGCTACCATTTCTAAGGCTTTAAGGAGGTGCCTTTAAACTGAACCACGTCAAGCCCAGTTCTAACAACCATGGCGGCTAGCAGTCAACCAGAGTATATCAAGCCAGTTTCTTTAGATCATGTTTTTAACTATAAATTGTGGGGACTAATCCTGGGATATAATCCTTCTGGTGAATATAAAGGAGCAACAGGAGCATTTCCTGCCCGCCCCACTGGGATGGCTGGAAAGAAAAGAAAAAAATGTCTTTATTCAGGAAACTTACATGAAAAGATATCACAACAGCTGCAGTTCCCAGAGTCCCCCAGGAAAGAAGTACTGATTGTCAAACTGCTCCAGAAATTGTAATTCAGTGGGGGGAGGGATAGGGGGTCTCCTCACAACTCCCAGCACCCGGAACAAACTACAGTTCCCAATATTATTTGGCAGAAACCATGACTGTTATAGTGCTTTGAATGTGTTAATAGAAAAAAATAGAGTTGGCTTTTACAGCCCAGCTCTCCATCAAGGGACTCATTCACCGTCAAGTCCATGATTGGTCAGAGAAGAATGGATGGAGGCAGGATCCACTGAGAGCAAGGCAGATCTTTGTTTTCCTGTTGCAACAGAAGCCATTCTACCCCTTTGGTGGGATGTGAAGACACAGACCACAGGTGTGCAAGAGTTTTTAAAGACTTAAGGAATTGCCCAGCCCCTTAGCCAAAAACCACCCCATCGCAGAAAGAGGTGGTCTACAACAGAAATTTGAGGGTATGGCTTGCCTCCTGTCTGTCAAGTTAACTGATAATGTTTGCTGATTGCATTTCCTGGCCAGTTTGGGCAAATTTTTTGAGATGGTAAAATACCTTAGTTCTTGAATCCAGGTCACAAGCCTACCCTATTCATAGACAAAATATGTGCTTAAGGCAAGATCTGAAGGATTTTTAAGTGAAAAGAACCATTGGGAGAGGTTTTTCCAATATATTTCCTTCTGCAGAGGAATATTTGGAGTCATTAAGAGTCAAGATGGCTTCAGGATTGATCTCCTGGATTGATCTTTCAGACATGTAGTTTATATACTTATGCAGTGCTGTTTTTCTAGAAAAAAGAGGGGCTGGAACTCACCATGAACACCTCCTATGTTCTCTTAAAATAGCAATGGTGCCTACCTGAAAAGTGCTGGAACTGAGTTCTGATGGGGAAAAAGCCCGGTACTTATATATGTGTGTTTACCGTGTGCACTAATGAACATTCAGTTTAATTATGGCATCTTAGAATTCCTATAACATATGTTTAATGCAGGTGTGGCCATTGAAAGGGGTATTTCCTACATGAAAGCCAGCCTGGCAATTAATCCATTGGTTCCCTTTGAATTTTTAAGTGACGCGGGTTAAGTTTGGATTTTAAGCCCCACTGGGCTTCAGTTTCACCTGGGTTTGCAGGAGTGGTGTTTGTATATGTTTGTGTTGGTTTTTTTAGGTTTGCAAATGCAAGGACAGTGGTGGTGGGTGAGTAAATAATTCAGGGCCTCCTCTGATTTTACAGCTTGTACATTATAACGACAATTAGCTTTGGTCCTGTTGGGAGCCTCACGTTCACCAGCATACTTCTGATCTTTGACCTCAGCAAATTCAATCCACCTTTAACAATCCTTTTGCTTGGGCGGCGCAAAGAGAGGCCCTCAACGACAGTCGAGAAATCAATAGAAAGCTAAATGCCGTACAGTGAGTGAAACTTTGTTGGGGTAATAACAGCAGAGGAATAAAAATTTGTCTAAATGAGACAGCCAATACTGTTTTCCATTCCGAACAGCTTTCCCTGATGAAGCCTGACAACCTTTTCAAGAAGAGTTAGTTTGAGCTAACTGCACCACAGCGAGTAATGGAAAGGAGATTATTCCAGCTACAGTGTGAAAACCTGTTGGACTATATAAACCGAAATGTGTCGATACAGATTTGGGCTCCTTATGCTCTGGGCCTGGTCGTGGTGCAAGCGAGCACACACTTTGAGATAAGCTCCAGAGCAGGTTGCTGACATCCTGGGCCAGCATCACCTGCAAGCAGTAGAGGCTGATATCTTAGGGCAGATGAGCTGCTGACCCACCAACTTCAGTCCGTCATCAGCCTGTTGACACCTGCTTGTCTCACTAGCAGCTACTTAGGGATCAACACTGTCATTTGCTGCCTCTGGCTCCACCTACTGTTGGCCTCCCTTCCTTCTGCCCTACCAGATCCCAGTGGGCACCACCCACCGTGACTTGTAATGATAATTTTATTATTTCTTTCCTTTTTTTAATAAAAAATTTTATTGGTTTTTCACAATTTATATAAACACAAACAATAGACAATACAAAAAACAAACACATAAACAAACATGTATAATTTCAAATCCTTTTTTCTTAAACCTTACTTCACCGACTTCCCCGTACCTCCCCTTTCTGCATCCCTATTTCCAGATTTGTTTCAGCAAATCCTCCCCCTTGATTTTATCTAATTTTCCCTTGTTCTTTTCTTTTACTTAATCTTTTACAGCTGTAATCCCCTTTTTTCTATAACCTCAACATTTTAGCACTCAATAATTTTATCTGACTGGGTTGCCCTAGCCACTCTGAGAGAATTCCAGCATATATCAAAACATAATACAGTCATAGAATCATAGAATCATAGAATCATAGAATTGGAATAGACCACAAGGGCCATCGAGTCCAACCCCCTGCCAAGCAGGAAACACCATCAGAGCACTCCTGATATATGGTTGTCAAGCCTCTGCTTAAAGACCTCCAAAGAAGGAGACTCCACCACACTCCTTGGCAGCAAATTCCACTGTCAAAAAGCTCTTACTGTCAGGAAGTTCTTCCTAATGTTTAGGTGGAATCTTCTTTCTTGTAGTTTGGATCCATTGCTCCGTGTCCGCGGAGTCAGTCATACCTCATGTTACATCCGCTTCATATTATGTTCTTTCAGGTTATGTCCGGCGGCGACCCGGACGTACCAGAAAGGGTTGCTTCCGGGTTTCGCCACTCGCACATGCGCAGAAGCGCAAAATGACATCACACGCATGCGCAGAAGCAGCGAATCACAACCCACACATGCGCAGACGCACCGCAGTGCCCTCTTTTCATGTTGCGAATGGGCCTCTGGAATGGAACCCATTCGCAAGCAGAGGTACCACTGTAAATTAAACAGGGAAGTTTTTAATGTTTGATGTTGTATGCATTTTTAATATTCTGCTGGGAGCCGCTCAGAGTGGCTGGGGCAACCCAGCCAGATGGGTGGGGTATAAATAATAAATTCTTATTCTTATTATAACATTAAAAACTTCCCTATAAATGGCTGTCTTCAGATGTCTTCTAAAGTTTGTATCTCCTTGACATCTGATGGAAGGGTGTTCCACAGGGTGAGTGCCACCACCAAGAAGACCCTCTGCCTGGTTCCCTGTAATTTCACTTCTCATAGTGAGGGAACCACCAGAAGGCCCTCAGAGCTGGCCACAGTGTCCGGGCTGAATGATGGGGGTGGAGACACTCTTTCAGGTATACAGTGTTGAGGCCGCTAAAGAGATCCCTATTCCCTTCATGGACTGACAATTCCTAGAGTAGTTTAACAATTAGGGAACTCTGTTTTTTTGTGAGGGGAATAGAGGCCTCCACTCAACTCTCAGCATCCTTAACAAACTACAGCTCCCAGGATTCTTTGGGGGAAGCCATCACTGTTTAAAGAGGTATCATCCTCCTTTAAATATATAGCGCAGATGGGACCTTACTATTTGGACATTGCTATTGGTATTTTGCAGGAGCAATTTGAGCAACTGGGAAATTTAGGTTGGTGCAGTTAATGTGAACTTAAGCATTTTGCCTCTCTAGGAGCACTAATCCACTTTTTAAAAAGAAATGCTCCCCCCCTCCACAGTATTCCTTTGTGTCATGGAAGGCTTACAGTAGTTAGGAAGTTAGACAAGAGTTTAATGGCCTCTCTTGAGCAACAGAATACAGGACCTTCCTGACTCTGCGCAGATACAATGGTGTCCAGTGCTACCTAGTGATTAGACTAGAGAATGTCACTATTCACACACATTGCATTGAACAACTCCCTGAAAGTCGGAATAAGCACTGAGCTTGAACATTTGTCCACGATGTGCTAGGTTTATCTTTGCAGGGAGATAGTGCTGCTTGAACGCAAGGGAACGTTAACAAAAAATCACCTTCTTCTTAAGGCTTGAAGCTGCCAAATTTACCACCTCAGTTTAACCCATTTTGTAACCATAATTATAATTCTGACCTTGTCTTAAGAGGGCTTGGATAGGTGGTCCTGGTAACTTTTCTGTTCTATTAGGGAAACGAGCCACCACAAAAACCTTCAGCGACCAAATAAAGTATTATTTGGACATAGTAGGACTGAATTGTAGTTTGCTCATTAAGGCCTGCGCTTTGGAAGAGAAACCCATAAACAATTCTGTTCTCCGCCCCCCCGCCCCCCGTGCATTACAATTTGAATGTCATATTTGCGTAGCCAGCAAGTTGTTTGAAGAGCATGGCCGAGGAGGCACTGGAAACTCCCCCAAGACCACTGAGAATGTGCTTTTCTAGCGCTGAATTCAGAGAAGACATTTTACAAAGGGCAGCAATTAGCTGCTCCCATTCTCAAGCTGCTATTCACCAGGGGGCCAATTAAAATGGCATGGTGCTTGTTCGCCATAATTCAAAGCATCTTCCTCTTCCAACTTGGGCATTGGTAGTGCTTGCATCAAGTTTTCTTAAACACACTGAACAACCAGAAGTGGAAGGGGCAGGGATGACTGACTCTGTCCATTTCTACTTCTTTCTATTTCTTATTCCCCCCCCCCCAGTCTTCAGTTCTCCAAATTTCTACATCAGTCTGAGGTTTGTTTTGTCCTTTAAAATCTTCATGAAAACTCACCAATGTTCTACACATTTGTATGCAATTTTGCCGGATATACACATTTTTGCAAAGCAATTTCATGGACTTCCCCAGGAACCAAACCAGACCTTGCGGTCATCAGCTGAGGCCTTTCTTCAGGTGCCTCCTCCTCATGGCAACATAAGAAAGGGCCTTTTCTGTGGTGGCTCCCTGTTTGTGGAATGTTCCTGGCACCTTCATTGCATATCTTTAGGCATCAACTGAAAACATTCCTCTTCTCATGGGCCTTTGGCTAATTAACAAGGCCTTTGAAATGTGTTTGTGGGAGCTGGTTATGCCCTGTGATCTTTGGCTAAAGAGTGGTATGCAAATTTAATTACCGTATTTTTCGGCGTATAAGATGACTGGGCGTATAAGACGACCCCCCAACTTTTCCAGTTAAAATATAGAGTTTGGGAAATACTTGCCGTATAAGACTACCCCTCTTCCAACGCACACCAAATAAAAATTTAAAAAACCCAGTCTCCAGTCCAGCTCAGAAATCCGCTCCACTTCCCAGTGGCCAGGGGCTTCTGGGGCCAAGCATATTTCTGCTTCATCTAGAGAGCTTGGTGTCCTCTGATTTAATTTGCTCTTGTTTTATCCTTTGGTGGGGAGTTGCTGCAGGAGCTGCTGCTGTAGCCGGCATATAAGACAACCTCCAACTTTTGAGAAGACTTTCCTGGGTTAAAAAGTAGTCTTATACACCAGAAAATACAGTAATAATAATAGCATTGAAAGGGGTTGACTGTTAAACCACTCTGGGAACTGTAGCTCAGTAAAGAGAATAGGGGGTCTTCCTGTTGTTGTTGTTGTTTAGTCGTTTAGTCGTGTCCGACTCTTCGTGACCCCATGGACCAGAGCACGCCAGGCACTTCTGTCCTCCACTGCCTCCCGCAGTTTGATCAAACTCATGCTAGTAGCTTCAAGAACACCATCCAACCATCTCATTCTCTGTCGTCCCCTTCTCCTTGTGCCCTCCATCTTTCCCAACATCAGGGTCTTTTCCAGGGAGTCTTCTCTTCTCATGAGGTGGCCAAAGTATTGCAGCCTCAGCTTCACGATCTGTCCTTCCAGTGAGCACTCAGGGCTGATTTCCTTCAGAATGGAGAGGTTTGATCTTCTTGCAGTCCATGGGACTCTCAAGAGTCTCCTCCAGCACCATAATTCAAAAGCATCAATTCTTCGGCGATCAGCCTTCTTTATGGTCCAGCTCTCACTTCCATACATCACTACTGGGAAAACCATGGCTTTTACTATACGGACCTTTGTTGGCAAGGTGATGTCTCTGCTTTTTAAGATGTTGTCTAGGTTTGCCATCGCCTTTCTCCCAAGGAGCAGGCGTCTTTTAATTTCGTGACTGCTGTCACCATCTGCACTGATCATGGAGCCCAAGAAAGTAAAATCTCTCACTGCCTCCATTTCTTCCCCATCTATTTGCCAGGAGGTGATGGGCCCAGTGGCCATGATCTTCGTTTTTTTGATGTTGAGCTTCAGACCATATTTTGCACTCTCCTCTTTCACCCTCATTAAAAGGTTCTTTAATTCCTCTTCACTTTCTGCCATCAAGGTTGTGTCATCTGCATATCTGAGGTTGTTGATATTTCTTCCGGCAATCTTAATTCCGGCTTGGGATTCATCCAGCCCAGCCTTTCGCATGATGAATTCTGCATATAAGTTAAATAAGCAGGGAGACAATATACAGCCTTGCCGTACTCCTTTCCCAATTTGGAACCAATCAGTTGTTCCATATCCAGTTCTAACTGTAGCTTCTTGTCCCACATAGAGATTTCGCAGGAGACAGATGAGGTGATCAGGCACTCCCATTTCTTTAAGAACTTGCCATAGTTTGCTGTGGTCAACACAGTCAAAGGCTTTTGCATAGTCAATGAAGCAGAAGTAGATGTCTTTCTGGAACTCTCTAGCTTTCTCCATAATCCAGCGCATGTTTGCAATTTGGTCTCTGGTTCCTCTGCCTCTTCTAAATCCAGCTTGCACTTCTGGGAGTTCTCGGTCCACATACTGCTTGAGCCTTCCTTGTAGAATTTTAAGCATAACCTTGCTAGCATGTGAAATGAGTGAAATTGTGCGGTAGTTGGAGCATTCTTTGGCACTGCCTTTCTTTGGGATTGGAATGTAGACTGATCTTCTCCAATCCTCTGGCCACTGCTGAGTTTTCCAAACTTGCTGGCATATTGAGTGTAGCACCTTAACAGCATCATCTTTTAAAATTTTAAACAGTTCAGCTGGAATACCATCACTTCCACTGGCCTTGTTATTTGCAGTGCTTTCTAAGGCCCATTTGACTTCATTCTCCAGGATGTCTGGCTCAAGGTCAGCAACCACACTACCTGGGGTGTACGAGACATCCATATCTTTCTGGTATAATTCCTCTGTGTATTCTTGCCACCTCTTCTTGATGTCTTCTGCTTCAGTTAGATCTTTACCACTTTTGTCCTTTATTATGGTAATCTTTGTACGAAATGTTCCTTTCATATTTCCGATTTTCTTGAACAGATCTCTGGTTCTTCCCGTTCTGTTGCTTTCCTCTATTTCTTTGCATTGCTCGTTTAAGAAGGCCTTCTTGTCTCTCCTTGCTGTTCTTTGGAAATCTGCATTCAATTTCCTGTATCTTTCACTATCTCCCTCGCATTTTGCTTGCCTTCTCTCCCCCGCTATTTGTAAGGCCTCGTTGGACAGCCACTTTGCTTTCTTGCATTTCTTTTTCATTGGGATGGTTTTAGTTGCTGCCTCCTGTATAATGTTGCGAGCCTCCATCCATAGTTCTTCAGGCACTCTGTCCAGCAAATCTAAATCCTTAAACCTGTTCCTCACTTCCACTGTGTATTCATAAGGGATTTGGTTTAGATTGTATCTTACCTGTCCAGTGGTTTTTCCTACTTTCTTCAGTTTAAGCTTGAATTTTGCTATAAGGAGCTGATGATCTGAGCCACAGTCAGCTCCAGGTCTTGTTTTTGCTGACTGTATAGAGCTTCTCCATCTTTGGCTGCAGAGAATATAATCAATCTGATTTCGATGTTGCCCATCTGGGGATGTCCATGTGTAGAGTCGTCTCTTGTGTTGTTGGAAAAGCGTGTTTGTGATGACCAGCTTGTTCTCTTGACAGAACTCTATTAGCCTTTGCCCTGCTTCGTTTTGATCTCCAAGGCCAAACTTGCCAGTTGTTCCTTTTATCTCTTGATTCCCTACTTTAGCATTCCAATCCCCTATAATGAGCAGAACATCCTTCTTTGGTGTCACTTCGATAAGGTTTTGTAAGTCTTCATAGAACTGGTCAATTTCAGTTTCTTCAGCACCAGTAGTTGGTGCATAAACTTGGATTACTGTGATGTTAAAAGGTCTGCCTTGGATTCGTATCGAGATCATTCTATCATTTTTGAGACTGCATCCCAGTACAGCTTTCGCCACTCTTTTGTTGACTATGAGGGCCACTCCATTTCTCTTACGGGTTTCTTGCCCACAGTAGTAGATATGGTAGTCATCCGAACTGAATTCGCCCATTCCTGTCCATTTTAGCTCACTGATGCCCAGGATGTCAATATTTATTCTTGCCATCTCATTTTTGACCACATCCAACTTACCCAGGTTCATGGTTCTTACATTCCAGGTTCCTATGCAATATTTTTCTTTACAGCATTGGACTTTCCTTTCGCTTCCATGCATATCCACAACTGAGCGTCCTTTCGGCTTTGGCCCAGCCGCTTCATCAGCTCTGGATCTACTTGTACTTGTCCTCCGCTCTTCCCCAGTAGCATGTTGGACACCTTCCGACCTGAGGGGCTCATCTTCCAGTGTCATAACTTTTATATGCCTGTTGTCTTTGTCCATGGAGTTTTCTTGGCAGGGATACTGGAGTGGCTTGCCGATTCCTACTCCAGGTGGATCACGTTTGGTCAAAACTCTCCACTATGACCTGTTCATCTTGGGTGCCCTGCTCGGCGTAGTTCATAGCTTCTCTGAGTTCTTCAAGCCCCTTCGCCACGGCAAGGCAGTGATCCATGAAGGGGGGGGTCTTCCTAGCGATTCCCAATACTCTTAACAGTCTACAGTTCCCATGATTCTTTGGGTGAAACCATGACTGGTTAAAGTTGTATGATAGTGCTTTAAATGTATGGTGCAGTTGGGGCCCACACAATAAGCAAAGCCAGGCGACATTTTGCACATCTCTAGTAAATAAAGAACGCAGATTACAGGGCCTAATGGACAGTATCACTCAGTCCTCCTTATGATTTGACACTGAATCAAAAGTTTGCTCTACCAAGTGAATTTCCCCAGCCAGCTGAGATGTGTGGAGCAGGGACCAGTTACAGATGATCCCCACAGAAAGAGGAAAGGGGAAATGTCTGAAGTGCTTCTAACGAAGTCTGTTGCCTTTTCAGTAGCCGCTTGGGAGAGGCTGAAAGCAACATACTTCCTGTCTTCTTAATGCTACATATGATGGTTGTTTACTCCAGGGACACCCACTTCCTCTGCTGAACTCCTCTTTCTCTAATTGCTCCAGTCAAGGGGAAAGAGCCTAAGGTGTTCTGGCATCTCCAAACCAAACAGCAAAAACTTATTTTTAGACGCCCAACATTTTGCCTCTCACATGCTGACCTCACTATTCATATCCCCGGCAGCAAACAAAAGCCATTCCTTTACAAATCGTGGGCAAAGCAAACCTAATGGATTGTGGGAGTGATTAGCACTGCCTTTGCTAATCGCATTAGCTGCCAACGGGCCGCTGAGCTAAGTTCAAGGTCCTGGGACTGAAAGGCCACAACACCTGCTAGGTTCTGAGATTGGGGGGGGGGGTCTTCTCTTCGTCTCTCACAGGCACACTTGGTGGGGACATGGAAGAGGGCCTTTTTGGTGGCTCTGAAATTCCCTTGAGAAGTTAGAGTGGCTCCCTCCTTCTTGTCTTTCTGCCAGCGGGTGAAGACCTTGTTCCAACAAGCTTTGGGGAACTGATTGCTTTTAATGAAAGGGCTGGTGCAGTGCTGCTTTTATTGTAATTGTATGTATTTTAATTGTGTGTGTGTTGTGTGTGTGTGTGTGTTTGTTTGTGTGTGAATGATTGCCCCCCCCCATGTTTTTAGCTGTTCTTATTTTATCTGTAAGCTGCCTTGAGTCTTTGTCAAGGGGAAAAGGTGGGGTAAACATCATCATCACCATCATCATCATATAGCAACAACAACTTGTTGTTTATATGCCACCCATTTGACTGGGTTACTCCAGCCACACTGAGTGGCTTCCAACAAATTAAAACACAGTAAGACATCAAACATTCCAAACTTCCCTACACAGGGCTGTCTTCAGCTGTCTTCTAAAAATCAGATGTTTATTTCCTTGACATCGGATGAAAGGGCGAGCATCACTACTGAGAAGGCCCTCTGCCTGGTTACCTGTAACCTCACTTCTCGCAGTGAGGGAACCTCCAGAAGGCCCTTGGAGCTGGATTTCAGTGTCTGGGCTGAACGGTATGGATGGAGGTGCTTCTTCAGGTATACAGTCATATATAGTTTGGGACCAGGATACTTAAAACATTGTCTCACCCTTTATATCACTTACTTCCTCTTACTGTGGAACTCAATCCCACAGGAGGTAATGATGGCCTTGGTTGGCTAAAAAGAGGATTAGACAAATTCATGGAGGACAATGGCTACTAGCCATATTGGCCATGTTCTACCTGCACTGTCAGAGGCATCATGCTTCTGAATACCAATTGCTGGGACTTGCAGTGGGACAGGGTGCTGTTGTGCTCATGCCCAGGTTGCAGTCTTCCCATGAGCACCCGGTCAGCCACTGTGGGAACAAGATGCTGAACTCAGTCCCCTAGCCTGAGCCAGCAGGGCTCTTCTTAGGTCCTTAAATATCTGCGAAACAGGGTTGTTGCTGGACGGAGAGTCCAGTTTTGCATCCTCCAAGTCCTGTCCCATTACTGCAGCCATCGTTTTGTTTATTTCCAGTGTTCCATGAGGAAGCAACTTATGCTTCATTTATTTATGGCCTCCAGTAGGAAACAGACAAATGAAGCATAAAATAGCATTGTGTAACTCTCGAATGTCTCAAAATAGCCTTGTGCTTGGACAACGGTGCATTGACAGTCATAATGTGTGCTCTTCAGATGATTTATCGGGTGTTGCAAAAAGTTGAGGTGATGCACAAAATGGAAGTGGGGTTGTTTTTCTCCAATAGTTTTACCTCCCCACAGAGAAGGAAATGATACATATGTGCTAACAGCAAATGCAAAGCAAAACAAACATCTGAATCAAAGATAGATTACTTTGACTTTGCATTATTACTATTCATCTTAAGACCCCACCTGCATCATGCATTTCAAGCATTATCCTACCACTATAGCCTTTGTGGTTTCCCAAATAGCATTTTGTTTAGAGAAACCCACCTAGATATGTGAAATGTTGATGTGCATTTTAATCTGTTTTTAGTTTATCATTATTATATTTGTATTTTTAAAAAAATAAATAGCTGTTTTTAACTGGTTTACCAATCATTTTATTGTTTTATTCTTTTTTTGCAAACAGCTTTGAGGTTTCTTGCAGTCTTTATGAAATAAACCAATAAAATAAAAGTCCCCATTGAAAATTCACCAGAGCGCTAGTGCAAATTTCTCTCAATATAAAGATTTCTCTGTGCCATTTTGAATAGCATTTTCCCCAAATGCAATGCATTGGTGTATATTGTTTTTTATTAATTATAAAAGGTTTTAGGCGTCCCTTTCCCTGTTTATATGCATTTTTTGTCACTGAAGAACTGCATTGCAAAATTCGGAGGAGACCGAATTTAAACGGATGACTGTTTCAGTTTACGCATTGTTTCGAAAAGTGCAAATTAGGTTTGCCTTTAAATGCAAACGGAATAAGATTTCTCCCCCATCCCTAACCATGATGTAATAGGTATGAGTTACTTGTGCGTAAACTGGTGCCTTTCTCAGTTAATTTGCCTTGTTAAACCTTTCTGACTGCACAGCCCCTTCTCATGGTGGCTGCCTCAGTCACTGGCAGAATCCGTCAGTGGGCGTTTCTTGAACCTCTTCCAACATAAAAGTTGTTTGACACCCAGTCTCCTCCTCCTCTCACTGCGCGGGAGTCTTCTGCGCAGGGAAGGCGTGGGTAGCGGAGGACCTGGGCTCTCCTCACTGATGTCCAGTGAAGAGTCCTGGAGCCCTCTCTCCAATTCCCCCGTCTGCCTCCCTTTATCCCCGGTGTTGCGCTGATTGGCTTCCCCCTCTACTGAGCTGTTTCTCCCCCTGCTGCTGGGTCCTTCGCCAGCATCATCTGGGAGCCTCCCCTTCGCCTCTCGCTCCGATGTCAGTTCCCTGACACATGACATACAATGTTACCATCATTTGCTAAACCTTGGTCCATTGCAAATTTGGGGAAAGGCCATAGGTCAGTGGTAAAGCACCTGCTTTTCATGCAGAATATGCTAGGTTTGATCCCTGTCATCTCCAAACCCTGGGGAGCCACACCAAGTCAGTGTAGAAAATAAATAAATAAATAAATAAATAATAATAATAATAATAATAATAATAATAATAATAATAATAATAAATAAATAATAATAATAATTTATGTATACCCCACCCATCTGGCTGAGTTTCCCCAGCCACTCTTGGTGGCTCCCAATCGAGTGTTAAAAACAATACAGCATTAAATATTAAAAACTTCCCTAAACAGGGCTGCCTTCAGATGTCTTTCAAAAATAAGATAGCTGCTTATTTCCTTGACATCTGATGGGAGGGCGTTCCACAGGACGGGCGCCACTACCGAGAAGGCCCTTGCTTTGGAGAAAGATGGACCAAAGGTCTGATTTGGTATAAGGCAACTTCCTATGTCCCTATTTTAAATAGTTACACTGACTTGGTACAAGCACATTTACAGAACAGGGGCTTCACATGCAACAAAACCAAAAGAGCTATCATACCCTCCAACATTTCTCTGATGAAAATTAAGATGTCCTATTCCATAACAATAATAGTTTTACGATTTATACTCCACCCATCTAACTGGGTTGCCCCAGGCACTCTGGGCGGGTGGCTTCCAACATATATCAAAGCATAATAAAACATTAAACATTTTAAAAACTTCTCCATATAGGGCTGCCTTCAGACAGCTCAGGGGTCAGATAATTCCACAGCCTCCAACATTTATCTGATGGAAATAAGGACAACCTAAGGGAAAATGGGACATTCTGGGATCAAAACAGAAACTGGGACAACTTCTATAAATCCAGGACTGTCCCTGTGAAATGGGGACACTTGGTGGGTCAGAGATGAATGTTTCATGATTGGGGAGATCATGACATTAGGGGTGCTTTTGACCAAAGCTTATGTGAAATTTTACAGAGGCACCAGGACACACAAAGTGAGTGTTTTGAAGATTACCTTTTGCTTTTGTTTCATCTGTGTCAGGAAAAGAAAGAAAAAACAAGCATAAAACAGGCGATAATGTAAAATATGAGCTACGTTGTAGTGAAATGTTCACGTTTACTGCCCAGATCTATTGTTCTATGCCCATTCTAACATTCACTGAATGTTCTCCTGAGCCTTTAGAATTCCACCCACAAAGGATTTGCAGTGTTTATTGTCAAGCATGAATATGGAGTTAACTTCATAAGGACCTATCATGTAAAGTGATGTTTTGGCCCCTTGGTGATTTTCTTTTGCTAAAAAAAGAAGATTGGTTGTGCTTATTGTTTTGATGCCCTCTGAAGCTTTAGATGGCAATTTAATTTGCACTGCTGTGCTCAAACAACTTTCCAGATCTTAATATATGACAGAAATGGATCCCAACATAACGAGTCTGACAGAGCCTTAAGAGGGACTGATTAAATTTCTGATAAACAGTTTTGCTGCTGTTTTTGATGTTATTGCAGAAGCTCACTCTCCAGCAAGCTTTTTGCGTTTGCTGCTGGAATGTGCAAATCTGATTATGCCCCTCCCCCCCACACATTCACTGAAATAAACTAAAGTGTATTTAATGCCATAGAATATATGACCCAGCCTGCTTGAAAGGCTGACAGTTTGTTCCCCCAGTACAGGTTTCCAGGCCTCAATGAGAAAACCCAATTTGAAGCTCATTTGATTGACTTTTTTCAATAAATATGGAGATGGTGTTTTTTTTATTTCAATGAAGTAATCAGTTTGGATTTCAATAAAAGTAATAGGTAAAAGGTAAAGGACCCCTGGACAGTCAAAGGCAACTATGGAGTTGCAGCGCTCATTTTGCTTTTCAGGGCAAGGGAGCCGGCATTTGTCCACAGACAGCTTTCCGGGTCATGTGGCCAGCATGACAACCACTTCTGACACAACAGAACACTGAGACGGAAGCCATAGTGCATGGAAATGTCATTTACCTTCCCACCACTTATTTATCTACTTGTACTGAGGTGCTTTTGAACTGCTAGGTTGGCAGGAGCTGGGACAGAGCAACGGGAGCTCACCCCGTCGCGGGGATTTGAACTGCCAAGTTTCTGAACAGCAAGCCCAAGGCGCTTAGTGGTTTAGACCAATGCCAATCTTGCAGAGCAAGATTTCTTTAAATGGTGGTGGTGGTGCCTGTCTGAACTTTTCTGAAAATCGAACCCAACGTCACAACTATCTTGCAACACTGGATGCAAGTCTGTCATTCTCCATGGTGGTGTTCTCCAGCATGACTTTGATGGTGAATCCATCATTAGCTTGCTTCTTAGTTCCTTTGGACTGCAGAGAGTTCTAAAAACCAGCCGAAGGGGTCTGCAGGGCTGCATCCAGCCCCCTGAGATTCCACACCCCATATATGGGGTTTCCACCTTCCCACCACTTTCTAGGGCCCCTCCTGTGCACAACACCCCTCTGCTATGTCCTCTTCATTACTCTGCATGTTCCAGGAGACCAATCACCTGGCAGAGCACATCATAGGTGTCAATATGATTTATGCACACAATGCACTTGGTTTATGTGCCATCCAAATGTGTTGTTTCATTCAGCCAGAAAATAGTGGGTTCCTTCCCCCCACCCAAGTTAATTTTAGGAATGGGTCTCAACTTGCATTGCATGTTTGTTTGTTTCTGCTCATTGACCACACATCGTCTTTTAATTACCTGGGTGCGGCAGAGGGGGAGGGAATCACGTCGCTCCCAGTTTAAAACAAATGATATCTTAATAGGTTTAAACTTAATTGGGAAACTGTCTATGAGTTCGCTGGGGAGTGATTAACTGCAGTGGAACTCAGTGACTCAGACAAAAGCTGAAACGACCGATCCAATGAGCGACCAGGCTAGCACATAAGAGATGCTTGAATAAACAATGCTAAGAAGGCATTTGTGTCTCTAACAGAGAGGTGCAGAACTTGGAGTTCTGCACCCCATGCCATTGTTTACATCCCTGAGCAGCTGATTTTCCACAGGAAATTCAGCTCATGCAGAATCTGCCCAGTTCCACTTACACTCTTGTTTTTCCATGGCTTTCTTCAAGTAAAAGCCTTGAATATTTTTGTGCACACATAGTTGCACTTCCTCATTTGTTATGTGGACCAAAGACTGCATAAACATGTGGCATTTGGCAGCAGATTCCACCCTGCTTGCCTGGGCTGGGGAAGGGAAGCACTTCCCAGATGAAAGAACATGCAGATTAAACAAAGCACAAGGTTTTTGCCAGCTGCTTTGGAACCCTGTTCTGTTTATCAGAAGGGCACATTTTGAGCCAAGTCCTACTTTTAATTGATTGGCCATGCTCATCCCTAACACCACTTTTCATTTGCAATTTAAGCATGACTGATGATGGCAATGGTGTGTAATTTCTCAGGTTTTCGTTCAACTTTCACACTGAATTCACTTGAGAAAACATGCAAAGCCAGACTTGCCTCAAGATAATCTCTCTGGGGAAAAATCTCTCCTTTAATTCTTTGGTTCATCCAAGTGATTTGACAGAGTCCAGGGGGATGTTGAGACAAATGGATAAGGTGACCCATCATACTTCCTGATTCTCTGTCCCAACACATGATCAGAGACAAATATACTCTGTGCTCTAACAAGAGAGAGAGAGGGGGGATTCTAAGACAGAAAAGAGTTAGCATCAACCTTCCAAGAAGAGAAGTCAAGGTGAACCATCTTAGCTAAAACAGGAGTCTATTTCTGCTACTCTGCCCTATGCTTGTTTGGGGTGACATTTTCCTTTGAAGCTCAGCTAGTTCAGGATATGTTTGCCATCTGAGAGTTCCTCTAGACTGTCACTATTATTCAGGAGGGATTCAAGGACATATTGAAACTGGAAGCTTCTGAAATTAAAGCACATTGAAGTTCTCTAGCTCAATAACTCCACTTAAAAGCAAAAGAACAGAACTTTTTGCAGTTTGAAAAGTGACAGGGAAATGCCTTGAAAGTGTGCAATGGATGAATGATTAACGTAAATACCCTGCAAGCAAATTGGAGTGAATGAAGGGCAAATGCTCAATATAACTGCCCTGTAAACCAATTAGAACAAATGTATAGTCTAACCGCCATGTGAGCTTTGTGCAAGCAAAGCCGAAGGAATGCTGAATATACATCTGGAAGAGCCCTGAGGTAAAGAATTGGGCAGCAGTCATCCAAAAAGTCAAATACAGAAGCCTGCTTAAGTCTGGTGGGTGGTGAAGCTTACTTCAGCACTGGTGATGGGCTAGCATTTTCCAAAACACCTGAGCCCAGCAGGCTAGCTTAGCGAGCAAAGGGATGGACACACAGAGCTCTGTTCTCCAAAGCCACCTGCCCCATCATGCCTCTCAGCACCTGCCACCTGTGGTGGCCACTGAACTCATTCCACCTAACAGTAGTGTAGGCCCATGCTCTAAAGAGCTGTAGAGTTAGAAACGCACCGGGAAGGGCAGCTTTTGAGTTGAGCTCAACTTTCATCTGCCACCACCTCTTCCTTTTGCTTCTGACCTCAATTCTGTGCCCAGAAAACTTGGGTTCTGCGATGTGACAGAACTGTGGATATATTGTTCCTTGTGGCTGACCTTTACCCTGCAAGAAGAATTGGTATGAGAAAGCATGTCGAAATGTGCCGCATAATTCAGCCCGGGGCAGGACCAACCTGCTAAGCACCTGATGAAAAACCCAAGGCAGGTTGTCCATCATCTCTCCATTTCAGTTCAAGCCCAATCATGGCTACTGACCTTGCACCCCTCTCCATCAACACTGTTGCTGCTGGTGCTGCTGCTGCCAGGGCCGCTGAGCTTCCAGATCTGAAGAATGGGCTCTTACCACTTCTGGCTGCAGTCCTGATCTTTCATCTTCAGTCCTCTCTCAGAGAAGTTGCTGTGGACACTGGTGTGGCCAGGGTGATACAAAACTGGCAAAGAAAACAAAAAAAACCCCAACCCTGCAATGTATTGTATAGAGACAGTTTCCTGGATCACTAGCACTCCTGCAGAAGAAGTTTTGGGTTGCTTGTTGAAATGGAGAACAGTGAAATGCAGCCCACCTTCAGAGTTACTTTTGTAATTAATTTCCCCGGATGAGTTTGTTTTCCTTCTGCAACGTCTGTATATAAATGATTATCATCAGAAGCATTTATCTCACAGAATAGAATACAGTGCCATCATCAGATAAAAGCCATTACATATTCAGTCCTACTCTGTTCTACTGATAATAAAGCATTCCTAGATGAAGGTGACCTTTAAACAATAGGCTTATTAGTGCCAGGACTTCAAGATAGCTTTTTTTCCCCTTTTCTTCTCTCATTACAAACCATGACGGGGAGCCGTTTAAAATTGAGGCTTTGATAATCTTTATGATGTGTCCCAGGCATTTTTCTTTAAAGTGGGGGGAACTGCAGTTTTTGTGTTGTCAGTTCCAAATTATGAGTGTCTTTTAAGTAGAGATGGATCAGAAGTATGTTTTCGCTGTCAATTCTGCATGTGTTCTCTGCAGTTCTTAAAAAACCAAACTACCCTACATTAAAATTCATATTTGATGTCTGAACATGGAGGTGACTGGACTGACCAAGAAAGAGATGTTTGGGTCACGATGGAGAACCTGATGATTATTGATTCTATTCGGAAAGAGCTTGAAAATAAAACAGCCATGTTTGTAATGCCTCTATACAAATTTAAGGAGTAAACACCCTTGGAATCCTGTGCACAGTTCTAGTTGCTGCACTACTAAAACGATATTGTATAGGTGGAAAAGCAGCTCAGAACATGGATCACAGCTTGAAGTGGACTGAGAGACTCAAACCCAAATTACAAGTCGTTGGAGCAACTTCTCTACAAGGAAAGAATACAACATTCTGGGCTTTTTTGTTAAGAGAAAAGGCAAGGAAGAAGGGGCATGACTGAGGTGTATAAAATTATGCATTGTGCAGGGAAAGTGGACAGAGAAAAGTCTTTATCCCCACCCTATTGCATGCCCAGGAGTCTGGAGGGATGCTTCCCTACCAGAATGAGATATAATCCTCACCTGCCTGTACTTTCTGAATTAAGTAAATTTGATTAATTTGTTTTGCAGTTCCTCCAAGTTGTTATATCAATAAATACAACCATTACCAAGCTTTGGTATCATGAGTCTTCTTTGAGGGTGTAGGAACAATAAGGGATGGGAATATCTACCTATTTCTGCTTCTCTCTGTTTCTCATTTTGCCAATCTTAAATTGAGTTTGCAATTAAAAAGAGGGAAAATCCTCCTGAACGTTATTCAACATTTTAGTGCAGGTTTCTCTGAATACACATGCAGTGGTACCTCAGGTTAAGTACTTAATTCGTTCCGGAGGTCCGTTCTTATCCTGAAACTGTTCTTAACCTGAAGCACCACTTTAGCTAATGGGGCCTCCTGCTGCTGCCGCACTGCGTATTTCTGAGTTAGCGTATTCTGTAACTTGAAGCGTATGTAACCTGAAGCATATGTAACCTGACGTACCACTGTATTTCTCTTGGTGGTTCTTGACTAACATCCACATTTTACAAGCAACTTCCCTAATACAGCACAATTCTTTGTGTTATTTTCACCAAGTGATGCATCGCTGTGTACACTTTCCCCCTTAACAGATGGAGTTTTGTCCCCATTGTTTGACTGGGGAACTTTATCACAAAATTCGGATTAGTGCCAAAGGATTGTTTTGTTTCGGTTTGCATACTGCTTCCAGGAGTACGAAGCATGTAGTTTCAAATTAAAATGCAAAGAAAATCAAATTCTCCCTCTCCCCCATTCCTAATTGACCAGGGACTGTGTTATTCTTTAAGAGGAATGCAGCTGATGGTGACTGACACATCAAGCCAGGCAGCGGAGTGTGATGAATTATTCACACTGGCTATGTCATGTTCTGCTACATTGCACCGCCAGGGGACAGGTTGATAGGCAGATATTTCCTCAGCAGCATGGGGTCTACAGCTAGGCTGCCTGGGGCGGGCAGTGACTCTCTACTTCCAAAGTATAGTTTGGGGACTGGACAGGAGCATATTTTATGCAGGTGGTTGCTGGGCTCAGAATCCCCAAAAGGCAAAGAGTAGGCAAGGGCAATTTCAGAAAAGGAAAAGTTCCCAGCAGAGCTGGAAAAGTTTCAGAAAACCAACAACAAAATAAATGAGGGGTTGGACCACCTCCTCTGTGTGGCTGCAATGTTTGGTGCTATTTAGCTCAGAGAAAAGGCAAGTAAAAGGGAATATGATAGCAGTGTAAAAAATTCTGTACAGTGGGGAGAAAGTATGCTGCAGCTGTGGGGGGCTGAGGAAGCAAATTCCACGCCAACTATCATCAGGAAAAGAACTGAAATTGCAGCTGCCAATATCTTAATGCCAGTATAGAAATCACTGGTGCAACCACATTTGGAATACTGTGTGCAGTTCTGGTTGCTTCATTTCAAAACGGGTGTTGTAGAGTAGGAAAAGTTTCCAAAAAAAGGGAGGGCAACCAAAATAATCAAGGGAGTGGAGAAACTCTCCTAGGAGGAAAGGTTGCAGTGTTTGGGACTTTTTAGTTGAGAGAAAAGGTAAATAAAGGTAGACATGATAGAAGTTTGTAAAAGTATGCATGGGTTGGAGAAAGTGGATAAAGGAAATTTTAGCTATTCCTTGTAACACTAGAACTCGTGGACATTGAATGTAACTGAACACTGGAAGATTCAGATGAAATAAAGTACTTCCTCACCTCAATATTGTTGTTGTTGTTTAGTCATTTAGTCGTATCCGACTCTTGGTGACCCCATGGACCAGAGCACGGCAGGCACTCCTGTCTTCCACTGCCTCCTGCAGTTTGGTCAAACTCATGTTGGTAGCTTCGAAGACACTGTCCAACCATCTCGTCCTCTGGTGTCCCCTTCTCCTTGTGCCCTCCATCTTTCCCAACATCAGGGTCTTTTCCAGGGAGTCTTCTCATGAGGTGGCCAAAGTATTGAAGCCTCAGCTTCAGGATCTGTCCTTCCAGTGAGCACTCAGGGCTGATTTCCTTCAGAATGGATAAGTTTGATCTTTTGGCAGTCCATGGGACTCTCAAGAGTCTCCTCCAGCACCATCATTCAAAAGCATCAATTCTTCGGTGATCAGCCTTCTTTATGGTCCAGCTCTCACTTCCATACATCAGTACTGGGAAAACCATAGCTTTAACTATACGGACCTTTGTTGGCAAGGTGAAGTCTCTGCTTTTTAAGATGCTGTCTAGGTTTGTCATTGCTTTTCTCCCAAGAAGCAGGCGTCTTTTAATTTTGTGAGTGCTGTCACCATCTGCAGTGATCATGGAGCCCAAGAAAGTAAAATCTCTCACTGCCTTCATTTCTTCCCCTTCTATTTGCCAGGAGGTGATGGGACCAGTGGCCATGATCTTTGTTTTTTTTATATTGAACGTCAGACCGTATTTTGCGCTCTCCTCTTTCACCCTCATTAAAAGGTTCTTTAATTCCTCCTCACTTTCTGCCATCAAGGTTGTGTCATCTGCATATCTGAGGTTGTTGATATTTCTTCCAGCAATCTTAATTCTGGCTAGGGATTCATCCAGCCCAGCCTTTCGCATGATGAATTCTGCATATAAGTTAAATAAGCAGGGAGACAGTATACAGCCTTGTCGTACTCCTTTCCCAATTTTGAACCAATCAGTTATTCCATATCCAGTTCTAACTGTAGCTTCTTGTCCCACACAGAGATTTCTCAGGAGACAGATAAGGTGATCAGGCACTCCCATTTCTTTAAGAACTTGCCATAGTTTGCTGTGGTTGACACAGTCAAAGGCTTTTGCATAGTCAATGAAGCAGAAGTAAATGTCTTTCTGGAACTCTCTAGCTTTCTCCATAATCCAGCGCATGTTTGCAATTTGGTCTCTGGTTCATCTGCCCCTTCAAAATCTAGCTTGCACTTCTGGGAGTTCTCGGTCCACATACTGCTTAAGCCTGCCTTGTAGAATTTTAATTAAAATTCCTCACCTCAATGGAAGTCCCCAAATCAAAGGTATTGATCCTGCGACCTTCTGAATGCAAAGCAGATGCTCTGCCCATGAGCCACGGCCCCATCCATTGAGAACTTTTGCATTGTCCCCAGTGCACATGCTAATGATAATAATATACGAGTTGGCATTGTTGGGATCTTTGCCGTACCTTTTGAAAAGCTGGATAAAACCACAAGGGCACGTGCACAGAACAAAAAGGTCTGGAAATGTACTCATGCCAGAGAGATTTCCTCAAAATATTGTCATGAGTAAAGGCTAAGCAAACTGAAGTTGTCGGTTTGGATGATTGCGGGGAAACTGATCTAGGCAGAGGGCTGTTTTATAAAAAAAACAAAACTTCCTGAACACAAGTTCACATGCCTGCCATGTTCAATCAGTGGCTCATTTGATTCCAGATTTGCCGTCAACAGGAGCTGTTCCAACCTATTGATTTTTGCAGCCGCCAACCTGTCGTCTAATAGTGAGAGGTAAGCAAGGGAAAATGGAGATGTGATTTAGCAAAACCCCAGGCAAATTGAGTGCTTGGCAAATCAACAATGCCCCTCTACATCTAAATTATATATTGTCATGGAAATCATCCAGAGCAGTACATCCTGACCACAGGATTTAAAGTCCAGTTCTTGAAATGATTTGCTTGGGGTTTTTTTAGGGGGGTGGGGAGAAAACAGAAGAGGCCACATTGCCCCATCATGAGGCAAACAGACACCAAATTTATGAACTGAATTCAATGCCATGGATGTTGTGTGACATACATGCAAGTCCTCCTTTCTGGACACAGTGCAGTGCCAGGAAATTGTTTGTTAGATGAGCATTCTTATAACGAACTGTCGGCTTCCATTATTTCCTATGGAAACATTTCTAAACAGTGAATTGTCCAGTCTCCCTCCCCACTCCCTCCAAGGTTTCTTCCTGACATGGCTTCAGACAACCAGCAATAGCTCTCTTCCTCCTTCCCTCCCTGCAGGGTTTCTGCCCCCAAACAGCTGAGGGGTGATATATGATAGCCATTTTCAAATATCTGAAGGGCTGTCACATGGAAGATGGAGCAAGCTTGTTTTCTCCCGCTCCACTGGGTAGATCCTGTGGGAATGTTTGGGGAGGCAGGAGAGGATATATTGTTTATTAATATCCTTCCTAACTTGCGCTAGCAAGTTCTATAACTTAGCAGAGTTTTACATTCCCCTTTTAAATGCACAGCAGATAGCTGGTTGCAGGCTTGTTTAAGCCTCTCAATATTAGTGACCTGGTAAGTTCCCTTATATCCCTCTTAAAAGAATAAACACACCACAATCTTGTGTAAGGTATATAAAAGAGGTTTACTCACATCATCAGTTCACAGTTGGATCCCTGAAGGCAGACTTAGTTACAGATATATATGTGCATCTACCCCATATGGGGGGTTAATCCCAGTGACTGCAGACTGGTAGTCACTGCAGTTCACACAATGAAAGGAAGGTGGAGGAGGAGGAGGGGAGGAGGGCTGTGTGCCTTGTGCTTTTGTTACCTGCACAGGTAAGGTCATGCCCACCTCTAGTCACATGCAAGAGGAAGTATGTCCCAGTCTAGCAGGAAACAGGAAGTTCCGACTGGCTGAACCAAGCATCCCCTTGCATGTCCACTCTAGGAAAACAAGGAATGTCGTATTTGACTGCTACTTATGTCTCACATCCCACAGATCCCATATATCAATGGCTTCAAGTTACAAGAAAGGAGATTTCAACTAGACATCAGGAAGAACTTTCAGACAATAAGAGCTATTTGACAGTGGAACAGACTGTCTCAGAAGTTGGTGGACTCTCCTTCCTTGGAGGTTTTTAAACAGGTTGGGTGGCCATCTGTCAGGGATTCTTCAGCTGTGATTCCCATGTTGGACTAGATTACCATTGGGTTCCCTTCTAACTCCACAATTCTATTAATCCTGCAGGATATGCCGACAAATGTCTATTGTTCCAGGGCCCCTGTAACATTTCATTCCTTCCAATGCAGCCTTTTTCTCCCCCAAAATTCAATGCAACTTGAGTCCTCTACATTCGTACTGATGTTCGCTGCCATGTACAGATTGTAATTCAATGAGTCAGGCACTCCTGCACTCTCTGAGGCAATGTTCTGATGGAACAGCTAGCATTAAAATCCAGTTATGGTATTAATACCGAGGTTATCATTGTATGGATCGTGATAACATTGGGAAAGGGAATCATTTCATTGCTTCAAAACATTGATTTTGGAAAGTTATCAAGACAAAAGTGAGCCGAGCCAAATTCAGATGCAATTGCCCTGCTTCCAACCTCCCAACATCCACAACTTCATTTGAAGGTTGAACTAGAGCCTAAACATGAACATCTGTTCAGAGGCCACATCTGTGCATGAGAAGGGGCCATATGCAATTCAATGTGGTGCTCTGTGGTGGGGATAGCCGGTGGAATCCCAATTTCTCACCACCACCTCACTCCAGGCAATTCACGGACTGTCTGAATTCCAGACATGTATGGGGGAAAGCAGACATATGGCAACCCTAAGCTGATCTCCTGAAGGCTGAAGTAGGGACAAAAGAGGTGTCCTTAGTGCCAATCAGGGGCTCCTCCCAAAATTTCTATTCAACCTTGGAAAAAGTGACTTGTTCAAGCCAACATTATAGAGGGAGGGGAGGCACATTGATGCAAAAGGTTATTTATTATTATTTATTAGATTTATGGGACGCGGGTGGTGCTGTGGGTTAAACCACAGAGCCTAGGACTTGCCAATCAGAAGGTCGGTGGTTCGAATCCCCGCGACGGGGTGAGCTCCCGTTGCTCGGTCCCTGCTCCTGCCAACCTAGCAGTTCGAAAGCACATAAAAGTGCAAGTAGATAAATAGGTACCGCTCCGGTGGGAAGGTAAATGGCGTTTCCGTGCGCTGCTCTGGTTCGCAAGAAGTGGCTTAGTCATGCTGGCCACATGACCCGGAAGCTGTACGCTGGCTCCCTCGGCCAATAAAGCGAGATGAGCGCCGCAACCCCAAAATCATCCGCGACTGGACCTAATGGTCAGGGGTCCCTTTACCTTTACTATTAGATTTATATGCCACCCTTCACCACAAGATCTCAGGATGGGAGAGGAAGAGAAGAGCAGCAACAGTGAATATTGAAGGGTGGCTGTGTTTTGGTCCATTTTACAATTCAGGAACTGTGAATTGGGTAGATTTACCTTTAAATGTGCACTGAACTGAATTTCTCAGGACCTCATCAATGGGTTTTGTCTCATTCTTAAAGCACCCAGTGGAATGACTCTGATCCTGCCTTTTAAAAAATACAATTGAACATCCAATACTGTTGTGTCTCCCCCATCCTCCCCCCCTTTTTTTTTTTTAGTTTGTAGAAATTAACTGGAGGGTGATGTGTTTTCTGGGCATCCAGCCAGTCTGCTCTCAGTTCTTCAGGAAGAACATTTCACAGGAATTTGCTCAGAGTGATAGCCATGGATTGGAGATGGAGAGAGACCTCTGTCAATTTGGAGCTCTGCTTTAAATCGATAGGCAGCACCTGCAAAGTGTTGCTGTTTTATGTGCAAACAGTTGTCTCTCCAACTCTCTAGCCCTCCTGTCATGTGAGAAGCTTCGCTTCCGGAGTTTAATGTGATTGTTGTTAATCCTTTGATTGCCCCATTTACGTCTCGCAGTGATAACTAATGATAAAGATACTAAGGGCCCTCATTTGCTACCGTGTCGTCTAAGCTGAGGTGACCTTCCTTAGCCCATTGCACAGTGCTGAGAACCAGTTCTTATGTTCCAGGAGCATAAAAGAATCCCTGTGTTGGTTGGTTTTACAATACAGTGGTACCTTGGGTTACATACGCTTCAGGGTACAGAAGCGTATGTAACCTGAGGTACCCAGAAATAGTACCTCAGGTTAAGAACTTTGCTTCAGAATAAGAATAGAAATCGTGCTCTGGCAGCACGGCAGCAGCAGGAGGCCCCATTAGCTAAAGTGGTGCTTCAGATTAAGAACAGTTTCAGGTTAAGAACGGACCTCAGGAACGAATTAAGTACTTAGCCTGAGGTACCACTGTACTGTTTGGCTGGGTTTTTTTTATGAGAGTCAGCATGGTGCACTGGTTAGAGGATTGGACTAGGATTTGAGAGAAGTTCAAATCCCCACTCAGCCATGAAGCTCACTGGGTGAACCTGGGACAGTCAGCTTTCTCAGCCTGACCTGCCTTACAGAGCTGTTTTGAGGATAAAATCATAGAATCATAGAATCATAGAATCATAGAGTTGGAAGAGACCACAAGGGCCATCGAGTCCAACCCCCTGCCAAGCAGGAAACACCATCAGAGCACTCCTGACATATGGTTGTCAAGCCTCTGCTTAAAGACCTCTAAAGAAGGAGACTCCACCACACTCCTTGGCAGCAAATTCCACTGTCGAACAGCTCTTACTGTCAGGAAGTTCTTCCTAATGTTTAGGTGGAATCTTCTTTCTTGTAGTTTGGATCCATTGCTCCGTGTCCGCTTCTCTGGAGCAGCAGAAAACAACCTTTCTCCCTCCTCTATGTGACATCCTTTTATATATTTGAACATGGCTATCATATCACCCCTTAACCTCCTCTTCTGCAGGCTAAACATGCCCAGCTCCCTTAGCCGTTCCTCATAAGGCATCGTTTCCAGGCCTTTGACCATTTTGGTTGCCCTCCTCTGGACACGTTCCAGTTTGTCAGTGTCCCTCTTGAATTGTGGTGCCCAGAACTGGACACAGTACTCCAGGTGTGGTCTGACCAGAGCAGAATACAGTGGCACTATTACTTCCCTTGATCTAGATGCTATACTCCTATTGATGCAGCCCAGAATTGCATTGGCTTTTTTAGCTGCCGCGTCACACTGTTGGCTCATGTCAAGTTTGTGGTCAACCAAGACTCCTAGATCCTTTTCACATGTACTGCTCTCAAGCCAGGTGTCACCCATCTTGTATTTGTGCCTCTCATTTTTTTTGCCCAAGTGCAATACTTTACATTTCTCCCTGTTAAAATTCATCTTGTTTGTTTTTGCCCAGTTCTCTAATCTGTCAAGGTCGTTTTGAAGTGTGATCCTGTCCTCTGGGGTGTTAGCCACCCCTCCCAGTTTGGTGTCATCTGCAAATTTGATCAGGATGCCCTTGAGTCCATCATCCAAGTCGTTGATAAAGATGTTGAATAAGACCGGGCCCAAGACAGAACCCTGTGGCACCCCACTAGTCACTCTTCTCCAGGATGAAGAGGAACCATTGATGAGCACCCTTTGGGTTCGGTCAGTCAGCCAGTTACAAATCCACTCAGTGGTAGCATAGTCAAGACCGCATTTTACCAGCTTCTTTACAAGAATATCATGGGGCACCTTGTCAAATGCCTTGCTGAAATCAAGGTAGGCTACATCCACTGCGTTCCCTTCATCTACCAGGCTTGTAATTCTGTCAAAAAACGAGATCAGGTTAGTCTGACATGACTTATTTTTCAGAAATCCATGCTGACTATTGGTGATCACAGCATTCCTTTCTAGGTGCTCACAGACTGTTTGCTTAATGATCTGCTCCAGAATCTTCCCTGGTATTGATGTCAGACTGACTGGGCGGTAATTATTTGGGTCCTCTCTTTTCCCCTTTTTGAAAATAGGGACAACATTTGCCCTCCTCCAGTCTGCCGGGACTTCGCCTGTTCTCCAGGAATTCTCAAAGATGACTGCCAGTGGTTCTGAGATCACATCTGCCAGTTCTTTTAATACTCTTGGATGCAGTTCATCTGGCCCTGGAGACTTGAATACATCTAAACTAGCCAAATATTCTTGTACTATCTCCTTAGTTATTCTGGGCTGTGTTTCCTTTGCTGAATCATTTGCTCCAAATTCTTCAGGTCGGGCATTGTTTTCTTTATCGGAGAAGACTGAGGCAAAGAAGGCATTGAGTAGTTCAGCCCTTTCTGTGTCCCCTGTTTGCATTTCACCATCTTCTCCTCTGAGTGACCCCACAGTTTCTTTGTTCTTCCTTTTGCTACGAACATACCCATAGAAGCCTTTTTTGTTGCTTTTAACCTCTCTAGCAAGCCTGAGTTCATTCTGTGCTTTAGCTTTTCTGACTTTGTGTCTACACGTGCTGGCTATTTGTTTGAATTCCTCTTTGGTGGTTTCCCCCCTTTTCCATTTTTTGTACACATCCTTTTTTAATCTTAATTCAGTTAAAAGTTCTTTAGATAGCCACCCTGGCTTCTTTAGGCACCTTCCATGTTTCCGTCTCATTGGTATTGCCTGTCGTTGTGCTTTTACTATCTCCCTCTTAACAAACTCCCAGCCATCATGAACTCCCTTTCTTTTAAGTATTGCTGTCCATGGGATCTCACCCAGCACTTCCCTAAGTTTTATGAAGTCGGCTTTCTTAAAGTCAAGAAATTGAGTCCTAGTATGCTTGGCTGCTCCTTTCCGCTGTATAGTAAACTTCAGAAGAGCATGATCACTCGCGCCTAATGATCCTTCCACATCTACCCCACTAACCAGGTCATCAACATTGGTTAGGACCAGATCTAAAATGGCTGTTCCTCTTGTTGCTTCTCCCACTTTCTGGACAATGAAGTTGTCTGCAAGGCCAGTGAGGAATCTGTTTGACCTTATGCTCTTGGCTGAGTTTGACGTCCAACAAATATCCGGGTAATTGAAGTCCCCCATTACTACTATCTCCCTTCCTTTTGCATGCTTGGCCATCTGTTCCAGGAAGGCATCATCTATGTCCTCCGTTTGGCTTGGGGATCTATAGTAAACTCCCACAATGAGGTCTCTGTTATTCTTCTCTCCCTTAATTTTGACCCAAATGCTCTCACTTTGGCTTTGAGGTTCTAAATCTTGGATCTCTTCACAGGTATACACATCCCTGACATATAACGCCACTCCTCCTCCTTTCTTGTCTGGTCTGTTTCTCTGAAATAGATTGTATCCCCCCATTATTACATTCCAATCGTGGGACTTATCCCACCAGGTTTCAGTGATGCCTATTATGTCATATTTAGTTTGCTGTACCAAGAGCTCAAGCTCATCTTGTTTATTTCCCATGCTTTGCGCATTAGTGTACAGACATTGAAGTCCATTAATCATTCCCCCGTGTCTCTTATTTAAGGATTTTTTCCTCCCACCACTAGGTCCGCGTGCTGTTTGCTCCATTTGGTCTATGACATTTGGATGATCATCTTCATTAATTGATAGACTCCTACCTTCAGGAGCATTGTCTCCCTCCCCCACATTAGTCAGTTTAAAGCCCTCCTGATGAGGTTTCTGAGATTTTTGGCAAAAACATTTCTCCCAACCGTTGTGAGGTGCAGCCCATCGCTTGCCAGAAGTCCATCTTCAAGAAACTGCAGTCCGTGATCTAAGAATCCAAACCGTTCCTGTTTACACCATTTGCGAAGCCAGCTGTTCACTTCCACTATTTTCCCCTCTCTCCCTGGGCCACGTCGTTCAACTGGGAGGACAGACGAGATGACAATTTGTGCATTTAGTTGCTTCAATTTCCTGCCGAGAGCCTCGTAGTCTCTTTTGATCTTCTGGAGGCTATTGCTTGCAGTGTCATTGGTTCCCACATGAACCAAGAGGAAGGGGTATTCGTCAGTGGGTTTTATGATTCCTTGCAGTCGTTCAGTTACATCTTGGATCTTAGCCCCGGGGAGACAGCACACTTCCCGAGACATCTTGTCAGGCCCACAGATCACTGCTTCTGTTCCCCTCAGTAGGGAATCCCCTATCACCACTACACGCCTCCTCTTGGGTTTGGTCGGGGTTCTTCCGTGAGCTGTCCGTTCCAAGGTCACCTGCACATTCCCTAAAGACTGACTTTGCTGCTCGTCTTCATATACCTGATCGACTGTAATGAGGGAGAGATCCTCAAATGGAGTCTGCTCTTCGTCTTCCATGCTAGGGGAGAGGACCTCAAAGCGAGGAGGAGAACACCATATTGAGGAGGAGGGATACACCAGCTTGAGCTCCTTGGATATGTCGGATATGTGAGATATAAAAGCACTGGTCCCAATTGGGACCTTTGAAATAAATTCTGAGCAAAGTTGGTGAAGCAGCGGCAAAAAATTATTCAGTGATTGCAAAAGCATACTTGCCTGTTTTAACTGGGTGTGCCTGTTTTGAAGGATACCCTTGCAAATAGGTTTTTGTTATAAATCTTTGCTGCATCGCCAACTTTGCTCAGAATTTATTTTTTATTTTTCATAAAAGAATTTATTATTAAACATTTCAACATAACAATTTATCAAAAACATATCAACCTCATTTCCCCCCCCCATAAATTTCCCTTCCCCCCCCTGAAACAAACCTACCCTCCTACCCCCTCACAGACTTCCCTCAGCTCCTCTCTCTGGTTTTTGAACACATGTTGCTCTCTGCTTATTCCAAAATTGTAATGATCCTTAATTTATCTGTCTATATGTTACCAATAATAAATTTGTGTCTGTTTATTCAAAGCCTGCCAAGGAGATCGGTTCATTTTGTTGTTTCTTTAAGTACTTTGTAAAAGGTTCCCATTCTTCTTTAAAATTACAGTTGTCCTTGTGGCGTAATTTATGCCTCAGTTTCGCCAATTCCACATAGTCCATCATTTTCTCTTGCCACTGCTCTTTTGTCGGGATTTCTTCATTCTTCCATCCTTGTGCTATTAAGACTCTTGCGGCCATTGCTGAATTTATTTCAAGGGTCCCCAGTTGGGACCAGTGTTTTTATATCTCACAGATATAAATGCAAAAGGAAGTGATGATGATTTCTCTGTTTTTCTTATACTTTTTATCATTTTATGTTGCATTTCATACCCTCCAGGTGTCCCAATTTTCCAGGGACAGTCCCGGAATTATGAAAGCCACCCCAGCTTCTGATCTGATCCTGGAATGTCCCCTGTTAGTGCAGCCAACACTACATTTTTGTGTCCAGATATATATATAGAATGTTGACATGTGTTTTATTCTGTTGTTTTTTTAACTTTATTGATGATTTTAATTATTTTTCAGAGTTTAAAATAGTTGTTTTGAACTTTTTCTTTTTACTAATAATTCTGTTGTTTTTATTCTTTTTGAGATACTGTCACACTCAAGCAATATATAAAACCGTGTGAAATAAATATATAACCCAACCTGCATTAGTCTGGATACATGTTCAGCTTTATCTCGAATCTCAGTTACGCCTTTCAGGTTGACACACATTAGATTCCACCCTCCCATATCTTCTCTTGGAATGCTACATTCCCAAATGAATATTTGGTGATTCTGGAGCTGGAAGAGATGTGCTTGATGAGCAGGGCAGGAAGGTGAGATTTTTGCTTCTCTGATCTTCAAATGGAGAGGGAGGGAAAGCAGAAGGCGAGGAAGAGGAGGAGGAAGAGAGAGGGATAGAGGGAGAGAGGGAGAGAGAGGGAGAGAATATCATGATTCAGGTTACCCAAGTCTGCCTTAGAAAAGGAACATCAAAAGTGGATGGAATGAAATGGTGAAAAAAATCTATCAGCAATAACTCCACAATAATTCCCCACCCGTCTTTTAAAATAGATGTATGACTCAGCTCAAAGATAACAATCTCAGGGAATGTATTTTAAATTCAGCCCCGCACAGAAACCTTGTCACCTTGTGTTATTATGACAATCGGTGAGGAATAAATTAACCCACAGGAACAACAACAAACTAATTGTCCTTCGCCCATTCTATCCTCCTTATGCCAATTTTCCAACTGCAGCGCGATTCCCAAGAAATGTCTATTTCTTTCTCCCTGCAGCAGACAGTCCTTTCTCAGATAGCCTCTCGGGCCAATTAGTCGCTGGCTAGGTAGATACAACTATCAGCAGCTTTCACTTTACATTTCTTTAAGGAGGTGTAAATCAACTGCAGCCCACAGCTGATTGGCTTCTCATTAGCTTTTTAGGGTTATTGTTCATGAAAATATGGGGAAAGGAGATAAACAACCAGCCAGCCAACAGCTGTAGCAACTGTCTTAATGCTTTTCAAGGTCACCAATGTGAGATGCTGTGTCTATATTAAAAGGCGAAAAAGTTGTTGTTGTTTTTAAGAAGAGAGTTGTCATTTGCTAAGGAAGTTAAGATGCCATTGCAATTGCAACTCTCGGCATTATCAGCTGCTTACTTTTGAGTTCTTTGCATCAGTCTTCAGATCGAGAACTTCACTACCCCCAGAGTAACTTGTTCACGATGGTTTTAGGGGACACTGGATGGCAGCAATTTTGTCACCTAGCCTTCCCTCCAAATAAAAATCTGAAGGATCTTATCTCCCTTTATGAGCCTGCCCAGGTTTGGAGATCTTCAGAGGAATACCCTTTTCTCAGTCCCACCACCCTTGAAGGCATATTTGAAAAAGACACCGGACAGGGCCTTCTTGGTCACTGCTCCATGATGGTGAAATGGGAGGCTAGCCTGTGCTCCTCTCTGCCTTCTTTTCACCAACAGACAGACCCTTTTGTTTAGATGAACCTTTGGCCACTACCTGTCAGAGACGTGAGACACAGCTAGCAGAGGCTGAGCGAGCAGGGAGCCAAGGAGACGAGATAAGCCTGGAATGTGAAATGGGGAGGGCAGCCGAGTTGCAGTAGAAACCTAAGCTCTGAGTACAAAGAGCAGGGAGGGAGGAGTCCAAGGGGGGAAACACAAACTGCCAGTTCAAGTCAGTGGCGTAGCGTGGGGGGTGCAGGGGGGCCGGCCACACCGGGCGCAACATCTGGGGGTTAGGGTTAGGGGGCGCAAATCCACGGGTTAGGGGGATGCAAATTACTTGCCTTGCCCCGGGTGCTGACAACCCACGCTACGCCACTGGTTCAAGTTCAAGCTCAGAAGCAGGGGCACCGGAAATAGCCTGTCCAAAAATGCGTAGGTTCGCGAGAATATGCGAGAGGCTGGAAAAAAGAAAGAAAATGAAAGTGGGGGTTTCATTGCTGGGGGAGGAAGAGGCGGAGCTCAGACTCGGCAACAGCAAACTTGGGAGAAGATGCTGAGGACTGAGCTCCGCAGAGATTTACTTGTTTAAGCAATAAATCTGAGATAATTAGTGGCAGAGTTGTCTCGCTTCTGTGGGAGAGGCCCAAGCCATTACACTACCTAGCTATTGTAGCAGGGTCTTCTAATGGAGGGGGGGTGTTGTTTATTTTCTTCTCCGCTTGCTGTGCTTTTCAATGGTTTCAGGTGGTTTTGATTCGGCGGCTTTTAATATGGTCGCTTTTTAATATTTATAATTGATTTCTTGTTTGTTCTTTTATAGCTGTCTCTGCTTTTAATCCCTGCTGTGAGTCACCTTGGATCTTTCACAGGGAGAAAGGTGGCATATGATGAATAAAATGCACATTAAAAAAACACAGCTTACAAATGGGACTGGCCACAAAAATATTGCAGTGCAGAGTGCCAACCAGCTACAGTGGTACCTCGGGTTCAGTACTTAATTCGTTCCAGAGGTCTGTTCTTAACCTGAAACTGTTCTTAACCTGAGGTACCACTTTAGCTAATGGAGCCTCCCACTGCCACCACGCCGCCAGAGCACGATTTCTGTTCTCATCCTGAAGCAAAGCTCTTAACCCGAGGTACTATTTCTGGGTGAGCGGAGTCTGTAACCTGAAGCGTATGTAACCTGAAGCATATGTAACCCGAGGTACCACTGTAATCGTTTCATAATCAGCACACTCCATTCCACTTCCCTAAATGGAAATGGAAAATGGTTTCTTCAGATCTTGGGATCACCCCAAGCCTTCTGATCCCTCCCTCTTGTGTGGCACCATTTTTATTTTTATTTAATTTTTTGCTAAAAATTCAGCACTTGGATAATTGTTTGCTAGTGGTGACTAGTTTTGCCTGAGCAGCCTGAGCTTTGGGGTGTTCCTCCATCTTCTGGTTCTTCTGGCTCGCTGCCTGGTCTTGCTTTTTGGTTTGGTCCTGATTTCTAGATGTTTTGTTATTCTGACCTAGGGCCTTTGGTTTCCAGGCCTGAAAATGTACAAGCTGTATAGAGCCTGATTTAGGGGAAGGTAACCCATGTGAGTTTCACCTTTGCATAGGCTAGTTGCTATGTGAATTCTCCAACATTCCCCTCCATCCAGGTAAGCAGAGCCCAAGGATACATTCCAGCCAGGCAAAAACATGGTGGCAGTGGAAGCAAGGCCAGGAAGGGATGTGGTCTGGGGAGAGTCCCAGGGGCCAGAAAGAAGGGCTTGGAGAGCCACATTTGGCTCTTTCTTTCTTTATATATTTATGCCAGACTTTCACAGAAAATATAGCAAGGCAGTGTACAACAGGAAAGCACAATATTACAGTAACAATGGGATAAAACATTAATAAAGACCTGTGGGTTGAAAAGCAGGGATGACTCCCGACAAACTTCTAGGAGCTAGGAGTTCCACAAGGCAGGGCCTGTTTCACATAAACCTGGTATCCTAAGGCAAGCCAAACCTCAGGGTCATCGGGACCACTCAGAAGATCCCAGTGATCAAAGTGGGACATAAGTAGCCAGGAGGTCCTTAAGGTACTTTGGAGTTGTTTAGAGCTTTGTGAAATTAGCACAACAACTCTGAACCTAGCCTGGTAGGAAACCTGTAACCGTAGGCTACAAAGATTACTTCCAAGTATGATAACACTTTCTATCTCCCACCAACTTCAAAGCACTGAGGTTTAATTACTTCATCTTGGAGCTGCAAAGTTAAGGAACTCTCATCAAAGCAATGAGTGATTTAAAGAATCTTTTTTTAAAAAGGGGGGGGGAAAGAAGTCCACTCCTAATGATATTTTACAAGGTCCTTCTGAGACAATGAAGAAGGTAATGAAAATTTCACTTCCACTTAAGGCTAATAATATACCTGGATCCCAAGACTTAATGAAAACTTTATAACTTTTTCTCTTTCATCCATCCATCTTTCAAGGTAACCTGAGCCTCTGCCATGTAAAAAAGATTCTTTCCCTCCATTTTTTCTTTAATGTTGCTCTTAGACGTGATCCCCAAAGAGAGCTTGATGTCCCAGAAAAAAGCTTTAAGGGGAGTCAGAGAAAAATAATAATTCTCAAATTTGTTTTGCCCTTCTTGTGTCAAGAAAAGCTGGAAGACAAGAATAAAAATTGGGTCAACCCTATATTCCTTCTTTCCTTCCTTTTCTTTCTTTCTTTCCTTTCTTCTTTCCTTCTTTCTCTCAGGTCAGTAGATGACTTGAATTGCCAGTTGATTGGTCATCAAAGGACCTGTTGGATATCTTGGTAGTCTCTTGATAGGAGGGAATCTCTCTCTGTCTGAGTAAGATTCCCATAAGGGAAGAATGAGGGTGGGATAAATGGTGCCCTAGATATTCTGCTCCATCCTTGACTATTGGACGTGCCAGCTGGGGCAGACAGTAGAAGCTCAACAACATCTAGGATGTCACATGTTCCCTGTCACTGCAACGGGAACTTCAGAAAGGCAATACCTCTCTAGGTGGAAGGAAGAGATAGTTGTGTGCATGCACAGAAAGCGAGACCACATGGATGTCGGAGGTGTTCGACAAGAAGAGAGAAATTGCTGATATTCACTATATTCACTATATTCAGAACAGAACTCAATCCAGTGGATATGACTGGTATCCACTGTCGCTGCTGCTTTCAGTCTGCAAATGATGATGATGATGATGATGATGATGATTTATACCCCACCCATCTGGCTGCGTTTCCCCAGCCACTCTGGGTGGCCTCCAACAAAAGATTAAAAATACATTAAAACATCAGTCATTAAAAACTTCCCTAAACAGGGCTACCCTAAACACCATTGATTATGTTCACCTACCTCTCAATTTGCATTGCATTTCTTTTGTCTTGAAATGAACTGGGTGGAATAATGCAATGGCAATGTAATTGATGTGATTAATTAGGTAAGTTTCACATGTAATGTAATTTTGCCACATCGGGCAATGAGAGAAATAATGGAATTTTCTTGGCAGATATGGTAGTTCAATGGCAGAAAATGAACTGCAGTGGAACAGGAACATTGCTGTATGAGGAAGTGAATTCCAAAGCTTAACAATGTGCTGTATGTTCCATTCTGACCGGCTCTATTAGATCTCCCAAGTGTTAATGATAGGTGAGAGGGAGAAAAACAGTTCTTTATTCCTACCTAGAATTCCCCTGCTGACTATAAGGGCCAAATTCAGCTAAGCAGGTGTGCTAACAGGAACAATACAATGAATCCCACTAATACGGTGGGAATTCCCCCAATCCTTGTGTGTGTCATGTGCCCCCAAATTGGTTGCGGGGGGTATCTGGAGAATCCCTCAGAACAGTGCACAGGGAAAAGGAGGGCAGATCATTTTGCCAGGCAAGCTGAAATGTTTGCACTAGTGCAGGGTTTTCCTAAACATGGGTCTCCAGCTGTTTTTGGACTACAATTCCCATCATCCTTGACCACTGGTCCTGCTAGCTAGGGATGGTGGGAGTTGTAGTCCAACAACAACTGGAGACCCAAAGTTTGGGAAACTCTGTGAGAGAAAGGTTTTGAGTTCCTCAATTTTGTTATTTGAAGAAGGGGAATCTGACCCCAGAGTCATAACAGGGATATGACAGGCAGACTGAACATCAAGACAGAGGGTGTCTGTGCATGCATGTGTTTGTTAATGCGTGTTCTAATTGTGGAGAATTGTGCTGTTCATGTACACAACCTACCCACTCCCTTGGCTTCAACAGAGCCTGGTCACATGCCATGGAGACTAATAGGCTATTGGGCTTATATTGTCCTAAGGTTTTCTTCAAACAAAACATGCATCTGAGAGGATAGATGTTTAAAGAAAAAAGCGCCACACTTTTGGAATGAAGCTTTGCTTTCTCCTCCACTTCCAATATTGTTTGGGGGGGGGTGTGTTGCACATGGCATTTTATACCCCTTAGCCCTTAAGGTTTGGTCACACTAAAAAGCTTACATTCAATAAATTAGAATTAAGGCTACCGTTCCCTGTCCCTCCTAGAATTACCACCATCAATAGTTACATCTGTAGATCAGGGCTGCTTGAGTAGTAAATAATACAGCCATGCCATTGTAAATCAGAATTATAAGTGCATACTGAGAACATATTGATAAAGACAGCCAACAGAGCAAGCTCCATAAAAAGAAAGGCTGGCTCTTGCGCGATATAATTTACAAGCTTTCAGTCTTATTTATTTATTTACTGAGCTCGCATTTCAAGCAGCAATCTGAATAGAATTCAAATGTAGGCAGCAGTAGAGCAAAGGCAGGCCTTCCAGAATTTTGGAGAAGGAAATATATGATGCTGAATATTCCAATGTGTTTGAAATCTCACTCTTCAACCACCCGCTGTCGAAACCCCAATTCCTCGTCTTATATTGCTTACGGCGATCCACCCACCCTCCCGCTTTATTTCTTTTGGAGTGGACCACCATCCTGAAAGCAAGGCTGGAATTCTATACACATTTAAATTCATAGAACTGCGGGGTTGGGAGGTCCCCAAAGGGTCATCTAGTTCAAACCCCCCCCCCCCCCCCCGCAATGCAGGAATCACAGCTAAATTGAGAGAGAGAGAGAGAGAGAGAGAGAGAGAGAGAGAGAGAGAGTCCTAAGAAAATCAGCAGACTGATTTCCAAATAAGGATAGGAGGGGTTTGATTCAGTTTTCACTTAATTCACACTTTGCAAAACAAAACACGAACTGAAACGCAGCCGTTGAAATTTGCATTTCTCCAAATTTTGCAATGTGTGCAAAAATGGATGTACTAGGGTAAAGTGCACATAAAAAGTGCATATATGGCTGAATATAAGACACAAAAAATGCATTATATTTAGGCTAAACTGATTTGCAAAAATGTGTATATTGGGGGCTGGGAAATGGCCTACAAGGTGTATTCTAGGAGAAAATTGCACTCAGACACTGTTGAATTTTCATGAGGTTTTGTTTCATTTTTTTAATTGCAAACTCATGTGGAAATGTGGAGAAATGAGCTGAAAATGAGGAACTATTCCTTGTAGTCAGGGCAACATTCCCCAAACCTTTTGTGTACTGTCCTCGCTTGCAAACATTATAATTTGGCTGAGCACTAAACTTGACCTCAGTCATCACTTGTTCATCACAATATTGGGCACTCATTGGTCAACAGCAACGAAATTGCAGCTTGAGACATAAACACGGTGTGTTGAGTGCCCTTTGCATAACCCAATCACACCTGATGATCACTTTATTTTTGTTTGGTCACACAAATCTTTTGGGAGAGGAATACGGCTCTGGAATGCAATAAAATGTGTCCTGGATTTGCAAAATGTCTAATTTGCAAGAGTGAGGCTAAAGCATTCTCTTCAAGGAAAAATATTGGCATTCTCTTCAAGGAAAAATACCGTATGATTGATGCATGTGATTGAATGCCTCCTGGCATTTGGGGGGGTAAGGGGGGCTGTTGATAGCATTAATTCTCGTGAATGGCAGCCAAGGCACTTGTCTTTGTCCAAAAGCATGATCAAAGCAGCATCATTCCCATCAGTGTTCTTGGCATGGAGAGAAGTAAAAAGTATAATGAGCAATTTCATGGGGATACTGATATGATGGTTGGTGATCTATTGGTGTGGTGTAGAGGGGGGTGCCTATGTGAGAGAGTGAAAGAGAAAAAGAAAGAAAGGATGAGGGAGAGTTGTCTTTATGTATAGTTTGATGAAGGGGGTGAAGGGATGACATGCAGCTGTTTAATTCTGGAATGTATTCATTTATTAAGATAACTATATCTTGCTTTATATTTGCCTCCTGGCAAATAGAAGGGGAAGAAATGGAGGCAGTGAGAGATTTTACTTTCTTGGGCTCCATGATCACTGCAGCCATGAAATTAAAAGATGCCTGCTTCTTGGGAGAAAAGCAATGACAAACCTAGACAGCTTCTTAAAAAGCAGAGACACCACCTTGCCTACAAAGGTCCGTATAGTTAAAGCTATGGTTTTCCCAGTACTGATGTATGGAAGTGAGAGCTGGACCATAAAGAATGCTGATCACCAAAGAATTGATGCTTTTGAATTATGGTGCTGGAGGAGAGTCTTGAGAGTCCCATGGACTGCAAGAAGATCAAACCTATCCATTCTTAAGGAAATCAGCCCTGAGTGCTCACTGGAAGGACAGATCCTGAAGCTGAGGCTCCAATACTTTGGCCACCTCATGAGAAGAGAAGACTCCCCGGAAAAGACCCTGATGTTTGGAAAGATGGAGGGCACAAGGAGAAGGGGATGACAGAGGACGAGATGGTTGGACAGTGTTCTTGAAGCTACCAGCATGAGTTTAACGAAACTGTGGGAGGCAGTGGAAGACAGGAGTGCCTGGCATGCTCTGGTCCATGGGGTCACGAAGAGTCGGACGCGACTAAACGACTAAGCAACAACAAAATCTTGCTTTTCCTGTACCTCCAATGTGGCCATCGGACATTTAAAAAAATAAATCAGTATAGCGGAAACCACGCACAATAATATTAAAAGAGCATGATCAGCAAAAATAGGAAGAATATATGACAATATATGCTGAAGTTACTTCAGAACAGGGCAGCTACTAATACACAGCCAAAGAGAGAGAAGTTGTATTATTAAGAGGGGCCATCCACAAAAACATTCCAGTTGTTGATAACACAGACATACTGGTATCCATAAGCCAGTTAGCACATATAATGCAGTGAACATCCCTTGTCCAATTTTAATGCACAAGTCTGCATGTAAAGCCAGATCTATCAAAATTCCCAAAACAATATGAGAACCGGAGCCATTCTTAGAAATTCACATGCCTCCGAATTTTGCAATGCAGTTCTCCAATCAACCAATGTTTACAAAAATGCATATATTGGTGGAAATGTGCGTTCAAATGAACAGATTAGTGAAAACAATGTATTCACTGTATTAGGAGAAATTACATTTTGTTAGGAGAAATGTGTCTATTAGGAGAAATTCACACTAGAATGCTCAGGAGTTTTCATGAGGATATATATGTGGAGAGCTGGATTTAAATGAGAAAAATGAGAAACAGAAAGAAAAGAAATTCACAGATTCTTTCATCCCTAGCTGTGGGACACACAGCAGATCCATGATGAAAGATCATGTTGCAGAAGAGACAGAAGTGTTGTAGATAAATCCAGTAAATGTCCATGATGTTTCACTAACCCAATTATTTCATTAAAAAAAATAAAATGAGTATAAGAATTTTGCTGAGGATATTCCTTACAGATCTGTAGAAACTTAGCACACATTCAGCCTAAGCGAAACATGTTTAAGTCATATCCATTTAAATGCTTAATATTTTTGCATATGCTCCAAAGAAAAGCACTCAGAATCACATTGTTTTGAATAGAAAAGGGGGGAGGGATTGAATGGGCGGGGGCTCAAATGGGGAGTTTATGGAACAAAGGAACTTCAAAAGGAACTTCAAAAACTGGAACAAAGAGACTTCAAAGGGAAACTGAAACTGCTTAATTATAACTCGTCAGAAGAGTCAGTGTTATTATATGCAGATTGTATTGGGACAAAGAGCATTTGCTGCATTACATATGCTAATTGGCTTACTGATGCCAAAATGTCTGTGTTATCGACAACTGGGGTGTTTTGTAGCGTCTTGGTTTTGCAAATGGCCTCTCTTATCATAATCTGTACTTTTCTGCATTTCCTTCACTTCTAACCTCACTGTTCAGTTTCCCCCTTACCCAATTCTTTCTCTAAATTGATGAGGATGAGAATAATAATGATGATGGTGATGATGATAGTTTCTATGATAGGCATAGCTGTCAAGTGTCCCTTATTTGAAGGGACAGTCCCTTATTCCAGCTCCATGTCCCACTGCTGTCCCTTATTGATGGATGTCCCTTAAATGTCCCTTAAATGATGTCCCTTAAATTTCAAAGGAAGTAGCTCCTCTCCCTCCCTCCCTCCCTGCCAGCCAAGGAGGAGGGAGGCTCCAACTGTGTTGCTTGGCTCTGTTGCTCACCCAATAAGAAGTCTAAGAACAACTGGGAGGTGGAGCCTTGTGTGTGGCTAGTTAATGCAAGCTGAGGGGGGTTTTGAATGCTGGATGCCATTTTGTTGCACGTGCTGCTGCAAACTTTGCAGTGCAAAGCCAGGCCAGGGAGCCATCTTAAGTTGAGGTTGCATAGGCCTTGTGGTGCATGTGATTCAGATTCTATTCAGTTGAACCTCTGGTTACAAAGTTGGTTGGACAGTGTTCTTGAAGCTACCAGCATGAGTTTGACTAGACTCCAGGAGGACAGGAAGACTGGAGTGCCTGGAACAGGTGAGGCTGCAGGTCCCTTATTTTGGCTGCTGGTCCCTTATTTTCAAATCTGTAAGTTGACAGCTATGATGATAGGATCATCTTCTGGAGATAAGTTGCTATTCCTACTGCTGCTAAAGCTACCAAGAACAGAACTAGAACAGGTGAGATCTTGTTCAGCCATCGCTAGTGTGCACAAAGATTAACAGGAATGCTGTGAAGTACCGAATGCTATGGATTAATAGGGATACTAGCTTTCTTCTGCAGCCACATCCCCACTATCTCAAAAAACACCTTGCTTTGGTTTCCTTCCTTATTTAATCCCACCCCACCCCCCTCGATGAACCATGTGGCTTTTTGCTGATCAGAGGATATGCCGATTTTTGCATGGCTAAAATCCAGCTTTCTGCTAACCAGCAGTAACATGGTAAAGTTTCATAACCAATTGTGTGACAATTTTCCAGGCAGCGTGTGTTTGTCACTTCACAGTTTCAAGGTTATCCCCTCCCCCTCCCCCGTCTTTTAACTCCTCCTCTGTGCGGCTGCATGTGACCCTTCCAGCCAATCTGAACATTCTCCCTTTCATTTCTCTTTTCTTGCTGCTGCTGTTCATTTCCAGGTTCATCTTTCTCCCCCTTTCTGAATGGCTTTACTTTGGAGGGATTCCTTTTTCACTTGATGAATTTACCATACTTCTGAGCATCGGCACCAACTCCTTGGGACTGAGGCAGTTTCAGACCCTCGAATGCATTTTTTTGATTTCTATTGGTAATATTCCTAATAAGAAAATCTCTGGTCTTTTTTATGGTAAATTTAAATAATTTCTTAAATTCGTTGTAGATATTCATTATAGATAAGCTGGCACCTTTGCTTCTGAGTAAAAGTGCCTGAGACTAAGGAATGCAGCCTTTGGTTACACTGTGTGTGTGTGTGTGTGTGTGGTGTGGTGTTGTTGTTGTTGTGAGGAAATTGCGGACATGCGCCCCCCCCCCCAGCTTCCAAACTACCAAATGCAAAAGTGCAGGTCTACCACCAGCACTGCCTATCTGACTTTTAGAAGACATCTGAAGGCAGCCTTGAATACGGAAGTATTCAAGAGCCAGTGTGGTGTAGTGGTTAAGAGCGGTAGTCTCGTAATCTGGGGAACCGGGTTCGCTTCCCCGCTCCTCCACATGCAGCTGCTGGGTGACCTTGGGCCAGTCACACTTCCCTGAAGTCTCTCAGCCCCACTCACCTCACAGAGTGTTTGTTGTGGGGGAGGAAGGGAAAGGAGATTGTTAGCCACTTTGAGACTCCTTAAGGGGAGTGAAAGGCGGGATATAAAATCCAAACTCCTACTCCTCCTCCTCCTCTTCTTCTTCTTCTTCTTCTTCTTCTTCTTCTTCTTCTAATGTCTGATGTTTTGCTGTGGTTTTAAAATGTGTTAGAAGCCACCCAGAGCAGCTAGACAACTGAATCAGATGGGTGGCGTATAAACAAAATTATTATTAGGTCCAGCTCTGTGCGCCTTCTGTTGGTTCTCTCCCTGCAAGAAGTGAGGTTACAGGTAATGAGGCAGAAGGCCTTCTCGGTAGTGGCACCATCCCTCTGGAACACCCTCCCACCGGATGCCAAGGAAATAAACAACTATCTGACTTTTCGAAGACATCTGAAGGCAGCCCTGTTCAGGGAAGTTTTTAATGTTTGTTGTTTTATTGTATTTTTAAATATTTTGTTGGAAGCCATCCAGAGTGGCTGGGGAAACCCAGCCAGATGGGATGGGTATAAATTAATTTATTATTATCATTATCATCATCATCATCATCATCATCCCAGCAGCCATGAGCCTGTATGCCACAAGCAAGGCAGAGAAGCCTCTTTGCATTTAATAAGGTTGCACGTGAGTACCTGAGACTAAAGATCAAAGGCTGGATTTTCCTTTGTTCATGTCTAAGGTTATTAATAGTTATACAGGCATTTCTTTTAGTGTTTGCTTGTGATGTTGATACCTGAAATGCATTGCTAGCTAGACATGGAAATGAAGTTTAGTCGGAGCACGGTAGCAAAGTGATGATGCCCCAGTGGTAACAGTCTAGGGAAGTGGAAGCGCCACAGGTGTCCATGCGCCCCCTGTTCTTCTGCTAAGGTGACTTGTTAGTCAGGAAGAAAGGAAGGAGGGAGCAGTTGGATGGCATCCAGAATCTGTTTCTACAGCCTCCCCACAGCCCAACAGATGGTCGCTCCTCTCAGAAGCAACATGACTGATCATTTGTAAAGGAGCGTGTTGATGATGGCCACCAACTAGGATGGTTTTAAAAGAGGATTAGACAAATTCATGGAAGATAAGTCTATCACTGTCTACTACCCATGAAGGAGACTAGGCTCCACAATGGAAGCAATGCATTGGTCTGTCTTAAGGATGGGGATGGCTGTAATATGGCTTGGGTGATATCTAACTAAGTTCTCCTTAGAGTAAACCCACTGAAATTAATGGACCTAAGGTAACCCTATGAGAAAAGGTTACAGCATTTCGGAGGGGTCGTTTAGAGAAAAGGGAAGTATTGTTGTTGTTTAGTCGTTTAGTCGTGTCTGACTCTTCGTGACCCCATGGACCAGAGCACGCCAGGCACTTCTGTCCTCCACTGCCTCCTGCAGTTTGATCAAACTCATGCTGGTAGCTTCAAGAACACCATCCAACCATCTCATTCTCTGTCGTCCCCTTCTCCTTGTGCCCTCCATCTTTCCCAACATCAGGGTCTTTTCCAGGGAGTCTTCTCTTCTCATGAGGTGGCCAAAGTATTGGAGCCTCAGCTTCACGATCTGTCCTTCCAGTGAGCGCTCAGGGCTGATTTCCTTCAGAATGGAGAGGTTTGATCTTCTTGCAGTCCATGGGACTCTCAAGAGTCTCCTCCAGCACCATAATTCAAAAGCATCAATTCTTTGGTGATCAGCCTTCTTTATGGTCCAGCTCTCACTTCCATACATCACTACTGGGAAAACCATGGCTTTTACTATACGGACCTTTGTTGGCAAGGTGATGTCTCTGCTTTTTAAGATGTTGTCTAGGTTTGCCATCGCCTTTCTCCCAAGGAGAAGGGCAGTATTATTATTATTATTATTATTATTATTATTATTATTATTATTATTATTTATATACCACCCTATACCCGGGGGTCTCAGAGTGGGTCACAGAATAAAATCAAGATATCAAACCACAAAATACATAATAAAAATAAAAACAACAAGCCAATAGCCTCTCCCACACAAAAAAACACATTTTTAAAGGGCATAGGTTGTAAGAGGATGTAAGTGCATAAAATCATGATTTACGCAACAACGGCAACGTGGATATTATACGCGCAAAAATAGTAGGAAGAAGCGGTTACTAAAGAAGAGTGGCAGTTGAAATTGATGCAATATGCAGAATTGGCTAGTTTGGCTTGTAAAATTAGAGATAAAAAAAGAGACTGGCTTTAAGGAGGATTGGAAAACGTTTGTAGATTATTTGAAAACTCAGGGTAAACATGTTAAGACGTAGATAGGATTTGACTGAGAACAGCCGTGGAAAGGACGGAGGAGTTTTTCTTTGTAGAAGCATAGGCATGCCATAATATTCAACATGAATAGAAATTTTGGGGAAAGCATAAAGGGAGGGGAAGTTCTAGGTTGACTGATATATTGTAAAACTTGAAATATTGTTGGATTATTGTTCATTTTTTAAAAAAATAATAATAAAATTAATAATAAAGAATAAATGCTTAAAATTATGCTGGCATGGAGTAAGTGGATAAAACAGGATTTCTGCCCTCTCTCATAACACTAGAAGTCATGAATGTTAGACAAGTCAGGCCAAGCAGAAGAAAGTACAGTGGTACCTCGGGTTAAGTACTTAATTCATTCCGGAGGTCTGTTCTTAACCTGAAACTGTTCTTAACCTGAAGCACCACTTTAGCTAATGGGGCCTCCCGCTGCCGCCGAGCAATTTCTGTTCTCATCCAGAAGCAAAGTTCTTAACCCGAGGTACTATTTCTGGGTTAGCGGAGTCTGAAACCTGAAGTGTATGTAACCTGAGGTACCACTGTACTTCCTTCACACAGAACATAGTTAAACTATGGGACTTGAGACCCACAAGAGACCAACCTGGGTAGCTTTGAAAGAATGATAGAATCATAGAGTTGGAAGAGACCACAAGGGCCATCGAGTCCAACCCCCTGCCAAGCAGAGTATTGGACAAATTGATTGAGGCCACAAACTAATCAACAGTCAGTACAGGCCTTGACAGGATTGGTGTTATAAGATCAATCACATTGTCTACTCCCAGTCTGCCCACTGAATTCTGCACTAGCTGCAGTTTCTGAACTGTTTTCAAGGGCAACCCTGCTTGCAGTGCATTGCAGTAATCTAACCTAGGGGGTTACCAGAGAATAGACAACAGAAGCTAAGCTACCCCTTGTACAGATAAGTTTCCAGCTGAAACTAACGGGAGTTCATCCATGGAATTGTAATCCAGGGAGAGGCTGCTTTTCATAGCGCCTAACTCGTGGCCCTTCCACCTGCCCACCTTTCGGCACGGCCTGCATATTGTAATGTTTCACAGATTCTAGCTTGGAAAAGGTTTGCATGGGACTCAAAGATAGAACGGAAGCTTTCCTCCTCTCCCCCCCCCCCGGCTTCTTTTGATCGGACTGTTTCTCAGGGTTAATCTCTGGCAACAAGGATGTAATTCCATTATTTGATGAAACAGTGTCCAATAAAGCTGTTCCATAGCTGAAAGGTCTTGGCATTTAATATTTGATAGTGTAAATCCCACATGGATCTTAAGACAGAGGGAGAAAGATTACATTTTAAATTAACATCCTTACAAAGCCATATGGCTTGTTGCTTCCCACATTTAAAAGACCAACAGTGATTTCCAAGCATAATATCGGCTCCCAAATAGATCATCCACGTTAAATTGCTTTCCAGACTTCTCCAAAATGAGATACGGGAGTAACCCTTTGCATGCTGCATTGCTTAGCAAAAAGCCAGCACTTTTTAAAACTCATATCTTGATAAAAGCGCTGGGGGGGGGGAGCACAAAAGAGCAATCGGCTGCAGCAAAAAAAGAGAGGTGACAATACTCTGTACCAATGACATAGAGATGGAGGGGAAATTCAATTAATTTCACATTTAAAGCTAAACCTATCAAATGCATGCTTTCCTGGAACAATATGCAAACAGAACGCAGCTATTCTTCAAAATCCACATTGATCCGAAGTTTGTGACACAGTTCTCCAATCGAACACTGTTTATAAAATTGTGTATTTTGTCTAAAGTGTGCCTAAATATATGCATAAAATGCACTATATTCTGGGAAATTTCTTGCAAAAAATGTGTACATTTGTATTATCATTATTAAAATTTCCATACAGCCCTTCATATGAGGACCACAGGGTGGTTTACGAAAACACAAAAATGCACCACATGGTAGCAAACAAAAACAATGCCCCGCCAATAGTTTAAAAGGTCGTGGATTGTTTAATCAGCCAAAGGCCTGGGAGAAGTGGAATGTTTTTGCACAGTGCCTAAAGATATGCAATGAAGGTGCCAGGCGAGCCTCACCGGGGAGAGCATTCCACAAGAAGGGAGCCACTGCAGAAAAGGTCCGTTCTCATGTTTCCACTCTCTGGACCTCTCATGGGAGGAGAAACAGGAAGAACATCCTCAGATGATGGTTGGAGGGTCCAGGTCAATTCATCTGGGGTGAGGTGGTCCTCAAGGTATTGCTACCCTGAGCTGTTTAAGGCTTTATAGGTCAAAACCAGAACTTTGAACTGGGCCCAGAAACTAATTGGCAGGCAGTGCAATCAAGCTACAAATGGCATTATATCCTCAAGTAATCATGCCCCAGGGGACAACCTAGACACTGAATTCTGCACTAGCTGAAATTTCCAAACTGTCTTCGTAGGCAGCCCATCCTAATCACTCCCCAGCCACACGGAGGGTAGTTAATTCTTTATTGTCCAAAGCAATCACTACAGAGCAGTTGCAACAACTGAGAGTCATTCCCCTCCATCAACTTATGTACCTCTCCCCCCCCCCCTCCAAAGGACTGCATGCCTGAGACTGTGCCTGTATGGTAGCTGCCATTGCTCTTCCCTTGTCATTTTTCTTCTGGTTGTAGGAGACAGTGGGGCAGAAGATGGTGGGGATTCACTCAGCCCTCCACTTCCCCCGATCTGCCTCTTCCTTCTCAAAGAAGTCTGGTGTTCCTTCCCCCATCCTTGATAGCTCTAACTCTTCCCCTAGCCCTGGTTCCTGCCTCCAGGGGTGGCACTGGGCCCCATAAATTGCTGGCCCCCTCTCCCAAGTCTATTTCTGGGGCCCTTGCTTAGGTTCAAGTCCTGCCAGTCCCTGACACAGCCCCCCACATAACTCACTGCAGTAATCTAACCTAGAGTCTACCAGAGCATAGACAACAGTAGTTAGGCTGTCCTTGTCCAAATAGGGGCCCAGCTGGGTCACCTGCCAAAGCTGATGGAAGGCACTCCAGGCCACTGAGGCCACCTGAACCTCAAGTGACAGCAAAGGATCCAGAAGTACCTCCAAACTCCATGCCCGCTCCTTCAGAGGGAGTGTAACCCCATCAAGAGCAGGCAACCTCTCATCCATCTGGTCTAGGGAACTGCCTACTAACAATGCCTCAGTCTTATCTGGATTGAGCTTCAGTTTATTGGCTCTCATCCAGTGCATTACAGAGGCAAGTGTAATAAAAAAATTAAGGTCTTATGTATATAATAAATGTTCATAAATGTACCAACCAAGCACGTACATAGATATGTGGACCACATGTCTGGAGCAGCAAAGGAAGACCGTCCTGAAACCATTTTGACTCCCAAACTGACCAAATGTTTTCTCTGCAAGGAGGGAGGGGGTGAGGGAACCTCCTCATTGTCTCAGGAATTGGGTAATCACCATCTCAAAGGAATGGCCGGACTACCAATCAGACAAGGCATTATCAGATAACCTGGCAGACAGGAAAAACAACAACATTCAAATTTCTGTTGTAGACCACCTTTCCTGTAATGTAGGTACGGTGTTTGTGGGGGGTGCTCTTGGGTTACACCCCTTCTGTGATGTATGTATGATGTATGGAGAGGTGGTCTTGAGCTCCAGGGCAGGGAATTTAAAATGTCTATATAAGGGCAGGCACACCTTTGTTCTGGGTCCTCCTCCTCTCTCCTTTGTTTGAGGGGAGTACCCTGTTGCAACAGCTTTAATAAGGCTTACTAGCTGCTTTGCTTCTCAATGTTCTCTGGTTGGCCTTTGCTATTTTCTCCTACCAGTAGGGAACCCACGTAAGGACTCTATGCGGGCTCTTGGATACCCCATAAGGGAAAAACGGAAGATTTTTGTTTACAACACAAGACACTGACCCAGAACTTCCATTTCCACATCTTTAGTTTGTTACCGCACATATTTTCTCCTATGCAGATTTTATGATGTATTTAATAATATTGTGTCTTGCCTCTTTGCAGGGGTGATTGGTGTCTTTTGGACACAAGGAGGAAGAAGAGAGCTCAGGAGGAAGAAGCTGGAAGCAGGTCATGCCTTGGACTGGTTGCAGGTAAGAAGGCAGAAAGGTGGGAGCTAGCTGAGGGAAGACTGAAGTTGTAGGAGCAGCAACCCATTTGTCCTAAAAGACTGTCCTCCACTGCCTTATTATTTACAGCTACTATTCACAACAACCCTGTATATGTCTACTCAGAAGTCCCACTGAGTTCTGTATGTATAGGATTGCTTCCTAAAATGCATTGGATTTGTTGTTGTTGTTTTAAGAACCAAGATGTGGACCACATACGGTTAATTATTTTTCAGAGAGTCCGCAAATTTCAAATCCATTTGAAGAATTGCTGCAGAGATTCCTGTTTAAAGGAGAAACAAGTCTACGGGGTTCTAGAGGCGCAGGCACCCCCTGGAGGTTCTTTGATCTGTTTTTCAAGCTCATTGTGTAAGCTAATTGCTACTCCTCTGTGCTAATAAAAGACAAGCGTACCTGCTCATCTCCTTCTGGAACTGGTCCAACACACACACACACACACACACACAGACACACACACACACACACACACACACACACACCTCCACAAAAGGCCCTTCATTTTCTCCAAGCTAACACTTCCCAACCTCCTTTCCACAATAGAGGGAATACATCGTCTTCATCAAACACTGACTCCAGCTACAGTGTTTTGAAAGCTAAAGGGATTCTCCAGATGGTTTGGCTACCACATGCTAATTAATCGCACAGGGACCAAAGACAGTCAGATGTACATCAGCCCCCACCCCTTTTATTCTGACAAGCTTGTTTCATCTCACATTAATGGCCTGTTCTCTCTGCAGATGAGCAAATTCTGCTTTGTCTCATCTCAAAATGGGGATCAACACAGTGAGCTATCGAGAAGCATAGGAAACTGCCTTAGTACACTGACTGGCAGCCCCTCCCCCAGGATTTTAGGCAGTAAGTCCCACCCAGCCCTACCTGGGGATGCTGGGGATTGAACCTGAGAACTACTGCACACAGAGCAGAGTCTCTACCCCGATATATGGCCATTCCCATAAAAAATGAGAGCCTTATACCAAGTTAGTTCGTTGGTCCATCTAGCCCAATATTGTCTGCACTGGCTGGCAGCCGCTCTCCGGGCAGCAGGAGCCCAATATCTGCACTTTCTGGAAACAATTGAAGACATTTCTCTCCTGACCAGCTTTCACAGCTGGAAAATAGGTCTTTATCATGAGAGTTGACTTTGTATGGTTTAAGCTTTTTTTTTACGTGCATTAGCTTTTCTGTGTTTTTAAAAACTATTTTCAATTATCCTCAGTGTACATACACCGCCTTGAGGCAGTTGTGTACAAGGCGATTAATAAATAAAGGTAATAATAATAATAATAATTCAGATGAAATCTTGCCCAGCTCTGCATGGAGTTGGCAGGATTTGAACCTGGGACTTTCTGCATGCAAAAAATACAAAGCTGTTCTGCCACTGAGCTATAACCCTTCTTCTTCTGCCTCCTCCTCCATCAGAATTGTCTTTGGTCCTCAGATTTGAAGGGATTGTGCCCTGTTTTGCCCCTCTTGGGTGCTGCCACTTCCCCCCCTGGAGCAGGCAGAAGAGCCATCCTGACTTTGCTGTGATGGACATCTTAGCTACGAGGGTCAAGTAGGAAAAAAAGAAAGAAAGAAAGGTTGGCTGGCTGGCTGGCAAGCAGGAAATCCATCTTTTTTTATTAACCCACCCCCGCCACAAAATGTCTTTAATAATTAGCAGACGTGGCAAAGAGCTGGGGAAACAAAAGAAAACTGTGAAAAGTGAAAGGTGCCCTGCAGGGCATCCAATTAATTAAGGCGGTAAGTGAAGAAGAAGAAGAAATGGAAGCATCTGCAAATGCCTGGCAGATGGGGCTGTAGTCTGCCGAGTCCATCATTAGTTTAAACAGTCTCAGGAAAGGAGGAGGGGAGTACGGAAGAGAAAAACAGTGTGATGGAATGACGGTCTGGTCCTCCTGTTCCCTAGGCTTTGGGCATATGGAGGAAAGCCCATAGGGGAGAGGAGGGGGTTGACTGGGCTCCCCTCTTTGAAATGGAGGGGGTTTAAGAAGGTAAGGAGAGCCCTGCTGGATCGGATTCATCTGAGAAGCTCAGAAGCAGAATATTAATACAATACCACTCTGTCACTTAACTTCCCCAGCAGCTGATATTTAGAGCTATTTGCCTGATTGTGGAGGATAGAATCACAGAGGGAGTCCAGTCTGCTATCAAACATCTCTTCACATCAGAAAGCTATTATTGGTGTTCAGCTGGAATCTCTTTTCTTGTAACTTGAAGCCATTGGTTCAGTTCCTACCAGCAGAAAACAAGCTTCTTCCATCTTCCATGTGACAGCCCTTGAGGTGGCTATCATAACTCCTCTTATCCAGGCTAAATATATCCAACTCCCTCAACCTTTCCTCATAAGACTTGGTTCCCAAACCCTTTATCATACTAGCTGCCCACCTCCTGGATTCCGGCTAGCCTTAACAGGGCTGCGGAGAACTCTCAGTGACCTCTGCTGACTGTAACTCTCCCTCTATTTCACTCAGTGGAGGAACGTTGTTTCAGCAAAGGGATGAAGCTTTGGAGGAGCTGGCTGTGGTCCTGAAAGGACCCTTGTTTCATTCTGCAACTGCTGGCTTCTGTAAGGTAGAGGAGATAGCTTCTGAGGCTGAAGAAGGCAGAAGGGTCATTTCCGCTGTCTGGAAGAACACAGGAGAGAGTGCAGAAAGTCCCCTTAGTGGGGCAGCCTGTATCTCCTCATATTCAGGGCAGGGCAAGTGGCTGGTTTCAGGAATCAGGCCAACAACCTATTTTGCAGCACATGCAAATTTAAAAGGGAAAGTGAGAACTCTCCTCTTCCCAGGTTCATTTCTACTCTAATGCATTTAGAATTCATAGATATTCTACCATCTACTCCAGCAGTGCTATAAAATATTCTTCCACTGAAAGCTTCTTCCTCTTTGGGAAGTGGCATTTTATAGCTGCATTTGACATCCCCTTGATCTCACCCTTGTGCAGAGATTTGTCCTGATAAATAAAAGAGCCCACCAAATTGAATTCCCTTAAAATTTCATCACACTAATCTTTAGGCACTCTCCTTTTGAGCAGCCATTAATTTCCACTTTAGTCAAGGTGGAATATGAAGCCATCTTTGCATTCTGGATACGTATTCCTAATACGAAGGAATGGATGAGGACATTACCTGGCAAGTGGAGAATTCTCTGCCAATGTCTCTTCAAGGGGTGGTGGAAGACATTTTCGACACTTCATAGCAATAAACATGTAAACAATGGAATACACTCATTGTGTTTCTGTTTGTGAAAAACCTTTTTCTTCACACCCAGGGTATCTAAATCAACACATCTAAGGACCTGCCAAGGCATGCTGTTAGAATGATAGAATGGGGAGGGGGGGTTATAGAATGAAAATGTTGGCATTCAAAGCTGCTTTCCCATCTCCAGGGAGGACTAGGTAGCTCAGTAAATCAAACCCCTCAATCGTTGAGATTCTAGGAAAGATACGGTGTTGTACTCTATCAGATAAGTTGTGCAAGGTAAATGAATGTTATAGATCAGGCACAAAGGAAGGATATCTGTGAGTTCCCCGTAGCTCATGATCAACTGCTGTCTCAGTGGAACTATCAGACATGACTGAAGGAAAACAAGCTGTGGCTGCCAGCAATGGGTCTGTTACAACTGGAGGAGCTAACACTTGGACAAGGAATCTCCTAATCTTTCATTAAAACAGAAGCAGAAGTAAGGGAAGAGGAGATGGTCTGTCTTCAGACCTTCTTGAGACATCACTGAGACATCACTGTACCATGTAAGGCTGGCAATCATCTCCTCATATGCAAGGCAACCCACACTCCTTCTCTGGATGGAGACAGAGGAGGGTATTTGGAGATAAAAAGAGGCAGGGGATTGTTAGGTATTGGATTTCCAGGAACCAAATTAATTTGGATTGGCTTAAACCACACTATTTCTACGCACAAACACAAGCTCACATGTATCTGCGAATTTTCTCTCAGACAACCCAATCCTACCTTGGGAGAACTCACACATCACTAAGATATTGCTCTCTGCTTGACCCTCCAGAAGGCAAACCTATTTCCTTCTCTGTATTAAAGGAGTACTTTTTGCAATTGCCCCAGCTTGAGTACCCCCCTGGCCCCTTAAATCAAGGCACTGCATTCCCCTTGCCAGACTTCGCCAGAATTCCGATTCATACGTTGCAGCTGGTGTGTTCTGATCAGCCAGCTGAAACTGATCTTTTAAAGTTCAGCTTCATTAAAAGGCAGAACTTCCCCGTGCAACGTTCAGTTAAGACGTGGGATTCTAAATGTATCACTGGTCAATAGCTTTAATTATTTTATTTTATTTAAAAATAATTGTTTCATTTAGTGCTATGTCTCTGGAGGGCCTTGGTAATTTATATCCTTTCACTGAGACCTAACTGCTGGCAGTCTGCACATGAAGACAGCTGCACTGTGAGTGATTTTTTCTTTTTCAGCTGCAGAGCAGGATTACTGCCCTCCAGCTTTCCAAATGAAATGACAGATGTACATACCAGCAAACCAAACTCTGGCATAGCTGTACTTTCAGTGCTTCAAGCAGGTGGGTCTGCATTTCACTCCCTCGTTTTAAAACACTACATTTATGCCCATGCACCAAACCATTCATTTGCCCCCCCTATTAATTAACAAGAAGGAACTGGGATTTGTTTGTTTGCTTGTTTGTTTGCTTGTTTGTTTGTTTAATTCACGTGTGAAATGCTACTGGGTGACAAGGCAGAACTGTTCAACACCTACCTTGCATCTGTCTTCACCCAGAAAAAAAAGCAGTGCACAACCTGATGAAAACAGAATAAACAATGCAAGGAGGGAACTGCAGCCCAATATTGGAAAAGAGGTGGTAAGGGAACACCACACTACTTTAAAACTGCCTCTGCTGGGACCCTCCCTTGGGCTGTCTGGCTCCAACTCCCTGAACTCTTCTCATCCTTCTGCCTGGTCTGACCACTCCCTCTAGAACGCCTCCTGTTCATGACACAATCTTACATTTATTTGCAAAAATATGAGCATTGGGTCTGCATGCAAAAATGTGTTCATTAGGAGGAATTCACACTCAAATGCTGTCAAGTATTTATACAGGTTTTTATTTTTTAAAAATGCAAACAGCTGCAGAAATGTGGAGCATTGAAGTTTAAGACTGGAAACTTTCAAAAGCAAAAAAAAAAGGACAGCTTCACCTATCCCTATTTGGAACTGACCTGTTTGCTATGCCTGTCCACAAGTTCACAGTCCAACACACATGATGGAAAAGTGGACATGAAAGGGTCAGGAAACTGCAGGTATCTACATCCTGGTCATTCCTGAGCATGCAAGCCAGTAATTCTATGTTCACATTCATTGCCATTCCAAAAAGGGAAAGTGTTTCTGCTTTAGCTTATCATCCCTAATGACCTTTGAGGACATCTTTAAAGTGCATTTCAATGAAACTGACTTCAGATGTTTCTGGGGAGATGAAAGGAGCAAGACTTAACCCAGTGAATCACTGATGCTCCCAGAATAGTGTTGCTCTTCCTTGAAACATTACAAATCAGAATTGGCCTTTTGAAGGCAATCATTTCATGTTCTATCTCTGGCCTTCACTGGGGACGAGATGCTTTTAATGTGAGTTATTTCCGAAAATCCTTGAGAGGGTTCATTAGGCAGTGCTGGTTTGAAAACAATGCCAATCACAAAATCATTGTGTTTGGTGTCAATGAGAGTTCCAGCAGTGCAGAACTCAAGCCTGCTGCTGTCGTGCACACAATGATTGCTATGATGGAGCCACTAAGACCATGAGTTTACAATCCTATGCCTGTACACAAAGAAGAAAATCTAATGGAGTTGAATTAGTTGGCTTGTAGTTGTTGCGCTTGTGAGAGTTAGAAGCCTTACATTTATTTTTAGGGATGGAGAAAAAATCTTGAGAGTTGCCATCATGAGTCCCATGGAGACATGGAAAGGATGGGCTGGCAATAAGGAGGAAGGGGAAGCTCAAAAAATTAGCAAAGATTGACCCAGGCAAAGGTCCTAGTGGGTTGAGGGCTGAAAACTCAGAACCCCAAGAGGAGACTTGCCCAAGGGCGGGTCCCAGCAGATTGGGTGGGGGAGAACTGGATCCAGTGGCCCGTCAGAAGAGCAGCCCATCTCTGCCATACTGGACACTACAAGCTCCATGCCATCAGCTATTGAGGTGGCTCTGGTGCCTTACCCTGTTAATGAAGAGCCTCTGCCTGGGGGGAGATGCCAGGGGACATGTCCACCAGTAAGCTGGCAACATCAACTCTGGCTCCAAGGATAACAGTGAAGGTGTGACCAAACCATGTGTGCCCAACCTCTACAGAGGACTACTTGTTTGCTTGCCTAGTCCCAAGGCTTGGGGCATCAACTGTTCCAATAACTTTGCCTGCTCTACTCTTCAAAAGGGGAGCAAAGGGGCATGTCAAGTGGATCCTACCCACCCTCTCTATGGGGCTCATGTCAGGCAGCAATGGTGAGAGAAGATGCAGTGCCAGATTACCAAATAAGCAGAGCAGGCACTGGCCTATGGGACCCACATCTTTTAGGGGCCCTGTGACAACGGATCAAACTAATATTGATTTGCTCTTGAAAGAAAATTACAATTAAGCTTTCTTAGTTCGATATTTTCCCACTAGGGTGTGTCCAGATACAAAGCTTTCTGTGAGTTAGTGCATCGCGAGTTCCCGCCGACCCCAGATCCTAGTAGAATATTCATGATTAGAAGCATAAATATTGTTTGCTGTTGCTCTTGTGAGCCCCCCGCCCTGAGATTTTGACTGCTGAGGGACCTCCACAGGGTTTAACCCAGCACTGACTAGATGAGCCGTCGGTCTGATCCAGCAGGGCAATTCTTACATGCTCATGAGTCTCTCTGCAGATTGTGTTTTATGCCAGTCACCATTCTCATTGTCTATATCATTTAACTCACAACATTACATGCATGTCTCTCCCCTCTCTCTGTTTGTACCAACACCAACACCCCTTGGCCTCCTGAATCACTCAAAGTGTCTGGCTGAATTGACCTGGCAGACAGCATTGCATCCCCACAGTGCCATACATGGGGGCAGAAAGCTTAAGAAGAATCCCACAAATCCTGACATTTATCTTAGTCAACCTTAATGAACTGCATCTGTTAGAGGCATTGGAGGAAAACAGCTGCAGGGATTCCAAATTGCCTTAATTTCTGTCACAGGGTGCTCTCTGGCTTTGTAATTCCAGTTAATGTAATTGATAAAAGAAAAGGCCAGAAGCTGTTGGCTAACAATGACTAGCAATTTGGGGCAAGGAGGTGGCAGGCAGCTGAGATCTGGGACTAACAGCCCTGTAAAGGGTAGGCAATTTGTCGGTCAAAAGTTTCTGCTTGAGAGTTGGTTTGAGTGGAGCTGGCCTGGATGGATAAGGATGAACCGGTCAGATTATTTCCATCCTGTTCAGTTTTTCATGCATTTGATAATAAGCCTGTCCCTTTTACTGCAAGGGTTTGTGGGTGTTAATTGCATGAGGGGGGCAGAATGTATTCATTTCTGCCTAACACACATTTTTGTACACATCACACTGTTTTTAGGTATGTGTGATGCCTTGTAATTCATACCTTATAACTGTGGAATAACCAGCCTCAGATAATCAGCATGTTCAAGTCCAATTAATGCGTGAAGGGGTTAAGACCATAGAGTAAGCTGTCCTGCCAGGCTTATCTCACCCTGGAAGGAACTAGGTAATCAAGCCTTGTCCCCACCCCAGAAGTCTAACTGATAACTCAGCAACTGAAGAGGCTAAGCTGGTTGCACCAGTTTAGCCTCATGGCCCTAACAAGCCTCTCTTGAGAGTTCCTATACCAATAATTTATGAACTTCCACCACTTTGCAAAACTAAGCCTAGTTTTACTGCCTGTGCAACATTTTCTGAATGCTGTATCTGGCCCTTTGAATTCTCCCAAGGTCTTGATTTGCACCCAGTACATTTTTGCTTGTCCAGCTCTGATAATGCCTCCTGCTCATCAGGATGGAAGATAGAGAGGAATGTGCAACTATGTGTGGAAATTAGCCTACTCTAAAAAGCTAAAATTTACCTTTGTTGCTCTGCTGAATTTCTTCTCTGGTTTCATTCACCACTGATATGTGGCCTTCATGGGTGGGCAGTGGGGGCACAACAAAATTATCCCCCGTCCCTACTTGTGAACATAGGAAACTGTAATATACCAAGTCAAATAATTGGTCCATCTGTCTCACTATTATCTACACTGGACCTGCTCCATCTATCTCAGTGGTCCATCAATTGCATTGGTTAATCTATCTCAGTATTGTCTATGCTATACCTGTTCCATCTATCTTCATAGTCCATCTATCTCACTGGTTCATCTATCTCAGTATAGTCTATTGGCAGCTGTCTGGGCTCACAGGCACGAGTCTATCACAGCTCTTTGCAGCCTGGCAGCAGGGATTGGAGGGTGGGTTCTGATTTTGCCCCCAAAGAAGAACCTCCCTCACCAGCTAGTAGTGGATTGCACATTGACACACCCAACACCCCAAAAGGAGTTTCGGTCATTTGAGGCAGCCACTAATAGGAGCCCAAAATATGTGTTGCTTGGGAATTTTACTGCAAGGAGGGTACTGGTTGTTATAGAAGAGAAGACAGCTGCTGCCATCCAAGAGAAGCTAGCTGTTGCCAAAAAGTGGCTCTTGCAATTTTCACTCAGTCCTCTCCAGATGCAATCAGATCCATATTCTACTATGTGCCTCTCTGGCAGAGTGCAACTCACAGGGCAGGGAAAGTGACTGACTCAAGGACTGGGGAGAGAGTATATTGGTTGGCTGATTTCTTGTTCACAAAGGCAAGGAAGGTTGTTGTGTTGCTGCTGCTGTTCCCAAAAGGTCAGATGCCTTTGTTTTCCCAACAGCCAGTCTGGCCCCTTTCCTTTCTGTGTATGTTCTTGCAAAAGTCACATTTACATCATGTCTGTTACCCTCGGGCATAGCTGTCAACTTTTCCCTTTTCTTGCGAGGAATCCTATTCAGAATAAGAGAATTTACCTTAAAAGGGGGGAAACGTTGATAGCTATGCCCTTGGGGTGTACGAGTGGAGACTGCTGAGGTGCAAAATAGAAGGAAGAATGTGTGCATATGAATGCTTATAAAATATGCTTGATTTTCTAGCCCAGTGTCTTGCTAAATATATTCAATATGCTCAAATTACTTTGAATAAATATTTCCAATCTAGTATCAAAGCAATGTCATAAAGTGTTGTATTGAATTCACATGAAACATATTTAATCTTAGAGATATGCTGACTTTCTCTAATAATAGTTGATAGCAGTTCCAAGAATAATGAAATATAGGAGAGGTGATATTTGGTAACCTTTACATGTGCCATATTGTTGATTAAGCATGATTAATAATTATTGATAAAGAATTTCAAAGAACAGACCATGCTTTGAATTTCCCTCCCAGGTTTTGATGTTCTTGTTAGAAACACCATTCTACTCTATCAAAGGCATTCTGTGCATGCACAAGAGAGAAAAAATTGTATTTATCCAATATTTTTGGCTGATTTTGATACAATCTATTTTTATGTTGTGTTGTAATTTCCTAAACTTTATGAAGCTCATTTGATCCTACAATTATAGAAGACAAAATCTTAGCATCCTTATTTAATAGAGGGATTAGGCTATAGGAACTAGGTAGTTTCGGATCTTTATCTTCTTTTAGGGTAATTTTTATTGTCACTTCTGTCCAAGAATCTTACAGCTTGTTGAAGACATGCATTAATTATGCTTGCATTGTAGGTTTATGATTTTGTAGCAATACCATTACATTTTTACTTCCTCTTCTGTTACCAATAATTCTAATATTTCAAGGTCTCGATCAGAAACTTTAGTCAGAGAGATACTTGGAAAAAATAACTAACCATTTGATCTTTAGTTAGGTTTTGAGATAAAACTGCTGGAGAAATATTTGCTATTTTGGTTGATGTTGTTGCCATTTTGTCTTTGCATATTATAGCTGAAATTAAACTTCTTACTTGTTCTCTTTTAGTTGATGTGATAGTAATTTTATATTGCAAACCAACCTGTGACCCTTGGGTGAAGGGCTGTATAGAAATTTAAAGAATATAAATAAACTCCATTCAGACCAGGGTTGTTTTATAGAGTTAGTATATTTCTCTAGTTTCTCATTTGGAAGTTTTTGATATATTAATTTCAAAGAGTTATGTAGTGCTCCAGTATCTCTGAGGTGTGCTTTTGTATGTGTTCAATTTCTCTTTCTGCAGTGTTTAATATAAGTTCTCTTTCTTTATTATTTTGATTTCCCCCATTGCTTGGTTGTTGCTGTTTTTTGTACTGTACTAGAATTTGTCTGATGTAAGCTTTTGTTGAATTCCATATTTCAGGCCAGGTTACCTCAGGCATAATATTTTTGCTAAGTATAGATATATACGTCATTCATTTTGTAAAATAGTATTGTCTAAGTGCCATAATTTATCAGAACAATTGGAGCATGATCTGCATATATTGTAGGATATTTTTTTGTCATGCCACCATTTTATATGTTGTTGACAGGTATATAGCTACATATAGCTATAGCAAATTTGCTCTATCTTATCAATATAGCTACAACAATCATTTTTATTTAAATAGAAATGCAAACATTAAGGAAAATTTGGATAAGTTTGACTGTGTTTTGGTTCTCATATTTTTTCTGAAACTGATTTGATAGATTAGGCTTCAAATGCAAATTGGATTGAATTCCCCAAATCCTTGGGAAGACGTATACATAAAAATACATATACAAAAAACATTATATGGGGGAACATTTTTTGCCTTTAGTGTCATCAGTACTCTGCCCAAAGGGATTCAGCAGCCACCTTCTGCTTCAACTTGTAAACACTTGCTGAAAACTTTTCTATTCTGCCAGACTTATGCAGGCAATTAAGAATATATATTTCCACAATAGCTAGTCAATTTCTGATTTTAAGTTTTTATGTGCTTTTTAATTGTATGGCTTTATATACTATTGTTGTAAACCACTGTGATTTTTTAAAAAAAATAGTGGCATATAAATATTTATCTAAATAAATAATGTTGTATTTAGAGAAATTTGCATTAAAATGCTGACAAATTTTCACAAGCACTTTAGCTTTTTAAAAAAATGCAAAGTGATGCATACATTTGAAGAACTGGGCTTAAGACTAGCAAAATGGGGATTAGACCCCACCCCCAGTAACCTCCCCGTGAATCCCCGTGATGGGGTGAGCTCCTGTTGTTCGGTCCCAGCTTCTGCCAACCTAGCAGTTCGAAAGCACGTCAAAGTCCAAGTAGATAAATAGGTACCACTCCGGCGGGAAGGTAAACGGCGTTTCCGCGCGCTGCTCTGGTTCGCCAGGAGCGGCTTAGTCACGCTGGCCACATGACCCGGAAGCTGTACGCCGGCTCCCTCGGCCAATAAAGCGAGATGAGCGCTGCAACCCCAGAGTCGGCCACGAATGGACCTAATGGTCAGGGGGCCCTTTACCTTTACCTAGTAGCCTCCTAGGGCATTGCATGCAAACAAACCAGTCCTGCTTCATGGGATAATGCAAGCGCTTTTCAACCCTTTCTCATTCCTTCGCCTGACTCTTGTCATTTTGATGAGCATCTCTCCCCTAGAGCTCTGGAGCCATTCAGAAAGCAAGACCCCAGAAAAAGGAAGGGGGGTGGAAGCAAAGGACTCTGAGCACGTAACCATGCATAATTCAGCAACATCAGGGACTCCCGTGCTTCTCCCACCAAACTCGCAGCCTGTTAAGAGCTGCATAAATCCCGTTGTGAATAAGGATTTGGTCTTTGTTTTCACAAGATACTCATCCCAAGATGTCTGACAGGGAATTAAAAATTGACCATCGGGATGTGCTGGGAGGACTTAGCCAACCAATCCAATATATATGTGTGTGTGAAAGCACTGTTTGTGAATCCTTGAGTGCCTTGGCTTTAAAGAGATAATATGAATAAATAATGGAAGAATTGCCTTTTTTCCCACTGAATTCACCCGTAAGTCATAAAAGGAATGCAGTGCTGGAGAAAAGTAGCTGAGAGAAGTAAAGTGTGTGTGTGTGTGTGTGTGTGTGTGAGAGAGAGAGAGAGAGAGAGAGAGAGAGAGAGAGAGAGAGAGAGAGAGAAAGGAGGATAGGGAGAATGCAATAAAATAAAATAGCTCTTTTATCCTCTGGGGGAAAGGGTTATTTTCTTCCAAGCTGAAGCCACAAAGAGAATTAGAGAAAACAAAATAAATGTTGGATGTCCCATCCTTCTAAAGGTTAAATATGTAAGGCCAGAGAAAGCTACCAAAGCAAAGCACTAGTCCCCCTACCTTTGTACTCTCTACAATATGCCTTTGCATACCAGTTACTGGGAATCGCAAGTGGGCAAAGCATTGTGGTCATTTCCTGCTTGTGAGCTGCTCATAGGCATCTGCCTGCCCACCGCAAGAACAGGATGCTAGGCAAGATGAGCCATTGGCCTGATTCAGCAGACTCTTCTTACGTTCTTATGGAATCACAGAATTGTAGAGTTGGAGGGGACCCTGAGGACCATTGAGTCCAGGGTTTCCCAAACTTGGGTCTCTAGCTGTTTTTGGACTACAACTCCCACCATCCCAGCTAGCAGGGATGATGGGAATTGTAGTCCCAAAACATCTGGAGACTCAAGTTTGGGAAACCCTGATCTAGTCCAACTTCCTGCAATGCAGGAATATGCAGCCGGCCTTTATGGAGATTGAGCCCATGACCTTGGTATTATCAGCACCATGCTCTAACCAACTGAGCTACAGAGGTTCTTAAAATTAGGGGGGGGGGATGAGAAACTGGAATTTACGCATTCATCCAAACCTAGAACTATCACAGCTAAATTGTTTCTGAGGTGCTTGATCAATGTCAGGCATAGGCAAACTCGGCCCTCCAGATGTTTGGGGACTACAACTCCCATCATCCCTAGCTAACAGGACCAGTGGCCAGGGATGATGGGAGTTGCAGTCCCAAAACATCTGGAGGGCCGAGTTTGCCTATGCCTGATCAATGTGCATATGTGCACATCACAGACATGTTCAGGTTGGGAGGAGAGATTTAGCTCGGTTTACCCCATCCTCCAGGAACGCGGGTGGTGCTGTGGGTTAAACAACAGAGCCTAGGACTTATCGATCAGAAGGTCAGCAGTTCAAATCCCTGTGACAGGGTGAACTCCCGTTGCTCAGTCCCACCTCCTGCCCACCTAGCAGTTCGAAAGCATGTCAAAGTGCAAGTAGATAAATAGGTACCGCTCCGGCAGGAAGGTAAACGGCGTTTCCGTGCGCTGCTCTGGTTCACCAGAAGTGGCTTAGTCCTGCTGGCCACATGATCCGGAAGCTGTACGCTGGCTCCCTTGGCCAATAAAGCAAGATGAGCACTGCAACCCCAGAGTTGGTCATGACTGGACCTAATGGTCAGGGGTCCTCCCCATCCTCCAGAGATTTGGGACTGGAAGTCCTCTTAACACTATTAGCTGTGCAGACTGGGGCTGATGGAAGCTATAGTGCCAAACAGTCATAGAGGGCACCAGGCTGGGGAAGTGAAAGCTTCAGCAAACATCTTGCTTAAGTTCTGGAATTAATTTTAGATTCCTTCCTATTTAAACTGGAATTCAGAAGGAGTGAAGTGCAGGGCAAAGTGAAGCCATGAAACAATAATGGAAGAGGGAGAGCTAATCCACTCATCTTTAATCTTTCACAGCGTGGTGGAGAGAGAGAGAGAAATTAACAAAACACCTGTTTGTATTTTCATAGCTTAGTAGATGGCCAACACCAGCACTGTAAGTCGGTGTTCGACATAATTAGTAAATAAGATCCTTTCAGTGCAGCCATTCAGCTTTCAAAGCCTCTTCCTTTTTCTCTTTTCTCTTTGCGCACTCTCTTCTCTCTTTCTCTCCTTTCCCCTCTCAACAAGTAATTAAAGAGAGAGATTTTGTGGCTGCACCTGCTTTCATCAGAGGCTAACCACAGTGAATATAGACCAAATATTTTATTGATGAGAGCAGTCTGGAGTTTGGAACCAGGAAGGAAACACATCAAAACCCTGCCACTATTCCCCAAAGACATGTAAGAAAGCTCAAATTATTAAAACATATGGTGGTGCATGCTGATTCCTGACAGCTCTCGCTGTGGTTATGGGACCTAATTTCTTTTTCTTTTTCTTTCTTAAACGAACTTTCAGCTCTAAGTATTTCTTTCAAGACAGACATTCATATCTTCAACTCTTCTTCAACAAAACTCTGGCAAAGTGAACAGTGATGACAAGCATGGATGAATGAAGATAATGCAGAGACCTTCCCCTTACAGACAGTCTGCAGATTTATTTGCCACCTGAGAAAGAATTAAGGGGGGGATAGAAATTAGAGAAAGCTGGGCTCATAGAGCTTATAGAAGGAAACTGGTGAGAATCTAATGCAGGGGTCAGCAAACTTTTTCAGCAGGGGGCCGGTCCACTGTCCCTCAGACCTTGTGGGGGGCTGGACTATATATATATTTTTTGGGGGAATGAACAAATTCCTCTGCCCTACAAATAACCCAGAGATGCATTTTAAATAAAAGCACACATTCTACACGTGTAAAAACACCAGGCAGGCCCCACAAATAACCCAGAGATGCATTTTAAATAAAAGGGCACATTTTACTCATGTAAAAACACGCTGATTCCCAGACCGTCTGAGAACCAGATTGAGAAGGTGTTTGGGCCAGATCTGGCTCCCGGGTCTTAGTTTGCCTACCCATGATCTAACACAATCTTCTATGCAGTCCTCAGAGCAAGTGTGATTCTGTGTTGTGAGGATAAAATGGAGAGGACAGAACCATGCACACCACTTTGAGCTCCTTGAATGTAAGAAATAAATGTAAGAAATAAAGATATTTGTCACTGAGCTAAGATTTCCCCCTGAAATATGATGTTCCAATGAAGACGAGTCAAGTCATTGGCTATCTAGCCTGGTGTTTACTCTCTGACAGAAGATCTCCAGAGTGTCCATTTAACTCAGGGCTGGGGAACCTAAGGCCTGGAGTCAGAATGGAGCCACCCAGGCAACACCCCTTATGAGCCTTTCTTCACATTTTGAGTGCTTTCTCACAGGTTTTCCATTAGGGCATCTGGTTGGTCACAGTGCGAAGAGGATGCTGGACTTGATGTCATTGAATTGATCCAGCAGGCTCTTTTTATGTTCTTAGGACATATGCTCTGTCACCAAGTGATGGCTCCCCACACCCCAAAATAGCTGGTGGATAGGAGGTAGACCTGGCAGAGGATCACAGGAATTGTCAGCTCCCATCAAATCCAATTAGCTACTTCATCTACGCATTAAACATGTATCACAACTCACCCTGCCCATTCTGAACGGGGAAGGCGCAATCTTTTAAGGAAATAAATCAAATTGGCATCATAAACTCTAGCTACTGTACGGAGCTTATCCAAACGATTCTCTCTCAAGAAAACAAGACAGCTGCATGACTACTATCTTCGCAAAAACATGTTCTTCTAATCAAGATCATCATTCAGATCATTTACGTCTTTCTGCTGGGAATGGTGGAGGGTGATTATTTTTCTATATACGCTGTCAAAAGACCATGAAAATTACATTGTCATAAACCAGAATGAAAAGGATGGGATTCATTTAGCAGATGAATCAGTGTGGGTGAACAACAGGGGGGGGAATCATCTCCTCCCCGCCGCAACTGCCCAGAAGTTTCTTATCTCTGTGTTTTAGTAGCCAGTATTGAGTGGTTGAGTGCATTATTTTCTTTAAATCATACCAATGGATTTTAGCCACAGCTCTGCTTGTCAGTTTGCTACCACTTTCTACTGAAGGCCTTTGTGGGTGCCCGGCCCCCACAATAATATTATTGTGGGTGCCCAAGCATCCATGGCCCCCTGGAGGTGGCTCCCAAGGAATGTTATCAGAAATCTTATCAAAAAGAAAATGCCTCCTGAAAATAATTGACTCAGCTCCGGCCTATTAATCCACATCAGGCTCTGTTGCTTGGCAACCAGAAGTTCAACAAGTAGCAGAAGGCTGGCCTTGAATGGCCTTGCAAAGGCCCAGTCCAGTTCCCTCCCCTTCACTTTCGAGACCAAGGAGAGCCAATCAGATTACATGGAGCTCTGACCAATCCAGGATCAGGATGGAATGATTACACCTTCATTCACAAGGAGCCTCATTCCCTGCTAGCCCTTCCTTGTGGGTGCAAAAAGGGATTCTGTTTAACATGAAGCATTTGAGTTCGTGTTCTATTTTGTATTTTTCTTACGTGCCTTTCTCTCTCCCTTTCTTTCTTTCTTTCTTTCTTTCTTTTGCTTTTCACGTCTGTCCTGAGAAGTTTGACTTATGAGGTGACATGCAAATGTGATAATTAAATAAAACAAATAGCATGCATTGTTGCAAATATGTTCAGGCTAAGGGAGAGGAAATCTATCAGTTTCAATTTCTCAGTTGCTCATTTTTTGAAATCTTCAGTTCTCCACATTTTCACATGAAACTTCAACAGCACTTCAGTGCAAATTTCTTCATATATGCACTTTTTTTCTTGTTTTGCCTAATTGATTTTCCTGAATATAATTCATTTTATAGGTTATTTTCATTAATATATGCATTTTTATGCATGATTTACTCTAGTATATGTATTACTTGGTTGAAGAACAGCATTGCTAAGTTTGGATGTGTGCCCCCGAAGTATGGCTGTGTTTCTGCTCAAATACCATTCTGGAAAGCATAAATATGTTACGTTTGCCTTGAAAGATGAACTGGTTCAAATTTTCCCCCTGTCCCCAGTTTCCAGCTGAGAGAAGCCTGATTAGTTTCCCCCGGAAACTGGCTTAGCACCCTTCAATTGAGGGGCACTGTCTTGCCAAGCTTAGCAGTGGACTCTGGTGAGGCAATTAGCAGTGCACTTTATACAGTGTGTGCATGTCTGAGAATGAGTCGCGACACAAATAGCTTTTAGCTGTGTGGGAACAGGGACACAATTTGCAGCTCTATGTATCTGTATATATTTAGCCACGGTGGTATCACAGCCACCTACATTTGTCAAGTGGAGGAAATGTGTTTTCGTGTTCTCTGGTGTTTGTATGTCTTAAATGTGGCTTGCAAATTACGTTGTGTGCCTTGCAGCAATAGGCCAAAGCATAGCAGGCTGCCCTAGCGCATAGTATTGAAGCGTGCTGAACCTGATGAGAAAGACACTCTGCTCTTGCATTTTGAGATACGAGCCTAGGTGTTTCTGTCCCTTAGGTAAAAAGGTATCACCCCTGTGGGAATATTGCATTCGAATTGCTTTGAGATTTCACTACAGACTTGCCAGAGTATTCAAGGAAGAAGCAAGGAGAGAAGTCAGGTTCCATCACCATCATCATCAATGTTGTACAGTGGTACCTCGGGTTAAGTACTTAATTCGTTCCGGAGGTCCGTTCTTAACCTGAAACTGTTCTTCACCTGAAGCACCACTTTAGCTAATGGGGCCTCCTGCGCCGCCACTGCACGATTTCTGTTCTCATCCTGAAGGAAAGTTCTTAACCTGAGGTACTATTTCTGGGTTAGCGGAGTCTGTAACCCGAAGTGTATGTAACCGGAAGCGTATGTAACCCGATGTACCACTGTACTAGCATTTGGTGGTAGAAAGGATTTGGGGAGGGAACCACAATGGTGATAAAGGGCCCTGAAGGCAAATCATAAGAGGCTGTGCAATTCACCTCTCCCTGTCTCCTAGCTGCAACTGGTCAAGCTATGGGGCAGAGCCAAATCATATTTCCTTTTCTTCAATCCATCTCCCATGTACTGGTGGCGAGGCTTTAAGCTTTCCAGCCAGGCCTCTACCATTGCACACACATGTGTTTTCTGCAAAGGCCCTTCCAAGCTGCTCTAGCCATCCACTTGAATCTAGGAGAACGGGGAAGGTGGGGCGCATGTATTTGACCTGCACCACCAGAACCAGAGGCGACCCCCCAAGTCAGCTAGGGAGACAGCTTGCCATAGTTTTTAGCACCTCCGTGGATGGTGAACACAGTCGCTGTGAAACTGGCTTCTGTTTAGGGCTGCCCTGAGTCGCCCAGCAAATTATTGTAGCAAGAAGAAGAAGAAGAAGAGTTTGGATTTGATATCCCGCTTTATCACTACCCTAAGGAGTCTCAAAGCAGCTAACATTCTCCTTTCCCTTCCTCCCCCACAACAAACACTCTGTGAGGTGAGTGGGGCTGAGAGACTTCAGAGAAGTGTGACTAGCCCAAGGCCAACCAGCAGCTGCATGTGGAGGAGCGGAGACGCAAACCCGGTTCCCCAGATTGCAAGACTACCGCTCTTAACCACCACACCACACTGGCTCTCTTCATGGTGAGTTCTGGCACCTAGAAAAAAGCACTGTGTATATGAAACTGTGTGTGTGTGTGTGTTGAATCATAGAATTGTAGAGTTGTATGGATGAAGGCAGGCATCGCAGCAGATGTTTGAAGGAGACTCCACCAACTTTCAACGTAGTCCATTTCCCTGCTGCACAGCTCTCACCACCAGAGAGTTATTCCTAATGTTTGTGTATTGTTTCAGGAAGCATAAAGTGAGTTGATTTGCCTTTAAAGGCAAACGAAACCAAATTTCTCCCCCATCTGCAGTTAAGGCTATTGCATATCCCCTTAGTTAATAATAAGCTGGGGTCCTTGTGGACATCTTTATTTCAAGGCACCACGGCGGCACTGATGCTCAGAGTCGTAGCTAGGTGAACTTGCGCCCCTGGCAGAAATGTCCAGATTGCGCCCCCAGCCATGGACAAATTAGCTCTTCTTTCCACCTTTCCTCCAGCCTCCCCCTTCCACCCATTGAATTCACCCTCTATTTAAAACCTTTTCTTATGAGGCAATAATCAATATTTCTATTTATAGACATATTTATGGACATATTTTAACCGGTTGTGCACCACTACCCCTCACCTGTGTCCCTGGCGGGGGCCACCTCAGCACGCCCTAGCTACAGCCCTGCTGATGCTATCCCTGAAAAAGCCTGTTGCAAATGGGTTTGCTCGCTCGTCAACTAGTGACAGATACCTGAATATTCTGACCATGTCAGAAATCAATGTATTTCTCAACACGGTCACAAAGGAATGTCTGTCATTCAGTGGCAAAGCATCTGCTTTCCGTGAAGGAGGTCTTGGGTTCAATTTCCTCCCTTTCTGCGTAGGGCTGGGGTGAGACTCTGAAACTCTGAAGAGCTGTTGCCAGTCAATGTAGGCAGTGGCGTAGCGTGGGGGTGCCAGGGGTGCCGGCCGCACCGGGCGCAACATTTGGGGGGCACGTTTGGCCGGCCCTCCTCGAGGAAGCAGGAACCCCACTGTCCTCGGATCTCCTCCGAAGGCTGGCGGTGGGGCGGAGAGACCTTCTCCCCGCACCAGCCTTCAGATGGCTGTCCTGAAGACTTGTGGTGGGAGCAGTGGCGTAGCGTGGGGGGTGCAGGGGGGCCTGCTGCACCTGGCACAACATCTGGGGGGGCACGGAAGAGACTCGAGTGCTAAAATCCACGGGTTAGGGGGCGCAAATTACTTGCCTTGCCCCGGGTGCTGAGAACCCACGCTACGCCACTGAGTGTAGGCAACACTGAGCAAGATGGAGCAATAGTCTGACTTGGTATAAGGCAGCTTCCTATAACAGGGTTGCCATATTTCAGTAAGTAAAAAAAACAACCAGACTTCCAAGTAATGTCTGGGAAATCCTGGACATAGGGCAACGCTACTTATAATGATGCTGAATCCTCATTGTTTTCTTCCTCATCCTATGTAAGCGAATGCCAGTTGCAATTATCATGTGCCTGTTTTATTGCTATTCATCCACTGTTTAGGCACCCTTGGCAATCCAGCTTTAGGGTGCTTTTATTTCCCCTCTGACACAGCCACCACCGGGCACTTCATCTGTTTTGAGTCACCGTATCCATAACCTGGGAAACTAAATATCTTGCTGAGTTTGAGATAGGGATTATTCCTGAGTTTCTTGTAGCAGATAATAGCATCACTAACACCTAAGGCACTCTGTGGAGGTGTATCTGTCACCATCGTTCAGCTGCCAGAGTTAGCTAGTGCAAAAAAGGGGGGGTTTAAACAGAAGTTACTTGGGCTTCCTATTTTGAGTGTGCACATGTGCCTATTTTATGGGATCTTAATTTCCTACCTTGGTTTATAGTGTGGTATAGTGGTTAGAGTACCAGCCTAGAACCTGGGAGACCAGGGTTCAAATCCCCACTCAGTTATGCAGCTCACAAGGGGCCTTGGGCTAGTCATATTCTTTCATCCTAAACTACCTCACAGGGTCCTTGTGATGATAAAATGAGAGAGGTAGAACCATATATGCCACTCTGAGCTCCTTTGAAGAAAGGTGGGATATATAGCTATAATTAGCAGAATATAGGTCCCCCACCGCAGCATTCTGTAGCCACAGCATCCTCATTGGGCAGGTTTTTTGGGAGGGGGCATGGATCCCTGTAAACCTCAGAGTTGCTCATGTCTGCTGATGCCCCGGGGTGCTGGTGCATATTGGGACTTGTAGGGTGTGAATGGCAGAGCATCCCTCAATAGGCCAATGACCCACATGAGACATCAGAGTCTAGTTTTGTCCTCACTCTCCTCCTCCCTATAAGACATTTATATCCTGCCTTTCTAGGATACATCCCATTCAAGGCAGTTTACAAATAAGAGTACTTGTCAGGCTTCAGGGAATTGGCTTCCTCCTCCGTGGCAATAAATAAGAAGAAATCAAATGAAAGGAATGTCTTACCAGTTAGATTCTTTAATAATCACAGTGAGAGAGAAAAGAACATGTCTACTACAAATGGTGGTGCTCCCAATTAAGGTTTACCCCCCCTCCATCACTCCTATGTCTTGTAATCTGAGCTTGTGCCCTGTGCGCTTTCTATTCTAACACTTTCTGAGCTCTCCATTTCTTCGAAGAAGTGGGGTGGATGCTGTCCAGAGGCTGTGAATCTCTTAACTCTCTCTTCTAGTGTTTCTTCTGCTAGCTGTTCCCCATCCAGTATTCCCCAACTTCTGCCTTCTGAACTATGCCCCTCTGTAAACCATTGTTCCAAATCTATACTGTTCTCCTGCTCCTGGGAAGATTCAGGATCAGGGGGAGAAGATGGCTCCCACCATTCTTCCTCAGTGCAGCCCTCCTCAGCACAGTCCCTGACAGTACTACAAACAATTTTTTGAAAATCCTCAAGGTGAAAACCTGGGAAGGGGGGGATTTTAAGTGCCCCTCCCCATGTTTTTCCAACAGGAAAACTGAACATTTGAGGGAATACTCAAAAACTCCTATGAAACATTTCCTCTTGTGGAATGGCAAATATTTAAGACTGGTTTTACCCAATCAATATTTGTAGCATGAATATTTTTGTGCTTGACTATCTACAGCATTGAAAAATACAGTAATAAATTGTAGGTATACCATAGCACTCAATTCCAAGAAACATTTTGGGGCCTAGAGGAGTACCACCGAGACTAAGAGGAAGATGGCAGGCACCCTCTGCATTTGTTGTAAGCAAGAAGGCAGGTGGCTGAGAGCAGACGGGGTTGACCAATGCCCCCATTTGCCCTAATAAAATAACCTCCACCACTGATGCCTCCCTCTTGTGCATGGTGTGATTTTTGTTTCTAGTAGCTTTCAGAACATGGCAGAGTCCCAAGTCCCTTATCCCCAAACTACAGTGTTAAAAGCAAGATACCATGTATGCAGCACAGCTAAATCAGGCTGCTCGTGGGACTGCAATGGTAGCTCAGTTCAGAACATTCCACGAATGCCTGGCTGTGCCACTGCGGATGTTAGCTTCCATTTGAGTTCACCAGGATGTTTCAATTTATTCTGGAAGACAGGCTCGGCTTCTCCTGTGGGCCTCTGCTGCTTGACAGAGGGGTTGATTCAGAGGAGATCGATGTGACTGTGCAACATGCATACTCAAGTATGTAAATATGTATTTACTATTATGGTTTCTGCACAGCGGGTTGAAAGGGGGTCTGCTCCCAATCCGTGACGGCAGGCCCAAAGGTGAGTTGGCCAGCTGCCATGAACTAAACTGGGGGGCTGAGACAAAAGGCCATGAAACGACTCAGTTGCTGAATGCCGATGACAAAAATAACCAGGATCACTACCCAATTTGGGGAAGGAATTAAAGCAAAACATGCTTGCGGATCTGCACTTTATTTAGCTCCTAGATATATCCTTAACAGTGGGAAGTTGGGATGAAGAATAAAAAGATGGATTACCCTACATGAAACCATCGAACTGGGCTTCTTATCTCAACTTTCTTTTTGATGTTCTGCTGAAATTTGGTTTTTATTACTCCTATGCTACACACTGAGAAGTTTAGATTGATGGAAAGCCACTTGTCTGAGAACCTGGCCAGGTGTTTGAATGGTCTATGAAGGAGGAGGTAAAGAGGAGAAATGGCTTTGGGGTGGTTGTTGTTGGGGTGTATTGTTTCTTATTCAGCCCATGTTTCTATCATGAATTTCTGGGTGAAACTGCCTTAAAAGCAGAAACCAATACGCTAAACAAAACACAAATATCCTTTGACTATTCGCCCTCCTCTGAATTTTGCAAAACCATTCTCCAACCAAACAGTATTAGGGGGAAAGTGGGCATAAAGATTTGCACTTGAGCAAAATGAGATGGAAAAATGAATTAGATTAGGGGGAGATGCTTGCAAATTGTGTATAAAAGAGGAAAGAATCATAAAAATGTACACATTGGGAGAAATTTGTACTATAGTCTGATGAATTTTCATGAGGATTGGGGGGGAAAAGAACTTTGAAATGCTGCAGAACTGAATGGAGAACAAAATTTAAAAATGGAACAAATGGAAAATGGGAAGAATCCAAATTGGGTTCTCCCTTCCTAGAACATCATGATTGATAACTCAGCCTTTTGGCCACCATGCTTTAGCTGAGGTTGCTGAATTGCTGGGGTTGGACTAGATGACCCTTGGGATCCCTTCCAACTCTACATTTCTGTGATTCTATGCTATATGGACAAACCACTGCCAGAAGACCATTTCCTGCAGTTCCAACAACAGAGAACAAATTAGGGAACAGAAAGTTCCCCTTGACTTATGTATCACAGCGTAAAAAAAACCAAAAAAAGAGTATAAATTCATGGATGAACATTTTGTATCCTTAATTCAATCTCCTATGCTTGGTTTTACTTTTGTTTTTTAACATTTGCATTGCTTTGAGACACTTTTGTGGGGAAAGTGACAAATAAACAGAGTAAGTGATAGTGAAGACTTTTTCCTGTGACTGCACAGGAAACTCCAGCATTATATTCCACTTCTCCCTCCCCTCAGATTCAATGCACAGAAACCATTGCAGAGATTCCTGTGGTGAGGGATTCTGGCAAGCCCCCTCTGTGGATGCTAATGGTTTCCTAGCAAGTTCAGAAGTGGCTCATCTTTCACACCTTCACTGCGGACAAATTCGCAGCTCTTCCAGGAGATACTCATCTGACATGAAATAATATCCCACGTGAAGCTGTTTTCTAGCGAGAAACGGTCCTGATTTCTCCCCGCCTCCCTTTATTATTGCTTCTTATCTTTTTGCATTTTTTATTCCTATAACGTGGAAAGTGCATATAAGAAGGGCACCAGGCCCCTGGAAAGGGGAAAAAAACAAAACCATGCAAACACATAGGCCACAAAATCATCAAGAAACAAAACTCTTGTAAGGAGACCAACAACTCAGATAGGTGAGAGAGCAAAAGAGAGAAAGAGGGGGCATGAGGAAGAGGCAAAAGGCCAAATAAATTCAATAATTCTTCCAAATAAAATTGTACTGGACTGGAATGAGGCAATCCATCATGTGACTGTTCATGCAAGTCAAAAAAAGGTCTCCCATGTGACCACAAATTTTTGTGTTGCAGCAAAGACCTTGTTGACTTTCCGTTTGTAGTTAGCTTCTCCAAGGAAACTATAAATGAAGCCTTTTTATACCACATATCCAGTGTAAAAGTTGAAGCATCCTTCCAGCCCCAGGTTTCAGTTAGATGGACTGTGGCCAGGGCTGGATCTAGACACATCAAAGAAACATTTCAATTTAAAGCGTTGTAAATTTAAACAGGGAAAACTGGTAGAAAAAAGCAGACTCCACGTCGCCATCTGGTGGCAAAATGTTATATCACACATTGTTGTTGTTGTTTAGTCTATTAGTCATGTCCGACTCTTTGTGACCCCATGGACCAGAGCACGCCAGGCACTCCTGTCTTCCACTGCCTCCCCCAGTTTGCTCAAATTCATGTTGGTAGCTTCTAAAACACTGTCCAACCATCTTGTCCTCTGTTGTCCCCTTCTCCTTGTACCCAACATCAGAGCTTTTTCCAGAGAGTCTCCTCTTCTCAGGAGGTGGCCAAAGTATATTGCACAAAGAATGCATCTAAATAGTTTTTCCTTTACCAGTCCAGCTGAGTCCCAGGAGGATTATAATTGAAGCTCTGAGCAACAAATGATGTTGCAGTATGAGTCAATCAAGGTGTGTTCTCAAGGTCCAGAGGTGGCAATTACAACAAACTAGACTTACTGTAATTATCACCTGCCCTAATGTACCTCCTGCCTTCTGTGAGTCTGTCACATTTCCTCTGCCTGAATCATGGAAGTATGTGCTGCTTTTAAAATGTTTTCAGTCACCCTTAAAGGTTTTTAGGTGCTCCTAATTGTAGATGCTCTTATTTATTTTTTTAAAAAATAGTTTTTTATATGTTTATATGTCTAAGTAATTAACAGCCAGTTGCCAATCTCCTCTTCTTGGGGAAGATTCTTGAGCAGATGGTTGTGGCACTCTTGGAGGAAATTCTTTTGGTCACACCGTAGGATAACCTGTGTTGGGAGAGAGTAAAAGGAAATGGCTCCACTCTGTGGTGGTTCCAGTCCTGCTAGGATGGATGTTTCCAGAGGGTGATGCTTGGGGATTGGTCTTTGGCCCTGTGGAGCCTTCAAGGTGGGGTTCCTCAGGGTTTAATGTTATTGAACATGCTCTTTAACTTATTGTTATGATTATTATTAGTAGTAGTATACCACCCTTAGTAGTAGTATACCACCATTAGTAGTAGTATACCACCCTTCATCTGTAGCTCTCAGGGTGGTTCACAACATAAAATTATAATATAAAAAACACAAAATACATAATAAAAATAAGAACGAAAACAAACCAGTAATGTCCCCCTCCCACAACCCATTTAAAAGGGAACCAGATGTTACTCAGCCAACAGCCTGGTTGAAGAGGAACATTTTTGCCTCACGCCTAAAAGCACATAATATAGGCACCAGCCGAATCTCCTTGGGGAGAGCATTCCACAAATAGGGAGTCACTGCAGAAAAGGCCCATTCTCATGTTGTGTCCCTCTGGACCTCTTGTGGAGGGGACACATGAAAAAAGGGCCTCAGAGGATGATCTCAGGACCCGGATAAGTTCCTAAGGAGACAGGTGGTCCTGAGATATTGGAGTCCTGAGTTCTCTACATAAAACTCCTGAGTGGAGTCATCTAGTGTTTTGGAGTACATTGTCAGCAATATGATGATGACATACAGCTCTACTTCTCCTTTACATTTGCAGCTGAGGCAGTGGAAGTCTTGCCTTGGTAATGGACTGCGTGAGAGCTAACAAACTAAAGTGGTGTGTGTGTGTGAGAGAGAGAGAGCGCATAAGAGACACACTGGGGCTCTGAAGGCACTTGGGACCTACAAGAAAGTAAGACAGGGTGGTTCTGATTTTAAGAGCAGGGAACCCTGTTGCAAAGAAGGGACCTTCTTCTGCATTCAACATCAGCTGCCCGGGAAGGTGTTATTTGGTGCTGATTAATACTATATTTGTCATTGCAAATAATGCACTGTACAAATACGACCTTGGAGTTCTGCCATTATTTTCAGAACACTCAGCTCAGGCATAAATGATCCTCGAACTGCACAGCCATAGGGGAACAAAAGGCTAACCTTGGCTGAAGAGCTCCATCTCCTCCTTTAAAAAATTCTCCACCACTGATTGCAACAGTAGAAAACTGTGTTCCCATCATCTGTGTAACTTTCAAGGTTTATCAGTCGGAACCTGGCTATAACTCTTTTCTCCATCTATCCTGTGTTTTCCACATATCCCCCTGAGCATATTTCCCATCGAATCATAGAGTTGGAGAGTTGGAAGGAACCAAAGAGTCGAACCCCCTGCAAAGCAGGAATAAGAACTAAAGAGTCCCTGACAGATGGCCACCCATCACCTGCTGAAAAACCTGAAATGAAGGAGAGTCTACCACTTCCCAAGGCAGTCTGTTCTACCATTTAACATCTCTTACCATCAGAAAGTTATTCCTCGTTTAATCAGAATCTCATTCCTTGTCATTTGAATCCATTGGTTTGAGTCCTGCCCTGTGGAGTGGCAGAAAACAAGCTTGCTCCATCTTTCATGTAAGAGCCCTCCAGATGTTCAAAGATGGCTATTCTATCACCTTTCAGTCTTCTCTTCTCCAGGGTAAACATGCCAAGCTCCTCAACTGTTCCTCATAAAGCTTGGTTTCCAGATCCTTCATCATCTTGGTCACCTTCCTCTGCACAAATTCCAGCTTGTCATCATACCACTTCCAAGCTTCCATTGTTTCAGGTTTTCATTAGGAGGTTTCAGGAAGCTGTTCACTATGGGTTGATTACAATACTACTTCTACCCAGGGTAGAATTCCAGAAAATGACAGGCTCCATATTGCTCCTTCTTGTGTGTCAGGCAAATGGTCCGAGCTTCTATTTGGGAAAGGCCCTGCCTGGAACCTTGAAGAGACACTGACACTCAGTATAGACAACACTGAGGCTGCATTCACATGGCAGTTTATTCCTTTTCCCTGAGGTTTCCCTAACTGTTAGCTCAAATATCGTGTAGAAATGTTCAAATGACATAAAAGTCCCCTTCAGAAATCCAACAAAACATAGTCCAAGGATGGCACTCATTTCCATGTTAATTGCTTCCAGAAAAAAAGATGTGTTTGCAACCCCATTAACCCAGCAAATCATGGGAGTAAAGTGATTTTTTTAAAAAATTAGACAGAATACCAGGATGCAGTTCTTTTATCTGCCATTTTCATGGGTGAAACATGAGGGAAGAGAAGCACAGGTGTGCAGAAAGGATGGGGGAATATTGCCCAATGACGTCCATTGTTGTGCCACACCACGCCCACTGGTGGGAATGAAATTTAAGGCAGCATGCTGCTGTGTATCACTGAAAAAGCCACAGATCACTAATGCAACAGGAACTGCAACACGAAGGGAACATTAGAAAACAGAACAGAGGCACCAGCGTTAATCAGAAAAAAAACACACAATGCTTCCCACCCCTGAATGCACCCTGAGTAAGTTGACCCAATGTGTTGACCCAGTACAAGGGAGAATTCTGTAAAATTCCCCTCTGAAATCTTCCACATTTAATAGATGGATAGAAGAGATTTCCCCCCATTTCTGGGAATAGACTCCTGTGATGAAAAGTGTTGAGAAGTCTTAAACGAATATCTAATTTGTGTGAGTAATGTCCTGTGCTTACCAATACAAAGAAAAGCTTTATATATTGATGAGGTTTAGGGGACAAAAAACCAATTCATTGAGTATCTGTCTTTCACTTACTACTATCATTTATTAGGAGAGAATTTTGAGCACAATGGAAGCAGGGAGTAATTTAGAGGGGAACGAAAAAGCACCTCCAATAAGGATATTAAACGAAAGCCATAGATTTCAATCTCTGCTTCTTTAATATCCTCTTTTGTCAGGCTTGCAGATACTTTTAAGAAAAATAACATTGTATAGAACATTTCAAATTAGACCAGCTATTCAGGAGCTCAGGAGCTTTAAAGAGCTATGGCTCTAGATGAACTTACCACCAGGATTGCACCAATGGGACTTGGGGAGATCGTTGCTCCTTCTCCAAGGCTTCCTTAAATTCACCTTCCTCAAGGAAAGACTATAGCTCAGTGCTGTTCCTGGGATGCAGGAGGACCCAGGTATAATCCCTGGCATCTCCGGGTAGGGCTGGGAATTTCTCCTACTGTATCTGAGAGACTGCTTATCTGTTGTGCTCTTGCAGTTTCAACAGGAGCTAGTACTGGGTTGACCATGGGAACATAGCTCAGTGGTAGAGCGTCTGCCTTGCGTGCAGCTGCTCCTGAGGAGATTTCACCCCTCCCATACCCAAGAATCTCCTGATCATCTCCTGATGGTCTCTGCTGACTCTCCACAGAGGAGGAGGCGTGTCCTGCCTCTCTACTTATTCTGCCCAGCAACATATCTGTGTGTGTGAGTGAGAGGCAGTCAGTCAGTGTATTGGAGAAAGTGAGAGTGTTGGAGATCCTAGAGATAAGATTGCTGCTAAGAGCAGCTGCAGACTCTCAGTGTAGCATTGATTTATGCTTAGAATATTCAGCTCTGTATATAGTTTTGTATTATAGTTGTAGTTACAGAATAAAAGGAAGATATTCTACAGAGCTGCTCTCCGAGTGGTTTATACTCTGCAAGACTCTGCAAAACTCTGCTGCGCAATGACTGTAGTATTGAGACAGAGAATCCGGTGCTCTCAGCTCTAAGCTGTGAGTCCACAGCACTGTGACCTGTTCCTGCGAGAAGGAGGTCTCTGGCGGTGCTACCCAGCTCGCCCAGCCCAGTCGGGGTTGAGGTGCATGAGTCCAGTTGGTGCACTGGCTCTAGGGCGATGCTGACAGCTCCCAGGTTCAATCCCTGGCATCTCCAACTTGGACTGGCCCTGGTTAACATTGTGGTGCATATATACTTGCAACACGGTGTTTGAGCTATAGCTCCTACCCAAACAATACCTTATGGCAAGGATATTTGCTCCACAAATATTTGCTGCACCAAATACTTTGCAGAGGTCCCTAATTCAGTCCCTGGCATCTCCTGGTAAGCCTGGGAAACTCTCCTGTCTGAAACACTGGTAGCTGTTTTCACTAAGTGTGGCCAGTATTAGACCAATGATCTACAGTGGTACCTCAGGTTAAGTACTTAATTTGTTCCAGAGGTGCGTACTTAACCTGAAACTGTTCTTAACCTGAAGCACCACTTTAGCTAATGGGGCCTCCTGCTGCTGCCGCACCGCCGGAGCATGGTTTCTGTTCCCATCCTGAAGCAAAGTTCTTAAACTGAAGCACTATTTCTGGGTTAGCGGAGTCTGTAACCTGAAGCGTATGTAACCTGAAGCGTATGTAACCTCAGTACCAGTGTAGTTTGGTGTCATCAGCTTCCTCCCTGCCTATGGCAGCCAAGTGCTGTTGTGCTCCTGTCCAGCTTGGAGGCTTCCCAAGTATGGATGGGGCCACTGATGCAACTCTTCCTGTGAACTAAAGAAACTACTGTACTTCCTGGTAACTCCAGTCTATGGGGTGTTGCCCTTCTTGCAGTAGTCTTGCTGGCTAGTTAGTAGCAACAACGGCTGGTGCCATTGGGACCGGTGGGGCAGAAGGCAGGGAGACCAAGGGGCAGATGGAGGGAGTGCCAACGGCAGGCAGTGCCAACTTATTCTGGTTTTGTCCCCATCCGTATCCTTGCTGACATCTACAAGGCAATTGCACTGTAATCTACATATTAATCCAACAAGTGAAGATCGGTTTGCTTAAAAATGAGAAACAAATTAATTCCATTAACAGCTGTAGTCTGTTCCCTGAGCTCCATAGAAACCACTTCTTTGAGTGCCGCCCTTGCCAGAATTAAAGTGGGTGGCAATTAGAGAGAGGTCTCGGATTCCAGCATCATTAGACATCAAGAATTCATGCTTCTGAGCAGGGTAATGTGAATACCATAGCCATCTCTACTGGGGAAGTTTCAGCTCTTCAGCCAGTGGCGAGTGGTAGCTATTGAGGTTGGTGGGGTAGAAAGCAGGTAGGGCAACAGCAGGTGGCGCCAGAGGCAATGACAGGTAGAACCAACTCATTCTAGTTTCTTCCTCCCTGCTGAATTCCACTGAGACTTGAAGAGGAGGAGGAGACTCACAGGAAGTTTCACCCCTTGGACTGGTTGCAAGTAAGAAAGCTGGCAAGATGGACGCTGGCTGGGGACCAACTGAGGTTGGTGGGGCAGAACCCTACTTGGCCTTATGAACCAGCCTCCACTGTCTTCAGCTCCTCCTCTATATCAAACATGAACTCCCCAAATTCTCCATGCTGTTTGTCAGCAGTAAAATAGGAGCGGTGATAGAGAATTGCATTGAAAGTTAACTTGGTGGGGAAGTAGAATTCTCCAATCGTTGGGGCAAAGTCAAGGGGGAAACGAAATTCTCAGATAATCCCTTGCAACATTATCTTCTGAGAGCTTAACCCTAATTGCACCACCTCTGAAACAATCACAATGCACTTTTTTCCATGCGAAAATGTCTATTTAGTCTAATAAACCGCTCTGGCTAAAGGACTGCTAGCGATGCCATGGCCGACACAGCACCAGAATCAATAAATACACTGTATTTGTGCTGCTATGCAAAACACATCTCCCCGTAAACATATTTTGCAAGGGAGGTGAACTGATGGGGAAAGCCGCAAGACGAAAAGAGGACTTCCAACTTGTGGCACTTGTACTTACATATGAAGTCAACTTTTCATTCTCATTGTGCAAAATTCTATTTGGGCAGAAAGCCCTAAGGAGTTGTAACTGGTGGACCTCAGTCATTTTCAGCCTTCTCAAGTGGACACAGTGGAGGGTAGAAAGTTTTGAGAACCCCATCTATTAAGTGATGCTGTTGTTTAGTTGATGTTCAACTTATCTCCATCCCTTTCCTGCTTTTGGGAGAACAAGGGAGAGGAAATATCTATGTCCAGGAAAAAGTTGACAATCAAAGTTTACTTCCCTGCCATTAGTAAGGCAGTGTATTCTATTCAAACACAGCACATCACCCACCTGTTATACAGTGAAGCAGACAGAAAGACGTGTTCATTATTCTTCCTTTGCAAGTTGGGTATTATACAAAGCAATCCCCTCGATGGAGATAAAGCAGATTCGAGTGTTGATCTTACTAACCTTCCAAGTCAGTTGAGCGACCTAACCTATTATCATCTCAGCGTGAATTCAGCAGCAAAGACATCACTTGGCATCAAGCAGAAACAAGATGCGAACCCGGCCAGGAATTCCATATGAGGAGCCTTGCTTTCATTTTCTTGTATTAAGGCACAAGGCAGCTGCACTTCTGCAAGGGAAATGGGAAGAAGGGGCTTATTGGGGGTTGCCTTTCAGATATTTTCCACATTGTTTGGGTTTGCTCATGCATATTATGTATTAATAGTTGTCGCACACAACACCCGGAGCAAATTACTGTGACTGAGGAGGAGCTGCCATCTGTACCCAGATTATGCTGGAGAGAAGAAGGATGGTCTTATGGGAAGGATACTCAATGGGCCAGATTGCTCACTGGAGCTTAAGATATCAAACGTGCAAAGAGCAGGGAGGGCAGTAGCAAGTGGCCAGTCTGTTTGATGTGCAGATAAATACCACGACCCTTGATTCTAGCTTAGAAAAAGCATTAAGGGGCGTTCAGATAACCCATCCCACTGAAAGAATGCAAGCTATTAAAACTATGCATAGCATGGATGTAGCAGATAGAGAGAGGCTTTTCTCCCTCTCTCATAACTCAGAGACATCCAATGAAAGATTCAGGACAGACAAAAAAAGCACATCTTCAGTTTATAGTTAAACTATGGAACTCACTTTTTTGCATTACAAGCAGATTGATAGTGGGCCCTGTGTGTATATAGTTTTTATTATTAATTATTATTATTATTATTATTATTATTATTATGTTGTTGTTGTTGTTGTACATGTTGTGTTTTTATATTGTAAACCATCGTATGATCTTTGGGTGAAGAATGGTATCTAAATTTAATAAACAACAAGAAGAAGTAGTGTTGGGCAGGGAGGAAATGGCTGCTACTGCAGTCACTACCTGCTAGGTGAGTTGGATGAACCTATGCAAGACTCCCGTTGTCAAAAGTGGGGACCCTTTTCATTGCTTGCAAACAGGACTGTGAAATTGGCTTGGGTATTCCTACATTTGCTCAGCCATATTGAAAAGAAACAACTTCTTGCCTTAGCTCTTTGAAATCTGCTGCTGAATGGTTGATATCCCCGCCCGCCTTGCTCATGTGTGTGCAGATATCAGTGGCATAGCGTGGGTTGCCAGTGCCCGGGGCCTCACAGGTTGGGTAGGAGGAAGGGAGGGAGGGAGGCAGAGTACACATATGCATTCAACTGCCTAACAGTGTCCACATCACCCAGGATATCACATCCACAGAGATAAGAAAATAAGAGTTTCGTTGTCTGGAGAGGTCACTTCCTGCTTCACACAGAGAAGCTGTTTTCAATGGAACCCAGTGGTGGAAGTGCACAGCTGTATTGAGGGAGCACCGGGTGCTGAAATCTTGTGCCCCTAAGCCCCTAACAATTTTGTACCTGGGGCAACCACCCCTGTGCCCCCCACCATGCTATGTCACTGGTAGATATAGGTAAAATCTCCAGTGGAACAAGGAATTCTAAGGTTCTATTTCACTCTCTCTTATAACGTTGAAGTAGAGGCTTAAATCCATTTAAAAATTCCCAACCGAAAGGGCACTAAAGAGTGTGTGTGTGTGTGTGTGTGTGTGTGTGTGTGTGTATTCTGACCTGTTAATAAAAGACTAAAAGGTGCACATTAATATAAATATTTATATTCTGCTGTGCCATATTAGCACTTACGGATAATCTATCTCCCCTGCTAATGGTTCTGAGTAAAATGTGCAGTCAGTGCGGCTGACATTTTGAGGAGTTATTGCTGTATTGCTTCATCTTAGTCATCCCCACAGCCCCTTTCTTAGTGATTGATATGAGAGAGAGCGTACTGACTAAAATATCTATATTTCTTTCCCCATATGTGCTTCTATAGCCTGGTGAAAGCTTTGGCTTAGCTACGAACTTTGCAGCCCATTAAAATCAGCAGGAGAAGACCTGGCAGGCAGGAGACAATGACATTCCAACTCACAATGGGGCTGAGGTGAAATTCAGGAGCCACAAAACTGTTAGAGTTCAGGGAGCATTATTGTGTGGGGAGGTGTTGTGCTATGTGTGCACTCTGTCTGGGGCTGTGTGGGGAGGAAAGGGTCAACTGCCAGGAGGGATGTTGCAGAATTCTGACAAAAACAGAAATGGGAGCAAGGATGGCTAGTGTTCGCTTACATTTGGAATGGAAAGCAATCTGGCAAACACGTCCACAAATGATACGCAGTTGGTTATATCCCCATCCTATTTGCACTGTGTTTCCTTTGTGCTGAAATGAATGGGGTGGAATAATGTAATGACAACATAATTTAGGGAATTTAGGGAATGAAAAGTTAAGTGATTTCTCCACAGCAGGCAGCAAACAGCTTTGTTCCTGGTGGAAGACAAAATGCAGCAGAAAGGAGACAGTGCGGAATGCAACAAATACAGGGTGGGATAGAAAATAGTACCTTCTTATATCCCTAGATGCCAGTAAGGATAGAAGCGTCAATCTATTTCTAGTCTGTGCCACTTTTAGATATGTTCATTCATATGTCCACTCCCTTTATTTCTGCATTAAATACACACACACACACACACACACACCAACCCACATTTACAAAAAGAAAAAAGAAAATTGCTCAACGTTTTTGTATTTAAATATTATTAAAATGCTTATTTTTATGCATTATCTCACAAAATTCACATTGTTATATATTATCTTACACAAAATGTGCACTTTGAACAGTTCAATGCCATCGCTATCTACTCAAAACTACCAACTCAAAGGGCACTTGCTCCCAGGGAAGTATGCACCCTACATATGTGTGATGCTTTAATATGTATTTTGTGAAAATTGAGTCAGAGGAGTGCAAAATTCAAAGGATAATTACATTCTGAGCATTGCATTACTCCAGGAGGTACAGATCAAGTCATCTCATATTGGAATTACACACACACAAGCTTCCAGCTACCCCCACCAGCAGCAGTGAGACTTACCATAAAAGGGGGGGAATGGTTTCATCCAGCAGCATTAAGCCTCTGCAGAAACCTTTCAGATAATTTTTCTCCATCCTCACAAAGATTATTGCTGTAAATAATATTGCAAATAATAAATAAATAGATAAACATATATTTCACCGCCTGAAAATGGGGCAGTAATTAGCAGAGGGAATGTTTGACCGTGCCTACATTTTGTGAATGCCAGTAAGTTCTATTTGTGAACTCCATCTAAAAGAACATCAATATAAAATATTGTAATATTTTAAAAAAATCTTAATAAATATCTTATAAAAAATAAAATAAAAGAACATCAGCAGGGACAGGAAGCAGGACATTTCAACTGGTGGCTCTGGTGAATCTCTCCCTGCTTGCCTTCTGGAGATAAGTTAATACATTTGGGTTTAAGAAAGCTTTTAAGGAAGCCCTTTACAACCTATGGAAAGGCCTCGGGAACATATAGATATTGCTGGACCAAAATACATGCCCTAAAAATGTTCCTTGCTCTCTTTGCAAGAAAGTTGCTTTTTTCATTTAGCATGTGAGTCCCAGAGAATCAACATTTTCTTGTAAAACCGAACTGGGAGGGGGAGATCTGAAGAATTTAAAATGTCACTTGGAGCATCCAAAATTGCCCTGTAGAAGAATTTGTTCACAAGTCAACCTTTATAAGCGCATGAACATGGATTTCTCTTACTCCTGGGAAATCAAGAGCGATGCTAACTCTTCGCGATGTGGTAAAGCAAGCAGTAGCCTGGAGATAAATACCACAAATAGGATGGATGCATTTTGCACATAACATAAACAAGCTGAGCTGGAATAAGGAAAACAAATTACAGGTCATTCCAGGCAGCTTCATATTGAAGACATCCTGTTTTGGGCAAGCAGGACTCATTAACTCAGTGCATTGAGCTGAGGCTCTAAAAGAGGATGGCAGGTAGATTAGCGTCTGAAACTGAATGAAGTTTTGCTTGTTTGTTTGTTTACCATTGCATTTCTAAGCCATCTTTCCTCCAAGGAGTTCAAGTTAGTATACATGGTTCTCCCCTGCTCTCCATTTTACCCTCGCAACATCCCTTTGAGGCAGGATAAGGTCCTGAGCACCAAGGAAGGATTACAGCAGTTCCTAAGGTGTCCCAGACACATACACACACAAACACACATTTCTAGAGTCTGGGCAGCTGCTCCCAGGTCTGTGCCCCATGGAGGAGTTGTGGCAACAGTGGGACCCCCACACCCCACTCCCAGGTTATGTACCCTCATTTGTTGGGGTGCATGCATGCAACCTGAGGTTTCTGCTACACTGAAGCCATAACTGCTCTTCCCTCTTCAAGCACCTCCTGGTTCTAGAAAACAGCAGGGCAGAGGATGGCAGGGATTCAACTGGCCTAAACAGCCTCTCTCTCCACTTCTGACACATCTTGCGTGCCCACCTCCATCTCTGACTGCTCTGACCCTTCCTCGAGAGAGCCAGTGTGGTGTAGTGGTTAAGAGCGGTGGACTCGTAATCTGGGGAACCGGGTTCGTGTCCCTGCTCCTCCACATGCAGCTGCTGGGTGACCTTGGGCTAGTCACACTTCTCTGAAGTCTCTCAGCCCCACTCACTTCACAGAGTGTTTGTTGTGGGGGAGGAAGGGAAAGGAGAATGTTAGCCACTTTGAGACTCCTTTGGGTAGTGATAAAGCGGGATATCAAATCCAAACTCTTCTTCTTCTTCATCCCACCCTGGCCCCCGCATTGTAAGCAGCACCAAACACCCCATACGTCGCTGCCCCAGCTCTCCTGGGTCAATCTGCTTCCCACCTGCCCCCACCACACACTCATCAGAGCCCTGCCAGTCCTGACAGTTAGGCTGAGAGATAGTGACTGGCCCAAGAACACCCACTGAGTTTCATGGCTGAGCACAGATTTGAACTTTGATGCCAAGGTTAAAAACGTAAAGGGACCCCTGACCGTTAGGTCCAGTCGTGGACGACTCTGGGGTTGCGGTGCTCATCTCGCTTTATTGGCCGAGGGAGCCGGTGTACAGCTTCCGGGTCATGTGGCCAGCATGACTAAGCCGCTTCTGGCGAACCAGAGCAGAGCACGAAAACGCCATTTACCTTCCCGCCGGAGCGATACCTATTTATCGACTTGCACTTTGACGTGCTTTCGAACTGCTAAGTTGGCAGGAGCAGGGACCGAGCAATGGGAGCTCACCCCGTCGCGGGGATTCGAACTGCAGACCTTCTGATCGGCAAGTCCTAGGCTCTGTGGTTTAACCCACAGTGCCACCCGCGTCCCGATGCCAAGGTTAAGAGTAGCCAAATTCTGTGCGATTGCATAAAACATAGGGAACAAGCTGTGCTATCATAATGGTTAAGGTTTTAAATGATAATTTTAGGTTATATGTTAGTGGCCAAGTTTTAATTTGTATATTTTTTTAACTGTTGCTATATCTGTATTGTCCCTGTTATACCTAACTGCAAATTCAAATGTATCCCTATCATGTTTCATGACTTCCTTGATATTGTATGTGGGCTAGAACTGGTCTATGACCGAAATAATAAAATTCATTCACTTTGATGTCACGGACTGGCTGGATGCAGAGCTGGGGAACCCCCAAGAGAACCCCCAGAGGAAGAAGGCTCAGGGCCAGGGGATTGGTGCTGGGATGATGATGCGTGGATAGAGGGAGAAGAGGGAGCTGGCTGGGAGGCGCAGAACGCTGAAGAGGTAATAGGCTTTAGTGAGCAGGAAGAGACTGTGGCAGAGAGCAGTCCAGACTCAGAGGCAGGAAAGGAGGGGCATCAGGAGAGAGAGATGAGGCAGGCTGCTGAAGAAGCTATGGAGTCCCCCCCCCTCTGTTGGAACCAGCCCCCTCCTCTCACCTCGGTCCCCCAGAACACTCAAGGAAATGAAGAGAGTGGAGCAATGAGAGGCAAGAGGACAAGCCTTAGACTGTTGGGGAAGGAGCCTTAGAGAGTGGTGGGAAGGTGGGAACCTTCATTCCTTGCAACTGCTTCATTGGGGCAAGACCTACTAAGAAGCGTTGCTGTGACCACTCATCATGAGCTGTTTTGTTTCTTTATTGTTTCATTGCTGACCTATTCCTGACTCCAGCTCCTGACATTTGGTCTCCAAGGTCCTAGCCTAACGCTCCAACTGCTATGCCACGCTACCTCTCATCTTGTAAGGCCCACTGAAATCACTAGGACATACCTCTAGGAAATGGGCATGGAACGATGAGATTCCTCCTCTTCGTGTATACCGATGGTACTGCATCTTGCGGGTTGCCGCATTAAGCTGTGAGCAATCAGAGTGCTCCTACCTTTTACTCAGAAGTCCTGTTTCCAAGTTAACAAGTCAGGACTTACTGCCTACACACACTCCTTAAGGAACAGGCTCTGATTCACTCATTGGGATTTACTTCTGAGTAATCACACCATTGGGCTATGCACTTTTATTTTGGTGACTCCAGTCCTTTCCAAGTGTGCATCTTTTGGCTGCCTGATCTTTTCACTAAGCCCTTGGGATCGGTCCCCACTCCATGCACTAAAGAACCACAATTTCAGTCCATCTTATCCCCCCATCCCTAGATTAGAACCCAGCCAAGCAATGCACCCCTTTCCCTTCAAGGGGACCTTCACACCTCAAGGGGACCTTCAGACCCACATCTAGTTCCCCCAGGCGATAAACACAAGCATTGAATCAGCAGTACCATTTCGTGCATCTGCACAAATCCATGTAACAGATGTGAGGCGGCTTGGGAGGGGAACTTATTTTAGATAAGCCAAATAATCTTTTCAATTATCTTTAACTGAAAATATTGTATTTTCTTTTCCGGCATTCAAGAGCATTTGGGCATAAAGCACTCGCCTAATTATCATTATCTCCTCTATTATGTGTTCTGAAATAGTTTGTCAAATATGCTACTATTTTGTTATTTGGGAAGGTTTCCAAAAGCACTTTCCAGCTGCTATATATCTTTGTTACTGGGTAATGGTTGTGGCGGAGGAGTTGGAGTTAATCCATCAGGAAGCAAAACAACCAAACCAAACAAAAAAAGGAAGCAGGAAATTCATGTTGCAAGCTTCCTTTGGGGGCCAGAAGGCTCCAGGGTTCAAGGTGCCTGGGAGCAAGAAGCCCACCCCTCTCTGCTTTGTCCATCCTGCTAATCAGTTGTCAGTTTGTTGGTAGCAGCTGGAAACAATCTACAGTAATCACGGTACTAGAGAACCATCTTGCGAGTGGTGAGTTCATGACTGAGAAGGGACCTTAGGGGCCCTGCTGGATCAGGCCCAAGGCCCATCTAGTCCAGTATCCTGTTCTCACAGTGTCCAACCAGATGCCAGGGAAACCTCCAAACAGGGCCAGAGTGCAACAGTGCTCTCCCTTCCTGTGATTCCCAGTTACTGCATAGCTGTCAACTTTTCCCTTTTCTTGCGAGGAATCCTATTTGGAATAAGGGAATTTCCCTTAAAAAATGGGAAAACGTTGGCAGCTATGAATTACTGGTATTTAGGAGGCAAACTGCCCCTGACAAATAGCTTCTTGAAATTCTCCACTCTTATTTGTATGAGGAGGGGGAGCATGTCACCAAATTTCTCCAGAGGGAGAGGAAGAAATCTCCAACTGGCTCTTAGAGGTGGGTCTTGATGTTATCAGTGGCAATAGCATAGTTCTGTTCTGCTCTTTTTGCCTAAGGGTGTGCATTCATTCATGGTGTGTGTGTGTGTGTGTGTGTGTGTGTGTGTGTGTGTTTGCTGCCTCTGCGAGTGGCAAGAGCAGCAACTGTGATGGCAACCTGGCCAACATAGGGCATTTGCCACAGATGTTCTGGGCCAATAAGGAAGCTCTCAGAAATGTTATTGGAGCTCACATTATTTTATAATTATAATTATCTATAATTATTTTAAGCAGGAAGCATGTTACACAGTGATGTGATTCACAGCCAGGGGTGAGAGGATTTCCCCCCATTGTGTTTGTTTTGTTTTATTTCCTCTGGTGTGATCTTCCATGAATAATCTTCTCCTAAGTTTAGGTTCAACTAGGACAATTTCGAAAAGTGCAATTCCAGATGTGGAGCACCTGCAGCTGGATTTGGCTTTCGTTTCAAGCGTTCCTTCTGGTATCACACACACAATGTTCTCCATATGCCCATGGACAGGAAAGAATGGAGGGAACTGAAGCCTGTAGTAATGCTCTCAAAATGTTTTGGATGTTATAAATAAAGCAATAAAGAATTCCTAATTTGCTGATTCCACAATGCCAGTTGATTTGGAAATCTTCCAGATCTGCGGAGAACTTCAGAGGAGGACAATTCTGGAAGCCTCCATGCTTCACCTTCTCCTGTGCCCATAATAAGAGAAGTTGGGGACATCCAATGAAGTTGAAGGTTGGAAGGTTCATGAATGACAAAGTAAAGTCCTTCATCACACACAGCACAGACTTGAACCATGGAACTTGCTCCCCCGGAGACAGTGACAGCCACCAACATTCTGCTTCCACTGTCAGAGTCAGTATACTTCTGAATGCCCATTGATGGAAACCATGGAAGGGGAGAAAGCTCTTATGCTCAGGTCTTGCTTTCAGGCTTCCCAGAGGCATAAGGCACTTTGAGAACAGGATGCTGAACTAGCAAGACTCCACTTATGTTCTTAAGCTTATTCCTAGGGAGCATGGGAGAGGCATGAAAGCCGTTCAGAGGAGCTCATACCTCTGTTCATTCTGGAGAGCAAGGCAGTTGTCCTCTGAGTACTGATGTACCCACAGATGTTGCTAAAGTCCCGAGCATCACAAACGCAGTCCCCATATCGCACAATACTCCATCACAGCAATCGCATTAGAATTACCCTTGTTTTCAACGACTGCAGCAAGGCAAGAGTGCAGATGCCTCACAGAGGTCATTCACGCAATATTGCATGACCTTGATGAATGGCTAATTTGATAAGAATTCAATTTAAAATTCCATTTGCTCCAACAAACCAGCATTTTACTGCTGTTCAATTTCCCCCCTCCTCCTATAAGGAAAGCAATCTTCAGAAGGAAGATGTTTTCTGAAACCTTGAAGGTGGGGAGGGGACGGGAGAGGGACTGAGGAAACTGCCTTTATTTTCAAAGGCGCCACATATCAGTTTATTTTAAATGTAAATTTATTTTAAGGGTGTTTCCACACCCTTCCACACACACACACGTCCACGTGAAGTAAATCTCTTAAGCTGTCTGAGATGAAACAGTGCTTGATAAGAAAATACATTCATTGGGCTATTTCTGGAAAGTAATTTATCTGCCATCTTTGTTTCCTGTGGGTGTTCTGTATGTAGGGATCCCCTTTGGGCCTGGTCTGGAGTCTCGAACTGTTTCTGGATCACAGGCTATATTTAGGGGTGGCGCTGTGTGCTAAACCACAGAGCCTAGGACTTGCTGATCAGAAGGTTGGCGATTCAAATCCCCGTGACAGGGTGAGCTCCCGTTGCTCGGTCCCTGCTCCTGCCAACCTAGCAGTTCGAAAGCACATCAAAGTGCAAGTAGATAAATAGGTACCGCTCTGGTGGGAAGTTAAATGGCGTTTCCTGCGCTGCTCTGGTTTTGCCAGAAGTGGCTTAGTCATGCTGGCCACATGACCCGGAAAAACTGTCTGCAGCCAGTAAAGTGAGATGAGCGCCGCAACCCCAGAGTCAGTCACAACTGGACTTAATGGTTGGGGCCCCTTTACCTTTTACCTTTACCTAGATCCACTTACCTAAAAGCAAGTCTTACTGAATTCAGTGGGTTGTATGCAATGCTACTCCTTCTCAGAGTTGGCCCAGTGAAATTGACAGAAATGATTAACTTAGGCGGACTACTTTCAGTGTGTCTACTCTGAGTAGGGAGTAGCTTTACAGCCAGAAAACTTTACAGTCAAGTATAGAGGTGCACTGTATTAATTTAATTTAAAACCCAATCCATTCTTTTCAGTGCCTTACTTATTGAAAACCACTTACCTGAAACAAACATGGCTTGTTCTAAACCGATAAAAGCAGAGATGTATTGACAACAGACCTCTCATTGGTGTGCTCGTTGACCTAATTAAGAGAATTCAGCAGCTGCGGCTAATTTATTTATTTCTTAAAAGGGTCAAGTGGTTGTTTGTTAGGGGTGGGGGTTTTTTTTTGGGGGGGAGAGATGGCAACTCTTAAAAGCTTTTCGTTTTCAAATGTATGATGTTCCTAAGCTAAACCCTTGTTTCAGCTGTATCAAATCTAAATAAATAGGAGAAGATGATCTGTATTAATAGTTCTGAATGTAGATCGAGATAATGATGTTCTCGGGGAGGGGTGTGATTGTCTTGATTACAGGCTGTGCTGCAGGGAGGGGAGGCAGAAAATTGATGGATAGAAAATTTATATATCAACCACAAGACATTGGCAGAGGTTTGAAGCACTATTTTTAAAAATTGTATCTTCTGAGAGATTTGCAGTTAAAATGCCAGTAAATTTTCATGAAGGCAGTTTAAAATAAATAAATTACAAACTGAGGCAGAAATGTGGGGAAGTGAATTTAAGATTGGAGAAATTGCAGGGAGTTGGACTAGATCAGGCATCGGACTACAACTCCCATCATCCCTAGCTAACAGGACCAGTGGTCAAGGATTATGGGATCTGTAGTCCCAAAACATTTGGAGGGCCGAGTTTGGGGATACCTGGATTAGATGGTCCTTTGGATCCCTCCTGACTCTACTATTGTAGGGCTCTATTAAATGAGACAGAGGCAGCAGCTGAATCCTGGCCGAGAGCTGTATAGACAGACAGACCTAATCACTAACCTCCAGGATGACTGAATAAATTGGACTCCATCTCTGTCTAGTTTTTGGCTTGGAGGGTCACCTTAAATTGTCTAGCTATTGGATTACAGCAATGCATTGCATGTGAGGCTTCTTTTGTGCTTGATCTAGAAACTGCAGTTAGTGCAGAATGCTGCAGCACAGCCGGTAACAAGAGGGAGACCCTGTCAGCATATACTGCTTTGCTGAGAAATTTGGGCTGGGTGCTGACTGGCCTAGTTCGCAGACCCTCCAGGGCTCCCTATTTTCCAGGGACAGTCCCGGATTTGGTCCTGGAATGTCCTGCTTTTCCTTAGGTAAAGGTAAAGGGATCCCTGACCATTAAGTCCAGTCGTGGCCAACTCTGGGGTTGTGGCGCTCATCTCACTTTATTGGCCAGGGGAGCTGGCGTACAGCTTCCATGTCATGTGGCCAGCATGACTAAGCCGCTTCTGGCAAACCAGAGCAGCGCACGGAAATGCCGTTTACCTTCCCGCCAGAGAGGTACCTATTTATCTACTTGCACTTTGACATGCTTTCGAACTGCTAGGTTGGCAGGAGCAGGGACTGAGCAACGGGAGCTCACCCTGTTGTGGGGATTCAAACCACCGACCTTCTGATCAGCAAGTCCTAGGCTCTGTGGTTTAACCCACATCGCCACCCGCATCCCTGCTTTTCCTTAAAGGTAAAGGTAAAGGTAGCCCTGCCCGTACGGGCCAGTAGTGTCTGACTCTAGGGTTGTGCGCCCATCTCACTTAAGAGGCCGGGGGCCAGCGCTGTCCGGAGACACTTCCGGGTCACGTGGCCAGTGTGACGAAGCTGCTCTGGCAAGCCAGCACCAGCTCAGCACACGGAAATGGCGTTTACCTTCCTGCTAGAAAGCGGTACCTATTTATCGACTTGCACTTGGGGTGCTTTCGAACTGCTAGGTGGGCAGGAGCTGGGACCGAAAGACAGGAGCTCACCCCGCCACGGGGATTCGAACCACCGACCATGTGATCGGCAAGTCCTAGGCACTGCAGTTTTTACCCACAGCGCCACCCGCGTCCCTTTGCTTTCCCTTAGGATGCCCCTATTTTCATCAGAGAAATGTTGGAGGGTATTGGACCCCCGAGCCAAGGAGATAAGTAACTATACATCTGAAGGCAGCCCTGTATATGGGAGTGTGTTTTTTTAACATGGTGGAGATAATTCATGATGTGGAGAATGTATGTAGACAGAAGTTTGCTAGAATACTAAAATTGGGGACAGCCAGTGAAAATTCAGGGCAGAAAAAAGGAAGGTGTTTTGTTTTGTTTTTCCAAGTTGTGGAATTCACTCCCACAAGAAGTGGCCCACTTGGGTGGTTTTAGAAGAGGATAAGACAAATTCCTGAAAGATAAGCCTGGCAATGGCTACTAGCTACAACAGAGGCAATATGCCTCCTAATACCAATTGCTGAGAATCACAGGCAGGGAGGACTGTTGCACTCAGTTCCTGCTTCCTCTGGGACATCTGGTTGGCTGCTGTGAGAACAGGATGGTGGACTAGATGGGCCTTTTGCCTAAATCCTGCAAGGCACTTCTTAAGCCCCCCCCCCCCCGTTTGTTTTCTGAATCTCACAAAGGAACTGCTTTCCGCATGCTTGCTTCCACTCATGGATTGAATACAAAGTGTCAGCCTTCCTGCTGCCCAGATGTTTCCTGAACCTCACATAGCAGTACACAAATGTTGACCTGAGTGCTGTTTGGGAGGCTGAAATCTCCCTGTGTGAATCCCGGGATGATTCATTCAGGTAAACAACAGACTGCATCACGGTTGTGCATTTTGCAATTGGAAAGGAAGGAGAAACAGGTCTGAGTTCTCGCTGCCCTGCTGCAAGGTCCCAGCTGCTTGCCGTCCAAATAATAACCAAGGAAGTAAAAGAGGAACATGACATGGGGAAAGGGCTCTTGTGCGCATGTTCAGCTCCCTGGTTTCCTGCAGGTATCTGGATGGCCACTGGATGCTGAATGGGTCATCAACCTGGTCCAGCCGGCTATTCTTATGTTCTTACACTTCTATTTACAGTGAATTTTGAACTGTCATTTTGGTACCAGGCAGGTGTGTTGTTGTCAGTTTTTGCTTATTGCATTTTACACCAGAGTGACTCACAGGATCCATCTGACATTGCTCTGCTGATGCTTATAGTTGCTAAGAAAAATGAGGTGGGAAGAGCTCAACCCACTAGTGATGTTGGAGGAATCCTTTGAAAATGGACTGTTAATCAGATTTCCGTCTGCCTGCCCATCTGATCCCCACTGCTGTTACAAAGACCCATGCACCTTTGTTCTCCACAGCAAACTTTATATGTTAATTGATATGTGACTGCTTTGCAATACACATTTTTTAAACATATCCATTCATGTACACAGGTGCTGCTTTCTTTTCTTACTTCTAAGTGTTGTTTGTTGCCAAAGGCAGACTATATGCACTAAGGCTGCACTCCTATCCATATCTCTGCAGAAATAAATCCCACGGAATTTGGTGAGGCTCACTCACTTGTATGTTTAATCTGCTTCCTGTTGTGCATTTTCAGATCCAATGGACTGCATTGCTCGTTGTTGTTCTTTCCACATGGAAACAGAACACAGGCTTGTGCGAAATAAACCAATTGCATCAAAATGGAAAATGGTAGGAGAGGTCCAGCCACACAGGAGGAACCTTCCAAGGTGAGTGGGTTTTTTCCCCTGAGTTCAGAACTTCAGAGCTAAAGCTGGTCCTTGCCCCAGAGGTATGACTTGAAAGCACACAGCGCAACAATCTCGGAGAAGCTATGCAGATCTGGCTCAGCTAAGTGCATGGATGGAAAACCACATGGGACCCCCTTGAACTCTAAGGAGGAAAAAGAAAAAACAGGATGCAAGTAAATTTACATTCAAAATCTCAATCTCTCTCTATCTCTATCTCTCTCTGTGTATATGTGTATCTTGAAGGAGCCTGACTTAGAGTGGGAGTCATCCAGGAACAGGGATGATGGAGAATGCCTCTCCAAATCTCCTTCAGTGAACAGATAGTTGTAGAACACTAGAAATCTAAGGAGGCTCCAGGTAACAGCAGGTCTGGGGAACCTCTGGCCCTCTAGATGTTGCCACTGGCCATAACCCACATACCCATTATCCAGGAATAATGGTTGTTGTAGTCCAACAACATCTGGAGGGCACAGGGCCCCCATCTCTGAAGAACAGAATGCTGGAAACAGGACACGAAACTTGGGCTGAATAATTAAATCATTGAATGCTATGCACACGAACACCTGGATAAGCGTAACAAAATCCAGATGTTTTAGAATGCAAAATTCCTTATTTATTTATTTCCCTGACTTCATCAACTTTCCATACAAAGCGGCATACGAAATTTTAACACAAAATAAAGCAAGCAATATGTATGCAGTTACTACAGATAAGTACTAAAAAATCAGTAGCGAATGAAATACAATGATAACAGCCCAAATTGATCTGAAATTAATTTTTAGTCAAATCTGGAGAAAGCAGGAACCTTCAGCTGGCACTTAAAAGATTGTAATGTAGGTGCTGGAGAACTATGTCATTCCAAAGTTGAGGCACCTTGACCCCAAAGACCTTGTCACTTGTAGCTTAAGCTTCCCACCAGACATCTGAAAGTAAAAGAATCTTGCACAGATCATCAGCTGTCGGCAGGTTTGTGTGGGATAAGGAGGTTCTGAGCTTAAGTAAATTGTGATCTTGAATTGAACCCCCCAGCCAAAGAAACGGAAAGCCAGAGAAGATATTTCAACATGCTGAAGTACATTTCTTATGGTATATCCTGGTAAACAACCTGGCCACTGTTTTGAACCAGCTGTCAGTTACCAACACTTTCTGTAGGCAACCCCAAAATCTAACATTAGAGCCATTGAGATAACTCATCAGCTGTGATTTGGATTATGCCTACTGCATGTTTTGAAGAGGAAATGGATCTTACATTTTGGCATGTCCCTGACAAGAAGATGCCCTTATGAAGAGTGGTTTTGCTCAGACAATGAGCTCCTGATTGAAGCTCTTGTTGGGAGTCATCTAACAGCATTCTGCATGAGATCTGCAACCGAATTAGTGTGCACCATCTGAAGAAGGAGACTCACCAGAGTATTTCAGAAAATTGACCCTAAATGCATTTACCTGAAAGTCATCCCACAGAATACAGTGGGACTTCTTAGTAGATGTAAACTCTGCCTATTTGGGTTCTACAAAGCTTAGTTAGAAGAAAAGTGTGCAATGGTTAAAAGTGAACCATTTTTATTTAAGTTGGAACTACAGAACAATGCAGCAATTGCCCATAGAGAGCTAATAAATGCATCAATAAGTTGTTTGAAACATGAGCAATGCAAACAATAGTTCCACTGAACACAAAAAAGGAAACTCGGCCCAGCAGTTAAAGGTAAAGGTAAAGGTACCCTTGCCTGTACAGGCCAGTCTTGCCAGACTCTAGGGTTGTGCGCTCATCTCACTCTATAGGCCGGGAGCCAGTGCTGTCCGCAGACACTTCCGGGTCACGTGGCCAGCGTGACAAAGCTGCATCTGTGAGCCAGCGCAGCACACGGAACGCCGTTTACCTTCCCGCTGGTAAGCGGTCCCTATTTATCTACTTGCACCCGGGGGTGCTTTCAAACTGCTAGGTTGGCAGGCGCTGGGACCGAACGACGGGAGCGCACCCTGCCGCGGGGATTCGAACCGCCAATCATGTGATCGGCAAGTCCTAGGTGCTGAGGTTTTACCCACAGTGCCACCCGCATCCCTTCGGCCCAGCAGTTGCTTCTGTACAAAGAACTTGAGTCCCAGAGCACATCAAGAAACAACAGCAAATGGAAACCTTATAAATTCAAAATGAAGGACATCACTCTGGAATAACAAAACAAAAAGCCCAGAGTTGGCTTTACTTAATCTTTACCTAGGGGACAATATAAATCTGCATTTTAAGGATCTTATTGACCAGCTTTTATTAGCACCCAGGCTAGTACTAGCTAGATATTGGAAATCCTTAGAAGGTGTGACAATGACCACATGGCATAAAAATGCCTGGCAATTAGCCCTGTTAGAAAATATTATCCACTAAACTAAAAAATAGTAAGGAGAATGAAACCAAAAGTCACTTTTTTGGGTGGGTTGGCTGACCTCACATCTTCAGAAAGGGTGGGAGTGTGGGTTTTGTTCTAATACTGTTTCTTGCTATTTTGTAATGTAAGAAAATAACAACATATTTTTTAAAGAAATGGAAGGATAAATTCAGCGTGAAGGACATAGTTCTGGAATAATGGAACATCCATGGCAAATAATATCAAACTTACCAAAAATATGATTTTTTCCATTCCTGCCTTATTATTATTAATCACCTTCCATATATGTGCCTGAAGGTGATGTACACCAGCATAATAAAACAGCACAGAAAACAAGAGTGAATGACCTTTAAAAACAATGCAAAGCAGAGCCCCCTGGTAAGAGACCTAGTTATCCAACTGTGAAAGCTCATCAGGAGAAAAATGTCTTCCATTGTTTCATGAAAAGTGCAGGCAGTGGGTGCCTCTCGTATCTTGACAGGAACGCTACTCGACGAAACGGGCTGACACAGTGAAAGCCCTGCTCCAAGTTACTATGGAGCAGGTTTCTGATATATTTTGGAACTTGCAGAAGAAGTTGCCCTGCAGACCGCAGTGACCTCTAAGGAAGAAGGTGGCCTCTAAGTAGCATGGTCCTGAGTTGTATAGAACCTTATAGGTTACCTTAAACCTGGCCTGGTAGCAGATTGGCAGCATATTAGCCATGCATTGTGTTGTGAATTGGGAGGGGTAGGCCGCATGCTTTAGTCCTTTCTAATATTAATAATAATTTCATTATTTATATCCCACCCATCTGGCTGGGTTTAAAAATTCCTGGATCCTGCAAGGGTTAAAATCTAATGGAGGATCCCATTGTTGAAACAGCCAGGCCAGCTTCTTGGTAAATTGAAGTGTAGGTGGGTTCCCACAAGGCAAGACATAGTGATAACAGCAAGAACATTTATTGAACTAACAGAACTGGACAACAGGGGCAAAGCAACTGCTTATATACATTTCTGAAGGCCTGGGCCACTCCCACTCCCAACATGATTGGCTGTCTAAACTTCCAAGCTGCGAATCATAACTCAGAGTTTAAGGGCCAATGGCAGAGGCCCAAATTCTGAAATGTTCTGTGATTGGCTATCTTGTATCAAATCAGAACACAGGGGCTCAGAATCCTTAGTCCAGACTCAAGCTCAGGCAAACACAGACCACTGAATACATAACAGTAATGTCTCCCTAAGTATAGATTATTAAGGTAGCAAAGGAAGTGGCTCTGGACCAGAGAGCAAGTGGTGGGCCTAGGGCTTTTTTTCAGTTCTATCACCTCTCAGATGGAAGCCATTGCCATAATAAGAGGACAAGGGAAGCATTATCTTATAGTGAGTTCCAGCAACTCTTTTTCTAGAAACATAGCAGTGGGTGGGCCACCCCTACCTCTACCTCAGTGCTTGTTAGAAGGACAAGAGCCGGAGTTTTGGTGTGTAAGCTAGAAGTTAGGAGCAGGAAGCAGGTTTGGCAGCTGAGAGACAGAGACATGCCTGATTCTGCTGAGATCCAAGGCTGCAGCTATGGGAGAAGTAAGACCCTCTTGGGGTGTTAATGCTGTGAACCCCCTCCATTGTAGGCTCGGGTTGTATATATGTGAAAATAAACCATATATCCTAAAGACACCACAGTCTCCGCTGTCCCTCATTCCGAGGAAACCAAACGCTAGATAAGAGCAGACCCTACAAGTATCCCTGTTCTCCAGGGACAGTCCCAGGTTTACAGAAGCTGTCCCGGTTTCTGATTTGATTCCAGAATGTCCCACTTTCAATCAATCAATCAATCAATCTTTATTGCGGTCAAAGACCAGACAGCAAAATTAACAACAGTAACATACACTTCAAATGTCCTGCTTTTCCTTGGGACATCCCTATTTTCATCGGAGAAATGTTGGAGGGTATGGAGTTATGTGACCCCCCGAGCCAATGAGATAAGTAACTATACAACCTTTAGAAGACATCTGAAGGGTGTACCTGTATAGGGAAGTTTTTAAATGTTTTATTATGTTTTTTATATATATGTTGTTGGAAGCTGCACAGAGTGGCTGAGGCAACCCAGTCAGATAGGATGTTGTTGTTGTTGCTGCTGTTGTTGTTGTTGATTAGGACTCCCTATTTTCATCAGAGAAATGTTGGAGAGTGTGTAAGCATCTGGATCACCTAGAAGCTCCAACAGTTCAGAGTTTGGGTGTCTTTCTGATCTATGGGCCTGTCAACCAATGATCCAAGTAGCCCAGTGAGACTTTATCACTGAGGGTGGCTGGGTGTGAAGCTCATAGGGCAAAATGGCCCTCAACTCTTATGGCCAGGGTCTTTTAAAGGCCTCAGCCCCCTGCGGGGTCTTGTAGGATATTCCCAGTTCCATGAGATGGGTGAGAGGACATCTGGGAGATGAAGAAGCCCTGCCTCCCCATTGCTTCAAGAAGAAGAAGAAGAAGAGGAAGAAGAGGAAGAGTTTGGATTTGATATCCCACTTTATCACTATCCGAAGGATTCTCAAAGCAGCTTACATTCTCCTTACCCTTCCTCCCCCACAACAAACACTCTGTGAGGTGAGTGGGGCTGAGAGACTTCAGAGAAGTGTGACTGGCCCAAGGTCACCCAGCAGCTGCATGTGGAGGAGCAGGGACGCGAACCCAGTTCACCAGATTATGAGTCCACTGCTCTTAACCACTACACCACACTGGCTCCTGAGCCCCTGCAGACCCAAGCAAAGTCACTCACAAGGAGACATGCACCGGACCTGACTAAAAAAAGGAGAAAAAATTCAACAGGAATCTTTGGAAACCCACTTGTTTTGTGGTGTACAGGGGTAGGAGGTGGATGAGGCTCACACAGCACTCATTACCATCACCAGAGATGGAGAGCTAAAGGATTTTCAAAGCAAGGAAGAAAAACCTGTCATGGATACAGAGTCATAGCAAAGCCATGAAGAGCACTTCTATAATATCTGACATTGGCCTTGCTATCAAGAATGCTTGTGAAGGACTTGCTGGAAAGTATCAGCTTGTTTATCAACAAAATGAATCCTGAGTGCTTCAGTTCTTCCTTAACATACCTGTTTCAGGTTCAGGATGCACACATTTCTGGGTCTACATCACACTCGGGATTGTCATCGTTTGGCTGCTGTGTTGCATAATCTATCAAAAAACAAAGAGAAGAAAACTCCATTTAACCTTGCTGCTTAGCAAATGGACCTCTGCTTCCTGGGTCATCAGAGGTGCAAGAAAAGTGGAAGAGGCTCATCCAGCAGAGAAAATGGAGACTCTCTTATCCCTGGGAACAAAAACTTCACAATGTGTGGCTGCAGAGCAGAAGCTGCAGGATCTTGACCTCTCTGTGTCTTAGAAGTATTGATTGTTGGTTTTTTGTATCTTTAGTATAGATCTTATTGTGATTTCTGCGGGAATTGTTCAGTTTAGTTGAGTATTTGCTTAATGACTACTTTTGTTATGTTGTAGTTATGTATTTTTTCATATTGTAAGCTGCCTTCAGCATAGTTTGAACTGTGGAAAGGCGGCATACAAATAAAAGTATGTATGTATATATTTATGTATACAAAGACTTGAATAAAAAAGGAGACTGATCTCAGAAACGAGAACCACAAGAAAGTGGATTGTTTGACGCCAGAGAGTGAGTCAATTTTATTAGCATCCTGAACATGGTAGCCTTTAATCTCTAAGCCCTGAATCCACTTTAAATATGTCAACATTACAATGTCAAACTCCACTATTAAATAATTTTTGTCGTAAGCCATGAATCAAAGTCATGATTCATCAATGTAGGTGACAATGCTGAACTTGAAAAGCTGTTAAAGGTAATCCAGTGTTCCAATTTAAGGTAGTTATGTTGGTACTTTGGGTGTTCTGCCTGAAAGTTACGATAGCCGATGAAACAAAATCAAACCATCGAGGATAAGGCCTTCAGGATCAAGCTTAATTTCCTTTCTGTTTGAGAATATTGCAATAAATTACTTATTTAACAGAGAGCTGAGAACATCACAAAGTGGCATTTCAGATATTTCTCCCTTGATCATTTAATACCATTTTCTCTCAGCTTCCTTTTTTATCATTACGCTGTAGGCAGAATTTTAATTATAATATTTATGCAAATGATGTTTGTATAATCATATTTGAAAAGAGTGTGTGGATCGGATTTTCCATCCAATTTATCTAAATGCAAGCTTTAAACTTTCCCTTAATCACTGTCAGGAACACTCGCCTTCCCAATTCGTCATTGCAGGCACTTCCCATTAAGAACAGAGCGCTAAGCCTCACTACTACTACTCTTGGACCAGACAAGGACAAGCTGGATTTTCAGCAGATGGGTTTAACAACTTTACAGTGAATTGAAATATCCTTCAACTGGCGTGAACTGCTGCTGTTATTCCCCATCACCTTCCTTTGAGAACCAAGCCAGATTCATAGAGATAAAAGGGATCTCAAATTGCAGGGAATCCACTGTTAGACCATTCCTGATACGTGGCCATGCAGTCCCTGCTCAAAAACGTCTCACGTAGAATAGCTCACCACATGCCAAGCAAACTGTTCCACTGTAGAACAGCTTGTAATATTGGGGTGTTATTTCCTTGGGCTTAGTCAAATGCCTCTTTCTCATAAGCTGATTTTTTCCCTGTTTCTCTGGAGCAGAGAAAATGAATTTGTATGACAGACCTTCAAATATCCTCTCTTAATTAGGGCTCTCCATGTACACACACATGCACACACCAATCTAGGACATGATCAGGTACTCAGTATCGGCCCTGACGTGGGAACCGGCTGATGAGGAGAGAATGCAATCCTGCCAGGATCAGCCCTTTATAACATTTTCTGCCTTCCTCTGGACATGCTCCAGAATGGACAGGGCTTCCTTAGAGGAAGAAGATTCCATCACTGTGGTCATAGGGGCCAACTCCTAGGGGTTGAGTGGCCTTTGCCCCCCCCATAAAATATTTGAGGGGGCTGCCCCCCAAAGTTGATGGGCATTGCCATGCAAAAGGTGTCCGTCATGTGATCCATTATGCGGAGTAGGGCTTACTTGCCCCCTTATTTTATTTAGGTTGGCACCCCTGACATTGGTTGATGCACTGATCAACCTTTTTTTTAAGCTATTCAAAGGAAACATAACACATCTACAATCGGAGTCTGAATCCTTTATTTGGTGAGAGCCAGAAAACTCTGGGATATAAAGCTGTCAGTCAAGTCCAACATTCCGAGAGGACTAACTGCCTCTATGTGATTAGTTGGTTGGTCGGTTGCTGCAAGGAGTGTTAACTGGTAACTGCTCGGATGCAGTCTTCTCATGACTCACTACTGTCTAGTATATACAGTGGTACTTCGGGTTAAGAACTTAATTCGTTCTGGAGGTCCGTTCTTAACCTGAAACAGTTCTTAACCTGAAGCACCACTTTAGCTAATGGGGCCTCCCGCTGCCACCACGCCACTGCTGCACGATTTCTGTTCTCATCCTGAAGCAAAGTTCTTAACCTGAGGTACTATTTCTGGGTTAGCGGAGTCTGTAACCTGAAGCATCTGTAACCCGAGGTACCACTGTAGTTTATCTGTTATGTAACCTAAGCCTGCCTTCAGGAATAACTCTGTAAACTTAAATGAATCTGAGAGTAAGGTAAGTTATGTTAATATGATTCAGATTCATGTGTGTTTTCTTTAAGAGGGACAGAAATGGATTATGAGCCAGGAAGGTATAATTACTGATAGGACTCAAATGAGTTATCAACCCGCTTGTCGCTGCATAAACTCAAACAGGGGGTCGTTTAAACTCTGCTAAATTATATAAACGTTCCCACAAAAACAGCATCAACAACACTGAACTAAATAGACCAATGGCCTAACTCAGTATCAAGCAACTTCCTGAGTTCCTGTTCCCACCACAGCCAGTTCCATGGACCATCAGAATGAAGCTCACCAAACACTGGGGATCCATGGACCACACTAGGATAGAGTAATCTTGGGGAGGACATACTGGACAGGAGCACGTCATGCTGTAATATTTTGTGGCAGAGCCCACCTATGCTCATCTAAAGGGGGAAATGTCCATATCTGCTAGGGCGGGGGGGGGAATCACATGAGGAGTGGCAGGTGTTGCATCTGCTTCCTTGCACTCCAGCTGCTCTGTCCCACATTGTTGTCTCTCAACCGGGACAATCCCCCTGGGTGAAAAGTCATTGGCGTGTCCCAATTGGCAGCATAAATAAAACCATGATGAGATTTCACTGATTGCCTATTAAAGCCCCACAGTGCTAGGCATCGTGCGCTCCCCCATAAAGGAGGCTTCATAAAGGAGGGCAGGAACAGGCAACATTTTAATGCCATTAGAGAAATTGGCCTCTCCAACACCTTTTAACATGATTAACAGTTATGGGGTCTTAGGAGGGGGCTTTTTTTTCTCTCTCTTTTTTAAAGTGGCAGTTAAAAGAGAACATTACGGTGCCATTTAGACAGAGTTATAGCAACCAGAAAGCACAGAGAAGTTCCTCCATGTGGGCTAGGCAAATATCTGTTGAAGGTGGAATCATGGAATTATGGGTGCTTTTGACATTGTAAGTTGCCTTTGGTTGTACTTCTTCGCAAATGTGGCCTTTGGGAGTAGGGATGGAGAAGAAATTTGCATTTATAGGTGAGCCTACTTTGTGAAACAATATGCAAACTGAAACACCTCTATTCTTCAAAATCCACACCTTTTGCTGTGAAAATTTTGTTTTATTTTGTTATTCATTAAATTTATATGCCACCCTTCACCCAAGGATCACAGAGGGGCTTACATACCGCCTCTCCCGGTATGCCCCACGGAGAGCCTCAAGGTCCATAAATAGCAACACCCTTGTGGTCCCGGGCCCTAAGGAAGTTAGATTAGCTTCAACCAGAGCCAGGGCCTTTTCATCATTGGCTCCGGCCTGGTGGAACGCTCTGCCTCATGAGACCAGGGCCCTGCAGGATCTGATTTCTTTCCGCAGGGCCTGTAAGACAGAGATGTTCCGCCTGGCCTTTGGCTTGGAGCCAGTTTGATTCCCTCCCCCTCTTTCTTTTTTCTTTTTCCTTTCTCCTCCTGTGATGAGGCTGTATTTTGATATTTTAATGTTTCAAGATTTTAATGTTGTATTTTAATCTTGTTTTTAAGTTGTATTCATTCAACTTGTTTTTATTATTGCTTGTTAGCCGCCCTGAGCCCGGCCTTGGCTGGGGAGGGCAGGGTACAAATTATTATTATTATTATTATTATTATTATTATTATTATTATTATTATTATTATTACTACTACTACTACTACAATCTGTTGCCATCCATCCTTCTTGAGAGATAATGGAGTGTGCCTCCAGGAGCAAAGTCAAACCACTGCTTTAGCAGCACTGAAGATATCCTGCAAGGCAGAGGAGACTTAGGGTCTGGTGAGGGTAGCTGATGGGTCTCAAACCCTTACTAAGTTAGGGACTTCCCCTTCATGCAAAGATTGGCTGTGGCAGATTGAGCAGTCGAGACCAATAGTGGGTCCAACAGTCATGAAGGTGGTTTCTGCACTTGCTGTAGAAGGAAGTGAGGGGCAGATGGGGCCCATCAACCTGATCCTCTTTTTACAGTGTGGAAACTCCAAAATGCATAACAAACAAAAAACCTACCCACCATTTAAAAAGGCCATCGTTAGTTTAATTAGACAAAGGTCTGGGAGAAGAGGAATGTTTTTGCCTGGCACTTGAAGATATGTAATGAAGGCGCCAGAAGAGTCTCCCTCTAGAAACAATGGGAAATAAACACCTGAAATCATAGAACTGTGGATTGGAAAGGACCCTTAGTTGTTGGATGGCTAAAGAATCCTAGGCCACCCAACAACTGTTTAAACATCTCCAGTGAAGGAGCATTTGCAACCTCCCAAGGGAGTCTGTTCCACTATCTAACAACTCTCAAAGAGCTAAAATAAGCAGCACACAGCTTCCCTCGGATGATCCATTAATTCAGCACTCATCCTGATTTGCTTGCACAAAGCTTACACGATAGTTAGACCAGGGGTTGGCAAGGCTTACTGGGCATGGGCCGGATCACTACAGTGGAGATCCTCCATGGGTCCAACCAGCGCAGCGTGATGCCGGAAATCGCGTCTGTGCATGTCCAGACACCAAAAATTATGCCTGTGCAGAAGCGATTTTCGGCCTCTGGGCATGCGCATAAGTGATTTCTGGCACTGCAGACATGCACGGACGTGATTTCCAGCATCTGGGCATGCACAGAAGTGATTTCCGGAGCCACGGAAGAGAGTTCCCACCGGTTTAGCGCAGCGTGCGGGGACTCGCCAAGTGGGCGGCTTGGTTAGGGGGTGGCTCATGAGCTGGTTAAGCGACCCTCATGGGCCACTTCCAGCCCATGGGCCTTAGGTTGCCAACCTCTGAGTTAGACTGTACGTCCAGTCTCTGAGCATTTGCTCCTATTCACTTATGCAGAGCTTATACAACAATGAGAATTTGCCCTTCTCATTCATCATTCATTCGTCTCACAGTTTTCAGCGCATTTCCCCATCACTTTCCAAACAGCAAAAAAAAAAGCCATTAAAAACTGAATTTGTTGTGCTAGAGCAACAAGAGCACCTTAATGGTACAAATCCAAAGTTCTGATGTATTCTTACATCCCTCCTCACAAAATACTGACAGTCTAGTGGCACCCATCTTATTAAATACAGAGGTTCCTCATTGGCAAGGCAGGTGCACTCTGCACATGCCCATGCATTTTACTTCTGAGGTTCTGAGTTCCAAATTAATTTTTTCATACTCCAGTGCATGAACTTTGTTTCCATGTCTAGGCCCTTTTCAGCCCCATGCACAGTTCCATCACCACTTTGGGACACCCCGAGCCGTGCAGCCAAATGACTTCAGCCAGCCCCAGCCCAGCTTGCTTATTGTTGAGAATTTGTAGAACCTGCTCCATTTAGCCAAAGCATTGCTTCATTAGCATGCATCCCAGGTACTGTGGAAAAGGTGAGAAGAGAGTGTTGGGGGGGGGAGGTAATCAGTGTGCCACAAGAAGAATACACTTGTTAATAAGGCAGAGATAGAAGAAGAGAAATGGCAATGCAATAACCCCTGTCAATTTGTCTCCAAGCGCAGCCTTCCAGCAATCCATATCTAACTGGAATACAAGTACCAGCCAGCCGTAATTAGCCTTTTAGCAATCCAGCCATCACACTGCAACCAGTGCACTACTGCGTTAAGACAATGAAACACGTCTTCAGTCAATGTCTGTATCCAGATTTGGAGTCTGTGTTCCCCAGCCCAGGCACCTCGAGGTCACTCACTGGATAAATCAGCCAGCGTAATGTTCCGTCTCTGTTGGCCAAGCAAAGTAAAAAAAAGGGCAAACGTCTTACATTTAGACCAAACCTGGCCAGCCCAGGGGCTTCATGTGGACTGTTAGATTGCTGTGCAATCATGATTTACAGCTTGAATTATTTTGATACTTGGTGGTGTTTTTTCAAGTGGGAGGGGTTGCTCAGTTCAGAAATGCATCTGACTCTTTTAAGCTGGGATAATTTGTTTTCTAAATCAGGTTTTCTAATTCAGCAACTGTGCAGATGACAGAGACCTTTGAAATGTTCTCATGGGAACCTGCACCCTCAAATTAGTGAGTCACCAGATTAAGAGTTTTGCCCAACTCAGTTTTACTCTGAGTGAATCCATTGAAATTAATGGACCCTAGTCAGCCATACCCATTATTTTATATAGTTTTACTTTGAGTAGGAAAAGCATTCGATATCTAACCCTTTGTGCCTGCAAAACCTTCTAAATGACCTGCAAACGCAATCCCAAGTGGAGAGTCTCAGTAGGATCAAGAAAACCTCCCCACACATAAACAAACACATTTTCTTTTATTATGATTAAATATGTCGCATACTGAGCAACTCAGTTATTATGTAGCCTCCTCCCTCCCTCTTCCTCTCTGGGAGTTTTTGTCTCGGCTTTGATGAATTGAGCTAGGCAACTCCTCTGACTAAGATGGATGGGAGTCTTAAATGATATCAACTGAACCAAGTGGCTGATTTGTGTATGCCCCCATTCAGGATTAAACTAATAAGATGTTCATTTATGGCTCTATTACTGAGATGTGTAACCACCACCAGCAAGGAGGGGGGCTGGTCAAGTGTGTGTGTGTGTGTGTGTGTGTTTGTGTTTGTGTTTGTAGAATTGTAGAGTTGGAAGGGACACCAATGGTCACCTAGTACAAATACCTGCAGTGCTGGAATCCATAGGAGCCAACTCATAGGGGCTGAGGTCCCTTTGACCCCCTCCCAATAAAATATTTGAGGGCACCCTCCAATTTGATGACAATTGCCATTCAAATGCTGTATGTGCACTGCGTCTTGTAATTATGTGGAGCGGGGCTTACCCACATGGGAGTGGGTAGCACTGTGGTCTAAATCACAGAGCCTAGGGCTTGCCGATCAGAAGGTTGGTGGTTCAAATCCCCATGACAGGGTGAGTTCCTGTTGCTCTGTCCCAACTCCTGCCAACCTAGCAATTTGAAAGCATGCCAGTGCAAGTAGATAAATAGGTACCACTGCGACAGGAATGTAATCAGTATGCTCTGATTTCCGTCACGGGGTCCTGTTATGCCAGAAGCGGCTTAGTCATGCTGGCCACATGACCCAGAAAGCTGTCTGTGGACAAATGCCAGCTCCCTCGGCCTGAAAAATGAGATGGGCGCTGCAACCTTATAGTCAGTCACCTTTGACTGGACTTAACCATCCAGGGGTCCTTTACCTTTACCTTTTTTACTTGCCCCCTCATAATTTATTCAAGTTGGCATCCTTGTTTGCATCACAACTAAGGAATCCCTGACAGATGACCATCCAATATTTGTTTACAAAAACCCAGTGAAGGAGGTAGTCTTCCGCCAATCAACTCTTACTGTCAGAAAGTCCGCTACGTAAAAGGTCTGTCCAGAATTTGATACAAAACATTTTAAACATACCGTATACACAGCATACATATACTGCAGCAAATGCGATGGGGATGAAACGGTTGAAATATTTTAACATTTATCCGAAGTCAACAGTGGATATGAAGTCTCTTCTATATTCTTGGGGTCATTTGAGTAGCTGATGTAGCAGCTGTCTAAGGTAATCTTGTAGAAAATTGGCTCTTTCCCTTAATGTGCAGCACACTTCCAAGGCAAGAGAAACAATGAGACGAGACTTCACCGGGTGCCCTCAGGGTGTTGTCTGTGTGGTACAGACGAACTGCTCTTTGCCCTGCTAAGTCTGGCACCTTTCAGCTGATTGAGACCAAGAACACTTTGGTTTTTATCTATCACACTCACTCTCCAGTGCTAGAATTGCTGTGTGTACCCATGAAATCGTGGTGCACATTCATTTCAGAGTGAGGAATTGAATAGGGCCCATTTGGTTCGATCTTCATTTGCTCCGCAATGCATGCGCAGAGTAACAAATGGGTACTTTCTTTTCATTACTCCCCTTTCGGTCTCGTTCATTACTTGCTCATATTATCAGAGAGGGTGAGCTTACCTTGCTCCAGAAGCAGTGGTCGTGAATCCTGTGGTTGTTAAAGTCAGAAATCAGCCAACTATTGTGGAAAGACATGCCCTTAATTGCCTGCATAACCCTGACGGAATAGAAAAGTTTTCAGCAGGTGTTTAAAAGTTAGAGCAGAACACAACTACTGAATCTATATGGGCAGTGCTGTTTCTTAGGGCTGGGTCAATGACATTGATGGCTGCAAATGACCCACCTGCAAATGAGCTCAGCGATCAAACTGGGATTTAAGGGTTCAAGAAGTACCTAAGACAGCCTGGACGTACCGTACCTTTCCATCTATAACACGCCTCCATGTATAAGATGCCCCCTATTTTGGGGGTCTCAAATTTAAGAAAATGGGGGGAGATGGCACGGAGTTGTTGAGCTTTTTTTGGGGGGGAGGATTGCCTCCTGTCTCCCGCCTCCCGTCTGTCCCATCACTGGCAGAAACTGCCAATTGCCCGCCCAACTGCCGGAGCGTCAGCCAATCAACACCACCCACTGATGCAGCAACCAATAACATGCACAATAGCCGCTGACAGCCACGGCAGCAGCCAATCAAACGTGCACCTTATGTATAAGACAACCCCCACTTTTTAGCATGATTTTTAAAGGAAAAATAAGATTTGCATACAGCAATGCAATGCAGGATTCCTTGCTGCCACACCTCAGGATGGATGCTGAAGCTGCAAGCACCGTGGCTTTGTCTGCGAGGGGCTATTTGTATATGGGCTACTTATGCAAAAAGCAAGCTACCTAAGCTGGCAACAATAGCCCAATTAGCCACCCCTGGCTTACAGGCCCTATCCCCACTCCCACCCATCTTTCAGGTAAGAGGGTAGCTGACAGACAAACATGAGAAGCCTCCCTTCTTCCAAATAACAGAACCAAAACTAAGGCTTCAAAGCAAGCAGATAGGCATAAATGACCTCGTTTTACAGCTCATATTTTTGAGGTTATCTTGACTACAAAGATGGTGTTTACAGGTCTTCCTGGACCTTTGCCCCATCTGATTCTACACATCCTGACCCCCCAGGAGAGAATATCTGGTAGAATTCTCCTACAATTTTGCCTCCCACAAATACGGTGTTGCGTTTTTGCTCAGGCTCCCTGCTGATTGCCTTCCCGTTATACTTGCTTGCTACAATGTGTGAGCTATTTAGCCATTTGTGCCCAGACATATCGTGGAATACAGAGAAATGGACTATGACATAAAAAGACAATTATGGGAAGAAAAGACTGTAGAAGCAAATGTACCTTAGCACTCAGTAATGTGAACAAATATTGCATACAATTCTACTGCACAAGTTTATCTCATGTAATGTTGTGTTTGATGTGAAAACTTCATCAAAGTAATGGACTGCTCGGGCTCTTTACCAGTTCTTCCAATTCATTTCCATCGTCCACCACTCTGCATCACCTGTATACAGACGCACATTGATAAAACACTACTTTGTGTGAAGTGTTTTCCTTCTTTTTCTCCCCCCCCTTTTCTTTTCTTTTTTTAAAAGATTCGTTCAGCTTTAATGTATTCTGTGTTGACAACTTTCAGTAAAAAAGTATTAAAAAAAGATAAAACATTAGGAATAGAAAACCAACGAGAGTCCTACTTGGAGTAGATCCCTTTAGGTTAATGGACCTAAATTAGTCAAGTGTTTGCACAATTATGACCTGTGTCTGTTCCTTAAGCAGTGGCATCGCAACGGGGGGCGGGGGGGGGCAGTGTGACCTGAGTGCCATGTCGGGGGGGGGGTGACAAGAAGGCACCCTGCGGGAACTCACTCTGGGAAGCCTGACCCAACCCAGGGTTGTCTCCACTCAAACTGGCTGAAGCCCAGATCCTTCCTAATTGTCCCTGTTTGAACCTTTTCCATCAATTGGTTCTAGTCCTGCCCTCTGGAACAACAAGTAGATTAATCTGATCCACCTTCCATGTAGCAACCTTCAGGTGGCTGATGATGTTCAAATCATGATGTGATCGCAGTAATGATTACAGCAACCTTCTTCTTGCACAGTGAATTACCAATACCTACAGGAGCTCCTGTAAGTATCAACAAAACAATAATCTTGATAGCAGCAGCACACGGTTGCGTTTCTTGGCAATACATGAACACATTAGTATTGGCCATGCAATGGTACTTCCAGTGCCTTCATTGGCTCTTCTGGGTGCCTGGGATGGATTGAACATAGAGCAACATGATAAAACTCTGGCCCTCCATCTACTAGCTGCAGAATGAAGGCTAAGAGCTAAAGGCTGGAAACATCTGAAGGTAACTGGCAAAGAGGCCTGGTGTGTTTTATATTAACATTTGAAAAGTTGACATGCAAAATACAGTTAGGTGGGGTGCAAATAAAACGGACAATTTCTCAAATGTTTGGCAACATATATAAATGATGCAATTAAAATTCAGACTGCTCCAGCTAGGCATCCATCTATTTGGAATGCAAAATACATTTTGGGTGATACTGATTATTTTTGATGGAGCACTAGATGCTGTTTTTCTTGTATATATCTGCATAGGAATAAGAAAAAAATAAATGTGTTGATTTATAACATTTCACTGCTCATTTCCTGTTTGGTGAATTTCAAATAATAGCCTCCACCCCCTTTTTTAAAAAAAATCTTTTTAAAAACTTTTTTTTTTGTCTGCTTCCTTTTTCTCATACTGGTGAACTTTTTTTATTTACTTCTTTTAGGTATATCTGTACAGTGGTGCCTCGCAAGACGAAATTAATTCGTTCCGCGAGTTTTCCGTCTAGCGAATTTTTCGTCTTGCGAAGCACGAAATCCCATAGGAATGCATTGAAATTCAATTAATGCGTTCCTATGGTCAAAAAAAGTCCAAACAAAGCCAAATTTGGTACAACAGGAGTTTATTAAGTGCTCTTTAAAGTCACACATACTGTAAAGAGCATTTCAAAAATTGAAGGAACAATAAATTAAGTTTCTAAACATGACAGAAAAACATTTAAAAATCAACAAAGTGTACAGTACATTTTCTAAGTCTCTGGGGGACAACTCAAAGAAGGTTCCTCTTCCACTCTTTGCTTCTTGCTGAAGAACCCCCTCCTCAACTGTTCCCCCAGCCACCCACCACACAGAAATTCAAATCCAGATTTTTAAAAAAAAACCAGCAGAGTGGCCCAATGGTCACAGAAAATCATAAAAATGCAGAAAAAAAACACACAAGCTTCCAGATTCTTGCAAACCCCTCCCCAACACCAAGTCCTTGAATTCCAAACACCCCAACCCAAAATCCAAAAACCCCAAAAAAGGTTTTTAAAGTTTAACTTACCAAATGGCTGCAAAAGAAGTTTTGGAAAAGCTTCAAAAATCACCAAAGTCTTCAAAAACCTCAAAAAAGGCTACCAAACCGCTTTTTATGAGTTGCTCCTTGAAGTCAAGTCGCAACTGTATTAACGGTGTTAAGAAAAAGGAAACAAACTTGCAAGACGTTTTCGTTTTTCGTCTTGCGAAGCAAGCCCATAGGGAAATTTGTCTTGCGAAGCAGCTCAAAAAACGCAAAACCCTTTCGTCTAGCGAGTTTTTTGTCTTGTGAGGCATTTGTCTTGCGGGGCACCACTGTATTTATGAATCTTTCTCTCTCTCTCTCCCTCATTTATCTCAATATAAACATGCATCTTTCTTTGCACTGAAAATTGAATAAAGCTAAATTAATCCAGGAATGCAAAGGAAGAACTCACGAAGGAAAACTGAGGGGAAAGTGGGCTTGTGGCACACTCTGAACAAAGTCCACAAATGAAAGGACACCAAACAATGTAGGAGACCCAAAGAAATCAGCTGGTGGAAGCTTCTGCGAAAACCTCTATCTTCTGTCTTTATTTTGTGGTAACGTTATCCTTTACAAGTTTGCTTCGGATGGTTCAGTGTGAAAAGCAACACATACATGCTCCAGCCCTGTTTTACAAATCCAGTTTCCTTAGCAACCAGAGCACAGTTCAGGAGCCAGGGCATGCTCAGGTCCACCTGCATCTCCCGGGACTCTTTGTAGCATAGTAAGGATGCTGTCTTGCTGCCTACCGTTAACAAGCTAAGGGATAAAAGGAGAAATATATGTACTTGCCTTGGTGGGGCTGAATGTGTTCTCGTGCCAAGCTTTTTGGGGGAGGGAAGTGAACATGGTCTTTCAGGACATACTGTACACTTCCTAGTGATCCCATGAGTAGGGTGGGTGGTTGAGCACCAGCATACAGTGGTACCTCAGGTTACAGACACTACAGGTTACAGACTCCACTAACCCAGAAATAGTACCTCGGGTTAAGAACTTTGCTTCAGGATGAGAACAGAAATCGTGGGGCAGCGGTGTGGTGGCAGCGGGAGGCCCCATTAGCTAAAGTGGTACCTCAGGTTAAGAAGAGTTTCAGGTTAAGAACGGACTTTCAGAACAAATTAAGTTCATAACCCGAGGTACCACTGTACTCTCTAAGATTCCTTATTTTCCAGGGACAGTCCCAGAATTACAGAAGCTAGGACTGCCTCACATCCTGAATTTCCCTGACATAGCCGGGATTCATCCATCAAAATCGGCATCTGGGCAACCCTGCAGAAGCTGTCCCAGTATCTGATTTGATCCTGGGATGTCCCGCTTTCCCCTTTTGCTCCATGTCTTGGAGAACAATTAAAAATGGCGTGTGTAGGTGCGGAAATGGAGGCCTGCTTACCCTGAAAACGAAATACCTTCAGCAAATGAAGGAAATTTTGAAGCTGGCATATGAAGCCCTTCCTATAATTTTGAAGGAAAATATCACCAATCCATTTTAAATTCTCTAATTGCAATGCCTCTTCAGCAAGCCATTTTGAAGGAAATGCATGGATTGTTTATTTCTTTATTGTAAATGGGGCTTTGCACTGTCTGCTTAGAAGGAAGCCCCACTGTATTCAGTGGAGTTTACTTCCGTGTAACTGGGTCAAGACTGGGCAGCCTTACACTGCAATTAAGTCCCACTGAGTTTAATAGGGTTTCCTCTCTGGTATGTTCCTGGTCATTCTCAGTTTCCACCACCACCACCACCACCATCATCATCATCATCATATACTGCCTGTTTCCCTGAGAAGGACTCAAGACAACTTCCCATTAAACTTTCATTTCATTCTGGCAAGCTTACATTTTTGTCAAAAGGCAGAAAACTAGCAGTGCCCTTTCATGTTTTGTTCCATTATTCACTCCCAACTCTCTCTCCACCCCCAGCATTTGAATAAAGAGGGGCCACCTCTCATTTGCTACAAGAAAAAGAAAATTGCAAGTAAAGCGTTGCTGAATGCATTTCTCTCACTAAGACTGATCCTGAAACCATCAAGCTTATATTAACTCTGGCAGGCAGTTCCTTCTTGGCTTTGGGGGTGTTTTTTTGTTTCTTTCCTTATTAGAACAGGAGAGCGTGGCTAGCATCCAAAAAGGGTCGACGCATTAGAAGAATCAGTTGTGCTTAGGAGTATAAGGGTTTAGTGGCTGTTTTACATATAAATCATTGTTCTGCATTTAGATGTATGCAATTCACTGGGCTAGGGAGAAGACAAGCTGGGTGGAACTCAGATCATATTTATTTATTTGTTTATTTGTCCCGGCCGTAAACAGCTTCCTTCTAGAATGCGCAAGACTGGTTGATGGGATGTGTGTGAGAGACGGCTGGCTTTTAGAGTAGGTCATCTTAGGTCACTGCATAAGATGGTGTTTTTAAGAGGGTTGCTATTTTTGGTGCACCTACTTCAGACAGAAGGGGCATTCTGTCAGGAGTCCTGAGGTGTCTGTCACCAGTCTCAAGAGCAGAATGCCTGTCTGGGGCAGATGAGGAGGGGAAACAGGATGCTGAAATGGAGCAGTTGAGACATGAGGACAGAAGCTGGATGAGGTACCTCCCAGTCCAAGGATTTAACTGCCTCAACTGGTGTCAAGGTGGGTGCTGGGAGCAGTTACTCAAAAGGTGTCAGTGAAGTTATGATATACAGTGGTACCTCAGGTACCACTGAATTCGTTCTGCAGGTCTGTTCTTAACCTGAGGTACCACTTTAGCTAATGGGACCTCCCACTGCCGAAGCACAATTTCTGTTCTCATCCTGAAGCAAAGTTCTTAACCCAAGGTACTATTTCTGGGTTAGAGTCTGTAACCTGAAGCATCTGTAACCCGAGGTACCACTGTATCATGGGTTGAAAAAAAATGTTTAAAATAACCCTTGTTAAAATGCCTAAAGTCTTCCTTTTTGGAATTCTAGGTGCCAAAATCCCAAAGCAGCAGAAAAGACTATTTATGTATGTGACCATGGCTGCATGGATGTTACTGGCCCAGAGATGGAGAGAGGATAAAGTTCCTACCAGAGAAGAATGGCAGATGAAGTTAATGGACTATGCTGAAATGGCTAAAATGACAGGAAGAGTCAGAAATCAGGAAGACAAAACTTTTAACAAGGAATGGGGAAAATTTAGAACTTATCTTCATGACCATTGTAAACAGTTAAAATCGTTAGTAGGATTGGAATATCACTTGTAGTTTAAGGCTGAATTCTGGACACAATGGAAGAGGTAAAGGGTTATCATAAAAGATGTGGAAGGAACTGATTAATAATAGGACCCACATAAGGGAGGATGGAAATCTAGGAGATTCCTTGGAATCTTGTTTTAATGATTTTTGTTTGATATATCACTGTAGAATTTTAAGCTGAAAAACCAAATAATATTTTTTAAAGAGGTGTCAGTGAAGTTTATTCAAGTCAACCCAAAAGCCCAGGCCTAGAGAGCCCAGCAACAATTCCCAGTAGATCTTGCCCCAATGAGGCAGTTGTGAGGACTGAAGGTCCCAGCCTTCCCATCGCTCTCTTAAACCCCTGGGTCCTTCCCAAGCAATTTCAGACTCCGACGCCTTGTCTGTCTCTGCTCTGCCCTCTTCATACCTCTATGGGTCCTAGGAGATCAGTGTGGAGTGGAGCTGGTGACAACAGGAGGGAGAGGCCCCCTGGCTTCTTCAGCAGCCTGCCTCATCTCTGCCTTCCTCCACACGCAGCTCTTACTTCACCCTCTGTTCTCTCCTCTTCCTTCAGCTGCTCCTCAAGCTGTATGAGCTGGAAACCATAGGGAGACCAAGGGAGGTGGGGCAGGTGTGTGTGTGTTGTGAATTTCACCTGTTGATTGGAACCAGCCAACATTCTGACTGCAAGCTTCTATATATTGTTTTCCTTTCGAAGCTATCAAAAGCCAGTCACCATAAAGACAGATTTTAAGGTGTTGTGGCAAGCACTGCCACCTACTGCTTGTCAATCACACTAGTAAATATTAACACTAAAGCACACACACACACCTCTCTACCTTTGCAAAAACCTGTTGGGGAATTCCAATGAAAATGGAAGTCGAAATTGCCAGTGTTCACTTTCTAGTCCCACGTCTTGGATGGAAATCAATCCCGTGAATTCAACTGGTATTCACTGTTGTTGCTTTCCGTCTGCAAAAGAGACATAATCAATGGCATCTGTGCTCCTTTCCATTGAACAAATGGGGTGAAACGACAGCATTCACATAACTCGTTGCATAAATTATGCAAGCTACATAATTTTGCTGAGGAGGACAATGAGAATAACATCGTTTTTGGTGGAAGGTGAACTGCAATTGAACAGACACAATGCTGCATGTGACAAACGTACGGAGGAAAAACAATCAATAGCTTCTTACATCCCTTTGTCCCATGTGAAGTTGACAGAAGGAAATATATGAATGCACATTCATAACCCATAATCACTGCACTTGTCCCAATGTTTCAAAATAGCTCAGAACTCTTATCAAACAGACTCTATCTATATAGTGCAGGGGGGCAGCGAGAGGCTGCTTTTTGTTATTAAATGCTTACTGGGAAAGCTTGTACCTAGCAAGCTGATTCTGAAACTAGTCAAGAGTCATTAGCTCACCACTACGGATGCGGGTGGCACTGTGGGTAAAAGCCTCAGCGCCTAGGGCTTGCCGATCGAAAGGTCGGCGGTTCGAATCCCCGTGGCGGGGTGCGCTCCCGCTGCTCAGTCCCAGCGCCTGCCAACCTAGCAGTTCGAAAGCACCCCCGGGTGCAAGTAGATAAATAGGTACCGCTTACCAGCGGGAAGGTAAACGGCGTTCCGTGTGCTGCGCTGGCTCGCCAGATGCAGCTTTGTCACACTGGCCACGTGACCCGGAAGTGTCTCCGGACAGCGCTGGCCCCCGGCCTCTTGAGTGAGATGGGCGCACAAACCCCAGAGTCTGTCAAGACTGGCCCGTTCGGGCAGGGGTACCTTTACCTTACGCATGCATCATGGATTGTTGTAGTCAAACAAAACATAACGAAAGAATGAGTGCTCAGCAATTCCAATAGAAACCTTTTGCAAACTGCACCTCTGGGTGAGCCTTGAGTTCCATGAGGAGTTTGTATAAGTGCTTGTATAAGTCACCTTGCAATTGTAATCATCATTGCTACATTAATTCATAAAAAAAATCCATTTCCTGGGAAATAGACCACCATCCTAAAATTACTCGCCCCTCACCTTCATTCTTCCTTTCTAATTGAGTAAATCATCAGGAGAATTAATTCACAGCTTAGAGGAGATAGATCATTTCTCATCCAGGGCACACAGATGACATGGTCTGTCAACACGATGGGATTGCCATGTATCAGTTTATGGTGCCCTCATGTCTTTGCAATCAATCTGAATGTCAGATCCTAATTTAGAAAGTGTTTTACAGAGGCAAGGAATTAAATGATGTTCTTTGTCAGTAGTGATATTGTTAGTTGAATCCGGGTTGGGTAGTGGGGGACTCAAAGAAGGTGAAGGAAGGGAAGGAGGAACCATATTTTAGTTAAGGTAGAAATGAGGTTATTGCATAGGTATGATATCTTAAGGTTGGGGGATAGAAGACTGTGGAAGTCTGCACAAGAGACAAAGCAATGGACCTAGGCTGTAATACTAGACCCATTTACCTGGAAGTAAGTCCTATTGAACTCAATGGGATGAGACTTCTGGGTAGAAATTTATTGAGATTCTGTGTTAATTTCCAACATCTTTGTAACAACTAGGGCTGTGCACCAGATTCAGCTGAACTGGCACTATTCCTGGAGATCAAGGATTTGTCTAAGTCAAATGGAGATAGCCCTGGGTCGGGCAAGCTAAGCCTACTGCATTTGGGGGTTTTCCTGTTTATTCCATACCCTCCAATATTCTGCTGGTGCTGATGAAAATTGGGACACGTGTTTTTTGGCGCTGTGCTCTCATGTGAGCCAGCTGAATTGCACAAGTGTGTGGTACTATTACAAACAACAGCACTGGCTGCAAGCAACAGCTCATCCTTCATGAGCTCAGCAGCGTTGGCATTGGAGAGAGTAAAAAGGACATTTGGGGATCAAATCAGAAGCTGGGATGGCTTCCGTAATTCCAGGATGTCCTGGGAAAACTGGGACAGTTGAAGGGTATGTTATTCTACTGAGTGGGGCCCTGATAATTTTGCCCCCAATACATGACTTGATGGTACCATTGTTCACACATATTATTCAATGAATTTTACTGTATCCCTAGACAACTGGTGGCCTACTGTCCTAAAGAATATAAATGCCGAGTTAGTTTTATGAGGCTGATTTATCCCACACTGATAACATTTGATTTTGAACTGTAAAGATTGGCTCCTTTGCAAGACATCGTTCACGTTTCTGCAAATTCACACCCCTCTCCCCAATGCCCTAGAAGTTGCACTGATGGTGAGCTTTATTCTGGTACCACATCGGCTTCACAGGGGAAGGACTATTAAAATGAACCCACTCCAGTCTGTTGTTATGACCCTTTTGTTTATTAAGAGAGAAAAATGAGAACTTCCTGGAAACGAAGGTTGCTCCAAGCTGGCACCTGTGTTTGTGGTAATTTAGAGACAGCAACAAAAATAACTGAGAAAGGTCAAGAAGATGTAATGACGCAGGATGACGCAGGGCCACATTCTAAACCGTAGCTGTTTCACAAATGCATCCTGTTTTCAAACTAGGGTAATGCTTCTCCCACACTTATGTGCAGGAGGGGGAAGTTTGACACACCCCAACTCCTCCATGGAAGAGGAATCCGTTGGCTTGTTCCAGGGGTGGAATTGAGGGTGAATATGGAAAACTTGAAAAACTCAGAGAAGCTGTGATCTATGCCACACAGGGCCACCCAAGATGGACAGGTCATAGCTGAGAGTTTAGACTAAACGTGTATTAGAATTCCTGCTCCATGATTGCAGTCGTGGGATTGTTGTCTTTCACATGACAGTATATGTTTTGACTCCACAGAGTGGGAAGTGATGGAGACAGGATGTTTGTGTTACTGTGTTCCGTGAAGTGGGACTATTGTCCTTTGCTCTTTTTCTCTTTGCTGTCTGATGCTAGAGAGAGAGGGAGCCATGTTGCCGTGCTCTGTGTGTGTTTATATGTAAATAAAGTAGATTAGCCAAAATGCTGAGTTGCTGAGGTCTGTCATGCATGATGCGCAAACTCTGCGGATCCCTAAGTGTGCCAATGTCTGTTGGTATCAGTCGCTGTGATGTTCAGGCTGAAGAAAGCTTTTGAAGCTCCCGAACAATTGACCAGGAGGGAGAGAACATGGCAGTCAGGCATGTATCTCTACCAGGGTTCTACTCGAGTGTAGGCTGGGCTCCTGACAACGTGATCCACCTGGAGAAGGAACTGGCAAACCACTCCAGTATTTTGCCAAGAGGACTCCATGGACATAAAAAAGGAGAAGCTTTGAGAAGAAACTGAGAGTTTCCAAGGCATGCTATGGTTCATGGGGTCACGGAGAGTTGAAATTGACTAAGACGACTAAACAACAACAATGGAAAGAGAGATCCACTCCCTGACTGATTGTCAATGCCAGCTCCTCCATTAGGCAGACTGAGGCAGTTGCCTCAGGCTGCAGAAGCCCCCATGATGGCAGCCCCACGGGTGCCACGCCTGCCACACCACCTCTGCCGCAGGCACAGAAGCAGCCCTGGTATCAGCATCCTTGTCAACAGAAATCACCTCAGAAACAGTGCAAGATCTCACCTGACGTTTGTGCCAATGCCAGCATCACTTCTCCGATAGCAACAGAGTTGGTAGGGCAGGTGGAGAAGTGGCGCCGGTGGCAGCAGGTATAGTGGCACAGGTGGCAGGGCAAGACGGCACTTCCCATTTCGGCACCCTGCTATTTTTAAGTAAGAAGGCGGGCAGGTGGGGCCTGGCTGAAGTTGGTCGGGTACTGTGCCACTCATGCTAACTGACCAATCTCTGTTGCCAGATCCATTTAGCCATCAGCATATCCTGAAATTCTAAAGACACAGAAAGAAACACAACCTCCTCCATAGTCCCGCCTGCCCGCCCGCTCGCTCTGCTGCCATTCAGTGATCTATCTTCCCTTTTGTATATTTTGATCTCTGGAAGTAGAATATTTTCAAGGGCGGGGGAGAGAATTGTGCTTAGATGGCCAAAATAAATCTCATTGTGTTTACAACAGAGGATTGACCAAGAAGAGTTTATTAAATCTACAAAGGGTTTGATGTATATCAAGCTGTTACATAAAGTCAATACTTTGGAGAGAACCAGACAATAAATACCCTACGCGGAGCCATATTTCTATCACAGAAAAGGCAATCATATAAAGATTAGAGCACCCATTTCAATATGGAATGGTGGTCAGCCGTTAGAAGAGGCTGGTTCTTATATTTTCCCCTGAGTGATGGTGAGAGTTGTGAGATAAGAGAAAGCAACGTTTTGTTCTTGCCTAGTAACACCACCAAATTGAAAGCAGGTTATAGAGATTAACACCAACACTGACTTCTTAAAAACGAACACCAATGGTATGGGTTATAGCCAACAACTAACACAGAGTACATGATTTTAGCCTTTTCAATATATTATATTGCACATTGTTACAATATATTAAAAACATGTGAAACTAGCTTGTTTGTTACTCATCTACCTTGCAAGAATCGGAGCCCTGTTTGCAGCCTGCTACAAAAGCACACTTGTTCTCTTAGAAGTGATTTTCCATGCTGGACGCAGGGGAGAAATTTGGCTCTTTTCACATCTCTCCATCCCCCAGTGTACCAGAGGAAGGGCAAATGGCTGTTGCTGGACATCTGCACTGTTCTCTTGTAAAAGGCCCTCAGTTCCTCTTCCTCTCATTGCCTCATCTGCTTTGACTGTCTCTTCAGTCTTCCTCTCATTGGTCTCCCCACCTCCCATGAACTCAGGCCATGGGGTGCCTATGATTTGAGGGCTACCGTAAATGTGGTTTGATTTGGTCAAATCTGTTTAAAAGCAGGGCTGTGCTGCTGTTGTTTCTGAAGACACAATGAAAGCAGTTCACAGCCAGTCCTGACACAATTCTTTTCACAGGTACTTAAAGTTATCAGCGCTCTCAGAAGCCTCATTCCACTTGAATGAAATTCTTTGCCTGTGGTTATTTACGCCCAAGCTCACACACTGAGCTTCCATTGTGGCGCATTGTGTGTGGTTTTCATTGTTAACCTCTCTATATTTGATGGAAGGAAAGAAAGAGAAAGGAGGAAAGAAGTAACAGCTTCCCCATTCACTCATCCTCTGCTGTGTTTGGAGAGCAGCTCCCGATGTTCTCCAGCATGGCTTTTAAAAACAATAACCCACTTTGTGTAGCAAAGCTGCCAATTACTCTTGGAGATTTGCTTAGCAGATACTGCAATCACCACATGCGTACCTGAAATCCGGCCTGCTGAGTTGCCATTTTTACAGTTACCTGCTTATTGATATCAATCAGCCTTCGCTGTGCAAAATATTAACACAGGAAGCGAAGGGAATACAAAGGCTGACCTGCCGTGTGAGGCAAAGGAGAAGAAGTTTGCGAGAATGGTGAGGGACACAGTTGAGGATTTGCCATAAACACAGCCTATGTAATCACAGGTTTATAGAGGAAATGGATAGAGAGTTCCTGTTTCTCCTTCTCTCATAATGCTGGGACTCAAGGTCACCCAGCAGCTACCAAGGGATGTAATAGTACCACTCTATTCTGCCTTGGTTGGGCTCCCACCTGGAGTCCTGGGTCCAGTTCTGGGCACCATAGATTAAGAAGGGTGTTGACAAGATGGAATGTGTGCAAAAAAGGGGCGACCAATATGATCAAGGGTCTGGAAACCAAGCTCTGTGAGGAAAGGTTTAGGGAGTTGGGCATGTTTAGCCTGGAAAAGAGAAGGCTGATACGACGGCCATCTTTGAATATCTGAAGAGCTGTCGCATGGAAGATGGAGCAAGCTCATTTTCTCTTTGCTCCAGAGGGTAGAACAGAAACCAACGGATTCAAATTACATGAAGTAATATTCCAACTAAACATTATGGAGAACTTTCTGACAGAGCTGTTTGACAGTGGAAAGAACAACCTGGGAAGGTGGTGGACTCTCCTTCGTTGGAGGTTTTTAAACAAAGGTTGGATTCTTTAGCTGTGATTCCTGCATTGCAGATGGTTGGACTGTCAGGAGTGCATGCAGGAGCCAGGCCCTGTGACCAGTAGGGCTTCACAGGACTGGGGCCTTCCTAAGTTTGTTCTGGAGAGGCAAGGTGCGACCGCACAGGTGAGGCCGCTTGGTAACTCACTGCCTCTGGTGGCAAAAGCCAGGAAGGGATATAAGGTCAGCATTTCCCTTCGGCTCTTTGCCACAGCAACACGTTTCCTGCCTTGCTGCATTTGGCTTCTTGCTTCCTGACCCTCGGACCTTGGCTTCTGGACTCCTTCTCAAACCTCGGACCCTTGACTTCATGACTCCCTGCTTCCTGACCCTCAGACCCCTGGCTTCTGGACTCTCATTCCTGCTCCCACCCTGCCATCTTGATCGCCCGTAGACCGGACCGTGACATGGACTAGATGACCATTGGGATCCCTTCAAACTCTACAATTTTATGATTCTATAACAGCCAGTAGTGTAGTGGAGGTGGCTCCATTAGGGAAAGCGAGCCACTGCCCCACCAAGCTCCTTCTCCCATCAGCCACCTATCTGACTTCTTTCTTACATCCTGCCCCGGGGTTGGTACTGGCTCTTGGCTTCCTCCTCCTGAGTCTCAGTGTTGCTCCTGTAGAATTGATTTGCTCTGCCTGTCATTGGCTCCACCCACTGCTGGATTACTGCAATACATTATATGTGGGGCTGCCTCTGAAGACTGTTCAGAAACCTCAGCTGGTGCAAAATTCAACGGCCAGATTGCTCACCAGAACAAGGCGGTTGGAGCATTTAACACAGATCCTGTTCTGGCTGCCAATTAGTTGCCGGGCCCAATTCAAAGTGCTGGTTTTGACCTATAAAGCCTTACATAGCTCAGGACCTCACTTCCTTAAGGACTGATCTGGGTCATTGCAAGATTTAACTGTGATGGAGTGAGGCATCCCCATATCATATTGAGAATACCCACAGTAATCTGGGGCTGTCAAAATGTTGGTGGTCTGGCAGCAAGGAAATGCACTCCTCTCCAGCTGCATTTTTAATTGAAAATTGAAGTTCTAATTAAACACAGGGCAAGGCCCACCGAATCAGTTTGAGACAGGCCGGACTGACACTGCTCCAAAGCACCAAACTGGGGCACAAATTGGATCAGGGTGGGGAGACAGATGCATAAAGGTAAAGGTAAAGGACCCCTGGACAGTTAAGTCCAGTCAAAGGCAACTATGAGGTTGTGGTGCTCATCTTGCTTTCAGGCTGAGGGAGCCAGCGTTTGTCCACAGACAGCTTTCCAGGTCATGTGGCCAGCATTACTAAACCACTTCTGGTGCAACGGAACACCATGACAGAAACCAGAGCGCATGGAAATGCCGTTTATCTTCCCATCACAGCGGTACCTATTTATCTACTTGCACTGGTATGCTTTCAAACTGCTAGGTTGGCAGGAGCTGGGACAGAGCAACGGGAGCTCACCCCGTTGTGCAGATTCAAACCGCCAACCTTCCAATCGGCAAGCCCAGTAGGCTCATCGGTTTAGACCGCAGCACCACCTGTGTCCCTTGATGCATAGTCCTGGTGAGTACATTCATCTTAGTTGCTGTGTTTGGTTAGCCCAAAGAGGAAATACAGTGGTACCTTAGGCTAAGAACTTAATTCATTCTGGAGATCCGTTCTTAACCTGAAACTGTTCTTAACCTGAAGCACCACTTTAGCTAATGGGGCCTCCCGCTGCTGCTGTGATGCCACCACACAATTTCTGTTCTCATCCTGAAGCAAAGTTCTTAACCCGAGGTACTATTTCTGGGTTAGCGGAGTCTGTAACCTGAAAAGTCTGTAATTTGAAGCCTCTGTAACCCGAGGTACCACTATAATTAATTATTGTGTCAATTTTACTCCTATTCCTCTGTTATTTGAGCATGCAGCATATTCTGTGGGTCATCAGTGGAGTTGATAGGAACATCAGAAAATGTGGTGCATGTCTAAATCAGAATCTTACATGTCTGTCTGTCTGTATCTATCTATCATCTATCTATCTATCTATCATCTAGCTATCTATATATTGTCTGTCTATCTCATCCTTTCTGCAGTCCACCTGGCAGCTGACAAGTCCCTTGGGTTTGTCAAAATCTGCACACAGAACAAGAGCTATAAGATGACGAACAGAGAGGAGGGAGAAGCATAAAGATTTTGCTGAGTGATTATTCTAATGGAACACTGAATCAGGAATAGCACACTCAGTAAGGGAACACTGTATTTTATTTGTCTCCTGGGCGATGCTCTTGCAATACAAACTTTAATTAGATCAATAAGATCTCTGGGGAAATTTGAAAGAGGGGGGGAAATCTTTATTTTGTGATGAGATTTCTGCAAGGTGAAACTTTTTCTTTTTCATGAAATGTGTATGGTCATGAGAGTGGAGGGGGCAACCACCCGTGGATTAAAGTACAGGCAGCTCTCTTCTGAATTGACCTCGCTACAACTTTGTAAGGCTGGTTAAATCAAGTTGGGTTCTATCCAGATTGCTACTCAGAGGAGACCCATTGACATTAACGAACCTGAGTCAATCATTTCCATTACCTTCAATAGGTATACTCTGAGTAGGACTAGCATTGCCTATAACCTTATGTTACTAGTGTGCACCTGCTTGTGTACTGTATGTGTTCACTTATAAGTCTACCCTGCCCTATTTCCAGATAAATCCAATCAGAAAATAATGAATGAAATGCATATTTTAATGAATTTTCTCCTAAGATGTGCATTGATAAATTCTTTTAGAAATGCATTTTTTAAAAAAAAAAAAACCACCAGTTTTTGAAGCTAAGAATTTTGTCACAACATCTGTATGCTCTTGTTATTCTGGGGTGTGCAGATCCTATTCAAATATGCACATATTTAATTTCTCAAGAATTGCTACTGGTATACCACCTTACAACATTTGGGGCTTTTAAGTTTGGAGAGAAGTTGGGTATGGGGAGCATGGCAAAGGTATATAAAATGATGTCTTGTATGAAAAAAAGTAGATAGGGAGATATTTTTTTTCCCTCTCCCTCTGTCATATTACTAGAACTTGTGGACACGCAGTGAAACGGGACGTTAGAAAGTTTGGGATAGTCCTTCTTCATAGAGCTGAACTATGGAATTTGCTTCTCAGCCTTTTGGCTAAGAGCAAGTGTAGTATCTGTTTTTATCAGTTTAATATCTGATATGTCCTCTATCCCATAGAAGGAAGAAGCCACCACCAAAGAAGATAAAGAAGACTGGTAAAATAAATTAGTGAACTATGCAAGACATATTAGACAACTTGAAACCCAAAAGGACATTGGTTTTTTTCTTTTCTTTTCTTTTAAACAAGAGAAATGTTTAAAGCATAACCTTGCAAGCTTTGTGTATAGGTATTTACATTAGTTGAACTTTCAAAAGTCACTTGTAATAAGATGAATAAGGTTTAAAAATTGGATTGTTAAGAATAAGATTTTAAGGGCATGAACAAGAGTAAAATAATGGAACCAGACAGGTGAGTGTTCCATCCTCACCTGAATGAGCATGGCAGGGGGAAAGAATTGGGCTTAAAGTCAACTCTCACACCTTCAAGGGTAGAATCACCCAATCAACAAGTAGCTTGCTAGACTTTGGGAATATTTCCTTACATGGTTTTCATCCCCCCCCCAAAAAAAAGTGGTTGCATAAGTTATTGTTTAATAAATAAGCCCTAGATTAAGGTTACCAGACGCCCCTGTTTCCAGGGACAGTCCTCGGAATTACAAATCAGTCCCCATACAAAATCCATTGAAGTTGAAAAGTGTCCCTGGATTCATTGAAAAAAAAATCTGGTAACCTTACTGTGATGAATATAGGGGTTGCTCGTGCGTAAGTTGCCGCCACTCCTGGCTAAGTTGGCTTGTTAAACCTTTTCTGTCTGGACAGCCCTTCACTTCGTGGCTGCCTCAGTCGCTAGCAGAATCCGTCAGTGGGTGTTTCTTAAACCTTTTCCAGCATAAAAGCTGTTTGACACCAAGTCTCCTCCTACTCTCCCTGCGCGGAAGTCTTCTGCGCAGGGAGGGTGTGGGTAGCGGAGGACCCGTGCTCTCCCTGCTGGTGTCCAGTGAAGAGTCCTGGAGCCCTCTCGCCGATTCCCCCATCTGCCCCCCTTTATGCCTGGTGTTGCGCTGATTTCCTTCCCCTGCTGATGAGCTACCTCTCTCCCTGCTGGGTCCTCTCCAGCATCACTTGAGAGCCTTCCCTCCGCCTCTGGCTCCGATGTCAGTTCCCTGACACCTACCCTAGATTACCCCATACTTTGTGTCTTGCCTCATTATTTTGGTCTCCTAATACAAAGTTTCTCCCTGTTTATAACTACCAGGAGGTGGTATGCAATCTACAGTATCAAAACACAAGTGCTTCGACAGAAATACTGATTATTTATTGTCCGTTGACTTTGGAAATTGACCCACTCATCAGCCAAAAAGATATTTCCACCAGGAACTGTGCGATACAGGAAAGTGGGTGTCGTGCATTCAGTTATTAGCATGCTAAAATAAAGCAGGTCCAGACTTCATGAAGGTTGCCTTCATCTCTTTGACCTCTGTGTATGTGTATGGGCTTAGGCAATTTTCCCATTAATGTCGCCTGCCAAATTGGCTGGTGCCAATCTGCAAGCATATGTGGACTCAATTTCTTCCCATGCCAAGCAATGGCAAGTCTAACTGGCGACAGAAGGAAGATTAAGAGTTCTTTATACAGCAGTGTTTTTGCATCCCTTTCAAACAGAGACTGTAAGAGGAATAGTAAGCCAGTGTGGTATAGTGGTTAGAGCAGGGTTTCCCAAACTTGGGTCTCCAGCTGTTTCTGGACTACAACTCCCATCATCCCTAGCTAGCAGGACCAGTGGTCAGGGATGATGGGAATTGTAGTTTGGCTTCTTAAGGCTCCTGCAGATCATAAAATCATAGAATCGTAGAGTTGGAAGGAACCATTATGGTCATCTAGTCCACCCCCTTTTGCCCAACATGGGGCTTGAACCCATGGCCCTGAGATTAAGAGCCCAACTGAGCTACCCCAGCTTCCCTGTTTATCCAGCATTCTTCCTGATTTGCTTGCACAAGCTTATATAGAGGTTGACTATGTCTAGTTTATATTGAGCTTTCATTCTGATTTGTTTGTGGGGTGACTATATGTCAGTGAACATTCATCCTGATTTGCTTTTGGGGTATTTTTACTTCTTGCTATTCATTGATCCATCCATCCCACACTTTTCAATAGTCTTATCTGCCACTTCCCAAAATGATTTGGAAACCTGCAGACTTAACATACAGAATAAGAGAACAAGAAGAACATATGTTTAGAGAAGGCTGGAAAATGTTTATTGAATATATGGGGAGGGGGAATTGTGTACATTTGAAAATGTTGGCAGCATTAAGATAAATTCCACAGTGAAAATACATTTTGATGGATGTAATAATGGAAGACTGAATGGTTTAGCTGCAGGAATTTATGGTATGCAAAATGAACCATGGAAAGAGAAGGGGGGAGTTGTTGATATTTTAAGGTTATTTAAATGAATATTTAAAAACAGAAAAACTTAATAAAAATTTAAAAAACAAACAAAATGATTTGGCTGCTTCTTCTTTTAGTTAATCTGTTGCAGTATGGCAACTTTGATCAGCTTTAATTGTGCAAACCTGAAGTGTGCAATCGAATCCCTCAAGCAAACAGGGGTAGTCTGGAGGTCCTCTCCTTGCTTCTTCAATACATATGACTTCTGAACTGATCCTGCACAGACTCACAAGGCTTAATCGCTCTGGCGGGGTGACTCATTCTCGGTTGCTTTAAATAGCAGCCCTGCCCTTTCCACAGAAATATGCCAATAGCAAGTTATCTACCTAACTCAGGTTGGGAGTGAGGGAGGAAACTCTTTTTCTTTTAAATCCATTTAGCAACATGAGGAGAAATAGGATTATGGTATTTTTAGCAACACAAGAAGTATGTATAAAATTGTTCAGAGCCTGTGTGTCATTTCAGGACAGGGTTTTAGGGCAGGAGATTCTGAAATGTGTGTCAGGGATTGCTGACCACTGCCCCATGTGGTGTGATGTATAACTGCAGCCTCTCAGGGAAGAACTTTATGGACCTGGCCTGACTCTGCCTGCTGAGGCTGACCATTGGCTCCTCCTAAGCATCAAAGACTATAAAGGACTATCTGCTGCAGCTGAGCCTTCCTTCAGCAACAACACCTACCTGAGTTCTAGTGTGTCTGCTCTAGTTTCTCAGTCCTGCCTTGTTCTTTGGCTCTGCTCCCTAGTTTGCCTTCTGATCCCAATTGTTCTATGATCCTGGCCAGTTCTGTGACCTGCCTCATGGTGACCTGCTCTCGATGGGCTCCTGAGTGAACAGGGGACTTCCCGACAGCAACATCAGTGTGGGTAGCAACCAAAGCAGTATCCAGGACAGGTCCAAGGTCAGAGTCCAAGTGAGCAGAGATCATAACCAGGGTCAGGTGATGTTGCAGGACTGTGCCGGCCAGTAATCACTAAGTTCAAAGTCAGTATTAACTCTTTATTAGCAAAAACACAATCTCCACAGACTTGGTTGGGTGTCATGCCTAAGGAGAAGAGCAGCTCATTCCTGATGGTCTTCCTCCATGAAAATCACTTGCCGAAACCAGAAGTCTTCAACTCCCCACAGCCATCCCCTCCTCACCAGGGCATTTTCAGAGCTTGGACTGTTGCAATGCACTCTATGTAGGGCTACCTTTGAAGGTGACCCGGAAACTACAACTAACCCAGAATGTGGCAGCTAGACTGGTGACTGGGAGGAGCCGCCAAGACCATATAACACCAGTCTTGAAAGACCTGCACCGGCTCCCAGTATGTTTCCGGGCACAATTCAAAGTGTTGGTGCTGACCTTTAAAGCCCTAAATGGCCTCGGTCCAGTATACCTGAAGGAGCATCTCCACCCCATAGTTCTGCCCGGACATTGAGGTCCGGTGCCGAGGGCTTTCTGGCGGTTCCCTCGCTGCAAGAAGCCAAGTTACAGGGAACCAGGCAGAGGGCCTTCTCGGTAGTGACACCCACCCTGTAGAACGCCCTCCCACCAGATGTCAAGGAGAAAAACAACTACCAGACTTTTAGAAGACATCTGAAGGCAGCCCTGTTTAGGGAAGCTTTTAATGTTTCATAGGTTATTGTATTTTAATATTCTGTTGGAAGCCACCCAGAGTGGCTGGGGAGGCCCAGCCAGATGGGCAGGGTATAAATACATTATTATTATTATTATTATTATTATTATTATTATTATTATTATTATTATTATTATTATTATCAGAGACTGTGCCTGCATGCAGCCGGCCTCTCCTCTGCTCTTTTCATGCCTCTTCTGGTTCTGGGAGACAAAGAGGGGAAGACACCCATGACTCTTCACTTCAACTCCTGCCACCTCTTCCGAGTCTTCTCCCTCTTCTCCTTCTGAATACTCATCGTCGCCCCACCACCACTCTACAACTGGTTCCTCTGCATCCATTCCTCTGCATCCAACCAGTCCAAGACAGGTGAGAGGCAAAGTCAGAGCAGTCTGTGTTCAGGTTTGGGATCAATAGGGAATTCAGTGGGAGGCACAGAAGGGCTTAGTGAGAGGGGAGAGTCTGGGACAGAAAGAAGTCCAGAATCCTGGATAGCTCATTTGGTTAGAGCACAGTGCTGATAATGCCGAGGTTGCAGGTTCGATTGCCATATGGGACAGTTGCATATTCCTGCATTACAGGGAATTGAACTAGATGACTATTGGAGTCCCTTCTATGACCAGAGACGGAAGCAGTAGAGAACAGAAGCCAAGAGGCAGAGATGGGTCAGGCTTGTGAAGAGGCACGGATGTCTCACCTTCCTGCTGCGATGAGCTCTCCTCCCAGCTGGCCTCTCAGACCCAGGAGAGGCATAAAGTGGGAGAAGCAAAGACAGGCCTGAAGGCGCAGTCTCAGATTGCTTGGAAAGGACCCTGGAGAGGAGGCTGGGGGGAGGTGGGGACCTTTAGTCTTGACAACTGCCTCATATGGGCAAGACTTGAGTTGCTGTAGTCATTGGGCATGATCCTGTTTTGCTGATAAAGAGTTAAGTCCAACTTGTTTGGTGTGATTTACTGCTGTCAAAAACTAAGCCACACTTAGACCACATGTTGTTTAGTCGTGTCCGACTCTTCATGACCCCATGGACCAGAGCACACCAGGCACTTCTGTCTTCCACTGCCTCCCGCAGTTTGGTCAAACTCATGCTGGAAGCTTTGAGAACACTGTCCAACCATCTCGTCCTCTGTTGTCCCCTTCTCCTTGTGCCCTTCATCTTTCCCTGCATCAGGGTCTTTTCCAGGGAGTCTTCTCTTCTCATGAGGTGGCCAAAATATAGGAGGCTCAGCTTCAGGATCTGCCCTTCCAGTGAGCACTCAGGGCTGATTTCCTTCAAAATGGATAGGTTTGATCTTCTTGTAGTCCATGGGACTCTGAAGAGTCTCCTCCAGCATCATAATTCAAAAGCATCAATTCTTCGGCGATCAGCCTTCTTTATGGTCCAGCTTTCACTTCCATACATCACTACTGGGAAAACCATGGCTTTAACTATACGGACCTTTGTTGGCAAGGTGAGGTCTCCGCTTTTTGAGATGCTGTCTAGGTTTGTCATAGCTTTTCTCCCAAGAAGCAGGCATCTTTTAATTTTGTGCCTGCTGTTACCATCTGCAGTTATCATGGAGCCCAAGAAAGTAAAATCTCTCACTGCCTCCATTTCTTCCCCTTCTATTTGCCAGGAGGTGATGGGCCCAGTGGCCATGATCTTCGTTTTTTTGATGTTGAGCTTCAGACCATATTTTGCGCTCTCCTCTTTCACCCTTATTAAAAGGTTCTTTAAAGGTTTAGAGCACATACAGCCCTTCAAAGAGATACAGAGATGAGAAGTATGGAAGAATGGGATTGAGGGGTCAACAGGGGGGGAATATGGAGTCGAAGGGGAAAACTAAAACACAATTTTGGGATTAGACAGCCTGTGAACGCTGCTGGGGGAGTAGATTGAAAAGCAAAGAGGGTGGCTCATTCCGTGTATTGCTTTCCATTAAACAGCCAAATCTAGCACGTTGTGCATTATATATCTTGGTTCCTCACGCCCCCACCACCGCCTGCTGCAACCCAGTCCTTTTTTCCCAACAAGTCACTGCACTTCTCTGCTCATTTGTGTTCATTATTTTGATGCTTCACTTGGAATAAGAAAGGGAAGGAGGGAAAGAGCTTTTGCATTTTATTACACAACATGATGAGTAAAAGAAAAAGAGGGCCCAAGGGGATAATATGCATCTCGGCACTGTTGTGAAACCTTACATTTCTTCGCAGCAAAGCTGCCAAAACACCTTCCTTATACTGAGGCAGCAGGCAGCAGCTTAGAATACCGAGTTACACTGAGGCCCATCCTAATGTCACCTGCAGTCTACAGGGGCTGAGAAGAATAATGGAGCCAGCTCTCAAATGTAGGCAGGTGAGGCATTTAGAAGACAACTCCGCTAGCTACCATTGCACCTGTGAAGGATATAGTTGCTATGTAACTGGGGATGCTCCTCACCCAAGTTCTGTCTTGTATTTTGCAGCTTTGAAATATTTGCTTCCCCCCCCCTTTTCTCAGCAGAGCTGATCCATTATGCTCATATTGTTGTTTGTTATTTCCAGATTTTGAGCAGGACTCTGCGTCTACGGTTTGCTGCACCGTTCAGTTTATTATTTATTTATTTATTTATTTATTTATTTATTTATTTATTTTTAAAAAGCTATATTTAGATAAAAATTATAGAGTTAGAGGGCAGCATTGGAGGACATCAAGTCCTGACTTTAAATGTAGGCATGAAGGCTCAGCAGTGCCGTGGGGGGGGGGGGTGGAGCCCTCAGCATTTGCTGAGGTTGTTCCAGCTTGCACCATTAGGAAATGTTTCCTAAATCTCCACCAAAATCTCCTTCACACTGCCATTTACACCCACTTGTTTTGGTCCTGCTTTCCTACCAAGAAAGCAGTGGTTTTGCCAAGGGCAGAGGATTTATTTTATTGATTGGTTTTATTTATAAAAAAATTACTTATATACTGCTGCATCATTAAAAAAAAAATATATCACAGCAGTTTACAACAATATAAAAAAAATACCAAACAATAATGTCTTAAAAGGTTAAAACTGAGTTGAAAGCCAGAAGAAATTAAAACCAAACATCAATAGACCACTTTTGGGGGTGTACTCTTAACTGCCTGCATAGGCCTGGCGGTATTTAGTCGATATACTCCTGTTAGGCTGTTCACACAGTTTTCTTGTACCCTGACCACTGGTCGTGTTAGCTAGGGGTGATGGGAGTTGTAGTCCCCAAACAACTGGAGGGCCGAGTTTGCCTATGCCTGTGACAAAGCCTCCTGTGAGAATAGCAAGTAAGTGGGCTCATATCAACAGAGGTTGCGCTCAATAGGCATACCCTCCAACATTTCTACAATGAAAATAGAGATGTCTTATTCAATAATAATAATCAGTGGTGTGGTTATTTTAGGGGGTACTTAAAGGTACGCAGTACCAGCACCTCCTTTTGTTGTTGTTGTTTAAAAGTGTGACACTTACTGCAGCAACCTCACAGTGAGTACCAGCATCTATTTTTCTAGAAAAAATCAGCAGCAGCAGCAGCAACAACAACAACAACAACAACAACACCTTGCTCATCTGACTGGGTTGCCCCAGCCACTCTGGGCAGCTTCCAACATATATAAAAGCATAACAAAACATTTAACATTAAAAAACTTCCCTCTACTGGGCTGCCTTCAGATGTCTTCTAAATATTGTACAGTTACTTATTTCTTTGTCTCGGGGAATCACATACCCTCCAACATTTCTCCAAGGAAAACAGGGACATCCTAAGGAAAAGCGGGACATTCCGCGATCAAATCAGAACCCTGGTCTGCTTCTGTAAATCTGGAACTGTCCCTGGAAAATAGGGACATTTGGAGGGTCTGGATAGGCTGTGCATTACAATGTATGGGGAAAGTACTGGCTCCGTCCCCCAATGCATAGAAAACCATTCCCCAAATGCTCTAGTGCCTTCCCTAAATTTTTTCTTTTGTGGGTGGATTTGAAGGCAATGAGTCCTATGAATGAGGATCACAAGCTTTACTGATGCAGCGATCGAAAACACTGTTCCATTGGGAACCCAGGGTTAGACCAACCCAGAATGGTGTACTCCAACATCTGACAGTGCTGCATATCACCCAGCTCCAGCTATGAGGGAGTCGGTCCACTGCTGTACCTATGGAAATATGGGGCTGCAGATCCAGGTATTAAATCCTTCAGAAGCTACCTGAGCGTAGCTGTTGTGACCTCTCTTGTATCTACCTCCTCGTCTCTCGTGCTAAAGTACTATTTGTGGCTGCTATTTCTCCTGCTGCTTCAATAACCTTGTCACAAAACAGGGGTGGGAATATGATGCAAGAACAGAACCATAGAATCGGAAGGGACTCTCTGCAATGCAGGAATCACAGCTACATGGGGGGGTCTCAACAGAGAGGTAGACATACGTTCCTTACAAATATGCAAAAAGTGACAGTACATTTTGCAATTGCAAGCATGCAATTTTCAGGGTGCAACTGCGTTTTGAAATTTGAGGAGAAGAAGAGGAGGAGGAGGAGGAGTTTGGATTTGATATCCCGCTTTATCACTACCCGAAGGAGTCTCAAAGCGGCTAAGATTCTCCTTTCCCTTCCTCCCCCACAACAAACACTCTGTGAGGTGAGTGGGGCTGAGAGACTTCAGAGAAGTGTGACTAGCCCAAGGTCACCCAGCAGGTGCATGTGGAGGAGCGGAGACGCGAACCCGGTTCACCAGATTATGAGTCCACCACTACACCACACTGGCTCTCTCTCTTTGAAGGCCTTTCAACCCCATTGACATCATTCACATTCCTCTGGCACCACTGAGTTCTGATTTCCCTTTTGCAATGATAAAAGGTGCTGGAGAGAGGGTTTTTTTAAAGCAAACCAACTTTATTTTAAAAAAATATATGTGGAGAAGATAGAAAGTAAACTTGAGTGACATTACTAAGAATTAAATAAATACCTCTGTTATCATGTGGAACAGTTGTGTGTCTGTCTTTGTGGACCTGACTGCTTTGAGGTCTGGTCTGGCCCAACTCAATATTGGAATGTGACCCCAGACAGCTTTCCACTATTATATGGAGTCCTTCAACCCAAAGAAAGCTTTTGCACCCCTGTCTCACCCAGTTGGACAGCTTCCCTTCCTTGTTGTTACATACAGAAGAAGTGAGCAATTGGGCACAAACCCATTGAAGGGTATGGATAGTCAACCACTGAGAGAGAAGGAATAAGAAACGGCACAAGACAAGGTTCAAGTGTGCCACTCTCATGTTTGATTCTGTGTAGGGGAAAGAAACTAAGGTACTTCTCAGGCTGCCATAAATCTATCCTGTTTCATGATGAGGAAAGAATAATAGAATTGCAGAGTTTGAAGCAGTGCCGGACTAATGTGTAAGCTAAACAAGCTATAGCTTTGGGCCCCACTCTCTTGGGGCCCCAAAAAAAATTTAAGGGGAAAAAACTGGATGTACATTTCCAAAATATAAGATAAAAACAAATTTTAAAAACCTACGTACAGCAACAGTGTTTTGTGTTGTGTAGGCTCCTATGACACGGGTGGCACTGTGGTCTAAACCACAGAACCTAGGGCTTGCCAATCAGAAGGTCGGAGGTTCGAATCCCCATGACGGGGTGAGCTCCCATTGCTCAGTCCCAGCTCCTGTCCACCTAGCAGTTCGAAAGCACAAAGTGCAAGTAGATAAATAGGTACCTGTCAGGGAACTGACATCGGAGGAAAGGGAAGTGGTAAGGCTCCCAGAGACTGGGAGAGAGTCAACAGCCAAAGCAGGGACCAGCAGGGGGAGCGCGGGGTCTCTGGAGGAGGATCTCAGTAATGCTGAGAGAGACGCAGCAGCCCAGGCAGGAAGCAGCAGGGGAGAGAAAGGGGTGAGAGACACTTCGAGCGAAAATAGCGGGGAGGTGTCAGAAGCTACTGCAGGGAGACCCATGCTTCGCCGGAAGCTGCCACGTCGTGAGTCCAGGAGACGCGTTTCCGTTAAGGAACTTCTTTGCTGGAAGCGCTTCCGCAGACAGCCACTGTCAGAAACTACTAGTGACTAGAGCAGACATGTCTGAGGAGCTCTGTCACACACAGAGGTTTGTGGGGTCGCACAAACTCTGAAGGGGCACAATTTTAAGCACAAGCAGCTAACCATCCCCTGACAGCAGTCTGACAGTCTCTGTACGCTGCCTGTGCAGGAGAAAGCATCATGAGCAACCCAGTCGGAACCGGAGACGCAGGGGTTGGAGCTGGTCCAAGCTTGGAAGAAAGGTATCAAGCTCTGGAGGTCCAACTTGCGCTGCAGACGGCGAGGCTCGAGGAGAGAAGGGCTCAGGATGCTGACAAAAAGGGGAGAACCACTCAGTTCCCCAGAAAGGTACCAGGATTGGTGCAGAAGTTTGGGGGGGGGACCCCAAGGATTACCATGCCTTTAGGACTGAGATGCAATATGCTCTGAATGTGCAGTTTGATGAGTTCCCTGATGAGGAATCGCGAGTTGCGTTCGTAATTGGGCATCTTGAGAAGGGGGCGCGGGTCTGGGTTCGACCCCTGATGGCAACGCACAACGATATCCTAAAGGACACTATGAAATTCTTTCGTGCAATGGATATCATGTTTTCCAGCGATATTGAGGAAGGGTTGGTACGCAGACAGCTAATGGCTTGCAAGCAGGGAAGCAGATCTGTCCGTGAGTACTGGACTGAATTTACCATGCTGATTCACAGATTGGGGTGGGATTTATCGGCGGCACCCATTCAGATGCTATTTGAAGAAGGTCTTTCTTCAGCTGTGAAAGACGAGCTGGCCAGGAGCCCCAGGGCGGGGTCTATGGATCAGCTGACCAAATCTGCGCTGACCATTGGAGCGCGCCAGGAGGCAAGAGCCTTGGAGAGGCGGGAAGGGAGAGGGGAACGTTGGAAGGAGTTACGCATTCCAGACATTCCTGAGCCAGCTTTCCCGCCGGCAGAGCCGATGGAAATCGGAACAGCCCGCGCGCGCGCAGTTTCAAAGCCCAGTGAGGGGGCGAAGAAGGAGGGAAAGGGAGCCCGGAAATGCTATCTCTGCCAACAGCCAGGCCACTTTGCCAGAGTCTGCCCCCAGAGGAAGGAATGGCAAGGGATGGTGGGAGCTGTTGAGGGGGAAGAGCAGGGAGAAACGGAGCAGGTAAAAGCCAACGCCTGGTTGCCAGCAGGGCACTGCAGCCAGGCCAAAGAGCAGTGAAAGTGCCCCTTCCCCAAGTGCCAGTGCCAGAAGCTCCTCGACCTGCTCTAGTGCTTGAAGTGTCTCTAGAGCTGCAAAATGGACACCCCCTAAAAATAAAGGCGCTGTTGGACTCAGGCAGCTCCTGCAATTTCATGAGCAAGGAGTTTGCTGCTGAGCACCAGATACAGACTATCCCTTTAAGCAACCCCCTGCAGGTGACCACGATTGATGGCAGGGAACTGTTGGGAGGAGGCGTCAGCTTGCAGACCGTCCCAATGATAATGAGGGTGGCAAGGCACACAGAACTGATAGCGTTTAATGTGGCCACCTTGGGAGGCGCTCCCATTATTTTGGGAATGAGCTGGCTAGCCCTACATGATCCGCTGGTGGGCTGGCATCAAAGAGTGGTTTCCTTCGGTTCAGCACATTGCTTGGAACACTGCAGGGGGGAAAAGGGGTCAGCAGGGGCCCAAGCCACCCTAGCAGGGACGGAAGTGATGGAGAAGGGGAAGGTGCCACCACAGTATGCTGATCTCAGCGACGTGTTCAGCGAGAAGGAAGCGGACCAACTACCCCCGCATAGGCCCTTTGATTGCCAGATCAATTTACTCCCTGGAGCACAGCTTCCTGTAGGCAAGTTGTATGCCATGTCAGACAGGGAGATGCAGGAGTTGCGAGCGTTCATTGACAAGAACCTGAAGAGAGGCTTCATCAGAGAGTCCAAGGCAGCGGGGGGTAGCCCAGTGTTTTTTGTGGATAAAAAAAAACACGGACAAGCCGAGGCTGGTATGTGACTTTCGGGCCCTAAATGCAGTGACAGAGCCAGCGGCTTTTCCTATGCCCAGGATTGATGATATTTTGACCAGGGTGCGAAAAGGAAAGATTTTTACAAAGCTGGACCTAAGGGGGGCGTACAACCTGATACGTATAAGGAAAGGGGATGAATGGAAGACCACCATGTTCACCCCTTTGGGGGCATTTGAATACCTCGTTATGCCTTTTGGATTACAAACAGGCTCCGCGTGTTTTCAAGCCTTTATGAACCATGTACTGGGGCCTTTGCTCTACAAGAATTGCGTGGCCTTCTTAGATGACGTGTTGGTGTATTCGGAGAATGAGGAGCAACATGTGAGAGACGTCAGAGAAGTGTTGAGCAGGCTGCAAGCCAACAGATTGTGGGTGAAACTGGAGAAGTGTCAGTTTCATACCAAGGAGGTGGAATTCCTGGGGTACCGCTTGTCAGACAAGGGGTTGGCCATGGACCCCGGCAAGGTTCAAGCGGTGCTGGAATGGAAAACACCCAAGACCAAGAAGGATGTGCAGAGGTTCCTAGGGTTTGGAAACTTTTATCGTAAGTTCATCCGAAACTTCGCCCACCTGACGGCGCCCATCACGGACTGTCTCAGCAGTAAAAAGAAGTTTGTTTGGACGGGGGAGGCGGAGCGAGCGTTTGAGGAACTGAAAAGGGCCTTCGCCTCTGACGAACAACTTCTACATGTGGATTTACAAAAAAAGCTGAGGGTCGAAACAGACGCTTCTGACAGAGCCATAGGGGCGGTGCTTCTTCTGCAGCCGGGGAAGGAGGGGTCAGAGTGGCGACCGTGTGCCTTCTTTTCGCGAAAGCTGAACAAATCTGAGAGAAACTACACGGTGCACGACCGGGAACTTCTTGCGATTTATGAGGCCTTCCGGAGATGGAGGCTCCTACTAATTGGTGCACAACAGAAGGTGCAAGTGTGCACGGACCATAAGAATCTAGAGTATTGGAGAACTGCGCGAGTGCTCAACCAAAGGCAGTTGAGATGGGCCCAGGAGTTCTCCAAATTTAACTTTGAGATTTGTTACGTACCAGGCCCGGAGAACGTTAGGGCGGACGCTCTCTCACGCAAACCTGAATATTTGGAGGGAGAGGGTGCACCCGAAGAGACCCATGTTATTCCCGAGGACCGCTGGGTGTGTGGGGCGGCTTTGGTGGGGCAAAGGGAACTGGTAGAGGGAACGGTGCAGGATGAATACGCCCAGGACAAACTCAGGGGTCTCAGGAGGGAGGGAGACAAACCCGGGGGTTTTGAGGAGAGAAACGGGGCGTTGTACTACAAGGGAGCGTTATACATATCTGAAGGGGAATTGAGGGAAAAGGTACTCAAGCAACTGCACGATAGCCCCACAGCAGGGCATTTTGGGCAACACAAAACCATGTGGCTGGTTACCAGGGAATTCTGGTGGCCCAAGGTCAGGGAAGATGTGCGGGAATATGTGAGAGGGTGTGACCGATGTCAACGAGCCAAGGGGGAGAGGCGGGCACCGGCAGGTTTATTAGAACCACTACCCACGCCGGAAAGACCATGGGAGGCAGTGGCAATAGATTTCATGACTGATCTGCCCAGGTCCAAAGGGAAGACAGCCATTATGGTTGTGGTAGACCTGTTAACCAAGATGGCCCACTTTATAGCCTGCTCACATGCGGTCACAGCAGAAGAAACCGCTAAATTGTTTGTGGAAAATGTGTTTAGGTTGCATGGTGCCCCCTTGAGGGTGGTTTCGGACCGAGGGAAACAATTTACTTCCAGGTTCTGGAGGAAGCTCATGAGCTTATTGCACGTAGAGGTGAATTTTTCCACTGCCCGTCATCCAGAAACCAATGGGCAGGCGGAAAGAGCTAATGGTGTCCTCCAGCAATATTTGAGGTGTTATGTGAATGACAGAGAGAATGATTGGGTGGAGAAGCTGGCGTTGGCAGAATTTGCCTATAACAATGCAGAGAACGTGTCCACGGGGATGAGCCCTTTTTTGGCCAATCACGGGTGTCATCCCCGAGCCTTCCCAGGGGGGGAGGGGGAGAACTGGAGCGTTCCTGCCGCAGAACAGTTCGTTGAAGAAATGGAAGCGATCCATCGCCAGCTCCAACTTAATTTAAACAGGGCGAAGGAGGAATATAAGAGGCAGGCAGACAAAACCAGAAGGGAAGGGGAAAGCATTAGGGTGGGGGACCAGGTGTGGCTGTCCACCCAAGGGTTACCATTTAAAGGAGGTTGTAAGAAGTTAAGACCCAAAAGACTGGGCCCATTTGAAGTCACGCAACAGGTCAACCCAGTGGCTTTCAGACTCCGGTTACCGAACCACATGAAGTTGCACCCAGTGTTCCACAGATCATTGCTGTCACCGTATATAGGGGACAGAGAGGGGAGGGTCAATAGGGGACCAGCTATGGAGGAAAAAGAACACAGCTACCATGTAGCGGAGATTCTCGATTCCAGGTGGAGGGGAGAGCAAGTAGAGTATTTGGTAATGTGGGAAGGGGAGCCGGAGTCGGAAAACACCTGGGTCAGGGCAGAGGATGTAGATGACGAGGTTTTGATTGAAACTTTTCATCAGAGATTCCCTAGAAAACCCCAGCCAGTGGCAAGGTTCCGGAGGGAATACTTCGCCACCACCGACGACGAAGAAGAGTTGGAGGGGTTCGCTGATTCCGAGGTGGAGGAGGATTCAGCGAGTCGGAACGAAGACCGATGGAGGGAATTGTTCGAGACGTCTGAAGATGAAGAGGATTCTTTTAGGGGTTTCAGCTCCTCACCGCCCAGAGGAGAAAGTAGGGGCGGGGGAGAGGGGGGCCCTGGAGGGGAGGTGGATGTCAGGGAACTGACATCGGAGGAAAGGGAAGTGGTAAGGCTCCCAGAGACTGGGAGAGAGTCAACAGCCAAAGCAGGGACCAGCAGGGGGAGCGCGGGGTCTCTGGAGGAGGATCTCAGTAATGCTGAGAGAGACGCAGCAGCCCAGGCAGGAAGCAGCAGGGGAGAGAAAGGGGTGAGAGACACTTCGAGCGAAAATAGCGGGGAGGTGTCAGAAGCTACTGCAGGGAGACCCATGCTTCGCCGGAAGCTGCCACGTCGTGAGTCCAGGAGACGCGTTTCCGTTAAGGAACTTCTTTGCTGGAAGCGCTTCCGCAGACAGCCACCGTCAGAAACTACTAGTGACTAGAGCAGACATGTCTGAGGAGCTCTGTCACACACAGAGGTTTGTGGGGTCGCACAAACTCTGAAGGGGCACAATTTTAAGCACAAGCAGCTAACCATCCCCTGACAGTACCACTCCAGCGGGAAGGTAAACGGCGTTTCCATGCACTGCTCTGGTTCACCAGAAAGCGGCTTAGTCATGCTGGCCAGCTGTATGCCAGCTACCTCGGCCAGTAAAGCGAGATGAGCGCCGCAACTCCAGAGTTGTCTGCAACTGGACCTAACGGTCAGGGGTCCCTTTACCTTTAGGTTCCTATGATATAAGTAATCGGCCCTGCCTGCTAGCCTGCTCCCTAAAATATCACAGGTTTGCTCATTTCTATATATAGGGTCCCTACATTCTGCATGGACTGGTTGCATGGTGACTTGTGCAAATGGCTTTAGATATCTATTAGGTCCATACATTACCATATAGCATATATTCAACACAAAAACTGTGACAATTTGTTGTTGACATAGGACAGCTGGACATATAAAGGGTCCCATTACCTTCAGTAACTTAGGGCCTCATTAAACCTAAATCCAGCCCTGGTTGGAAGGGACCCTGGAGTCATCTAGTCCCATCCCCTGTAGGGGGAAAATAGGGGGCAATAAGAGAACTAAAGTGCCTCTCAGCAATTTCATTTGTTCCTCTCTGCCATAACCCTATCATGTCTCATGGTGAGGATCCATCATGGATGAGGCTGGCAGCCCTTTGGCCAACACTTGTTGTCTGGACATTCCAAAAACATGTATCAAAGCTTTTAGCAGAGAAAATTTATAAGAGGGGCGGGAATCAACATTCGTCTAACACTCTATTAGGAAATGTGTCAGAAGGTAGACCTGGTGCTTCCAAACTTTACTGAGAGCAAAATACTGAGGGCATAGAGGGAAGGTCCTTCTCCGGAGACACATGTTTGGGAATGCTGAGGGAAGTTAAATGCTTCAGCAAGCTTAATGGCATTTGTCAGCAAAGTTACTCACGTCTCTGAAAGGTGGATTTAGAGGCTCCTGCTGAGACGAGACACCTATGGGGATTTGGAGGAAAGTTTAAAGATTTTCAAGTGCACATCTCTGTTTATTACTATTTATGCTGGCAGATTTATCTCCTTGCTGTTTCCAGCCCATTTCTCCAGAGGAAATTAGATGTAGTGCTTAACTGTAAGCTGGGCCAATGAAGAAAATGATTCTATAAATACCTAACTTGCTGGCAAGGCTACAATATCGGCACATCAGGTTGGCTGTTGAATTTGGTTTGAAGAATATTGCAGCCCACCTTAATTTGGATAGGCCCCTGCAGGCGAAAGACAGGTTCCAGCGGATTGAGGGGATGAGACTAATAGTGGGTCAAACGGTCAAGAAGGCGTTTTCTGTACATGATGTAGAGGGAAGCGAGGGGCAGATGGGGCTTGTCCACCTGGGAAGGTAGCCCATCTAGGAGGAGGAAAACTCTGGTCCTAAACTTCTGCTGTCTCATGGGATATCTGTGGGACAAGAAAAGGCTAAGGAGTAAACCCTACACAAATCTGGAGTGGAGTCCCCAAGACAGTTGGATGGCACCTTTTATGCCAGCATGGTGTAGTGGTTAAGAGTAGTGGACTCGTAATCTGGTGAATCAGATTCACGTCCCCGCTCCTCCACATGCATCTGCTGCAGTGGCGTAGCGTGGGGGTGCAGGGGGGCCGGCTGCACCGGGCGCAACATCTGGGGGTTAGGGTTAGGGGGCGCAAATCCACGGGTTAGGGGGCGCAGATTACTTGCCTTGCCCCGGGTGCTGACAACCCACGCTACGCCACTGATCTGCTGGGTGACCTTGGGCTAGTCACACTTCGCTGAAGTCTCTCAGCCTCACTTCCCTCACAGAGTGTTTGTTGTGGGGGAGGAAGGGAAAGGAGATTGTTAGCCACTTTGAGACTCCTTAGGGTAGTGATAAAGCAGGATATCAAATCCAAATTCTTCTTCTCTTCTCCTTCTTCTCCTTCTTCTTCTTCTCCTTCTCCTTCTTCTTCTCCTTCTTCTTCTTCTTCTCCTTCTTCTTCTTCTTCTTCTTCTTCTCCTTCTTCTTCTTCTTCTTCCTCTCCTCCTCCTCCTCCTCCTCCTGGCAACTCCTGCAACCAAGCTGGTCTCAAACATATTGCTCTGCTTTCCTTTGGACCACATCAGTGAGGCTGAGAGGGGGATCTTGTCTTCTGGGCAACCCAGGACCTCCATACACATTGCCCAGGCTTGTGCCCTGAGGAGGTCACTTTGCTGCTGCTAACACACAAATTTGACTTCACCCTCAGAGGTGAACTTCATTGTCTCTTGAGACAGACAGACTTGTTTGCAATGGCGCCTGCCCGTGACTCCCGAGCCTCCCCAGAGCTGTCAAAACGAAGGGGGAAGGCCGTCAGCAAAGCGGAGCAGCTCCCTTCTTCCCCCAATGGCTCGGGGTAGCCTTAGGAGTCATGGGCTTGTGGCGTGCTGAATGTCACCCCCCCCCAGTGATGACACACAGGGCGCTGCGCCCCCACCACACACCCCTTCCTACGCCTCTGGCACCAGGTTGAGAAACTTCGCTATATATTATGGGAGAAAGAGAAAAAGTTTCTTGCATCAACTATCAACTTCATCCACCACTTACATTGTTTCACAAACCTTTACCTTGCCCCCTCCCAAAGTAGTCTATTTTAATACCCTGAAAATCATAAACCCAGAGTCTCACCTATTTGCTCATGCCATATAGACAGGAGGCGTCACAGTGAAATGCATCTTTCAGAGGACAGTGTCAGACCTTAAAATCTTTTTCCTTCCTTCCTGACACTTTTAATACCTGGGGAAGGGTGGGAGGAAGGAGCGGAGATGAAATAAGAAAGATTTATAGAGTCTCAAAGCCTCCTGTTAAAATTAAATGTGGTGCAAACAGTAGCTTTCCACATTTAATTGTCTTTTTCACAGTAACTTTGCGTCAGTCTCTCCTAAAAGCCTATTAATTCTGTAATTTAGTGCCCGAGAAAGCCGTGAGATAGACAGAAACGCTGCTCAGATTTCCTTCTCCTTCCTTTCTCCCCTGCTCTCTTCATTGACTAACTGTCATCGAGCGTCAACGTTAGGGCTGCTTTCTCCTTGAAACCCTTCAGATCCTAGAAAGAATGAAAAAAGGAAAGGAAAATTAAAAAGTTTTTATAGCCACTTTAATGTCACACACACAATGTTTGCTCAGTGGTACCTAAAAGGGACTCTGTGAGGTTCTGTGTTGCAGTTGTAATTGACTTGATGAGGTTGTATGTTACAGTTGTTATGGAAACTCAAGTTAAAACAGCATGGATAGGGATGCTTGAGGAAATAGTTCTTCTCCTATTGTATTACAAACTAAAAGAACTACAGTGGTACCTCAGGTTAAGTACTTAATTCGTTCCGGAGGTCCATACTTAACCTGAAACTTAAGAGAGAGCCAGTGTGGTGTAGTGGTTAAGAGAGGTAGACTCGTAATCTGGGGGAACCCGGTTCGATTCCCCGCTCCTCCACATGCAGCTGCTGGGTGACCTTGGGCCAGTCACACTTCTCTGAAGTCTCTCAGCCCCACTCACCTCACAGAGTGTTTGTTGTGGGGGAGGAAGGGAAAGGAGAATATTAGCCGCTTTGAGACTCCTGAAGGGGAGTGAAAGGCGGGATATCAAATCCAAACTCTTCTTCTTCTTCTTCTTCTGAAACTGTTCTTAACCTGAAGCACCACTTTAGCTAATGGGGCCTCCACTGGAACACGATTTCTGTTCTCATCCTGAAGCAAAGTTCTTAATCTGAAGCACTATTTCTGGGTTAGCGGAGTCTGTAACCTGAAGCATATGTAACCTGAAGCGTATGTAACCCGAGGTACCACTGTACTTTGGGTCCCAGTACTTTTTCTGGGCACAATTCAAAGTGTTGGTGCTGATCTTAAAACCCTAAAGGGCCTTAGCTCTGTATACCTGAAGGAGCGTCTCCATCCCCATTGCCCAGCCTGGACACTGAGGTCTTCCTCCAAAGGTCTTCTGGTGGTTCCCTCCCTGCATGAAGTGAAGTTATAGGGAACCAGACAGAAGGCATTCTTGGTAGTGGTGCTCACCCTGTGGAACAGCCTCCCATCAGATGTAAAAGAGTTGAACAATTGTATGACTTTTAGAACACATCTGAAGGCAGCTCTGTTTGGGGAAGGATTTAGTGTTTGATGTTGCACCACATCAGTACTTTTAACAAATAGTTCCCCCCTCTGCCATCTCATAATCATAGTTCTATTATCATATTGTTGACCAGAGGAGAATTAACTTTGCAGCAGAGGGCAAAGAAACAGGTTAATTAAAAAACCCTGACCAAAGAACAGCAGACCTCTGTTGTAAACAAAATCTGCCCTTATTCCCTTATGGGGTATACAAGAGCCCTTTATAGAGTCCTTTGTAGGTTCTCCATCTGTAGGAGAAAATAACAGAGGCCAACCAGAGAATATTGAGAAGCAAAGCAGCTAGTAAACCTGATTTTTATTAAAGCTGTTGCAACAGGGTGCTCCCCTCACACGCAGGAGGACGGAGGAGGACCAAGAACCAAGGTGTGCCTGCCCTTATATAGACATTTTAAATTCCCTGCCCTGGAGCTCAAGACCACCTCTCCATACATCATACATGCATCACAGAAGGGGTGCAACCCAAGACCACCCCCCACAAACATCATACCTACATCACAGAAAAGGTGGTCTACAACAGAAATTTGAATGTTGTTGTTTTTTCTGTCTGCCAGGTTATCTGATAGTGCCTTATCTGATTGCCCTTCCTGGTAGTCTGCCCATTCCTTTGAGATGGTGATTACCCAATTCCTGAGACAATGGGAAGGTTCCCTCACCCCCTCCCTCCTTGCAAAGAAAGCGTAGACTGCTGGCACACAGCTATGCACACCTATCAACCACGGTGCCCATCAGCTGAGATAATAATTGTGTTATCCCCTCTTGAGTTTATGTTTGCTGTAAAAAAAAAAAGTCCAAAAAACCACGACTTCTTTGGGAAATTATATAGCTGTTTCTAGTAGGTAACATGGAAGCAGAATGTGAGTTTTCTGAATGTGGACAACACTAAGGGGAGTCATTGGTGTGAAGGGAAATCTTTTTCCTCAATGGGTTGGAGGTGGGCAGATTCACAAAGGGTTGCTGCTTGGCAGGTCTTCCAAAGCACCAGGACTTGCAGAAATGTATCAGGTTCAAGTGGCAACGCTAGGGATGGGTGCCTCTGTTCCTTTCCAGGTCTCTCAGGTTCTCACTGTTCCAATCTTAAACCCAGTTCTCTGCATTTCCTCATCACGTTTTTAAAAAACAAGCCACAGTGAAAAATCGCCAGCACTTCAGTGCAAACTTATCCTGACATGCCAGAATTGCATGCTGTCAGAGCTGCCACCCAGTCCCAGCTCACATAGGACCAAGTCCGCCAGCGTTCACTTTATAAGAGTCTTTATTAAGTTACAGGTTTCATTTCCGAACTGCAGCGTGCAGCTCTACACCTTCTGCCCTAGGTCGGCGAAGACCCGTCTGAGTCCCCGCCTCTTGCACACCAGCTTAATACCCTAGCCTTGCTCCACCTCCTTCGCCTCTCCCTACGTCTCTGGGTCCTTCTGCCCCCCTGGGCCTCCTCCCTTCTACTCTCCTCTGACGCTGACCCCCCTGATCCTTCTGCCTCCTTGCGGCGGGCTTTGGGACCTGGCTCACTCTCCGGGCTGCTTACTGCTCCGGCTTCCGCTGCATTTGAACTTGGCGCGCGCGCCCAACTCTCTACTTTCCTCTTAACCGTTGCCTCGCTCTCTGAGGAGGGCGTGACCACCCCTGACTCGTGCCCTCCCTCCTGCTGACAGCCTCCGGAACCCGATGCCTGGCTACCTTCCTCCCTGCTGCTCTCAGTCTTGAGCGTGGGTCCCGACTTCCAGCTGCTGCCGCCCTCAGTTATGAGCGTGGGTCCCGACTTCCAGCTGCTACTCTCTGAATCTCCTCTGTTCCCTTCCTCCTGGGGTGTCCCCCCGGATCCCCCCCTTGCTCTGCTCACTGGGGCTCCCTTTTGGGAGTCCTCTGACTCACTGCTTAGGCTTGGAGATCTCGGGTCGTCATCATCACTCATTTTCCCTTCGGATTCCTCCCCCTCGCTCTCTGCTTCCTCCCTTCTCTGCGTCTCTGCTCCTGAACCCCTGACATCCATCCCCCCCTCGAAGCCCCCCCTTCCCCCCTCCCCGCTTTCAGGTGTGGGTGCTGGGTGCTCCATCATCACGGGAGGGAATGCCGGATACAGTTCGCTCCCCGTGGTTGGCCGCCAACTGAAGACCTCCGAGTCTTCCTCCTCGCGGTCGCCGACGTTGACCTGTTCCGCTTCCATCTCTGTACCGCCGTGCTCGAACCCAAGGTCCTCCCCGAACACGTCCATGTCAGTCTCTGCGTCGGTCGCTCGACCTGGCATCTCCAGCCACTTCCGGCGCCATTGCTCCTCCGGTCGATCGTCCCACCAATACGAGGTGTCTGACGCCGCACCCGCCGGCGATCCTTCTGGGGAACGGGTGCTCAGTGCGGGTTCCCCGTCCGAGTCGAATCCATGGAACGTGCTGGAAGAAAGTGTGGGCGTGAACAGCCAGTCGTCGAAGAAGCTCGCTGGCATGGGTCTGTGTGGGAAAAGGGCATGAAACTCGTCCTTGAGCAGGGGTTCCTCCAAAGCGTAGTCTGGCACCCAGCTATTGGCGCTGGCCCGGGTGCCCTCTCTGGCTAGGAGGTATTCGACTCCCTCTTCCCCCCATCTGGAGTCCAAAATCTCCGTGACCTCGTTGATGGGGTCTTGCTGCGTCACCCCTCGCGTCTCCGTCCGCTCCCGGAACGGACTCGGTGCCGTCCCTGGCTCCTGGAATCTGTGAGGTGCCTTGTAGGGAGTGAGCACCGACCTGTGGAACACCGGATGCATTCTGGAACCCTCCGGCAGCACCAGTCGGAAGGCTACCGGGTTGATCTGTGCTTCGACTTGGTACGGACCAATTTGCTTGTGCCCCAACTTCTTCTTGGCTAGTGACCTGGTCGGCACTGCGTGGGCTGTCAACCAGACCCAGTCTCCCACTTGGATCTCTTCGCCAACCCGCCTGTGCTTGTCAGCTTGCACCTTGTAGGCGTGCTTAGCTAGCTCCAGCTGCCGTCTGAGTTGATCGTGTACCGCCTGCAACTCTGACGCGAACGCGTCCGCCGTCTGTGGTTCTCCGTCCCCCACTCTCTCCCGTCCCGGGAAGGTTCTGGGATTCCTCCCATTGTTGGCGAAGAACGGCGTCACCCCTGTGGACACGTGCTTCGTGTTGTTGTAAGCGAACTCGGCGAGCGGCAGGTAATCCACCCAGGTCGCAGGTTGTTGATTGGCATAGCATCTCAGGTACTGCTGCATGATGGCATTGACCCTCTCTGCTTGCCCGTTGGTCTGCGGGTGTCTTGCTGATGCCAGATCGACCTTGACATTTAGAAAACTCATCAGCTTCTGCCAGAAATTCGAGACGAACTGGCGCCCGCGGTCGGACAGGATAGACCGCGGCAGACCATGCACTTTGAACACGTGATCTATGAACAGTTTGGCGGTTTGTTCCGCCGTGGCCACCTTCGCACACGGAATGAAATGTGCCATCTTGGTGAACAAGTCCACCACCACTAGTACAGCTGTCTTGCCTCTCGAGCTGGGTAGATCCGTAACAAAGTCCAGGGCCACCCTCTCCCACGGTTCAAACGGCGTTTGCAGCGGTTCCAGCAGTCCCGCCGGTGGTTTGTGCACCGGTTTGGCCCTCTGGCAGGTGTCGCACCTCGCAACGTAGTCCGCGACTTCCCCTCTCAGTCTGGGCCACCAAAAGTCCCTTGCGACTAATTCCACCGTTTTTTCCGTGCCAAAGTGCCCGGCCGTGGGTGCGTCGTGCAGCTGCTGCAGTACCCTGGCGCGAAGTTCGTCTCCCGGCACGTAGATGGCCCCTTTACGTAAGAGCAAGCCGTCTCGTATCTGGAACTCGTCGCCCTTCGCCGTGCCCTTGTGCACCTCTGCCATCTTCGCCCGCGCGAAGGAGTCGTCCTGCAACGCCCGCCGCACCGCATCCAGGTCTACTGTGGCTGAAGCGCACGCCCACGCTGTTGGCGCGAAGATGTGCATGGCTGCCGCTGGCGTCGCCTCTTCGAGGTATTGCGGTTTGCGGGACAGTGCATCCGCCATGACGTTGGTGTCGCCTGGGACGTACTCTATTCGGAAATTGAAGTCAGCAAAGAACTCCGCCCAACGTATCTGCCTCTGGTTCAGGAACTGAGCCGTGCGCCAGTGCTCCAGATTCTTGTGATCCGTGCAGACCTGCACCGTGTGCTTGGCGCCGATCAGGAAGTGCCTCCACGCCTTGAAAGCTGCATGAATGGCCAGCAACTCCCTGTCCCAGATGGTGTAGTTCTGCTCCGACTTGCTGAGCTTTCTGGAGTAGAACGCTCCCGGCCTCCAGACCCCCTGTGGGTCCCTTTGCAGCAGGACAGCTCCCACTGCTCTATCGGACGCGTCTGTCTCTACCCGCATCGGTTTGCTGGGGTCGATATGCAGCAGTTGCTCTTCCGACGCGAAGAGACGCTTGAGTGCCTGAAAGGACTGCTCCGCCTGCTCCGTCCAGATGAATTTCTTTTTCTTGGAGCTTAGCGTGTCCGTAATGGCCGCCGTCTGCATCGCGAACCCCTTGATAAACTTGCGATAGAAGTTGGCGAAGCCGACAAACCGCTGGACCTCCTTCCGATTGCGCGGGCTCTTCCAATCCAACACCGCACGAACCTTGGCGCTGTCCATGGCTAGCCCCTTGTCCGACAACTTGTAACCCAAGAAATCCACCTCCGTCGTGTCGAACTGGCACTTCTCCAGTTTGGCGTACAGTCTATGCTGCTGCAGCCTCTTCAGCACCTCCCGAACATCTTGGTCATGGGCTTGCTGCGAGTCGGAGAATATCAGGATGTCATCCAGAAAGCAGACGCACTTCTTGTAAAGGAGTCCCGCCAACACATGATGCATGAAAGCTTGGAAACAGTGAGAACCGTTTTGCAATCCAAACGGCATCACTCTGTATTCGTAGGTGCCCAGAGGCGTGAACATGGCTGTCTTCCACTCATCGCCCTCCCTCATGCGGATGAGATTGTACGCACCTCGCAGGTCCAACTTGGTGAACACGCGTCCCTTGCGCACCGTCGCTAGCAGGTCGTCAATCCTGGGCATGGGGAAATCAGAAGGCTTGGTCATCTTGTTTAAGAGGCGAAAATCCACCACCAGTCTTTTCTGGGGCGTGTCCTTCTTCTTCACGAAGAAAACAGGACTGCCCCCTACTGCCCTGGACTCCCGGATGAAACCGCGCTGCAAATTGTGATCTATGAACTGTTTGAGTTCCTGTAATTCGTCCTCAGACATGGAATACAGCTTCCCTTTCGGCAGCGTCGCCCCTGGTAGGAGGTCAATCTTGCAGTCATATTGCCTGTGCGGTGGTAGCTTGTCAGCCTCTTTCTCGCAGAAGACCTCCAGAAAGTCTGCGTATTTGTGGGGGACTGCTTGCAACGTTCCCAACTGCAGTTGTGATTCCTCCTCCTCTCCCTCCTGTCTGGGCAGGATGCAGTGTTCTGCGCAATAAGAGGAGCCGAAGATCAGCTGTCTCTGGTACCAAGCCAGTGTCGGACTGTGCCTGTCCAGCCAACTCATGCCCAACACAATGGGCGTGTCCGACAGTTGGGTGACATTAAAACTGATGACTTCCCTGTGGTTGCCAAGGCGCATCACCATCGGTGGCGTTTGCTTCACCACCTGCCCCCCTAGCAACTCTCTGCCATCCACTGTGACGACTTGCAGGGGCAGAGTGGCAGGCAGTAGCTGTATAGCGTGCTGCTCCACAAAATCCTGCGCTATAAAGTCTGCGTTGCTTCCAGAATCCACAGAAAGCGGTACTTCGATAGTGACGCCATCGGGTAGCTGGAGAGATGCTGTGAGCTGCACTACTGGTTTGGGTGGGAGGGGGTCCGTGGGTTGCAAGATCGCTGGGGACTGCTTCACTGATGCGTCTGGCTGGGCCCCAGTGCCTCTGTCTCCAGCCAGACATCGTCGTTTCCCTGCTGTGGTTCTCCTTGCTGCGTTGCTGCAGTCACCATTGCTGAGGCTGCAGTGTGCTTGTGGAGCCTCCGGGGACACTCTTTCGCCAAATGGCCTGGATCCTCGCAGATGTAACACTTCCTGTTCCCTCTAGGAGGCTTCGCTTTCACTGCTGTTGGTGCTAGGGCTCTGGCTGCTGACTGAGCCCTTGCACCTCCAACCTCCATCGGTTCCCCTCCCCCTCCTGGCGGAGGTGTGGATTGCGCACGCGCTGCTTCTCTTGGAACGAAAGAGAAACTTCTCGCTGCTTCGCGCCCTCCACGTCCTTCATCTCTGCACCAGGGACGTTCTTCCAGCCTCACCCCCACAGTCAGCGCCCTTTGGACCACCTCCTGCGTGCTTCGGGGCCTCTCCCCCCTTGCAATTTCATCCTTGACCGCTGAGCTTAGACCCTCCCAGAACAGGTCTCTGACAGGGGGCGAATCCCGGTCCCACTCTAAGGCACTGACCAGCGCAAAAAAGCGGGCGTGGTACTGCCGGACGCTTGCCCTCCCTTGTTTCAGTCCATGAATCTCCCGTCGGGCAAGATCCACATCAATAGTAGACAAAAAACACGCATCCATCGCTTTGATAAAGGCATCTGCATTCTGAAGCGCCGGATCTTTATCCCTCCACAAATTGCGTAGCCACGCTTTAGCATCCCCATGCAAATGGGATAGTATGAACCCCACTTTCTCTTCCTCATCTCTAAAGTCTTTTGCCAGCAGTTGCAGTGCGCACATTACGTCTGCTCGAAAATTGGGGTACTGTTGTAAATTCCCATCGAAGTGAGCCACAAGCCCTCCTGCTCTCCGTGCCAACCCAACCCCCTCCGGTCTGGGTCCTGGCTGCCCGTGTTTAACCCATGCTTCAAACCTGGCGTGGAGATCTCTGTAGGCGGCTGCCACATCCTCCTCCCTCTCCTTGGATGCCAGTACCTCCGCGTTCAATTGGGTAACTGCCTGTTGCAGCGCTGCAACTTTCTCTGCTTCCGTCATCTCTGCTAACCGTCGTGAGCTTGCTCCCAAACACCGATCCCCTCCTCCAGCTGCCTCTCTCTCCGCTGCGAGATATCAGGTGTCCGAAGCTTTTAAGAGACGGGTCTTACTGTCAGAGCTGCCACCCAGTCCCAGCTCACATAGGACCAAGTCCGCCAGCGTTCACTTTATAAGAGTCTTTATTAAGTTACAGGTTTCATTTCCGAACTGCAGCGTGCAGCTCTACACCTTCTGCCCTAGGTCGGCGAAGACCCGTCTGAGTCCCCGCCTCTTGCACACCAGCTTAATACCCTAGCCTTGCTCCACCTCCTTCGCCTCTCCCTACGTCTCTGGGTCCTTCTGCCCCCCTGGGCCTCCTCCCTTCTACTCTCCTCTGACGCTGACCCCCCTGATCCTTCTGCCTCCTTGCGGCGGGCTTTGGGACCTGGCTCACTCTCCGGGCTGCTTACTGCTCCGGCTTCCGCTGCATTTGAACTTGGCGCGCGCGCCCAACTCTCTACTTTCCTCTTAACCGTTGCCTCGCTCTCTGAGGAGGGCGTGACCACCCCTGACTCGTGCCCTCCCTCCTGCTGACAGCCTCCGGAACCCGATGCCTGGCTACCTTCCTCCCTGCTGCTCTCAGTCTTGAGCGTGGGTCCCGACTTCCAGCTGCTGCCGCCCTCAGTTATGAGCGTGGGTCCCGACTTCCAGCTGCTACTCTCTGAATCTCCTCTGTTCCCTTCCTCCTGGGGTGTCCCCCCGGATCCCCCCCTTGCTCTGCTCACTGGGGCTCCCTTTTGGGAGTCCTCTGACTCACTGCTTAGGCTTGGAGATCTCGGGTCGTCATCATCACTCATTTTCCCTTCGGATTCCTCCCCCTCGCTCTCTGCTTCCTCCCTTCTCTGCGTCTCTGCTCCTGAACCCCTGACACATGCGTATTTTCCTAAAGCAGTTTCCCCAATGCAATGCATTTTGCATATTGTTTCACTAATATGTGTGCATTCTAATGCACATTTCATGTGGACCAAAAAAAGCACTTGCATTTCTGTTCACATGACTTGGGTAGAGAACTGGATTGCATAGTTTGGAGCAGTGAGAATTTCGAAGCATGGCTAAGTTCCAGGTTGTGTATTTTTCAGATAGTGCGAACTAGGCCTGTTGACCTTTAAATGCTAACTGAATTGAACTAAATGAGCGTGGAACTGGTGAAGTGGACTCTAGTCAATGAAAACTTATTCTATGGTTAACTTGATAGTCTTTGACGTGCCACAAGACTGTTTGTCAGTGAAGGCTGGTCCAAAGGGGCAAAGGGGTCTCTGCCTGCCCCACCAACCTTAGTCAACCCTAAGGAAGCCTGCCTGTCATTGGCTCCAGCGGCACATATCATTATTTCTGACTCTGCCTACTGTTGGCTTCCTCTGGCCCACCAGCCCCAATAGGCACCATCTCCTGTGGCTCTTTGTTCTTTAAATGGTGGGGTATTGTGCTTTTGACATGGCTGTAAGATGTCTTTGAGGCCTGTTGGGGGCAAAAAAGTCTTATTAAATAAAGAGATAAAAACAAACAAACCAACAAACAATGGGAGTGGGAATGGTAGCTGCATGTTTGGCTCGAGAATTTAGGTATTACAAACATGTCCCCATTTTCATCTGTGAAATTTTGGGATGGTTTTCATCATAAATCAGGAGGCTTATTCAAAGCTTCTCTCGCTCTCTCTCTTCGCATGCAGAGTAAAGCACTTGGCGTCACATAACCTTGAAGGGAGAGAAACATAAAACATTAAAAAGGTCCCAGGAGATGCGTCCGAGAAAGCCAGGAAGAATTAAAACATATGTTGGAACATATTGATCACGGACGGTCTCCTGCGGTGAGTGCAAATCTTTTCCTTCTAGACCTGCTGGTATTTTAATGAGGGCAGTTGTGTGATTCTAACCTGGGTGAAGACCTTCTTGTGTGGTTTTCTTGAAACATGCTCCATCCCACACCCTCCACCAACCGGGATCCAGATGCCGACCAGACAGAGAGCAAAGTGTTTCCAAGAGGGTAGTGTACTGGATTCAAATCCTGAGCTGAATTGGGCCAAATGGGGAGGGAGGGAAATCTGTGCTTGGTTGGGACAGTCCCAAGATCACTCTGGGTTGGGTCAAATAGAACATTGTTGGTGGGAGGAGATGTAAAGGTAAACGGACCCCTGACCATTAGGTCCAGTCGCAGATGACTCTGGGGTTGTGGCGCTCATCTCCCTTTACTGGCCGAGGGAGCTGGCGTACAGCTTCCGGGTCATTTGGCCAGCATGACTAAGCTGCTTCTGGCGAACCAGAGGAGTGCATGGAAATGCCATTTACCTTTCCGCTGGAGCGGTACCTATTTATCTACTTGCACTTTGATGTGCCTTTGAACTACTAGGTTGGCAGGAGCAGGGACCGAGCAACAGGAGCTCACCCCGTCGCGGGGATTCGAACCGCCGACCTTCTGATTGGCAAGCCCTAGGCTCTGTGGTTTAACCCACAGCGCCACCCACGAACCTCTGGGAGGAGATGTAGTGTCTCCTTATTCCTCATCACCTCCCTACTGCTTGTTTAATTAGGGTTTAGAAAATCCTTCTTAAACTATAACCTGGCTAAATATGCAAGTTATATAATTAGCCATGGAAGATAAACAACATCGTTTTTGGCAGAAGACAAATGGCAGCCGGGATTTTTGTTGGGGGGCAGGCTTTTGTTAGGGGGACAGAACCTCAGGTTTGTATTGATTTTATATATATATATTAATTGATCTAGGGGGGGCAGCAGCCCCCCTGCCCCCCTGGTTATGCCCATGGTGCTGCATATAACCGATATAGGGCAGAATGGAAAGCAATGCCTTCTCATATCTCCAGAAGTGTGGAGCCTTCTCTGTTTATGGAAGCTCCCTGCATAATTTAGAACCCTTCAAAACTGGGACTCTTCAGACGTTCATGTCCAGAGTTATTGGTGCTTTTCTTTTAAAACAACAACAACAACATCATACATACATACATACATACATACATACATACATACATACATACAAGAACATCCATTAACATTTGACAATATGGCCTTGGGAGATTCCCCCCTCCCCCATTTCGAGTTAGCATCAGTTATACTTAAAATAAATTGCCACCGTGTGCTGTTAATTCCAGAGAAGAATGGTAAATTCCATCCTCTTCTCTGAGACTTGTTTTCACAGTGAATTAATGGGGCTTAATTTAGCACTGCGTTCGCAAACGGTAACGCTGAAGGAATGCAAGTGACATGTTTCTGCTTCCCTCCATCGCCACCCCCTTATTACAGGCATTCCGCGTTCTGCAGCTCCTTTTGCCATGTCAGACTTGGTTTGCGGAGGAAGCCGCACTGTGTCTAAGCGAGAGCCAGGCAAATGCATTCCCTCTTCCTTCACAAAGGATTGTGTCTTGGTTTTCTCCTCCCTGTCTTCAAAAGTACCATGGTTGGCAGAAATTCATCTGATTCAAGTGGCAATGCTTAGGGCAAATCCAGGCAAATTGGTTCATTTCACTTTTTCTGTTTCTCGTGTTTCCAGTTCCCCATGTTGTCACATCAGCCGGCATTTTAAAAAAAAACTGTTGTGAAACTTCAGCAGTACACAGTTGGTACATTTTCAACAGTATTAAGAGATTATATGCCCCCCCCCAAGTTACCCCTTCTTTCCCCCAAAGGAGTTTTTCATAAGGGACCTTCTCCGCAATCCTTAGGTAAACACCTGCCTGGCATATTTATTCTAAATGTCCCTGGCTTGGAAATCTGCAAAGCCATCTGGTATTGTTCTGTTTGTTAAAGCTGTGGTTTTCCCAGTAGTGATGTATGGAAGTGAGAGCTGGACCATCAAGAAGGCTGATCGCCAAAGAATTGATGCTTTTGAATTATGGTGCTGGAGGAGACTCTTGAGAGTCCCATGGACTGCAAGAAGATCAAACCTATCCATTCTTACGGAAATCAGCCCTGAGTGCTCACTGGAAGGACAGATCCTGAAGCTGAGGCTCCAATACTTTGGCCACCTCATGAGAAGAGAAGACTCCTTGGAAAAGACCCTGATGTTGGGAAAGATGGAGGACACAAGTAGAAGGGGACGACAGAGGACGAGATGGTTGGACAGTGTTCTCGAAGCTACCAGCATGAGTCTGACCAAACTGTGGGAGGCAGTGGAAGACAGGAGTGCCTGGCGTGCTCTGGTCCATGGGGTCACAAAGAGTCGGACACGACTAAATGACTAAACAACAACAACAACATTGTTCTGTTTCTGACTGCTTCTCCTCCCCCCCCCTGCCCCATCTCCAATGCCAGGATGGTGGTGGGTAGGGGCTCCCAGATTCCTGCTTGTACAAATGGCAGGTTCCTCTTTTACCAGGAGGAAAGAGAGTACTGAGCTATGACTGACAGCTCACTGGAGTAGCCCTGCAATTTGCTTTAAGTTTAAATAACAGACAGCCCTAATCTGATCAATTAGCAAAGTAATTCCAAGGGCGGGGGGGTGGAATAAAATGAAACATTAAATGCCTCTCATGCACAAGACGCTTAGGAACTCCCTCAGGTTTTCTGCTTTGCCGTAACCAAGTTTAGATTTAAAATTCAAAATTGATTCTGCTTTGTGCCTCTCCTACTCAAAATTTTAATTTAACACTGCAATGAGAATAGTTCTGCCTTGCAATGCATCCCTTTGGAGGCTTCCATAAATAAGGGCTGCGCATATTAAGCCAAAGCTGTTCACAGTTCACTAAGGAAAAAAATTGAGTTTTTATTTATTTTATTTTATTGGAGAGAGGGGAATACACACAAGGCAACTCTTAATCGTGCACTCACGATAGTGTGGGCAAATTAGCTTTTCTTTGTGCTCTTGGACCTGTGCAAATGACAGATTTAAAAGAGATTTATCAAGGTTCCCAAGGTATTTTTGAGTTAAATTTTTTACCCCATCCCTCATCAAACAGAATCAAATGGGCCCTGGGCAAAGTGCCCTTATCAGCAAGGCATGGACAAATCTCTTCCTCTTGGTTTCTCTCATTTTTCAAACTCTACATTCAGTTCTCCACACTTCCACAGCAATTTGCCAATGAATGAATATCATATGTAGCTGCGGGACAGAAATCTTGCAGTCACTTTATTTATTTTTTTCTTTATGCTTCTTTCATTTTTCCCCTTTTCTTTAGCTTTCTCTTTCTTTAGGTTTCTCCTGTTCTTGACTTTTCTTCCTTCTGACTTTGTTCTCTTTTAGATGAAGTAGCTGTTTTATCTCAGCATATTCTAAAAAGATACTTTGTCATGGGTATGTATTTTTCTGTATCCTTGAATAGGTATCGATAAATAAATGGGGGGGCGAAGAAATTCAAAGAAGCCAACAAGCAGGGCATGAAAACAGCAGCCCTCACTTGTCTGTACACAGAGGCAGACTTTGGTCATCTTTCATAGTATGGTGCCCTGTACAAGCTCAAAATCTGGCACCACCAAATGGATCTCCTCAATTATGGATCTTCTCAGTTTTGCACTCCCTCGGCTCAGCACCCTGTGCAGGAGAACCACCCACACCACCCTAAATCCATTGCCGCTGTACACCAAAAGGCCTCTGCACAAAGAAATTGTAGTCTGTGCTACCATAGAAAGCTTCCTTATACTGAGTCAGGCAATTGGTCCATCTAGCTTAGTTTTGTCAGTAGTGGTTCTCCAGGGCAGAAAACTTTCCCAGCCCTACCTGGAGATGGTAGGGTTGAAACTTGGATCCTCTGCAAGCTAAGCAGCTACAGCCCTTCATGATAAACCTTTGTTCATTGACATTTGTGCCATGTATCACTCTCATCCTTTTAAAGTGTTATTTATGTAGTAGAGCATAAGACTCTTAATCTCAGGGTTGTGGGTTCAAGTTGTAGTCCCTCTCAACCCTACAATTTTATGATTCTATGATTTATTGTTATTACTTATATTGCTTTAAAAGTAGAGACATCACCTTGCCAACAAAGGTCCGTATAGTAAAAGCTATGGTTTTCCCAGTAGTGATGTATGGAAGTGAGAGCTGGACCATCAAGAAGGCTGATCGCCAAAGAATTGATACTTTTGAATTATGGTGCTGGAGGAGACTCTTGAGAGTCCCATGGACTGCAAGAAAATCAAGCCTATCCATTCTTACGGAAATCAGCCCTGAGTGCTCACTGGAAGGACACATCCTGAAGCTGAGGCTCCAATACTTTGGCCACCTCATGAGAAGAGAAGACTCCCTGGAAAAGACTCTGATGTTGGGACAGATGGAGGGCACAAGGAGAAGGGGACGACAGAGGACGAGATGGTTGGACAGTGTTCTCGAAGCTGCCAGCATGAGTCTGACCAAACTGCCGGAGGCAGTGGAAGACAGGAGTGCCTGGCGTGCTCTGGTCCATGGGGTCACGAAGAGTCGGACACGACTAAATGACTAAACAACAACAATATTGCTGAGATTCTATGACTTATTAAGTTTTATTATTTTTTCTTCAGTCAGTGCTGAAAAGACAATGGAAATGGCACCTGCCTGGTATTTAATGGTAGGGGATTGCAAAGGAGAGGTGCCATAGTGCTAGAGCCCTGGTTCTTATCTTGTTCAGGAATGGAACCGGCCTGATAAGATGATATCTACCTCTCTTGCAGAACCCCATAAGTATATAAGGGGTAAGAACATCTTTTGAAGGATCGATCAAAAGTCCACCTGGCTCTGTATCCTCTTTCCCTCCGTGGCCAATCCAGTGCTTCCATGAAGCTCAGGACATGAGGCAGGCAATAGCTCTTTGACAGTGTTTGTCTCCCAGAAAACTGGCCAGCCATATGTCCCTGGGAAACCCACAAAGCAGGGTATAAAGGCAAGAGCTGTTTCTCCCCATTCAGAGGTATGCTATCTCTAAGCATGCAGACTCCACGTAGCTGTTGTCCAGAACAGCCACTGACATCCCCATTCAATACAGGAAAACACTTTTTGAATAATAATAGATTCTTATTCTCACCTGCTAAGCCCCCTGTTTTTAATTAGGTTACATATTCCCTTTGGCTCTTGCAAAATGCTATTAGTAGCCTTGCTGATCGCAGCTTCTCTGGGTTTTCTGCAGCCATAAATGCCATTTATATGCAGTAAATACCAAATGAGTCATACCCCTGGTGCAAGTCTCAATATCAGCATAAAGGAATATGCTCACTCTAAAAAGAATTCTAAGGGAAGCTAGGGGAACCGTGTGTGTGTGTGTGTGTGTGTGTGTGTAGCCTTGAGAATCAATTGTTGCAATAGGCTCAATGTGGGGCTACCCACAAACCACATTTTCAATAGCAAGGGAGCATTGCGGAAAGATGGTGGAAGAGCACACACCTGTCAACATCTCACAGAGGAAAACACACCCACAACTGTGACACCCTTACTTTCAGAAGAACTTCAGTAGCAGCTTTGCACACTGTAGTGGGGATGTTTCTGGATGCATCTATTGCCATGTGCACCCATTTTTTCATTTCCTCTTCTTGGGTATATGGGATTATGTGGCTTATTTGGTTGGCAATATAGTATAGTTCTATGTTAGGAATTCCCCATCCTTCTTCTGAGGAGGGGAGCTGCAGGAGTTTATTCATGGCTTTTTGTTTGAGAAGATAAATGAGTGCATTTTTTCTGCCACTTACGGAGTTGGGTTGGGGGATCCAGACTGAAAGGGTTTGGAATAAGTAGGTTAGCTTAAGGAGTATTATGATTTTAATCATAGCTATTTTGTCTGAGAGAGTGGAGCAGGTTTTACTCCATCTCTTCAGGTCTTTGTTGATTTTCCACCGGGGGGGAGTAGTTTTGATGATACAGTTTGTTGAGGTTTCCGTTAACCACGGAAGCTGTCACTGATACACCCAGGAACCTCACCTAAATGCTGGAGAGGCTAAACCTCCACAGGCACATACCTCCACATGTGGTGGGAACGTCCCAAAGTTCAATCCTTTTATATATCAGTGCTGGGGGAATTCTGCAAAATAACAAAACAAGTAATAGAGGCAACTCCAGAGTTAACCCTATTAAATGTCTTCCAGGACAACAGTGCACATTCATGTGACAAGGAACTCTTAAGTCACTTGCTCTCAGCAGCTAGAAACATTGCTGTTGTTGTTTATTTGTTTGTTGCACAAGGAAATGCTTAATAAAAACCATTTTTTTTTAAAGAAGAAGAAGCTTTGCACCAGATGAAACTGTTTGTTGATCTAGCCCAGTATCCTGCCTGGTGTCAAGTAGGGTATAACTCATCAGAGGATGACTTGGAGGCCACAGCATGGCAGCAAGCAGAGGACTGCGTAAAATCTGGAACTGAGGACCTCTTTAGGACTGACTGCTTGTGCAGAAACAGCTTCTGGAGCTAACCCAAGTGATAATTGGCTAGGACTAAAGGGAAGGATGGTGTCTATGGTGTAGACTTTACACATTCAACAAATATGAAGAGACCAGTGGGTTGAGCTTTTGTTTCTCAATAATAGGAATTGGGTGTGGGGTCGATTTTCTTTGATTTTATGATATGATACGATACAATACGATACTCTTTAAATGAACACTACCAAAATCGCTTTTCCCAAACCAATGTGCAAACTGAAATGCAGGTATCTGCCAAAAAATTGCTATTCTCCAGATTTTGCAGTGCTATTCTCCAGCCAAGTAATGTATACAAAAGGCATATACTAGGATAAATTTCTATATTTTACTAGGGCAAAATGAGTGTATTAGTGATGGTAACACACATACGTGCATTGTATTAGGGGGAATTTGTATGGAAATGCTGATGATTAGAAAAGTTGCCCCTAAAAAATCACAAATTTCTGGGCTGGGGAAAAATGAGAAACTGAGAGAAGCCAAAATGACAGAAATACCCATTCTTTCTCAATAGTTGCCTATACCTCTAGATTCCCCCTTCCTACTACCATCATGGGATTTTGTATAAACACCAGATTTCATAAAAGCAATCCTGTCTTAACAGTTCCTCCTTCCCTTCTTTCATAGCCTAGTAAAATAGGTTCTTTATTGAAGATGGTGAAATCTTACAAAAGCTAAATGCTGAAGGCTGCCTTGATGGGAGATGATATTACCCATTAAAAACAACATATTGTTCTTTGCAATTCAGGGAGTCGATTACATTTTGAGATGCCTCTGTTCTCTTCCCCTTGCCCCACCCACTCCTCTGCCTTGTACTAAAGAAGTGAATGTTGTTAGATAAAGAGCAAAATTGTGACTTTTGATGGGAAGCAGAAGGCATAATCGTGTCCTGACGTGACCCTGAGCAAATGCAGAGCCATCAGCAGAACAAAACCATGGCTTTTTGTAGTACATAAAAACACAAAAGTTGTACTGTTTGGTACACAGCTCCACATAATCACCTGCTATTAGGGCAGATTGCCCCATGCCCTATGCTCATAAAGGATGGCTAAGCATCCCACTGCCCCTTTTCATCCCAGAACTGGCCATTTCCTCAGTTCTAATGGGAGATGAAGGCCTTTGTTGTTGCTAGGCAATAGTAGGGGATGAAAAGAGATGACCATTTATAAATCTTCAACATTCCCTCAGATAGAGATCTCAGGTGCAAGTGTTACCAAAGCAGAGCCATTGGAGGATAAGAAAAGAGGAGAGGCTATCTTCCTCCTGAGGCTTGTGAAAGAGAAGACCTTTCTTAAAATTGAAGGGGGGTGATTAATGAAGACTGAGCATGCTCAGTAGCCTTTTTCCCCCAGCTGGGGCAATAAAAAGCATAAAACTGGGAGCGGGTGGAAGAATGTTTCCTAGAGGGGAGAATGTGGGCTCCTCTTGGAAGGTTAGGATACAGTGCAACATATTCTCGTAGATCCTGCTTAGCGTTCCTTCTAATTTCAAAAAGAACATAATCAGGGTAATCAAAAATAAGGCAACGCTTTCTTTATTGTTATTAGAACTGTGTAACCAAACTAGCCAAATCTCAAATCATGTTAGGTACTGAATCTGGATATGTTTGAGGCAGCTATAAATCACTTCAGAGAGGTCTTGGTGGACCTGAATTGATTTGTAGTAATTTGCACTGATTTGGAGCTCAAAATGGTCTCTAAAAAAGCTAGACCGACTGTCTCCACAGTGTTGCAATTAGGAATGATAAAACCATATAAGGAGAATGCCGTGAGGGGGGTAGCTGGAGTTTGTTCATTGGACGCTCTAGCTTCCAATCTCTTCCTTGCCTGGATGTGGGATAGAGAGGCCCGTGTGTGTGTGTGTGTGTGTGTGTGTGTGTGTGTAGAAACTAGCCTGCTGTCCAACAGCAGAGTTTACATTCATTGCTCTCCCCACTTTTGCCTTCCACCACTGACATGTGGCCCCTGGAAGTTTGCCCAGGAGGAAATGTAGCCCTCAGACTGAAAAAGATCTCCCACCCCATCATATGTTGCCACTGTGGCAAATACACATCAACAGAGCAATTTAATGTATCTCACTCCATCCCCAAAGCATCTAAGCCACAGGCCATTGTCACATTTTGTGGCCAAGGGTTTGGCAGATATTGCTTGCCTAAATGGAGAGATGTAAATGAGTGGATATGTGTAGAAACTACCATACTGCACAACTAAAATGTGCATCCATGGCTTCATGCCAGCTAACTTCTGACACCACCCATAACTTCTCTGTGGCCCATAGAAGGTTACCCTCAAAAGGAATGCATCCCTCAAACTGAAAACAATTGCCACATCCCTACTCAAAAAGATTCTGAATTCTCTCTCCAAAAGATTCCTAGAAAATATCACAAATCACATTGCACTCAGGATTTACTGTTGAATAGCATTAATAGGATCAGGCTTCATATGTCATATTAACCTAAACTTTGGTGGCATCAAAACAAGAGGGAATGCATAATAAGGGTTTATTGTGTGTGGAAGTAGCTGTTCACATGAGTTCCCTTCAATTTCTCCTTGTTTACTGAGGTCCAATTCAGTCTAGCTTCAACTCCTTCCTCAAATGCAATTTCAGCAACAAATATACTGTTTGTTCCAATATGCTACTATCTGATAGCTGTAGATGCTGCAGTAACATCACCATCTGAAAAGATTTCAGAAATTGAGGCAGCAAAACATAATGTCAGCTCAATATGTCTGTGTCCATAGGGTATAGAATTTCGGCTCATTTATTTCTCAGGAAGCGAGCGTAACTGTGTTTTTGTAACACAAAAAAGAAGAGAATATTTGGCATTCTGACATAATGGCGAGCAATCTGTTCTGCAAAACATCTTTCCTTTCTTTGTTTATCATAAGTGAAAATGTCCTTCCTGTGAGGACTTCTGGTAGGCACACAACACACACACAACCCAACAAATGTTGGTGGTGGCCCCAAACACACCAAGCCCTCCATGGTGGTATCTGGACCTTTTTTGGCAGTCAGCACCTGACAACTGTAGTTGACACCCATGCCTCCCCACTGTTGAGTTACAGGAACATAGAAAGCTGCCTAATACCAATTCAGACCATAGGTCCATCTAACTCATTTTTGTCTGACTGGCAGCAGCTGCCCAGGTTGTCAGCCAGGAGCCACTCCCAGCCCTACCTGGAGATGACAGGGATTGAACCTGGGACCTTCTGCATGCACAGCAGATAATGTACCACCGAGCCACAGCATAGCATCGTGACTGTGAGCTTTGAGGACAAAATGGTAGCAGCCAATAGGCAGTGGCTTCCAGGAAGAGCCCAAGAAACCAACACGGATGCTGTGGTAGGCTTCAAACTCCAAATTTTGATTCCCTCCAATTACTCAAAATGGTCACCCAGTTTTGCCGTACACAAATGATGTGGTTAATTATGGGGGTTGAGATGAAACTGACATCTTGCTCTGCCCAGCAGTCCATTTCCCCAGACCAGAGCAATGAATTTATGGTGGAATGTGACTGTCTTTTCAGATTTTGCTCATTCTTGTTGCCCTACTAGCATCAGAAATGCCTACATTTCACTGCAGGAACTGGGCATTTTTTAAAAAATAAAATTGCATAGGTGTATCTTGTTCCTAGTTGAAACGCACCATGGGTTTTGAAGTTCTCAATCCTGCCTCCTGACTTGTTTCTTGTCCATGGCTCACCTCGAACTGCTGTCCACAGCCCAGCCCCCAAAACTATTCTGCGGCCATCACTCCAGTCACTACATTTTACAGACACTGACAGCAAAATCCAGAATATAACTCTTGCACATCTCATGAATGTGGCCTCTCTGTATGTTGGGAATATATATTTATATAGCAGCAAGTTTCAGAAATAAATAGTCTGGTAAGACTTCTGGTTGAAAGAATAAAGAAATGTTAAGGTACCTTCCTCCTGGCAAACAAAGCCATTCTGAGTACAAGCTTATATATGACCATCACAGGGTCACGAGGTTAACAAAATGCTCCTAACATTGGACATACAAAGAAAGGCTGATTGGGGAAGAAGAAAAAGAGAGGAAATAAATCATGGGAACACGGCAACAAGGAGCTACTCAAAAAGGAATCAGTGAGGGAAGAATTGGCTGCCTTTCCGTCTATCACCCCCTCCCCTGCTGGTTCAGCCAACTTATTTCAAGCATTGTTGTTTTACTCGCAACTCAGTATTGATCTGCTTTAGAAGGGAAAGGCACAGTCGACATGATTCCTGGTTTGTATTCTCAATAAAGAGAGACAAAGGAGTTCTTATATCAGGAGAGGGGAACCGAGGAACAGAAGCCACCTGCCTACTCCTTGCACACCAAACTGAAAATCAAGCCTCTTGCCTCTGGCATCCGCAACAGATGAGCTGAGAGAGAAAGAGGTCATTCCAAAATAATAAAAAAATTTAAAAAAATGAGAATGGAGGAAGTTAGCCAAGGGCCAAAATGCCACCACTGGGAAATGGATTGTAGAGCTTTAGCATCTGGGCCCGTTAGCTGATGCTCACATCCTCAGCGTGATCACAGCAGGAAGCTGGAGGGATAATGAGGGATGAGTCTGCAGGCACAAAAGACATACATCTTTCTTCTCTTCTCTTCTTTTTTTTAAAGAGTAGAGCATGTCATAGAACATTTCCTTCAGATTCATCTGTCTCTTTTCCCCTGCCAGCCCTGAAGGCATGTTGTCCCTATGAGCCTCTGATACATCGCAGGCAGGGAGAGCGAATAAGGTGGACAGGTGGGCACCAGGAGGGGTACCTAGTTTGGAACTGGAGAAGCAAAGCATAGGAGGCCACTTGCCAGATGGAGAGGGAGGGGAGATGAAAGGTCACTCAGCACTGATAAAACTGGGTGACTGATGCTGATGGTGATTGCTCTCTCTGAGCTGAATGTTGGAAGGTCCAGGGTAGAGAGGAAGAAAAGGAGAGAGATGGACTAGCCTTAGGTGAGCTGTGGGAGGACTTGAAGCTACATCTCCCCAATCCTGGTTCAGCCATCACGTTGGTGCTTCATGGTTCAGACCACAGTTTTAAATGTCCAATACTAAGCAAAGCATGCCGTGTGATGTGCTCTAGAGTTTTGAGTAGGGGTGGGAATATCTCTCATGGAGGGGGTGGCTGGATCTGGAGGAGGAGCAGGACAACTTCAGGGAGCTGGAGATGGATGCCCCTGGGGAGAGTTAAAACTGAGACCCCCAAGAAGTGTTTGAACCCAGGGAGGAGGCCAGCACTCAGGAGGGTGGATCCAAGGAAAGAATCCAGCTGGGCTGGTAAAGGAGTGTTCCACTCCTGTGACATTGGACACCCCACCCCATGTCTCCTGCTGTGGAGTCATCTCCAGTGCCTCCTCCTGTCAGTGAGACACCTCCCCTTTCTCTGGGGGCAATTGGCAGTAAATTGGATGTTGAGTTAATGCTGACACTGCCTCTGTCTTCCACAACATGGAGATGCCAGCACAGGCATGAACAGACCTCGCAAACTTAACCAACTAAGAAAAGTCCCTGTTTGCTTGCCCACTCCTGAGACTCTGGTTGCTTGGCCTGCTAATGCTGTGCCTGCCTTGGTCTTCAAAACGAAAATGTGGTATGTGGTATGTGGTATGTGGTATGTGGTATGTGGGTGTTGCTTGTTGGATGTGTGGGAAGCAATGACACAGCCAAAGTAAAATTTCACATGTTGCTACAAAAGCAAAGGGTTGCAACACATGGAATTCCCATTAATTCCTAGATGGGGCATTCTGTGAGGTCACACCCCCTGCTTGTCTTGGTACGGAAAAGTAGCAAAAGGAGAATAACAATATTTATTAGGTGCCTATTACACCTTGTAACCTGTTCCTTACCTACGTGTTGATCTGATTTATGCATTTTAGTGTGACAATCTTTCCTAAAATATACATTGTTGCATGCCTTGCTTCCTAATACACACTCCTTTTTTTCGCAAAGCCATTTTCTCCAATGTGAACTGTTTTTGTTCAGCATTATATACAGGTTGGATCCCGAATGCCTTGGTATTCAGACGTTTTGGCTCCCGAATGCCACAAACCCGGAAGTGACTGTTCTTGTTTGCAAATGTTCTTTGGAACCCAAATGTCTGATAGGGCTTCCACAGCTTCCAATTGGCTGCAGGAGCTTCCTGCAGCCAATCAGAAGCCACGCTTTGGTTTCCGAACATTTTGGAAGTCAAAGGGACTTCCAGAACAGATTCCGTTCAACTTCCAAGGCACGACTTTACATTTCTATGAATACTTACCCCTGGTCTATATAGTTTTTTGTATGCATTACTTGGCAGGATACCTTAATTGCAAATTTCAGATAACTGCAAATTTTGAGGGAAAGCTCTGTTTTGGTTTGCATTTCATCTTGGAAAGTGTGAATTCACTAAGTTTGCCTTTTGGTGTGGATCAGTTTTCTCTGCCATCATAAGAAGAGCCTTGCTGGTTCACGCCAATGACCCACCTGGTCCAGTGGCCAACTACAACTAGATGCTTATGCCAACTAAAACTAGATGCTTATGCAAAGCCCACAAGGTGATCCAAAGCTCATCAACACTCTCCCAACTCCTTCACTTTCCAGCACTTGTATTTGGAAGCGATCATGCCTTTGGCTGCAAAGACTCCACATAGCCATCCCTAGTCATGAGCAAGTTTTTATTCTAGACAATCGCCTGATGCTGGTAATTTCTTGCCTTAAGGAGAAAGAAAGGTCTGTTTTATCGACGGTTAATACATTTTGTCTGTCTTTGGATGCAAGCAATCTATATGTTAAATATCTCAGCGCTGCTTATTTTCCACGAAATGGATGGTGCATAATGAGCATCGCTTACTCTTTGCCGTGACTGATCAACTTTATTTATCCCACCCTCTTTCTTACTTATCTTTGATATTACTCGAAGCATTTTTTATGGTTGTGCTTTGAACCCTTTCTTGGAAGGTAGTAAATATTTTCTTTGCTTGAGTTCGAATCAATGGCTTTTAACATACATGGATGGAGATGGGTGTGATGGGAATGATTCTAGGGTGAGTGATTTGCTGGGGGCCGATGAACAAACAACTCCCTGTGTTCGCTTGCTAAAAATGTTCCGCCCAGTCATGCTGATGGAATAAATTTCAGCCGACCAAATGAACTGTGATAAAAGGCTGTGCTCTCTAATGAGATATAGGAGAGACTCCGCTTTCTGACATGGATCTAAAATGAAATTCAGTGCCCTGTGGAGTCTTTGGTTTCCCTTGTGTAAGATTTTTTATTTTTCCTTTCCAATGCAGTGATACCAGGTCTCAGCTTAGATGAGATCAGATGCATTTAACCAGTTCATCAGATGCAGCCCACATTTTCATAGGTATTCTATAGTCACAATAGATTGCTCTATTATTTATTACGTTTGGTTGTTATCTGGGCTCCTCCAAATGGCTGACTTCTTGAGCAACCATCCTGATTTCCTTGCTTGTAGAGCTTGGACTATATCTAATCTTGGACTATGTCAAAATCATTCTGATTTTGCAAGGTGCTTATAAGACCATATTGCTCTCCCATCTGACCTGAAAAGGTGTCTGGGCAGGAGTACCATTGGCATGGAACCGGAAGACTGGCATGAACTCACTTCTGGCTCCAGAAACTGTCAATCACAGCCAGCGGGAGGGGCAAGCGGTGTATTTAAAGTTGGGCCACCTGCCCCTTCCTCTTCTTTTTCTCCAAATGTGGCACCCAGTCCGCTCTCCCAGTATGCAGTGTGAGTTTACCTGATTGTTTAGCAGGAATTTTTTTCTCCTCCTTTTGGGTGATTAGCCTGCAGAGGGGATTTCCCCCCCCCCATTTACTCCACATTGTAGTGTTAGGTAGGTGCAGTTAGAGGCAGGTTGGTTTAATTGGCTTTGGTAACTTGGCAGATGTGTGGGGGTTAAACAAGAGGTTGAAACAGATGGTGACTAACCTGAGACACATTTGAGATGACAAGGAGAGGTCAGCGGGAGGAGATTGGGAGGAGATGTCAGATGCTGAAGGGGCAACAGAGTTTAGTGAGTAGGAAGAGTCTGTGGCAGGGAGCAGTTCAGACTCTGAGGCTGAAGCAGAGGAGGTGGTCAATGGACTTCTAAAGAATCCAAGGAATCTCCTTCTCCTGCTGAGACAAGCTCCCCTCCCTGCTGGTCTCCAATAACTCACAGAGTAATGAGGAAGGCAGAACAGAGGCCAGAGGTGCACAGACACAGTTTGAGACTGCTTGGGGAACATCTGGTAGAGGAGGAGCTTTAGGGAGGGAGCTTCAGTCCTGGTAACTGCTCCATAGGGGTAAGACACTGGGAAGTTTTGCTGAGGCCACTTGGCTGAGTAGTATGTTTGTTTCCTTGAACACTTAAGTTCACTGACAACAGATATTTGCTTCCTTTATTGCTGACCTGCGTCTGACTCCAGCCCTGACACATCTATGGACTCAAGTTGTCAGTCTACTCATGAATATGTGGTTTACTCAGGGGTAAGCAATCCCTGATACTCCTTCACTGTGGTTAGGGTGTGCTTTAGGAGACCAGAGTATATAACACCTCTCTCTTGGGTCTTCTAGTTGTTGAAGACAAGATAAGTCTCTAGCTTCTCGTTTTCCTGCCTTACTGTGATGTACCTTGTCTGAACCTCCTGTGTTGTTGACCTTGGACTGCTGCCTGTCTCTGTCTCCGGATTACGTTTGGATCTCGACTGATTCTCTCTGCTTGTTCTTCATTTGCTTGGACTGTGCTCCATCTATAACCTTGACCTCACTGGTGAGGACTTTGGTGAAGGTTTCTGTCTTCTGTAACCAGGGACCCAGCCCCTAAGTGTTTTAGAGGCCTAGTTTGACTGTCGTTCTTTTAGCTGCTCTGACATCACAGAAGGCCAGATTTGGATAGACAGCTGGGAATTAAGAGGATTTAGGAGAAATAACTTGCTTAGTTCATGGGCAGCTCAGGGTAACTGAAACTTAGTAAGCTCTGCTCAACCACTGGGGTTTTTCCAGTAACACCTTTGTCAGTGCAGATTCTTCAAATGGCTTCAGTGGTGACAAACTTTAGTGGTGACAAACTGAGATACAGCACTTGCTGCTTATGGGGTGTGATGGGAATAAGAGGTAGTTAAACCACAAGGATGAGCGAAAGGAAGCCATAAAACATATTGCCCATTGATAAACTTTGTCAGAGCTATTCTTGATGGGATTACAAACTTCCATTTCAGACTTAAACAAGAACTTGGAAAGAGGTGATTCTAAAAATATCTAGTTAGCCTAATTAGTGCAAAAGGCATGTGTGTCTATATCTTCCCAATTTGTTTAACCTTATCAATAGTTTCCCTTAATGGGGAACGCGGGGAAATGTGTACAGTAAATTTGATTTTATGAGGTTTCCCTTATTTGCCATTAATTACACCAGAGTCCTGGTAATTGTAAATGTCCATTAGTGCATTAAATCGGCAATGATATAATGTGGCAAAAAGAGCAGCTCAGAACTATTTGGGAGGGGAGAGGTGGGGAAAATCCATCCTTATTCATAAATACAGATGCCTGCTGCTCATTGAGTTAAAAGGCACAGCACTAGAGAAAGAAGGGAACAGTGGTACCCAAGGATGGGGAGAAGAATACAAAAAGAGGACATCTGCTTGGATCCAAAAAAATGTGCTGGGAAATGTAGTATCTTGTTGGAGATAAATGCAATGGAGGTATTTGGCAAGTGGAGTGGGAAAGTGCTGCAGTTGTAGTGGGAGGGCCACAGCTCAATGGAAGAGTGTCTGCCTTGTAAGCAGAAGGTCCTAAGTTCAATCCCCGGCATCTCCTGGTAGGGCTGGGAGAGAGACTTCCTGCCTGAAATCCTGGAATACTGATGGCAGTCAGTGCGGACAGTGCTGATGGACCAATGATCTGATTTGGTATAAGGCAACTTCCTATGCTCCTATGCTATTACCTTTTAAGTTTCATAAGAAGTTCTCTGCTGGATCAGGCCACTAGCCCAGGGACGCGGACTTATAAAAAATATTGGGGGGGCCCGGGAAAGCTCGTGAAATGTAAATAAGCTCATGAATATGCAAATAAGCTCATGAATATGCAAATAAAGTGGCGCCGCCCCCCTCGTGAGCGAATAGGGGAGAGCGTGCTGCGCCTGTTAATCAGCTCCGGAACAGCTGATATGCGGGAAACGGGCTAGCCGGAGAAGAGAGGGCGAGCCCCCTCCGCTCCGGCCCTAAACCGCTGAAACCGCCAGGAGGAAGGAAATTCCCCCCGGCAGTGCCTTGGCAGTGGCCGTGGTGCTGCGAAGCAGCGAGGCAGGAGCCCCCGCCCCCGGGGATTCCCTAATCTCGCGGGGGACGGCCGGGGCTCTCCGGCTAGGGCGCGCGGCTGGCTGGCTGGCTGGCGAGGGAGCAGGTGGGGAGGAGGCGGGGGACGGCGGCGGCGCTCTGCTGGAAGGGCGCCCGAGATTATTGGGGGGGCTGAGCCCCCCCAAAAATTTTTTTGAGGGGGCTTGAGCCCCCTCAGGCCCCATTGAGTCGGCGCCTATGCACTAGCCCATCTAGTCCAGCATCACATTCTCACAGTGGCCAGCTGAAATATGCTCGGAGTCCTGCAGTGATTTTATGCTTTTTATTGCAGCTTGTAAAACAGTGATTGAATTTCCCTCCAAACCTCAGGCCTTTATATACATTATTTACACAATGAGTCCCATCTGATTGGCTGATTCTGCTTCCCTCCTGGAGCCTGATTGGTCTCCTGCAGGTCAATCAGTTGTTGCATTCTACGATCCTACCAGCCTAATAGGCTGATTAACTTCCTCCTGGAGCCTGATTGGTCTTCTCCTGCAGGCCAATCAGTTGTTGCATTCTAGGATCCTATTTGCCTATTGTTCTAGGATCTAAGCTTAGTACATAACACTAACCCACAGTGCCTACAAACGGGACCTGGGTGCAGCAACACTCACCCCTCCTGTGGTTCCCAGCAACTGCAGCTGAGAAATATATTACCTCTGGTGACAGAGGTAGAACATAATCATCAGGGTTGGTAGTCACTGGAAGCCTCATCCTCCATCAGTTTGTCTCATGGATAAAGCTATCCATGCTGGTGACCACTACTGCCTCTTGTGGGAGCGAGTGCCATAGTTCCAACTATGACCTGTGTAAGTCACAACTGCCAGCCCTAGGGAACTCTGGGAACCATAAAATGGTAGAGTTGGAAGGGACCCAAAATGTCATCTAGCCCAGCCCCCTGCAATGCAGGAATGACAGCTAGAGACTCCCTGGCAGAATTGTAGCTCTATGGGGGAAATAGGGGTCTCCTAACAATTGCCAGCATCCTTAACAAACTATATTTCCCAGGATTCTTTGGGGAAGCCTCATCCTCTTCCATGAATTTGTCTCATTCTCTTTGAAAGTCATTCAATCTGATGGTCATCAGTGCCTCTTGTAGAAACAGAAGACCCAGCAGAAAGGAACTAAGCCTTAGCTGGCATTGGAGGAACCACAGAGGTGTCAGGAATGAGCCAGCTCCCAGTGAAGAATTACAGCCAAATCCAGAAAGCAGCCAGGAACAGAGAGACTTAGCTGTTAGTCAGACAGTGGAGAGCCAGCAGCTGCAGACTGCAGCTCTTGCTGACCTTGGCATGCAGTCTGATAAGGCAGCAGATGGGAGCAGGCTACAGCACAGCCAAAGCTCGCAGGAAGCACAAAATGGAGCAAACAAACTCAGAGACAGCCTCACCGAAAAAGATGTTGGAGTTGATCCAATAAGTCCCCACAGTCAGAGAAGGGGAGGGCTGCTAGACAGGAAGCAAAACAAGAGACGTAGGCGAAAGTTCAATATCTTCTGCAGAAACCGGAAGGAGTCTTCAGAAGGGTCATCTTGAGTAATGATGCCGGAGGCTTTGTCAGAGCCATCTGTTTGTTTTTGCAATAAGTCCTCCTTTTTAATTACCTGTGCTTACTGTGTTATCAAGCTGGGAACCTGGACTCCTGACAAGAGGTCATTAGATCAGCAACTGGGCCCAGAGGAGAGCTGATAGTCTGGTGGTCATCCTAGCATTGCTCTGGGGGTGCCAGGGTGCCTATGGATTCCAGATTGGTGATCCCAAAGTTAACCACATGGTATTTGTTTCTCAGGGATACAGTGCCACAGTTTCTGTTCCTTCCAGCATTTTGCCAACCATAATAGTTCTGCAACCAGCATATGTCCCACCACATTTATTTTGATGCTGCCCCTATTAGTGTTCTTCATTAAATGGAGACCAGTTCTAATTCATCGATTGTCCCAGTAATTTCATTCCAACAGATTCTTACATTTTTACAATATGCCTGACTTCCAAACAATCATATCTCCAACCAAATCTCCAACGTGGAGCAGTAGGTGGCTTATAGATTTTCTGCAACTTGTATGGAGTCAAACCACAGATCTTATTATTTATCGTTAAAAGAATATACAGCAGAATGCATTGGCTTACCTCTATGGGTTTAACATGTTGCTGTGGTTCAGTATTGTAAAGGATTTATATTTCATTCAAGAAAATAGGTGCCCTTCCTTTACTTAGAGCATAAATTATGCAAGTCTCATTGAGTTCAGTGGGGCCTACTCCCAGTAAATCAGAATGCCCTCCCATCAGGTGTCAAGGAAATAAACAATCATCTGACTTTTAGAAGACATCTGAAGGCAGCCCTGTTTAGGGAAGTTTTTAATGTTTACTTCCTGTGTTCCTCCCCTAAAGGACCAGCCAGAGACATCACCTTGCCAACAAAGGTCCGTATTGTTAAAGCTATGGTTTTCCCAGTAGTGATGTATGGAAGTGAGAGCTGGACCATAGAGAAGACTGATCGCCAAAGTATTGACGCTTTTGAATTATGGTGCTGGAGGAGACTCTTGAGAGTCCCATGGACTGCAAGAAGATCAAACCTATCCATTCTTAAAGAAATCAGCCCTGAGTGCTCACTGGAAGGACAGATCCTGAAGCTGAGGCTCCAATACTTTGGCCACCTCATGAGAAGAGAAGACTCCCTGGAAAAGACCCTGAAGTTGGGAAAGATGGAGGGCACAAGGAGAAGGGGATGACAGAGGACGAGATGGTTGGACAGTGTTCTCGAAGCTACCAGCAGGAGTCTGACCAAACTGCGGGAGGCAGTGGAAGACAGGAGTGCCTGGCGTGCTTTGGTCCATGGAGTCACGAAGAGTCGGACACGACTAAACAACAACTACTACTGCTGATTAGCAAATTCCATCTGCGTTCCTTTTCTTAGTTGGTTGGGGAGATAGAGCACGGTCCTCTCCTTGGATATTAGCTGTCTGTTGTCAACCTGAATAAGGATGAGTGTTGCACACACTTAGTGCTGTCTGTTTATCAAGGAACGGTGGTGGCAAGGTTGTGTTTCATGCTCGTTTGTTTGCTTCCAGGATATGACTTAAGACTCGACAAGGCAAATGTTGAATGAATTCCATTACGCCTTTCTCGGGTAGTGATTGATAGTTAACTCTAATGATACTGTCAGCTTCATCAGTAGGTGCTTTTGAAAGTCCATTTATCCAATGTGCTTTGACCACGGGGCAAACACCTCTGGTAATATAGACCTATCTTCAGAACTAATAGAAACTGATATATAGAAAATGAAATCCATTTTCTCTCCTGCTGTGGCTAGCTTCACTTTCCTGATTTTCATTTCAGTTACAAGAGTTACTTAAAATGCTAACATTTCACTGAGGATTTCATGCACACACCCTCCAGATAAGGAAAACAACTTTGCTAGGGAATGCAAGGGAGGTGGAGAATAGCGTTCCTTTGGTTGAACAGAATTTGGAGAGGTGACTGAAAGTAGGAAGGGTTTAAATCTATGCAAATCCATAAAGGAAACCTGTCTTTAGTTTCATATGGCAGTATTTCCTTGTGTAAGGGCCCTCAGGATTACATTAAAAACTGAGCAAAACTATTCATAGTTAATTGTAAATGCTAGATGTCATGGGCTTGTTCCACACTGGATTTCTTTGAATCATAGAATTGTAGAGTTGGAAGGGACCCTGAGGATCATCTAGTCCAACCCTCTGCAATGTAGGAATATGTATCTATCACATATGGGGATTGAACCTGCAACCCTGGCATTGCCAGCAACATGCTCTAACCAACTGAGCTAAGCTGTGTGAATTTTCCTCTTCATTATCAGCTATCATCATCAAAAGGATATCTGGCCACTTTACAACATGCAGTGCATCTCCCCAGAATTCTGCATCTTTATGTTCCGAATTATCAGGTCTTATTTCCAAAGTAGCACTTATATATTAGCTATTTCTGACTTTCCATTTTCAAAAAAGACCTAGACCACAGAAGGAGACCTGCGACCACCCAGATATTGTTGCAGTCAAGTTCCCATCAGTACCAGCCAACATTACACCAGTGTGATGTAGTGGTTAGGTAGCATTGCTTTTTTGGGGGCAAAGTTGTTGCTATTTATAATCGCCAAAAACAACACTGATGCCCGGACACTGCTTCTGACTCCCGTGTTCCAGGTATGCCCAAATGTATGGCAACCCTAGGTTTGAGTGCTGGACTAGGACTTAGGAGACCAGAGTTCAAATCTTCACTCAGCCATGAAGATGGCCTTGGACCAGTCATCAACTCTTAGCCTAACTCATCTCACAGGGTTTTTGAGAGGATAATGTGGAGAGAGTGAGAACCATGAGAACCTTGAAAGAAAGGTGGAAAGGGAAGAAATAAAACTGGAAATGTGGCCATGTTTATGTATGTTCTGAACTAGGTTAATTATTATAAACTGTGACATATTTATTTACTACCCATTGTTTGCAGTGCTGATGCTTTTTTGGGAATAAATTAAGAGCAGACCCACAGCATAGTTCTAAAGCTTATTCAATGCACATCAAAAGCACTTGACTTCCCCCAAAGAATTTATGAGATCAGGAGTTTCCCTCTCACAGTTACAGTTTCCGGCACCCTTCACAAACCACAGTTCTCATGATTCTTTGGGGAAAGTCCAGCACTTTCAATGTGTGTTGGATATGCTTAAAATCTATAGTGTGGATCGGTCCCAAGGAAAATGAAAGATGTTAACGCAGTACAGTGAAACCTTGGTTCCCAAACTTAATCTGTTCCGGAAGTCTGCTCCAAAACCAAAGCGTTCTAAAACCAAGGCATGCTTTCCCATAGAAGGTAATGCGAAATGAATTAATCCGTTCCAGACTTTTAAAAACAGCCCCTAAAACAGCAATTTAACATGTATTTTACTATCTAACGAGACCATTGATCCATAAAATGAAAGCAATAATCAATGTATTGTACTATAAAATAAATAAGACAGTATTGTAGATTTTTTTTTAAAAAAATCCCCTTTTTCTTATGTGCACTGATGATAGTCATTGTTTGGATGGATGGCTTTTATCCATTTCTGCGGTCACACAATCAATCAATCAGTAGCTGAACTGGGTTCCACACAGTCACAAAAACAAGTCACAAAAACGAAGTCATAAGCCACAGTCATAAGTCAGTCCCATAAAACGAAGAACAAGTCACAGTCAGAAAAACAAAACAGCCACACAAACAAAAACGCAAAAAATAGCAAAAACGAAAGCTCCAAATATCACCTCTGTATTTCGTGGGTGCTTGGGACTCAACAGCCGACAGACTCAACAGGAAGCCTCTGACTAACAGCAGGGGACTCAATTTACAAACAGAACACGCTCAACAGGAAACGGAACATGTTCAGCTTCTAAGGCCAAGTTCACAAACTGAAACACCTACTTCTGGGTTTGCCGCATTCTATTTCCAAGTTGTTCATAGACTAAGCTGTTCTAAAACTAAAGTACCACTGTATAGCCAATCTTAGTTCCTAGTCAGCGGAGCTTGAACACATGGAGGTCAGTTACATACATACACCAACTGTGTTTCCCTCCTTTCCCTATAGGTCAACCCTGTAGCTTCACAAGAATTCCAAAGAGCTGGCAAGTGTCAAGCACTCTGTCCAACACATTGGCAGTGACAGTGATACCACGAGTTGTTTTTATTTACATAAATCATTCTTATTAGAGTCTTATTTGGGAAGAAGTTGGCAATGGCGTTCTAAACTCCAAATCGTTATGCAGCCTTAGAAGTAAATGCGAGAGTTTTGGAAGAGATAAGATTAGGAAGCAGGCTGGGAGAGCGGTTTGACTAATCCCTTCTCAACACGCCAATCTCAAAAACAAATTGCTTACAAATGTTCCGGTTTCCCTTGATCGTCCTGAAAGCCACAGCTTTGAGTTGTTCTTGCGTTGTCGTGTTGTTGTTTTTCATAGCTCTTCAGTACAAAGATGAATGTCTGAACTGGCACTGACCTATGCATCACTCTCAGATCATTTTCTCGGAGCAGGTAATTAGCAAAAGAACTCGAGTGTCAGGCTGGAAAATAACACAGAACCCGCTCTATTTATTAAGCAGGTAACTGGTCTCCTTTGAAATGTCACTTTGACTCGTTAATACCTCCGAGGGTGCTGTTCTGACAGCATTTCCATCTGTGTTTTTTTATTTGCAACAGAGAGGGACCTGTAGAAATGAACGGCGCCGCAGTAGAGGCAAACATTATTTTTTTTTTATAAAAAGCAACAATTGTTTGTGTTTAATTATGACACACAAGATAAAAAAGAGGAAGAATAGGAGCCATAAATCTTGCATGACAACTTTGAAATGCAAATGTAAGCACATAAAGGTGTACGAGGAATGGAGTGCTGCTTTATGATTCTCCCTTTTACACCAGTTTTACCATATTGTTCTCCCTCGCAATCTCCCACCCACTCCCGGCTCCCTGATTTTCCGCAAGCTGTGTTGCCGTTACAGCAGAGTCACATTTTGCTCCTGTTTCAATGCTCCTGTATCCAATGTTAGTCCCACTCATTGACACTAATGGACGTGACTAGCTTAGGTCCATTAATTTCAGTGGACCTGCTTTGAGTAAAACATAATCGGAAAAAGGCTGGATAATTCATTTGGTTGGAGTGTGGTGCTGATAATGCCACGGTTGCAGGTTCAATCCCCACTACGTATTGGACTAGATGTACCTCAGGGTCCCTTCCCCCTCCATGGTTCTATAGAACCAAATCTAAGGGCACTGACCATAGCTGTCAACATTTTCCTTTCTTAAAGGGAAACCCCCTTATTCCAAATAGGATTCCTCACAAGAAAAGGGAAAAGTTGACAGCTATGACACTGACACACCATAAGACAACTTCTGAAATTTCCTGCACTTGAGAAACTTTTTATTTACTACATTATTCTTCATCCCATCCTTCCACCAAGGTTAGCATCACACACGTGGTTGTGTTTCCTCTCACAACAGCCCCGTGAGGTAACTTTGGCTGAGAAAGAATAACTAGTTCAAGGTCACTCAGATAGTTCCATGGCTAAAGTAGGAATCTGAACCAAGCTGAATGCTCTAAACATTATACCACCAGGGGCGGAAGAAGGGGTGTGTGGTGGGTGTGGGCCGGGCCGGGCCGGGTGTCACCACTGAGGAGGGTGACAAAATGCCAGGTGGCACTCCCCACGGGGCCTGCAGCGCATCCGAGCCACATGTCTTTCCTGGGAGAGACACGGTGGCTTGGGAGCGCACAGGCTCCGTGCTGCCCAAACAGTCCACCCACTGCTTCTCCCCCAGCTGTAGGGCGGCTGAATGGGAGGAGGCAGGCAGACTCCAGAGGCCCCACAGTGTGCCCTGCCCCTAAGGGCAGCTCATCCTGCCCCTAGGGGCTGCTCACCCCGCCCCTGGGGCCCAAGCAGCTTCCTCTGCCGCTATATACCCATAGCTGTCAACTTTCCCCTTTTCTTGCGAGGAATCCTATTCGGAATAAGGGAATTTTCCTTAAAAAAAGAGAAACGTTGACAGCTATGGGTATACCACACCAGCTCTTTGCTGGGGAGCAAAACTTGACTGTGGTCATTATTCCAGGAATCTTTCAGTGTTCCTGCTTTCATGGTGACCAAGAAGCAACATCAACTAATGAACTGCTATTTGCCTACCGAGAAAATGAACCAACTCAAGCCATAGAACCATAGAATCATAGAGTTGGGAGGGGCCCTGAGATCCTGCAATGCAGGAACCAGAGCTTAAAGAAGCCCTGACAGATGGTCACCCATCTGGTCATGCTAGATCAGGGCAGATGGGACCTGGAGCTGAACAACATCTGAAGTCCCACCAATTGGAACATCAACCATACACAAAACCAAAACCAGTTTCCAACTAAAAGAAATGGTCCTAAATGAAATTCCTCCTTTCCTGGAATCAAACTCCAGTCCCCAAAGAGAAGGCATAAGTACCACAAAGCTACCACGTTTGTGGCGATCACACAGGAACGTTTAACGGTCTGTTGATCCCTGTGCCACCACTGTGCTTACTTCCCCACTGCTATCAACCCGTTACTCTCTGGTAAAACACTGAGTCCAGACAGTTGTTGAAATTAAATCAAATAAACAAGTTTATTTTATAAATATTAACAAATTTATGGTTTCTCAGATAATATTCTTGTCAGTTTCTTAACTTTACTTTCTTTACCGGCCTATACCTTCCTAATACCTTCTGACTAATTATCTCAACTGTTTGACTGACTCCTCTTAACAAATTCTCTCACTCTTTCACACGAGACTCACCCAACCCACAGACTTATCCTCTCCGTCTCTTCTCTAACTCCAGACTGACTTCTTAGCAACTCTAACTCTAACTCCTCCCCTTGGGTTCCTATTGGTTAGTCATTTTACAATTGGTTAACCCTTTCCTTATTAACCCAGTATGATGTCACACACCTAGATGGGCAAACGCCACATACCCTTTTAAGAGTAAGGATCTTTGGGGTGGAGGTTACTGGCAGTCATTCTAACAAGGTAAACTATGGAAATCACTCCACCCAAATTGTAATAATGGCTACCAACAGTACCACAGTCAGGCTCATTCTACATTTGTTTCCAACCTAGCAGTTCAAAAGCACGTCAAAGTGCAAGTAGATAAATAGGTATTGCTCCAGCTGGAAGGTAAATGGTGTTTCCGTGCACTGCTCTGGTTCACCAGAAGCGGCTTAGTCATGCTGGCCACACGACCCGGAAGCTGTACGCCGGCTCCCTCGACCAATAAAGTGAGATGAGCGCTGCAACCCCAGAGTCGGTCACGACTGGACCTAATGGTCAGGGGTCCCTTTACCTTTAATATAGGAAAACTGCTTGGAGGAAGGCCAGGTATAAATTGGTTCAACACCTGGGTTGGATGAGGAGAGGGAGACACTTTTAAGGTGCTGTCATTCTTTGAGTCCACTCATGAAGTGCTGAGTGTACCCTTGCCTCTTCTCCAATAATCCCTCCAACCAGCCATTTGGTGTCAGAAGTGTTAAGCCTCGCTAGACGATTCCTTTGAGACCAGTTTTCACTCGATTCATTTACTTCTGTGCTTTCTTGACTTTCCCTGTGTCCCAACTGAAGGACACCTTTGAAACAGAGGGATGAGCTATAATGAGGCGAGATATGAAAATTAATCAAAGATGACACAAACTGATGGGAAAAATAATTTATTTGGCAGCAGAGCGCCTTTTTCCTTGGACACAATGCCAATTGTTTACCACTTGAAAAGTTCTTAAAGGGGTCGTGCAAAGAGGAAGTGCTGATATCCAATTATGGGGAGAAAGAACAAGGGAATGTCTGAAGAAAGGGGGTGGGGTGTTTTCATTTGTTTTTACTACATGCTCTGCTTCAAATGGGGCTTGGAGATACTTGGAGAGCCATCTCGGTTCTGCTTTTGGTATGGGACTGCCCACACAACTTTATCCTAAAGCGGAGGTGATGTCAGGTCTGTCCTAGTTGCAGTGATGATCCTAGTATAGTGTCAGGAGCTGACAGCTCTGTGGGCAGCATGTTTGTGTGATGAACCCAAACTGCAGGAAGCATCTTCTCAGTGAAATACCTTCATGGCCCTCAACTGACTCCATGCACACATGCCCAGCCATTGGATACTCCTGGGCCAAAAGGGGTATAAGAGACTTTCTTTTGAGCATTGTGATTGATAGCTAGATAGCTAGCAAGATAGCTAGATAGATATAGATGATGATAGATAGATAGATAGATAGATAGATAGATAGATAGACAGATAGATAGATGATAGATAGATAGATAGATAGATAGATAGATAGATAGATAGATAGATGATAGATAGATGATAGATGATGATAGATAGATAGATGATAGATAGATAGATAGATAGATAGATGATAGATAGATAGATAGATAGATAGATAGATAGATAGATAGATATAGATAGATAGATAGATGATAGATAGATAATGATAGATAGATAGATGATAGATAGATAGATGATAGATAGATAGACAGACAAGATAGATGATAGATGATAGATGATAGATGATAGATGATAGATGATAGATGATAGATGATAGATGATAGATGGTTTTATTGATTTCCAATATATAGCATTTTAAAAAAAAGAATACAGAAACAAAATCCCAACTCGCCCCCCTCCTTCACCCTCCAGGACAGAGCAATCCAGATAAGTTTGCCAAAATTCAGTCTGTGATAGTTGCCATTATTCAGGATTATCAGAAATGTATTTTATGAAAGGATGCCATCTTACAATAAAATTGTCTGTATCACTTGTATTATTCAATGCATGTAATCTCTTTGTTTATTTTTCTGTTACAGCAATAGACCATGCATTCTGTTTCCAACAGGAGATACACGGGTGTCCCAATCCTTTCCAATTCTGTACCACTAATAGGTTGACACTGCTAAAAACAACAACAATTAGTTCTTTATAACAAAGGTCTGGTTGCCCTTCTTGAAAAAGTGTTAACGATCCCAAATTTGGGGTGCATTCCACATGTTGACCCGTGAAATAGCTTATTTCTGTCAGCACCCTCTGCCAGTTGAGCATTGTTCAGGAAAAAATATTTTCTCGTGTGTTGCCATGTCCCTGGTTATTCTTGGTTCTGCCTCCTGGCGTGTTTCCTAGCCCTTCCTTCTGGCTCAACCATTCAGGTACAGTGGTCTTCCTACCTTCCACAGTCAGCTTTGAGCCTTGTCCCAGACTTGCTCCCCATCTGGTACCCCTGCAACCTCCAACTATGTGACCAGGTCACTGCTGGTTATAAGATTCACAATGCCTCCTCTCCAGCTTTGATCTGGCTCTGCTGTGAATCCACCATAGACCTCTTTTGGAAACAAATCAAACCCACAGAGACAGACGTCCTCCTCCTTCTAGAGTGCCTTCTACCCTGAATGACTGCCATCTGTCCTAACTTGCTCCCGCGTCATGCAATGAGCATGCTAGTCTTAGGAGAAGCAATCCAGAATCAATGACAGGCAATTGCACACTGTTTCCTGGAGAATGGCAGAACGGTTTCCTGAGAGGATGAAAAGTTACAGCTTCTGGCAATCATTCTCTGAACAGTACATTTTAGCAGTGATTCAGCTCAGCTTCTCTGCCACATTCAATTTGAGCTCTGAGTCACATCGTGATGTTGGCCCAATACACTCATGAGAGGTTACTTTGATGATCTCCCTTTATTGCAGACATTCTGTATTCTGAGCGGAATGTGCACACAGGGATCTGGATGAGCTTCCCATAGACGGGAGGTGGAGAATCTGTGGGAGTCACTATATTGCTGGACTACAACTCCCATCATCCCTGGCCATTGGTCACACTAGCTACTGGGAACTTGAGTACAATAACTTCCAGCAGGCTCCTTATTGCCTCAACTTCATAGGACTTTATAACTTGTGAGGTGAACAGAACAAGCTGCAGTTGTCCACATAGTCCTTCTAACCCAACTGCTGACTGGAATCCCCCATAGAACTATGCAGTTGTAATGTTTCACCCTAACTATGGGCAGGGGGGAAAATGGGAAAAACCAATTTCACCAAATATCTCCAGCAGGAGGAGAAATTATCCACCAGTTTTGGGGAGGGCTCACCATTAGCAGTAAAACATCTTCTTTCTTTCCTCCTAAGGATTTCCCCTGCAACTGCGTTGGCAGCCTGAGTCTTGTTACCTCTACAATAGGCTTTTTAAAAAAGATTTTGATGTAGTGGTGTAGTGGTTAAGAGCGGTAGTCACGTAATCTGGGTAACCGGGTTCGCGTCTCTGCTCCTCCACATGCAGCTGCTGGGTGACCTTGGGCCAGTCACACTTCTTTGAAGTCTCTCAGCTCCACTCACCTCACAGAGTGTTTGTTGTGGGGGAGGAAGGGAAAGGAGATTGTTAGCCGCTTTGAGACTCCTGAAGGGGAGTGAAAGGCGGGATATCAAATCCGAACTCTTCTTCTTCTTCTTCTTCTTCATTGTGAGTGGACCTGTTCTGCACCACCTGAACTAAATCATATGGACTGAATTATAATTATTCTTCAGACCGCATCCCTCTCTGATTTTGGGGGGATGCAGCTAAAGAAAAAAATTCTAAAATACATTAAAATGTGCATTTTAGAATAAAGTACATTTAGAAATGCCTGTACATTGAGATAAAATTGTATATGTGCATTTTTGTGATAAAGTACTTATTACTTAGTTAAAATATTTTAGTTTAAAGCAATTGTCTCATATTTTAAAAATAAATCAAGTACACATTTGGGTGCAGATTTTTATTTAGAAAATGCAGTTAAATGCAGAAACAGTGCAAAATGTGTTGACAAAGCGTGTTCTCCCTAACAGAGAGCACGTGTTGCGGTTGGGGAACAGGCCGCCCAGCCATGACTAGGCAAATTAATCTGCAACCCTGGCCTTTAGGGTTAATCGGGTTGCTGGGGGAATATGATTGTTACCAATTTGGAGGAGGAGTCAGAAGCTTTAAATAGAAGGGCCAGACGTAGGGACGTCCTCTTGGCCGTTTTGCATCGGATCACATGGAGCACTTGGACAATCTTCTCATTGTCTGGTTACATTTCTTTATTTTTTATTCCCCCCCCCCTTTTTTAAAAAAAAATAATCCTCTCTAGTCCCTTAAATAATTTAATTCCCCCCTTTATTTCCCCTTTCTTTTTAATCCTCTCTAGTCCCTTAAATAATTTAATTCCCCCCTTTTCCTGTTCGATTTCCCACCCCACCCCTTACCCTGCCCTGTGGGAAGATTCTCCCTGTATCTGTGGCTTGCCTTTCCCAATAGTGAGAGAGCCCCCCGTTAGGGGCTTTCTTTCGCAAAAAGGTTTCCCCCATTTCTCTTGTTGAAATTGTGTGGCTAGTCAGGGCTGTTCCCAGCTTAGCTGGTATCACTTTCGTTTATAGTATCCCCGAAGGTTGGCTTTATGGCTTTCTGTGCCTCCAAGGACTATGAGCACTCTGTATATGCTCTTGAACTATGCTGTTTCTGAACAAGTTTATTTTCCTTAAGCGGCCCATTTGTGATAAAAGAACTTTGGGTTTCTTGAAGGGGTGCTTCCCTCAAAAAGGGCAAGCAGGGGTACCTGGACAAGCTAGGGGCTACCTCAACTCTGCTATTTCACTGGAAACATTTATGCCTGGCCTAGCAGGTGATCCTAGGGCTTTGCCCTAGAATTCGATGGCCTGGAAGTGTTTCCGGCCTGAATAGTGTCCCCATGTGGTCCATGAAGCATTGGTTTCACTGGGTCAGCGGATAGTGCCGGTAATGCCTAGGTTGCAGGATTGGTCCCTGTATGGGACACCTGCATGCTCCCCCATTGCTCTACCTGGACACTTAGGTCCTTTTGGTGGTTACCTCACTGCGAGGGATGTAACGGGCGCCACGTTTGCAATATGCAACTGGGAGAAAGCACCTTTGCGTGCCCGCATTGCAGTTTGCGTTGCAGAGCACGGCGCTGCACGGGCTGCAATTGCATTGCATTGCTAGGAGATTTGCAGTTGCATTGCACGGAGCGTGTGTGCATTGCATGGAGTGTGTTGTTGCATTGCACAGAGTGTGTTTTTTGCATTGCACGGAGTGTGTGTGCATTGCACGGAGTATGTAGTTGCATTGAACGGAGGGTGTGTGCAGTGCACGGAGTGTGTAGTTACATTGCATGGAGTGTAGTTACATTGCATGAAGGGTGTGTGCATTGCAGGGAGTGTGTTTTGCATTGCACGGAGTGTGTAGTTGCATTGAACGGAGTGTGTAGTTGCATTGCACGGAGGGTTTGTGTGTGCATTGCACGGAGTGTGTAGTTGCACTGCACAGAGCGTGTTTTTTGCATTGCACGGAGTGTGTGTCTGAAAAGGAAGCTGGCTCGGCGGCAGCTTGGTTGGGACTTCTTTAGGGGTTCTGGCCAGCGTCGGCCCTGTAAATTTACATATCATGATGGCAGCACAAGATGCCCCCTGCCCAAGCGGGGGCTGGAAGCTGGCAAGCAATAGCTCAATACCTTTTGCCCATATTCCCATTTTATTTAGGGATCCAGTTGGATATCGTTGCTAAAACATACCACTTGCCTATGGAGAAGCTGTCTGCCTTGAAGGAAGTTATTTTGTAATACTTCCTCTGTAGCAAGTGATGCTTCACCAGATCCGATCTTGCTGGGTCACTTAACTAATCTTCCCACTAGGCCAGGCTGCCTAGATTTCACCCCTCCCATATCCAAGAATCTCCTGAGGAGTCTGCTGATTCTCCAGAGAGGAGGAGGCGTGTTCTGATCTCTACTTATTCTGCTCCAGCACCAAATCAGTCAGTCAGTCAGTGTCAGAGAGAGAGAGAGAGACTGAGTGTTAGAGATCATGTGTAGAGATAAGGTTGCTGCTAAGGGCAGCTGCAGACACTCAGTGCAGTGCAGCATTTATTTATGCTTAGACCTATTAAGCTCTGTATATAGTTTGTATAGTTGTAGATAGAATAAAGAAGATATTCTACAGAGCTGCTCTCCGAGTTGTTTATATGCTCTGCTGTGCGACGACTGTCTTCTTGTGGGAGTGAAGCCGGTGCTCACAACTCTAAGCTGTGAGTCCACAGCACTTTGACCTGTCCCTGTGCAGAAGGTGGTCTCTGGAAGTGCTACCCAGCTCGCCTAGCCCAGTCGGGGCTGAAGTGGATGAGTCCAGTTGGTGGCACTGGCTCACGGGCGATGCTGACAGAGGTCCCCTTACCTTTGTGTATGCCTACCCAGCATGGTGAAGGCAGATATCAGGCGATGGTAGCAATTCCTGAATGTATGCAATAGTAGTTTGCCATGGCAGGATACCTTGAACCCGCACAGGGATTTTCAGGTTCATGCTGGTGCTGCTGGATCTTTGCCCTTTGGTTTTTATTTCAAGGGCTGCTGGTGTGCAAAGCTATGGCCTCAAGCCAGGTGTGGTGAGGCAATCATGTGACATAACTTTTCTTGAGTTTTCCCCATTGTAGTAGCAGTTCACATGTGGCCCGAGGAGTTCAGTGACCATCGGATCTGCTTTTGGTCTGATAACCAGGTAGTGGTGAGGTCTTGGCAAAACAGTCCTCACACTCTAGGCACAGTTTCCACCCCTCCGCTCATGCTTTCAAGCTGCGCCACTTAAGGTTTAATATTGTGCTTTCTACGCTCCAAATTACACTGACACACTATCCGATTTTCAGATGAAGCGCTTCAGATCCTGGGCTCCAGACTCAGCTATTGCCAGACTTTTCCAGACCACCTGTGGCATTTTGACAACAATTAGTAATTACAGATAGCGGCAGTTTCCATTTCCCCTTTTGCTTTTACCTCTTATGGGAAGGCCTGGATGGATTTCTTAGCCTTAAGCTGGCAGTTCTCGGCCATTCAGAAGAATTGGCCCCCATCCTCTGAGCAGATCCTGCAGTATTTGGTCCACCTGCTGCAGATTGGGCATGCGGTTATAACTATCCGAATTCAGTCCGCTGCAATGTCTGTTACATTGAAGCTTTATTTTTCAGAGACCCTTGTATAAAGTTTGCAGTGCGCAGGGCCTTGGAAGGTTGGAACCTCCAACCTCATAGGACAGTGGGCGGGAAGTCGGTCAATTTTTACCTATGCAGTATCTGCAACAAGTTAAAACTTGTCTGCTGGTTAAAGATCAAGGTGAGACTCCTTTCAGCAGTCCATTGCATTTTCGCACTGAGGGTTGGGAAAATGGTTGTTGGAGCCAGCACGGGGCTGAGAGTCTGGAGGCTTATTGCTTCTGGACTTTTCCTTATCCTTTGGAGCTTGTCATTAGAGTTGGTAACTCTAAAACAGACTTAGTGGGCAGGAGTGCCACAATCAGGCTTCCCGCCACAGGTGAGGAGGGCCCTTGCTCGGATAACAGAATATTTGGCTTTTTATTCCCTGGGGGCTTGCCCGCTCCTAGTGCATGAAAATGGGTTCCCGTTAGCCAGGCATCAATGTGCTTACGTCGTGCACCAGTTATTACAGCCTGCGGCTTGCTTACCGCTGAACACTCCTCATTCCTTACGATTAGGTGCTGCTGCAAAGGCTGCACACTGGGTGCCTGTCAGTAGACAGGATTGTGAATACGGGTCATTGGAAGTCTGACGCTGACAAGGGTTATATCAGGAAGTGTCACAGTGATGTCTGTGCTGATGCTTGTCTGTTATTTCCTTTTTTCATAGGAGCAGCTGTGCACATTTGGGCCACAGCATTGTACACTAGGCTGGCAAGCATGTTGACGAGTTTGGACTGGGGCGCCATCTCAGTCTTCCTGCCCATGTGAACATATACAGGATGTCTAGATGGGGAATGCTTTGGGAGGAGATCCTTCCTTTGGTGTGGTCGAGTGTGACCTGTGCAGGTCCTCCCGCAGTGCTGGTGGTACAGCTGGGCGAGAATGTTTGCGGTCTTCCTCCAGCATAAGTTTGCATTCCTGCATGCAAGAGGGCTTGGATTGAGTTGATGGCAGCTCTCCCTGGACTCAAAATAATTTAAGGCATTGGTTCAAGGTGGTCTGGAGGGGGGGTTGGAGCACCTGTCCCCTCCAATGCGCAAAGATGTTCCATTAAGGGAATCCAAGGATTCGCCATGCTTTTGTTGACCCCTTTTGAGGGGTAGGGCCATGCAAGAGTCCCTGGGAGCATTTGGGGTGAGCTTGAGTCCGATCCTGGTTCATTGCTCCCCCATGCTGTTTACTGGAACTGACGATATGGTGGGGCCCAGTCGTCAGTGCTGCCCTGCTGAGGTCAGGTGCAGCTAGTCGGGACCCAATGCCTAGACAAACTACCACCGAGCAGGCCAGAAAGCATGTTAATAAGGCGGTGGATAATAGAATAAAATAAAGAAAATAAATAAAGTAAATAAAATAACAAATAAAATAAAATAGGTCCTTGCTTTAGGTGGTTCTGTAATATTGCACCCTCCTAATTTTCTTCAAGGCTGTTGCCCTCTTTAGGGCAAATGGGGTGCATCTGTCCCCTATGGGGAACGACACCTGGCGGGATGCGATTGCCTTGGGATTCATTGCTCCCCCACAATGTTTGCTGGTACTGACGATATGGTGGGGCCCAGTCGTCAGTGCTGCCCTGCTGAGGTCAGGTGCAGCTAGTCGGGAACCAATGCCTAGACAAACTACCACCAAGAAGGCCGGAAAGCATGTTAATAAGGCAGTGGAAATAAAATACAGGTCGTTGGAAATCGAATGCATTCAAAGGTTATGTTCGTTAACATTATTGGTGTCTTACAAATTTTGCTTGTTTTATCTTAGGTTTAGCAGCTGTCCGCATCTGGATGGCGGGGCACAGCATCATGCATTGGGCTGGCATCAGTGCACGGCAGTCCGGATTGGGACCGGGTCTCGGCCTTCCTCCATGTGCAGTTGCCTTGGCTGTCCAGACGGGGAATGCGCCGGCCAGAATTCCTGCCGCTGATTCGGAGGCAGGTGCTGCTGGAAGGGCCGCCCACTGCTGTTGGGGTGCAGCTGGGTGAGAATGACCTGTGTGGCCATGGACTGTTTTTCGCTACGTGCTGCGATTTTGGGTGACCTGGAGACGCTGCGGGCAATGGTGCCAACAGCAAAAAAAATTTCTGATCAAAGCTTTTGCAACGACGCATTTGGAGGGGCAGTCGTTGCCCAGCTGCCACTGAAAGGGCCAGAAAACTCATCAATTCTGCTGTTTCAAAAAAGATTTTTGAGCTGGGTGGAGATGTGATTTCCCACCCCGAGATTCTTTTTGAGAGGCCATCCTTTTTCCGAGCTGATGGCGTGCACCTTTCTGCTTCAGGGAATGAGGCTTGGATAGGTGCGGTGGTGGCCAAGCTGAGGTCTTGGTTTAATACAGCTGGGAGAGAACGACCTGGTGGCTATGGGCCGTTCTTCACTGCGTGCTGCAATTTGGATGGACTTGGGGACATTGCGGGCAATGGTGCCTACAGCAATGATATTTTGGTCTCAGCTTTTGCAACGATGCGTCTGGAGGGGCAGTCGTTGCCCAGTCGCCACAGAAAGGGCCAGAAAGCGCATCAATTCTGCTGTGACACACCGGATTGCTGAGCTGGGTGGAGATGTGATTTCTCACCCTGCGATTCTTTTTAAGATGCCATCCTTTTTCCGAGATGATGGCGTGCACCTTTCTGCTTCAGGGAATGAGGCTTGGTTAGGTGCGGTGGCTGCCAAGCTGAGGTCTTGGTTGGGGCTGTGAGTGGTTTGGCGGTGAGCTGGAGGCTCCATGGCGGTTAGGCATTGGTTAATTGGTGCTTGGAGGGGTAAGTGCCTACCCCTCCAAATGATGCGGAAAGGGAATTCCGTTAAAGGAATCCAGGGGCTTGCCATTCTTTTGTCCTTGTCCGTGGAGCCGGACTTGGGCCGTGCAAGCCCCACCGGAACATGAGGGTCAGAAGTGAGGGCCTGTTTCCCGGCCTCCCTTCTATCCAATACTTGTTTCCCACGCTGGCTTCCGGTGGAGTCCGGAAGGGCCAGCCCTGTCCTTGAGGGCCAGGACAGATAGTCATAACCAATGCCTAAGCAACCACTCACAATTTTTTGTATTTTGAATAAAGTTGTGGCCAAAATTATGCCAAAAACCTTAAACAAAATTGATGTGTGAAGTGTGTAATTATTTGGGGGGTGGCACTGTGGAACTCAACACGCAAAGCGTGTTCTCCCTAACAGAGAGCACGTGTTGCGGTTGGGGAACAGGCCGCCCAGCCATGACTAGGCAAATTAATCTGCAACCCTGGCCTTTAGGGTTAATCGGGTTGCTGGGGGAATATGATTGTTACCAATTTGGAGGAGGAGTCAGAAGCTTTAAATAGAAGGGCCAGACGTAGGGACGTCCTCTTGGCCGTTTTGCATCGGATCACCCGCCCTCCCTCCCTTTAATAGGGGGTTTTTTTATTTAAGCTGATCGCTTGACCTTGCTATGCCTGTCATGGTGTCGTTCGCCTTGGTGCGGGGGCACGGTAGGAATTTTGCCATCTGGCTGATTGGCTGGTGCCATTTGGTTTTTGCCTACTGCGTAGCAAATCGTCACAACTTGTAAGGTTGGCGGTTAGGCATTGGTTAATTGGTGCTTGGAGGGGTAAGTGCCTACCCCTCCAAATGATGCGGAAAGGGAATTCCGTTAAAGGAATCCAGGGGCTTGCCATTCTTTTGTCCTTGTCCGTGGAGCCGGACTTGGGCCGTGCAAGCCCCACCGGAACATGAGGGTCAGAAGTGAGGGCCTGTTTCCCGGCCTCCCTTCTATCCAATACTTGTTTCCCACGCTGGCTTCCGGTGGAGTCCGGAAGGGCCAGCCCTGTCCTTGAGGGCCAGGACAGATAGTCATAACCAATGCCTAAGCAACCACTCACAATTTTTTGTATTTTGAATAAAGTTGTGGCCAAAATTATGCCAAAAACCTTAAACAAAATTGATGTGTGAAGTGTGTAATTATTTGGGGGGTGGCACTGTGGAACTCAACACGCAAATGTACGTTGTGTGAAATTGACCCATAGATAGCAGAAACAGACTGATCAATCTATGTATCCTCCACAATATTCCAGGCCAAGTGCAGGAGCCACCAGCACACACACACACGCCACAGAAAATTCTGCAGAGTAGCTTTCTTTTTCTAGAGGAACAACAAATGGAAAACATCTCAGAAGTTTTCACAGGGTGTGGGGGTTGCCTTCTGTGGAATTTTAGCTCAACTTTAGTCTTCTCTCCTATATTTCTTCTTTTAACCAGAGACTTGCAATATATATTTGGATCCTAACTTGCTTAATGATGTACAGTAATTGAGCGGTAATAGCTGTTCTTTGAAGGTTCCAAAAATAGAATGGAACACTTTAAATCAATATGTGGTCTGCAGGGGGAAATTGCATATATGTCTCTTGGGGAGAAAAGATGGTCTAGGGTTTTGGTTTTGGTTTTTTAAGAAAAGATATGAAATGGAAATGCGCTGCCACTTACAACAGACCATTTTGTTGATTAAAAAGAAAGGCTTTAGAGCATTTTTAGTCAACTGGTTAGTTGGGTCACTTTGGAAGGCGAAACTGGCTGAAGATCACAATTATTCCTTGTTGTGTTGTAGGTAGAACTCAGGTCTGCTCTTGGGACCCTGCCTGCCTCCTGCCTATTTTACCCACATGCAAGTAAAAGTTTCCATCAAGAACCCCTCAATAATTTTTGTAGGGGATGGGGGGGGAGTCTCCAAAGGCATGGTGGGACACGTAGTTCCTTTCACTCAGCAATGGATGCTGTGTATCTGGGATGCATGATGGACATAGTAGTTTTCTTGTATTAGGCATACATTTTTCATTTTGTTTTGGGAGAGGGGACTGGGGGCGGGGGAGAGAAACAGTCACATATAATAATCCCCGCTCTATTTTGCCTTGGCCAGACCACACCTAGAGTACTGTGTCCAGTTCTGAGTGCCACAATTTAAGAAGGATGTTGAGAAGCTGGAAAGTGTACAGAAGACAGCAACCAAGATGATCAAGGGTCTGGAAAACCAAGCCTGATGAGAAACTGTTGAAGGGGCTGGGTGTGTTTAGCCTGGGTAAGAGGAGACGGAGATATGATACGACCTCGGTCCAGTATACCTAAAGGAGCGTCTCCACCCCCATCATTCTGTCCAGACACTGAGGTCCAGCGCTGAGGGCCTTCTGGTGGTTCCCTCACTGTGAGAAGCCAAGTTACAGGGAGCCAGGCAGAGGGCCTTCTTGGTACTGGCACCCGCCCTGTGGAATGCCCTCCCACCAGATGTCAAAGCGATAAACAACAACAACATACTGAAGGCCGCCCTGCTTAGGGAAGTTTTTAATGTTTAACAGACCACTGTATTTTAATACTTTTTTGGAAGCCTCCCAGGGTGGCTGGGGAAACCCAGCCAGATGGGCGGGGTATAAATAATAAATTATTATTATAAATTATTATAGCCATCTTCAAATATCTAAAGGGCTGTTGCATGGAAGATGGAGTAAGCTTGTTTTCTCCTGCTCCAGAGGGGAGCTCTCGAAACAATGGCGTCAAGCTACAAGAAAACAGATTCCGACTAAAAATCAGGGATAACTTTCTTACAGTAAGAGTTGTTCAACAGTGGAAGAGACTTCCTCAGGAGGTTATGGACTCTCCTTTCTTGGAGGCTTTCAAGCAGAGGTTGGATGGCCATCTGTCATGGATACTTTAGTTAACATTCTTGCATTGCAGGGGGGTGGACTTGATGACAATTAGAGATCCCTTCCAACACTACAATTCTATGATTCTATGAAACCATCCTGTGGAAGTGAGTTCCATAGTTTAACTTATATGCTGCCTGAAGAAGTGCTTTCCTATATCTGTCCTGAACCTTCCAACATACAGCATCGTGGGTGACCCTGAATTCTAGTGTCATGAGAGAGGAGAGGAAACTTTTCTCTAGCTGCTTCCTCATGCCATGCATAATTTCATAAACTTCAACCATGTTGCCTCTTAACTCGCTTTCCCTCTAAACTAAAAATTCCCAGCCATGTGACTTTTCTTCATAGGGGACTTCTCCATTCCCTCGATCGCTTTGGTTACAATATTGATTTGTAATGGCCAGCACAGTAATTTGGTGGACGTGGTTTTCCTAATTTCAAATCCTTGCCCATAGACAACCATCAGGACTAGTATTGTGCCCATTGAAAGGAACAGAAAGAAAAGGTTATCTTTTTATATGCGACGGCGGCAGCAAGAGTTTTGATCGCAGCAAAATGGAAGAGTAATGAAATCCCCTCTATACAAGATTGGATCCAAAAGCTGACAGAATATGCCAAATTAGATGGTCTATCAGAAAAAATAAAGAATAAATCAAAACAAGAATTTGTTTCAAAATGGGAGGTTTTCAAAGAATATCTGAAAAATAAATATTGTAGTTTAAATTCTGTTGCAGCATTCGAGGAACTTCAGTAATAGTTGCAAGATAGATATAAGAAATTAGATTTATTAAGAATAAGTTTAATTATGATAAAAGTGTGTATTGGCAACAAGTAATATGAAATTGAAATATGGAATAGACGGGAGGTAGGGTCTTTAGTGTTAAGACCAATATATGTTTTATTGTTTGCTAAGAAAATTATGTGTCTATGGTTATTCTTGTGTGTAATTTGGCATTTGTGGTTTTTTTCTCTTTTTTCTTGTTGTATCAATAAAAATCTTTTTTTAAAAAAAAGGAACAGAAAGAAAAGATGCACGGCCATCTGCATTCTGCGTCAGACTCCATCTTCTGCATTGAATTTCCCCCAGCATTGAAACCCAAGAAGACAAACAGCCCTGCTTACCTGCTTTTGATATGATGCTTCAAGAGAAAAGGTGTGCAGGGAGGCAAAGATCATAAATTGCCGGCAGCGGCAGCAGCTAAGCCAGTCTCTAGGGACAAGACAGGGAGGTGCTTCAGTACTGAGCTGCTGGTGCCATGAATTTCAATATATACCAGCCATTAAAATTGAGCAAGTGACTTACAGTCTGAGAGCAGCGACTCAATTGATTATGCATGTTTATGGCAAAGCCGGGTCAGTTTAAGCTGCTGCATTAAACTCCTACTGACCTGACAGAAGCTGTATGGATTGTTGCATGTTGCCAACACTTGCTGGTTTACAGAGACCTGGGGGGGAACGAACACACACACCCCAGGACTTGCAATCAATAGTAATGAGAAGTGGAGATTTTGCTCATCTCTCTCCAGCTCAGTATCTGATCCCTTCCTGATCCAACATACCTTGTCCTTGGTTTTACTGTCTCAGGTGCCTGTCTTCTGTCCCGATTATACGACAGTTTACTATTTCCTACTTACCCCGTGCAGAGGAGATACACCTTGGTATTAGTGCATTGGATTTGCAAGGAGAAGATGTTGGGCACACTCCCTGGCCACTCCCACTCAGGTGGTTGGTGTGTCTGGTTCAGGCGGGGAACATAATGAGGGCTGCAAGTTGCCATCAAGAATAATTTCATATGTTGCTCTCTCTCTGGACGCAGTGTGCCTACTATGAATACCTCCAGATTTTCAGTGTTTTGCAAGGGGGGGAGGGTGTTCCGTCACATACCAGGTTTGCACAGTTATCCCTAGTTCTCATCACCCATATCATAATTGAATTTATCGCCGAGAAAGTCCCAGAAGGTCACACAATATGTTGCAACAACTCAAAATGTGAAGCAGTTGCAACAGGTTACAATCACAAGAAGAGGGCAGGCCCTGAAAACAAACGTCTTGAGTGTCAAGAAGAAGACGACTTTGGATTTGATATCCTGCTTTATCACTACCCGAAGGAGTCTCAAAGCGGCTAACATTCTCCTTTCCCTTCCTCCCCCACAACAAACACTCTGTGAGGTGAGTGGGGCTGAGAGACTTCAGAGAAGTGTGACTGGCCCAAGGTCACCCAGCAGCTGCAGGTGGAGGAGCGGAGACGCGAACCCGGTTCCCCAGATTACGAGTCCACTGCTCTTAACCACTACACCACAAGAGGTTAGAGTAAAGAAATGCACCTTCAGAATTTGCCAAAAGCTATATACTGTGGGGAGCAAGTTCCACAACTTAGCGGCTGCTACAGAGAATGCAATCTCCCAGACTACCACCCCCTCAAACATAGGTGCCAACTCTAGGGGCCAGGGGCCCTTGGACCTCCTCCAATAATTTTCTTTGGGGGGCCCAGCCCCTTTAATATTTTGTTCTCCCATTCTGTCTGCTTGCCTTCCTAATCCCCCCGTCTTATTTTATTGGTATTTTTTAATGACGTTTTAGATTAGTATTTGTATTATTTATTATTTATTGAATTTGTTAGTCACTTTGTTAGTCATCTTCCGTAGGGCATTAGTCATCTTCCTCAGGGCGTAGGCATAGCTAGGATTTTTGTTGGGGGAGCAAAAAGTTGTAGGGGTTTTTTTGGACGATCTTCCAAAATGTTGCAAAAATCGCCCCCCCCCCAAAGGACATTACGGGGGAAGGCTTTTGTTAGGGGGACAGTTTTCTCCTGGGGAGGCAGTCTTATGTTAGGTGGGAGCAGAACCTCAGTTTCATAAGTATTTTTAATGCTTCTTAATACTTTTTGAGGATTAAGGGAGGGAAGTCTACCCTTGGCTATGCCCGTGGTCCAGGGCAACCCAGAGTGACTTACAACCAACCAAACAGTCAGACAAAGTCCCCTACATAGATACATTAAAATGAAGAGGAAAAAGAAACACATTAAAAACACCCTGCCCACTTCTAAAAGGTTGCAGATAGTTAAAGGCCAGAGGCTTAGTTATAAAGGAAAGTTATAGCCTGGCACCTAAAGATATGTAAGCTCACTCTTTGTAAATTGCTTGGAGACACTGTATGTCTGTCACTTACATGCTCTAAGCATGTCTTTAAATAAATAAAATTCCAGATAAAATGGAACTCTGGACAGTTGAAACCCATGGGACTATAGGCACCATCTCCTGGGGGCAGAGGTGTCTTCAAGCTCCTCAAAATTTTCCAGCGGGGGGGGGGGGTCAGCCCCTCCAAAATTGAAGGGACAGAGGAGGCTGAGCACAAAGCCACATCAGTGGCTGGCTCCTCCTGAGTGCAAGAGAGGAGGAGCCGCAATCATTGAAGCTGTGTGGTGCTGGGGTCAGTGCTCAGCCCCTCCAGGTGATACATGCAGGGGCGAAGGAAGGCGTCGTGGCACCCGGGGCAGGTGTCACTACGTAGGACACATGTGCAGCATAACGCATGCACCGTACGTAGCGATGCCGCACATGTGCTGTATAGCGGTTTGCCAGCAGCGCCGCTCCAGTGCTGTAGAGACAACGGAGGGATCCCGGCAATGTCCGCACTGGAGCACCAGTGGTGGCAAATCACTAAGTACAGCGCATGTGCGGCGTCACTATGTACAGTGCATGCGTGCGACGCCGCACATGCACTGTACATAACGGTTTGCCGTCGGCGCTGGGATCCTCTGCTCATGGCTGCAGCCGCGAACGGAGGATCCTCTACATGCAGCTGTGGCAACGCAATGGCTGTTTGCACCGCCCCCCCGAGCCCCCACGGAGTGACCTCTTTTCACCCCCGCAGGCATGGCACCCGGGGCGCACCGCTCCCCCGCCCCCCGTTGTGACGCCACTGGATACACGCACATTCCACGCCTGACATGTGTCACACGTGTGTTGTCGCAGGTGTTTTGCAAGGCCTTCCCACACCCCAAATCTTGGGCCCAAGCCAGCGCATCTGTATGTAACAATGAAGGAAACAGAATAGGCAGGTGCTATTTTCAGCTTTGTAAATAGGCACAGCTATTTTAAGTTGAGTTGATTCTGTTGGTACAGCTGTGAAACAAAACGTTATACATTGCAGGGCCAGTTTTTTTTTTATTATTCCCTGCTTTGCTTTCAGGATATAGTCAAAGGGGCTTATGTCATTTGTCTACAGAGCTGGATCTCTATTCCCTCTTCGCCGCTGTGGGGTTCTTTTCAACAGCAAAAGGCATTGTATAGTGAATTTCATGCCGGGTTCAGGATTCCATTTCATACACATTCCTAATGCCATCTGCCATGCAAAGCCCATTCTTTCTCTCTCCTTTCCTGCAGAAAACTCTTAATGTTACCATTTAAATAACCCCCACGGAAATATTTTCCTTTGTCCTGAGGGCCCTCAGATCTGTGGAAGAGAACAGATGGTGTCCAATCTTGCAATATAGCTGACAATTCACATAGGCTAATCTGAAGCCGTATTAAACACACACTCTCTCTCTCTTTCCCTTTCTTCTGGCTGTTGAATGTGCAGGAACACAAAGCAAACAAAACCACGCCAGATACAGCTAATAGAGTAGGAGGGTGGGGTAGGGGGGGAATCTCAGGAGATGAGACTTGAGAAAGACATATGAAAATCCCACATTGAAGGGGAAATCTTTGCTTCCACAGCAAATGAAATCCCTGCAAAAAGCACCTCTGTGGTTACCGCATACAAATGGATGATAAACAGAAAATGAAGGCAGACAATTCAAAGGTAAGGGATGTAAGACATAATACGTCTTTGGGGCATTATCCAGCCAAAGTTAAAACATTTTCTAAGCCTACTTGATGTTAAGCAGGAGAGACTTAACTATGGAATCAAGGCTGTCATATTAAGCAGTTGGGCACTTGGGTGATTTTAGGCTCTGGATTTAGTGGACTATTATGGGTGTTTTCCAGTTTAGATAGCAATGTGCAGTTGTTCGTGTACTTCAGAATGTGGTAAGGAAGCCCTGTTTGGGGGAATCTTCCCTGCTCATTCTCCCAAGTGGGGCTCTGGACTTCTGCCCCAAAGTCTTGCTCTGATGGTGCCATTGATCCTCAGTAGTGGGGAGTAAACTCCACTGAATACAGCCAAATAATAAACAGAGATACAAGCATTAAAACAGTGTTGCACCTCTGATGCTGAGTACCAGGATAGCTCAGTTGGTTAGAGTGGGTTGTCGATAACACCAAGGTTGCAGGTTTGATCCCCATGTGGTACAGCTGCATATTCCTGCATTACAGGGGGTTGGACTAGGTGGTCCTCAGCGTCCCTTCAAACTCTATGATTCTATGATCTATGAACAATCCTGTGGATGGCCTGGGAATGTAAGAAGAGCCACCCAGTCCAGCACTCTGTACTCACAGAAGCCACCCCAGATGCCCATGGGAAGCCTGTGAGCAGAGAACAAGAACACTCTCCCCTTCTGTGGTATTCAGAAGCATCACTGCCTCCATCCATGGAGAAAAAGCATAGCTATCATGGCTAATAGCCATAGCCTCCATGAATATGCCAAATCCTCTTTTAAAGCCATCTATGTTGGTGACCATCACTGCTAACCTTCTGATTCACCCTCCACCTCTGACCCATCCAACTCCGCTGATGGGCTTGCAAGCTCCTTAACTCTTGTGGAACCATGACTCTCTGGAGATGACATTGAAGAGGGTGCAGTTGACTCCCCCTTCCTTTCTGGGATGCCCGACAGCTCCAAGGTAGGACCCACATTTAGATCACCCAGCTGTCCCCACCCCTAACTCAGAGCTTTCCCCCTCACCCCCTTTGGATCACTCTTGCCAGTCATTCCACCTTGATTGGGCCCACAGGACCCATGAAACGAAGGGCTCAGTTCCTATACTCTATGGAATGCACCTTCCAATGAGAAACTCTCCTCCAGAGCACTGTGTTCAGTTAGATATATCTTCTTATTTGGTGATCACTTGTAGCTGAGTAAGATTGTCTTCCATGAACACTGTTTTAACAGGGAGTCTGTAAGAAGAAGAAGAAGAAGAGTTTGGATTTGATATCCCGCCTTTCACTCCCTTTAAGGAGTCTCAAAGCGGCTAACATTCTCCTTTCCCTTCCTCCCCCACAACACACACTCTGTGAGGTGAGTGGGGCTGAGAGACTTCACAGAAGTGTGACTGGCCCAAGGTCACCCAGCAACTGCATGTGGAGGAGCGGAGACGCGAACCCGGTTCCCCAGATTACATGACTACCGCTCTTAACCACTACACCACACTGGTAAGTGACGATGGAGGCCAATTCTGGATCCACACGTCCTTCCACAGTGGGGTCAAAGGTTTCCGTATGGGAGTTGATCACGGTGAGGTTCTGCCAAGCATGCCTTCCTCTTAGCACGTTTTTCCCTTGCGTCCTGAGTTTGAGTGTCTTCAAAGCCCATGACACCTTTGGTAAAGGCTGTTCTCCAATTGGAGCGCTCACAGGCCAGGGTTTCCCAGTTGTCAGTGTTTATACTACATTTTTTTAAAGATTTGTCTTTAAATTAATAGATGGTTTTCTGTTGCCCCAGATGGTGGACCTGAACCAGATGTTTCAAATAACAAGAAGGGGGATTTCAACTAGACCATCATAGAATTGTAGAGCTGAAGCATACCTCCAAGCACCATCTTCTAGTCCAACCGCCGGCAATGCATTGCTTCATTGCTTCCTGATGGTGCAAGCTGTTTGGCAAGCTGCCTTGGAAGGTGATTGATTCTCATTCATTAGAGACTTTTAAGTGGGATTGGATGACCACCTATCTGTGACATAGTGGATGTCTTCGACTGGCAGCGGGTTAGAATAGATTACCTCTGAGGTGTCTTCCAACTCTGTGATTCCCTTTACACATACACACAAGCCCATTGAATCTCTATGGAGCCCCAGCAGTGCAAATTATTTGATTATCTTTCTGAAATGCATGGCCTATTCTTTCACACAGATTAGACATTTCCAAATATATCTTTTGGGGGCAGGCAGCCAGACCAGCCTCAAATTTGTTTGGAAGACAATTCTCTGCAGCATTATATTCATGAGCTAAGGTGTTAGTCCTTGTCTGACTGAACACATTTCATTTGCAGAAAATATATTAACCTTTCATTGTTAAGTTCATAGGGGAATCACGCGGTGCGTGGGGTTTTTTTCCCTAAGCCTCCGATAATTAGTTGAAAAATTTCCAATAAGCTCTCCTGTTATTAAACACTCTGAGAAATACTGCGAGCACACAGAGTTGGCTGTGAGTGATGTGGGAGAGACCCAAAGCCAACCCAGGACACAAAAATGCATTACCCCACATTCCTTCAAAAGCAACCTTTCAGAGACTGCAGGTGAGTGCTTTTTGTTGTTGTTGTTGTTTAGTTGATTAGTCATGTCCGACTCTTCGTGACCCCATGGACCAGAGCATGTCAGGCACTCCTGTCTTCCACGGCCTCCCGCAGTTTGGTCAAACTCATGCTGGTAGCTTCGAGAACACTGTCCAACCATCTCGTCCTCTGTCATCCCCTTCTCCTTGTGCCCTCCATCTTTCCCAACATCAGGGTCTTTTCCAGGGAGTCTTCTCTTCTCATGAGGTGGCCAAAGTATTGGAGCCTCAGCTTCACAATCTGTCCTTCCAGTGAGCACTCAGGGCTGATTTCCTTAAGAATGGATACGTTTTGTCAGGGTTGCTTCCAGATCCCAGCTCACAGAGGATCACGCCAGCCAGCGATCATTAAATAAAAGTCTTTATTGAGTTACAGTCTCCATTCTCAAGCTGCTGCGCGCAACTCTACGTCTTATGCTTAGATCGGCGAAGCTCCATCTGAGTCTCCGCCCCTTGCGCACCAACTTAATATCCTAGCCCTGCTCCACCTTTTCCGCCTGACAGTTCTCCTCTGGGTCCCTCTGCCCCCCTGGGTCTCTTCCTTCCGGGATTCTTCTGACGCTGACCCCCCTGACTCTCCTGTCTCCTTGCGCCGGGCTTTAGGACCTGGCTCCCTTTCCGGGCTGCCTACTGCGCCACCTTCCTGTGCATTTGAACTTGGCGCGCGCGCCCAACCTTCCACTTTCCATCTAACCGTCACTTCGCTCCCCGATGAAGGTGTGGCCACTCCTGACTCGTGCCCTCCCTCCTGTTGCGAGCTGCCAGCGCTTGATCCCTGGCGCTCTTCCTCTTTCCTACTCTCTGGCGGTGACGCTGGTCCCGATTTCCAACTGCTCCCCTCTGAGTCCCCTCTGGCTCTATCTTCCTGGGGTGTCCCCCTAGTCTCCCCCCTTGCCCTGGCCACTGGTGCTCCTTTTTGTGAATCTTCTGATTCACTGGAAAGACTCGGAGATCTCGGGTCGTCGTCATCACTCATCCTTTCTTCTGCCTCCTCCCCCTCGCTCTCTGTTTCCTCCCTTGCCCTCGCCTCTGCTCCTGAACCCCTGACACGTTTGATCTTCTTGCAGTCCATGGGACTCTCAAGAGTCTCCTCCAGCACCATAATTCAAAAGCATCAATTCTTCGGCGATCAGCCTTCTTTATGGTCCAGCTCTCACTTCCATATATCACTACACTCACTACTGGTGAGTGCTTGGGTGTGGCCAAAGTCAAATAGGGGTGGGACCAAAAGTGAGAGGAACCATAGAGGTGATTTTTGCCTTTGTACACTAAGGCTGCATTCAGACAGCATTTTATCCCAATGTTTCCTTACCTGATAATTATGGTGTTTTATGCGATCTTTCACGAAACATAAAAGTGACTTCTGGAAAACTAGCCGAATCTAGCAGACATTGTGCTCATTTCTGTGCTAGTTGCTTCCAGGGGGAAAAATGCATTTGCAACCCTGTCAATCTTGAAAATCACAGGAGTTTTAGGCTGCAATTTGACAAAATCGGGGGCTTTATTCCAGCACTAAGGTATTTGCTGCTATTTAAAATTTGGGACAGCTTGGTCAAAAAGCCACATTGCCTCTTGGAAATTCATCAGCATTTGGATGTTTCGATTTCTCCTCATGGACATGTTTTGTATCAAGGGCACAGGCTCCTGTCTCTTACATGTGGCTTTCAAGGAGCTCCTGGAAAGAGGGGCACACATGTCTTCCTGCTTGAGATGGAGGGTGGAACGTATGAGTGTTCAGTGTCCAGGTTCAGCTTCACCAGTGTGGTGTAGTAAGCCAGTGTGGTGTAGTGGTTAAGAGCGGAAGACTCGTAATCTGGTGAACTGGGTTCGCATCTCTGCTCCTCCACATGCAGCTGCTGGGTGACCTTGGGCCAGTCACACTTCTCTGAAGTCTCTCAGCCCCACTCACCTCACAGTGTTTGTTGTGGGGGAGGAAGGGAAAGGAAAGGAGAATGCTAGCCACTTTGAGACTCCTTCGGGTAGTGATAAAGCGGGATATCAAATCCAAACTCTTCTTCTTCTTCACCTGGGCAGTAACCAGTAACAGCCTGATATCAACTAAGTAGGTTCCTAAAAATGCATGATGACTATTCTATATCTCCTCTGGTGGAATCAGGAATGTTTCTGAATACTAGTTGCTGGAAACCACAAGAGGGGAGACTACTCATCTACAGAACCTGGTTGTGGATCCCCACAAGCATCTAGTTGGCCACTGTGAGAACAGGAGGCTGGACTAGATGGGCCATTGATCCAGCAGTCTATTCTTATGTTCTTATCAATGTAAACATCTGGGGTATTGGGGTTTAGATAGCCCCACTCGCTTGAGAGTAGACAGCAGGGCAAGGAGCAAAGAAGAAGAAGAAATTATTAGGAAATGAGTATGTTCTATATTTCAGCTCTAAGAAGCTCACTTAAATTTGTTTTTTGTAGCTGACAGGTGGTGGTGGTGGGGAGTTTTGTTGTTGTTTAGTTTTCTGAGCCAAAAACTCACCTAAGACATAGACAAAGCATCCACAATTGTCAAGCGCCCGCCAGAGATGCGAAAGCTCTCTCTTTTTATAGAGCAGTGCATATCCCATAGTCATAAATCACTGCTCCAGAATGTGGGCGCTGGAACACTGGTGATCTGTCACTGAACGTAAATGACGAAGTGACTCTGCAAAAGAACAAACACAGAAAGAGACTGGGAAAAGTAAACAAGGCAAGACTGGGGGGGTGAGGAGGGGAGTGTAAGAGAACAGTACTATGCTTTGACTTCTCCAGATTTTATTTCCTTCTAGGGTGGCAGAAGACAATTTTAGTATGTATTTATGTATGTATGTACATATGTTGTTGTTTAGTTGTTTAGTCGTGTCCAACTCTTTGTGACCCCATGGACCAGAGCACACCATGCACGCCTGTCTTCCACGGCCTCCAGCAGTTTGGTCAAACTCATGCTGGCAGCTTCGAGAACACTGTCCAACCATCTCATCCTCTGTCATCCCCTTCTCCTTATGCCCTCAATCTTTCCCAACATCAGGGTCTTTTCCAGGGAGTCTTTTCATGAGGTGGCCAAAATATTGGAGCCTCAGCTTCAAGATCTGTCCTTCTAGTGAGCACTCAGGGCTGATTTCCTTAAGAATGGATAGGTTAGATCTTCTTGCAGTCCATGGGACTCTCAAGAGTCTCCTCCAGCACCACAATTAAAAAGCATCAATTCTTTGGTGATCAGCCTTCTTTATGGTCCAGCTCTCACTTCCATACATCACTACTGGGAAAACCATAGCTTTAGCTATACGGACCTTTGTTGGTAAGGTGATGTATCTGCTTTTTAAGATGTATGTATATATGTATGTATGTATTTCAGCAAGCAGTTTATACGTGTTCCAAATAGATAATACACAGGCATTTTTTAATCTGCATGCAATTGCAAGCTCCAGATAAGACCAAGAGTGGGTCCAATGGTCAAGGAGGCAGTTTCTGCCCATGCTGTAGAAGGAAGTGAGGGGCACATGGGGCTCGTCAACCTGGGATCGTTGCCCATCTAGGAGAAAGAAAACTCTGATCCGAAACCTCTGTTGCCTTGGGGTTATACTCATTCAGATCCATACTTGCTGCCTTGCAGGACGTCTTCTTGGAGACGAACCAGCTAAGGAGTAAACCCTATACAAAACCTGAGTAGAGCCCCTAAGATGGTTGGATAGTATCTTGTACACATCCTTCTGGCAACTCCTGCAGCCAAGCTGGTGCCAAACATATTGCCCTGCTTTCGTTTGGACCACATCAGTGAGGCCGAGAGGATGGTCTTGTCCTCTGGGCAGCCCAGGACCTCCATACACTCTGTCCAGGCTTGCACCCAGGAGAGGTCACTTCAGTGCATCTAATGCAGCAAAAAGCACACAAGAGGCAACAACTACAAGTTACTGGTCTTTGCAGCAGCAACAGGTGTTGTGATTCTCCAGCGGTTTGACTTTGCCCTCAGAGGCATACTCCATTGTCTCTTGAGACAGATGGATGCCAACAGATACATAGGGGTAGAAGTGCACCCCTCTCTCTCTCTCTCTCTCTCTCTCTCTCTCTCTCTTCCTGTAGGGATGGAGGAGAAATCTGCTTCTGTTCACATTTAAAGGAAAACCAAACCTCATTTGTACTTCCCAGAACAAGATGCGAAGTGTAACACAGTCACCCTTTAAAATTCACCCTTCTCTGAATTTTGCAACATGGATTTCCAGGCGAGTAATGCAGAAACAAAAAGTATGTGTAGAAAAAGCATATATGGGTGGAAACAGCATACAAAATCACATTAGGGGAAAGTGCTTGGAAAAAAGCACATAACAGGCAATATTTTTTACAGATCCCCCTCCCAAGGAAATTAAGCTCTCAACAGGAAAAAAAAAGTTTGCCAACCCCCTCCCAAGTGGGTTAATGGCAGAGGTAACATTTGCTAAGGACATAATCTGCTGTTTTATTGTGCTCATTTTGTACTGCAATATTATTTTTTGCCGCACTCCATATGGAACTCCAAATAAGATTAAGGGTGGAATAAGTTCCTAACAGCAGCTGAGGACTTCTCAATCTTAATAGACTAAATTACATTAGAGACATAGGAAGACACCTTATATAGAGTCACACTATTGGTCCATCTAGCTCAGTATTGCCTACACAGACTGGCAGCAGCTCTCCAAGGTTTCAGTCAGGGGTCTCTACCATTCTTACCTAGAAAAACCAGGAAACCTGTGATCTTCTGCATGCAAGCAGATGCTCTCTCTCACTGAGCTATGGCCTCTCCCCATTGATTTTCACAATATGCCTTATGGGGAGGTTGCAAGGATGTGTGTTTTCCTAAAACACGCCATCCCAGGCAATTGATTGCTTTAATTTCTTCTGATTGACTTCATTACTCTGCAAAGTTCACATCTTTATAAAATATGATGGTTTACGCACCCAAATGAGCATAATTATCATAATATAGCTGCTATAACAAGCCTACACTTCTGGGAAAGTTTTTTTTTAATAAAAAAAAAGACTTCCGAGATAATTAGTACAGGGGAATAATAAAAAAAAATGGCACAAATGTTTTGTGACACATATTAAAAGAGTATTATTTGTGCAAGAGGGAGCTGTCTGGGAGCCTTAGCTCTTAGCAAAAAGTTGTTTTAGATATTAAAGGCCCAAACACACAAGACGTTAAGCGTGATATTGCATTGAATCATTTGTTAGGGTTCCCCCCTCTTTAAAAAATAGCAACTGGGGGGGACGGTGCAGGATGTGCATTACACTTTATGTGCCATGGTCCCCTCCCTCACCCTTCACTGTGGACCAAACCTTGCTCCCCTCCCCAGATGAAATGTTAAAGGAAGACAGGAGCACAAACTCCTAGGGACTGAACCCCTTTGAACCACCCCAATATTTGTTGTCGGGCTGGGCTCCCTTAAATATTCCTCCAGGTGTCACACACAATATTGCACATCACACAGCCATGTTAGCCAGGGGCACAGCGATGGCTTCCCCCTCTTCCCTATCCTGACGTGGAGGGGAAGCAGCCCCCAGCCCATGGCAGCAGGAGGAGACCAGAGGAGCTGCCGGTCATGGAGGGTTGTGGGTTCTAGCTCCACATTGGGCCAAAAAAGAGAGTTCTGTCTTTGTTCCTAGAATTGTAGAATGGTAGAGTTGGAAGGGACCCCAGGGCTATCTAGCAATGTAGGAATCTCAACTTGAGGTCCCCCATCCAACCAGGAACCATACCAGACCCTGCTTAGCTTTGCAAATGTACTAGCAGTTTTATTGCTGTAGTCAGACATTCTGGGCGGAAAAACCCATGGTGGTAGAGAGGAGACAATTATCTAGCAGAGTTGGAAATAGATGTCTTTGGGACTCCAAAACAGATGTGGGGAAAACCTAAGCCCTCCAGTTGTTGTTGGATTGCAACTGCCATCATCCCTGGCAATTGGCCTCAGGGAGGTTGTGGGTTCTCCTTCCTTGGAGATTTTTAAGCAGAGGTTGGATGGCCATCTGTCATGAATGCTTTAGCTGAGATTCCTGCATTGCAGAGGGTTGGACTAGATGTCTCTTGTGGTCCCTTCCAACTCTATGATTCTATGATTGTATTCTTAAATTTATATTTTATTGAGTTTCACATATAGTGGTACCTCGGGTTAAGAACCTAATTCGTTCTGGAGGTCTGTTCTTAATCTGAAACTGTTCTTAACCTGTGGTACCACTTCAGCTAATGGAGCCTCCCACTGCCACCACCACGCAATTTCAGTTCTCATTCTGAAGCAAAGTTCTTAACCCGAGAACTATTTCTGGGTTAGCAGAGTCTGTAACCTGAAGCGTCTGTAACCCGAGGTACCACTGTAATCCATCTTAATTCCATCACAAATCACCAATTTTTGTTTTTCTTTGGCTTTCCATATCATTCGATAAGACATGGCAACTCAAATCTCTTTACTGCCCTGATTTTGTATGGGAGAGTATGGTCCTTTGAGTAGCCTGGGCCTAAGCCCTATATCTTCTTACAAAACAACAACAACAACCCAAGTGCCAGCAGAACAGGTCTTAACCACCTTCCATGGGAGATCTGCCCTTCCTCCAGCTCCACCTCCCCGTTTGGCTGCCCACCCATGCATCCGACGGGCTCTTCATCGTCATTACCGGTGCTGCAGTGCGACTCTCTGGAGGAGCTGCGCCTCTGGAACGGACAAGGGAGGACATAATGAGGCCGGCAGTGTTCAAAAGGGAGCTATTACAGCAAAGGCAACGCGCTCCATTGATACGTTAATGTTATCTTAAGGAATTAGATTGGTCCAACAAAGTGGCTTTTGTGGCTTTGAAAGGGAGCTGGAATTTTCCCAGGGAGGACGCTTGGCTGGGAAAGGGAGGGAGGGAGGGAGAAACAGGGGAAAGATTGAGGCAGACAGGGCAGGCGATTGTCTGGGCCGTTTCAGGTGGTTATTTGGACATATTGTGTGTGTGTGTCCCAGGTGGCAACAAGAGAGAAGGCTTTTTCAGAACGTTGGACAATGTGCTCCGATACATCACTGTGCTGAGCAGCAAGCCATTTAGGTCTGTGCAACCAAATCCGGCTGAAGCCCTGATGCCAATCAAGCCAATTCAAGCTTCTGTTTGAGACAACCCTGGCTATCCCACCTCAGCAATCCAGGGCTGTCAAAAAGGCAGGGCAGTTGAGCAGCAGGGTGAGGAGAGAAGGAGTCAGGCAGCCTTTGCATGGTTCATTTTGCCAGGAAGTTCCTTGCATGAACATGTTGGGGAAGTAGCCCCTAGCAGGATTTGAGAGCAGTACATGTGAAAAAGATCTAGGAGTCTTGGTTGACCACAAACTTGACATGAGCCAACAGTGTGACGCAGCAGCTAAAAAAGCCAATGCAATTCTGGGCTGCATCAATAGGAGTATAGCATCTAGATCAAGGGAAGTAATAGTGCCACTGTATTCTGCTCTGGTCAGACCTCACCTGGAGTACTGTGTCCAGTTCTGGGCACCACAATTCAAGAAGGACACTGACAAACTGGAACGTGTCCAGAGGAGGGCAACCAAAATGGTCAAAGGCCTGGAAACGATGCCTTATGAGGAACGGCTAAGGGAGCTGGGCATGTTTAGCCTGGAGAAGAGGAGGTTAAGGGGTGATATGATAGCCATGTTCAAATATATAAAAGGATGTCACATAGAGGAGGGAGAAAGGTTGTTTTCTGCTGCTCCAGAGAAGCGGACATGGAGCAATGGATCCAAACTACAAAAAGAAGATTCCACCTAAACATTAGGAAGAACTTCCTGACAGTAAGAGCTGTTCAACAGTGGAATTTGCTGCCAAGGAGTGTGGTGGAGTCTCCTTCTTTGGAGGTCTTTAAGCAGAGGCTTGACAACCATATGTCAGGAGTGCTCTGATGGTGTTTCCTGCTTGGCAGGGGGTTGGACTCGATGGCCCTTGTGGTCAGATGTCTTCTAAAAGTCTGGTAGTTGTTTTTCTCTTTGACATCTCGTGGGAGGGCATTCCACAAGGCGGGTGCCACTACCGAGAAGGCCCTCTGCCTGGTTCCCTGTAACTTGGCTTCTCGCAGTGAGGGAACCACCAGAAGGCCCTTGGAGGTGGACCTCAGTGTGGGATGTGAGCCATTGGTGCAGTCAAATGCAACATTCCTTATTTCCCTAGAGTGGGCACAAGCAGGGGGGCATCCAGTCAGTGTAACTTCCTGTTCCACTGGTCTGGAGCTTCCTCCCCCTGCATGTGACCTGGGAGATGGGCGTGGCTCTGGCTCACTCCACAAAAGAGCCAAGTCATGCAGGCATTTTCTCACATGCAGTCTAATTTGTCTTGAAGTTGTCTTCTTTTGTCTCTTCTTGTCTTGTTATCTCTCTTGCTGCCATGCTGCTCTCCAGCAGCCATTCTGTATTCTTAATGTAATTTTGCTGTCTGCTGGCTCTCAGCCAGCAGCACATGAGTTCAGTCTCCCTATGAGATGAGCTCACAGTTTATTGTGTAACTATCAAGTAAAGCCTGCCTTTCAGGGATCGTATCGTGAACTGAAATGTGAGTAAACTTTTTGTTACTTTACTCAGAAAGACTCTCGTGTCTTCATTCTTTTAGGAGGGGTAAAAGGGGACACCAGGAAATAATCTTAGCTAAGAGATTCAAACGAATCTGCAAACTAGCTTCCAGCTATATTGAGGTGAATCTGCTCTGCTACATCACTTACTACGGTGAGTGAAAGAAGGATAATACTTATTCAATATATCCTTTCCTACTATCCTTAACATTCCCACAGTTGGCCCCTGTGAATGTTCTTCTGCTCTTTCTTCTCATATTCTTAAGTGAAAATGAGGAGTTAGGAACCACTCCTTTTTGCAGGTTAATAAGAACGAGCTGGCAAGGCAATCGACTCCCCTTAGAGAGCTGATGATCGCGGGTCTCTTTAATGCCATCACACTTGAAAAACTGTGTGTGCTTAGTCATACTTTTTTGTGTAAATATCATGGTAGAAAGATGTGACATTTTCTGGCCTGCTCTTCAGTGTTAATAAAAGATCCCAAGAACAGGGTGACCTTTTCACAAAGGATTTGTAAATGCCAAAAACTGCATTATGCGGGGTGCTCTCTCTCTCTCTCTCTCTCTCTCTCTCTCTCTCTCTCTGTGTGTGTGTGTGTGTAGCAGCAGCTTTATAACACTGCATTTACTTACTTAGTTCCAAATATTCATAGGTTGCTTTCCTGAGCGCGACTCATCCAAGGCAGCTCATATAAGAAAGCTTTGATACAGAATCTACAGTATGATATCTAAAAACACAACACAATTCTGCAGTAACTCCAGAGTTGCTAATTCAACATTAATTAAAAGCAGCAACAAAACCATACCCAGTCTGAGGTATTAAGCACAATTTCACAGTGCAGAAATTAAACAAGGTGCACCTCAGCCTTAATAGCTGTCAGTCATGTGAAAGTCAGCTGAAGTAGGTAGGTCTCCCGAGTCTTTTGAAAAGGCTTGATCCCAAAGCTGAAAGGATCACCATAGAAAAAGGACACCTCAGCTTGTTCCTATTTGTTTTCTTTCCTGCTGGGAGTTACTGGTGCAGTCTGACTATTTCAACTTAGGAGTACAGATGGACAGATCTGTTCGTTTTTGATTCTCTCAGTTTTTCAGTTTTCCAATCTTAAATTCAGTTCTCCACATTCCTGCAGCGACTTGTGGTGTTGTTTTAGTCCTCATGGAAATTATTCACCCTTTACTTTCTTTAATATTTTCTCACACTGTATTTTGGTAAGAATTGCATGAAGATGAAGATGATGGGCAGCTGGTGAAAAACCCTGTGTGAGAGGCAGGGAAGGGAAGATCTGTTCCCAGGTGAAAGATTGGTGGGTACATCCTTCTCTGTATGGGATAAGAGCTAGGATATATGTGTGAAAGAGAACCCTGTATTCCTTTAGCCTTTTTTCTTCTTCTCTTCTCTTGTATTTCTTTTACTATTTTTTTGTTTAAATAATAATAATAATAATAATAATAATAATAATAATAATAATATTAATAATAAAAAAATAAATATTAATAATAAATTTTTATTTATACCCCAACCTTCCCGATTCAAAAACCAGGCTCAGGGCGGCTAACAACAAATTTAAAACACTTTAAAACAATTATAAAAGCAGCATAAAATACGGTATAAAAACATGAATAACAATAAAAATTAAAAAATCAATTAGATAATCCCCAGGGCTAGCTGGCTGAATTGCTCCCACCTGGGCCAGCGAGGAGGCCAGGGGAGAATTAGTTGTGGGGTCTCATAAAAGGGAGGGGAGGCAAGAGAAGGGAAATAAAAGATCAGGCTGAATTCAAATTAAAGGCCAGGCGGAATAGCTCTGTCTTACAGGCCCGACAGAAGGAGGTTAAATCCTGAAGGCATGTCCTGAAGGGACAGAGCATTCCACTAGGTCGGAGCCATCACTGAAAAGGCCCTGAGTGAAATGTAATAAAGAGCTCTGTTACCCTACTGCAAGAAATGCACTTTTTTGGGCGGGGGAGTATTTTATGTGGTTTTGAAAGTGAGGAGGAAATGAACTGAAAAGTGTGGGAGGGGGAATAATTAATGGGGAGGTGTGTAAACATCTCATAAGCAAATCAGGATGAATGCTTAGTGTCATGTAACTGCCCCATGAGAAAAAGTTCAGGATGAACGCTCAATAAAATCTAATCACCAAGTTATCTTTGTACAAGCGAACTCCGTTTGAATGCTGAATAAGCAGGTCATCTGGACCAGCTCCGAGTTAATATTTATTTTGTTTAACAGGATTTATATACCACTCAGTCATAAAAAACACTTTTAAGCAGCTTACATAAAATGTCATGAAATCAGATATTAAAAAGAAGGTTGCCTAAATAGCTTCAAATTAAACTCAGTTTTAAAAAAACAGTAGAAAATAAGATTGCATGTTAAAAGACAAGTCAGATGTACCGGTACATCTCTGTGTAGGCTTGCTTGGACAAAACAAAAGTTTTTAACAGGTGCCAAAAACTGTACAGTGAAGGTGCTTGTCTAATATCAAGGGAGAGGGGGCTCCAAAGTGTAGATGCTTAGGGAGGACTTCCGGTTCGGCGCCAGCGCTAATGGCTGCTCCCTCTCCGAGCTCCGGAGAGAGGACGGCTCTGCGAGTTCGGGTCTGACCCGCTACGGCAAGCGGGGGACCCCTAAAATCACAGGAACGGAGCCTGTGAACAAGGAGATTCGGTGGGCACCCGAAGCGCCCCCCTTTACCGCAGAAAGAGCCTTTTTAAAGGCTCCGGAACGACAACGGGGAGCGCGGTGCTGAGAATCGCTACCCAGCCCGCAGGGTGAAGCCGCGTCGCCATTAGTGGAGAGCGCCGATTCCCTTCCTGAATAATCTGGACAAAAAAGACCCGTGAGTAAGATTGAACCTCTATACGTGTCAAAACTACTTGAAATTAGGCTGAAAACGGGAAAGGCGAAAATTAAGGAAGTCTGCCTTCCCCCGACTGCATGACAATTAAAGCAACAAAAGTTACTGAGCTGCATCCATATGGGATATTGTCTTTAACTGCTTGAATCCGACATTTGGACTTTGACTATCCCCTCTAGCTTGCAGGGCAGAGGGGAGGAATAAGTGATTTTATAAGCTGCATGACCAACTTAAAGGAAAGGGAATTCTCTGCAGCCTTCAACCTGGCACAAACTGCTATTAAAACAAAGGAACACTGAACTGACTTTAGACTCCTGTGAAAGTAACAAAGTGGAAGTCTCATTGCTTATTTGTTACAAAGTTTTGGGACTCTGTGGATACAATATATCAGGGAAGGCTGGGACTATATCTATTGGGAAAGTGTTGCAATATACATATAGAAGCCTCCCGATAAATTTGCTTTTTAAATACTCTTTGCCTTTGTTTGCGGACATTTTGATTTGCTCCCTCTAGAGGGTAAATTAAAAGTTGCTACGCTTTGGGACAGTGGAATTTTCCTTTAGGAGAAGGCTCTCGTGGGAAACGACCTTGGGATATGAGTGGCCCAGCAGACGAGATAAGCACGAGAGCCAAGACAAGGCAATATCAACAACAGCTACAGCAACACAAGAAAAGAGGCTCGATCTCAGGCATAACCTCTACAGTGACAACAGGACAAGAAAAAGGTACAGCAGTCTCCATGGATGCAGTGTCGCAAGCCCTTCTTAAGATAAACCAGTCTCTGGAGAATCTAACAAAGCAGACGGCTGAAAATACCAAGAAATTGACAGAGAATTCACAGAAATTGACAGATTTAACAACAAGACTTGACCTGAATACAGAATCTATAAACAGGCTTACGCAAGAAAATTCTGCCACACGCCAAATTGCGGAGGAAGCCAGAACTATTGCTGGAGAGACCCAGGAAAAATTAGAACCGATTGTCAGGAAGGTTTATGACCACGACGCAACTCTGGCATTGTGGGAACTACAAAGAAAAGAAAGGAATTTGAAACTACGATCAATTCCAGAGGACGAAGGAGACAATCTTACGGACTTTTTAACGAAAGAGTTTGTTGATTCCTGGGAAGATCTAGAGGAAGACGAATTTAAAATTACAACAGCATTTAGACTGGGCAGAAGACAGAACAGAAAGGCGCCGAGAGACTGTCTGATTACCTTGAGATCGAAGGAGGAAAGAGACAAAATTCTAAGACTGCACTTTGAAAAGGCCTTACAAATTGGGAACTCACCGATACAGATTTTTAAAGACATTCCTAAACATATTTTGGACTTGAGAGCTTCGTATAAGGATTTGGTTTACCTGTTGAAGAAGAACACCATTCTCTTCAGGTGGGAATTTCCACAGGGACTGTCTTTTGACTATAGGGGGAAGAAGGTGAAAATAAAGACGATACAGGATAAAGACAGGTTCCTGCAAAGAAATCAAGAAGATTTACAGAAAGGAACTGTAGACCCAATTGCTGAGCAAAAGAGTGTAATAGACATCCTGAACCTTTCGTTTGGACAGAATCTTCCACCACCAACAGAGGAGGAACAACAATTGGGAGCTGTTGGAGGAATACCAGAAAAATAACAAGATGGCCCTGCAATTCCTTAGCTGGAATTGTAATGGGATGAACAGTCCTTTGAAGAGACGACAAGTATTCCATATTTTGTACAGAGAACAACTGGACTTGATTTGCTTACAGGAAACCCATATAACTAGAGCACACAGGAGACTGCTTATGAATAAAAAATTGGGACAAGAATTTATTTCGTCGGACAAAGTGAAAAAAAGAGGAGTTGTGATTTATGTAAAAGAGAAGTGGGCTCCAAAAATGATGTTCAAAGATGAACAAGGAAGATATTTAGCGGTGGAGATTCAGGTACAAGGAGAAAAATTTTTGATAATTGGGATCTATGCACCAAATGAAGGCAAAGCAGAATTCTTCAAAAAACTCCATGAAACTTTGACGGATTATTTGGAATACAATATGATAATCATGGGAGATATGAATGGTGTAGTCTCTACAAACATGGACAAGACACAAAGACTGACACTTACCAAAGAAGGGAGACTCCCGAAGACTTTCTTTGAAATGACTGAAAATATGGACTTAATAGACATTTGGAGAACAAGGAACCCTCTTGAAAGAGAGGGAACCTTTTTCTCCCATGCAAAGATGACCTGGACCAGAATCGACCAAATATGGGTTACTAGTGGAATGGCTCCGAAGATTAAGAAGGTAGAAATCTGCCCAAAAACCTGTTCCGACCATAACGCCGTGAAGATGGAAATGAAATTTACAACAACTGGTCAGTTTAGATGGAGAATGAATGACACCCTATTCCGAGATAGAGAGATCCACATGAAGGCCCAAAAAACTCTAAAGGACTATTTTGAAATCAATCTAAAGGGCGATGTGGAAAAAAAAGTGATCTGGGACGCAAGTAAAGCTGTGATGCGAGGATTTTTGATTCAACAAAATTCAATAAAGAAGAGAAAACAGAATGAAAAAAAGGAAAAAAATTTGGAAAAGATAAAAGAAGGAGAGAAAAAATTAAGATTAAAACCAAAGTCCCAGGAGATTTTGAGGGAGATTAAGTTGTATCAAACACAATATATGGAATTGATGAACCAAGAGATAGAATGGAAAATAAAGCAAATGAAACAAAAGACATTTGAGTCGGCAGACAAATGTGGTAAACTTCTGGCATGGCAACTTAAGAAAAGACAGAAATTAAATACAGTCACAAGTCTAGAAGTGGATGGAAAAAATATATCTAAACCCAACGAGATAAGAAATTGTTTTGTGAGTTATTTTAAAAAACTTTATTCCCAAGGATCACAAAATGAAGAGGACATAGATAAATTCCTTAATAAATATGGATTACAAAAAATCTCTCATCATAGCAAGGTGGATCTAAACCAGAGAATAACAGAACAAGAGATAGAGGGTGCCATTCAGGACATGCAATTGGGCAAATCTCCAGGGCCAGACGGACTGACTTCCAGATATTATAAATCTCTAAAGGAATGGCTGATACAACCGTTAAAGGAAGTTTGTAACGAGATCTTAGAGGGAAAAAAGGCACCCGAATCGTGGAAAGAAGCATATATTTCACTCATACCAAAGACAGAGACTGAAAAGACTCAACTGAAGAACTACCGCCCAATTTCGTTATTGAATGTGGATTACAAAATTTTTGCAGACATTTTAGCAAAAAGATTTAAAAGAGTATTGATGGAGAAGATTCACAGAGACCAAGCAGGCTTTCTCCCAAAAAGACACCTCTCAGACAATGTTAGGAATATAATAGACATTTTGGAAAAGTTAGAGGTGAACATTAATACTAAAGCAGTTTTGATATTTGTGGATGCGGAGAAAGCCTTTGACAATATTTCGTGGAGTTTTATGAAAAAGAATCTTCATGGGATGGGGGTAGGACAAGGATTTGAGAATGGTATGGGTGCAATATATTCCGAACAAAAAGCTAAGTTGATTGTAAATAATGTAATAACTGAGGAACTTAAGATAGAAAAAGGAACACGACAGGGGTGCCCAATTTCCCCATTGCTTTTTATTTCGGTCCTGGAGGTGTTGCTGAACATGATTAGAGATGACCAGCAGGTTAAAGGTGTAAAGGTCGGAACCAAACACTATAAGTTAAGAGCGTTCGCAGATGACCTTGTTTTGACCTTGCAGGAGCCAAACACTAGTACAAAAAGAGTGTTGGAAATAATCCAACAATTTGGACAGGTAGCTGGATTTAAATTGAATAAACAAAAAACTAAAGTCTTAGGGAAAAACTTAACAGATATGGAAAAGAATAAGTTTCAAGAAGAGACAGGTCTGACGGTGGTTAAGAAGGTGAAATATCTAGGGGTTAATTTAACATCTAAAAACTTGAATCTGTATAAGGACAATTATGAAAAATGTTGGTCAGAAATTAAAAAAGATTTAGAAATATGGTCAAATTTGAGATTGTCAATGTTAGGCCGAATTGCAGTGATTAAGATGAATGTATTGCCTAGAATGTTATTTTTATTTCAAACTTTGCAGATTATTGACAAGATGGACTGTTTCAAGAGGTGGCAGAAAGACATTGCGAAATTTGTCTGGCAGGGCAAAAAGCCCAGAATAAAATATAAAATTTTAACAGATGTAAAAGAAAGAGGGGGATTTGCCCTGCCGGACTTAAAATTGTACTATGAAGCAGCAGCATTCTGCTGGCTGAAAGAGTGGATGCTCCTCGAGAATACAGATATCTTGGATTTAGAAGGTTTCAATAATGCATTTGGCTGGCATGCATATCTATGGTATGACAAAATCAAAGTGCATAGTGCCTTTAAAAATCATATTGTAAGGAAAGCGTTGTTTAATGTTTGGATGAGATATAAAGATCTGTTGGAAAATAAAACCCCTAGATGGTTGTCACCCTTAGAGGCTAAGGCCCACAAGAAAGTTAATATGGAGGTCGGATGGCCAAAGTATTGTGAGATCTTAGAACAGGATGGAGAGAAACTGAAATTAAAGAGCCATGAAAAATTAAAACCCAAAGTACAAGATTGGCTCCACTATTGTCAAATAATGGAGGTTTTCAAACAAGACAGGAAAATTGGCTTCCAGGTGGAAAAATCAAAACTCGAGACAGAATTGTTAGAACCCAATACTAAGAATTTGTCAAGAATGTATAACTTGCTGTTGAAATGGAATACACAAGACGAAACAGTTAAATCAGTTATGATTAAGTGGGCACAGGACATTGGTCATAATATTATGTCTGCTGACTGGGAAAGGTTGTGGAACACCGGTATTAAATTTACGGCATGTAGTGCTTTAAAGGAAAATGTGATGAAAATGGTCTATAGGTGGTACATGACCCCAGTTAAGCTAGCAAAAATTTACCATTTGCCTGATAACAAATGTTGGAAATGTAAGGAAACTGAAGGTACTTTTTATCATCTTTGGTGGACATGCCCGAAGATTAAGGTTTTCTGGGAGATGATATATAATGAAATGAAAAAGGTATTTAAATATACCTTCCTTAAGAAACCAGAGGCCTTTCTCTTGGGCATTGTCGGCCAATTGGTGCCAAAAAAGGATAGAACTTTCTTTATGTATGCAACAACAGCAGCAAGAATACTGATCGCAAAGTATTGGAAGACACAAGATTTACCCACCTTGGAAGAATGGCAGATTAAAGTGATTGACTATATGACATTGGCGGAAATGACGAGCAGAATTCGTGACCAGGGAAAGGAGACTGCGGAAGAAGACTGGAAGAAATTCAAGATTTATCTTAAGAACTATTATAAACTTGATGAAGTTTAGAATGTCGAGATTCTACAGAGAGAAAGGGTTGCAGTAACATAAGATTAGATTAAGAAAGGACTATGATGAATTAGGATCGGAAAAAACATTTATAAGTTGCTATAAAATTTGGACATGAGGATGCAGAAAGGGGAGGTATGGGGAAGTCCGAGGAAAGAAGTTTATGAAAGGACATTTTGAAATTATATTTGTTTGTTTGTCTGTTTTTCTTTTATGTTTGTTTGTTATAAAAACTTTTGTAAAACTAATAAAAAAATTTATAAAAAAAAAAACAAAGTGTAGATGCTTAGGATTGCATTCAGGTAACTGGTAAATTCTTTTCACTCCTCCCGAGTGCTAAAAAGCCCACTGACATGTGATGCAGGGTTTATTTATTTTTAAACTTTTATTTATGCAATTTTAACAACTTTTATACACACATCATACGGTATCCATCACTTACCATACTGTTCCGTGTATAAGACGAGGGTTTTTTTGAAATTGGGGGTCGTCTTATTCACAGATAGTGCATAGTGGAGACTTGGGATTGATTGCTGCCGCTAGCTGCAGATTGGGCATGCAACTGGCGTCTTCTGCCGGTGACAGGACAGACGATAGATGGCTTTTTCAACACATGCAATTGGCAACGTAGGTCAGTGATTGGCAGCGTAGGTCAGGCGAATGAGCAATTTTTGGCAATCCCCCTCCCACCCAAAAAAAGTGTAACTACAGTGGTACCTCAAGTTACAAACGCTTTGGGTGACAAACGCCGCTAACCTGGAAGTAGTACCTCAGGTTGCAAACTTTGCCCCAGGATGAGAACGGAAATCGCACTGCAGTGGTGCAGCAGCAGCGTGAGGCCCCATTAGCTAAAGTGGTACCTCAGGTTAAGAACGATTTCAGGTTAAGAACAGACCTCTGGAACGAATGAAGTTTGTCACCTGAGGTACCACTGTAAGGGCAATCCTCCCCTCCCCAAAAAGCTCAACACCTCTGAGCAATCTCCCCCGTTTTCTTAATTTGGAGTCCCCCAAAATAGGAGGTGTCTTATACATGGGGGCGTGTTATGCACGGAAAAATATGGTATATCTTTTCCTAGGTCTTCCCAGTTCATCTCTCCGTGGAATTCTAGGGAATTGTACCCTGTAATGCAAGGTATAGCCCTACAAGGCTCACGTTTGCAATCTGTTTGCTTCTAAGCTTAACCAGCTAATGCAGAAGGGGAGCAAGTTAAAATGATGACAGTGCTAGGATGCCTGTAACATGCCCAGCGCCTCACCTGACCCACAAAGAGGGGCAAGGTAAGGGTTGACATAGCAGGTTCAAGAACAGTGCTGGTATTGAACTGTTCCACACCCTTCTGCTACCTGTTTTGAACATGAAACTTGGGATTTGTGCAAGGGACAAAAAAAACCCCGTAGCAGTGCATATCCCTCATCCCACAACGATGCATTACTCTCAAAGCACTTTTCAGAAAATGGACAGTAAATACAATCATAGCACGATATCTGTAATACACAATGGAAATTATAATCCCATTACAGTAGAATATTGACTGTTTAACAAGTAACAGTTCGGCGAAGCCATATCAAAAAGTTTAAATGAGCATCAAAGATATCAATGTGGTCAGTTAGCTGTAGCCAGTGCCAATAACATCAACATTATATCCACATTAAGAAATCCATTCAGCGGTTCATAGGAAGAGGCCTAACAATCAGAAACCTATCTAGCTTGACATCAAACTAGCATCAAAAGCAGAAGAGAGAAAGAAGCGTGCAAACAAGGGCAAGCATTATCTCTTCCTTCCTAAACACCAAGGAAAGGGGTCCTCTGCCCTACAGGTGTTGCCCATCAACCCTGACCATTGGTCACGGTAGATCAGGGCAGATGGGACCCGGAGCTGAACAACATCTGAAGTCCCACCATTGGAACATCAACCATACACAAAACCAAAACCATAGTTTCCAACTAAAAGAAATGGTCCTAAATGAAATTCCTCCTTTCCTGGAATCAAACTCTAGTCCCCAAAGAGAAGGCATAAGTACCACAAAGCTACCACGTTGCGTTGGAGGAGCTGGTCATGGAGGAAGGGGTTAATTTATACGTGGTCACAAATCATCACATGTATGAGATAAGCCAACAGGTGCATGGTCAGCCAAGCCAGTTGCAATGTCTCTGGCTCGCTACCCCCATACAGATCCAAAATGCTGCATGCAACAGGCTGTGTATGTTTCTGCCTTGGTCCAAGACACCCATGCTGGATGTACAATGAACTGAAAAAAAGAGTTTAAAATAACCTTTGTTAAAAAAAACCAGAAGCCTTTCTGTTGGGTATTATAAGACAAGAATTGCCGAAAGAAAATCAGACATTATGTATGCTACAACAGCAGCAAGAATTTTAATAGCACAGAATTGGAAGACTGGAGAAATACCATCCAAAGAACAATGGCAAGAAAAGCTGATGAACTATGCAGAGTTAGCAAAGTTAATGGATAAACTGCATGAAAAAGACAGTAGTGACTTTGGAAAAGAATGGGAACATTTTACAACTGTCTAGGTTTGTCATTACTTTTCTCCCAAGAAGCAGGCGTCTTTTAATTTCATTACTGCTGTCACCATCTGCAGTGATCATGGAGCCCAAGAAAGTAAAATCTCTCACTGCCTCCAATTCTTTCCCTTCTATTTGCCAGGAGGTGATGGGACCAGTGGCCATGATCTTCGTGTTTTTTTTGATGTTGAGCTTCAGACCATATTTTGCGCTCTCCTCTTTCACCCTTATTACCTACTTCCTCTTCTAACTCTATGTTCTTTTCGAAGCTCAGATTAACTCCACAGGATTCAAATGGTTTGATGTGTGCACACTTTCTCTGTCTTGTGGGGAGGAGGGAGTGTGTGTGTGATCCATTGAAGAAGTGAGCAAAGGAGATCACTCAAAAATCCATGTGTCCATGGGACTAAAAAGGTTGATGATCCTGTGAAAGCCAATTTCTCAGAGGCTTCTCAAATTGAACAGTGTACACTGATTTCGGTTTAGTTGTTCTTCATTTACGGAATCCTACAAGCCCTGCAAATGTTGAGACAAGAGAGATTGTTATGGGCCCTGTTCTCCTTGTTTATCATGCTCCCAAGGATCATTAAGATGCAGGCAGAGCTTTAATTAATGCATCCTGTGAACAGGCCCATTGTTCCTTCCATTTGGGAAAGAATTAGTGAATGTCTACATTGTTTCAGCTGGCTGATGTAAGCCTTCGTTCTTTAAAAAAACCCAAACCATTCTGGAAGGTTGAAAAGCCTTTCTTGGTTTCACTTAATCAATTCCTGGCAGCTTCTAACCTAAACAATAGGAAATGATTTCAATCTAGATCTCTTGGTGTCAAGAAATCACCAGAGATCACCAAGGTTTGCTTTTCAGCACTGCATTTCAGCTTGACAGACTTCTAGGTCTGAGCTAGGTTATTGCTACTGATTGTGCCTGTAAATTAAACAAAACAAAAAAGTCGAGAATTTGTTCACCTGGGTTCTGTCTTTCTCCCAGATGCAACAAATCAGCCCTGGCCAAAACTGACTATAAAAATGAGATGCAGGGTAGATAGATGGATGGATTGCTCTGTGCTGGAACAAAAGCTGTAACTAACAGAGAACCAACATCTGTTGGTGTGTTGATGCTGTGTCCCCTTATGCTCAAGTTGCATATCTGTGCAAATAAAACCATATGTCTTAAGGGCACCACAGTTTCCACAGACTTTCCTTACAAGGAAAGCAAGCCTGGAGTCTCACTGCTTGGAGACTGGGGTGGTGTGTAACAATACAATCCCTATCGTAAGAGTGGCTGGCAACCAATCACCTGGTCAGGAACCAGTGTCCGCCATATGGGAGGAAGCTAGGTCCCAGGAAAGCCAGAGCTGTCCCCTAATTTGGTGCTGAAGAGGTCTAGCTATGTCACCTTACAAAGACTATTAGCCAGCTGAAATAGCCGAGGTTCACTAATTTGTCCAAGGGAGGGGAGATGAAGTGTACTGCTCAACCTTGTTGAGTGTTGCCATGGGATTGACTGAAGGGGATGTCCTGCAGGCTTGTGAGGTGGAGAGATCTTTGCTTGTCCCCTTTGGCATTTCCTTCTCGCCCTAGGGCAGGAAGGGACAGGTCAGCCTTATGCCTTCCTTTCTGCTGATCCTTCTCCAAGAGAGTGGATTTTTTTTTACAAAACACAATCTGGGTTTCTGCCATTCAAGAAGAAGAAGAAGAAGAAGAAGAAGAAGAAGAAGAAGAAGAAGAAGAAGAAGAGGAGGAGTTTGGATTTGATATCCCGCTTTATCACTACCCGAAGGAGTCTCAAAGCAGCTAACATTCTCCTTTCCCTTCCTCCCCCACAACAAACACTCTGTGAGGTGAGTGGGGCTGAGAGACTTCAGAGAAGTGTGACTGGCCCAAGGTCACCGAGCAGCTGCATGTGGAGGAGCGGAGACGCAAACCCGGTTCCCCAGATTACGAGTCTATCGCTCTTAACCACTACACCACACTGGCTCATTCAGGTCAGATGAATGCAGCCATCATAACTAAATGGCTCCGCTGAATCCAGTCGAGAGCAACTTGGCTGTTGAAATGGGTTCAGCTGGAAATTACGTCATAGGAGAGCTTATACGCTTCTTTTCTTGCTGGTCACCTGCAACTAATAAAGAAATTCAGTAAGGACCAACTCAGGAAAACGTTTCTGCTTCATGAATAGAGAACTTCCAGGTGTTTGGAGACCAGGCGGGGGCAGGGGGGGTTCATACTAAAGTACTGCCAAATTATCTGAGGTCTGGCCAGGTGCTTTGCTTTTTCCAGATGTCTGTACCTTCAGTCAATTTCTTAAATTGTGTCCGCTGAAGTTGCAACGCTGATGTCCTTGGTCGGTTTGCGGTGTAATGAAGCTTGTTGAAAGAGAAGGGAGATAGGAGAGTACAGTGGTACCTCAGGTTAAGTACTTAATTCGTTCCGGAGGTCCGTACTTAACCTGAAACTGTTCTTAACCTGAAGACCACTTTAGCTAATGAGGCCTCCTGCTACTGCCGCGCCGCAGCTGCACGATTTCTGTTCTCATCCTGAAGCAAAGTTCTTAACATGAAGCACTATTTCTGGGTTAGCAGAGTCTGTAACCTGAAGCGTATGTAACCCGAGGTACCACTGTATAGGAAACTGCCTTCTGCTGAATCAGATTATTGGTCCAACTAGCACAGTACTGTCTACATAATCCTTTCTCGACCTTGGAACCCCAGATGTTCTTGAACTACAACTCTGATCACCCCTGGCTACTGGCCACCCTGGCTAGCAATGATGGGAGTTGTAGTCCAGAAACATCTGCAAAACCAAGGTTGGGAAAGGCTGGTTTACATTGACAGGCAGCAGCTCTCCAGGGTTTCAAACTGGGGGCGGGGTCTCTCTCAGCCGTGCCTGGAGGTGCCAAATGTTGAAGCTGGGACCTTCTGCATGCAAAGCAGATGTTCAGCCACCAAGCTACATCCCTTTCCCCAAATCTTTCCCCATTAACTTAAGAGACTGTTCACCTCCCCTGCTTCCTAGTTCTAGGAACACAGGAAGTTGCCTTATACAGTAGTGGTACCTCAGGTTAAGTATTTAATTCATTCCGGAGGTCTGTTCTTAACCTGAAACTGTTCTTAACCTGAAGGACCACTTTAGCCAATGGGGCCTCCCGCTGCTGCTGCGCTGCCGGGGCACAATTTCTGTTCTCATCCTGAAGCAAAGTTCTTAACCCGAGGTACTATTTCTGGATTAGCAGAGTCTGTAACCTGAAGCATATGTAACCTGAAATGTATGTAACCTGAGGTACCACTGTACTGAGTCAGAACCCTGTCCATCAAGACGCATGTTGTCAAAACTGATTGGCAGCAGCCAATCAGTTGAAACTGAGAGTCTCAGTGCAAGGAAAATGCTTCTAAATGCAAGGGTAATGCTCTACCACTGAGCTATATTCTTTCCCCAAAAGATAATTAAAGGTTCAGATACAGATACAGATTCAGATATAGATACAGATATGGATATATGCTGTTGTTTAATTACTTGCATAGCTAGAGATGGAATCATAGAATGGTGGAGTTGGAAGGGACCACCAGGGTCATCTAGTCCAACCCCCTGCAATATAAGAATCTTTTGCCCAACATGGGCCTTGAACCCACGACTTTGAGATTAAGAGCCTCATCCTCTACCGACTGAGCTATGGTGAACGTCCACCATATTATTGCCCAATTATTATTATTTGGAGTTTAGATCCTGCCCTTTCTCTCAAAGGAACGGCAAACCAATTCATAGCTTGAAGCAAACAAAAAACAATTTAAAACTTTCCCAATCAATTACAGTGGGAAAAACCTACAAGCAGTGAACATCTGTTAGTGAGCATACAACAAAATGCATACCTATTAAGAGAAATTGCTTGCGAAATACATGTTTATTAAGCAAAAATGCACTAGAAAATGTCTATAGGAACCTCCCCCTAAACTGCTGAATTTTTTTCAAGAGGAATTTTAGATGAAGAAAATTGCAGACTGGTGTGGAAATGTAGAGTGGAATTTAAGATGGCAAAAATGAGAAGCTGAAATGGATACTGTAGATCCAAACAGCAATAGAAACTGGCCGTCCTTAATTCAGGAGACAATTAAGGCTTGGGTCTCTCTCTCTCTCTCTCTCTGTCCTCCAGTGGCATGGAATATTGCGACAACAGGGGTTAATTTGTACGTACACCATCAAAAGGCCAAGGCTCATTTATATTCTGGAGCTGACTTTAATTGCCTTTCCTACACACACAGCCAGGCCTGAATTCTGTTCCTTTGCTTAAAGCTGATAATAAGCTGTCCATCTACATAACCGCTCAGCTGACACAAATCATGATGGATAGGAAAAGCAGTAAAATAAAATAAAAAAGCCAGTCTAATGAGACAATGCTAAGAATGGGGGGGGGGAAGCAGGGCATTGTGTGAACTGTGTTATTTAATCACATGCACAGGAGAGTAGAATGAATGCTCTCTCTTCCCTCCTCCCCTTTCTATTGAAATATAAAATGCTTTTGAAAAATTTCAGGAATCTACAGGTTTCCGATAAAGCATAATCCCCATAATCCCCGGCCTCCGCCCATCTATAGACACACATAATAATAAGGAATAATAATAATAATAATAATCCAGATTCAGCAAAACACAAATGACTTTTCACGGTTTGCCTTTCAAAGCGAAATGGGGAATCGTCTCCCTTGTCGTGATAAGGTCACTTTGAATTCTTGAATTGCATTCAATTGCTGCAGAGTAGGCTCATTAACTGGGGGAGAGGGGGAGAGAGAGACCTATTTGCATATCTTAAGCATTGCAACCCTGGATATTAAGAAAGAAGGTATTGTGCTGAGGTACGCCAGGAGAAAAGCACATTGAAAAGCAAGTAAGGGGGACAATGATCGCTTTGGCTTTGGCCAAATGTCACAATACAAAGAGTTCTTGGTGTGTGAGTGCATGTGTGTTTAACCAAATCAACCTGAGTACTTATTTCAGAGAGGAAGAGTGCCAGGGAAGAGATGCTTTCTCCCCCTCCTTCCTTCCTGTTGATGCTTGTTCATGGCTTCTATCTTCTGTATGACTCTTGCCCTTGGGAGGTCACATAACTCCATACCCTCTAACATTTTAACCCACGCCTGAATAGCTCAGTTGGTTGGTGTGGTGCTGATAACACCAAGGTTGCAGGTTTGATCCCTGCATGGGACAGCTGCATATTCCTGCATTGCAGGGGGTTGAACTAAATGATCCTCAGGGTCCCTTCCAACTCTACGATTGTATGATTAAACATTTCCTCGACGAAAATTGTTCTTGTTGTTGTTGTTTAGTCATTTAGTCATGTCCGACTCTTTGTGACCCCATGGACACCAGGCGCTCCTGTCTTCCACTGCCTCCCGCGGTTTGGTCGAACTCATGATGGTAGCTTCGAGAACACTGTCCAACCATCTCGTCCTCTGTCGTCCCCTTCTCCTTGTGCCCTCCATCTTTCCCAACATCAGGGTCTTTTCCAGGGAGTCTTCTCTTCTCATGAGGTGGCCAAAGTATTGGAGCCACAGCTTCACGATCTGTCGTTCCAGTGAGCACTCAGGGCTGATTTCCTTCAGAATGGATAGGTTTGATCTTCTTGCAGTCCATGGGACTCTCAAGAGTCTCCTCCAGTGCCATAATTCAAAAGCATCAATTCTTTGGCGATCAGCCTTCTTTATGGTCCAGCTCTCACTTCTCACTTCCATACATCACTACTGGGAAAACCATAGTTTTTACTATAGGGGCCTTTGTTGGCAAGGTGATGTCTCTGCTTTTTAAGATGCTGTCATTGCAATGAAAATAGGGACATCCTAAAGAAAAGCGGGACATTCTGGGATCAGATCAGAAACCAGGACAGCTTCTGTAAATCTGGGGCTGTCCCTGGAAAATAGGGACACTTGGAGGGCCTGCATTTGCTTCAGGCAGCGGAGCTGACCCCCACCCTGCCCCTACCATTGTTCCATTTCCGGTTCCACTGGGGCTTTGCCTGCACCACAAATGCTGCTACTGCAATTGGGGTGCAGTCGTGGTGATGGGGTTGGCAGCCATGCAGGCACAATGGTGGAGGCAGGGAGGGGGGAACCCAGATCGGGGCAGCACCAGGCACTAGGGTGTCAGGGTGTTTTGCCTCCACCAGCAAAACATCTTGAGCCAGTGCTGCCTGGAGTGTTCCACCTGTGTGGGGATGGGTAGCACGGAGGATTCTACTAGGGTGGCCAGCCAAGGTACTCAACCCTGATCAGACAAATGCCATTTTAAGAAGGTGTCCCCCAAATGGGTGAAATAAATTACAGTGATTTACCTAGCAGTTCAAAAGCACATCAAAGTGCAAGTAGATAAATAGGTACCACTCCGGCGGGAAGGTAAACAGTGTTTCCGTGTGCTGCTCTGGTTCACCAGAAGCGGCTTAGTCATGCTGACCCGGAAGCTGTATGCCAGCTCCCTCGCCCAATAAAGCGAGATGAGTGCCACAACCCCAGAGTCGTCCACAACTGGACCTAATGGTCAGGGGTCCCTTTACCTTTACCTTTAGGCAGCAGGAACCATCCTTTCTAAACAGGAAGACCTGGAATGTTTGAGGGCATGTCAGGAAAGTGTCCAGGATTTTTGCCTTCTCATATTTCACCCAGCTCTTCATGACTGCCAAATTTGTAGCAATGCAGCAAAAGGATGTTAATTAAATACTGATGTTTTAGCACCATGTGCTTTTACTGTGTGTGTGTGTGTGTGTGTTAAAAAAATTAATGCTGCACATATTTATTGGTCCCATAGAGACATCAGCCGTTTAATCCGTTCCAGTCCTCAGAAGGTTCCTGCATAGGCTTGTGTTTATGTTTAATTTCATGGGCTGAAGTGAAAGAAAACAACCAAATGGTTTATAGTAATTGTGCTCTGTATGGGGCTGCCCTTGAAGGCGACTCGAAAACTTGAGTTGGTCCCAAATGCAACAGCCACATTACTGGTTGGGGTTCCCTTCAGATCTCATGTAACCAGTTTCAAAACAGCTGCACTGGTTGCTAGTTCCTTTCAAGGCCCAATTCAAGGTGCTCACATTAGCATTTAAAGGCCCAAACGACTCAGGCCCCAAATGCCTGAAAAATCACCTCCTTCCCTACAGACCTTCCTGGGTGCTAGGATAGGCAGAGGAAGCCCTCTTTGTTGTTACATAGCTTTACCATAGTACATTTGCCATAGTACATTGGAGGGTCCCCAAGACTCAAGGCCGAGACCATAAAACACCGGTCCTGAAAGACCTACACTGGCTCCCAGTACGTTTCCGAGCACAATTCAAAGTGTTGGTGCTGACCTTTAAAGCCCTAAACAGCCTCGGTCCTGTATACCTGAAGGAGCATCTCCACCCCCATCGTCCAGCCCGGACATTGAGATCCAGCGCCGAGGGCCTTCTGGTGGTTCCCTCATTGCGAGAAGTGAGGTTACAGGGAACCAGGCAGAGGGCCTTCTCGGTAGTGGCACCCACCCTGTGGAATGCCCTCCCATCAGATGTCTCAGAGATGAGTAACTATACAGCCTTTAAGAGACCTCTGAAGGCAGCTCTGTATAAGGAAACCTTTGAATGTTTAACGTTTTATTATGTTTTTATATGCGTTGGAAGCCGCCCAGAGTGGCTAGGGCAACCTGGGCTGGATCTATACAGCTATTTTTTTAAAAAAAAACCCCACTATGAAACGCTATAAAAAGAAATGTTATAAAAGCTCACAATGGAAATTCTCATTGACTTTGGATTTCAGCTCTACAGCGCCATCTGGTATCACATTGTGATAATGCATTTATAACATCATAACATTGTAAGTCAACAAGTGTAGATGAGTCCCCAGTAAGATGGGCAGGGTACAAATAAAAGAAGAAGAAGAAGAAGAAGAAGAAGAAGAAGAAGAAGAAGAGGAGGAGGAGGAGGAGGAGGAGGAGAATATGAAATGTAAGTGAAGTGTAGGTGGGTTCCCACAAGGCAAGACACAGTGATAACAGCAAGAACCTTTATTGAACTAACAGAACTGTACAATGGGGGCAAAGCAACTGCTTATATACATTTCTGAAGGCCTGGGGGCCACTCCCACTCCCAACGTGATTGGCTGTCTAAACTTCCAAGCTGCGAATCATAACTCATAGCTTAAGGGCCAATGGCAGAGGCCCAAATCCTGAATTGTTCTGTGATTGGATATCATGTATCGAATCAGAACACAGGGGCTCAGAATCCTTAGTCCAGACTCAAGCTCAGGCAAACACAGACCACTGAATACATAACAGTAAGAGTGTCTCAAGTAAACCTTTTTAGCTCGTATGTACTTGCCAAACAAACCCTGAACATTTTAAACCCACCCTTTAAAGTTTTACTGGAAGACCAGCTCCCCCCCCCCACCAGCCCATCCAGCATCCCATTACAAGCCGAGAGATGGCAATTTTTATTCTGAAGCAAGCATATGGTGTGTCGAGTAGAGGCTAACTTGCCTGGAACTTCCATCTCCATCTGATAACATCTACCTAATTTGCAATAATTATGTAGCCGTGCATTGAGCAATGGAGAAGCGGATTTTGCGTTATTAAAGAAAGATCCATGAATCCCTCTCCAGGCTGCACTTATGCCACTGTGCACAGAATATATTTTTGGAGAGGGGGCGATAAGTTTGATGGAGGCAGCATCAGTTTTACATTGGCGCCGCTGGCGTAAGCGAGAGGAGAACGGCTGCATAAACCATAAAAATAACAGATGGAAGGCAGATATCATAAAAACGGAAGCACGAGCAAATTATAAACCCATTTAGGCTGTTCATGCAGATAAAACAAACAGAAATACATCTGAAATTACCAGGACAGAACGTCTGCAAGGGGGAGTGGGAGTCAGGTTTTATTTTTCTAGTATGACAGGGGTGGGAATCTGAATGCTGTTTGCGTCTTGAGGCATTGGTGGATTCCCTCTTGAAATAGGACTGAATCAGGATTGCCCTTCCCTAAGAAGAGGAAGACTTTTAGGAGTTTTTAAAAACAGAGTTGCAGGCCAGGAACAGCAGAGAAACAGGATTCAGTCCGCTTCCGAATGTAAACGTTCAATGTCACCTAATCCACACCTTCCAAAACTATAGGTGAACCACAATACAGCTAAGCCTTCAAAATTTGCACTTCTCCAGATGCTGCAATGCAGTTCTGCAACAAAATAATGTGTATGCAGATGTGTACGTTAGTGGGGGGGGGCTGAAATTGACAGATTGGCCCACCTGACCATCATCAGACGGCCTGTGGACAAGATAGCAAAGAGAATGAAAGGAGGAGGTGTGAGGAACCCATTTTCAGATAACTGAGGGGGGCAGGGGGAAAGAGTATAAGACCATAGGTAGAAGGCAACATCTTTGGGGGTGAGATGGGAACTTTGGAACTCCCTAGCCATTAACATCAGCTTAGCCTCTTCACTATATTGAAAGAGGTTCAAGGTGTTTAATTAGCACTCATGTATAAAGACTGTGTGTCAGACTTTGCAAATGTGGTCAATATTCATGTGTGTTGGAATACGTGTATGGACCTACTTCTGAGCATCAGCAATTAGCATGTGAAGAGTTAATTCAGCTAGGTAAATGTCTTAAGTGTAAGGTAAAGGGACCCCTGACCATTAGGTCCAGTCGTGGCTGACTCTGGGGTTGCGGCGCTCATCTCGCTTTATTGGCCGAGGGAGCCGGCGTACAGCTTCTGGGTCATGTGGCCAGCATGACTAAGCCGCTTCTGGCAAACTAGAGCAGCACACGGAAACGCCGTTTACCTTCCCACCAGAGCGGTACCTATTTATCTACTTGCACTTTGATGTGCTTTCGAACTGCTAGGTGGGCAGGAGCAGGGGCCGAACAACGGGAGCTCACCCCGTCGCAGGGATTCGAATCGCCAACCTTCTGATTGGCAAGTCCTAGGCTCTGTGGTTTAACCCATAGCGCCACCTTTAATAATGTCAACAAGTGTTTGGGAAATCAGGCAAACTCCTTTGTTAGGTGAAGCCTTTGTGGGATTAACCATTAATACCTCAAAGCATCAAAAGAGCTGGGTATTAGAATGCAAATGAATGAGGGGGCTTAGTTTTTAGGAACAGCAGTATTGGGAGAGATGGTACCAGGAAGCAGAGAAGGAACCATGCTTGGAGGAGCCCTGGAGACCAAGAGAGACTGCAGAGCAAAAGGATGCTGTTTATGCTGCTGCAAGGATAAACTGGTATGTTTTGGGGTACTGCCTCTCTGCGCCCCTCCATTGAAGGCTAACAGTTGTATATGTGTGTAAAATAAACCATGTATCATAAAGATACTAGCCTCCATTGTGCCAAATCTCCCTAATGGAACACAGATCCAGGTGGAGGGCTTAGACCCCCATGAATCTTGTGCACCACTAGGCAATGATTGGGGTGGCTTATAACAATACTCTTGAGGCCTTGGGGTAATCAATCGGTAATCAATAGGTAATCAAGCCTATTGTTCCCCTCCAGTCTACCTGACGTTAAGGAAAAGTTCCAGGGTGAGAGACTACTCAACAGCCCTGCTCATGAGAAGTTCAACATGTGAGGTCTCAGCTCAAACCGCATGGCTCTAATAAGCCACTCTTGAGTTCCTATACCAATAATTTAGGAACTTTTTAATAAAAAAATTTAAATAAATTTTTATTCAATTTAGGAACTTTCACCACTTTGCACCTCGGGTCCTGGCAACCCACACTATGCCACTAGGAGCAACCTGGAATTAATTGGCTCCACCAATCATTGCTTGCAAAACTGCATTCAGAAATGTGGATATTAGGGGGGGGGAATCACTCTGAAACACTGACAATATTTTTATGAAGGGAAGAAAGAAATCGCAAATTTTTGTGGGAGCATGGAGAACTGGATTTAAGACTGGGGAAATGAGAAACAGGGAGAAGTGAAATGGCTAGATTTGCTCATCCCCACCAGAGACATTTTTAGGGATTTGGGTGGCGCTGTGGGTTAAACCACAGAGCCTAGGACTTGCCAATCAGAAGGTTGGAGGTTCAAATCCCCACGACGGGGTGAGCTCTCATTGCTCGGTCCCTGCTCCTGCCAACCTAGCAGTTCAAAAGCACATCAAAGTGCAAGTAGATAAATAGGTACTGCTCTGGTGGGAAGGTAAACGGCATTTCCGTGCGCTGCTCTGGTTCGCCAGAAATGGCTTAGTCATGCTGGCCACATGACCCGTAAGCTGTACGCTGGCTCCCTCGGCCAATAAAGCGAGATGAGCGCCGCAATCCCAGAGTCGGTCATGACTGGGCCTAATGGTCAAGGACCCCTTTACCTTTTTACCAGAGACATTGAAGTCAACGGTTGGAGAGCCAACCGATCAGAGATGCTGCAGTTGCATCCTACATGGCAGGTCAGGAGTTGACTTCCAAGATCCATCCAAACTCTTTGATGCTATGACTCTGAAACAGCAGATGATATAATTTAAGACTACAAAGCTAACATGGGGACATGACTATTTAAACAGCTCCATCCCCGAATCTGCTTGAACTCTGGCTCACCTTTCGATATCAAAATGACAGTGCTCCAACCAACCGCTGATCCTGGGCCAAAATGTTAATGCAGAACATGCCAGCCCATCATGCTCTCTCTGTTGCAATTTGTACTTTAACTGTCTTAGCGCTAAAGGGATCTCAGTATTAGTTAATCCCAAGGCCATCTGCCGAAAGCAGCGCATTTATTGCTGCCGAGTCTGGCTAATTTTGTTTTACTAAGCAATACACACGGCCAATCTTAATCATTTTAACTACAACACTCTATTATACATACCATGAAATTTAACAAGGTATGTCCTATACGAGGCCGTAACACTTGCAGCTGTGGAGACTAATTAGGGAGGGTTCGTTATTGTCCATTCAATTTGCGTTCACAGATGCAGCAAGCCAAGAGCCAAGCGTTCTGGAAGCATTGATTGATTGATCACCACTGCATTCATTAGGAAGCTCGCCACAGGACAAGCCATTTCCTTCTCCACCCCCATTTCGTGTCATTTTTAAAAAATATGGGTGCTTGTGGTAACGTAGCTGAGTGATCCAGTCATGAGATTTGAAGTGAGAAATTTTGGGGGGCCGGTTATCACTTTTTAAAAAAATCCTCAAGTACATTGAAAATTTAGGAAATGCCCTTCTGGGTGTGCAGTATTTGCACGTCTCTGTTAACAACCCAGTTTCATTGGCCCCTTCTCTTCCCAGATGGGTGCTTCTTGCTTCCTTGAATGGAACCTGTTCAGTTGACATGTGTATGCTGTACATACACATGCATTCAGCATTTCCAGTACCCCTGATCATGTCCTGGGTGCATTTCCTTCAACAGTGACAGCCAACTGAGGCGATCTTATTGTGCTTATGAAAGGATATATGGGGTTCAGCCAGAACTCAGCACAGGCCTTGGAACCAAGTGCTTATTTTGACTTTGTTCTGATTGTGTGTTTCAGCCAATGTTAGCTCTATTCACAGTAGACCCATTTAAATTAATAGGCACTACTAATTTAGGCTTGTCAATTTCAGTGGGTCCGCTCTGAGTATAACTTGGGTCTCATCTGCACTATACAACCCAGAGAGTGGGCTACTGTTGCAAAGAAACTGGACTTATCTGCAGTGGTTCAAGCTAAGTGTCCCCCACCAAATGCAGCTCCAATGGTTTCTGATTTAGTCTCCTTCTGGGCTGGACCAGGACAGTAAACCTGGTCAGTTCATTGAGCCAGTTACATGGAGCGTTTGGTGTTTTGTGCTTGGTCACTATTGGGCCATTGCTTATCTGTTTGCAGAAGTTCTTACAGTCTCTTTTCTCGACTTTGATTAAGTGGGACACGGTGGCATTGCCACCAGTGATGGTCTTCTTCCAGGTCCCCATGACAAGATGCTTTTCTGGCCAATGTCCTGGGTGCTCCTGGTGAGTTTCCTCCCATGGTATGGCAGGAACTTGTAATGGTAAGTGTAGACATCTCAACAACAAATGACCTCTATGAAGCCATTATGTTGGATCATGCCCTGTCATTGCTGTTGCAAAATTCTAGCCGCCGTATCTTTCTCCTCAAACCCATGTAAAATTCCATAGGTTACTTTCAGCCTTGGTAGAATCCTCTCATCATTTGGATGATTCCATTTGTTTAAAGCAAAGAAGTGTCATTATTTCTGCAGCTGGAAGTCTGGCTCTGGTGTCAGTTAAATGAGGGATTTGCAAAAGGTGGATGCCCTCATCCAGAAGTCAAACTGTTTTGTCTATGAGACAAGAAAGCTTGCAGGTCTAGTTGCTCATTGGGCAGTTCTCTATGTTGCCCAGAGGTTTGGTAGACTGATGTTTTGAATACACCTCTGTTGCCCCCATGCCTGGTGGGATAAAAATGTAATTGGTTGTACTAGAGCAAGGATGGGGGGGGAACTGTGACCCTCCAGATGTTGCTGAACCCCAACCCATCAGTCCAAATCACCACAGGCAATGGTCAGAGATGATGAGAGTTGCAGTCCTTAAAGCAACTGAAGGGCCCCAGAATGTCCCTCCTTGAAAGTAGAGCTACAACGTTATTTAGCTTTGTAACTCACTCACAAACAAGACCAAAGGCCCATCTAGTCCAGTAACCTCATCTCACAATGGCCAACCTGATGCCACTGGGAAGCCCCAAAAGACGACCTGAGCATAAGCGCGCTCTCCCCTCCTGTGGTTCCCAGCAACTAATCTTCAGAGTCATACTGCCTTGGAGAGTGGAGGTAGACCAGTACCTCTGCCATCTTTGGTACTTCCTTTGGTCTGTCCTGAATCTCCCCGCATTCAGCTTCATGAGATGTCCCCCTAGTTCAGAGCTTTCCAAACTTTTCATGTTGGTGACACACTTTTGAGACATGCATCATTTTGCAACACAGTCATTCAGTTTTACTAGCAAACCGGAGGGGAAGCTAACCCCTTTCCAGCCTCAGGAGGAGTGTGGGGAGCATTCACATGACACACCTACAAAGTTATTGTACTACCAACCTTACTGTATGCTTGTGAAACATGGGCCACTTATAAACGCCATCTCCAACTCCTCGAAAGATTCCATCAACGGTGTCTCCAAAAAATTTTACACATCACTTGGGAAGAAAGGCGAACTAATACCCGTGTACTGGAAAAAAAGCAAAGATCACCAGCGTCAAAGCAATGATATTTCAACATCAACTTCCTTGGATTGGTCATGTTGTGTGGATGCCTGATTTTCATCTTCCAAAGCAACTACGGTATTCCAAACTTAAAAATGGAAAGCGTAATGGTGGTGGTCAACAAAAGAGGCTTAAAGACTCTCTCAAGGCAAATCTTAAAAAAATGTAGTATAAACACTGACAACCTGGAAACACTCGCCTGTGAGTGCTCCAGTTGGAGAACAGCCTTACCAAAGGTGTCATGGGCTTTGAAGACGCTCGAACTCAGGACACAAGGGAGAAACGTGCTAGGAGGAAGACACGCTTGGCAAACCCTCACCATGATCAACTCCCACCCAGAAACCAACGTCCCCACTGTGGAAGGACGTGTGGATCCAGAATTGGCCTCCACACAGTCACTTACAGACTCACTGTTAAAACCGTGTTTATGGAAGACAATCTTACTCGGCTATGATGAAGGTCAAAGAAGTGGGGAGAATTCACGTGACACACCTACACACTGCAGGTGACACACTAATGTGTCGCAACACACAGTTTGGAGAGCTCTGCCCTAGTTAGAGTGCTATGAGAGATGTAGGAAAACTTTCTCAAGCCACTTTCCCCACACAATACAATAATTCTACACACCTCTACCATGCTGTCTCTTTCTCTCTTGGTCTTCCATGAACTTGCCAAACCTGTCAGGGATAGCCTTCTACAGCCAGGAGACAACCATTCTCATTGACGCCCACCCCAGATTATCTTAACATGCACACGACATCCATGAGGAGAAAAAGTCAGTCGTCTTTTTTTCCCCCCAGTCACCAGATGATCGTTTTTCCACATCCAACAGTGCTGTCTTTTATCTAGACAGCTTGAAGGAAACAGCAGTTCAGTGTATTCTGCTGGTGTCATTAGCTTCTCTGGAAAGAATATTAGAGCATGGTTACTGACAGGACATCAATAACAAGGACGGGGTAGATGGTGGGAGGGAGAAAGATGAATCTTTCCAAAGCACTAATTTTCTCGGCGCCTGGAAAGCCCGCATATGCATCATCGCTCCACATCGCCAAAACGATAATGTGAAAAGGCAACCATAAACATCACGTTGCAAATCAAACAATATATTTTTCAAGGGGAAGCTGTTTTTCCAGAGGAGATTTACATTCGGTAACAGAGATGAGTTTTCAACACTTCCCAATAATAATGTCACAGGCTGATCTAATCGGGTGGTAGGCCTGGATCAGATTTTTTCTTTTTCTTTTATTCTTTTAGGGCATGAGGGAAACTGGATGCGAAATGAAAATAATAATAATAAAACACAGATGAGAAGCTGGTGCCATGGTGACTGCAGGTTGTTTTAAACTGTTTTTAAGGCGTTTTCGTTTTTGTAACGCACCCTGGGAAGGGTAGACAGAGAGGAATAAGAATATTGCTGTAACAATTGTTTTCTCGAAAGCCATCTTCTGTAACATGAAAATAAATAAAAGCATTATAGAAAATAAGTATAAGAATACATGCCCCGTACTTTTCCGTGTATAACACGCCCCCTTGTATAACATGCCCCCTATTTGGGGGGACTCCAATTTCAGAAAATGGCCCAAAGTTGTTGAGCTTTTTTTTTTTGGGGGGGATGCAGTAAATCATTAACCCGACGACTGCAACCACTCGCTAAATATCGCTCACGTCTGCGCTACAAGCGTCTGCCCAATCGCCAACAGCGGAAGTTAATAGCAAGCACAATTGCTGCAGTGACAGCCAATCCTCAGCAGCCCTTGAGGCAGCAACCAATCACACACCCATTTCCCACAGCCAATTCAAAGAAACCCTTGCTGCAGCCACCAATCACACTACAAATTGCCAATGACAATCCGCAGCTTGCGGCTGCAACCAATCACCCGCCACCCCTACCCACTACCCATGTATAAGACGCCCCCAGTTTTTAAACCTTATTTTTTAATAAAATGCCCTAGTATTATACATGGAAAAGCACGCTAATTTGCTCTGAGGTGAGTGCTAAAACCCTAATAACTTCATTCCATGGGAACACTGGTGCCAACTTCAGGGGGCCCTGGGTGCCTGGGCACCCACAAAAATTTCACTGGAGGTGCCCAGCCTTTGTATGCCAGCACTGCTGCTGCTTGCTGCCTTACCTCTGGCTCTCTGGTGCCATGGTGGTGACTGGACCAGGGCCTCTGCCATGGGAGCCAGAGAGCAGGGGTTGCTCGTGCACACAACATGCAGCACAACGTCATGATGTCATGTCACACACACGCTGCAGGGCACCCACAGACCGGGTCCCAAGTCTGCGCCTCTGCATGGGAGACAGCCTAGCAGTAGCAACTGAACAGATGGTATTCAATAAAGAATGGAAAACAGATAAAAACCAAGATCAGCTTTGTTGTTACTTCTTATTATTTACAAATTACCGTATTTTTCGCCCTATAGGACGCACTTTTTCCCCTCCAAAAATGAAGGGGAAATGTGTGTGCGCACTGACCCCTCTCGCTCTCCAGGCTTCAGGAAGCTATCCACAAGTCTTGCAAGCCCAGCGGGATGTCCCGCGGGCTCGCAAGGCTTGCGGGCAGCAGCCTGCAGCCCAAAAGCTGGGGGACAGCGGGGAGGCGCAGCGCTGCCACCCCGTTATTCCCCGACCTGATCTGAAGGCTGGCGGGGGGGGGAGAAGCAAGCTTGCCTCTCCCCCCCACCAGCCCCACAAGCTCAGGGGATAGGGGGATGGCGGAGCGCCACCACCCCGCTATTCCCCGACCTGATCTGGAGGCTGGTGGGGGGAGAAGCAAGCCTGTTTCTCCCCCCGCCAGCCCCACAAGCTCGCGGGATAGCGGGGCAAGCTGTCCCTGAAGGCAGAAGAGGGAGACGGAGTGCTCCGTCTCCCTCTTCTAGCTTGGGGATGGCTGCGCAAACCTGGGGGGGAAATAAAAAATTTTCCCTTGATTTCCCCCCAAAAAAACTAGGTGCGTCCTATGGGCCGGTGCGTCCTATAGGGCGAAAAATACGGTATTGACCGGCCTTCATCCCGGTGTCTGTTGTAATGATTGTAACGCAATTGCCTCCCTGTGACACGTGGGGTAGCGCAGCAGCCGCTTCCCTGCGTGTCAGCTGAGCAGCCTCAACCAAGCCCAGCTGAGCCTCTGACTCACGAGGAGAGCATCTTCTTCAGGCTCCAGAGAGGGTCTCCTCAGAAGCCACCCAGCACTTCTTAGTTCCCGGTGTTGCCCATGTGCACAGTTGTGCACAAGTAAATTGCACGCAAGTGGGAGCTATCTGTACACCAGTATACAGTTCTTTCCTGCCTTTTTCATGAGTGAATCATGGGGAAACAAAGCCAGCGTGTGTGGAAAGAGTCTGGGAGCAGTAATGCTGTTTAATGGCTTCCATCATTTTGCCACACTACTTCCACAGAAGTATCGTGTCCAGATCAAGGGAAGTAATAGTACTACACTATTCTGCCTTGGTCGGGCGACAACTGGAATGCTGTGCCCATTTCTGGGCACCACAGTTTGGAAGGGATGTTGACAAGCTGGAAGATGTGTAGAGGAGGGCAACCCAAATGATCAAGGGCCTGGAAAGGAAGCCTTATGAGGAGCGGTTGAAGGAGCCGGTTATGTTTAGCCGGGGGGCAGATGAGACTGAGAGGAGATATGATAGCCATCTTCAAATACCCAAAGGACTGTCACATGGGAAATGAATCCACTAGTGCAGTGTTTTTCAACCACTGTTCCGCGGCACACTAGTGTGCCGCGAGATGTTGCCTGGTGTGCCGCGAGATGTTGCCTGGAGTGCCGCGAGATGTTGCCTGGAGGGAGGCGGGCGAGTCAGGCGGCGAGAGGTGGGGCGGCGGCGGCGAGGAGAGGCCGCCCAGCGCGGGGCTCTCGCCGTCTGCCTGCCTGGCTGCCTGTGAGCTCGGCGGGCAGCGCCTCCGTCCGCAGCGCCCGCCTCGCGGCTCTCATTCCCTGCCCCTGCCAAAGCTCACCCAGCCAAGCCGCGCTCTCCTTCCTGCCTCGCTTTGCTGCCTCCTCCCCCCCACCCCCAAAGCTTGGAGGTTCCCCGGCAAGGGGGAGGGGAAAAAATTGAAACTTACACTTTCGTGCGTCCCTCCTGGTGTGACGCTGCGCGCTGACGTCACGGGGCTGTAATGGTGGTGTGCCTCGAGATTTTTTTCATCAAACAAGTGTGCCTTTGCCCAAAAAAGGTTGGGAAACACTGCACTAGTGTGAATGAAATTTAGCGTGACAAGCCGATGTATTGGTCAAAAAGTCACAGTTGCACAACGCAACAGGGACTGTGGTGTGAAAGGAATGTTAGAAGACAGGACAGAAGCACTAGCATTAGAATAAGCAAAGGTAACACAATATTCCCTACATCTGAATGCACCTCACGTCTGGTTTAAAAAGAAAGAGCCATGAGGGGAGACAAGGAAGAGCAATGAAGTTGCCTATGAACAGTTAGAACAACCTGGCCTGTCAATGGAGCAGGCATGCAGTTTAGCTGCTCAGCATCCTCCCCACTAGGATGAGACGTATCGGATTTTTATTTAAATCATAGTAATTATTCCTTTGGACCTTTCTCCACTTACCATTTATAATGGAATAGTTGCTGGGTTTTTATCAGGGGGCGGATTGGCCTGCTGCCACATGTCATCATTATTCAGATAGTATTATAAAATAACATACTTCAACACACACAAAATCCCTTTCTTCTACAGAAGTTCAGCTCTCCACATTTCCACATCAATTCGGGATTTTTTTTAACGCTTCGTGAAAATTCATCCGTACGATAAACGTTTTTATATGAAATCTTTGCACATTTTCCCCCAAAGAAGTGTCCCAGAACATAACGCCATGCTGTAGGCTCCTTTCCCTAATATACACATTTTCATGTATGCTCCAGTATATGCGATTGCTGTACGCAACTGCAAAGTTCGCTGCATTGCAAAGTTCAGACAAAGCGTGGATTTCAAAGAATGGCTGTGTTTCAGTTCGTGTATTCTTGTGGAAAGTGTGAGTCAGGAAAGATTGCCTTTTGATGTGAATTGAAATGTGAACTGAATCTCCCCTGTGCCTAGTCTGCGTGCATGCACACACACACCTGGGCCCCACGTTGAGCGCTGGTGCTGTCTGTCAGGGAACTGACACCGGAGCTAGAGGCGGAGGGAAGGCTCTCAAATGATGCTGGAGAAGGGCCCAGCAGGGAGAGAGGCAGCTCCGCAGATGGGGAAGCAAATCAGCGCAACACCAGGGATAAAGGGGGGCAGATGGGGGAATCGGAGAGAGGGCTCCAGGACTCTTCACCGGACACCAGCGGGGAGAGCACGGGTCCTCCGCTACCCACGCCCACCCTGCGCAGAAGACTTCCGCGCAGGGAGAGTAGGAGGAGACTTGGCGTCAAACAACTTTTATGTTGGAAAAGGTTTAAGAAACGCCCACTGACGGATTCTGCTAGCGACTGAGGCAGCCACGAAGTGAAGGGCTGTCCAGACAGAAAGGTTTAACAAGGCAACACAGCCAGGAGTGGCGGTAACTTACGCACGAGCAACCCCATACCCATTACACTGTCCATGCCAATTCCCCGTCAGCGCCTAGCATAGCTGAGGATGTCATCACACCCCTCTCTTCTGTGGCGCTTCCCCTCTGCAGTTGACAAGTTTTGCTGGAGATAAGAGAAAAGCAAACAAAACTTTTAATGAGCTGCCACCATCCTGAGAATGGAGAAGCAAAAAAGCTATTATCCGACCTGATTATCCACCAAATTGGATCCGCTGGCGTCAAGGAACAAAGACTCTGTGAAACAGCTCACGTTGTGAGTTTTGTCACCAGGCCAAATTCAACACTGCGGCAGGCTTCGTTGGCTGAAACAGCGTTACCTCGGGGATGGGCGCCAACCCTGCCATCTTATGCCTCAGAATTCCTCAGAATCGTTTTTGTTTTATTTTCGCCTTAACTCTCCTCCCTCTGCTGCAGATTTCCATCTGTACTACAGCTCTGCAAGCTTGCAGATTAAGCTGAAAGGGATCCTCGTCCAGTTCTGCTGATAAGAAGGGCTTTATCAGAGGTGAGGACTTTTCAGAACTGACGGAGAATTTACTAACAGTGTAAGCAGGGCTTGTTTTCAGCCGGAACTCGCCGGAACTCAGTTCTAGCATCTCTCAGGTGGGCGCCAGCCATTGCCATTATAAGACAACAAGGGAGGTGTTCATGGTGAGTTCCGGCACCTCTTTTTTTCCAGAAAAAATAGCATAGAGTGTAACAAGATCTCAGCAGCCAACAAAGCACTGGTCTCTATCATTCTGGTATAAAGTAACATGTTTCTGAATCATTTCTCCCAGCTCCTTGCAAAGGACTTTGCTATTTGCATAGGAGAGAGAGAGAGCATGCTTCTGTTGTTTGCTTCCTTAGTTAATAAATGCTTGAGGGTATGTGAGAATTTTTTCACTCCAGATACACTTTGATTTATTTTGTTTAGTAAAATAAAAATAGGGTGAGATTCCTCTATCTCAGAAGCCCCTTTCAAAGCACAGTGCAAAGTACTCCCAAGTCTGAGAAGTGGGAGAACGAACTTAGATTTCTGCTTCTATAGGCATTCCAGTGTTAAGTCCAGTTGCTCAGCCACAGAAGCTCTGGTTGACCCCACTTTTGCAGTGGGAGTTTCTCCCATTAAGAAGTGGTCAGAAAGAAAGGCCAGGGATCCATCTTCACCAGTTCAAAGCCTATCAAATTAATTGTTTTCTTGAAGATGACACCAGCAGAATGGAAGTTCCAAGAATATGCAATTTTCTAAGTACATTCATTAACTGATGAGGCATTTTCCTGCAGATTCCTGTTTTAATGATGTTCCTGAAGCTGTAGAGGCAGCACACAAAAAATAAAAAAGAGGAGAGGGGAAAGGCAATGTCATTTCTAGGAATAAAGCCAAGCTCATTAAACTAATAAAAGAAATGTAATGGTACAAGGACCATTCTTTCTGCACGACTCTGAACATAGCAGCTCATCAGTGCTGATAAAATGCCCTAATGTAGCTTATCTAAAGAGAGATGATGTTAGAACAACCCGAAACACTAGGTCTGCTTTAGATCTTACAAGGTTCAATCCTGTGTCAGGATATTCATTAGAAATGCATGTAGGACCTGCAACAATATGTTGCAGCATGTTCACGCTTTCAGCCAGCCAGTTTTTCCCTTTATCAGGATGCATAATAATAATAATAATAATAATAATAATAATAATAATAATAATAATAATAAATCATTTATACCCCACCAATCTAGCTAGGTTTCCCCAGCCACTCTGGGCGGCTTCCAGAAAAGATCAAAAATACATTAAAACATCAGTCATTAAAAACTTCTGTCTTCTAAACGTCTGGTAGTTGTTTATTTCCTTGACATCTGGTGGGAGGGCATTCCACAGGGCAGGTGCCACTACCGAGAAGGCCCTCCGCCTGGTTCCCTGTAACCTCACTTCTCGCAGAAGGCCCTCAGTGCTGGACCTCAGTGTCCAGACAGAACAATGTGGGTGCAGACGCTATTTCAGGTATACTGGGCCGAGGCCGTTTAGGGCTTGAAAGGTCAGCACCAACACTTTGAATTGTGCTCGGAAACGTACCAGGAGCCAATGTAGGTCTTTCAGGACCGGTGTTATATGGTCTCGGCGGCCACTCCCAGTCACCAGTCTAGCTGCTGTATTCTGGATTAGTTGGAGTTTCTGGGTCATTTCTTTTCCCCATTCGGTTTTCCACCCACCTTCAAATCAATCAGCATTCCTTGATGTCTGAGCACACTCAGTTTTCTGTTTGAGCCGTTTTCCATTCCTTTAGGTGTTTTCCCATCCTCTTTTCTGAGATGCTTTCTGAATGTTTGGAAAGTCACACCATTTAAAAAATGGTGACCTTTGCTGCTCACTGAGCAGTTGTTGCGTAGCTAGAGAGAACACGCACACCTCTTTCACTCCTTGAAAAACTCATTTTCTTTCTGAGGTAGGGATGGAGGGGGAAAACTGAATCAAGTACACATCGAACTCATACTTTATGAAACAATATGCAAACTGAAACACAGCTGTCCTTCGATAATTGCACATATCCAAATTTTGTGACACAGTTCTCCAATCAATGTTTCCAGAAATGCATTTATACGGGGAAAGTGTGCATTAAAATGAAGATATGAATCATAGAATTATAGAATCATGGAATTGTAAGGGACCCTGAGGGTCATTTAGCCCAACCTCCTGCACAATGCAGGAATCTCTGCTAAAGCATCCATGACAGATGGCCATCCAGCCTCTGAAAATAAAACATGCCAGAAGGTACTCTATTAGGGGAAATTGCTTGTAAATATTAGTCCAAAATACATCTACAGTGGTACCTCGGGTTACATATGCTTCAGGTTACATACACTTCAGGTTACAGACTCCACTAACCCAGAAATAGTACCTCAGGTTAAGAACTTTGCTTCAGGATGGGAACAGAAATCGTGCTCCGGCGGCACGGCAGCAGCAGGAGGCCCCATTAGCTAAAGTGGTGCTTCAGGTTAAGAACAGTTTCAGGTTAAGAATGGACCTCCAGAACGAATTAAGTACTTAACCTGAGGTAGCACTGTACAAAATGTGTTTTTTAGGTGAAATTCTGATTGAAATGCAAGTGGATTTACAGAAGGTTAAAATAAAAAGTTATATTGCTACTACTTCTTCTATTATTATTATTATTATTATTATTATTATTATTTTAAATGTGATGAGCCAAATTCAGACTTAAGAAACATTGAACTGAAACTGACAGACCTTTCCATCCCTTTTTTGAGGTTCAGTGTTACTTTAGAGATGAGCGAAGGCAACAGTTCAGTGCATCTGGCGGTTAACCAGAAGTCTGGTGGTTTGAGCCCATCCAGGGACGGCTGTGGACAGGATTCCTGCATTGCAGGGAATTGGACTCGATGACTCTCATGGTCCCTTCCAACTCCGCAGTTCTCTGATCTTTTATATACTGCTTCATTTTTCTTCCTTTCGTTAATTTAGTCTTGTCTGATTTCCACTGTAAACTGCTGGGTGACCTTCTCCGGTGAAAAAAGGGGTGTATAAAGACTTGAAGTCAATACAATAAATAATAAATTGTGGGCTGCGGTAGTGCAATGATAATAACAGCAGCATAAACTGCATTTCACCTCCAGCACAGAACACTCGGAGAGTATAGAAGCTTCAAACAAGACACAGAAATGGAAGCCTACCTGTGATGGAGGTTGTGAGGCATCAGGCATAAGCCTGCATTTTATTAATGTTTGATCAGGGCTTGTATATTAAAGAGAGCTTAAAGATTTTCAAAAGTTACATGCCAGGCAGACCAGCTGCTTAAGAAAACACTGGCAATGTTTTTCCTAGACAAGGGGCCCCTTGATTTATAGCAGAAAACAATTCTCAAAGTCGTAAAAGCTGAAATTACAGGACACTGACCCTACATGTTACAGAAGATAAAAAAGGCAGAGATAAACATAATTAATAGTTGGTAAATAGTAAAATAATATCAATGTGCCTCCCAGTAAATGACCCAGATCTTCTTTCTAAGGTTAAAAGGCCAAGACCAAATGGGGAAGCATCTAGCTGGCAAGTCTTTTTTTCTAATGGGAAAAGCAGCTGGCTGAAGGAGGGGTTGTAAACTGGAGAGGCTTCTTTTGAAGCTGTTTTTTTACTGAGTTCCTTTTTACTTTACAAAGGCCTTATTCCTTTTAAAAGGCTACCTATGTTATGTATTAAATATATTGTCTTAAATGTAATTATGCAAAGGATTTAAGAAATGCTAGATTTCATATAGTTCTAAGAGTTGTATTTTGAAATTAAGTCAGCCACCAGTCTTGCCCCCCTTGCTAGACAAGAGACGCCGTCCTGAGCAGTCCTGATATATTAGTTGTCAGACATTTGTTTAGAAACCTTCAAATGAAGGAGATCTTTCAATGTTGATGTGAAACTCAAGATCCTTGACATATGTTTAAGATAAAAATTTAAGATTAACCATTTGTTTTAGAAGGCAATAGGGCAAGGAGGGCAAGAGGTGAGCTGGTAATTAAGATTCCTTGTTGAGACACATGTAAGATATATTACTACTTATTTGTCATTTATAGATGTAACAATATATAGCTCTTTGTGTTCCATATAAGGACAGGAGGATATGGGTGTATCTTTTTGTGATTGGTTCTAGCAATCAGCCAATAGGAATTTCAACCAGGCTGATTGGACAGAGGCAGCCACAGGAGGAGCAAAGGGGGCTGGATTAAGGGAATATAAGTGCTGGCCATAATGGCAGGAGGCCAGGCCAGAGCTTGGTAACCATATACCACTGTGCCTCTCATTTATTTGTCTGACAAATAAATTATTATTTTAATTTCTCTATTGCTGCGTTGAATATTTCATTCCAGCTAAGCGTTAACCACAAGCAGGGTGCTACATTTTATGGTGCCTGCGACTCGGATAAGTGGTCTGCTGGAACGCAGCCCCTTCGCCCTACTGGGCAGGGTACAAGAGAGAGGATCTCTAAACTGCTTACCCAGCGCGCACTGGTAAATTTTTCCAGGGGGAACGCAGAAGTCTCATCTGTCTGATACCCTGCTCACTGGCGGCGACGGACCGGGGGGAAACGGAACCAACCAAGGGTAAGTGCACAAAGGGATTTTTGGCCCTCCAATTAATTGGGAGGAAGAGAAGTCTTGATCAAACTTCTGCGTCTCAGTAAGTGGGAACTGAGTACGCTAGGTGGTTGGGTATATCAGATGGTGGTCTGGTGGGGGAAAAGGGAAGAATGGGAGGTAGTGTGTGGTGAAGTATCTAGCGCATTGTATGTGTGAGAAAGTACAGAGCAATCTGTAGCTGACCTGAGTGTGGAGTGGGTAGTACTTCGGTTCTCAGTAAGGCGACTTCACTGAGCAAGGAAACTCACGAAGTGTGTGTGTGAGTGACTGAGTGGATACTTCACAGGGCCATACAATGGGAGTTGGGGGTTCAAAGGGGGGAAATACACCTCTTGAATGCATGTTAAGTAATTTTAAGAAAGCCTTCTCAGGGGCATATGGAGTCAAAATGACGCCAGAGCGCCTGAGAACGTTATGTGAATTAGAGTGGCCAAAGCAAAATACTGAATGGCCATCTCAAGGAACCTTTGATATAAATTTAGTAAGCAAACTTTGGTCTAACATCGCCAAAGAAACTGGAGGGTGCCCAGAACAATTTTCATATATAGATTCTTGGCTGAGCACATTAAATAAAAATCCTCCATGGATAAGGGAATGCAAAGTCCAACGATGCAAATTATTGGCTGTAAAAGCCGAAGCTAGGAAAGGAATCTTGCCAAATAAACTCAAACCCATTTTTGAGGGACCAGAGGAAGAGCTGCTTCCACCTCCACCCTATGCTCCACATCGAAGGGAGCCTAATCCAAACACTCCACCAGTTGTAACCCCAAGGCAAGAAAGTGGAATGAATAATGGGGCTGGAGTCACAGAACTTGATTCCTTGATAGATTATGATAAATATCTTCAGGAGGCATTGGAGGCCTATAATAAAGCCCAAGCAGAAGTGGTTATTCCACCTGTGAGTCCCAGTAGAACTCCATCTACAGTCTCTTTTAGTGGAATAACTGATTGCCTACCCCAAACTCCTGTACATCCAAGTCCTAGAGAATTATTACAGAAGTTACAGGGAGACCTTAATCGGTCAGCAAGCAATACAGCCAGGCGTATAAGGCTGCTAAAAGAACGCCTTGGGACAAATACCATCCCCTATGATTTGAGGCCCCTAGAGCAAAGCGAAGAGAAAGATCACGTACTAGCCCCTCTCAGAAGAGTATTTGATGCACTTGAGGAGCCTGTGCTGGTTAACGGGCAACCCGGACGACGGCCACCTCGAACTTCGACCCTTCAGTACATTCCATTCACAACTACGGATCTGATGAATTGGAAAACACACACCCCATCTTTCGCAGAAAAACCTCAGGCTATGATGGACTTGGTGACTTCAATAATAAATACTCATAGTCCTACTTGGACAGATTGCCGCCAGCTCCTGAATACTCTGTTCACCACTGAGGAAAGGAGAGACATAATTGAAAAGGCACAGATATATTTGCGTGAGCAGGCCAGAGTGGGAAATGTTTTTAATATTGACCGTCATCTCCAAGACAACTTTCCCTTGGAAGATCCTAATTGGGATCCAAACAATGCAATTCATCTGGCCAGGCTTACCACCTACCGCCAGACGCTTGTGCAAGGTATTCGCAGGGCATGCCAGAAGCCCACTAATATGTCTAAAGTCTCAGAAGTAGAACAGAAATCAAATGAGAGTCCAGGAGACTTTTTAGAGAGGCTGCAGGAAGCCTATCGTATATGGACTCCTTTTGACCCTGAAGCCCCTGAAAACAGTAGAATGATTACTGCTACATTTGTGGCCCAGTGCGCTTCTGACATTCGTAAGAAAATTCAGAAATCAGAAGGATGGGAAGGGATGCTGATGAGCCAAATTATGGCCATTGCACACCGAGTTTATCGGAATAGGGATGAGGCTGAGAAACAAGAGAAGAAGAAGTGGCAGAAGGAAAAGATGGTAATGCTGGCCACAGCAGTGAAGCAAGACTACCGCCCCTTAAATGGAGGAAGAGGGCGGGGAAGGAATCCACCACTGGGAAGGAATCAATGTGCGAATTGCAAGAAGGAGGGTCATTGGAAGCGGGAGTGTCCTGAACCCCTGAGGTTGGAAGAAGTACGCCCAGGCCCAGGCCCAGGCCCAGGTTCTGGCCCAAGAAACCAGGGACGGGGACGGGGAATGATCCGAAATGGAAGATATCAGAGACCTGGACAAGGACAGAGTAGAGACAATTTCATTGGACTGGCAGAGGAGGATTTTACCCAAGACTAGGAAAGACCGGACTCCATAAAGTTAGGCTTCCAGGAGCCCACGGTCACGATTCAATTAGGAAGCCATTTAATAGACTTTATGATTGATACTGGGGCTGAATACTCAGTACTCCCAGAACTATTGCAGAAAAAGGCATCCAGAAGTGTAGTCATTAAAAGTGCCACTGGTCAGTCAGCTAAGAGGTCTTTCCTCCAACCTTTGGAATGCCAGATTGGGGGACATCGTTTAACCCATCAGTTTTTGTATATACCTGAGTGTCCAATACCTCTCTTAGGTAGAGATATGCTGTCCAAATTGCAGGCCCAAATCACCTTCACTCCTCGAGGTCCAGAAATGAAACTGCCATCAAAGGCAGCAGGAATAATTTCCCTCTCAGTACCTAAGGAACAATCATGGCGCCTAATGTCAGCCCTGCAAGTCCAACCCACATTGGAAACAGAGTTAAACAAGCTCCTCCGAACCCTACAGGTGCCACCAGGAGTATGGGCCGAAAATAGCCCACCAGGAATGGCCAAGAATATAGCTCCAATTGTAGTAACCTTAAAACCTATGGCTACCCCTGTATCTGTAAAGCAATATCCTTTACCCCGGCGAGCAGCAGAGGGCATCCAGAAACATTTGGACCGCCTATTAAAATATGGTTTGCTTAAACCCTGCCAATCAGAATGGAACACACCCCTTTTGCCTGTTCGAAAACCTGGGACAGATGAATACAGGCCAGTGCAGGACTTGAGGCTCGTAAACCAGGCTATCGAGACCTTGCACCCAAATGTACCAAACCCATACACCTTGCTGAGTTTGATCCCACCAGAAGCAACATTTTTTACTGTATTGGACTTGAAAGATGCATTCTTCTGTTGCCAGCTGGCACCACAGAGCCAACCTATATTTGCCTTCCAGTGGGAAGACCCTTTGACAGGAACAAAAGGCCAGCTAACCTGGACAAGATTGCCCCAGGGATTCAAAAATTCCCCAACTTTATTTGGCACTGCCTTGGCGAAGGATCTAACAAGTTACCCCTCAATACCTGGAGAAAAGGTGGTTCTGCAATATGTAGATGACCTTATACTAGCAGCAAAGGATTTTGATACCTGTAAAGAAGGTACAGAGGAACTGCTCCACTTGCTCTGGGAAGCTGGCTATCGAGTTTCCCAGAAAAAGGCACAGTTATGTTTAGAAAAGGTCAAATATTTGGGCTTTGACATCTCACACCAACAACGAGCATTGAGACCAGAGAGGAAAGAAGCTATTTGCCTTATCAAGGAACCTACCACAAGGAAACAACTTAGAGGATTCCTGGGAACAGCAGGGTTTTGTAGACTATGGATACCTGATTTCAGCAGTTTGGCCAAGCCCTTACATGAAAGCACTCGAGGTGCAGAAAAGGACCCATTCGTATGGGGACCTGAGCAGCAACAAGCTTTTTTAGTTATCAAACAACGACTTATGGAGGCCCCAGCCCTTGGACTGCCTAATTCAGAAAAACCCTTTCAGCTGTATGTACATGAACAGAATGGGATTGCAGCGGCAGTCCTGACCCAGAGATTAGGAAGTTGGAACCGTCCAGTAGCTTATTTGTCAAAACAATTGGACTCAGTAGCAAAAGGATGGCCTCCATGCCTAAGGGCAGTAGCGGCCACTGCAAGCCTTGTCAAAGAAGCTGATAAATTTACCTTCGGCCAGACGATGTACGTGAATGTACCTCATGCTGTTCTGACACTCATGGAATATAAGGGTAGTTATTGGCTAACGAACCCAAGGATGGCTAGGTACCAAGGCCTATTGTGTGAAAACCCCAGGATTCATCTACGAGTAGTGAATATGCTCAATCCAGCGACTTTGCTGCCCCTACCAGAGGTAGATGATGAAGAATCACATGATTGTCTCCAAGTAATGGATGAAGTTTATTCCAGTAGACCCGATCTGAAAGATGAACCATTGAAAAATCCAGATGTTGTATATTATACTGATGGTAGCAGTTACCTGCATGAAGGTGCCAGACGAGCAGGATATGCTGTGGTCACCAATGAGGAAGTTGTGGAAGCTGAAGCTTTGCCTGCTGGCACCTCAGCACAAAAAGCTGAACTTATAGGTTTAACTAGAGCTCTGCAATTGGCAGCCGGATGTAAGGCAAACATCTATACTGATTCTAAATATGCCTTCTTAACCCTGCATGCACATGGTGCTCTATGGAAAGAAAGAGGTCTAATAGGAGCCCACGGGAAGGCCTTGAAATATGGACCTGAAGTAGAAATCCTGTTAGAAGCAGTATGGGCTCCAGAACAGATTGCTGTAATGCACTGCAAAGGTCATGGACGAGGAAGGGATCCAATAACCAGAGGAAATCATGCTGCTGACAAAGCAGCTCGAGAGGCAGCCCAAAAGCCTGTGGGAGGATTTATAGCAGCCCTCATACCAGAGGTAGTTCCAGAAGAAGTTAAACCTCACTATACCCCAGAAGAGAGGAAGTGGGCTGAACAGGAAGGAGCGGTTGTGAAGGACGGTTGGATGATCCTGCCAGACAATAGGATTTATGTACCTCATCATCTAGCAGGCACAATTGTAAGAAATTATCATGAATCTACTCACCTTGGCGGTACTGCAACCAGAGAGAGTCTCAGTCGGAAGTTGTATATTATTAATCTATCACAATTAGCAACTTGCATTTCACAGAAATGTGTTCTTTGTGCTAAAAACAATCCCAGGCAGGGACCGGTACAACCTCCTGGAATCCAACATGTGGGATATGTCCCCATGGAAAGCCTAATTGTGGACTTCACAGAGCTGGTCCCTTCTAAGGGATTCAAGTACCTCCTTGTGTTTGTAGATACTCTTACCGGATGGGTTGAAGCTTTTCCCACCCGAACTGAAAAGGCACGAGAGGTAACTAAGAGACTCCTCACTGAATTGATCCCGAGATTTGGGTTACCTAGATGCATTGGAAGTGACAATGGGCCAGCGTTCATTGATCAAGTAGTACAAGAAGTATGTTGAGTCCTACAAGTGAAATGGAGACTGCATGCAGCCTATAGGCCTCAGAGTTCAGGGAAAACTGAAAGAATGAATCGGACTTTGAAAACCCAATTGGCAAAATTAACCCAGGAAACGGGATTGGGATGGGTAGATGTGTTACCCATAACACTGTTTCGTGTTCGGTGTGCACCCACAAAAAGACTTAAGTTGTCACCTTTTGAGCTCCTGTATGGGAGGCCGCCCTCCTTTGTTCAGGATATTCCAGCTGACCTCAAACAAATAGGAGACCATGTGACACAGGAACAAGTGCAATCTCTCTCCCGTGTTTTTGTTTCTCTTAACAGGTGGGCCCTCGAGCGCACGCCGTGCAGCATTGCCGAGCCGATTCATCAGTTCCAGGCTGGCGATAGCGTATGGGTGAAAGAGTGGAAACGTGATCCACTTGCACCTAAGTGGCGTGGACCTTACACCGTCTTGCTCTCTACTCCAACAGCGGTGAAGGTAGCTGAGGTGACCCCCTGGATTCATCACTCCCGTTTGAAGAAGTCCGAAGGCAGTTGGACGTGCAAAGGTGACCCCTCTAATCCTCTTAAACTGACTCTCTCCAAAAACCCCTGTATCTAGCCCTACCGGGAACGGGCTAGGTCACGGGCAACATTAGACGACCGGCCTGCTGCAGCCACAACCTGGAAGCTGGCTGACCTGCGCACGCCTGAAGCTTGAGGAGCATCAGAACCAGCGATTGTGAAAGGAAAGATTCTCTTATACAATTAATTGACTGCCCCCCCCCTTGTGGAACAATTATCAGAGATATTACTCATTGGGGATCCTCGGGATATATGTTTTGGTCTTGGTGGTTCCCCATTTCTGTCACTGGGGGAATTATATTGGGACTAATATTTATCTGCTATCACAATAAGGTAATCTTTTGTGGAAGGAATGCATATGCTAGACATCAACATGATTTTATTATTAATCCTGATCCCTTGGAAAGGGGAAGGGTCCTTGAATCTGACCAAATTGACTAAATATGGATTCCGCCATGACCACAATATGTGGGTAGGTTTAGCTGAGATGGTAGCCAATGTTGCAAATAGGACCAATTGCCTTGTTTGCTCTCTTGGGCCAGATGATTCAGAGGGAGGTATGCCCTTATTACCGATACCATTAGATGCCATTGGTATGGTAAGCGAAATACCACAACAAACAGAAATACAGAATTTCCCCGGATGGAACTCAACTAAACCAATACGAGTTATACCTGTACAAGGGGAATTCTGTGTACATAAATCATCAGATGCAGCTGATTCTATCATGATAGGCTCTTCTCATTGTCGCTATACTTGGGATAATATTAAGAATACCTGGGCACACGGTACTACCTATCGAACTCGGAATGCCTTGCCCTGTGCACCTCCTTTTATTCATGCATGGAAAGTGGTATGGAACATAACTGTGACAGAAAAAGGCAATCTAACATACTGCACTGTGAACTCTCTACCTCTTTTGTTATTTCGCCTTCTGTACTCCACGTACCAAAAACCTCAGACCAGATGGTTGTGGTGGATATGTGGAGAATGGGCATACAAGAAACTCCCCTCCAAATGGAGTGGGACTTGTTTCCTGGGATGGGTATTACCACCAATGTGGATTATGCCCACTAATTTGGCCAAGCGAACACGAAGAAACGCTGATATTTCTCGTATAGCAGGAGGAAGTACCCAAAGTTGGAGCGGTACTGATGATTGGCCACCAGAGCGCATTATAGCCTATTATGATCCTGCCTCCTGGAATCCTGGTGAGCTCATACAAGGGGCACGGGATCCTATTTATAATCTAAACAGAATAATTCAATTGCAAGCAGTAGTGGAACTTGTAACCAATGCAACGGCCCAGAGTTTGAGACTTATTGCACAACAGTTGGATGAAAGTAGAGCCGCCATTTTGCAGCTGAAAATGGGAATGGATTATGTACTTGCCAAGCAGGGAGGCCTATGTGGAGTCTTGAACTTGACAGGGAATGCCTGTTGCTTTAACATTTCAGATAATGGTGAGGCAATCCGTGTGTTGGCCACAAAGATGGAGAATATAGCACATGTCCCAGTACAAACATGGGAAGGATGGGATATGGGATGGCTCACCAATTGGTTACCTAATGTCACAGGACTCAAAGGGATACTATTGTGTTGCTTGTTTTTCTTGACAGTAGTGGTAATGGTTTTATGTATGATGCCATGTATCATTTCATGTTTTAGAAGTACAATTAGCAAGATGGTTTCAAATGAAACTCTACCTCATATCATGGCCCTATACAGAGCTTTACCTCAGGAACATGATGAAGGTCAAGCTATCAAGGACACTTGGGATGAAGGTCCTTGAGCTTGAAAGGGGGGAATGAGGCATCAGGCATAAGCCTGCATTTTATTAATGTTTGATCAGGGCTTGTATATTAAAGAGAGCTTAAAGATTTTCAAAAGTTACATGCCAGGCAGACCAGCTGCTTAAGAAAACACTGGCAATGTTTTTCCTAGACAAGGGGCCCCTTGATTTATAGCAGAAAACAATTCTCAAAGTCGTAAAAGCTGAAATTACAGGACACTGACCCTACATGTTACAGAAGATAAAAAAGGCAGAGATAAACATAATTAATAGTTGGTAAATAGTAAAATAATATCAATGTGCCTCCCAGTAAATGACCCAGATCTTCTTTCTAAGGTTAAAAGGCCAAGACCAAATGGGGAAGCATCTAGCTGGCAAGTCTTTTTTTCTAATGGGAAAAGCAGCTGGCTGAAGGAGGGGTTGTAAACTGGAGAGGCTTCTTTTGAAGCTGTTTTTTTACTGAGTTCCTTTTTACTTTACAAAGGCCTTATTCCTTTTAAAAGGCTACCTATGTTATGTATTAAATATATTGTCTTAAATGTAATTATGCAAAGGATTTAAGAAATGCTAGATTTCATATAGTTCTAAGAGTTGTATTTTGAAATTAAGTCAGCCACCAGTCTTGCCCCCCTTGCTAGACAAGAGACGCCGTCCTGAGCAGTCCTGATATATTAGTTGTCAGACATTTGTTTAGAAACCTTCAAATGAAGGAGATCTTTCAATGTTGATGTGAAACTCAAGATCCTTGACATATGTTTAAGATAAAAATTTAAGATTAACCATTTGTTTTAGAAGGCAATAGGGCAAGGAGGGCAAGAGGTGAGCTGGTAATTAAGATTCCTTGTTGAGACACATGTAAGATATATTACTACTTATTTGTCATTTATAGATGTAACAATATATAGCTCTTTGTGTTCCATATAAGGACAGGAGGATATGGGTGTATCTTTTTGTGATTGGTTCTAGCAATCAGCCAATAGGAATTTCAACCAGGCTGATTGGACAGAGGCAGCCACAGGAGGAGCAAAGGGGGCTGGATTAAGGGAATATAAGTGCTGGCCATAATGGCAGGAGGCCAGGCCAGAGCTTGGTAACCATATACCACTGTGCCTCTCATTTATTTGTCTGACAAATAAATTATTATTTTAATTTCTCTATTGCTGCGTTGAATATTTCATTCCAGCTAAGCGTTAACCACAAGCAGGGTGCTACAGTTGTGGTGGCAACAGTGTTTTTCCGCCACATTTTCAATTACTGGATTAAAATCAAATCAATGGAAGTGGGGAGATTGCTCAAAGTTTGTCTCCCAGAAAGGAGTTGTGTTGGCTCCATCAAAAGAGGCAAATGTGATGTCCAAAGACTTGAATAGCTGATTCTATCTTCTGCTTCTCTCAGACTTCCTTTCCTGATCTAAAATCAGCCGCAGTTGAAGTGGTCAGCCGAGATAAACGGAAAGGCACTTCAGAGCAATTAGATCCACCCTCACTGATTTCACAGACCTGTGTGATTGCATTTTACCGAGATTATGAAAGCTGTTTGATGGTTTCCTGTGAAAAGGCCTTCGCCTCTTTGATGGGTTTAGCTGGGACCCTTGGCAGTTTAGGGACACTTCCAAAATTCTGGATGTACTCCTTGGACATTGGAGTTTTGAATCACCTGCTGGATGGGGACTAAGCTAGTCGCATTTATCCTCAGCGAAAGCAATGTGAAATGTTAGTTTCATCAATTTCAAAAGGAACAAGGTGGTCAACCATTCACTCCTGGTTAATAATAATAATAATAATAATAATTTATTATTTATACCTCGCCCATCTGGCTGAGTTTCCCCAGCCACTCTGGGCGGCTCCCAATCAAGTGTTAAAAACAATACAGCATTAAATATTAAAAACTTCCCTAAACAGGGCTGCCTTCAGATGTCTTTTAAAAATAGGATAGTTGCTTGACATCTGATGGAAGGGCATTCCACGGGGGGGGGGCACCATTACCAAAAAGGCCCTCTGCCTGGTTCCCTGTAACCTCACTTCTCACAATGAAGGAACCACCAGAAGACCCTTGGTGCTGGGTCTTAATGTCCGGGTTGGATGATGGGGGTGGAGACGCTTCTTCAGTCAGTGGGAATGTGTAGGGGGTGAATAAAGAACTAGTGGTCGAAATGGGGTCAAAAGGGCCTAGAGATAGAAAAGAGGTTTATGAGGTATAGTTTGATAAAATATGAACCATGCTCTTCAAATTAAAGAGCATGAGCATGTACAAAGTGCACCTAAACACCTGTATTTAATAAGACAATTCCGTAATAATAATTTATTATTTATACCCTGCCAATCTGGCTGAGTTTCCCCAGCCGCTCTGGGCAGCTACCAATTGAATATTAAAAACAATACAGCATTAAATATTAAAAACAATACATTATTCCTTATCTTTTACATTTTATGAATACTAGCAATGGTGATTGACGATTAATATGTGCTGATTATATAGTGAATATTTCTTGATTTTTCATTTGCATTCCTAAGAATTTGTGTGTTCGATGGCAACTTCATAAGATCACCAAGGAGTCAATGAACAGAGAGGCTTGGGAAACTCTGTTTTACGGCATCAAGGTCTGAAAGAAACAGAATAGTGAGAGCTTTCTAACTAGAGCAGTAGTTAACAAGTCTGCCTAGGGAGGTCTCAAACAAAAGGCTGGGTAGATATTTGTTGTGAGTGCTTTTGGATGAGCAACCACTGAAAAGCCTACAATTTCATTTCTAGTTTACTGGCGCCATCTGCTGCCCAGGCCCACTTATCATCACAACTCTTGAATCTCAGAGAGCCTGGCGACACTCCACGATACTCCAGAAATTTAAGTACCAACAGATTTTCAGGGTCCCATCGATCTTTGGTGCTGAAAGCTGTGTGTTTAAAACACCCTCTCTGTATCAAAAATTCTAATTTTGCAGAGAATGCTCGTCAAATTTGTTTAGTGCTCAATAAATTCATACAGCTCCCGGGGATGACATTTAAGGGATGAGCAGAGTAAACGTCTTATTATTATGAAGAAGGAAAGCAATGGAAACATAAATCTCACCATAAACCTCACAACTGCCTGTTCAATGAAATCACAGGGCCATAATTAAAGTAATTGGGGAAAGGATGTTTATTTTTCTTATCTATGTCGTACCAGGGATGTTGCCCGTGTAGAAGTGGCTGCAGGATGATTGTAGTGTAGCCTTATTGGAGTTCACCGATTGGGTCTGCGTTGCTCTGGGAAAGGAGGAAGGAAGTCAAATGACACCAAGTTGGTTCAAAGAAAGAGTTTATTCTGCTCTCCGGGTAGCAGAAGGCACTTGCGTGGTGAGTCCACAGCAAGTCCAAAGAAATGAGAAGTTTCATGCAGTATATATATCCTCCAGGCACCCTCTCTCTCCTCCCCTAGGAACCGAACCACGTCGGCCTATGTACGTAGGTTGACATCACATATGTTCCTGCTCTGGTATTCTCAACCATAAAAGGATCTTCCTTCCTGTACTTCTGACCATAAAAGGATCTTCCTTCCTACTCTTATCTCGGAGGAAAGAGGTCATCATCTCCAGGAACACGCTTCTGGCGTTTTCCCCGGAAATCGGTCTGCGTGTATTTTGTGGTCAGCACATAAGATAAGGTACTGGCGTGTTTTCTCTGTTCCCCTAGAGAGCCAGGGTCATCCCTTGCCGTGACTGATAAAGGAGAGAGCTTGTTTATGCAGCTGTGTTCTTGTTATGCTTTTTGCTCAACAGCTCAAGTTTTATGCATTTTAGAGTGCTCTCTTTTGAAAGAACAAAAGGGGGGGTTGAGTCAGTTTTAAGCTTACTGCACAGAAACCCATTCCTTCAGTAGGGCTCGAAACATTACCATTCCAACAAATATTTCCTCCCCAGCAGGTTCTTGGGGACACCCCCCCAAAAAAAAACCCCCTTTGGATTCATTGCAAAAAGAAAGTTATGCCTCTCTGTGTCTCTTTATCTACAAAACTGTCTCTTACACATAGCCCTCCTGGCTTGTTCTCCTTCAAAGGGTGTTGTGGCAAAAGACTCACCCCCTCTTCTCATCATCATCATCATCACCTTTAATTTGTATACCGTCTTTCTATCTTACAATACCCAAGGCGGTTTACAAGCTGAAGAAACAAAGAACGTACACCTTATAAGAATCTAATGCAACACAAAAATGTGATGATAATAAAACTTAACTTTAAAATAAGCAGCCTACATCAAATCAAGTAACATTCAACAATCATTACAATAGTATAGGATGATATTAAGTATCAGCTTATAAAAATTACTCTTAACAATTACAATAAATAATTTATAAGCTACAATCAATAAAACCATGGCAAGCTACAGTGCATAAAACAATACAATACAAATTGAGTTGTTAAGGAGACAAAGATCTACATAACTTTTAGAAATCTGAAGGCAGCCCTGTATCAGGAAGCTTTTTATGTTTGATATTTTACTATGTTTTATATATACCGTAAGCCAGCCAGAGTGACTGGGGAAACCCAGCCAGATGGTGAGGTATAAACAATATTATTATTATTATCATTATTATTATTATTATTATTTACACAGCCTTTGTTTCATGGCTGGGTGAGCATAGATGTTTGCTTTTATGATGCAGGTCTCTGTAGAAAAGGCACAGGAAATTAATATGTGCAGATTTTCGTGCTGATAATCATCTGACAATGAGACAGCCACTTCAAGTTCCCCTCTCCCAATTTCTCCCTGTAATTAACAGAGAACCTGACAGTTTCCAGGTTTCGTTCTGCTAGACGCAAGTGCTGAACTTCTTCAAACAGATTTGGCTGGGTTTTGAACTTCACCAGGTTAGGGACACTCATTAAAGGCACAAAGGGCCTTATCAGCAACTCTGATAGTGCGGCGCAATTGTTCTGCCAACATGGATAAGCTTGAAAAATTAAAATAGAACGGCAGCAGTATGGGGAGGGGGGTGGCTTCTGCTGTTATTAATTAAGCAATTAATTTGATGTGCATGCTGACAACGGCAGAATCAACGATATCAATACAACATGCTGTGGGTTCCAGATGGCATCGAACCCATGGACATAGGATAAGAGAAAAGTTTCTAGATCTGTGCCACAAATGTCCAGGGTCTTAGCATCCTCCTCAGGATCTGCCGTGTGGATATCTGAGGCCCTACAGACTCCCTCCACTCAATATTAATTGTGCTTCTGCCGTGTTCCAGACAAAAACTCAACAAGTCCTCAAGGGGCAAAAAACTACAAGTCCCGTGATTTATGGAGCGAAAACTGACACACCGTAAATCATGTACAGCTTGGGGAAGAGGCCTTGTGGCTCAGAGTAGGCATGCTGGAGAATTTGGACAGGAACAGAAAAACAAGGAGTGGAAATTGCCCAACGTTTGCTTAATCATCCCATGTCCAGAACGGAAATCAATCCAGCGAATTCAGTCGGTATTCATGACTATTGCTGTTTTGAGTGCACAAATATTATGTAATTGATCATGGTTCCCCTACCCCCACTTGGATTATGTTTCCTTTGCATTGAAAATACATTGGAATAACGTATTTTCAAACACATGGCTGGGGTGTTCCCTTGTTTTTAACTGTGAGGAATTCTTTTGGGTGCGGCCATTTTGTCTTTTACCCCCACCAGGCTGGGACAACGTACCTGCTGTATTTGCACAGCGAAAGATGCTTTGACACCTGCTCACTTGACAAACTCCAATTCTCTGGTACTTAATCAACCGTTGGGGAGTGTCTGTGTGTGTGTGTATGTGTGCGTGTGTGAGAGAGAAAGAGACTTCCCCAAATATGACAGCTCTAATTTGTCTCTGCCTTTCCTCCTGTGAAGTGGTTTAATAAATAACCATGGCGACAGGAAAACCATTTATACATCTTGGCGGGCTTCAACAGAGATAAATAGCTAATAATTCCTATTACGGGGATGATTACACTTCACATCTTTGTTCCCCACTGGGAAGATTAATACCTAAGGGAAGTGAGCAGGGACAGCAGCGACATCTGCGGGAATATTTGTTTTCACTTTGAGTTCCGCTGGTACAAAAGCTTCGTGTGCGATCCCCTCCCCGCTTTGCTGTTCATAATTGGCATGCTTTGTTCTTCCGCTCCCCTTAACACATGTCACACAGCAGTGTAGCGCAAGCACACTCCATCTTCTGTTACTTCAGGCTTGGGGGGCCGGATGCAGTGCTTGTATCGGCCCCTCAGTGCTCTCGCCATGTCACACCCCTTCCCCCAAGGACACCCCACTTACTGGCCCTGGTTTGCAGCACCTTGATTGTTTTTGACTGGCTGGAATATGTAGCACTCTGAAATATACTCAGCTCATAGTGGTGAGGGGGGATGGAAGTTCCCCCAAAATGTCTGCTTTATATACATTATCTACACAATGGGCCTGTGGCGATCACACACGGTCCCCGGATGTTTGACGGTCTATTGATCCCTGTGCCACCACTGTGATCGCTTCCCCACTGCCACCAACCCATTTCTCTCGGGTACACACTGAGTCCAGACAGTTGTTAGCATTAAACCAAAGAAACAAGTTTATTTTATAAGCATTAACAAGCTTATGGTTTAAGATAATTTTTCTTGTCAGTTTCTTAACCTTAGTTTCTTTACCGGCCTATACCTTCCTAATACCTTCTGATTATCCCAACCGTTTAACTCACTCCTCTTAACACTCTCTCACATAAAACTAGCCCAACCCACAGACTTATCCTCCCTCTCCCTTCTCTAACTCCAGACTCTTTTTAACAACTCTAACTCCTCACCTTGGGTTACTATTGGTTAATCATTTTACACTTAGTTAACCCTTTCCTTATGACCCAGTATGATGTCACACACCTAGGAGGGCAAATGCCCAAGGGCCCCAGGTGATTGGCTAATTCTCCTGTAGGCCAATCAGGTTGTGGATTCAGTTCCACCTGGAGCTGGATTGGGTGGCTCCTGTGGACCAATCAGACTGCTGCATTCTGGGTCCTATTGTTCTAGGGCCAATCAGACTGCTGCCTTTTGGATCCTATTCAACTCAGTACATAGCACACTCCTTAGTTTTAGGAATTTGAAAGTGGAAAAATCCAATATGCCTTACTAGTCAGTCATAAAGGTAAAAAAGCTAAAGGACCACTGGACGGTTAAGTCCAGTCAAAGGCGACTATGGGGTTGCTGAGCTCCTCTCACTTTTCAGGCCAAAGGAGCCAGCGTTGGTCCACAGACAGCTTTCCGGGTCATGTGGCCAGCATGACTAAACCGCGTCTGGCGCAACGGGACACCGTGACAGAAACCAGTGCACACGGAAACACTGTTTACCTTCCCACCGCAGTGGTACCTATTTATCTACTTGCACTGGTGTGATTTCGAACTGCTCGGTTGGCAGGAGCTGGGACAGAGCGACGGAAGCACACCCCGCCACAGGGATTTGAACCACCAACTTATTTTTTTTAAAAAAAAATCTTTTTTCCTTTATAGCAACCAAATAAAATTTCTTCATCACATATATCTTTGCTCAAATTGAGCTTTTACTTCCTCCCGTCCCCCTCCCTTGACTTCCATATATAATCACTTTTATCTTAGCATTTCTAAATCACCCTATTTACCTTATCTCCATACTTAAAAAAACTTACTTCTAACATTTATAAACAGGTATCAAATCATAACCTAACGAAAAGGAGGTTCTGATCCTGTGCAGTGCCAGGGCATGCAGCCCAACATTTTTTTAAATCCCTATTTTTACTTTATGTTAAAGTGGGCTTAAAAACACACATCCCTAGCCCCATCCTGGAATTCCTTCAGGGGTGGATGTGGGGTGGCGTGGAAGGATCCCAGGACGGCACAGGGCTAAACTTGCCCAATCTGGGGGTCGGAGGGCTTTTGGGGGGAAGGGTCCGTGCGTGCAAACTAGCCTACTGAAAAAGGTAAAATACACTTCTTCTTTTCCTCCACCAACTGGGCTGAGAATGGCTTCCCGCTAATAACAGTAGAGAAATCCTCCATTTATTTTATAACCTTCTCTTAAAACTGCATCGATACTCTGGTTCCCTGAGAACCGGGAGTTCTCTTTCGCGGGGCTCGAAAACAGTTCGCATTGGCGGACCATATGCAAATCCTCCAAGCCAGCAAAGTGCGCCGCCTCCAAGATCGCAGAGATAAAGCACAGACTGACATTCCTTCGTTGAAAGGTGGGACTTCTTCTTGGTGACGTTTGATGGTATTATTTTTTCCCCCTTGCCTTAAGCTGATAAAAAAAAGCAACACTAGCTATGAAACCAAACCTTATGAGAAACAGTTGAAGGAGTTGGGTAGTTTTTCGTCTGGGGAAGAGGAAACTGAGCGGAAATAGGATTGTTGTTGTTTAGTCGTGTCCGACTCTTCGTGACCCCATTGTCCAGAGCACGCCAGGCACTCCTGTCTTCCACTGCCTCCCGCAGTTGGGTCAAACTCATGCTGGTAGCTTCGAGAACACTATCCAACCATCTCGTCCTCTGTCGTCCCCTTCTCCTTGTGCCCTCCATCTTTCCCAAGATCAGGGTCTTTTCCAGGGAGTCTTCTCTTCTCATGAGGTGGTCAAAGTATTGGAGCCTCAGCTTCACGATCTGTCCTTCCAGTGAGCACTCAGGGCTGATTTCCTTCAGAATGGAGAGGTTGGATCTTCTTGCAGTCCATGGGACTCTCAAGAGTCTCTTCCAGCACCATAATTCAAAAGCATCAATTCTTCGGCGATCAGCCTTCTTTATGGTCCAGCTCTTACTTCCATACATCACTACTGGGATAGCTTTAACTATAGGACCTAAAGATCCGTCAGATGGGAAGAGGGAACAAGATTGTTTTCTCCTGCAACTCTTAAAAATCTTTGTCTGGCGGGATCTGTTCCCCAGCATCTCTCCAACCCCTGATAGATCAACACACTGCTTTTTTTCCTTAATTTTTTTAAAGGGTACTCTCATTTCCCTACTCATATTGAAATCCTGCCCCGCAATGAAGCCAAACTTAGATTCACAAAGTGTTTAGGGGGTACCCCTGCGTCCCCTCCAGAAAAAAAGCACTGGATCAACAGCAAAAAAGATTCTTATTAAGAAATTTTAAAGGCTGTAGTAGTCTCTGGAGTAAGGGGAGAGTACACTGCTCTACTTTTCCTTCGTAAATCTATGGCTAAGGGCCGCCGCTTCTTACTGAATGGAAGGGAGGGGATTCCTCGAGCTACGTCACTGACTCCGCCTCCCAGGTGCTTCCGCGGCGAAGAATGGCTGTTTTGCAATAGCAGCAGCGGCAAGCTCGGGAAAAAAGTCATGTCCGGGCGTGACTCCGGATTGGAGGAAGCTGAAGCGGCGTCTGGCTTCTCCGATCTGAGCGACTCCGAATTCCTGCAAATCGAGGAGCCGGAGGCTGGGTAAGCAGGCGCCTCCCTCCCCCTGCATTTTGTTTCTGACAACCTCCGCATCCGCAGTTCCAAAACTACCACCCGATCCCGCCGGGTCTCCACGAGGTTTGCTTGGGGGGATTAGTGTCATAGACTCATTGTAGGGTCGGAAGGCTCCCCGAGGATCATCTAGTCCAACCCCCTGCAAGGCAGGAATATGCAGTTGTGCCATACGGGGATCGAACCTTCAACCTTGGCGTCGTCAGCACCATTCTTTAACCAACTGAGCTATGTCTAATATTACACAAGAATCAGCCGTGTTGGTCTGACGCAGTAGATATATATATATATATATATATATATATATATATGCTTTCGTAGATTTTCACGGGTACAGGAATGCAGGTTTTGGTGTCTTCGGGTGTCTTCCCGTGTAAGAGTCGGGGTGTCTGTGCGACGTTTCGACGAGGTCTCACTCGTCATCTTCAGGCTGGTGCTTTCGGCTTCTTGTTACTGGCGAGGAGCTCCAGGTCGTCCAGCGCAGCCAAGAGCCGCTCGCGGGTGCTGCTCCGCCCTCCGCCTGGGTCTGGTGTGGTTGATTGGTGACGGCGTTCTGTGTGCCTCTGGTTCTGGTGTCGGTTTTTGTGGGGAGGGCTAATTTCCAGATGTCTGGCAGGCGGGACGTGTCGTCACGCTTGTTCATGTTGTGAGGGTGTTTCTCTATCTCGATGGCTTCCATGATTATTCTCTTGTGGTGATGTTCCATGTTAAAGAGCAATTTGGAATCTGCAAAATTAATTTCGTGTCCTGTTTCTTTCATGTGTTGGAAAAGAGAGGAAGTTCACACAGAACGCCGTCACCAATCAACCACACCAGACCCAAACCCAGACCCTCTCCACAGACATATTACAGACTCCATCCAGTAGCCAAACTATAGTGGCACCTCCGGATGCTGCACCCCCCTGCAATCCCTACACAGATCTGGCTGGCACAAGGCACAAAACCACAGCTCGCCCCTATACACGAAGCCAAGCCAGAGCACAACTAAATGCAGCACAGCCATCTTCTCAGAAAAACTCTTCACAAGCTCAAGAGGTCAAGACACGAAAGCTTTAGCAACTAATCTACACTTAATGACCCACCCAGTGGTATTCAGAATATCACTCATGAAATCACCCAAGATATCCCTCAAGTAATTAAGGAACAAAAGAAGAAAAGGCACACTAATCTAGGAACTTCCTCTCTGCCCAGAACGTTGGAGGCTATACACCACACCCCTCAACAGTATTTATAGGAACTCAAACACCAGATTCTGCTCTGTTCCAGTAACAAGAAGCCGAAAGCACCAGCCTGAAGATGACGAGTGAGACCTCGTCGAAACGTCGCCCAGACACCCCGACTCTTACACGGGAAGACACCCGAAGACACCAAAACCTACATTCCTGTACCCGTGAAAATCTACGAAAGCATATATATATATGGAACATCTTTAACATGGAACATCTCTTTAACATGGAACATCACCACAAGAGAATAATCATGGAAGCCATCGAGATAGAGAAACACCCTCACAACATGAACAAGCCTGAAGATGACGAGTGAGACCTCGTCGAAACGTCGCCCAGACACCCCGACTCTTACACGGGAAGACACCCGAAGACACCAAAACCTACATTCCTGTACCCGTGAAAATCTACGAAAGCATATATATATATGGAACATCTTTAACATGGAACATCTCTTTAACATGGAACATCACCACAAGAGAATAATCATGGAAGCCATCGAGATAGAGAAACACCCTCACAACATGAACAAGCGTGACGACACGTCCCGCCTGCCAGACATCTGGAAATTAGCCCTCCCCACAAAAACCGACACCAGAACCAGAGGCACACAGAACGCCGTCACCAATCAACCACACCAGACCCAAACCCAGACCCTCTCCACAGACATATTACAGACTCCATCCAGTAGCCAAACTATAGTGGCACCTCCGGATGCTGCACCCCCCTGCAATCCCTACACAGATCTGGCTGGCACAAGGCACAAAACCACAGCTCGCCCCTATACACGAAGCCAAGCCAGAGCACAACTAAATGCAGCACAGCCATCTTCTCAGAAAAACTCTTCACAAGCTCAAGAGGTCAAGACACGAAAGCTTTAGCAACTAATCTACACTTAATGACCCACCCAGTGGTATTCAGAATATCACTCATGAAATCACCCAAGATATCCCTCAAGTAATTAAGGAACAAAAGAAGAAAAGGCACACTAATCTAGGAACTTCCTCTCTGCCCAGAACGTTGGAGGCTATACACCACACCCCTCAACAGTATTTATAGGAACTCAAACACCAGACTCTGCTCTGTTCCAGTAACAAGAAGCCGAAAGCACCAGCCTGAAGATGACGAGTGAGACCTCGTCGAAACGTCGCACAGACACCCCGACTCTTACACGGGAAGACACCCGAAGACACCAAAACCTGCATATATATATATATATATATATATATATAATTTTAAAAAGTCCAGTAGCACCTTAGAGACTAACTAAGTTTGTTCTTGGTATGAGCTTTTGTGTATTCAGGTATCTGAAGAAGTGTGCGTGCACACGAAAGCTCATACCAAGAACAAACTTAGTCTCTAAGGTGCTACTGGACTTTTTAAATTTTCTAATTATATTTCTATTGCGTCAGACCAACACGGCTACCTACCTGAATCTAGAACCATGGAAGGAACATTGAGCCGCGTGAAATGGAAGTCCATCGTATCTGAAGAAGTGACCATTACACAAGAACAATTTGTGTATAACCCTTCGAAAGGTCTATGGTAAGGCAAGCTGATACTTTTGCTTGCTGCAGCAAGACTATCGGTTGAGTTTGGAAATAGACCTTTGGTATAAAAATGCATGGAGGTTGAGTGTCACTGAGAAGATAACCCACAATGTAATGGTGCGGAAAGGAAAGGGGGGGGAAACAATGCCTTTTATGCCATCAGGGGTCTATTTATTTTATATACTAGTGAAAAGGATTGACAAAGTATGATGTTAGACACATCACTAAAGCCTGGATTTTGTGACCATGCATACTTACTTTAGCTGGAGAAGATGACCTTGTTGTTGATGATGCTTCCGCACAGTGATGGCAGAATAACCTAGGAGGGGCTGAATATGGATATTATAAAGACTTGCCTTTTTGCTGGCAGCTGGGGGAAATCCAGTGTGGGATGGTGATTAGAGTTCTGGGAGACCAGGGTTCAAATCCTCACTCAGCCACAAAACTCATGGGGTGACCTTGGGCCAGTCACTGTCTCTCAGCCAAACCTTAACTCACTGGGTTATTGTGAGGATAAAATAGGGAGAAGTATTTACGCCGCCCTGAACTCCTCAGAGGAAATGAAATAAATAGATAACACTTGCAGGGGTGGGGACAGATACAGTGGTACCTCGGGTTAAGAACTTAATTCGTTCTGGAGGTCTGTTCTTAACCTGAAACTGTTCTTAACCTGAAGCACCACTTTAGCTAATGGGGCCTCCTGCTGCCGCCGCGCCACCAGAGCACGATTTCTGTTCTCATACTGAACCAAAGTTCTTAACCCGAGGTACTGTTTCTGGGTTAGCGGAGTCTGTAACCTGAGGCATATGTAACCTGAAGCGTATGTAACCCGAGGTACCACTGTATTATTGGTTTCCTTAGATATGTAACAAAATATAACTTGGCAAGTAAACATAATACAGTGGTACCTCAGGTTACAGACGCTTCAGAAATCGTTCTCCGGTGGCGCGGCAGCAGGAGGAGGCCCCATTAACAAATTAAGTTCTTAACCCTAGGTACCACTGTATATATATTTTTTAAAAAATGATATTTATTGAAACAAAAAAAATTAAAATTACACAGAAAAAAGACAAAATTACAAAAAAGAAAAAAAAACACAGAATGTTCTGCCACTGTAATGACTTTTAAAATAACCTTGCCTTTCGTTCAACCAGGCATTCTGAGAAGCCAAGTTGTTCCCTTGGCCCTCTTACAGAACCTGAGGGTGGCGATGTGGCGAAAGGGAACGTGCTTGAAACAGCGAAAAGAAAGCGATCGCATGTGCCGCTCGAAATCTTCCACCTGCGTTACCTTTCAGTCACGGATATATCCGCACAGGTGTGGTGCGAACAGCAAATGGTTTACAGGCGAGAGCGTCCAGACCTGATGTCTCCTGAAAATATTGTGCTGTTGAACACAGGGAAGAGCATTCACCTCGCCAGAGGTAAGGGTGCTTTGCAGTCCATTCCCTGCTTCTTCAAAACATGTTTTTCTGCAGCACAAAGTTCTGATTTAGAACTTAAAGTGGATCAGGCCCATGGCCCATCTAGTCTAGCATCCTGTTCTCACAGTGGCCGACCAGACGCTTGCGGAAAGCCTGCAAGCAGGACCCAAGCAAAATATAATTCTCCCCTTCTGCGGTTCCCAGCGATTGGTGTTCAGGGGCAGGTAAAGGGTAAAGGACCCTTCACAGTGGAGGTCTTGTTGGCATCCGTCTGTCTCAAGAGACAATGGAGTACACCTCCAGGGGTAAAGTCAGACCTTACGCAGGTGACCTCCCCAGGGTGCAAGCCTGGGTGGTGTGTTAACTGGGTGTTAACTCTGGAAGTGTACGCTTGATTCTGAACGAAGACCACAATACACATCAAGAGGCTTAGTTTGGTCAGAATTGAGTGTACGTTTCCAGAGTTAACACTAAATTCACTACTTCTGGTGAATGAGCCACAAGAGGGCTGTGGAATTTTGTGTCCTGGGCTTTTTAGACTCGTCTCCCCATGTCCTGTCTGAAACCAAAGGGGGGCATTGTTTGCCACAGGTGAATTCTTTTTAACTCTCCTACCCCACTAGTAAGGAGTCAGGTGCAGTGAAAAAAGATGGAGGTTGATGGGGCAGTACCCCACTTTCCCACATGGACCAGCATCCACTGAGCTCATCTTTCCTCTTCCCCTGTCCTTGTTTTCAACACAGAGCTGGAAGACCATGACCTGGTGACGGTCAGCACCACAAGTCGAGAAGATTCCTGGGCGATAAAAGTGCTGAATCTTCTGGGGATGCTTTTGGTGCTGCAGGAAGGTATGGGGGCTTCCCTTGAGTCAATGAGCCGCCCACATTACTCTGGGGCTATACTAGATATAGATATGCTGATACTGATATTGATGTTGTATCTTTGGTTTTGGGTCCTGTGATTTATATGGAGATTGTTTCCTTTTTTAATAATCTTTATTAATTTAAATTACACACATACGCAAAGAATTTACGATCTCATACTCCAAAAAGAAAATTAAAGAAAAAACAATTAAGAAAAGAAGAAAAGAAAAAAAATACAGAAAAAAGAAAGAAGAAAATGCAGATTTACATGCATAAAAAAACTTAATCTTCCTAATTAATACTTAAATAAACACTTAAATAAAAAAGACTCCTGACAAAACAAGTCTTCCAATCATTCTCATTGTACTGTTTTATACTGCCATTGTTTTTTCCGCACAGTTTTATATTCTTTAATTTTGTTCCCGTCTACTCCACAAACGGTATTTGTCGTGTTTACAAGTATCACTCAAGTTCTGCTAATATGGTGTGGTTGGTACAATATGATCTTCATTCTCCATTCTCCAAATATATGGAGATTGTTTCCATTTGGTTGTGTACTTTTTGATGAGTTTTATTTATTGTTTATGACATTATGTTTGCAATTGTGTAAATCTTGTCAACAATGGAGAGGCGGCATACAAATAAAATGATGATGATCTAATATATTGCATCCTCTTTTACTGAAGGTCACCGTGTGCGAGAATTTCCAGTGTTTGGAGTGCTGGAAGACATCTTTGTGGTTGGGGTCATTGATCAGCTGGGTTATACACCCAAAGGAGAGCTGGAGCTGAATGAGCTGAAGACCCGGAACAATGCCTCCATGCCCTCGGCGGCACAGAAAAAGCGGGACCGTTTTCAGGTGAGTCAACGAGCTGCTGGTTGCAGGAGGCATCTGCCTAGCTTGCGAGTTGCTAAGCCAGGTGCAGCTGTGCCGCATGACTGCACGTGGCAGAGCTCCTGCTTTGCACACAAGACATCCCAGGTTCAATTCATGAGGAAGAGTGTTGGCTGGCACTCGTTAGGACTGGTTGGGTGGAAGGAAAGGAGCCCAACAGTAGGTGGCGCCAGAGCCAACTGATGCCAGTTTTGTTGAGTTCCGCAAGGGCAACACAGAGACAGAGGAGGAGGAGGAAGGTGATAGGCAGGGCCACCCCTGGACTGATTATTAGTGAGAAGGCAGGCAGGTGGGGGTTTGCGGGGCAGTGCCCCATTTGGCCAATGGGCTGGCCTCCAGTACAGTGGTACCTCGTTAAGGACTTAATTCGTTCCGGAGTTCCGTTCTTAACCTGAAATTGTTCTTAACCTGAGGTACCACTTTAACTAATGGGGCCTCCTGCTGCCGCCGCACTGCCACCGCACAATTTCTATTCTCATCCTGAAGCAAAGTTCTTAACCCAAGGTACTATTTCTGGGTTAGCGGAGTCTGTAACCTGAAGCATCTGTAACCTGAAGTGTCTGTAACCCGAGGTACCGCTGTACATTTAAAAGCACTATGATGCCCCTTTTAACAAACTTGGCTTCTCCCAGAGAATTCTGGGAGCTGTAGTTTGTTTAGAGTGCTGAGAGTTAGACCATAGATTGTAGAGCTGGGGATCATCTAGTCCTGTCCCCTGCAAAGCAGGGATATGCAGCTGTCCCATACGGGGATTGAACCTGCCATCTTGGTGTTATCAGCACCAGGCTCTAACCAGCTGAGCTATCCACCTGCTAGAAAGCTCCTATCCCCCTCGCAGAACTTGCAGAGTGGTGTGACAGCCAATCCCTTTTCACAGGGAAATCTGAAACGATTTTCTATTGCTATACGCTGCTTTGATGTTTTGTGAGAGGCTGGTGAAGGCAAATGCTTTTGTAAATAACTCACCCGAATTAAGTGTCAGGTGTCTGTTGTCTTAACATGCGCATCGTTGGTATTATTTCCAGGTCTTTCTGTATAAGTATCTCTTTGATGCCATGGTACGAGGGTGCCTGGCGCCGGACAGTTTTCTCCAGCGACTCCACCTGAGGCCCGAGCAACTGCTTGGCCCCCACGTCCAGGATCAGGCCCGGAAGTCGGGTTTCACGGTGAGCCGCTTCCGGGACCTCCTGGAGCTGCTGTCCCTCAACCTGACACACTGTGAGATCCCCGCCATCGACCGTTTGCAAATTGAGTACATCCACCAGGATTCCGGCGCCACACTTGGCACTGAGGTCTTTGCCTATGACCAGGATGAGGTTGGAGCCGCAGTGCGGTATTTCTTGGCCTACTGGAAAGGGCAGCGGGACTCCAGAGGGGTGGATGTTGAGGACGCCTGGAAGTGCCGCTATTGTGCCTACGCCGGCATTTGCGAATGGAGGATGGGGAAAGCCGGCAGCCCAACAGAGCAGTGGAAAAAGTCCAAGTGACATTGGTATGACCCAACCTTTGGACTAGGCCACAGTCTCCAGAGATCCACAGGACCATCCCTTTGTGCAAATCAGGGTTTCCCAAACTTGGGTCTCCAGCTGTTTTGGACTACAACTCCCATCATCCATAGCTATCGAGACAAGCAGTCAGGGTTGATGGGAATTGTAGCCCCAAAACATCTGGAGGCCCAGGTTTGGGATAAGCTGGTCCTGATGGTACAAAGTTTTCCACCTTCACAGTTTTGCTTCACCAGTTCGAAGAGAGCATCTTTTTTCCCACCACCACGACTGCTACTGCCCCCAGCCAGATGTTTTAATAGCCTGCACTGGTCTGGGTCAGGGCTGAGGGAAACCTGTGGCCTCCCAGATGTTTTTGGACACTGGTTTCCATCAGCCCCAGGCAGCATGGACACTGGTTAGGGGTGAACTGAGCTGTAGGCCATCACCTCTGGATAATAATAATATTGTTGTTGGACCAATCTCTGATCCAGCCCCACACTTTACATAACCCAAGTTTATAAATGATATTGGACTACAACTCCCACAATCCCTCACCCATTGGCTGGGGCCCAACATCAGCCTCTTGTATAGGATCATGGGGAATTTTTTGCAGTTCTAAACAGGTCCCGAGTTCTTCTACATCAGCTTCCAAAAAGCTCTTCCTTCTATTCAGCAACTGCCAGCTGTGGTGGTTGATGTGCCCTAATGCAGGAAGAAGAAAAAGAAGAAGGGGAAAGACGGTGTCTCAGAAGCAATAAGGTTTTAATGGCCTGACACGCTCTAAAAATGTCTTCCCCTAGAAGGGCTTCCTTCTGCAACATGACATCCTCCACCAGGAAAACGGAACAAGGCAGCCTGCACCAATCTGGTGCAGTGGGACTGATGGCAGCTGTAGTCCAGCACATTTGGAGGACACCATGTTGGTGAAGGTTGGACTGAGGTCTCAGGGTGCCCCATGTTTGGTGCCCCTGTGGCAGCCATGTTCAAAAGGCCATCTTTAGTCCCATGCTCCTCTAAGACACCCATCTCCCTCTTTCACCCCTTTTCTGGTTATTGGTGCATTCCATTTTCTTTCCACTGCTTGTCGATGCATTCATGAGCCAGACCATCATGCCAAGAAAAGAGGGGAATCCGTACTTGTGGCTGTTCCAAAGGACATTGTGTGTGTTTGTGTGTATATTCAGCCTTTCTGGCTTGGATGTGTTGATACAAATGCTCTGTTTTAAAAAATAATTTAAACCCCGCTTTTCCAGTGAAATGAAACAATTATACAATCAATTCCCCTGGAGAGCAGTTGGCCTTGGAAGTGGTATGGAAAATTCCCCACCCTGTTCGGAACCAATGCTTGCAACAAGGATTCTCAATGGGGCAGATTTTTGTCTCAAATGAGCCTGTTCTCTGCAAATGTGATTCTGGGCGGCAGCCAATACTACTCCTGGTAGACCTATTGAAAAGCATAGACATGATGAACTTGGGCCAATTCGTTTTAAAGGGTCTGCTGTCAGTAAAATTTAATTGGCTACAGCGCTTTGTGTTGGCTAGGCTTCTGCAGAAGCCTGGTTAGGATTTCCAGAAAGAGCCCTGAGCAACTACATTTCATGGTGCGAGAGCAAACTTTGTCTTGTATTTGCACCGAAGGGAAAAGAGAAGCACTGCAGGCCGATGCCTGAAAATGACCTGATTACGCTGAAATTGTAAATGGAATTTTCTCTGCAGAATTCAGTTCCTCCCCATGTTTGAGCCGAAACCTTGATTGTTTACATGCAAACTGGTGCTCTGTAACCTTTCTCATATTGATCCAGCACGTATTTCTTGGATATTTATATATCCATTTACTTATATATACATATATATATTGTATTTGTATAACTGATATGTAGCATTTTTCCTTTAGGTTTCCCGCCCCGCCCCCTAAAAAACACACTCTTATATGCTATCAAGAACACTTTTCTAATTTCTTTTACAAAATGCTATACTGGGAATAAAATTTGATTATTATTTTTTCCAGCCGTTGATGATTCCTCCCTCCCTCTCTCTCAACAAAGCTGATATCTTAACAGTATTCAGTCGCTCACAGAGTTTTCTAAAGAGGTCCCTTTTGTTGGGTTTTCAGCTGTTCCCCCTCCCTTCCCGCCCCCTAATTCCGCATATAAAATCATAGCCAGTGTTATGATATACAAAGCATGGGTGGGTGTGAATATTTATCATTCTGAAGCCTTTTACATAGTTCAGCAGATGTTCATATTCTTAAGCCCTGTGCCACTCCTGCTGTGTGTACACACACAAACACAATTCTGCCATCTGCGTCTGATATGAAATAAGAAGTTCCAATCTCAGAAACGACAAATGGAAAGCGGTGTGGTTTGGCTGAACTACTTCTGGCTACACTCCCGTTACTGAATGTTATACCATGCCAAACGTTAGTGCCCCCCTTCCCCTTTGATCTGGCACCTAATTAGCCCAGAGCTACAACCTGTATCAATACAGAGTCTGCTATTGTTGGCATCCATTTGTCTTGAGAAACAATGGAGTATGCCTCTGGGGGTGAAGTTAAATCGCTGGAGAATCACAGCGCCTGCTATGGCTGCAGAGACTGGTAACTCATAACCGCTGCCTCCTACATTGCTTCTGCTGTGTCGACAGCACCAAAGTGACCCCTCTGGGGTGCAAGTCTCTGCAGTATGTATGGAGGTCCTGGGCTCCTTCCAAGTATAGGAATCACATTCCATTTTATGCAAGCTCTGGATTTAAGTCTGAAAAACTCATCGGCTGCCAGTGAGAACAAGACCTTGAGGGGCCACCAGGTGGCAGTATGAGACACTTCTGATGGAAACAAAATTGGATCGACAAACACGATTCAAACGGGAGCTTTGCGAAGATGAAATGGGAAGTGGAGAATGGGGATGGGGGAGAGAAATCTAATTCAGACTCCCGCACAGATTCAGATGCAGGATGAAATGACGGCGGCAACTCTTACTGGCTGGCAATTTTCTGGGGCTGCTGGGAGTTGGGAGCCCAAGAACGTCTACAATGTAAAGTCTTTCTCCCCAGCATAAGACATTCAATGTGTGCTTTAAGTTGCCATGCAAACATGTCCAACTGGGCTGCACTCTATCATCTGTGTGTCAAACTTCATCCTAAGGACTCAGGTGGTGTGTATTTTCTTTGATTGTACCACTCATAGGAGTGTACGAGACAATGTTTTCATTCCTCTACCCCATTTCCTTTTGCTGTTAAAGTCCACATCAATATTGGCCAGTCATTCGGGGGGGGGGTTGTGTTTGTTGAATTATCCTCTTAGAATCATAGAATTGCAAGGGATCCAAGGGTCATCTAGTCCAACCCTCTGCAATGGAAGAATCACAGCTAAAGGAATCCTGACACAAGCCCCTCCCCAACCTGTGTTTAAAAACCGTCAGTGACGAAGAATCCACCACCTTCCATATCATGGGACCTGTTCTTTGTTGCTCTGTTGTTCTGAACACAATTCAAAGTGTTGGTGCTGACCTTTCAAGCCCTAAACGGCCTCAGCCCTGTATACCTGAAGGAGCATCTCCACCTCCATCGTTCTACCCGGACACTGAGGTCCAGCGCCGAGGGCCTTCTGGCAGTTCCCTCATTGCTAGAAGTGAGGTTACAGGGAATCAGGCAGAGGGCCTTCTTGGTAGTGGTGCCCGTCCTGTGGAATGCCCTCCTGTCAGATGTCAAGGAAATAAGCAACTATCTGACTTTTAGAAGACATCTGAAGGCGGCCCTGTTTAGGGACGTTTTTAATGTTTGATTGTGTTTTTAATATTCTGTTGGGAGCCGCCCAGAGAGGCTGGGAAGGCCCAGCCAGATGGGTGGGGTATAAATTATTATTATTATTATTATTATTATTATTATTATTATTATTACTACTACTATAATAATATTTACTATTAATATTATTATTATTACTACTACTACTACTACTCCAGAAGGCAATTATTAGAAATGGATGGAAACTGGAGGGAAGCAGCTATCAGCTCAACTTTGGGAGAAAGTTTCCAGCAACGGGTTATGATAAATAAAAATTAATTTATACATACCCCGCCCTCCCCGGCCAGGACCGGGCTCAGGGCGGCTAACGTCAAAATATATAATACATTAAAAACATAAAATCAAACAATTGATTAAAATACAGCTTAAAATTAAATTAAGATCAGAATAACATCAGATGGCAACCCACGAATTATAACTATAGGAGTTAGGAGCAATAAGTGCTCACCAGTCCCCCAACTCCAGGATAATTCAATTCAATTTGTGTTATTTGTGCGAGTCTTAGCTATTTGTGCTGGTCTTATATGAGCCAGTGGGAAGAGTTAGGGAGACCACTTACACACAGGGTCTTATAAAGAGAGGAGGGTCAGACTGGGATCCAACCAAAGGCCTGGCAGAACAGTTCCGTCTCGCAGGCTCTGCGGAAAGGTGTCATATACAGCATATATTCAACACACAAAAAAACAGTGACAATTTGTTGTTGGCAATGGACAGCTGGACATATAAAGTGCCCCATTACCTTCAGTAGCTTAGGGCCTCGTCAAACCTAAATCTGGCCCTGAATGGGATTTTGGTGAGATCTTCCCATGTTGGCCGGAAAGTGGGGGGCAGGGGGGGGCAGGGCTTGCAGCCCATGTTGGGGGTTAGGGGGTGGGTCTAAACACTGTGACACACACCTGTCTTCATGTTCCTTCATCCTCCCCCCTGTGACGCCTGCATGAACAAAAAGCCTAAGACACCGATAGACACAAAATATTTTATTTTAATTGTGAATTTTGCAAAGACACATTTAAGCAACAAAATATACATTTCTGACCTTTCTGTAGAATTTGTTTTATACAATAACAAATACAAGAGGCTACCGTAGCAATAAATTAAATATACATTATTTACAACGTACATCAGCAACCGGCTACAAAGCGTCGCCTCCTCACAAACAAAAGAATTATATTTCATTTTGTCAGAGACCTTTCGAAAAAGAATTCTGCTTTTCTCTCACACACTCACACTCCCTGCAACTATCATTTTTTTCTTTTCATTAGGAGCCTAATTAAGAGGAAAATTTTCCTGCTCTGTTGAAATGAATGAGACCTTTTGAATAACCACAAAATCCAGCATTTTCCTTCGAGGGAGATCATTTTAAATACCATGCTACAACCATGAAGAAGAGAAAGAAGAAAAGTGAAATGCATGCTTTGTATGTTTTGTTTTTTTCACCCAACAAAAACAAAATTATTTTAGAATTCAAGGAGAAATGGAATTGTGGAGTTTCAAGGAAGGAAAATGTGCATTTTTCTCCCTTCTTCCAAACTCTAGAATGCAGAATTGGCAAATGATATTTACCAGCAGCAGGTTCTGCGCAGACAAAAAAGGATTTCTTTACAGCAGCACATATTTTGCTGCCAAGAAGACATGATGGCAGTCGACTTTTGTAGGGAATCAGGATAAATTCATAGAAGGTGGAGATGTCCCCCCTGGGGGGACAACACTGGTGCGGGGGGGGGGGTAAGAGGTGCAGAAAGGAGCAACCAAAATGAGCAAAGAGCTGGAGAAATGCCCTTTTCGAGGAAATTTCACCGCTACAGTTTCCTCATCCCTGCCCTACAGAATTCTGGAAGCATTTCAAGGTGATTTGTGAACCATTTTGGCCCAGAGTACCAGATCTTTATTTCCTCACCCCTTACTCTGCAGGTCAACTCTGACGTGGGCGGGACCACCCAGCTGCCAATCACCTGATGTCATAAAGTTCAAGTTTGCTTTCTGCCTGCCCCACCCTCGATGCCACATATGACTGTGGTTTGGGGGAAACCACCTCAGTGGCCAAATGGGGAGACTTGGTGGGCTAAATCTGGCCAGTGGGCCAGTGAAGGTTCCCTACACCTGCTTTAAGGCAATCTTCCCCAAACAGTAGTCCTCTAGCTCTTTTGGACTACAACTGCCATTGGGCCCAGTTAGCATGACCGCCATCTTGTTGCGTTAATATGGCCCACAGGAGAAGGCAGCCTTGGTTCTTCTCACACACAATCAAATATTCAATAGCAGCCTAGTCTCATCGGTGCCAAAATCGTGGACAGTGATGACCATGGCTTGACCACATGAGGGGTGGTCAGAGCCTCTCTTAAGTCAGCCCAGAAATAAAAATTAGGCTCACTTAGGAGCTCAGTTGCCCTTTATAGGCGTATTAGTACAGCTGAAAGGTCAAGGGACAGAAGCAAGACAAAGAATGCTCCAATAAGTCCTCAACAGCAGAACAGGTGGAAGATAGCAAGCGGTAAGTTACGACAACTGTGAAGGCAGATGAAGACTGCAGCAGATAAGAAACTACCAGTTGTTGTGTTACTCATGCCATCAGAACAGTGCCTTACGGCGAAGACTGTGCGTTGATCAGTGTGCACTGATCTCCACACATAAAGCGTCATCCAAAAACCCACTCTATGGAACTCCTAGCCACAAGATGTTCTGATGGCAATTCGCTACAATAGCTTTAGGGGGAGATTAGACACTTTCAGTGGGGGAGGAGAAATTTGCTGTTGGTTTTCAGCTCCGGTAGCTGAATTAGGCTCCCAGGTTCCCAGGCAGGGTGCTGCCGAAGGGTGAGGACTGGGCCACACACACCTTTGGTCCAGCAAGTCCCTTCTTATATTCTAGAACTGGGCTTGGGAAGGGAAGAGAGATAAGGAGTAGAGCAGGACTTAAGTAAGGAGAAATGATGCCACATTCTGAATTGGCTGAGGCTGTCTTTCAAGGGGAAGATGTCCCACTTGCAGAACAAGTCTATTTGCATTAGAAAAAGGACACTTGACTTTAGGCCCTGGGAAGGGGAGAAATTAGCCTATAATATCACTATGAGTGATTATTTTTAAAAAACCAAAGTAACTTTCTCAAATCACCAGGAGAGCAGCGATCATGACCTTCAGTCAAACAGCTACGATTAAGGACAAGGAGCACACTGGATTTGCAGATTTCAGAATACTGAACGGAAACAAGGTAAGAAGCGGGTTCAAGTATAATGTCAGCAGCAAACCCGTCTCCTCTCCCCAGATGTCCTTTGGATCACGAGGGACGGAGCAGAGACAGGAGTCGGCGAGGGAAGAGAGTCCCACAACCTGTCAGGTTCATCTCCCGGGGCATCTATCCCAGCCGAGACGTGGCAAGGTAGCAGCTCCCTCAGGGTCGTACGGGAACATCTGCCTGGGTGAAGCACATTTCATATGTGGCAGTGGCGCATAGTGTGGCGGGCGGACGTTGTCAGTCGAAAAGAGCGTTTTCACGTAAGAAAAACAGGAAGGAAGGAAGAAAAACCCGGACAGAAATGCCCTGGAAAAGAGGAGGAAAGAAATTAGATGGTCCTTAGCTAGGCAGGGGTACACATAATATTCACACTGAATGTATATTTGTTTTGCAGCAGAAGGCATCACACAGCATAGCAATGGGGCTTACTCCCAATCAGAGGTCCACAGGGTTGGAAGCCTTAGTCCAGAGATCATCAAGCTTTAGTGGGGCAGTGGGTGCATTTGAAATGTTGAGAAAGTGAGGCGTGCACATGGCATTAAATGGCTGCCACATGGTGTGTGGTACAATGGTTTCCTTGTAGGATAGCCCTAGCCCAGGGGTCTGCAACCTTTAAGACAAAAAGAGCCACTTGGACCCGTCTCCGAAGGGGGAAAAAACCTGGGAGCCGCAAAACCATTGCAACATTTAAAACAAATATATCTCTGGAGCCGCGATCTGACAGCGGGCGGGAAGGTGACGTCGGGACGGTGTGTGACTAACGCACACACTGCCCCCATGCAACATCACAGCCAGTACAGTGCCCGCCACAGTGGGGAGTCTCGGGGCGCACAATGCGCCCCCTCCCCTCGCTAGTATCCGCCCCGGAGCCGCGGCAAAGGTGTAAAAGAGCCACATGCGGCTCCGGAGCCGCGGGTTGCAGACCCCTGGCCTAGCCACTGCACACAGGAACTGAGTCAAATGTATCACTGCATGATGGAGTGGGACCCGCTGCTTTTAAAAAGGTTGTTGTGCACCTGATCCTTGAAAAGCCCACCATGAACTTAATGCTGTTCAGTAATTACCTGCCAGTTACCAATACCATTTTTGGCGGGGAAGGCGGCGGAGAAGTATTATTATTATTATTATTATTATTATTATTATTATTATTATTATTATTATTATTTGTACCCTGCCCATCTGAATGCATTGCCCCAATCACTCTGGGCGGCTTCCAACACACATAAAAACATAATAATACATTAAACATTTTTTAAAAAAAATCCCTTTACAGAGCTGCCTTCAGGTTGTGTAGTTCTTTATCTCCTTTAAACCAGGGCTGTCTTCAGATGTCTTCTAAATGTAAGATAGTTGTTTATTTCCTTGACATCTGGTGGCAGGGCATTCCACAGGGCGGGCGCCACTACCGAGAAGGCCCTCCGCCCGGTTCCCTGTAACCTCACTTCTCGCAGTGAGGGAACTGCCAGAAGGCCTTCAGAGCTGGACCTCAGTGTCTGGGCAGAACGATGGGGGTGGAGACGCTCCTTCAGGTATACAGGACCGAGGCCGTTTAGGGCTTTAAAGGTCAGCACCAACACCTTGAATTGTGCTCGGAAACATACTGGGAGCCAATGTAGATCCTTTAGGGCCAGTGCTACATGGTCCTGGCGACCGCTCCCAGTCACCAGCCTACCTGCCACATTCTAGATTAGTTGTAGTTTCCAAGTCAACCTTCAAAGGTAGCCCTACATAGAATGTGTTGCAATAGTTTGTGGTGGAACAACTGCAAGCGTTCCTGGGTGGTAACTGGTTATGTGGATCAACTTCAATCTGGGTTCAAGTCTGGGTTCTGGACAGAATCAGCCTTCCCTCACCCCACATGAACTGCCTTGCCCCTGTGGTTGGGGGGCCCTGGGCCACGTGACGTTAGCATGCCCTGCAATGTGCGTGATGTGTGCACACAACATCAGCATGCCCTGCAGCACGTGTACCCAGCTGCCACAGAACTTTGAGGGGACCTGGCCCCTTCATTTAAATTTGGGGTGGGGAAGCCCCTGCCACCCCCCTCCTCAGCACCCCTGCCTCTTACCTCCTGCTGGTTGCAAAAACAGAAAACAGAAGGAACAGGAGGACCATCTTTGTGAGACCTTGGCCCAACCGACTCACCTTTTTGGGAGGTCTGTAGTCTTATCCATCAGCTAATGTGTCTGCAAGGAAAGGAAAAGGATCGGCTGACTTCACTTCAGGCCTCATTTGCTCTATTGCAGCAATGTGTTGCCCTCCAGGCATGTGGACTCCACCTCCCGTTGGCCCCCACCCACCCCATGCATGGCCAGAAGTATGGGGTCATGGAACTTGTATTCCGCTGTCTAGTTTTCCACAGCCTTCTGGTTGGCCACTGTGAAGGCAGGTCTGATCCAGGAGGGCTATTCCTATTACGTCCTTAGAAGCATTGCCATCGTGGTTAGTAGCCACTGATAGCCTTCACCTCCAGGAATTTTAAAGCCGTCCAAGTTAGTGGCCATCACTGCCTCATGTGGCAGTGAGTTCCATTGTTTAACTATGCGCAAAACTTTCCTTTATCTTCCACAATCTTCTTTGGACGCCTTCCGGCGTTATGAGAGACTGCGGAGGGGAGAAGTTTTCTCTATTCAGTTTCTCCTGCCCATGCATAATTTCCTAAACTTCAATCTTGTTGCCTTTTACCCGCCTTTTCTCTAAACTAAAAAAAGTCACAAATGTTCCTTCCTAGGGGAGTTGCTCCATTCCCTTTGATCAATTTGGCGGCCCTTTTCTGAACCTTTCCCAACTTTTCTGTATCCTAGTTGCCGGGAACTGAAGATGGGGAGATTGCTGCTTCACTCATGTCATGCTTGCGAGCCTCTCCTTGGGACATACACATATGGTTGGCCTCTGTGAGAACAGGGCCTGGATAGCTCAATTGGATAGAGCGTGGTGCTGGTAACACCAAGGTTGCAGGTTCGATCCCTGTATGGAACAGCTGTGTATTCCTGAGTTGCAAGGCTTTGGACTAGATGGTCCTCAGGGTCCTTCTAATTCTATGACTAGACGGGCCAATGTACAGGCTCTTCTTATATTCTTATGTTGCTGAACTACAACTCCCATCAGCCCAAGCAGGCACAGCTAATGGCAGGGGATGATGGGAGTTGTAGTTCCTGTAACATCCAGAGGGCCAAAGGTTCCCCAGCTGTAGATTGACCAATGTCTTAAGTCTACGGCTTGATTGATACGTTCAAACTTACCGGGCCAGAACTTGAATGGCTAAGTTTATCAAAACGAAATTTAAGATTTGACCTCGGAGAATTCCTGCTCTTCATATCTGTTTGAAATAATAATAATAACCCAGTGAAAAAAAACGGTGTTTGCTTCAAATGATTGAACTCAAGAGTCGCCAATGAGGTGCTCTCTAAATGTCGCTGGATCACAACCCCTGTCATCCCTGATCATTCCTTTCTGGGAATAAAAGGAGTTGGAGTCATCTAGAGGGCACCATTTTGGCTACCCCAGATTTAATGGAATGAATCTAAACCAGACTGGAACCGGTTTAGTTTAACAGAAGCCCACTGTTAAAATGGAAACAACAATGTGTTAATTTTGCGGTGGCCTGGAAGTGGGAGGAGGGCCCCCTGCTCACATGACTTTCCCCAAGCCAACCCGGGAACTGTAGTTTACCCCTTACAGAACTACTATTCCTAGCACCTTTAACAAACTACAGTTTGCGGGATTTGGGGGGAGGGGAGCCATGTGCTTTAACTTTATTGTGATGTACGCAGGATTAGAGTCTTTCATTATTTCAGATTAGTTAAGAATTGCCCAGGAAAAGTCCCAGCAAATGAAGAATGGATACAAAAATTTATGGAATATGCAGAAATGGCAAAACTTACCAGAAGAAGAAGAAATCAAGATAACAATTTTTTTTATTAAAAAAAAAATGGATTATTGAATCTTTACAGATAAATTGTAAACAGATAAAAACACTGGCAAGATTACTGTAACAACCTACGGTTTTATAAGAGCATATATTTAAAGAAGACGAATAAATGAGCAAATTAAGTTAATTTGGATATGCAGAAGATATTAAAAACAAATTTAAGGAACCACAGAAAGAGGGGGAAGGAAGGCAAGTTTGATTGTAAAATTAGTGAAATGTATAAACTTGAAAAGTATAAATAAAATAATAATAATAATAATAATAATAATAATAATAATAATAATAATAATTAAAAAAAAATAATTGCCCAGGGAAAGAGGCAATATGGCTGCAGTCTCAACCCACTTCCTTGAATGCAAGTTCTGCTCAAGCTCACTGGGGCTTACTTCTAAGTAGGACTCTCCAGTGATTATCTTTTACAAGCGAACATCTGATTGTCAGGAGGAGAGCAACCGAAAATGAAATGCTTAACCAATTATTGAAATTTTTGATGAAAGGAGTGGGAGGGGGTACAAATAAAATGAGGGTGAGAGAGAAGGAAAGGAGACCTGAAGATCTTCCTCTTTTTCCTAGGTTGATCTATGTGACAAAACAGACCCTTTTTTATATATGCTGATTCTGCCACAGCGCCACAGCCATGCAGGTGTGCTTACTAATCATCGAGAGCAATCCAAGTTGGTTAATCGAGTGAAGCAAATTTCTATTTTTGTCACTGTAAGAGCCTCATGGGGAGCTAAGGGAAACTTGTCACAAATAAGTAGGGTGGTTTCAAGACAACCCAGCACATTCTGATCTTACATGTGCACTGATTCTGCTTGATTTTTTAAAATTATTATTACTTATTATCACTGTACATTTCATGTCAGTTTAGATGGCTCAGTTGGTTAGAGCATGGTGTCCATTTGGGACAGCTACATATTCCTGCGTTGCAGCGGGTTGGACTAGATGATCCTCAGGGTGCCTTCGAACTCTACAATTCTATTATTTACAGCCCACCTTTTTTCTAAATAGTTCAAGGTGGCAAAGGCCCTACAGTGGTGCCCCGCAAGACGAATGCCTCGCAAGACGGAAAACCTGCTAGACGAAAGGGTTTTCCGTTTTGGAGGTGCTTCGCAAAACGAATTTCCTATGGGCTTGCTTCGCAAGACGAAAATGTCTTGCGAGTTCCTGCGGGGGGGGTTTCCTCCCCCCTTTTTCCCAAGCCGCTAAGCCGCTTATCAGCTGATCCGCTAAGCCCGCTAAGCCGCTAATAGCGCTAATCCGCTAAGCCGCTAATGGGCTTGCTTCGCAAAACGAAAAAACCGCAAGACAAAGAGACTCGCGGAACGGATTCTTTTCGTCTTGCGAGGCACCACTGTACTCCTTTTGGTGCACTAATGTATCATTATCCCCAGGCCATCACAACCATGAAGGAAATTAGCCGGAGTTAATCAACTTTTACACTTGTCTTACACGTGATGATTTCATTGGATTTGCAATAGTTAGCATCCTACTCAGTATACAGGGTCTGACTTAGTCGCATGTTACTTTCAGGGGCTTCGAAGTGGGGCTACACAACCTATCACACACACACACACACACACACACACCTGACATTCCCTTTTCACACTCAAGCTCTAATTAAATTCGAACATCTATTGAACCCAACCATTTAGCACCCACAGACCGATAACTATATAAAAAAGTACAAGTTCAAAGGTGGAGGACAGAAGGAAAAAATTGCCACCCAACGTGTCTTACTGAGGGTGGATCTACACGGGGGGGGGGGGGGATGCTATAAATAAGCCAGAAACTAAATCGTTTTAACAAAAAAAAAACGCTATGGAAAACCGCAAATATTTTTTCTTTGCTTTCCAGCACCATCTGGTGTTGCATGTTTATAACGCATTCAAAATGCTGGTGGTTTTTTTAAAAACTAATGTAGCTGAGTCATGAGACATCCATTGCCATAACCAGGTGCGGACTTTGGTAATCTTTGGTAACGTGAGTGGGCCCCAAACTTGGCACCTCCAAATGGATCTTCTCAATTATGGATCTTCTCAATTTTTGCACCCCCTCAGCTCAACACCCACACTGCCCGAAACCCAGCGCAGGCCATAACTACCACCAGGCTCCTACTAATACCATCTGGGTAACTTTTGCCCAACTCACCTGTTGGGCTCCTGCTCATTATTACCGGTGTGGCGGCAGATGCCAGAGCCGGATTCTCGTTACTTTGGGAAGGGCTGTAGACAAAGACGTCTTGCTTGAATGGTGACGCTGTGGAAGGCTGGCTGCCCTGAGGGAGATTGAGGGAAAGGCAGAGAGTTGGAGGCTTGATGGCAAAGTGCAACACACATTTTGTTCCTGGAGTATTTTTGAGGAGGGGGAACTATGTGATTGGGGCAGGGGTCACCAACACGGCGCCTGCAAGTGCCCATGTGCCGGCCAGTTCCTCCTACGGTATCCACAAAAGGTCTCAGGGACTATCCCCTCAAAAACCACAACACGCAAGGGAATGTTTGTTTCCCTTAATCCGTGCCTGGCTGGTCCTCTCCTATGCAAAACTCATTATGCCAAACAAACCACGGCAGCCATTTTGGAATGTTCCACATGCGCCACACTGGCCATTTTGTAATTTGCCCCGTGGCAGCCATTTTGTGACATGCAGGACAATTTCAAATGCGACCCCTGGGCCAAGAAGGCTGGCGACCCCTGGCTCATTGGCGTGTCGGAGAGATGTATGTGGCTGCGAGACTAAGAGGCTGAAATGATATTGTGCCCAAGGAGAAGATGGGGGCAGCCGTGTGCCTCCTGGTTTATGCAAATGTCAACCGGCTCGGGAACATTGGCCCCCTGAGAGACCAGGCAATATTGGGAAGCGAAAACTGCATTATTACCAGGCTTTCGTATTCTTCCATATTTTCACTCTCCCCTGCCGTGCTGCTGAAGCTGCTGGTACTTGAGGAGGAACGGGAGATGTTTGACCTTCCGTTTTCTTTGAGTTTAATAAATGGCCTGGAAGTCAAAGGAGAAGAAGGCAGAAAATTAAAGCTCGATGATGGTGATGGAGCTTAGAAAAATCTCCATCTCTGAATTCCTCCCCCAGGATTTGGTGTTTTGTAATACCCCATCTTGTTTCCAAAGCTCACCTGCCATTCTTTTTTGTTCTCCCCCTCCCCCTCCCCCGGATCAGACTTTGGGTTGTATCCACAAATTCACACTATACAATTAAAGCACAATGATACCACTTTTAAACAGCCAGAACCTCCATCAGACACAGATCTGGGATCTGTGGTTTGTTCAGGAGTAGCTGAGAGTTGTTAGGAGACTCCAATTCCCCTCCCAGAGCTATAGTTTTTATAGTGGTTTAGCAATTAATCTCTCTCGAATCCTGGGAACTGTAGTTTACTCTTCACAGAGCTATAGTTCCCAGCACCCTTTACAAACTACAACCCCCAGGATTCTTTGGGGGAAGCCATGTAGTTTCAACTTGTGTTTACTTACCTCTCTTTGTTGGGACAGATCTCTGGAGAGCTTGGGTTCGAAGAGGCCTCGGACCTAATTTCTTGAGAGGTGTGTCCTCCTTCAGGGGTCTTTGGTGTTCCTGAGCCACTGTCACTATGAAAAGAGCAAAACACTAGAGTAGCATAACTTTCAAAAAAATCTATCTTGCCTTCTCATACCGTTAACATTCTGTTCCAGCAGGTCTTAAATGTGGCTGTAAGGCTGGGTAGGTACAGCATAAATAAGTGTGTACAGAGCTGTCAGTACAGTAACTGCTCCATCACTCTTTGAACCCAAAGATCTGTCCCTGAAGTGAGGAAGAGCAGAAGTGATGAGGTGGGAATCTCTGCCTTCCTCAGAGGAATAAATTTGTGGCTGGCAGGAAGGTGAGGAATATCTCTACTAATAATGTTTTGCTAATGATGTTGTCATGCTGCAGTTCACATGGCTGCCAACAGGTGTCACTGCAAACTACAGCATGACAACAAAGTGATCTCTCAGAGCTGCAGAGCCATAGCAGCAGTATAGGAGGGTGAGGAGAAGGGAACCAGAGGTGGAGGCAATCCAGCAAGTAAGTCATATGAATAAGCAGCCTGGTGCCCCAGGCCAGTGAGTGGAGGTATTGCAAAGTCTAAGGGAAGGGTTTTTTTTTGTGAGGTGTCAAGAGAAGGGTGGCTTTGGCAAAGAGTATGGGGTGAGAGGAAGAGTGGCTTTCATGAGATGAGAGGTGGCGATCAGGTGGAGCTGGGTGCAGCTCCTAGTAAACACATATATAAATGTAAACACGCTAGCATCCAGCACAACTAATTACAACTACTAAACAAATGGGAAAATCGTTAAGATGTCTGCCTCAACCCTCAACAATTTTCATGTTGTTCCAGGGGCAGCAGAGTTTGAAAGCTATATGGCTACAACGAAAATAAAACATACAGTGGTACCTCGGGTTACAAACACCTCGGGTTACAGACTCTACTAACCCAGAAGTAGTACCTCAGGTTAGCCCCAGGATGAGAACAGAAATCGCACAACGGCGGCGCGGCGGAGGGAGGCCCCATTAGCTAAAGTGGTACCTCAGATTAAGAATAGTTTCAGGTTAAGAACGGATCTCCGGAATGAATTAAGTTCAAAACCAGAGGTACCACTGTATTGCAATGGCTCCAGAAATGCACTGCACCAGAACTATCCATCTGTTCTGAGCTAGTTACCATCGAGTCCGAGGCTCTGACTGGCTCTCTGATCCAGTGTGCAGACGAGGGAACAGCCCTGACCGCCTCTTTATAGGACTCCTGGACTGGTTCTTGGCTGTAGCTGCTGATACCGGAGGCTGAGGAGACAGGCAAACAAAATTATAACCCTTTTACCAGGCTCACAGTTGCCTGTGAACTGCACAGCAATCTTAATTTTTTTATTTTACATACTGGCAATGCATATAAGACTATAAAATAATCCCAAACATACCCCAAATCTTCCATAACTGCATAAGATACTGTTGTACACACAAACACACTTGGTTTATGCAATCAAGAGTACATCTCCTTTTTGGACTGGGGAATGGAATGAACGTTTTGAAACACACAGAGAAGAAGAGGTTGTGATTGTTACGATATTGAAGCAATGCAGCCGCGAGCTGCTAGCTTGAAAGCAAAACATAATGGGAATGTTGGGACTGTTCCGTGGGAAACAGAGGGACAGTCAATTCACAGTGCAGAGGGCACCGGAATTAGCTCAGAGTGTAATATGAGCTGGACAGGAAGTGTTTGTACTCTCTCGACTGCTGGAGTTTGAAGAGAGCAGTCATGTTTTCTGTAACGCTGCAAAGACAGAAATAAAGGCATGTAAATACGTTTCTGTCTATCTCTTTCCCCTGCCTGGGGGGGGGCAGGAAAGAGGGGGGTGTTCTTCTTACACTGAGAAGGATCGCCTATCGCGACCTCTGCCTGGATCTTGCCGGGAAAGCAGACAGGGAGGTCAACAGGAGACCAAGCCGGGTGCCTGGGAGAGTTGCCAGTTTCTCCTGATAAAGGCTTGATTTCCGACAGTGATGGCATGGCTGCCAGCCAGTCAGTGCTGCGCAGAGCCAGGTTCCGCCACAAGCAAGGGGTGGACACACCCTAGTTGTACTGCACTTACAGAAAAGGTGGCCTTCGTTATTTCGCCACTGTTGTGCGCAATCCCTCCGCTCAAGCTACCAGGGATTCCTCCGCTCTGATGCTTCTTCTGACTCCCAACCATGGTTTCCATGGAGTGACTGCGGACCCGGATGGCTCTCTGGCAAGGGGTGACAAGAAGAATTGGAAAGTTAAGGTCTTGATCAGAAATTTGCCACAATTTACCATTTGAAATAACGTCACGATTTTGTACTATAGTATCTCACTGGAAGGACAGATCGTGAAGCTGAGGCTCCAATACTTTGGCCACCTCATGAGAAGAGAAGACTCCCTGGAAAAGACACTGATGTTGGGAAAGATGAAGGGCGCAGGGAGAAGGGGACGACAGAGGACAAGATGGCTGGACAGTGTTCTTGAAGCTACCAGCATGAGTTTGACCAAACTGCGGGAGGCAGTGGAAGACAGGAGTGCCTGGCATGCTCTGGTCCATGGGGTCACGAAGAGTCGGACACAACTAAATAACTAAACAACAACACAACAACAACAAATCTACACATTGCAAACTGTGGGTCTTAAGTCACCCAAAAAAACAACAACCCGAAACCACATTATCAGTACATAAGAGGGTGGTATCGGGAGGTTGGGGGGGGGTTAATACAGGTTTGTAGCAGTACAAAAATATTTATGGGGGAAATACTAAGGAGTGAAAAGAGCAGCTGCCAAATGTAGATCATGCATGCTCAGTGGGCATGAAATGCAGAATAGGAATAGAGTAGTGTGGGAAAGGGTGTGGCTGACTGGCTGGATCCCCCAAAATACAGGAGTCCTCATATTTACTGACATTCTACCAACTCTTTAAGACACACCTGTTTAGATAAGCATCCCCTGACTTGAAGCTCTTCCTTTGGCTGTTGTTTTAACAGTTAAGATGCTCTGGTGTTCTTGCTTGAGTATCTGTATTAATGAAGGGTACCTGTATTCTTTTATCATTAGTTTGATTCTTGTTATTTTTTCGTTTGTGAGCTGCCTTGGAATTTCTTCATGAAATGAAAGGCAGTGTACAAATTATGTTCGTAATAGGTTAACAGGAGCCATAGGCACCAACTCCATAGGGCTGAAGTGTCTTCAGCCTCCCCTCCCCCCTAAAGAAGTCTGTCGGGATTGGGCTGAGCCCTGCCCCCGCCCCAAGCTTGAGGGGCTGGGTCTCGTGGCGAGCCTCGTGGCCTCAGTGACCCTCGCTGGGCCTCGCTGGGCCTTGCCTCCTCCCACTATTGACCTCCTCCTGATGCGCATCATGCATTGCGCAATGCTTGAGACATCACATGTGTGTGGCGCCCCCCGGCCCGCCCCCCAATGTTGGGTGCAACTTGACTCCTCTGACAGGAGCGCTCACTGCAATAGTTAAAGAGATTGGTTGTTTACTGTAACTAGACAGTTGGTATGGTGTTGCAGAGTGCTCAAGTCTCCAGTAAGCGTATCTCTGCACAGAGCATTGTGCATATCCATCCTTTTGGTGTGGTGGTTTGCAGGAGTGCATTCTCAATATACTCATAGTATGACTGCATTGAGATTATTTTTGTGTGATGCTTTAGCAGCGCACAGGAGCACATGCTTGGCCCTGTAGGAGCCTGTCCAACCTAAGATCTGCATCAAATACCCTGACGTCTGGGCTACCAGTGACAGCTCTAAACTGATGTGTACGGTGTACCACAGGCAAAAAACAAACAAACCGTTTTGGGTGGTGCCCCTGCACTTTGGAACTCCTTTCCTAAGGAAATGGCTCCCTCATTGCTAGTCTTTGAGAGGTCCTTAATGGGATTTTTATTCCAGTCCACATCTGGCTAACGTTACAGTGTTGTGCTTCCAAAAAAATAAAATAAATAAAAGCTGGTTCCTAAGCCATTCAGTTCAGAGAGATGGTCTTGGGGCATATGGGCAACTAGTGGAAACCTTTTAGGACCCAGTGTTATGTGTTCCAGGCAGCCAAACTGCTTGATGCTCCAGCACCTGCATTTTGCACCAGCTGCAATCAGCAGACCATCCTTGAGGGCAGCCCCACAGAGAGTATTCAACAGTAATCTAACTAGGAGGCTTCCACAGGATGGGTTGTTTTTGCAAGCTCAGGAACAGCCTTAGCTAGCAATCCAGGGGGAGATGGAAACAGGCAGTGAAGCCACTTGGGCCTCAATGGTCAAAGCAGGAGACAGGAGGACCCCCCAGACTATATGCCTGGTCCTTCAGGGGGAGTGCAGTTCCTGGACCCCAGATCTACCAATCCACAGCACCTCCATCTTGTCAGGATTCAGTTTCAGCTTGTTGGACCTCAAGCACCACTAGGGGTTGGACTAGATTACCCTGGGGGTCCCTCCCAACTCTACAATTCTATGGTTCTGCCTTCTCCAGACAACTGTGCTCCACCTGATCCAGTTGCAAGGGGGAAGCAGAGCTAAATGTTGCCCATGAACTGGGGGTACGCCATGCTCCCTCCATGAGTTGCAGAGTGGCTCCCAGAGGATGTCGTTGCCAGTAGTTTTGCTGATAGCTCAAGAAGCATTAACAGATCATTTCCTCCATTCATCTCCTGGCATAAGTTGGCAAGCATTTCATAACAGGAAGCTGTCTTAGTCTAAGGCAGTCAGACCCTTGATCTATCTAGCTCAGTATTATCTCTGCATTGACTGGTAGCAGCTGGAGAGCTTTCTGTGGGTATGAGAATCTCTGGGTGGATGATGGTAACCCCACACTGGCATTGGGAGAGAGTGTGCACATGTGCAAAGATACCTCTGGCCCTACTCCTCAAGCAGCATACATTGAGAATCTTACGAGGATTCCCTATGCATGCTGCAGCTAGGTTGATGGAGCAGTCCCTGGTCATCTCTGGATCTCAAAGGGAAGACCATTAAAGGACTGTTGGTGAGCAGTCATAGAATCACAGAGGGACCCCAAGGTTCATCTAGTCCAAGCCCAGCAACACAAGGATCGTAGCTAAAGAATCCATGACAAGTGCCCACCCAACCTCTGCTTAAAAACCTCCAATGAAGGAGAGTCCCCCATCTTCCAAGGTCACAGCCTTTCAAGGTCACATCATGGTAACCCCTCCTCTGTCACTCCAAAAGGCAAGGTTAGAAATGGGTGGAAATTGAAGGGATAAAGATTTCAGCTCAACTTTAGGAGAAAGTTTCCAAAAGTAGGATCTGATTGGCAATACAACGTGCTGCCTCAGAAGGAGGTGGGCTGTCGTTCACTGGGAGGATTTCAGCCAAGGTTGACTGTCTCTTCCTCAGCCCTATACTTCTGTGACTTCTCCCAGGTCACACCAGGTTCTGCCTCTGCCTCGTAATCCAGGATTGCCCCTTGGTGGCGACCTCATCAGCCTGCTGAACCCAAACTTCCCTGCTCTCTTGCATCAGCTCCCTTGTCTTCTGTAGGTTTTATGAGCCCTGTGAATGATGGGCTACTTATTTCAGAATGGCTCAAATCAAAACAAGAGCTAGTTGCACACATTTCATAGACACCAATACACACGTCTGATTGTTCTCGAAACAAATCAACACTGAACACAAGATCAGTTTGCGGTTTATTAGTATTCTGTACATATAACAGAGAGAGAAGGGGAAATCGATGCTTGAACACAAACACATGAGTTGGGATTCTCTGTATTTCTGGCAAGCATATCTGGTTGGCCGCTGTGTGAACAGAATGCTGGACTGGGTAGGCCATTGTCCTGATCCAATAGGCTTTTATTATGTTCTTAATAGTCCTCCCCCCTCTACCTCCCAACATTAGATGTTTTTATTGTTCCTGCTCTGCCCTGAATTCCACTCTTGCTGAATACCAACTTCTCTAGAATAAAGCTTCTGAATTTCAGAACAGAAGCGTTTGCAATTGGCCAGCAACTTTCCATGTCTTTAGTCAGCCACTGATGCATGATGCAATTGCAAGCTGGTCTTGAAGCTTGCATGTCACAGGTAGAATTGCTGCAAGCTTCTTTTGGGGTGTGTAGGCAATGGGTTGTAGTGGCCTATGTTGAAAAACACCCTTTTCCTTCCAGCCACCCAAGCATGCCTCACTAGCTGAGCGATGACAATCTCAAGGCAGAGGCACATGGGAAGAGGCTCTCCTTCAAATATTGTGGTCCTGAGCAGTGATGGACAAATTTCAGTGGTGCCCTGTGCAATGCTAGAATCCAGCTCCCCCTGCCTCTCGTGCCCCATTCTACAGGATTGTTTTGGCGCCTCCTGCAGCATGGCGTCCAGTTTGGTCAAACTGGTCATGCTGCCCCCAAACCACCTCCATCTCAACCCATTAAGGGTTTTCAAGGTCAAAGCATTCAATAAATATCTTCACAAAACTGCATCTATTCAATCACGCCAAGACTGCATCTTTGTAGAGTTTTATTAAAGCACAAAAGGAATTAGTAAAATGTACTGCCCACTGAGAATCTCTACGCAGCCATGAATATAATATCAATATTACTTTTTTAAACCATGTTTTATATGGGCAATAGAGCGGTGGGGAAATGCGTGGAAGAGATGTAAATGAAGGAATTGGAAACTGTTCACACGCAGATTTATTTTGGGTGGAGTGGCGGAAATCAATAAAAGAATAGAGCATTCTTAAGTTGTCTGCTCTGCTTCAGAAAACAAAATCCAGGAATCCACAAGTGAAGGCACTCCTTGAAGGCCATTCAAGGAAAGACTGGGAAGCGTTCCTCAATTTCTAAATCTCAAGTTCATTTCTCCACATTTCCACATCAGTTTGTGATTTGTTTGTTTTTAAAGACTTTGTGAAAACTGATTCGCATTTTTGTGTGGAATTCTGCTTGTATCCCATTTCCCCCTATGTAATGCACTTCTGTTATTTTCACCCATATCTGCATTTTCTTACATGCACACTTTCACAGTGGTACATGCATTCTTGGACATTTTTTTCTGGCTGGCCTTGCAAAATTTCAAAAAAACAAGGTCGTTTCGGTTTGCATATTGTTTCGAAAAGCGTGAATGAGGTAGATGAGCCTTTAAGGGCGAACTGAATCAAATTCCTCCCCCATTTCTAGACTGAGGACAATCCAGTACCAGGAAACAACAGCCCCTGAAGATTAACTGGAAAGAAAAATCTGATTCCCTCAGTCTGTGAAAGTGGCAACAAAGTGAAAATGAACTTCTGTGATTCCTTGCTGCGTCCTGGAGGAGGAGGGGAGAGAGATACCCGTCTGTTTCCCCGTCTCTCGTCCCATTACATATCTACACGGGAAACACGCTGAGAAGTAAATAAGCTATCAAACAGACCAGCAGAGCTGTCCAGAGGTAAAAAGGCAGCTGCAAAATTATTTCGACAGTTGTTTTCCTCGCAAGCCCTGGGACACCCTGAAATGCCAAAAGAGCAAGGAAATCCAATTTCATATCAACGCGGAGAAGGCATTAGAGAGAAGCGTTAGCATGTCTCCGGGGGGGGGGGCGGGTATCTTGTAACGAAATGGTCCTTTCTGACAAAGGTTTTGGGAGATGTTGCAAGCAGCTGTAGCTGGGGAGATAGTGTGGTGCGCAGGAAAAGGCCGGGGATCTAGGAAGAAAGGATCCCACCCCATGGCCTTATTTGGAAGCTGCCTTTGTGAATCACATTACTGGCCCATCTAGTTCAGTATAGTTTACACCAGAGTTCCCCAAATTTGGGTCAAATTTGGACCACAATTCCAAACATTCTATGATTCTCTCCTTGCCGCCAGACACCCCTCCGCCCCCTTTTTACAGCACTGGACTGCTCCAAGTGGACCCGATCCAATTGCAGGCAACATGAGGCTGCCTCAGTCCAATTTGACCAAATCCCATATCAGCCTATTTTGGTTCAAGATCTTGGATTTGCCCAGATCTGGTGCACAGTCCTAGCTTCAACCCTTTCCCCCACACCGCAGTCTAGGCCCCAGACCTGACGAAAACCGGAAATCGAGAACAAAGCTTCTCCGTTACCTTAAATGATTCCAAGAATCCTCCATGGGCCCCATTCTCCAGCTTGTCCTCCTCAGAGCCCAAGCCCAACATCATTTGTGTGTGGATATGGAGATCGTCATGGAGGTTGTCCAAGAGGGCAGCTCGCGTCCGGTCCTGAAAGCATGTTGGGAGGCAACAATGGCTTTTAAAGGTACAACTGATCATGGGCATAGTAGCAATGCATTGATAGGTTGGGTTCTCATGATGCTGTAACAGCCTCGGCAAAGAGGAATCCAGAGGCTATGGGTGGCCTCATAGCCCCTAGAGGTGGTTCCGTTAGAGTGAATGGGATGGTGGCTTACTGGGAAATGATATATAATGAAATGAAAAGGATGTTTAAAATAGTGTTTGTAAAAAAATAAAAGCAAACCAGAAGCTTTTCTTTGGGGAATTAAAGGAACGGACCTACCTAAACTTTGTAGAAACTTATTTATGTATGCTACTTCAGTGGCAAGAATGTTACTTGCTCAGAAATGGAAAGAAGAAGAAGTCCCAGCAAAGGAAGAACAGAGACAAAAACTTATGGAATATGCAGAAATGGTGAAACTTATTGGAAGAAGAAGAATTCAAGATAACAAACTTTTTTTATAAAAGAATGGAAATGGTTCGTTGAATATTTACAGATAAACTGAAAACAGATAAAAAACATTGGCAGATTTTTGTAATAACCTGCAGTTATACTCTTATAAGAGTGTATATATATATATATAGAGAGAGAGAGAGAGATGATGAATAAATGAGCAAAATAAGTTAATTAGGATATGCAGAAGATGTTAAAAATAAATTTAAGGAACTGCAGAAAGAGGGGGAAAGAAGTCAAGTTTTGAAATGTCAAAATGATTTCAAAATCAGTGAAATGTATAAACCTGAAAAGTATAAATATTTAAAAGAGTGACTGGGATGGTGTCCCCCCAGCCTCATCCTGCCCTTCAGCTGCCTCCTGCCTGCCTGCCTGCCTGCCTTCATACTTACAACCATTCCAGGAGATGGTATCTCAGTACCTTCCTCCTTAGTCTCTGTTTTCCCTTGTAGAGCTCAGCAAGGAGGAGGATGGGGACAAAACTAGAAGGAGAAGGCAGGGAGACCACCAGTAAGTGGCAAAGAAGCCAATGGCCAGCAGAGTATGCTCATTCTAGTTTCATCCCTGTCCTCTTCCTCTCTGGTGAGTTCCACAAGAGGAACGCTGAGATTAAGGAGGAGGAGGAAGCTGACAGCCCATGCCAACCCCCTGGGCTGGTGGCAAGTAAGAAGTTAGGCAGGTGAGGGCTGGCAGACTGGCAGATGAGTAGGTTGAGTAGGCTTCATACCTGAGGGAGCGTCTCCACCCCCAGCCCAGACACAGAGGTCCAGCTCCAAGGGCCTTCTGGTGGTTCCCTCCCTGCGAGAAGTGAGGTTGCAGGGAACCACACAGAGGGCCTTCTCGGTAGTGGTGCCCACCCTGTGTAACGCCCTCCCATCAGATGTCAAGGAAATAAACCACTACCTGACTTTTAGAAGACATCTGAAGGCAGCCCTGTTTAGGGAAGTTTTTAATGTTTGATCTTTTATTGTGTTTTTAGTATTCTGTTGGGAGCCACCCGAGTGTGTATAAATATATTATTATTATTATTATTATTATTATTATTATTATTATTATTATTATTATTCATTGTAATGACCCAGCGCCCCACTGGTGGAAATTTCACCTGGGACAACTATAGAGCAGTGAAAAAGCAAGAGCTCATGGGGTTTCAGAATGAAGAGAAACCATCAGATTTGTTTCAGGAAACTGAGCCCTCCTGTATGCAGCTCAGCCGTTAATTGGCGATAAGTATGTAATTAATAGAGCTGCAAGCTTTAATCTGCAGATGAAGCAAGATTAATCAACTAAAGCTTTGTGGATTAATCAGTGGGAGGTAATTTTAATCAGGGAGGGCAAAGTTTAATTGGTGAGTATACGCACACACAAAGTGGAAACCTATACACACTTCCCTGAGAAGATTGCACTCTAAGGCTCATATAACTAATATGCTAGGAATTATTTGAGCAAGTGACAGCCCTAATAATGATAGGCTACATGGGGAATTTATTAATATTTCCAGTGGTTGCTGGTGGCCATTGGGACTGGTAGAGTAAAAGGCAAGAAGCTCAACAATATTTGGAAAAAAATTATCTGAAGAACTTAAAGGTATTTACTTGAAAAACAGGCTGTATAAATGTGCCTCCAGACTGCCAGTGTTTTTCAGGTGGGATTCAAATACATACTAAAACTTTAGCTTGGCTCCTTTAAGGTGAATGAAAGGGTATAATAATAACAACTGTTAAGTTGTGGGTGAACATATCAGACGACACAGCAATTCTTCAAACAGCTCTTGTTTATTCGCAGGCCAGGACAGAACTGAACTGAAGGGCTCAGTCAGCCTGCTTATATAGAGCTCCAGTACCATGTTACTGTAACAACTTTCTAAAACTATCCAATCACTGAATGTCACTTTCGATCCTTCATTTGCATAACTATCTACAATACCCCCCTGCTGGCCCAGGGTGAGAACTTCAGTACATAACATTAATAATAATAATAATAATAATAATAATAATAATAATAATAATAATATATTATTTATACCCCACCCATCTGGCTGGGTTACCTGGATGCAACAAATCTACTTTTTAAAAAGAACCAGACTTTGTTGTGGTTTGCAAAGTGAAAAGGAAATGTTTTGAAAAGTGTGGGAAGAAGGAATGACTAATGGGAAGATGTTCTGCAAGGGAATCAGGATGAATGCAGAACTTGTGGTCATATAACCGCCTCATAAACAGATATGACCTGAGTTTCCAAAGCAAGAAGTATTTGAGGTGAAGAGGTCCTCCACCTGCTAATCTGCTCAACCCGACTTACCTCGAGCTTTGCAAACTTGTCTGATTTGCAACAGGCGTTCTCTGCGTTGATCAGTTTGGTGAGGAGAAACTCTCGAAATTCTGAGTTCTGGAGGAGAGAAAATAAAGGAGTGGAGGAATGGCTCAGAAAGAAAGCTGGAAACTCCACGCCCATTTCATATTCTTTGGATGCAATCTCCAGTGATCATGGCTACAGTTTCCAAATCCTTATTTATTTGTGTTTCTTATTGCATTTATGGGACGCGGGTGGCGCTGTGGGTTAAACCACAGAGCCTAGGACTTGACGATCAGAAGGTCGGCGGTTCGAATCCCCGTGACGGGGTGAGCTCCTGTTGCTCGGTCCCTGCTCCTGCCCACCTAGCAGTTCGAAAGCACATCAAAGTTCAAGTAGATAAATAGGTACCGCTCCGACGGGAAGGTAAACGGCATTTGCATGCGCTGCTCTGGTTCACCAGAAGCGGCTTAGTCATGCTGGCCACATGACCCAGAAGCTGTCTGCGGACAAACGCCGGCTCCCTCGGCCTATAGAGTGAGATGAGCACGCAACCCCAGAGTCGGTCACGACTGGACCTAATGGTCAGGGTTCCCTTTTATTGCATTTATACCCTGACATTTCTCCAAAGTGCTCAAAGTGGTGTACATGTTTGCTCCCTCCTTCCATATTAGGCTCACAGCAAATCCTGTGAGGTAAAGGTTAGGCAGAGAGACATTGAGTGCAGCCCAGGGTCACCCAGTCAGCTTCATGGCCAAGCGGGGAATATTTGAACAATGGTCTCACAGGTCCAACATTCTAATCACTACACCACACTTCCAGAGTCCCAAAGCCAAGGATTCACCGCTGCAGTAATATTATTGGCCCCTGGAGCCAGCCTATGGAATTTTGCTGCCCGAGGCAAAGGACAAGACAGAACACACACCCCATCTCTCATGCAGCAGCACACTAGATTGGCAGTGAATCTTAGGAACATTGCATAGTGTCAGGGCTGGAGTCAGCACGAAAGATGCAGGGCTCCATTGTCATGAATCTGGCTCTTATTCGAGGAAGCAACGTACAACTCAACAAGCTTTCCCAGCAGGTCTTGCCCCTGTGAAGCAGTTTCCAGGACTGAGGGCCCCTGCCTTCCTCCCTCTCTAAGGCTCCTCTTCTCCCGGATGTTTCCTAAACAGTCTCAAACTGTGTCTACCCACCTCTGACCTCTGTTCCACCCTCCACATTACTCTGTGGGTTCTTGGAGACCAGGAGAAAGAGCAGAGCTTGTCGCTGCAGGAGAAGGAGACTCCTCAAATACTTCAGCAGCCTCTAGCCCTGCCCTCCTCTGCTTCAGCCTCGGAGGCTGAACTGCTCTCTGTCACCCGCTCTCCCTGCTCACAAAACCCCGTTGCCTCTTCAGCATCCCACCTCTCCTCCCAATCTTCGCCTTCTGACATCAGTGTCAGAAGCTTAAAGGGGGTGGGGATGTTAAGTCTCTGCCATCTTACAATGGGGGGGGGAATAGAGATAGATTTTGCCCAGTGTACCCCACCTCCGCCAAGTCACTGAAAATGTCCCCCTACCACTTTCATGGGAAATAAGTAGCTGAGAGCAGTCATTCCATCAGACTGCCTCAGTGGGAGACGTAGAAAGCAGAGCTCCTCCCACCAGCTTTGCTGGAAGACCAGCTCCATCAGGCACCAACTGCTCATTATGGGATGCACCAGGTTAAAAACTTGTACCTGAGTTTGATTTCCCCCTTTCTTCTCCGCCTGTCCCTTCCCCTTGTGTGTCATGGGTTGTTGTTGTTTTTTGGGGATTACAAGCCCGCAAGCAGAGACTGTCTTGCTTTAATTGATTTTAAGTAAGCCACTCTGGGAGCCGTTTTGGCTGAAGAGCAGGAAACAAATTCTCTAAATAATCCTCATCAATTGTCCCTGCAGGGAAAACAAGCAGGAGGTCTATTTAGCCCGCAAGCTAGTAAACGTTCCTTACTTTTTGAAATACAGAAGGGTTTGGCAGCGGAGGACCAAACGCAGGGACATCTTCTCGTGCAGTTACAGCCACCTATGCGGGATGAAGCAAAAACACATTTGAAAGCCTATATGGGGGGTGGGGGGGTAGGAAAGCACAGGGAATAAATGCACAAAGTCGGATAGAGAAAAATTGAGCACCCAGAATGCACAAACAGAAGTACTGCCTTCAGCAGAGGCTGGTCCATTGCAACAAATAGGGCACTGCCCCACCAACCTCAGCTGGGGCCTTGAAGTGGAATAAGAGTGCTTTAAATATATATAGAATCATAGAGTTTGAAGGGACCACGAGGGTCATCTAGTCCAACCCCCTGCAATGCAGGGATCTTTTGCCCAGTGTGGGGCTCGAACCCACAACCCTGAGATTAAGAGTCTCATGCTCTACCGACTGAGCTATCCCAGCTGTTTGTGGCTTAAAGGAGTGCTACGAAAATGTAAGAATTAAAATAAGTAGAAATTTTAAAAAACAGAAAAACAATCAACGTCAGAATAACAAATCAGCAGCACAGGGCAAGGGAGGAGGAGGTACAATGTCCCGAAACCTGAATAAAGAGGTAAATGAAGCTGAATGGCAGGGGGAAAAGAAAGAACGTAAGAAGAGGCTACTGGATCAGGCCAATGTCCCATCTAGTCCAGCTTCCTGACCTCACAGTTGTCAGCCAGATGCCCCTATGGGAATCCTGCAAACAGGACATGGGTGCGAGAGAACTCTCCCCTCCTGCTGTTTCCAGTGGTACCTCCGGTTAAGAACTTAATTCGTTCTGGAGGTCCGTTCTTAACCTGAAACTGTTCTTAACCTGAGGTACCACTTTAGCTAATGGGGCCTCCCGCCAGTGGCGTAGCGTGGGGGGTGCAGGGGGTGCCGGCCGTATCGGGCACAACATCTGGGGGTTAGGGTTAGGGGGCGCAAATCCACGGGTTAGGGAGCGCAAATCCATGAGTTAGGGGGCGCAAATTACTTGCCTTGCCCCGGGTGCTGACAACCCACGCTACGCCACTGCCTCCCGCTGCTGCTGCACTGCCACCATGCGATTTCTGTTCTCATCCTGAAGCAAAGTTCTTAACCCAAGGTACTATTTCTGGGTTAGCGGAGTCTGTAGCCAGAAGTGTATGTAACCTGAAGCGTCTGTAACCCGAGGTACCACTGTAATGCCTCTGAGAGTGGGGGCACAGCACAGCCATTGTGGCTGGTAGCCATCAATAGCCCTCTCCTGCCTGAATTTGTCCCATCCTCTTTTAAGGCCATCCAATTTGGCCACCATCCCTTCCTCCCATGGGAGTGAGCGCCATAGTTTAGTTAGCCACTTCGTGAAAGTGCCCTTGGTGTTCCACAGAGGGCCATCTTAATCCACCGGGCAAACACAGGGGGCCATAAATAACCCACGGAAGACAGAATTGATCTCTTGCTGACTGCAAATATTAACACGGCCAAAGCTGGGAGCGCAAGGAAGCGAGCGTCCTGCCGGCCACCTGCTAGGCCACCTTTGCTCGGATTGAATCCGCCCGCGCTTCAAGGACAGACACGAGAGACGCACGCAGACTCGGTGCGCTTAATGAATTTTGCTGCAAACTCGCAGATAGGCTAATAGCTTCGCCCTCTGGAGCGGCGGCAACGTGGTGAGCGCCAGCTGCCTCTCAGAGAACAAATAACCATTTTCGAAGAGGCTTAGCAGGAACTCTTTATCTCTGGCCAAGCAGGTACACTTTACACAAGCTCCCAAAGCAGTTATTTGTCAGATCTAAAAACAGATGCAGAGAGAGAGAGAGAGAGAGAGAGAGAGAGAGAGGAACCACCCAGTCCTCTTACTTTGTAAGATGCACTGTCTGCTTCAGGGTTTTCTGCCTGCACAACAATGTAGGCATGGAGGAAATTCGAGGCAATCATGTCTGGAACAAAGGGAGTGTTTTCTTCTTGAAATATAATTGCCACAATGTCGTTGCCAATGTGTCGCTTTCTCTGAAGCTGAAAAGATTTACAAAAAGAGAAGGGTGTACATGAGGGTCCTTAGGAGTGGATGGAAAGATTTTCAAATGGTGTATCTAGGTCTAGCCCCCTTTGCAACTCTGTGGAACACTTGTTTTCCTTTCTTGGGTTTCTCTGGTAGAAAACAAGCTTGCTTCGGTCTTCCACGAGACTTGTGCGAAGTTGGCCAGTCAGGCCATTGGTACCCTGGTGGAAAGCAATTCTCACCTTTTCTCGAACCCCTGGGGCACTTAATGAAGGCCAAGTCTCTCTCACAGACACAGAGAGAGACACAAGTTCTGCCATGGGGCTTTTAGCACCACTTGATGTTATACCCAAAGAAACAAGGCTCTGTTACCTGCTGCGTGTCTCCCTCAGTGAAAGGGAGTTTGGTAGAGACGTGAAACATAATCTCTCTGTCCCTGAACACCGTGTACACAGACTCCGTGCCTGTCTGGCCGTGAGTGACATCGAGACCACCGCGAAAGCTGGAAAGAAGAATAAAACAGACCTTTGACACCAAGTACAATAATACTGAAGGGAAGTGGATGGCGCTGTGGGTTAAACCACAGAGCCTAGGACTTGCCAATCAAAAGGTCAGCAGTTCGAATCCCCGCGACGGGGTGAGCTCCCGTTGCTCGGTCCCTGCTCCTGCCCACCTAGCAGTTCAAAAGCACAAAGTGCAAGTAGACGAATAGGTATCACTCCAGCAGGAAGGTAAATGGTGTTTCCGTGCGCTGCTCTGGTTCGCCAGAAGCAGCTTAGTCATGCTGGCCACATGTCCCGGAAGCTGTACGCCGGCTCCCTCGGCCAATAAAGCGAGATGAGTGCCGCAGCCCCAGAGTTGGTCATGACTGGACCTAATGGTCAGGGGTCCCTTTACCTTTACCTTTTACAATAATACTGATTTCATCAATGAGGGGTGGCAGGGGCAGGGTGTGTGTGTGTTAGTGCAATCTTGCATGCCCAGGTCATTGACAGCTAAAAAGGAAGAAATATCTGAGATCCATGACTGCATCTCCTGCTGTTTGGGGGAAGTTGAGAATGGATCCAAATTTGATCCAAGAAAAAGCAGAGTGGGGGCTGGCAACTCTGTCCCTCCCCAATGCCATATCCACAGTCCAACCCCTCCTCCCCTCAAAAAAACACAACTACTACTAATAGCCTTTAAATAGAAAAGCATAGAGTTAGAAGTCAGGATTCAGGGATTTCCCTGTTTCTTATCTGTTTCCCCATTTTCTTTAACCCATGTGAGTTTACTCAGAAATAAACCCCACTGTGTGTTCAGTTGGGCTGATTCCCAAGTAGGTGTGTTTAGGGCGGCAGACAGAAATTGAAGGATGTTAAGGTGGGGTTAAGCCAAATCACCAATTAATTTAAGTGAAGCTTTCCCCTCTAAATTGTCACATTGCCATTGGGTTGACGGTACAGTTACTCCCATCCTGAATCTGTCAGTGAATGAACAGACGTATGTGCGTGTGTAGATGAATCTAGAGCTGAAACATTTTTAAATTAAAATTCAACAATATGTTTCACATAAAATGTGACTGGGCTGGAACAAGGTGCTCCATTGTGTGAGTGTTCATATATGTTGAAAAATAAATTAAAAATCCCCCATATGGCTGCAAAATCTTGTGGAGCAGCAGAGCCCTTGGTTCACGAGTTAGCTTCTCCAAGGAAACAATATGCAGAATCCTTTTATACCACACGTATTGTGTAAAATCCAAGGCATCCTTGCAGCCCTGAGCTACAGTTACACAGGCTGTGGCTGGGAGGAATCTAACCAAAGGTCTGAACAACAGAATAGCAGGCATAACTTGGGGTCTTTAACTACTTGGTTACCAGTTATTTATGCAATTCCCCTCAGCGCTCAATCCCAGAAAACAGAAATACTCATATACATGCAAGCAACTGTTTCTTTCTCCTACCCCTTGAAGTCCTGGAGTGTTACGGTATCTCCGAGCAAGCTCAGGAAATTCTTGAAGGCAGGGCTCTCTTCATTGTTGCCGAATAGCTCTTCTTCCTGCGTCTGGAGAGTCAAATGGACCCAGAAAGAAACATGGTGGGAAGGTTATTTTGTTTTTCAAGCGGGGACTGTAAGGCTAGGCCAAATTCCTCCCTCCTACACAGTTTCCAAAAATATGTTCCCTCTATAATAATAAGGGTGGATTCCCACTGCTTTCTAAAGGGTGGTGGTGAGAAATTTATCCGACGTTTTCTTTCCTTTTTTTGAGTTTTATTTATTTATTAACGTTCTTATGTTAAATCGGTAGACATTATCATATTACATCACAGGGCTTATTATAATATGACTTTTGGCATGTATACAAAGTTTATATACCTAAAGAAAAAAAAACTATTCCAAAATCATATATGTACCAACACTTTGGACTTCCTATCTATCCTGTTATATATTCCTTTTTTACAAATGAATGTACTCTTATCATTGTATATTTCTTTACATTTTATCTAATACATTCCTATATCAATATGTACCCTTGGTCTTATTTCTCAACTCAGTCTCTCTCCAACGTCAATCAAAAGCTAGCATAGATAGCGAACCTTTACTGTATTTTTGAACATCTCCGACGTTTTCAGGAGGGACTGTCAACACTGTTTCTTCCCAGACATTGGACATTATTGGATGCAACAAAGGTT